>NC_135136.1:32500000-33750000 GCF_051014445.1 Colletes latitarsis
TTTAAATGTGTAAGAACACGAAACATGCAATCAAAAGTGAATCCTTTTACTTTCCGATTAGTAAAAAGTTTGCGTTCGATATTCGTCATTGATTTGTATATTTTTAATTAATTGACGCTCAATTTTGCCATTTTTATTCTTCCGTTCTAATGCTATAGTAACGGTCGTCAACAACACGCATACATATTCAAAGATTGTTAATTAGTTTAATATTCAGTCGGATCTCTAGTAAGAAACGATCCATTATTCATACGCACGATAAAAGTTCAGAAGCTCTTCTTGAAGCAATGTTTCGTTGCGTTATTGCTGCAATACCAGTCGCGATTAACATTGCAAATCGTTAATACACAACAGCGACGGAGATCTACATTAACGCGACGTAAATGCATCTTCGAGCCGTGACTCACGGAGAGCCATTGGACAGGGGAAAACAAAAAACGGACAAAAATTAAGAAACAAAACCCCCGGATTGAGGAAAGAAAAAGTTATTCTAACCGGCGCGCAAACACAGACTTAAGCGTCAATAACTTCGACCAACTTCGCGGCGAGGTGTTTAGAAGTTGTACATACCTTACAGTTAAATACCGTGTTTCGTACATCCAGACAGGAATTTCAGTTAACGTTTCGACGAATCACGCACGACACAACCTATTAGCGCTTCTTTATTTTGGATCTTCCTGTTCTATTCATTCATGGAGGGCAAATATGCATTTTTAACAAAACGTGTGTACTCGTGTTCTTACACTAACGGAAACCATTTGCAAATTCGAATCGCTTCGCAAAAGAGTACATTCTATTTTCGTAAATACAAGCAATGTAATGCTTATCACGAATATGTGAAAAATTAACTCCGACTGTAATTATGTTAATCTTCGAACATCGAAGCTTCTTTTACTTTTGCATACGTTTACTGGTACCTTTCGAATCGATAAAGTGCGATCCTTATCGCGTAATTAATGCTTTTAAGTAGCTTTAAATTGACTAATGAAATTGAGGTAGAAAAATATCGATTAAAATATATATATATTCGTTTCTGTTTCAGGATCTTGCGATCAAGGAGACGAAAAAAGACGAGTAGGGACAAGTTAAACAAATCAGGTCATAACCATGAAATTGACGATCCCACTACAGCAATTCAAGAGTGAGTAATCACCTGCATGCGTGGACGTTAATACGGTGAACGTGTTAAAGAAGGGAAATATAATAATCCAGAATCTAACCCAAAGCCATCGATAAATGTTCGTTTCGATGTTAAAATGCGTTTATCAATCTTTGATAAGTTGTTCGGACACGGTATTTCATAATTTAATTACAAATACCGGAGGTTCTTGCTGCATTTGCGCAACATACTTGGAAATTTGAATTATAAAGCGATATATGTAAAGTATTAGTCGAAAAAAATACATATTAGATGCGGACAAAAAAATATGGCAAGCATCATATAGAATAAGTCGACAAATGTCAAGGTGCCGATGATTTACCGACAATTAAGTGTCGCATATTGCCGTAAGGAAGGATAGTTACATGTAAATAATCGTTTGAACATTTTCCTTCGATAAACTAGTTTTACGTAGACAGAGGCTTTATTTCTTCGTTTCTTGTATATTATAATCTGAATGAATAATTCTTTGTATCAAGGAAGACCTAAACCGAAAGTAGAAACATTTATTGTAAACAAAAACATGTTTGCATCGATCATATTCCTATTCCAATAATAATTGGCGATAAATATAAATTTCAATTATCATTTTTAAGTTACGATATTGAAACCACTGATACGACGTCCTAATATAAATCAAAGTATTTTTTCCCGGAAACTACTGTGTTGCATATTCAATAGTTTATTGATAAGTATATTTGTATACTTCTAAGGATAAAATTTTTAAATCTTAAGGATGTTCAGCTTTGAGAATGCCAGTTTTGGAATTTCTAAACAACTATAGCCTCGAATCGTTGATTAAGGAGTCATGCCACTTCTCGGTGAAAAAGAGATCCAAATTTGATTTTATAAAATCATAATTTGAACCTTTGAAAATAATATAGAACTAATCCACGACGCTTAAAGCGATAGTGCAAATATTAATGTGAAACTACGTTTTTATACTAGTGTCCCAGATAATACTAATGTCGTAAATTCGATTTCGATAAAATTTAACGCTAATTTCTTTAGGCACGTTATCTATCATATATTTAAAAAAGAAAAGAATAAAACCATGAAAGATGGACACAGAGACTGTTGTTAAAAACAATGCCATTTTGTTTACCCTCGTCTAATGTATAATAAATATTTTTTCTGCGGCATTACATGTTTTATTCGTAGAACTGAGGCCGCCAAGGTGACGTAACCCCTTAACGAATCCTTGTATAAATTATCGAACACAGAATCAGGGAATGGTCCAAATGTACGGAGTATCAAAGAACATTCCGCCAAGGTTGTCTGTTGCATATTCGTTGGTAAATTCAACGGACTTCGAATCCGGCAACACTAATCACGAAGCAACATCCCCGTAGAAAGTCTCGGTCATTGATCAATTTCGTTGTATATTATTTAGCATTCCCTAATTAGATAACGCAATCGCGCACAAGCTTTCGTAAAACATTACATATATCTAAGGGAAGTCATAACATTGTATACGTGTTCGTGTATAAATTAAATACCTCGTGTTATGACTGTAAACAATTTTGTGTAACCGTTAAGTGGTCTAATAAACAGCTAATGTCTTGTAGACGAGATAACCTTCCATATTTAATGTGTAATTTCATTCTTTCAACGTTAGAATGTTTCCGCGCTCCCTTATCGCCGGATATACTTTTAACTTTTATCTCGACGCTGGAAAAATCAGTTTGAAACTCACAACCTTGAACTACAGCTGGAATAAATCAAACTTGGTATGGTACGTCGCGATGCATTCATTCCGTTCATGTTATTAGCAAATAATGTGCACATTACTTCAAAGTAAACGTTTCTTCATGCTAATCATGTTCCATTAACTTCATTTTTTGCTTCAGTTTCGATAAAAAATTACGATCATCATCGATGTTTTTTTTTTTTTGTGAAATTCATTTTCAGCTAATTTGCCCATCTACATAAACCACGTTTTTATGCGTTCTCGATTTGTCCTTACAATATCGGCAATATTGTTAATTCTTTAATATAAAACTTCGATAGAATCTCTATATATGTACGTTACAACTATTTCTATGTACTTGGTTTTTATAGAATTGTGTAAGACTTCCATTATAATAATAGACGTTCTAATTTTTGATCGTGAGTAATCGACGAATATTGATCGAGAAACGTTTCCTATTCGGTACACGTGACGGAATTAAAAAAGTAAACGACATTTGTCAGCCGCGACAATTATAAGATCAAGCACAACGACATTAACATACCGCGCTTTCGCTATGACATTACAGCTTGATGCACGCGCTATTTTAATATACAAATACTTAGTAGTAGACGGTGACAGCACGTGTTACGACTGCGTCCTGTCATAAAGGTAACATGAACGCTGCGATATAATACACATCTATCTTGACATCGTGGCGTTAAAACGAAAGCAAAAAAGAAGTTACCGAAGAAACGAGGAAGTAGAGTCGAGTTATTGCAATCCTTGCTTTCTCATATTTAGAATAAATAAACTGTCAAAAATACACCGGTTTAATATCACTTTGTCATTCGAATCTATACAGAAATTGAGTTGCTTTTTTCATGTATCAATTTATTAAGCTTTGATTTTTGGTCACGTTTTCGAGTTTTTCAGCCTACTGTGTGCATCGTGAAACTTTTGCAAACACTTTGTCGTTACTCGTATGTTATAAGACAATCTTATCTCGTAAATAATCGTAAATTGCAGCGCGGACACGCGAAAAGATTAACCCGTAATCGACGAATACTTAAAGGAAAAAAGAAAAACGTACGCGTCGTTAAGTGTGTCCTTACTTAACCAGATCGCGTCGCCATTAAACCGCAATAAAGATCCTGCAACTGAAAGTAAAAGCCAATACCGAACAACCAGTGAACCGGCGCCACGTGACGAAGCAGAACAATTCCCCTCCTCCCCCCCATTTCGTCTGTAACCGATTAAATCAATGATTTTGATTGTAAACAAGTCTTCTTTAATTGATAGTTATCGAATAATCTGGAATTTGAGTCAAGGTGAACCGGTACCTGTGAATCACATAACGTGTCGTAGGGCATGATTGACACCCATCAACGGCATTCGCAACTTGAATTTTCAAATCTTTCCGTGGATATCTTAAAATCTTTAAACATTTATCAATTGACGAACGTTCGAAATTTTTACATTCGAATCTGCATTGTAATGTCTGTTAAAATGATTTAAAATTATTTGACGAATTAAACGGAAGCTTCGAACAAGTACTAACACTTTGCAGTGCTTGGAACAGTTATATTCTTTTGTTCGCTGTTGACTAGAGTCAGTAGAATTGGAAAGTAGATTGGAAGCAATTTCCGTCGGAATTTTTAAAACATTTTAACACGTTGAAAACCTTATAAGAATTTATATGATCCAGTAAAACTACTAATTACTGGAGTTATTTTCCTCCTGGCAAGAATTATGCGATGTTACGTATTTGATATTTTGTCTTGGTCTATTTTAGAGCTACATTCTAAGTTTTGTTGCAATCTCGAATCGTTTTCCTGCAATACGGTTGCGAGCAGACACAACTATATTGTATTTATAATTGTGCATTAGTTATCTGCTTTGAAGAGATCTATACGTCTGATATGCGTATACAGAACAGAACAGAGATGGTTTAATTGAAATCAGTTTAGTAGATAATCAGACACATTAAAAAGAAATGAAAAAACAAACAAATAGATATATAAACAAGACCTGGTCACTATCCAAATAAATATATTATTTTATTTGAAATAACTATCGCTATTATGGATCATGTTAAACACGTATCAATTTGCTTGTATTGCAATGACTATGTAAATATCAAACGTATTATTGGCAGGTGTAAGAATGTAAGGTGATAACTGATTTTCAATGCGACAAGATTTACTGTTTTGTCAAGGTATCGCGGGTTTCCATTGAATCGGCCATAAATTGAATCAGACTTTAACATCGCGACGACCTCAGAAGCTAGAAAACACGCACGAAAGCACACTACACTATTTTTCCTATTTTCATGGAAAGAGCAGTCATTAAATCAGCAACCTTCGTATATTATGCTCTATCGTGTTTTACGACAGAATATGCGAGAAAGGACTCCGATATAACTTATTACGAAACGCCGCGGAATAGCAAATTTATCTGCCCGATCTCGGATGTAAAATATAATTTTTTATCGGTTAATGAATTCACTGATAAATTCTCTTTCAAATAATTTAATATTCCGATTTCGATTTATTACGCAATTTCTTTCCATTGATTTCATTCAAAAAGACATGATTGGATATTACGTGTACTTTAAAACTAGGATTTCGCTTTCAAAGAAACGAAAAAGTATATTATAAATGTCGTCTGATTGAATCTAATGCAGCGTGAAACTAAATGAAGTTATATGAGATAGTGAAGCAGTTCACAAACTGGACTGTTAGTGCTCATGAAACATAATAAATTTTTAAATTATTTAAACCTGACTAGTAATTTTTCCTGTTCCAGAGTGTATAATACTGTTCCTCCTGGGCACTAGTTGCAGCATCTTGGCATACATATTCTACATAATTAATCCTGTAAAAACAATATTAGAATATGTAAGTGTTCTCAAACTTTACACAATTTAACAAAATTTTTTTTGTGCAAGATTCGTTGCAACAATTATGTGCACACGTGTTTCAGAATCTGCACTTAAGACCAAATTCGCTGATTTTCAATTTATGGAGAAAACCACCCATCAATGTATACGTTCAAATGTATCTATTCAACATTACCAACGAAGAAAAATTCCTCAAAGGCGAAGAAAAATTGAAAGTCGAAGAAATCGGACCCTATGTATATCAGTGAGTAACGTAACATCTATAGCAATAGCATTATACATCGATTATACCAGCTGAACGTTAATAGAATACACATGGCACAGTAGACTGCACAAGTACAATTATAGCTTTTCTAGTTTGTTTTACCGCGTTTAATGTAGCATTTGCTAATGTCAAACATGAAAATATTTTCCGAGCAATTAAATCCATACTTTTGATACGTGTTTCGCCAAATAATATTGCACTCTTAGTTTGTCAGTAAGTTACACTCTATTATCTTCTCGACATAATTTATGTATGCACACACGACTTTAATTGCGCAAATATTTCGCGATTTCTGCTTTCAGGGAAATCTTAGAAAATCAGAATGTCACGTGGCACAATAACGGCACGATTTCGTACATACCGAAAAGAACGGTAGTGTACGTCCCAGAAATGTCTGTAGGAGATCCAGAAAAGGATTTGGTACGCGTTCCAAATATACCCATGTTGGTAAGTGAATTTCTTTTCTTTCCACGAACCCTTTTTTAAATTTAATCGAACTCATGAACCATTTCTATGCAACGTTTCTCAGAATATTAGGTCGTGTAATAAATTCGTCCACGTTTTTTCTTATAAATATATTAAATCCTGCCAATTTTACATAAAACTCGATGAATGATACAATTTGCCATTTTGTTTCGTGATCTTTATTTAAAAATTATTTAAAAAAAATTATAAATGAAAATAAAATTTCTGGTCTGCAGACCGCAGGTTAAAAGCCACTGATCTAATCGTTACTGCACTTTGCAAAGGTATAATTAAAGAAATAAAACCTTTCGTATCATTGAATCATGACGTGAGTCATTCAGAACACAAAATTGATGATAATCGTCCGACATGCATCAAAAGTAAACAAGAAATAAATGCAAATTGATAAAAAAACTACAGGCTTTAGTATTACAAAACATATGATAATAGATTCGTCTAATTTGTAATATTAAATACTATGCTCGAAACTATGAATTTTATTTTTAATAAATACTTGTAAATTATATTTTAATAAAGACATATAACGAAGCATAGTTATAAAGGAAAACGTTATCACTAGACTGGGGATCCTTATGCAAATTCATATTTTTATTAATAGAATTAAGGAAATGGAAGCTTTGTAAAAAGTTGTCTCAACCCCTAAATATAATAATTCGTATCTTACTTTAAGTATTTCTTATATTTTTGCATATTAAGTGCATTCTATAGCTTTCTGAAAATTTAAATTTTCTATAAATGCATATATGTATATCCGGAGTCTAGTTATGACATATTGATTGAAAGAAGAAGAAGCCCGACAGTAATATATGATTTATGGAAAGTATCTATTAATTTATTAGCAATTATCGCGTCTCGATAATGTCTGGACATTAATATGATGTGACGAATCCTCATCAATTGCCATCGCTAATTTGCATATAGAATACTGTCTATAGCAAGATTTTTTTACCACTGTTTTTTATACGTTCACTTCTGACAACTAATTATTTTCTTTTATTCGATTTCCGAGCACATACTAATCATACAAGAATAATTATAAATTAAAACTAGACTACAATTCACGGATTGACGAGTGCAAACTCGCAGTAACAATCTTTTGATAATAAATATTTTGCAACGATTGTTATACAATTAAACAACACGTGTTCACCTTACGTTTTATTGTCATCGAATAAACACCTAGGAACTCGATAAAATTGCAGTATCATCGTGTCGCGGTAGTCGTAATTCGTTTTTCAAGGTTTTCTTCCTTGAGGAATAATTATTCATGGTTTCTTCAAAGTTTAAAAAAAAAATGACGTTAATGATAATATAAATGTAAGGAAAGGCACATTTACGCACCAAACAATAATTTGTCGTAATCGTGTACCACTATAAGTAGAAGCGTACTACAAATCTAGAATCAAAGATCAACACAAGCAGTGCGATGTACATAAATAGAATTCACTGAATGAATTACCATAACAATTACATTTAAAAAAATTGTTTTTTTCAAAATGCCCGTGATTACTAGTAATATTTTTACATATTTTGTAGTGTCGTGTCGTTTATTGCGCTTCTAATCTCATAAAGCTGGTAATCAAAGTAGAATAAGTATTTTTCACGTTGCTCTTAAGAGTTATTAAAGACATTTGTGAAATTGATACAATTCTATAATCACATTCAAAAAAGTATTTTATATAGAAAAATCGCTGAATCGATAAATAGAAATCGAATAGTAGTGAGTTTATTAGAAGATCCTTATAACAAAAAAAAGAGGGTGCTATACGACCTCGAATATAAATGCTCGAAATATACTGAAACAGATGAAACAGATGGTGCAACAAGTCTCAAATTGAACTCTAAATGTTTACCTGTTAATTTTGGTCTTACTATTGATTTACTGAATTATATCTTTAAAAATTAGTATCTATATTTATAGGTATTGCCAAACATTGTGATCTTCCGTGCTAAGAAATTCTAATATTTTTGAAAAATGTTTTGACAAAATAGTGACGTAGCACTCTAATGAAGATGCAACTTGAAATTTTTGATCTGATACTTTAAAAAAGCGTGAAACTAAAACTGATTACAGGGTCTATCTTCGACATTGCACGATGCCGGATTTTTCGTAAATTATCCTTGGGCGAATCTGGTTAATTTAGTGAACAGCAAACCTATTCTGAACATCACCGTTTACGATTATCTTTGGGGCTACGATGACACTTTGATTGATTTAGCGAGCACCGTCCTGCCAAGCTTCATCGACTTCCGGAAGTTTGGTTTACTCGACAGGGTGAGTAATCAGTTTATAAAAACCTGTATTTATAACGATTTATTACTTACGACGACGAACGATTCTAGATACGTTTATCGAATCGCAAGAAAAAAATGGAAGCTGTGATGCAATTTCCAAATGTTTTTTATCGTTTGACGGAATGCGTCACTCCGTTCTTCGAAAATTTATTAAATAAATGTTTATGAGATCACTAAAGATGGTATCATCTTGTTAGATAACGAGTAAAAAGTAAAAAATAGTTCATTAAGTAATCACAAATTAGTTCTGTTTGACTTTTACTACGAACATAATACGTCATTTCAGAACATACATAAATGATGTTCATGCGATAATTAGTCAGATATATCTTAGTACTGGTTTTAATACGTCTTCGATTCATTTAAATAATTATGATAATTTGTCAGACGTAGCGTAATACTGGTTCTAACTTGTCTTTGATTTAATTAAATAATGATCTGTATATCCTTCGTAGAAGTCTTTGTCTATGAAAATAACAATTAAACGCAATGTTATCTCTGTGATCGATTGAAAACAACTTAACGAGAAGTTATAAAATTTTGCAAGTACTTTTCGAAAGGATCAAAGGGGGATATAAAATTTCTGAATAATTAATTAAAATGTCAAAGGATCGTGGCAAATTTGACTTAACATAATTATTCAATCAACTCATCGTATATCAAAAACAATTTATGTTACCCAAATGCGATAAATTTTTCGGTAATCTATAATCTACGATAGGAATAAAACTGAAAGGGTAATGTCCGTCTGTGAACGCATCGGTTGTAAACTCAATGCAAGGATACAAAATTTTTCAGTTATCTTACGAGAAGATCTGTCCAAGTTTCAGCAAACTTTACTCTTACAGCTTTCTGTGTAATAAATTGAAACTGTCCACGGAGATCTACAAAATTTTAGGAATTTTTCGACTTTATATAATTATTCGATCAACGCAACGTATCTGAAAAAACGATTTATGCCGCAAGAGTGCAATAAACTTTGCAACAACCTATAGAAGCTTTTGTTCGGCAATTGTTTACAAACTACAATCAAGCTGCGTGTCATTTGGTTACACAGAATCGCATAAAAAATTTCATTAACAACGCTCACGTACGGCAGAACCCGTTGAACAAAGAAACAAGTATTTGCTGTTTGCAAACATTTCACGGCGCAAAGAGGAATTTTTGTTACCGAACATAAATTTTCAGAAACACTCGTGTGTCCTTGCAGTAAAATATTTAGACACACTTTTGGACGAAAGCATATAGACAATTTTTAAAGGAACACACAGATAAAATAGTCGATTCGACACGTTTCGAGCTTACATACTTATTAAACCATTTCGCTTTATTAATGTAATCGGTGGTATAATAAAACGTGAACGACCAAAATTATCATTTATGTTTGTGATTTGCATTTACAAGGGAGCCATGAGACGTGTTACTTTTTCGCATGGATTTTAATAAGGCTTCGTACGCAGATAGAAAATCGAAAACCATTTGATCTTTATTTAGCCGTTTATTTAAATATTCAACAATTTACGAGGCATTAATCAACAAAGAACATAGTAGCTAGTGTGCTAAATATTTACGACATCACAGGTTTTTTTCAGTCAGAACACATTTTTTCTAGTGCACATATCCGGTATTTATCAGTTATTAATGGTCGATAAGATGTTTCTGTTTTATAACGAGGTAGATAAATAATCGTACATGTGATAAATACTAGAAAAATAATTTTTTTAAGGAACGTAATTAATGATTATTGCATCAATTACGACGAAGAGTTTATTTTAAGACTACTTCTTGCCTACATAAGGGAGGGTCTTTGAATATTTTTACATTTTCCATAATCATCGACTTTTAACGTTCCACTTTGCGCGTAAATATAGATTCTATACTTTAATTAAATAAAAAAATGACAAAATACAACCGTAACAAATACAGGACTTATATGAACAACTTATGTTGTGACAAATCCAAGTAATAAGTAAATAATTCATGTTTTCATTTACCCGTCACTTCAGGATCGGGGTCTTGGCCAACCAGATCGTTTTATGTTTTGTATAGGTAGCAGTAAGGTTTCCCAAACAAGAATAAACGTTTCTTTTTGTTTCATTTATATAAATTTTCTCATTTAGTCTCAATAATGTTCAAGAAACTAGAAGCGACTGTAAAGAACAGGTCTACTTTCACGTGTTCTGTTTTCATCTAATTTATTTATCTAGACACAGTTTCGAGTTCCTTAAATAATTTCGCTCTGATACAATAATTTTAGTAACGATATTTCACGAGTTAATGATATACAACGATGCAACGAGAATATCGTTCCACCTACATTGTAGGTAATTTATCAAAAACGCGAACACGTACGGGGCAAATTGAAAGAAATATTCGAGGAAAATGACAGGGTAAAGCACGATAATTAGTCACAAATGCAGGCACGAGCTTTAGACCATTAACTCGACGCAAATATACGAGTTTAGAGCTCGCTGGTATTGCGTACGAGTTAAACTATCGACGTTCAGAAAAACGACCTAAAAAATGAAGGGAAAAAAAAATATACCGGTTATTGACACAACCAACTAACCTTGTCCACACGTGAATCGACCAAATCATTTTAAATTTCCTATTGCTAAACACACCTGCTCGTGTGAATGATACGTACACGCTTCCGCGGCCTGAAATCGCGATGGCGAACGGAATAACGTTCTACACACGCATGGACAAACAAACGCGACACTGCACCTCGGTGTTTGTACCTGCATACCCATGCCAAGACTGTACCGAACTCGACAGTTTTCGCAATTATTTCTAGCAGTTGATCCTTTCACTGTTTACGCATACGTTTCAGGGTTCACGAGGTTAGTGTCAACGACTCTTGCACACACAAAAAAAACGATTATGACAGACACGCTACCTGTTCCCAAGCTGTTGGCGACGTTAAGAGGGTAGTCCGATAGCAGAGAACGGAAACTCAACATTTGCGTATTAATTTTAACAAAAGTAATATTGGATTCACCAAAAAGTAATTGCATTTGAATCTTTTATAAAAAAAATCTTTTATAAAAACACTAATGAATATGGCAAATGAAGGAAAAGAAATACAACGGCCTTACGCAAAAATTGCTAGTTTTTCGTTCATACTTATACGATTTAATGTGAATTATTTTTTAATAAAGCAAGCCATTAAAGTTCTACTACAGCCAATTCAATCTACAGCAAATAGTTACGATAGGGTCGTTAGTAGAATTGAACTGATTTTTTTTTTAATCGGCCATTAAGTGGTTAACCGTTCATATATATACTAAACCACTGGTTCTTAATGTCAGATACAGTAAAATTCCGATTATTCGGCATACTAGGGACTGGGGCAATCCCAGCAAATCAAATATGCCGGATAATTGGACTATACCTAAATATGAAGTAATAAAAACGAGGAATTGTGCCATTTTTATAGGATCTCTCTCACTTTACGGGATTAATAAACAAGTGTTCGAATATTCTTAGAATTTCTAAATATTAAAACATTAGAATCCTACAATCGGTGTAGGAATTATGATTTTTTAAACATATGCATGAAGGAAACATTTCTGGTCACACATTACATTTTTGATAAGAAATTTTTTTCTCGAAACTGCGTAGGATTTCGGGGGTATGTCTATTGACCAAAAATGATTGCAATTGATCCCCCTAGCTAAAAATAATTTTTTTAGAACAATTCGAAATTTTTTTTTCTCGTCGAAAAATTCAGGCACCTACCCCCTGTCGATTTTTCTTAAAAATTCGTTTTTTATTTTTAATAAATTTGTTTGACACCCTACAGAAAAGTTGTCTAATACTTTTTTGTAGGTACCCATGAGCTCTACATTAGAAAAAAGTTTCACTGAAATATATTCACTATTGCAGAAGTTATGGCTATTTGAAAAGTGGACCATTTTTATGGGGTTTTTCTCATTTTGCGGGGTCAAGGACCAACTTTTCGAATATTTTTGCGATTTGTACATATTCTCCATCAAAATACGCGTAGTTTGCTTTTTTAAACATTAAAATCGTCCAATCCGTTCAGGAGTTATGACGTTTTAAAGATTCGCATGAAATTTCACGGAAGCATTTCTAGCCTCGTATTAGATTATCGGTAAAGAATTTTTTTCTCGAAACTGCGTAGGATTTCGAGGGTATGTGTATTGACCAAAAATGATTGTAATTGATCCCTGCAACTAAAAATAATTTTTTTAGAACGATTCAAAATTTTTTAATTTCGTCGAAAAATTTGTCCTCTTATTGAATTTTTTTCTCGAAACTGCGTAGGATTTCGAGGGTATGTGTATTGACCAAAAATGATTGTAATTGCCCCCTGCAACCGAAAATAATTTTTTCAGAAAGATTTGAAATTTTTTTTTTCGCCTAAAAATTCGGGCACCTACGCCCTGTCGAGTTTTCTTAAAAATTCGTTTTTCATTTTTCATAATTTTGTTTGACGCCCTACAGAAAAGTTGTCTAATACTTCTTTGTAGGTACCCATGAGCTCTACTTTAGAAAAAAGTTTCACTGAAATATATTCACTATTGCAGAAGTTATGGCTGTTTGAAAAGTGGACCATTTTTATGGGGTTTTTCTCATTTTGCGGGGTCAAGGACCAACTTTTCGAATATTTTTGCGATTTGTACATATTCTCCACCAAAATACGCGTAGTTTGCTTTTTTAAACATTAAAATCGTCCAATCCGTTTAGGAGTTATGACGTTTTAAAGATTCGCATGAAATTTCGGGGAACTATTTCCGGCCTCAAATTACATTTTCGGTAAGGAATTTTTTTCTCGAAACTGCGTAGGATTTCGAGGGTATGTGTATTGACCAAAAATGATTGTAATTGACCCCTGCAACCGAAAATAATTTTTTCAGAAAGATTTGAAATTTTTTTTTTTCGTCGAAAAATTTGAGCACCTACTTGAATTTTTTTCTCGAAAGTGTGTAAGATTTCGGAGGTATGTCTATTCACCAAAAGTGATTGTAATTACCACCTGCAACTAAAAGTAATTTTTTCAAAACGGTTTGAAATTTTTTTGTTTGTCGAAAATTTTCAACAGCTACTCCTTGTCGATTTTTCTTAAAAATTCGTTTTTTATTTTTAATAAATTTGTTTAATGCTCTACAGGAATGTTGTTTAATACTTTTTTGTAGATCTTCATAAGCTTTACTTCATAAATAGATTTGAATAAAATGCACTCACTATTGTAAGAGTTATGGTCCTTTAAAAATTGGACCATTTTTATAGGATGTTTCTCACTTGACGGGGTTAAACAACAACTTTTCCAACATTTGAGATTACGAAAGCTATAAGAATAAAATAAATCCTATTCAATTTCCTGAAGTCATCATTATGTCTCGTACAGGGAACTTACAAGCTTTCTTAGCTAATTTACTAAGATAGAAAGAACAGAAGTTGACATTCATTGGAAACTTTTAAATGCCGATGGAAGCACTTCGCTAAAGCGTAGTTAAAAATATTAAAAGGCGGGGGGTTTTATGATTATAGGAAATTATAAGGTTGACTGTGATAAATTATTCCAATTAATTATAATCCTGTTCGCGGAGACGATCAAAAGGTGCGTTAAGAATCTTATTGCACGTTCGATTGATTTCATTATCGTTTCTCAACTATTGTAGGATTCATTTCTAGGCATTTTCGTATTTCGCAACTTGATCTTTTCACTCGTGAAAGGGATCCAGTTAGACACACTTCGTGAAGTCCATGCAGGATAAATCTGTCTTTCTTGTCGACTATCCTCTCGTATTCAGTGTATTTAGTATTCGTTTCTTTGCGTCATCTATTGTGCTCATAGATTCGTTCACGCTACAATTAAATCTACATTATTCAAATGTGTAACTATCTGAACATTCTACTATTTGAACGTCTACTATTTGAGGATTCATAGGATTCTTAAAATTATATTAAAATATAATTATTTTAATAAAGGAACGTATGATTCCCGTACAGGTATACGACGAAGGAGAGAATGTCGTCTTCATGAACGTCGAGGGCAACAAAAATATGACTGACGAGCATGGACGTTATCTCAGTATCGAAACGTACAATGGTAGTCCAGGAATGTCTCAATGGGGATACGAAGAACCAGAAGGAAACGAAACACATCCAGAGTAAGAATGCATGGCATTATCATAATCGAGAATTTCCATCGTGTGAAACAATGTGAACCGGTCCGTATCACAAAAATATTATTAATAATCACTGTGAATCGTTCGTGTTGCAGAAACACTATCTGTAATCGTATTCAAGGTTCCACCGAAGGAGAATTGTTCCCGAGGAATTTAGATAAGCACGCCATATTCAGAGTGTTCAGAAAATCGTTTTGTAGAGCGATACCGATCGTTTTCAAAGAGCAAGTGTTGCTGGAAAACGGATTCGAGGGATATCTCTACAGCATGTCGGATGATTTCCTGGATCCGCCGGATCAGAATCCGGACAACAAGTGTTTCTGTAGAAAATTGAAGACATGCCTGAAGAAAGGACTTTCCGACATAACACCATGCTATTACAGTAAGTATATCATTAATAACAATATCATAAATAAAAAAGAAAAGACACCTTTGCATTCGAATGCAAATAATCGTTAATGTGAATTCCATTATCCTTTTACATTGTCAAGAAAAAATGATTTTAGAAAATTCTAATGCCTGCGGTAGAAATAGTATTAATATAGGCGTGTCACAAAATAAAACAAGTTAAAAGTCGTTGCAATAAAAGATCAACTATGAATCGCTCGAATTAAACATCGTATTACAATTCTGACAAAAAAATGACTCACCAAACGTTGATTTCCCTGAACTCCTCGAATTGCCAGCCCACTGCTTATCGAGGTCTCCGCGTAAGTAGCGCATTTAGCATCCTAAACACAATGGAGGAACTCCGGCAGCGAACCTTCGCCAGACTGGAACATCAAATGTCAAAGTTTGAACTTTACAAACAGAGTTTACAGGGCGAATGCATGCTTAACATTATTACAGAACATTTTGCTGGTCTAATAAATTTATGAAAAGATCTCTTCCCTGAATACGTTTTCGAAGATAAAAAATAATTCACAAAACGAATATTGATCGTTTATCGCTAAGATCTATCCTACAGCTTATCTTAAGTTCTCTGATACTTCAGTATTCTTCCACGTGGGAATAATAAGTTACTTCATAAAATTGATATTTGCGTACGTAATCATTCTAATTGTACATAATCTTGCATCGCTTACAGGTATCCCAGCAGCAATGTCTCTGCCACATTTCCTCAATGCCGATCCAAGTTTACTCGAAGGAGTCGAAGGCCTCAATCCCGATCCCGAGAAGCACACCGCGAAGATCATTCTGGAACCAGTGAGTAACCTTACAAATGAGTAATGAAGCAGTTTGCCTAGAACGTTTATCTTCTTATCGGATTACATGCATGTATCCTTTTATTCAGGAAACGTGCTAAAATTATTTAATAACAGGGCATTTAAATGGGAACACCTGAATACCTCCATTATTCTTCAACGAAAAAATTTAGAATAAAGGTATACTGTTTAAATTTAAGGTCATTGATAATTCTTTAAATGCTACCCTATAATATGTTTCGATATCCTTGTGAAGCATGGTAAAACAAATCCAACGACTTCATAAACCATACTGTTTCGATCATTCGATCTTGAGAAATTAACATTAATATGTTCTAACATTATCAAACAGTTACTCTTTGATAGATTTGCACTAAAACGTTTGCTTCCTATCCTATTTAGACGAATACAGTCACACCCTGATTTACGTTTCCTCGACTTACGTTGTTTGTACCTCCAGAAAAATTTCTCTTACTAGTAACTTCGGATCATATAAGTAAAATGAACATTTCTTGAGAGTGAATGATAAGAAACAATATGGTTTATAAGGTCGTTAGATTTGTTTCTTCATATTTTACGGATAGGGGTAACAATCTTCTCCGCCAAGATCCACAAGAGTCCCACTACCAGCCAACCGATTCTCCCACCATTAGACAGCCCGTCTGGTTCTATACTAGTTAGATGCCCTGGCGAGCTCTGTACAATAGACGTAGTGGGGGCAAGATCTTCTGCGCGCAAGCAGATCAGAAAAGTAGGGGAAGGGACCACACTGGCGCGCAAGCCTCCAATTCGCCACCCCTGATCTACAAAGATATCGAAAGAAAATTATAAATTGCCATTTAAAAATATATCAATGACCTTAAATTTCCGTTGAAAAATGATCCAGTTAACCCGCTTTTACGATGAGTTACTCCACTACGGTTAATTTGCTTTTATAGCAAACCTACTCGTTAACTATTAACCAAATCAATTTTTTCAAAATTCTTGACGTTCTCGGCGTAGAAAATATCTATTACAGTCTTCAATTTCTGAGAAAAGATTGATAGAATCGGTGTTATCGAATGCCCAATCTGAAATACATATCTTTCTCTTAATCCCTGACATTTCATACATCACAATAAAATATTTCGTTGCGAATAGCAGGGAATTAATGTGAAACTGGTCGTACGTTGTCGTTTTATGCGTAACTCGGTTTTTGTTCGTATACTTTAAAAAACGTAAACCGCTGCAAACGCTTGAAGTCGCCCAGGATTTTTATCAAGATCACATTCTCCGCGACAAGAAACCCGCCGTATTGCTAAACATTTCACAAGCAAAAACACGATATGCAAGAAGAACGCATTTGAAAGCCAGTCGAAGTCTGTCAGTTACCTAATCGGACACCGATAACAACTAACTGCCTGTAAAACCAGGAGCATTAACCATTACCAATCATCGACAACGTCGACCTTGCAAATCGTTTTCAGAAATTTCAGTCGACTCAGAAAAGACCATCCGATTCGAACTTGATCTTTTCGAATCAATGACTAATCGGTTACGTTTTGCCTTCTTTTCCATAGACGATTGGCATCCCAATGAAAGTTAACTCGAGAATACAGATCAACCTGGTTATGTATTCTACGAAATACAACCCCAAAATCAAGGTTTTCAACGACATGACGATACCATTATTCTGGAGCGATCTGGTGAGTACCTTTAATTATATTTTCATTCATTAGAAAATTTGTATCGTAAGAATATTAACAGTTATACAAGGTGTTCGGCCACCCTTGGGAAAAATTTTAATGGGAGATTCTAGAGGCCAAAATAAGATGAAAATCAAGAATACTGATTTGTTGCTGGAGACTTCGTTAAAAAGTTATTAACGTTTGAAGTTCCGCCCGTATTGAATTTTTTTCTCGAAACTGCGTAGGATTTCGAGGGTATGTGTATTGACCAAAAATGATTGTAATTGACCCCTGCAACCGAAAATAATTTTTTCAGAAAGATTTGAAATTTTTTTTTTCGCCTAAAAATTCGGGCACCTACCCCCTGTCGATTTTTCTCAAAAATTCGTTTTTGATTTTTCATAATTTTGTTTGACACCCTACAGAAAAGTTGTCTAATACTTTTTTGTAGGCACCCATGAGCTCTACCTTAGAAAAAAGTTTCACTGAAATATATTCACTATTGCAGAAGTTATGGCTGTTTGGAAAAGTGGACCATTTTTATGGGGTTTTTCTCATTTTGCGGGGTCAAGGACCAACTTTTCGAATATTTTTGCGATTTGTACATATTCTCCATCAAAATACGCGTAGTTTGCTTTTTTAAACATTAAAATCGTCCAATCCGTTCAGGAGTTATGACGTTTTAAAGATTCGCATGAAATTTCGGGGAACTATTTCCGGCCTCAAATTAGATTTTCGGTAAGGAACTTTTTTCTCGAAAGTGCGTAGGATTTCGAGGGTATGTCTAATGACCAAAAATGATTATAATTGACCCCTACAACCGAAAATAATTTTTCCAAAACGATTTGAAATTTTTTAATTTTGTAGAAAAATTTCACACCTTTTCGAATTTTTTTCTCAAAAGTGGGTAGGATTTCGAGGGTATGTCTAATGACCAAAAATGATTGTAATTGACCCCCTCAACCGAAAATAATTTTTCCAGAACGATTTGAAATTTTTTAATTTAATTTTTTAATAACTTTTTATCAAAGCCTCAGTCAAGAAATTGATATTCTTGATTTTCGTCTTATTTTGGCCTCTAGAATCTCCCATTAAAATTTTTCCCAGGGGTGGCCGAACACCTTGTATATGGAATTAATAAGACAACCATCTGTGTTATGAAAAAGAAGAATCGTCACATTTTAAACTATGTTGAAAGTTTATCAAGTAAGCAAATTCAAACTTGATTACAATTGCTATCTTTTTGTCCTGGACTGTACGTAATTTATTATGTAAATCGAACCAGGTTTCGAGCTTCATATAAAAGAGATTACAAAAGTAAATTGACTGTTCGTCCAGATTTTTCTGGAGGGCTCGTTATTAAGGTTGATCCAGTAAACCTTGCTCTTATTAACAGTGTTGAATCAATAATGCATTAAGTCTCTGAAATTGGCTACACGAAACCATTTCGATGACTACGTGAATATAAATTTTAACAAACACGATTAATAAAAATAAATCCTTACGAATCCTGATCTTGAATCCTTAAACAATATCAGTGATACGGATATTCTAACAACGGCCCCGTGTGAATTATGCAATGTTATTTTTATCAATTTTTATCAAAAGTCAAAATGATTAAAATAATCTTCACAGTTCAAAGGCATGTTTATTTAAACTAAGAAAAATTTTGGTAAAATAACGTTTTATAGTGAGTTCCAGTTCAACGATACAAGGTCACTGAAGGCGTGTAAAGGTCTCAAGGCCATATCGAAACGATATTATCGCCCATTAAGTTGAAATTTGAACCACCTATTAAGCAATGTGCTGGTAGACGGTACGCTTTCAAGGTCTTTTTCACTGTACGCATCTGATTTCCAACGAACTTGTGTGACAAGTCATTGAACTTGCTTACGAATGATACAACATTCCTTTTAAAGAAACGAAGTTAACCTTGACACCTCTACGTCTTTACTTGAAATGCAAATATTTCGACGTCCTTTTTCGGATCAAATGCATTTCGAGTTGCCGATTCCCCTATGCGCTCTCAGCATTGAAAGAGACTTTATTTTTTTTTTGTGCATATAAAATGCCGGATTTTGCATATTTCCATACATTAAGAGAAGATCCGCGTGAAACGACCAAATTATTTTTAGGATTCAAAAATCTCATCCCCAGAAATTATAAATAGCAAAGTATTACAATTTTAATGAATGTTTAACAAAACGAAAAACGCTTGAAGGGATTAAAATTCAGATAATTGATTTTTTTCGCCAAGGGGAGGTTTGAATGTCTGTGCCCTTGTAACCGTCGCTGAGTACTACAGCAACTGTATACCATAGAAATATTCTTATAACAATTTGGCGGAGTTTACATTACACTGTCTACTGTTGTACATTACACATCACAAAGTCGGTAAAACCCCGAAGGACACGTTATAAGATAAATGTCGAAGTCGGGAAAGAGGCCAGGTTCGTAAAGTCACCGAAGTGGAATTGTTCTGTCATGGCGGATGACCTATTTGACGATCAAAACCACGATTAGACATTATAGCAGGACTGTATAATTATAAATATAGAAACCACTGCATCGTTAAAAATTTGTTTGCAGACTATACTTACGGTGCCGGACGACATACTTCTTATCATGAGATTGGCCATTCATGTGCTTCCGATAGCAGAGACAGTAATAATGTGGTTACTGGCGATCGCAGGGGTCACGATGATCGTGTCATCAATACCAATCATGGTGAGGACCATCAATCAACAACAAACACCGCTTCTATATGAGAGGAGGGACAGCACCGATTTAAGGATACCGTTGAACTACGGCCAATACACGACAATGCGTATTTTACCGGCCATCAAAAAGATCACGTCAAAAACCGATCTGTTTAGTTAATCGACTGTCTCTCGCAAGTATCTATCGAAGCTAAAAGTCGTACAAAAGTGTTACAACGTTAAAATTAATAAAAAATATCTTTGCATTCCTTAAATAAAAAAAAAGACAAAATAATAATAATGAGATAGACGTAAGCTCTTGTACGCGTTTGTTCTCGCGGTGTTTCTCGACTACTTTTAACAGACTCGGAATACGGAGGTATAAGGTGTATTCTACGTTACGGTACACATTCAGGGTTTCGTGCTAAAAATATTCCCTTTGTGGATCGATATTATTCTCCCAGGACGTTATTACCGTGTGCCTCAACCCTTTTTTGATTCCGATTGATTCATAATATTTCAACTTATTTTACTTTTCTTTTCGTTTTTTTAATGATAACCTAAACGCATTCGATCGCATCTGTCAAGTTGGGATAATTGAAACTACTCCACATCGCCTTGTTTTAGGCGGGAAGAGTCGCACAAACGTTAATGATGGATTTAAACTTTGAGGACATAGATCGAAAGAAACAATGTTGTCAGAGTTAGTAGGGTTTCCGATCTTAATAACGTAAATGATTTCGTCGTGTACGATTTTGAAAGAAGAAATTATCTTACCGTAAACTTTTGATATCTGTAAAATGTCCTTCCATTTTCACGCATGCTTCGTATCTTCGTAGTTACGTATTACGTGATTTAGTAAGTAATATATGCCCTCAAAGTTTACGAACATTTGTTTTAATATTCCGTGTACATTTGACAGATTACTGGATGCTCCATCTAGGTACATATGTATGTAACTACTTGTATGGGACTAACTGAAACAAGAGTTTCTCGTATCGAACAAGATTGGAATTTTTTTAATTTGCAATCTGACATCTCGTTTACAAGATATAATTGTTTTAAAATGAGAAATTTTTATATTTTGACTTGTCTCGTTCTTTTGTGACATCCTTAACATAATCAATGCAAAACATATTTACATGCTCATGTATTATACAATAAGTTGAAGAAAAAACGAATATTATTAGCAATATACTCGAATGTAACGGTACAACAGACGAATATTATAGTTTGTTGAAAAGAAAAGACTTCACTTATATGTATTACTAATTATGCAATCGCAAGAACAAAAAATTTTAAAGTAATGATCATTGATGTAATTACATTCTGTTTTCGTTGATATTGCTTATCGAAATTTGAATTGTCTTGACAAATTTCCGTTTTTCCTTGTAGTATTCGGACGAAACATTTTTATACGTATTAGTGCATTTTGTATTTTATTTACTTTTCAACAAAGATATTATTGAAAAATTTCGACTTTTTAACGAATATAAAAAATCAATTGAATATTCTATTTTACTACTAAATGGATTAGTTGTTAAAAGTAATCGTGTTAAAAATATAAGAATATACTTCAAATTTATAAAATATAATACTTTCAAATATTGTTTTCCATGTCACAAATATTTTAAGTAAACATTGAGGGAAATGTTTAGATAAATATAACTCTAACTTTTGGTTAATCTTTTATAATTTAGAGTACACATTACAATTAATGAAATCTGAACAAAAGTTTGGAAAGTTTTTATAGTAGTATAGTTTAAAGATTTTTTTTAATGCAATTCAAATTGTATATCATGCTATTTTTAATTTATTATCATTTTTTTATACCATATGATTTGTTTAAAAAACACACTCAGTATGTTTCATAATAACATTATCATTAATATATTAAATGTTTTAAATAAATAGTGTGTAAATAAATAGTATTTTAAATAAATAGTAGAAAGTTGAATAATATTTAAGCTTTTTTTTAAGGAATCTGTATTTTATAATTCTATAAAACATTGCATCTATTTTTATTTATCATCCAACATATAGACAAAAAAAAAAAATTGTAATACAATATTTCATTTTATTGTTGTATTACATTCCTCATTACCATAATGTCATTCATATTATGTAGTCAATTTATCATTGTATAGAGACATAAATATGAAATTAAAACTACATATTGTACAAATTTTAGAAAAAATATATACACTTATATGTCTATATACTGATGATTAAAATTTCATAATAAAAATTTAAAATATAGTTTATTACGTATTTGTTTTAATCTTACATGTCTTTATACAGCCTAAATTACTTTCATGTTTACTTAAATCCTTAATGAATATCAATATAGAACATAATTATCTACATAATTTTCTATATCCAAAAAAAAAGAGTTGGGATACAATTGATAATTTGAACAAAAATTTAAAAAAACATTTTATACTTATACCAATTCTTTTCTACTCAAAACTACTAAAACCATCACTTTTACGCTCTTTGTATTCTTATGCTTAAATACATAAGATTACAGATATTTTGTATACTTATTTAACAATGTCGATGTTTATTTAAAAAATATTTTTATTATATACAAAATACATACATTTCTGTGAATAGTTCTACAGTTTAAGTGTAAATACTACAAAATGAAATAAAATCTGCTTACACAAAGTACAAATAAAAAGAGTATTTACAAATTATGTATAACTCATGAAGTAAAACTTATGCCGACGACAAAACTAACACAAGCCATGCAATTTGACAAAATTACAGAGAAGAATTCCATAGGAATCGGTAATAGCTTGTTAAATAAAAACGTATGTGATAATGTAACAATAAAATACATATTACAATATCAAAAGTAATATCATTTACAGAGTACATACTATCAGAATATATCAAACGTTTCACACGATAGATATCAGAAACTTCTAAAGGTGATTCTAAATACATGCCAAAATAAAACGAAAATCAAGAATGACTATATACTTTCGTGTTTATGGGTGTGTGCGTGCAGGGTGTCCCATCTAACTTTATTGCCCGGAATAACTTGCTTGTTTTTAATATCAGTAATATCTGATAACTCATCCTATATATTCTCAAACTATACACGGTATGCAATATTCTAAATGCACTTTTAACAACAAATAATATCTTCCTACAATTTATAGTAGAAATAAAAGCACAATAAAATTATAAATCATTCAATTTTTTAAATACATAATCCATTTCAGGCCTATTTTGTGCCATGCGATTAGCACACCATTTTCCCAAAACCATTAAATTATTATAAACCTGTTTGTCTTTCTCACCTGCTTTGTTATCAATTAATAAAGGAAGATCTCTATCTTCCCAGCTGTCAATAAAATCTTTCAGAAATTTGTTTTCTAACCTGGATTCATCATAAGCAGGCAAACCTGTAGCCAATTCAAATAAAACTATACCATAACTGTAAGTATCTACCTTTGTAGATAATTTTCGTCCATGTAAAAATTCTTCTGGAAGGTATGGTCTAGTACCATGAATTTTACTCACCTAGAAAAAATATTACAAGTAAATAGTAAAGGTTATCAAATTTACTTCATAGCAACATGTTTCTTAAACAGAAAAAATTACTTTTATGGAATCTTTTTCAGGGCCCTCTCTTGCTAAGCCAAAGTCACCAATTCTGGGTTCAAAATTTTTGTCAAGTAAAATATTAGCACTTTTTATATCCCCATGTATCAAGGGCTTTCCTCCAATTGTATGTAAATATTGTAAACCACGAGCAGTTCCTTTAGCAATTTCGTGACGCTGTATCCATGTTAATGGTTGACTTTTCTGTTTCACTAATAATCTGTCTTCCAAAGATCCATTCTTCATTAGTTGATATACAAGACAGGGTGCTCTACCATCCAAACTATATGCGTATAATGGTAAAATATTTTCATGTGGACAAGAATTTAAAATCTTTATTTCCCTAAGTGATTGCTGAAGCTGTAGTATATAACTTTCATCCGAATCAACTCCTCTTTTTTCTATCTTTTTAATAGCAACATCTGTATTTTTCCAAGTACCTATAAAATAGATAACTGATATACTGTACATATAATAAACTTAATGATTAAATAAATTCATAGTTTTATTTTTTCCTATACCTCTATATACAGTTCCAAAACCACCTTTTCCTAGTATATTATGCTTATTCCATTCATTTGTAGCTATGGATAATTCATTATAAGTAGCATGTGGTAGGGTCGCTTCTGTGCGAGGAATAGTTATATCATTATGTTTTCCATTACTAGATTCATTATGTGCAGAAGGTGGCAAAGGATAGCCTGCTGCCAGAGAAGCAACAAGTAAGTTATTGGAATTACTTGGAGAAATTCCAATTTGCATAGCTTGCATAGGTTGGTTTAATATTTTAAGAGATTCTTCCTTGGTGTTTGATTTAATAATAAGTTTTGGTACATTTGGTTCTGGTGGTACGACTTGATTAAAATTTTGTGTGCCTATCTTTAAATCTTTAGTATTTTTATTGAGTCGTTTCCCTAGAACTCTCTGAAGGTTACCTTCTCCATTATAAAGTAACTTATGAAATTTAACTTCAACAAATGGTTTTAAAGGCACCATAGATTGATAATGTTGCATTCTAGATAATAAAACAAACAATTCCAATATTGTATGATTATGATGGCCCCACATTGTTAACAATTCGTCGGTTGGATTCTTTTCCTTTCGCAAACATTGTATTGTCAATACATCATATTCCATCCATGTTCCTGTAGCAAAACTATTAGTAATATATTGAAACATACGTGAATAATGTTAAATGTTTAATCTCTATAATATACCAGCTAGCTCTTCCCACTTGTCATTTTGATTAAGTATTTTGCAAAATTCCGATCGTTCGAAAAATGGTAATTGATAAATATATTTGATTTTATCTGGGCAGCTTGATGAAGTCATATTGTATAACAGATTTTTCCTTATAAACTACAATTATACTTGTGTAAGGAAAATTATTACATACAACTCATACTAAACGTAAATATACATTCGTTTAAAGTCACTAGATATAAATTGTTTACAGTGTTACCAGACCGGACACTGGGTGCACCGATGTGGTAACACTGTAAACGATGTATATTATTATTATAGATATAGATATATCATATTATTAAATATAATTATTTTCTATATAGTCAAATATGGGCCTATATATGATACCCATTTTGACTCGGTCAGGACACTTGACTGAAAAATCTGTATCCTGAATCGCATCTGTACCGCGATCACGTGGTCGGTGATGTAGGGAAATAGGGTCGTGGGACGGTGCCCGTGGAGCGCTGAACCGCTCTGCTCGGCGAGGCGCGCGGAAATCAAACAACTCAATACGTTAAAAATACTTTAACAACTTTATTCAGTATTGTTCTTTAGATTCTCTAAGTAGCGATTGAAAAACGTTCTCTAGCGCAACACGTTAGCTCGTATAGACTGAGAGAGCCCCGGCCACGCGGGCTCGGTCTTATATATCCAGTCGTCCCGATCGGCGTTTGTTTCTTCCTTTCCCCGGTTGCCAAGTTTTCGGCGCGTGCCATGGAATTCCCGATCCTTCGAGCGAGAACCGGCGACATGGCCAACCGAGCGATTCTCACACACACACATATCCGCGCCACAAGCATACAGCCTACCTCTAACGGTCAAAACTACATTGTATGCACAAAGTATCGTCAACGGTCTACAAATGCTCGGTTTGTGCCTGGATTTCCTCGCGTTGAATTTCCTACAATAATACTACGCATTACAATACGCGATTTCGTTTGAATCTCCCTCGCTCAAATCGCAGCTTCGATGGTGAGAAAACCAGTTCCAGCAATTTCCCGTCGCGCCGCTGTATGTACATAAACCCTACGTCATGCAAATGCGTAACACATCTAAGAACACTGTATTACAATTACAGCAGGGATACTGAACAAAAAATATATGCACTATGTTAATAAGAAAAAATATTAAATAAAGTAACAAAAATAAAAATATTCCAAATCATTGTGCATTAAACCTACAAACAAAAGCATCAGGTCAACATAACAGACCAATGAAATTTTGGTCACATAATTATCTCCGTTTACATCTGATTTTACCGTCTTGTGGAATGTAATTACAGTTCTTTAATTCAAGCAATAGATAGTGAGATTAATTTAAATACTCGAGCCAGCCAACCAAACGAGTCAGCAAGCGAAAACTAACGCTGTGTGGCCAAAATCTGACCGCCACACATACGTATATAAGCAATGTATCATAATGAAAAAAAAATGCTGAGTTTTTCGACGAAATTAAAATATTTCAAATCATTCTGGAAAAAATATTTTCGGTTGTGGGGGTCAATTACAATCATTTTTGGTTAATAGACGTACTCCCGAAATCCTACGCACTTTCGAGAAAAAAATTCGAGTAGGTAGACAAATTTTTCGGCGAAATTAAAATATTTCAAATCATTCTGAAAAAATTATTTTCGGTTGCGGGGGTCAATTACAATCATTTTTGGTTAACAGACATACCCCCGGAGCCCTACGCATTTTCGAGAAAAAAATTCTTTTCCGAAAATGTAATGTGAGGTTAGAAATGTTGCCCTGAAATTCCATGCGAATATTTTGGAGGATTTTAAAATAAAAAGAATTTTACCTTTAAAATTCGTGATGAGGTTTATGTCTAATCGGCTTAAAAATAAATGTCAAATGTAACAAATGTACACAATAAAAGTACTAATTAATCGCAGATTCAAATATAAAATGCAAATAAAAATCATGGCACATAAAAGAAAACAATATTTCACTAGTATTTTCATGCAATGTAATAAATATCAACACAATTAAACTGATTAAAGAAATAATGCTGAAATAGAAAAAGAATCATAGGTCAAGAATTAATTAACACCCTAAAAATAACAAATGAACAAAATAAAAATATTAATTAATGACAGAAATAACAAAATCCAACAAAGAGTTACCTATACCAGTAGAACAGACAAAAATTCACAAAATGAAAGTGAAAAGTAAAAATAGCAAAATAATCAATGAAAGTATATTAGTAAAATATTAGTATACAAATGAAAACCATGATACATGAAACAACACAATATTTCATTAGTATTTTCATACAATGTAATAAATATCGACACAATGAAACTGATTAAATAAATAATGTTGAAATGAGAAAAGAATCATAGATAAAGAATTAATTAACACTTAAAAATCAAATAAAATAAACTGGTAAATTTTATATACTTATAATACGAAGGAAGGGTGCAGATTTGCTTCTTGTCGACAAATAGTTACCAGTGGGCAGAACTTAGTGGTTCACTGAAACAAAAAATTTGCGATCGAGTACCGCTGACGATTCCAGTGGTCTCCAGTGGGGTTAAGGGTATAAGTTAAGACTGTTTGGTCTACGAAAGGACTAATAATAAACATTCTTTGTTATAAAATTAAAGCATTATTATTTGAAATAATACAAAACTTTGCAAATAAATCATTTGAATATAGGTTATAAAGTAAGACTTTAGAAATTATTTTCAAACAATTTATGTATTTTCTAAGTATTCTATTATTTTAAATAATAATTCTTTAATTTTATAACAAGGAATGTTTATTTAATATTTCATTGAATTTTTATTTGTATCTTTTTTGCCTATACATATAGGCAAATATATCATGTTCAATTTTATTTTGGAGTTATTTCGTATTAGAGATGTTGAATCTCATTATTAAAGTTGTTCCCTATAAACCATGTTCAAGTTTTGTTCCAGAGTTGTTCCAACAAATGTCTTTTTCAATCTTCATCTTGAAAGAACCCCGAGTTGTCTGCTTGCAGCATTTTGACAATTTAGCATCTTCTTGACCATCTTCGATCTTGAATCAATGGGAATCTTCAATGAAAATTTTGAGCTTACTTCTTGATCCGTTTTGCTTGATGGTTAACTAATGACTGTCGCGGGCGTCAGTGGAGCGTGGTATTTATACAATTTCTGTAGCAACTGTCGACCAATCGCAGCCACTCGCTGCTGATTGGCACGGAGCCCGGCGGTGGGGATAACTCATCGACGTCGAAGTTATAAATATGGGCACGCTTGCTTCTAAGTCATTCCTGTAAAAACTCTGCGACTGGCTGGACGTAACTGTAATCAGTAACAAATCTAATTTCAATTAAGATCGAAGATGGTCAAGCGAGAGTGGCACCTACGCAGCATAGTCAAATTCTGATTTAGAGATCTTTCAAGGACAGCTGTCAAAAGGAACAACTCTGGTTTCTTTCAAGATGAATAAAATCATATTTTTCATGTTACGAACAACTCTGGTACTTAAGAACTTTGGTACGGAACAATTCTTGAACATCTCTTACTGAACAAAGATCTTTCGCAAATAGCGATCAGAACGAACAACTCTGGTTCCTTTGAACATGAACATGAGCAAAATCATCTGTTTATACTCAATCGTATTAATAACATACATATGTATACATATGCTCATTCATAGGAATAATAAAAATAATTTCTTTTTTTTTCAACAGTTAAATCATGATCAGGGAGTCTTAAAACGTGTATTTCCGTGTACATTTTTTTTCATTATGGAGTTTACTTATATATATGTGCTTATATGGATTGGAACGTAAAAATACCTGGGTATTCTAGATTCGAAATTGTGCTATTGACGCGAGGACGGACTTCAGCTGTTCAAAATCAAGAAGGAAAGGCTCGCACTGGCCTTCTTTCTCGATTTCCCGAAGTTGCGCGAATTGCCAAGCTCACGTAATATGGTTCGTGCGTAGGATATGTAGGCTTTTCCCACGGCTTCGTTAGATGCTAAGGAGGTTCGTCGTTACTAGTGTTGCCGTCGATGCACTCAATGATACCAAATCTGGCCACGCTGGTTTTGTAGTTACAATTTAGAATACTGCCAATCAGATTTTGAAACAGCTTTCGCTCTCTATCTGGAACCATAAATTTTCTGGTTTCTTGATGTCTGTCATTTTATGATATTTCCAATACGAACTCGCTTTACACACGCAATCGCATACATATATGTATAATGAAGTTTTACAGAACAATAAATTTGTATGCCCTCTAAGGGAAAAATTTTGAATCTTCAATAATCACTAGCAAAGTTATTAAGTGAGCGTTTTATAACACCGCATACGCCATTTTGAAATCGGAGTCGCACGCAAAACGTTGTATATGTTGTGGCAAAGCGGCTCTTTGCACGCTTTAGAAACCATAACATCGTTGTTTTTAAATACCAAGAAAAAATAAACAATGGCAGAATACTTGGCATCAATTTTTGGTACTGAAAAAGACAAGTAAGTTTTATTATTTAATTGGTACGTGTTTGAATTTTTCATATTAAATCTCAACACTATTACGATTCTTCATTTTTACAGAGTAAATTGTTCATTTTATTTCAAAATCGGTGCCTGTCGACATGGAGATCGATGCTCACGAATTCATAATAAACCAACTTTCAGTCAGGTAAAAAAGTTATCCTTAACCTTTTATTTTTTTTATTTCTGTAAAACTACTCCAAAGTTATAGATCTATTTTTCTTAAACATCTCGTTTTATATTTTCTTTTATTTATTCTTAAACTTTTATCAATAATTGAAATTTGAAAAGTGAAAATTATTGATTGTACATATATTCTTAATGTGGTTGAATAAACTAACATAGAGACATGTTTGTTTCAGACATGCTTATTACAGAATCTTTATGTAAACCCTCAAAATTCAGCAAAAAGTGCAGATGGATCTCATTGTGAGTTTAATACTAGTGGTACAGTTTCACACATAGTTGTTGGGAAAAAATTGATGCTAATGAAAACAATAATTTGTAAAATTAATTGTGTAAATATTATTTTTTAGTGGTTGCCAATGTATCTGATGAAGAAATGCAAGAACATTATGATAACTTCTTTGAAGATGTCTTTGTTGAATGCGAGGATAAATATGGTGAAATAGAGGAAATGAATGTTTGTGATAATCTTGGAGATCACTTAGTTGGAAATGTTTACATCAAGTTTCGGAGGGAAGAGGATGCAGAAAGAGCTGTAAATGATTTGAACAATAGATGGTTTGGTGGTAGACCAGTTTATGCTGAACTTTCACCAGTTACTGACTTTAGAGAAGCTTGTTGCCGTCAATATGAAATGGGGTATGTATGCATATAAAATAATATTTTTTTAAATATTTGATTATGAAATATTGCAATTAGTACAAAATTTAATATTGTTTCAGAGAATGTACGCGCTCAGGATTTTGTAACTTTATGCATTTGAAACCTATTTCACGAGAATTAAGACGTTATTTGTATAGTCGAAAGAAAGGTGGCAAAGGTCGATCGAGATCACGTTCACGATCCCGCGGCCGTGATCGCAAGCGAAGATCACGCTCACGTGACAGAAGGTCCAGGTCTAAAGATCGTCGAAAAGGTAGAGACGATAAGGGCCGAGATGGTCGATCCGGGAGGTATTAATTATACTAATTTCCAATTGTAATAATACTTCATAATAAAATGATCTAAATGGATCTGTTAATCTTTTGACTATCTTGTCAAACAAAATGTATTCGCTAATACATTTTTTTAAACTTTTGTTCATTAATTCTGTAACACTTTCTGGAAACGTTAATTTCTGCCCTTAAGCAATAAGTTGTATCAAATTAATAAAGGAAAACTTAAAAGATGTACTTTTCTAAAATAGAGATAAAACTTAATGTAAACAATTACTTTCGGAATATGACGATTGAAGAGTTAAATAAGATGAAATTGTTTAGTACATAATTGCGTTAAAAATATAGTAAACGTTTCTTCTTTCTAGATGTTATATGTTAATATTAACATAAAAAATTTTCTTTGTATTCACTGAAATTTGTTTAAATTACTATATGATTATAAATAGATATGCTTGAATGTAAACTGAATTATAATAATTTCCATTGCATTAGTAAATCTTTATATGTGAACATTGTGACTGTATAAAGTTATCACAGTATAAAAAAATTTTTGCATGTGTAATAATAAAAATAAAAAAATTTGAAAGTTATGTTTACTTATTTTTTAAATCCATTGGTATAAACTTCAAATGAGAAAATTATTACATAATATGAACACACCAGTAGTATTCGAACACAAGACAGTTTTATATATCTCACATTATATTTAACATTACTTCCAACATGAAGCAATTATTACTACAATGTGCAAGAAATTATGCTGAATGCTCCTAGTATAGTGTCGATAAAAAATATTTATTAGCAGATCAATATCAGACTAAGTCTCTATTTTTCCACCAGACATTCAAAATTCTACAGATTTCTCAAACTTCTTTCCACAAGCAAACATCTCTAATTATATAGGCCAAATTACATTGTATGTTATACACTGGCAGAATTTATATCAATGTTTCATGTTTTATTATAAAAGGAAATTTATCAATTTAAAATGTTTACAACTCGTAGAAATATCTTATACATAGAAAATGCGTGAAATTATTGGAATATACAAAACAAATAAAAGCCAAAAGTTATTTGACAGGAAAGAAATTCAAGATTGTAGTCTTATACAACAAATCGTATAGTCATGTTTTGGAAAATGAGCTTTCAAGAAACACTTTAAGAAGTATTTCACATTTCGATAAATGAATACAGCCATATAAATGAAATACATAGCTGTAAGGAAATATTTATGAAAGAATATACTTTACACGATTTAAATAAATTATCCAAATTCCTTTTATAAATAATGTTGAAATTATTATATAGATCGAATTGTAGATATATGTTTTAACGTTGTAGCTGCATGTATAAAATTGTGATATGCGAATGTTAATGAATAACGATGTAATGGGATGCACGCAATCGCCATTTAATACAGTCGATATTATAAATCTATCTATAAACTATTGCTTCTTACTTCGAAATGACACGAATTTCTTAACAACTTCGTTAATGTCATTGCATCGATGCACATGTATACATCACAATGTGTTCGTGAATATCACGGATAAAATATATTATGTCAACGTACGTCTTTCGAATTAATCGCTTTTTTTTTTAATGCCGACAATATTAAACGCATCCATTTGATCTTACAATGTTTTCAGTGTCTATCTTAATAGACAATACTTAAAAACATCTTAATAATTTTACAGGAATTAAGGTATCATATCTTGCGGACATTAAACTATAATATACAATAGACGCATTTATGTTTCTTCCTTTTTTCCAATGACTATTAACAATTACCATTATATAGTGTAAAAAGTATATTAAAGTGGTATAATTAAGTCCGACGGAAAAGACGTATTTTGTAGTTTATTCTCATCAGAATTTCTCCAAAATATACTGTATACAATATTTTACTTTACGTATAAATATATACAGTTTCATTATGACAGCGCACTAGGTATCATTTAGTTACTCGGACATGAGATTGAGCAGTGCGCAACATTCTACCTTATATGTTTCAGAAGATAAGAATTATCTTCCTTAGCATAGTTTATTTTATTTTTGTGGTAGTATAGTGCTCGTGTTATCCATTTACTTTGTGTCTAAGCACAGAGGTATAAATCGATTAATTAATTTCATCTTTTAAGATAACTAACAGCTTCTCTGTAATGTCCTGCCCGCATCACTTGTTGTATCGTGAAAATATTTACATTGTTTAGGTTACTAATTAATGATTACGATACTCCATAGTAGGTTTAGTAGGATATGAGATCATTGTTTAGGGGGGCTAATCAGCATAAACAATGAACTGTTGGTTATCCACATCCGCAACTTCAACTTGAACAAACTGAGGCTGTTGAAGTTGTATTTGTTGTACTTGTCTCCCAATAGCATTACGTGACCTGTAAATTAATATTTGCACCTTTTATATGACAAATACTTAAATTGATATATACGAAACAAAAATATATTCTTACTTGGCTTTTGCATGTGTTAATATATGTGACTTTAAATTCGTTGATTGTGCAAATTTTTTACTGCATCCATCAAATGGGCAAACATAAGGTCTATCTCCAGTATGAATTCTAACATGAGTACGAAGATTGAAGTCAAGACTAAACCTTTTGCCACATCCTTCAAATGTACATTGGAAAGGCTTTTCTCCTGTATGAACCAACTGGTGCCTCTTCAATTTTGAACTTTCAACAAAAGCTTTGCCACATTCTGCGCATACGTGTACCCTTGGCCCATGAGTGTGCAAATGTTTACGCATCGCACTATTATCTCTGAACATTTTTGTGCATCCTTTATGTGGACAGGCTATAGTACGCTCAACACCATCTAAAACAGGTGGCTTGCGTACTTTCAATTTGTGACCAGGCCTAGCAAATTCTGCCAGCTGTTTTGGATCCGAAAGGTCAAGACCAGGCATTCCATCAGAAATGGAGCTCCCAGAATGATTGAATTTGGCATTGGATTTACCAGTCATGTATTCTGTGTAGTCTGGATCAGGCTCTGGATTTGAGCCTTCATCTGGAACATCCACCAGGTGAGGAGCTAATAGGACACTCCCTTTAACAATAACAAACAAGCAGTCCCAAACAAAAGCTACTGTATTTATTTTTGGTTACGAAAATTGTGTATTTTTTATTTATATTTATTAGTAAAAACCTTTATTACATAACAACATAAAACATTATTTTTCTTAATGTAATATTGTATCTAATGTAAAAATGAAAAGACCAGCAAAATATATATACATATTTAACAATTTAATAATCAATCTCTTTTTATTTATCAATAATATAAATTACATTTTAAATAAAAATAGAGAAGTTTATATTTGTGTTAGGCTCATAAAGAAATACAAAGTTTAAGATAATTATTTTTATATCTATTCAAATAATTTAATATGTATATATATATATATATATTTAAGAATCTTTTGTTTGCTCAAAGAATATAAGTTATCAAAAAATATAAAACATTTACAAATTTTTTAAAATTATTTTCGAACATTCAAATACAGAAATATTAATTACATGAAGAATTACATATAATAAAAAAACACTAATTTATATCCAAAAAATTAATACAAAATGTAGTTGATCATTAACTTCAAAATTATGTTTTAATAAAACATATGAACAACCTAGGAAAAATTCGACTTTTATATTGCTATTATTATTACGAACTCTAAATTATCAACAGTTAAAAGCAGAAATTAATTTGTACTTAAAAAATTTATCGAATATAATCTGTAAATCCTATTCTATTCTATTATATTATAGGAGTATTAGGATAGATTTATTGCATACATCCAATTATTCATATATATAATAAAGAAGCGCGATAAAGATGAGGTCGATTTGTGCGCCTGTGAATCTCCACTATACTTTCATTTTTAAATGATATTCCATCTATATTGCAATTGAAGCATCCAACTGCATGAATTGTGAAAAGAAAAATTAAAGTCACAATTACTGTAATTTTGAAGGTGTTTTTAGTATCCGTGAATACTCAACAAAAAATTATGGATTTTACATTGAATGACGTAAGAAGTCAAAACACGCTTTATATTTGAAAGAATAAATCGAATATTTAAATAATTCGCCTCATAAAACAAGGAATTAAATATTTTATTCGATAGAAATGTGCGAAAACTTATATAGATAAAGGAAAAAAGCGAAGGATCAAATAAAGTAGCGTATTTAAGAAAGATATCGTGAGCGTAAGAGTTCTGTTCTTTCTGCTGTAAGTACATCTCCGCCATTATCATTCGAGAGGATAGATCACGTAAAAGAAGCCATTTTCAAAATATGGCTGCCCCCTGGCAGCATAATGGCGTTCTCTTGATCAAAACAAACAACGCAAACTGTCAACGAAATCGTTGATAATAAAAAAAAAACCGAAAGCATACTGTAGATGAACTTGACGATCCCATAAGAAAACCACGGTATTGATTCAAGTCCACCGGAAGTGCGTACCAGCAGTGTACACGGAGAGATACTCGTTGCGAAGATTTTCGACCAAGTAGTTCGGTGTGTTTCATTTTAGTTATCGAAAGGTTAGAAACAAACATAAGACTTACCGTCGTCGGTACCTGAGGCCCACATCGTCACCGAGAATTCACCTTCAAGCGTCTTGATTTGCACTTGCTTCTGCTCCCACTTTCTAGCCTTCGTTTCCGAACCCATTTCCCCAAAAATCGTATGATCGGACGTTCTGAATCTCGATGCACCACTCTTTCTGGCCTTCTTGGGACCTTTTCTCGATGGTCCAGGACTCGACTCGACATAAATATCGTTCTCTGGAACTGGGATTTGATCGTATACGCTTAGTGGATCACTGCCGACGATTTCTTCTTGCGTCTGTAGTATGATTTCTTCGCGTCCTGGCTCTGGAAGTGGTTGAAGAGCTATCATCGGCTGCCCATCCTCTCCCTCGATGGTAGTTTCTACGGTCTCACAGGGTATTTCCACCGGTATTGTTTCTATTTCAACCTCTTGGATATCTGGTTGAATCTCCACTTCGGTTATTATGTCCGAGGACGCCATATTAATCTCCGCTGACGCCATGTTACTAATCAAAATGGCTGGCCCCGGATACTCGCGCGACAAGCGGGGCGGTAAGTTAGCTGATCACGTGACTCACTCCCACCATTACGATTACTAAAGTGGTGTTCATTCAGAATTCGTTATTTTTTTGTAAGCGATTCTTTCTTTGAAATTTTCTTTTTAATTTTACGCATAGTTTCTAAACATCATTTATGAGTTATAATAGCGTAATATGAATAACTACGTTTTACAATATAGCTTATATTTTTTAAATTTGTTATGCGTTTAGTATGCTTCTTGTGAGAACCATTAAAGCGTACCCTTCCTCTTCTTTTTAATATATGTTATGCCATCTTCTGGGAAATGTGAGTAACATATTCAGTGTAGAACAAACTTTGGTTCTAGTTTGACTTATCATAAATGTGTTTTGTGTATTATTTACAAATTTTTCCCAATGCCTTAATTATTTGTTTTAACCGTACACCGATATATCTTTGCAATATATAGAACTATATTGTATGCACAGACCCGAATCTTTAAAATAAAAATATAGGTTATTAATTTGGGATTGTTATCACGATGGACCTATCGAAGACAAAAAATGACAAAAAATTATATCTTTGTAAATGGTATTTTCGTGGTAAGTGATATGCATTTAGTTATGATATTTCTATTCTTTATATAAAAATATATAAATATTTTGTTTGTTTCGCAGCTGGATTTGTTTTTTTGCCGTTTCTTTGGGCTGTAAATGCTGTTTGGTTTGCCAAAGAAGCTTTCATCGCGCCGCATTACGAAGAACAAAAGCTAATCAAAAGATGTAAGTTTTTATTTACTATCTATTTCAGTCTGTACAAGCTCAAAATGAAGTTTTATTATGTTTTAGAAGAGAAAAATATAAATTCATTCTACTGTTTTATTATTTATTGAATTTGTATGAAGTATAGAATATATGTTGACAAACATCAAGCTAGAAGTATTACTAAAAAAATATTATGCTATTTGATTGTTGTAAATTCTGTTTTATATTTAAATTGATATTAGCTTTTGTATGTAAATTCATATATGTATATATGTATATAACAAATATTTTGTTAAATCAAATTTTCAGATGTGATATTCTCTGCTATAGGAGCAGCTTTATGGTCGGCTGCTCTTTTAGCATGGATCATTACATTTCAAACACAAAGAGCAGCATGGGGTGAATTTGCAGATTCTATTAGTTACATAATTCCTATGGGTGTTCCATAACATTGTGATAAAATTATTTTTATTTAATTATTAATTTGTAACCACAGTAAGCTTCAATTAAATTGGTAAAGTCTAGACTGTTGATAAATTAAATGACCTAAATACCTTGCATCTTTGATATTCACTGCTCCTGATGTGAACCACTCAGCATACCAGATACCTTCTCCCTGTATACTTCTATTATTAGAGTTGCAAAAAAAGGGAACTCCTTTGGAGATAGTCCTTAGAGATATCCATTATTTATAACTCCAACCCAATGATATTTATGCTAGAATTTCCCCTGTGTCCATTGATGAACATAGAAGTTCCTAATAATTGTTCCAGTTGCCTTTATGATAAACCAGAAAAGTCATGTAGTTTTAATTTTAGTTTAATTTAAATTTTATTGGAAAAACTTTGTCAATCCATTGATAACAGAAGTGTTCATTAATGAACATAATTGGATCTTGCTTGCATGGTTTTTATACATTCTAGTATAAGAATTAATAAATAATAGTTATAAACTGATTATTGGTCATATTGTTGATTTAAAATGAAACTTGATAATAGAATTAAATGAAAGTGAAAATATAATGAGTATCTGACTTCAGAAACATACAGGCCAATATGTATAGGTTGAATGTCAGGAATGATAGTTGGGATGAGGAAAGGTACAGGGAAATGGTCCTGACTAAACAATTTAATTGAAGATTATTTTACTATGATATATTTGTAATATATGCATTAAAAAAAATTATATTAAAATTAAACTTTTGATATTTAAATAAATCACAATACTTAGAGTTATAAAAAATATATTGTTTATTTTAATGCACTTAATTGAAATATTTCTAAAACTTAATAGTATATAGTACACAGTGCAATGTTATATATACTTTATAGCATTTGTAAAAAAAAATTGAAATTGCAGGTGCAAATTCCTAAAATTTGTTTATTTTCATATTTATTCATTATTTATTATCTGACATAAGAGAATGACGTTAAACAATTCTACGTCGTTGTCTATGTACTTGTATATCTCTGTAAACTAATCTTGATAAAAACTGAAATAATAAAAATTGAGTTAAATTTGGAAATACTTATTGCCGTTTAAAAATTTAACATAAAGGAAATTACCAATAATGCTAGCATATCTGCAACCATAAGCATATAAAATACATTGTGCCAACCAGCCCAATGTGATACCAAACCTGCTAATAATGGACCAACTGCAGCACCAATACTGCCTGTTCCATCAATAATAGCAGTAACTGTAGCTAAAGCTTTCGAATTATTTCCTAGACTAGGATGAGTTCCAAGTTCAGCAGATACAGCAGTTGTTATCAAGGCATAAGGTCCATTAACTAATATTCCTACTATTAGTAGTAATATTATATTGATGGCTAAGCCAGTGCTTCCAATGTAGTCATATATAAATAACTATACACAGAAAGAATCATATAAAAAAATACAAATTAAAGAAGTAAAGATCTACCAATATAATAATATGTACAATTTATTTGAAAGTGAATGCAAAATATTATTCTAGATCTTTCTTATCTAATTGTTTTATTTATTTTATATTTCTTGTTACTTTAATAAATTACTTAGTGTAATTTACTTGTTTGCAATAGTTATTACATGAAATAGTACCTACCGCAGGAACTGCAAATCCAAGCATAACTGCACATGTTAGGGCACTCATACCGCTGTAATCTGATAAAACACCAGCTATTATTGCACCTGCAATACCACCAACATCAAATAAAACCGAAACATGTGCGCTTAACGTTGTATCATAAGTAGCTGAAAAAAGATTAAAATATCTATGATGTGTTCTAATAATAATTACAATATTATAAATACTAACTTGATGCTGCAATATACAATGGTAACCAGTATAGGAACGTGTAGCTTACAAGCTTTGCAAAGAATAAAGAAAGAGAATATTCTATAACTCCAGGTATACCCATAGCCCCTCTAAATCCAACAGCGTTTTCTCTATGTTCTTGTAAACGTCTATGCCTTGCCAATATTGGACTTGTTTCAGATCTTAAACTTGTCAAATCCTTTGAAAGTAAATTTTTTATAAATATCAATAATAAGTAGAAAAACTTACAGTTTTAGCTTAAATTTATTTGCAAAAAATGTTGAAGTAACAATGTAAATATTCAAATAATGCAAATAATAGAGTGCAACATCTGTTAATTTAGTTACATAAAGTGCAGTATTAATTAGAAAATAAAGCATGCACTTACTTCAACACCAATCTGTTCGCGGTAGGCACAGCGATAGATGAGACGCTAAATACAGCAAATGGGTTATCTTTAGTGAGTTTATGGCATGTGCAAAAAAAAAAAAAGAAAATATATGAAGATATTCTAATATAATTGTTTGTACAGCAAAGCGATTAACGTTAAGTATCAGAAAATAGAAAAATTGAATTTATACTGAAATTTGAAATTCATAATATTATATGGAGAAAACATCTGAAAAAAGGTTGTCTACATTCCAGTGCTAAATACAGATTAACGAAACAGTGGTTATGTGGTAGATCTATTAAGACATTTCATGCTGATAGTCATACAAAAACCCTATTAAGTAATAAAACGTATTTTTAACTCACGTCTTCGATATCATTACTACAATTTCTACAAATATCTGCATCATTCTCTTCGTCTGAACTGTCGGTAGCATTGAATTTTCTATACCTAGGAGAAATAGGTGGAATACATCCTATATTTATAGGATTGGGTTCTAGAAATAGAAATATTATAAATCCTGCCAAGCCCATTGTAACACCAGGTACCATGAAAGTTAAACCCCAATCAGATTCCACAAACTCAGCAGCTATTAAAGTACCCAAAATGTTTCCTAATGATGTATGAGAATTCCATATTCCAAAGATTAATCCTCGTTTTCCTTCTCCAAACCAATTTCCAACAACTGTGACTACACCTGGCCAACCTGATGTTTGGAAGATACCACCCACTGCCTAAAAATTAATAGTAAAAGATACTAAGATACTAAGTTAGTCTTAGAGAAAGATAACTATATAAATCAAAAACTAACTATATTTGTGTAAATAATAAATTCCTCTTTGTACACTTACTTGAACCAAAACAAAATACCATAAACTATGGATATTATATGGCCTAGCAATGCCAAAAAGGTAACAAGATATACCTGATCCAAGCATACCAAATGTTAGAAAATACCGTAGGTTTACCCTTTCTGCTATGAAACCACTAAACAGATAAATATAAGGTTATTATCAAATTACTTCCTGTAATCTGTACATCATAATTAAGCTCACTTGAATGTGTCACCTGAGGAACATGGCTGCTGCATATGAAAACAGAAATGCTGAGTCTAACATGCCAAGTAATGCTGGTGCCTCCGAAGTATCTGTAAATAAAATACATTCCTTAAACAATCTTCTCTATAAAAATAATTTCTAATTAATATTCTTCAAAGTAATTATTTTATATTTACCAAATGGAGCCCAATCACACCATGTATCTTTATTTGTGCTATTAATTAAAATATTATCAGGTGGTGACAAACTGCTACAGTTCAGGCTCAATACATTTTTTACAACTGATATAGGTTTCCTTGTCATATGATAACAGGTATATGCTAAATATGTAAGAGCCAAGATGCCACCTTGATGCCATGCTATTCGATTGACACGGCTGTGTGGGCAGTATTTGAAAATTGCATATTCTAATAATTGTAGTCCCCATGGTTTATCTCTCAATACACCAGTCATATTTGGTACAGAATATTTTCTCTTTTCTTTTTTAACAACTGAGATATTGTAAAAGATAAATATGCTTCAAAATTTGTTACATAAGCAATACTTTATACGCTTATTTGTACTCTTTCAGTTTGATGTTTATCTCTTTACAAACCACTATTTATAGTTTTAATGGTATAAAAACTAGTTTCAGCTTCATTTTAATACTTTGGACAGAGTTAAGAACAATACTGTGCATCTTCTTTTTAAGAATTATTAGAATTCACAATGTTAAATATTTGTATTCTTATTCACATACATTTCTATTTATTAACCATAGTGTGTTATCACTTCAATAAATACCCAATTGGTATAATAACTTTACACAATACTATTTGTAAGTACACTTTATAATAATTTCATTATTATAATATACTATAAACATTTCTTTATACACACAGATGTAACATTGATAATCTGTATATCTTTCTTTTTGATCTTCTGGATATCAACAATGTTATTTATCTTTTGTACCTTTCTTTCATACTGATATTTTTATTATATTCGAAGATTTAAATTACTAATAGAAGAATGGATTTAGTATAAAAGCCACAAATATTGAATACGATAAGAAAGCAGACTGTGACTCATAACCTACAACAAAGAAAACTAACACAAGACCAAAACAAAGAATAGTTTACTGCACACTGCATATGGATTACGATGCAATATTGTCACTTTTTTCACTGTCTTTAAAAGAACTAAATGTAAGAAATGCAACTCTATTTTAAATTTAGTGGAATGTTTATTATCGCAAATGACAAATGATAGCTACGTGTACAGTAAACTTAACACATATGTACATTTTTATCTGACACATGGCAGCTAAGATATGGTACAGTATAATGCACTGAAGATCAGTGAATGCCATTGTCCGTTCAAGGTTAAGCATTCTAATGATAATACTTATGCATATTAAAAAGGAGTTTATTACAAATTAGCTACGAGTTAGCTACAAAAAATTTGAAAATAAAATATATTGATACAAGTTACATTTTATTAATTTTCACTTTCAAACTTTTAGTTACGTTAATGACAGTAAATTATAAATATAAACCTTTAAAACTCATTAAGATTTAAATAACAAATTGAAATTGTACTTCATTTATAATTACTTATTTTGTTTTAATAAATAAATCTTGTATTATTTAATATTTCGTTATAATTTTAGAAAAAATAGTAAAAAATATGTAATAGTAACTATGATTATTCTTGATATTTACTTATTTATTTATCTTAAAAAAATGACTCGGAAAAATGCTTTTAACATAGAACATAGAAATTGAGCAAGAGACTCACAGTGACTATCATTTAAATTCGAAAACTTAGAGATTTAATTAATTGTTTTCTATAAATCATGAAAATAGTATTAAACGATTAAAAATGATATACAATCATATAGATTAATGTTCCTTTGTTTGATATGTTACACAAATATTATAAAAACCTTGGTACTATTTAATACATTAAATAAAATTTATTGTCAGATATAAAACTCATAGTTCGTTTATACAATACGATCCTTTGATCGATTTGGTCATTTAATTGAAAGCATTAATATTAAAGTATGGTTAAATATATATGGTCTTTCACTCTCAAAATTAAAATAAACCGACAAATTTTGCTAATTATTGAATGAATGGTATGGACGTATAATGTGGCCACCACGTTACATATCATATAAAAGATTTTTGCATCTTTATTAACTAGAAATTTTATTGTAATATAACATAATAGATTTCTTTTTGTTCTTCGTATAATTATTCTAACTACAAGTCATAATTAGCAAATCTGTACTTGTAGTCCGAATATTTTTGTGACTAAATACTGTATGCATACTGATGCATACAAGGTGACAAAACTGTGTTTCTCAATTTGAAAGAATATATGTACACCCTTATGTATTTCTTCCAAAGTGTTATTGTTATTTGTACTCGCATAAGGATATGACTTATGTAATACTGTGAGTTTTAAAATTAGATTTTTAATAAATTTTGATTTGCAACTTAGTACGATTCTTCGATTATAGGTTAAGGTAAAGACTATACTAAGAATATATTAATAATTAATTTAAATGTTACTATTTATTACTTTTGTTTCATTATGTATGTATAGATTTTTGTAAAAAAGAATAATATTTTTTGAATTGTTTATTTGCAGTATGACTTGCATAGAGGTATAATTATCTTATTACAAAATCTGAAGAAATTAGATATAATTAATCAAAACATTTGTGATAAATACTGATGTGGATGTATTTTCTATAAAAAGTAAAAAGTAATTAAATAAAAATGATGCCTACTGATTCTTCTAAGCCAACATTACAAGAAGAAAATAAAACAGGAGTTTTTATGAATGATGAAGATTGGAACAAATTAGCTCTTTATTTTATTGGTACTCAAAACAGATTTAGAGAAAATATTATAATTCCAAGAACTGGTGGTCCTGTACATATTAAAACGAATGAAGAGAAACGCATAGAAAGTATAATGGAAAGTTGTACTTTTAAAAGCATCTGCAGTTGTTGTATAGGTATATTTGTATTATGTTATATAAAGTAGTTTTTATTTGTATTAACACAATTAAAAAGAATTATATTTTTAGGTTTTTTTGTGGGAGCTGCAGTAGGTTTGTTTTCAGCTAGTGTAAACCCAAATGTAGCTACTATTGAAAAGCAATTGACTGTTTCTGAAACATTTAAAGAACTGAAAAATTCAACCACAAGTTATGGAAAAAACTTTGCAGTAATTGGTTGTATATTTACAGCAATTGAATGTACAATAGAATCGGTAATGTTTTTATAAATTAAGTATAAGATTTGTATTTTAATTCACGTTTAGACATGTATTTCCATACTTTACAATTTTATTTTAGTATAGAGGTAAAAATGATTGGAAGAATACTACATATGCTGGTGGCTTCACAGGTGGAATATTGGGACTAAGAGGTATTATTATTTCACATATCAAATTTGGACATAAAGTTAAATGTATCCATTTTTGAATTTGACAATTTTATGTTTCAGCTGGTGTAAAAGCAGGTTTAGTTGGTGCAGCAGGCTTTGCAGCAGCTTCAACTGCAATAGACTATTATATGAATCATAGACAATAAATTTTACAAAGTATAGTAGATATATTGGTATAAAAAAGATATAAAACATACTCTGAGCAAACCTCGAGAGTATATACGAAAACACGGAAGTTTTCTTAATACAAAAATGCATATAAATAAGTACAATGGTTAAGAAGTAAAATAAATTCACATAATACACTCATATTTGCTTCTCTTACATTATTTAAATGCCTTCTCACACATTTTCATTCTTTAAATATAATGTATTCCTTGAATTATCTAAACTTTTACGACATAAATCGTAACATGAATTAAATGGCTAATATTATTTAACATTAAGTAAAAATAAAATACATGTTGTTTCACAATAAAAATAATACTTTACATATTGCAAAAACATAAACACGTTCGAAATTGTATTTTGTATTTGACACTGTCTATCACAGTAAAAAATAAATTTTTCAATTCACAAATACAGTGATTCGTCAGAAGTGCGACCTAATTACCTCCTTCACTATTGATGATACGAAGAAATGTTTCAGGCATAATTACGGTAGTTTCAAAATCAAATTATTGAAGTAATTGACGTCTGAAATATTTTTTTGTATCATAAAAATAAAGCAGGTAATTAGATGTTTTGTTTCTGACGAAATCACCTGTATACTAAATGATTAGCGACAGTGTGACACTGAAACAGTCTTAAAGTCTTTTTGTATTACTTAAAAAAATATACATGATGGAACATTGGAAGATATGGCTTGCAAACTGTATGCATTTTTTAGTTTGTTTGTCGATTATGTAAAATATTAATATTCATAAAACATTACTATATATATGTATCTATACATAGAAATTGTATAGATTATTTTTCAATTACACAGATTATTTGCGAATTATTCGCTATTGGTTTCGTTTTGATATGAGATTTTTCATATAATATTTAAAAAATTGTGCATATTTTGTTACACACTTTACATATACGAGTACAATACAACTACCACAATAATTTACCAAATCCGAATTGTACTATATTTGTTGAGAAATATATGACATTTATAATAACTTGTTACATAAATTTATTTTTATAAAATGGATTATATCATGTTTGATAATTGTATTTTAGTAATGAAAATTGTAAATTTTTCTATTAAAAAGGAATACGCAAGGCACTTATCGCACATTTCTATGTTGTGTGACTATAGATTAATATTGTTTGTCAAACTAGATTCATTTAATATTATGGTATTGTTTCCTGTACCTTTCATTTATGGTCTTATTTTTTGACTTTTTTAAGACACTGAAATATGAACAATATTATTTATGACTTAGTATTTAAAAAAAATACTAAATAGAAGAACGTATTTTTTATAAATACGTTTGTCAAAAATAAGTTTTAAAAAATTATATCTTGAATACCACATTAATCAGTTAATATAACTTTTTGGCACCTACAATGGCGAAGAATTTGTCTCTTCACGCATTTGTGCATAAATCATATGTAATTAGGGTTGTTGCTGTTGCATTTGCGCCTGCATCACTGCTAAAAGTTCTTGCATACGTCGTAATTCTGCTTCTTTTTCTTGCAAAATACGATCCTTTTCTGATACAGAATTAGCTTTCTCAGATTCCACTATACTGTTAGCAAAAAGATTCAATGGATCAATAAATATGTATACCTTCAATATGTTTAGAAAATATATCAGTATATTTACGTTTGTCTGCGAGGCGGTACAGGAGCTCCTTTTGCTAGTCTTTCACTGCGATAATTTTCATAATGTACCTCTTGTGTTACTTCCTGTAAATCCTGCATGTGCGTGCTACAAAGAGATGGTTACAATAAATAATACTACTTTCTTTAATTTGTTGTTTAACTTTTTGAAAAAATCACACATACATTAACATTGTCCTTAACTTTATAAAATCACAATGATCAGGATTTTCAACTTCTACCACGCCCCATGGATACAATCGACCACGCACTTTTCGACCTTTTACTTCTAACAATGTGTTCGCTCCACATACCGCAAATGGAACAGCTTCTTTTAACTGTCTAACTTGTTCTTTATAATCTTCATCTTCATCGCTATCGCAATCTGGCAAAGGGTAAATTTTTATGCCGCTACCCTCAATTTCTTCCATAACTCGTTTTTTTAACCGCAGTACTTCTTTTTTTGTAAGTACATCAGCCTTTGCAATTACTGGCACAATATTAACTTTATTGTGTAATTGTTTCATAAACTCTATATCCAAAGGTTTTAATCTAATACAAATTAAACAGACGTATTGAAATTAATACCTTTATAATTGTTGAATAAAATGAAATTATAATTAATATATTTTACCCATGTCCAAATGGAGAAATAAAATAAAAGCAACAGTGTATTCTGTTATCTACTATATTTCTTCTATTCAAGCCACTTTCATCTCGTAAAAATCTTTCAAACTGGTCATCTATATATTGTATAATAGCCCTAAAACTATCCGTATTATCAATTGCATCTCCATAACCAGGAGTATCAACAACAGTCAACCTAAGTTTGACACCTCTTTCTTCAATTTCCACAGTTGAAGCATCAAGCTTTACAGTTTGATTAGTTTTTTCTATTGAGATAACAGCAGTACATTAATTATAACATGCAAAATACAAATAATATATATATATTATCATAATAAAATTTACCAGTAGCATCAGGAATAACACGTTCTGGATACAAATCAGTAAGAAATAAACTATTTACTAAAGTAGATTTTCCAAGTCCAGATTCTCCAACAACCATCAGTGTAAATTCAAATCCTTTTTTTACAGATTTTCTATGTACTTGATTAGGTAAATTTGCAAATCCCACATACCCAGGAGTTTCGAGACTAGCAAACTACAAAAAATAGAATAAACAATTTTAATTAAATTATAATCACAACTTGAATATGTATTTTATATGCGGCCAACAAAAATATGAACATTCTTTTATAACAAAAGATATAAATTGTTAGTATTTAAATTACATTGTACCTACCGTTTTTACGCTTTCGGTAGACATTTTTTTATTAGAATGTAATTTAATAGGAAAAAAGAAATTTGTGATTGCGTGAATTTTTTAAATATTACCAAGAACAACCTAAAACTAAATTTTAGGTAAATAGACGCGGTATTGTGACAGAACACGAGATTACAACCATACCGAAAATGTGTACATTGAATGAAGCGAACGATAGGGTTATTTTACTACAATATCTTATGCTTAATCACCATCACATTTCCGTTAGCACAACGGCTTAATTGGTAAATAAAGTCATAATTAATAAACCGGACGTTTTTATTGTGATTTCATTGAAATATGAAAAGAAAATATCGCACCGACTGTATAGGAAACGTTACTGTATGTCCGTATAAGGAGGGGGAAGAGGATAACCCTCAATTGGGGGAAATTTAGGCGTGGCAACTGAAATACTTCTGTTGTCCCGTTAAAAATGTGTTGGCCATTTTAACTTTGTTCTATATCTTCCTGTCAGATACTAGCGTTATATTAAATTATAATTGCAAGTTATTGATTTAATCATATTTCTTCTTCTAAATATCTAAAATAGATAAAAATTCAAATAAAAATTTAGCATTACAAAATTTTATGAAAAATTCTCCAAATAAAACATTTCAAATATATTTAAGAGTAACTTACAAAATATATTAAGAATATTACAAGTCGTTCACAATTCAGATTACACATAAATTTTATCGCCATTATCTCTTAATTTTCTAACGATGCATTACACGAGTACGAGGCAAACGACTACTTTATTCAGGAAATAATATCATATACAAGCAGTTTTACATAATATTTGTCATTATTTCGAGTTTTTCTTTATTTATTATCTCATAACCATTGATACTTCTTTCAAATGATCGACATTTATTACTATGATAGTTAATTAATTCATTACATAATATTGATGCATAGTGATCGACACATTATCCTCATACCATTCGGTAATGTTTAAATTTTTCAATCACTCAAATATTTTTACTTCTCGTAATGGTTTGTTATTATCTCACGAGCATGTAAACAATTGTTTAATATTGTTAATCAAATGCAATTTTACCTATTAAACAATCATTCACGAATCATTTTAACAAGCACATACAATGATCAATATTTAAGTGAAACATAAAAATTATAAGGAAGGAAATGATAACCGGGACAATGTTTTGTACTCGTTAAAATGGGGATTATTCTAGAGTACAGCTTCAGAAGATTCGGCTTGCACAGGATCAAATACACGTGCAATAACAGTACATATTTTTAATAATTTGTATACATACCCTCAATATTATTACAGATTGATAAAAAACAAAACATGAAATTGACATGAACATTAAAATGTATTTTCCGTGTCATCTCACAATTATGATTTGTAAATATATATATATACACATACATAGATGTATGTATGTATACATATACATACGCCATTACTATTAAAGCATGCATTGTGCACAGTTTTTTTTACTTTAAATTCTCACTTTACTATTACATTTTTTTAACTAGGAAGTTAATGTAAATAGAGAGGGCATTAGACAAGAAAATTTAATTCCTAATTAAAAGTGCCAAATGCGTGGAACTTAAGAATCTCATTAAATCAACTTTTGTCTTTATGTATTTTCGGGGAAGACTCCCCCTTAGGGGCAAATAAAAATTATTGTAATTTCTTTTCATTTTTAAAGAGATTCTTTCCACCGTATTTGAGGAGACTAAGGAATCTCGTATGGTTTCCAAATTTTTTGTTGGGAAAGTTCCTTTCCCTGCAATTTAGGGAATCAGAAACTATTAATCATGATAATAGTTTTACTTCTCGTTAGTTTTATTCTCCTCTCGAGGTTTTGCACCACCGTATATTGAACTTGATTTACTTGATTCAGCAATTGCATTTACAGGAGCTTGAACTGTTCTTGGTGTTAACACCAAACGTTTCCTTCCGCTTGTGTCAGCTATAATGTCAATATTATAATAATTTACATCATTTTAAGTACACTGACCTTAATGTAATATTTATATATGAACAAACCTGGAGGTGGGTTTGTAGCATACGATTCATCGTGAAATGGTTTTCGTTCAGGTCCAGGTCTACGGGGTGGTGGTCTATTAGCACCATACATTCTAGGTGCTGTGTTACGCTGCCAGTCTCGACTTCCGCCACCTGCGTCATCATTAAATTGAATATAATTGCCCCTGTTACCCCTCATTTCCCATGAAGTATTTAACCTACCACCATATTGACCTCTATCGCTGTAACCTCCTGTAAATTTTTACATTACAGGAATATATTTAGTACATACGTATAAGCCCTGACAGATTAATTTATATATACATAAAGAAATTTGAATTATTTATTATATTTTATTACATATTATAATATAGGAATCAACAAAATTAAAATTACTAATCTTAAAATAACTCATAAGTGTGTTATGCAAAGCATAATGTTCATTTAAATACATAGATTTTATACCATAATCGTCATTGTATCCACCTCGGGCACCATCTCTTCCCCTATAGCCTCCCCCACCACCACGACCTCTTCTGTCAAAACCACTTCCTCGATCATTTCTTTTTCCCTCTGCTACATCTATTTTAATGAGACTATTATCTATTTCTACTGCCCCATCCATTTCCAATGCGGCCTCCAAGTTTGCCAAATCTTCAAATTCAACATAACAGAAACCCTTAAATCTACAAGGAAAAAAAGTCTCAGCAACTTCAATTGTAACTCTAAAGTTTATAGTATGATTGGTAATATTGAAAACTTATTAATTTATAGCACAATGAAACTCAATTATAGTTTAAATGAGATTAAATGATACAAACCTATCAGTTTCCTTATCTTTAACCAATCTGATTCCTTTAACATTAAAGTTAAGAAAGATCTTGTCAACATCTCCTTGAACAATTCCATTTGGCAAATTTCCCACATATGCAGTGAAAGGTGGTTCGGTTGGCAATGGTTTTCTACCACTACTGCGATATCCACCTCCATAATCTCTGCACAAAAAATGAGGAATCATTAATAAATTATTTTCAATAATTAAAAATCATCAAGAAAAGCAATAACAAATAAGAAACAGTTTCATCTATATAATAATATACAAAGAATTATACACAAGCAGTTCACAAACATTATTTTATATCTTTGTTTAATAAAAGATGATACATAACATTAAACACTGGACACTTTTGGCACTTGAATATGTAACTTTTATGTTTGTATTTGAAAATGAAATGCATAATTGTAATAAAACTTAAGAGTCTACGATCCAGGATTTCATTTGGATATTAATTTTCTAAACGTGAATTTGACGAATAACACAGATCCAATTACGTTTGTGTGTTGCATTAAGTAATGTTTGTAAGTAGAGAGGTGGTGTATTTTGCACAAATAGTAAGGTGTAATGTTTTCGCTATTAGTGCTACGAAAAAATATACAAGTGTTTAGCCGGCCAAAATAAAGCCGCGTGTCGAAGACACCATATCTGCAAGGTACTATGCTACACTTTAATCGAAACTCACTTAACCTTAAAATCATAAGATAATCGAAGAAAAGAGGCGTTCCTTCACCAACTCGGTGCACCGATAAAATACTATCGCTGCACTGTTTTTGAGAACCTCAATAACTGTTGTAAACGGAGGAAATTGTAGCCTATACTTGCCTTGAATCTTCATAACCACCTCGACTAGCCATATTGGATGCACGAGACTGACTGGAACCGCGCGGGTCGAGCGAGTTACTATGTTCAAGATGGCACTTTCCTAACCATCAAAGAATTTTGAATCATGAAATCATGCAAATCTGTTCAATTGTATGAATGACTTTCAATAATACATTATTAAATGATTGTAAATTTTCAGTTAAAAGAACGGATTGCTAATTACTACTATTTTTATCATAAACTTTCACAAAATTTAATTTCGATGATGCCCTGGTAGGAAAAATAACTTGTTTTTGCATTTGTATTGTACAATATTATTAAAAATTTTTATCAATAATAATCCGAAAGTTTTATATAAAAATACGAAATTTTTAAAGAAAACGATTGACAGTCTATGCAACACAAAAACGGGACATTCAATTTTGATTTTATAATCTATTTATTATTTGTTTCATTTAAATAATTATTATTAAAAGATTATTAAAATATTAAATTGTTCGTTTGTTTTCGTATTATATTTTTAATATAGGTAGCCATTAGATTAGCGTAGTTTATAGTTAAAATGAGGCAAGATGGCAGGTGAGGATATGCACATGGTAGAGGTGGTTTCAAATGACTTTAAAATGAAAGAAACGAATAAAATGAATTGTACAATTTTTGATTATTTTAATAAACTCAGAAGTGAAGTCGAGTCTGAAAGGGCAGTTGGTGGAATTGAACTATTGAAGTATTTACTTGGACAAACCTCAGTAAGTATTTATTTAAAGGTAACCTTAAATTTACTAGTTTTTATATAGAATTCTTTATAATATTTTTGTTATAAATATGAACTATTTACGATTAATGATGTTTTAGGAACAGAATGATAGTAAGGAGTTTAAATATGCAATAAAAAGACTTATTCAAGGTTTAGGTTCATCAAAAACATCTTCTCGGGTAGGGTTTTACACTACTTTGACAGTATTTTTAGTAATGTATTCAAAAGTGTCAATAGAAGAATTTTTATCTATAGTTGATAATGAATTGCATCCAGTAAATAGTAATAATAAAGGTGTAAGTAAATGATCTTCTGTCACTCAATTGTATTTAACATTATACATGTACTTTATTAAATGATATCATTTTAGGAAAATGCTGATATTTATATGGGACGTATATTAGCATATGGTGCATTAATACGATCTAAAATGCTTTGTAAAAGTACTGTTGATATACAAATGCAAATTGTACAAGAACTAATTAATAGGGGGAAGCAACGTAGTTATTTATCATTTCCTTCTACTTCGTTTCTTATTGAATTTGTAAATCAAATTCATGCTGATGATATTAAAAAAGTGGTTTGGCCAATTGTTGAAAAAGAATTTGGAAAGCCATGGACAGAGCAAACTATAGATACATTTTATACCTTATTGTCAATAAAAGGTAAATGCCCACCACTTATAAATCATGAATTTTCAAAAAAGCATTTTGGCACAGAAGATATTATTACCAAAGAGTCTATGAGTAATATAACAAAAGTGCTAATGGTAAGTTTCTACTAGAACTTCAGTTATACAGAACATTATATGATGATATTTCCAAGAATTTTTTAACTTTTATATTATTAATGTTCAGGATTTGCCTAAAGTTATATTATGTCACCATCCAGTGTATAAATTGTTTTGTGAAAACCTAACATCAGCTGAGCTTGTTACTGATTTTTGGTCATGTGTAGACCAGAAATTTACAAAACCAACCAAAATCGATGAATATATGGCTGTAATAATTCTTAAATTAATATTATCAAATAGTATGGATAAGTCTGTACTTCCATCATTATTATCTCCAAACTATATGCAACATATGTTAAAAAAGTTTTCTGGTTCTAAAAGGCATAATAAAGATGAAATACTTTCTAAATTCAAGGAGGTTTTACATCTGCTAGTGTCAGCTACAAATAGTAATGATACTAACTCAAAAACACAATATGCTGTATTAAAGAAATTAATATTGTATCCAGGTGATTTAATGATAGAAAAAAAGACAGGTATAAAAGTAATTCAAATAATTACAGGAAATTTAAATTTAGATAGTATTAAAAAGGTGTCAAAACTGTACAGAGATATTATAGAAAATAAAATGCCTAAGGAAAAATCGAATATGAACACAGAATCATTTTGGACAAATGCTGAGAGAATTTATGCTGCACACTTATTAACAAGGTACTTAGCATTTTTAAGAAACACAGTTAAAATTGAATCTTTTCTTCGACGTAAACAAATATGCATACTTAATTTGTTATTAAATCTCTTTAGATTAATGGGACACAGTGCTACTTTTGTAGACCAAAAATGGAGATTAAGCCAATTAAAATTCCTATTTACTCATGGATTATGCGAAATGTCAAATGTTGGAGTAGATCTCGCTCGTAAGTTATATATATATATATTTTTTTTTTAATTTTATACACATATTATACATGTATTTTGTTACTTATTTTTGTAAATTGTATTTTTGTTTTTTATAGCGCAACTTAAAGAAACATTTTATCATGCATTGGATCACAAGTTACCAAAGTTGAACGATCTACGAAATATATTGAGTGAATTAGTTCATTATATAAATATTCATTTAAAAAATAAAACATTAAAATTAAGAAGTCCATTAACAAATGAAGCAAACATAGCTTGGGAGAAAGTGATATGTTTAATTAAAAAATTAGAGAATAATCCGAAAAAGGCAGAAGCTGTGCCAGTATTTCATACAATGAATTTACATATGGGTTTACAATTATTTTCCGACCCACGACTGGCAATTATGGCTATCACTGAACTTGAAAGCTGTTATGAAAGGCTATTAAAAAAATCTAAAAAATATAAAGGGGGAAGTGACAAAGACGACGATGAGCCCGAATGGGTGGAAGTAGTAGTTGATTTATTGTTGTCATTTTATTCTAGAAATGATCATTTGCTGAGATCGTTAGTAGGATGTGTGTTTCCACATATTTATCCATATATAACACCAGCAGCTATACATAAAATTTTAGAAGTACATAAATATTATTATTTTATTTTAAATGTTAAAGAATATTGTATTTCAGAATTTGTATTCTAGGTCTTGGATGTAAGAAATGAAAAAAAACTGTTTGTAGTGAAAGACGATCTCGACGAAGAATCATCAGACACAGAATCAAATTTTGATAGTGAAGATGAAGAAACTGGTAATGATGGTACGGAAAGTTCGTCGGATGACAATGATTCCGATTCGAATGAGGAATCATTGAATGAAGACGAAAACGAAACAGTAACTGACCGATTACGAATGGCGGTACGTCAAGCATTAGGTGATGCTTCCGTTCAAACTGAGGATGAAGATATAGATGTGGACGAAATTAACGAAGAAGATGGGAAACGATTAGACGAATCATTATCAGCGGTATTTAGAAATCTTCGCGAAAATCGTCAGACGCGATCTAAAAAACAAGAAAAGTATGCGCAAGCACTAACACACTTCAGAATTCGGGTCATAGATTTATTAGAAACATACTTAGAATGTGGTCCATCGATGGCAGTTGTACTTGATATGCTGCTTCCTCTTTTTGCATTATTGGAATATTGCATAAAAGATCCACATCAAAAACCTCTTCAAGATCGAATTCGATCTTGTTTAAAAAAACTAGCAGCGGTGAAAAAATTCAAGGATACGGAAAATATCGACGAAGATGTATTAATAACGATATTAAAGGTAGTTCTAATTAATCGTAAGCATAAATAATTTTATACTGAATATATAATTAATAATTTTGTACTTTTAAGACTTTAATAGAAAAAGGAGAACGAACTACGTCAGTTTACCAAGAAATGAGCGATAAATTAGCAGAATGTTGTATATTTCTTGTGAAGTGTGCACAACAAGTAGATATATCGACCGATTCCATAGTAAACATTTATGTAGAAAATTTAACTGCTTTCTTTACAAGAAGAGATTGTGTATTACCACCTATGTTATTCAAAAGTATATTACAATTACATTGGGAGGGTAACTGGCAACTAGCCCCCTTACTGGTATATTTTAAACTTCGTACCATAAAACATGGTTATGTTGAAAATATATTTCCAGATAATATTCATTTATTCTCGTAGGTGGATTTTGCTTTTGACAATACTGTCAGATCTTTTCGTCGAGGACAAGCACTCGATCTCTTAACAACTTTTTATAACAATGGTCGGTTGGTTCGTTTAGATACAAAGAACAGTGGCATAAGAATGAAGATGGAAAAGAAGTTGTGTAAAAATGTTATAAGCACGCTTCAAGAATTATCTAATGCACATAAAGTTGAAAATGAACAACCTATTTTAAAAAATGGCAATGAAATAGGTAAAGAAGTTAAACAAAGGTATGTTTACCTTCTTTTGTTATTGTTGCGAAATGTTTATACTCAGCACTTGCCAAAAGCGTGGGATTGGGAAGCTGTTGGAAATGCACTTACGACATATAGAACTCATGCCTCACTTGCAAAAAGTACGAAAGTGGCGTGTACTAGATTAGCTGCACAGATTGGAATATCATTTAATATGTAAGTAATAATTAAGAGAACTACAATAGATTTCTAAACATCATTACATTGTGATTTTAATTTATATTATTTATGTTTGTTCTAGATCAAAGAGAAAAGATAGAAACGAGCGAACTTCTAAAATAAATGGAGAAACAATAGATACAACAAATGACATAGAACAATCTGACATTATACAAGAGAATGGAAATAGTCATAGTGATACAGATACAGATACAGATACTCCTACATTAACGAAAAGTGAATTGAAGAAAAAGAAGAAAAACAAAAACAAAAATGGGAAAGATAAACAGTTGTTAAAGAAGGAAGCACGGACCTTACGCGAAAAAGCAATGTCTGAAGGTTTTGAATCATTTAATTTTAGTTCTTTTAGTTTACGTGACAAAAATAATGAAAGTGAACCACTTCAGAATGGAAATTCACAAAGCGAACGATCTAGTTCTAATTCTTCACAAAAAAGGATGCTCAAACATACGTCGGATGGCAACAAATCGAAAAGAAGAAAACACCTGGAAACTGCTTGATACATATAATAAATTCTTCGGAATTAACCGGGTCGTAAATAATTGTTATTTTTGTACATGCATTTATAAAAATATGTATCACAAAGTTTGTACAGCTTTGAAATATATAAGTCATTAACATGAGCCCATATATCGCAGCTATTAGCTCGGTGTTACAAAGAACGTTTCATTGTGGGTAACACCGATTACTATCATTACGAGGAGGTTACTGCGAGCGGACCCCTTTCACATATTTAGAAACTAGATTTACTAAATAGAAGATCTATTTTGGTTATACCAAGCAATTATTTCGTTTAAAAAAGATGAAGCTAAATTAAGGGAGACGCGGCGCGACGTGATACTGCACTGTGCAGTTGATTTTACGATCAAATTGACTCCCATTTGATACTTGAGCAGGAAAATGAGTCGCACCCCTGAATCAGGTTTCCGTTTCTTTAATGCATTGCGTCGCGATCCAAAAGGACTCGACTTAGGATGCTGAGAAACCCAAAGTATCTGAGACAAAGACTTTCGTTGGAAGGTGTGCGTTTCCACACCTTACAGCGAAGCACCCTCTTCGTCTGAATCGAGATACCAAGAGAAGAGTGGTTAGATCTTTGGGATCAGCTACACGATTAATCACGTTTCATTCGATCAAATAGCGGTGATCGAAACAAGAAACGAGAGAACCAGAAGCTACTTATTTTATAATTGCTTGATAAGATACGGGGACACGTACAATAAAGACTTAAAATTAACGTCGAAACTTAAGCACAGACGAGGTATACAAATAGACCTTACACCTTATGGACTTTCGTGGCCCAATCTAACTGCCATACCGACCTGAAAATGCGGAGGTGATTTTAACGACCTCTTCTCATGGATTGCGGTCAATTGAGAAACTATTCACTGAATTAGTATTGATGGGCTGTCAGCTGTAGTATGTGTATAAATAAATGTGAGTTGACTATGCAGGGATTGAAATTCATTTCTAAATCAATTGGTAATGTTGCAAATGACACGAAAATGGTAATGGAGTTTCGAGACTCCATAAAAGTGGGTCAAAAAAATACATTAGGTGAAAGATCTATTCGTATACCTCGTCTGTGATAATACTCTAGAATCTTTGATGAATCAATAAGAATCAAAACTAACCTATTGAAGAAGCTCTATATTTATGATGATCTATGCAAGGCGGATCGCAGCCAATTTGCTAATATTATTTAGTTTTTAATTAACAATTGCATTACCCAGCTAAGAGTGATACGATTATTAATTAAACGCTAAATAATATTACCCAGGTCTCACCACGTGGAGGTTGCTGCGAGTGGAGACCCGAAGGAAGATAGATGGAATCCAAGTTCCATCGATCTTCCTTTCGCAATTTTACAATCTGAATGACTAAACTAAGAAGATAGAAGGAACCAAAGTCCCCTCGATCTTCTAGTTTAGTTGTGTCAAGTAATTATTTGATTTAAACAAGGGATGAAGCTAAATTGTGGGATACGCGACGCGATGCGATGCTGAACCGTGCAGCGGATCTTGGGATCGAACCTACTGCCCTTCCTAACTCGATCTCAATAGGAAAACGGATGCTGCGCCCCTGAATCGAGGTCTCCATTTCTCCAACGCAACCCGCCGGGAGCCCGAAGGACCCGACTTAGGTTGTCTGACAAAGAGAGAGTACCTGAGACAAGGACGACTTCCGCTGGAAGGTGTGAGTTTCCGCAGAAAACGGATACTTCACACCTTCCAGCGAAGAAACATTTTCCTTCAATCGAGTTACCAAGGGAAGGCGATTAGATCTTTCGGACCAACTGAACGGCCGATCACATGTTCCATTCGATGAAACAGCGGTGATCGAAGCAAGAAACGAGAGAACGAGTCGAGAGAAGCTAGTTGGTGAACAATTACTTGGCACATACGTAGACGCGTACAATGGGTCGTCGAAGCTTAAGTCTAAATGTACCAAGCAATTATTTTATTGAAAAAGGAGTGAAGCTAAATTGTGGGATACGCGACACGACGCGATGCTGAACCGTGCAGCAAATCTTTGGATCGAATCAACACTGCCCTTGGTAGATTGATTTCTATTTCTAGAAATCGATCTATCATGGGCAGGCGATTAGATCTTTCGGACCAACTGCACGTCCGATCACATGTTTCGTTCGACGAAACAGCGGTGACCGAAGCAAGAAACGAAAGAACGATTGAACGAGAAGCTAAATTAATAATTACTTGGTATCACGGCCTTAAAAATAAATTTATTCTAAGCGCGCTGGAAATAGAAGTCCCTCGATGTCCTTGCGTTGTCGTCCCACGATGATGGAGGCCTGTAGGTAAGCTGAAACAAACTAAAATCGGCTGCATTTGCGATTAGTTGAACAGTTAAATATAATAAATTGGGAAACACGAGGCCCTGCAATAAAATAAATGGACCGATCGATGTCTTTGCGTTGTCGTCCCACGATGTCCCACCATGTCCCACGATGATGGAGGTCTGTAGGTAAGCTGAAACAAATTAAAAAGGGTGCATTTGCGATTAGTTAAACAATTAAATATAATATATTAGGAAACACGAAACTCTAAAATAAAATAAATGGATTCAGACAAATCAGTGATGTAAAAATAGACATGGACAGGAGCACAACATATAGAACAAGCATCATTTAAGACAAGAATGAACTAAGGGAACAAACATATTCACAAACAAGGAACCAGAAGTAAAATATGTAAGGAGACCAGGCAAATGAAAGCGAGGCGAAACGATAGATTCAAGTCCAGCAGACATTTGAAAGTCGAAAAAGAAGTGAGAAATTGGAGATTGAGATATCACTCACCACTGTGTCGATAGTGGTCAGTGAAAGAGATTTGTACGTGCAATATAAAATATGCATCGAACAAACCAAATAAGGAACAAGTAGTGAAATATAGAAGGAGACCAGAGAAATAAAAGCGAGACGAAACCTCACATTCAAGCCCAACGTACGCTTGAAGGTCGAAAAAGAAATTACAAACGGGAGATTCGGAATTCACTCACTACTGGTCACTAATGTTCAGTGAAACAAATTATTTGAAACAGACATGCACCAAATAAATCAAGTCAGTAGCAAGAAGTCATACCTGTAAGGGGGCCAAATATACAAAATCGGGGCGAAACGACACATTCAAGCCAGCAGATGTGTAAATTTCGGAACAGAAATGTGATTCTTACATAACTCACCACTGGTCAACAATGGTCAGTATTGGTCAGTACTAGTCAATAAATTCTCACGAGTGGCCAGTCGTGGTCACTAGTGGTCATCAGTGGTCAGTACTGGTCAGTATTGGTCCTCAGAGCTCGCCAGTGGTCAGTAGTGGTCAGTAGAAGTGGAGCGCAGCCCCACGACGTTCCGCCACGTCCGCCAGCCGAGAGGAGAGAGAGAGAGAGAGCTCGTCGCCGGCCGTGTAACTTATCCTTAGGCAGTAGAGTGAAAGGGGTGGGGATGACCGTCCTTGACGACTTCACCAATCAATTAACAAGAAACCGTTTCTTCGACCGAAAAATGAATATTCTATGCGAAATGGTATTAAAAACAATTATTTGTCCAACACCTCCTATCTAGCATTAGTTTAACTATTACCTGATGTTAATTAATAATTGTTGCAAACAATAGGAATGAAAATATGGTCAAATTCGAGGAGGCTGAAGGTTTTGTATGAATTTCTGTCGAGAACGAAAGTCGTATATCACGTATTTATTTCTTCGACATAAATTCTTCGTGTTAAAAACAATTATTTGTATAACACATGCTATCGTATTTCTAGGAAGAAAAAATCCCCTTTAAGTTATCGTCATATAGGCGACAATAGCATCGTGGTGTGTTTTAATTTAAAATTATATCAAACTAGTAAACGAACAATAATGAACGATCAGAGGTATAGTACTTCTGTACTAGATAAAATCTCCATAATTTGTGGATTTTAACTCTTTCGAGGTTTGAGTTATCGAGGTTCGACTGTAGCTGACTTTCATTGCAATGCCTTTCCTTAAATACAATCGACAGTTTGAGTATATATATTATATCCATTCAGCGTTTAATAATATCGAAAGAGGAATGTATTACGCGTGTAAAAAGTATTTGTTAATTGCATTCACTTGACGATCTATCGGTAAACGATCCTGTTACGTTTCCTCGTCGACATTATCGTAATTGTTCACGATTATTTATTTTAGTATATTCCATGTGGAATCCCAGTGTTACGGAGTTACCGTTTGTATCCAAGGCACGTATTATCGATTCCAATTAAACTGTCGGAAACATCGGTGATCTTGTAATGATCAAGGAGTCTGTGGACGTGTGAGTGTCGATGAATCGTGTGGACCAACATCATCGGACTAACGATACGTCGAACGACTCTCACCTGAAACAGTCGTGGCTTTGCCTCCGTGGATCGTGCACGCGTTCATCTCGCGCCACACAAGGACCAAAATTGCTCTTTTACCAAACAGTGACAATTAGGAATTTGTTGAAGCCGTACGTAGAATTTTTTTTATCTTCTCGTTGCCATCGAATTGTTTCATAACAACCATTGAGCAATCAAACATCCTTCAAACGATCATTTGACTTATGATATAAACGACAAATAGTAAAAAAAAGGATACTCACAAGAATATGGATAAACGAAATGAACTAAGAAAGAAAGATTTTATATTATATAAGTATACAAAATATCTTACATATGATATTTCCGTATGATTAGAATGATATTTCCACGTGCTCTGATGTAACCACTAATCCCGACCATTTTTGTGTATTGTTCTCCACGAGAAAAGAAGACTTACTAAATATGATTAAACATAAATTTTGCTCGCTACTATATTTCGAGACGCTATTTTACGATTCTACTGACACATCGGTTATCACATTTGACTTTCAAAACTTGACTTCGATAGCAATTTACATAACAGATTGATATCGAGTTAAATGAAATTACGCATTAAATGTTCGAGCGGTTTTTTACAATACGATACTTTTCCGATAATTGTTCTTAATTGTCCGATAATTTTCTCGAAATACAAGAATTCGTTTCGTAACATCGTATAAAAACGTTAACTGATAGTTCGTCGTTTTTCCTTTTTCTAACGAACAGATATACAAATATCTATTTTTTGAAAATAGCAGAGTAGACAAGCACGACTCTTCAACCTAACACAAAATGATGAGACAATGGAGCCTCCTGTGGCTCGTTGCGGGCTGCATTTATCTGCTTGAGCTATCTGCAGCTGAGGTTCATGCACCGTCGGTGAAAATAAAAAACGGCACGTTGTTGGGCCAGATTATGAAAACCAGACGTGGGAGAGAGTTCGCGGGTTTCCGGGGAATTCCTTACGCCTTGCCGCCTCTTGGAGAACACAGATTCGAGGTAACACAACACCTATACTTGTACAAACAAACAAACGGACAAAATCTTATCTCTTTATGTATCAGAAAAAATCAATGTATGTTTTCATGCATACAAGATTTCAAAAACGGGGTAAATTTAAAATTTGTATCAATTAGATGTTATTAGAAAAAAATATACAAATGCAAGTCACTTAATCGAATGATTTTAAATTATATGTACTCTTCTTATTATTTTATTTTCAACGAGAAAATATATATTATTTAGAACAACTTTCCCAAGTTATTACAGATTGCATTTCAGGCAATTTATTTATTGTTGGAAGTATCTTGTCTATTTATAAAATAGTGAACTATTTGTGTAAAATATTTTTGTCACTGTACACTGTAAGATTTATATTCTGTTCGTAAAACGACAGTAAAACTGAACTATTGATAATCTGTAGCGACGACTTGCTTCGACCGAAACGTTAGAGGATAACGCGAAGTTATAGGCACTCAGAAGTATTATTAACGTAATACTGAGAACAATTATTTCTCAAGAATTAATGCAACAAAAGCGTGCAGTATTTTTTACGCAAACAATTAGTCGAGTTCTCTCGATTACAAACGAATTTAAAGCGAGATATAAATACTTCGAGTATGCTTGCACACATAAACGTACACCGAATTACATAAAAGATTTCTTAACGCTTGATATTTTTCTTGTCAGTGAATTCCGTCGAGAAGCAAGGAAAGAAGCTACTCGATAAATGCCTAACAAGCCACTCGTTTCGCAACACCGTGTTCGAACTGATAAAAAAGAATCGCACAACATTTCTTAATCAATATCTTGATCGTCTTTAAAATTTATTGATCGTAAGATTAGAATTTGCAACATCTTGACGTCGATTCGTAGTTTCATCGGAAAAAAAGGTAGTGCTATATCTTTACAAACACTAAGTTAAGCAATCGACCCTCATACAACACGGTACTTTTGCGAAACGAATTTGCTCTAACACAGTTAAGCAATTGAGTAACTCGCGGAATAATACGGCACGTGTTGATTGTTTTTTGAGAAAATAATGCATGAACAATTTTTATTCCAACTTATCGGAACCAGATATCATAACTGTTATCTTAATTAATAATATCTATAATTAAATGATTTCAGTTACTAATCATTATGTATGAAAGAGTATAGAGTGTCCAGTATAATTACCATTCAAAATCTGGTCCACGCGTGAACTACGAATTTTCAAAATTGACTTTCTCGGAAACCAAGCATCGTTCGAAACAAGTTCGTTATACGTTTTCGACTTACTTTTGTACGGGGAATCTCATTGCTTCGAAGTTGCTGTGACACAAATAGTATAAGGTCGCAGATTCGAATCCCGTTCACCGAGTATTTTCTTATGAATTGATTTCATTTGTAACTGCAACAAAGGCGTGCTCGAGCCAAATGGTGGTCACTCTGGCCTTAAAAGCATAAAAACATTTAATATCATGAGCATACTCGTTGTTACATGGTACATATCTCTCTAATAGAAGAATACCTTTAGCAGCAGATCCATATGCCGTTATCGAATACTATACAACAGACTTGCACAACCAGATCGCGATCTACCGGTCGGCCAGGTCGTCCGTTTTTGGTAGATCTTTTGTCTTCCTTCGCTATCGACATCCCGCTAGCAAATGACCAACAGTTACACTCATACACTGAAAGTATAAAGAACCATTGTCCTGTCTAGAAACCATTTGGTCGAATACATTTTTACCGATACTCAAATTTATTTGAAAATTACACGATTTTTAGACATTAAGTTTTGACACAATTTCCTCCGTAAAATAAAAATTTTGTCGTGACAGGTAATTTATTCTCGCCATAAAGTCAACGTATAACACAGTAAGGCCGTAGGTATAACATCATTTATCATAACTGCTCGGTGCAGTGTTCGATCGCTTTACCGATCGACGATCGTTGAGTAAGAATAATGACACTCGAGTTTTACAATGTTCCTAGAAGTGTCAACATCGAATACTTTTCCTGTCTTTCTTTCCAAGAGAATTCTTTAGTATTCAAGAAAGATTCGTCAGAAATTCGTAAGAGAATTTGTTGATATTTGTGCAGAAACGGTATAAGATAAGTTGTCGAGTTGATAAGTACAAATTCATCGTTACATAGCATCGTTTAATCTTTATGACAAGGCGTTAAGAAACCCTTAGTATTTCAAAATTAAATTAGTTAAATCTTTGCTTCAGGAATGCATCGAACGCATATTTCTCGTTTTCCCGCGACAAACAAAAAACCTGTTTTCGTCAACATATCCAATGACGTAATTATGTGTTCTATTACGACAGTCGCGGGAAACACATTAAAACAGCCAGTGCAACTTTTCATTCGCATCCGGAAAAATCCATTTTTTCCCCTAAATAAACCAGTTCCCATATCAAATATTTACACACCGATCGGTTTACCCTGTGCATTATTCGCAACCTTAATTCGCATTGAACAGTTTTACGCTGGCTGCGTACGCTCGCGAGTACCCGCATATTTGCGGCTAAAACTGTCAGTTCCTCAAGGAAATACTATTAACCTCGCGGAAACTAATTTGCATTGCATTGCGTAAGCTCCAGACGGTGGTGAACGAAACCACATTATTCAGAAATCCGAATTAAGGTCTATTTATATTATCGATAAATCGCGTAACAGCCGAGTAGAATGATTGTCGAACCACGTATCGATGTTTTATCGCTATTTTTAATTAGGGTCGATTCATATTATCGAATCAGGCACGCTCCGTTTCCAACGAATTAGAAACAGAAAAGATATACATAAATACATTGTGCTTGAACGAATTATATAAATCGACCTTTATTCGTTAATACGAACGCATATAAACATACAAATCCAGTTTTTCGATGTGTCATATATCTGAGACTGGTAGCGAACGCGTGATGGAAAATCCTCTTCAAAAGGAAAATAGGAAAATTCGATGCTGACGCTTCTTGGAACTTTGTAAAACTCATTTAAAAAAGAAAAGATAACTTCACACCCATGTATGCTAACGAGGCTCGTACGTGTCTCCTGTTTGACTAGTTGTCAACGAATTTTCAAAGAGCTCGTTAACTCTTCGACGTTTTATTATCGAAGAATAAATGTTACCTTTCGATTGTTCACGTTCAGGAATTTCAAATTGTGTATGAAAGGTATCAGAAATGTACTTTTACATTTTGCAAAGCGTAATGGTTTTGTCGACAGCCACCGAGACCATCTGCAGCATGGGACGGAGTTCGATCGGCTCAAGATGACGCCAACATATGCACGCAAAGAAACATTTACACTTATCAGGAAGAAATCGTCGGCGACGAGGATTGCCTTTACTTGAATGTATACACGCCTAAATTGCCTAAGGAAGATGATGGAGTGAAAGGAGGCTATCCCGTTATGATTTGGCTCCACGGCTGCGGATGGATCTGCGGTGCCGGACATTCCGACTTCTACAGTCCAAAGTTTCTGCTGGACCACGATGTGATACTAGTCACCGTGAACTACAGGTGAGAAATCCGTAAATTAACCCTTTGGAACGGGGAATTATAAATGTACAAATATTATAATCAGCGTACGAGAGCACAAAGAAATTTGTATCTGAACAAACATAATAAGTTGAATGGATGATGACAATCGAAGCGTTAAGAATTTTAACGTGGATGGATTTACCTTGCGTAAAGAGGTTTGTTTGATCGTTATGTTGCAGACTTGGACCGCTGGGATTCCTGAGCACGGAGGATACCGTGTGTCCTGGAAACAATGGATTGAAGGATCAAGCGCAATCCATCCGATGGGTGCACGAAAACATCGCCGCTTTCGGCGGTGATCCGAATCGAGTGACAATCTTTGGGGAAAGCGCTGGAGGCGCCAGTGTTCATTATCATATGATGAGTAATTTGACAAAAGGTAATTTGACATGGCAAACTGTCAAGATTATTTAATCTTTGATTTGAAAATTCAGCTAAAATTTTCAGGAATTTTTTACGACTTCCTTCGCTAAATTCTCTAATTTTTATAACGCAGAGGATTGTCGTAACGCGTAATTACGATTGAATACGGAGTGGCTGACGCGTCTGTTCATTACTCGCTGTTTCTACTTATATCCAACTCTAGACACTGTTAAGCGCGAACCCATTTCAAACTCGATTTTCTTAAAAACGAAGCTACGTATGAGAAAATTTGATTCTTTCTTTTCGACTTGTTTTTCCAGAGAAAATTATTCTCGTAATTTAATATTCGTGAAAAATGAAAGATTCAAGAAGTATTTATCTTATCCAGCGGATCTCGTTGCGTCTCATGTTCGATAAACTGAACGTTAAGCCATTATTAGTCGTTATTAATTACTCTTCTAGAACGAAGTAATTTATCCAGATGTCCAAGATAAAATTATTATAATAGGATTACGATTAAGGAGTAAAAATAGTTAATACCGTCGGAACAGAAGACGTAAAATCAAACGTTTTACAAATAACAAAATCAATTTTTTACTATGTCTTTTTGGCGTTTGAAACTTTTTGTCACGTTCTGTTTGCAATCTCACAATTTACGGGAATGACAAACTACAAGTTCGCTGCGTCACAACGAAAAGTATGAGCGAACGCAATCTAATTTATGCGTGCCAAACGCTATTCGCAATGCATTCGAAGCTTCAAGTAATGTTGGAGTTACAGTAATCGTGATATAATTCTTCCGTTGAGACAAGACTTGCGAAAGAAGTTTCATAACAGGCATCAAGTGTGCGCATTACACCAACAAACAATTACTAGGATTCCCATAAACGCCTATTTTGAATTCAAAATCAGCTCTATCAGGAAACATACATACCGGGGAATCTCGGTTTGTCGTGTCCGAGAAAAAGGAATTAAGCGTCAAGGAAAGTTCTATTGCACGTTGTTCGTAGAACAAACTTACAAAATTTATTACTAATTAATTCACGTGGCAACCGGTTCGCGGGAACGAAATGCTTAATGTATTGTTTTTATTCACAACACTGTCGGAAACAGGAATGTTCCATCGAGCAATTTCGCAAAGTGGCAATGGGTACTGTCCCTGGGCTGTGATGAGACCAGGCGCGGCCAAAAAGAACGCGGAGAAGGTGGCTGATCTTCTGGACTGCCCTTCGAAAGATTCGAAGCAGCTCGTCGCTTGTCTGCGCAAGAAGAAGGCCGCCGACATCATTGGCACCGATCGCGCTTTTCAGGTAATTACAATTTTCTCCTTCGCTAAATGTTACGTACATCGGTACTGATAAGCGACGCGTCGCTTATGATCAAGTGAAATTTTTATTTCGTAAAGATCTTTAAATAGAAACTTGTAATTGAACGTTAAGCAGGAGTGGTTTAATCGTGTATCGATTTGTCAGTAGCGGGAGAAGAACGCGAAAATGATTACAACGCAATGAAATCGAGATTTCATGCTATGTAATTTTCTAAATTATAGCTCACCTCGCGATCAACCACCTTCCAACACATTCAACGTTTAATCACTTTAATTGCCGTTCCTTGTAATCCGCTCGTCACGTATGACGCATTTCCATCTGTATTATACTATTTGCATACCATCGATATACACTCCTAACAGCTGTCGAATTGCACGTGTTTATGATTTTTCAAATACATCATGCTTAGGCTAAAGCGATGCTAATTCACGTATAACGTTCGCGTGCATTTGCGGTGATTATGAATTGAAAAATCAGTTTTCAATTAATCGATATTTTTTTATTATTTTAATTCAAGTCGCGTTCTCTACTAGAATTATTTATACAATAAGGTTTATTATTCCTGTTTCTTTAGGAAATTGTAATGGTTTGTTGCTGTTGGATGATTTATTGCAGTTTTAATTTTTCCCTTAACTTCCCCTGAAATGAATTTTTCTTTGCGAATAAACTGCAGTATAAAAGTTTTATTATATTGTACGTTTGCTTGTATTTTTTGTCTACGATATGACAAAGTTCTCCGTACAATATTAATTCTAAACGAGTCAAGTTTCTCACCAACATTACCGTAAAACAATATCTTTCGTATACTATTACCATGAATAAACTTGCGGGCATTCATGCGTGGAAAATACTTTGAAATAAGCAGATAAAATATTCTAAATGAATTGCTCGTATCTTGCTTTTTCTCACGAATTATTGATATAGTTTGAAGTCAAGATTTAAAAAATGATTTGATTCGATAAAAAATTCATATTTCTTTTTATTCGTTGTTTAATTTATTCATCATTCTTGTGAACATTCCCTAACAAACGAATCCAGATTAACGAGATTCCGTTTGTATGCAGCTTAGTAATTACACAATTAGACCTTGCCATTGAGACTGTATATCGTGAGCTAGATAACTATACACGGCTATGTTTGTTAATTGATTCTTATTACATAAAATGCCTATCTTGGAATTTAGAACGATGGAAAAACAAGACGCAACATCACGCTATTTCATAACTTAAAATTGTGATTATGGGTATTGTATGTCGGATATGGTGTACTCTACGATAAATTTATGCATCGCGTTAGGTATAATCTTATAGTCATCGAGTCGCCTTGATCTTGACCGTTGCAAACGATAAATAGATCGTAGTCTTGAATGAAATCCTCTCGAAGGCCACTTTGTCATTTGCATCATAGTTTATACTTCATCGAGTTTTTAGACTCACTTTTCCAACAGTTACATTAATGGACAGCTATATCTTCCCTCGAACAAAGCCAAGTGCACTCATAGATTTTAATAGCGACATTTTCTTCTACATAAAAACGTGGAACTACTGTTAAGGGTTCGCAAGACAGTTTAATGTTCACCAAATGACTATAAATTATAATCAAAACGTACACGTTTTCCGCCGTAAATGCAACGATGCATAAAGCTAGAAAGAAACTTCCACCAATGGATGATTGCGATTTCACGGCAGAGAAACACAGAAGTGAAAGCGTATGTAAAACGAGGCAATAAATCGACTATTGTCCTTCGAGACGTAGCTTTTGCACACATTTTTTACAGTGATTGAAACAAAACATTACGCGACCAACATTCAAACCACAACAAAACCTCTTGCCTCTTAAATTAATGGTTTTTTCCTGTTTCAATGTCAAGAAAAAACTGAAGGTTTAAAGCACATAGTTATCGATACTATCCTTAATTTTAACGAGAAGGTGATTCCTCATGATAAAATAAGTTGATAAAAACTTGCTTTTATAATGCTAAATTCGCAACTTTACAATTGAATACGATTTCACTGGCGCGTCTGTTCATTACTCGCTGTTTCTACTTAATCCGATGTCCAACTCGACCACTATTTTCAAACTTGATTTTCCTGAAAACGAACTAATCACATTACATAAAATAAGCTTGATAGGACTGTATGACTTCATACAACACTCTGGATCTTCCCATTAATTAATTTTAACCCATGTTTTACGCAAATAACTCTGTAAACTTCAATAATGTAGTACTCAATATTTTCCTCCAACTTTTTATCAGGAGTTCGGTTACTGTCCAATGATACCGTTCAGACCTGTAATCGAACCTATTCATCCTGGTGCTGTCTTGACGGAAGATCCTGCTGTTGCATCGAGGAACGGTCGCTTGTTAGACATACCGTGGATGACAGGAATTACGTCCGAAGAAGGATCTATCATAGTACCAGGTATTTGTGAACCAGCATAATTAATTTCTTCGTAACATCGTTAGTCGTGCGACTTTAACCGCTTTAATTTACAAAATTACGGTGTCGTTACTTTTCTTTTACGAGGACTGTATACGAGGCACAATGGAAAATTGGTTAAGAAGCTGAACGACGATTTCGTGAACATTGCTCCTGTGACACTGTTGTTCGGACAGACGTGTCCTAAGGCCAAAGTGAAGCAAGTGGCCTCCAAAATACGAGAATTCTATTTCGGCAAGGCTTCGATCGACAATTCCACGCGATTCAATCTAATCGATGTGAGTACATCTCGTTATAAAATTCATGTTTACGTAAATCCAACAAACAGGAAGCAGAGAATATCATGATTTTCTTATTACTTGAAACATATATTTTTAGTACGTAATATAATCAAGAAGTTTACATAACGAATCATCAAACTTAACTTTTTAATTTCTAAGTACGAGTCTAGTTTAGATGTTTCAATTAAAAAAACAAAATATACAAAATATTTTATGAATCTGAATACTTTTGTCATATCCAGAGCAGCCTGTAATGCATAGATATATTATGTCGGTTGATTCGTTGAACGTTTTTGCAGATGTACAGCGATGCTTGGTTCACTCATGCAGCTCACACATCGGTGCACGATTATCTGGAGAAACAGTCCTCCCCAGTGTATTATTACTATTTAGCATATCGGGGCAGCGCATCTTTCAGCATCATATTCGGTGATCCTTCCAATAATTACGGCGTGTCTCACGCCGATGAGCTTCAATACCTGTTCCCCGTTGGCGAGCAACTCTTCAAGGATATACCCTTGAGCGAAAAGGATCAAGAAATGGTTGATGTTATAACGAGCTTGTGGTTTAACTTTGCCAACTCTGGGTGAGTGTTTAAGATCATCCAAACGAAGAATCGTATCGTTATTATCTGCGATTACCAAGAAAATAGAATTCTTTTTTCATTCAAAAATGTCCGACTCATATTTTCTTGTAATTTATCTCGACCATTACGAGGATACTACTGTGTACGTCTAAATTTAATTTTTAAATTATTCTAAACGTAAGTGACACTGAATCTGTAATTTTTATTTCAAACGATTCGACCACTAATTTTTATTTTAATTCTCCCATTCGGTAGCAAAAGTATTTAATCCAATTGTTTATTATTTTTCAGCAATCCCACTCCCGAAGTATCGAAAGAAGTACCCCTTAAATGGAAGCCAGTGAGAACACGGGCCCTCGAATACCTTCGATTAGGACAGGACGATATTAAAATGTCGGAGAAGCTTATCTCGGACAGAATGAATTTCTGGGACCGGTTACCGATACGGCCGGATTTGGACGACGGTGACAAATGGCAACAGAAAAAAGACGAACTCTAAAAATTGTTTAAAAACAGCCAGCGCGAAGCGACACACATAAATCGTATCTCCAGCCTTGACTACTACGTTTTCAGGCTCGAACTTTCAGAAATTATTCGTACTCTACAGTTTGGTTTTTATACCAATGTTTTTCAACCTATGAATCGCGCTACAAAAGCGAATCTCGCAAAGAATTGATTGAAATGTATCAGGCTGGTAAAAAAGTTCGCGAGGGACACGCGACTAATAAGGGAAACAATATTTTTAACTTAAACGTCTCATTTTATTGTTAGATTGGTCTTCAAAGTTTAACAACTGCAGGAGTATATTTTTTTTTGTACCATTTTAACCTCTTCGAATACGGTTTCACGAATCGGTTTGTACAAAGTGAATTAAACATCATGTTACACCATTGAAAAATTATTAAAATAATTCAGCTGTAAATGTGCATCCTCGAAGAGGTTAAACGTGCTATTGATCTCATAATAAACGCTCCCATTCCCTATATTTGTCGAAGGAAATCTTATAAAAATACATTATATTATTTGTAGTAGTAAATATCAATTATTTATTGATGCAAAAGTTCTGCAAGTATTTAATTCGGCCAGAGGTTTCTTCAAATAATTTTTTAATCAATGAAAATACACAATTTTTGACTAAATAGGACGCCTTCCAAAATATTTGGAAACCAGTGTTTTAAATAGAAACGAATTACCAATTCGATCATAAATGTTCCATCGAAGCAAATCGACTTATGATTAAATGATTTAATATTGATATAAGTATGTATAATATTATGTACATAATGATGCTCCGACCAAATAAAGGAGATCACTTATTTTTCAATTTTCTCTTCTTAGCTTTCAAACGTTTTTTTACTGGTTTCTCCGTGAACGCAGGAACGGGCAAAATCGGTAGACTGTATTCGACCGGTTTTACCGACAACGACATGCATGCCAAAGAATAATTTTCAGGATAACAAGTCTCGAAAATTTGGAACCTGATCTCTTTCCATCCCAGATACTTGTACGGGACTTCGGAAAGAATTTCGAATCCTAGTCTCTCGGCTGTAAACGTCGAAAGTTTAAGAACAAACAATTTTTAGAAACAACGACGGATACAAGAGATAGAGAGGGAAGGTATAGGGGTTCAAGCTATCTCCCCCATTGACTAAAAAAATTCTTCAGTCGTTGACAAACGTTGAACAATTATAAAAACTTTAATATGATATTTCTATTTCTATTTATAATTTCTAGTGGAAGTTGTTAGCCCCCTCACCTTCCCTCTTCCTTTGAGTTCTTTTAGATCTACCACTACGTATGTAAGTAGTCTAGGACTTCGAGAAGTGAGATGTACCTATCGTTTGAGCGGCGCCGGAAGTGAATATTCCGACACAGGCGCATGCAAATTCGGTCGATCGAGCGATGCAAGAACGCACCAATGCGGTACCGATACCTTTTTTCTGATGATCCGATTTTACACAGAGAACATCGATCGACACTATCTTCTCTGCGTCCAGCGTTTCGTAAAACAAAGCTTGAGATACCACGTAGCTTTTCAACATTGATATTTCACGTAGCGTATCACCCTGACGTACCTTGTTTTCATACAGAATTGTTAAGGCATAACATTCATCAGACTATCAAAAATATAAAAATTATGGGTTTTAGTCAACTTGGATATAGCATTATGACAATTTCAAAGGAAACACTGAAACAATGACTGAGAAACGAATGAAGAAATATCGAAATAGTTAAAATTACTGTTTGTAAAGTCGTTGACCATAATACATACTTTGATTTGATTTCGTCGTTGATGTTTTTTCATAATTGTCGACGCGATGAGAACACCCACCATTTCTTGAGTTCCCTCTTCAAGAGCACACAAGCTAATCATGTTTTTCATTTGATTTAAAACGATGTCCATGTAAGCCCTGATCGATAATGCATCGTTGTACAAGCCAGCAGCTTTTGACACTGGTTCTACTTGGCAGTAATACTCCTGCAATAATCGCGTAAAAAATAACTAACTGTTTCGTTGAAAATTGTATTTCTTCGATAAAGGGGCAAGTAAACTGCATGAGTGCCTAATGATGTACTAGCACGAAGTGTAACGCTTGCATAAACCTATCCAGCCGGAGGTCGACGATTCGATAACCGTTCGATTTTCTTTCCCACAGCACTGTCGCGTCCGCACTGTGCCAATTTGTCCTCGATTCTTGACTCCTGATGTTCTCAATGTGTTCATTCACGGCGAGGAAGTCGCTTTCCTTGATCGAGCTCCCCTTGCCAAACAAAACTCGATGATGAGATTCATGCGTTACGAGCATCTTTCGAAGCAGCGAATTATCGCGGGTACAGACAAGTATTTTCCGTTATGGCGATTATAACACACTTAACAATTTTGAATAATGTCGCAATGACACACTGCACGTGGCGTTACCCCCAAACACTTCGACTTTGAATTTACTTCCTATCGAATCGAACGAAATAACAATAACTTCACGAAATCGAAAAATTCGACGTTTCGCACGAAACAACCTAACGATTTTCAAATCCCGTTTAACGTTTAGTTTCTACTGTATTTCGACTGTTACGAAAATGGATATCCTAGGTGAGAAAGACGAGCTCACGTTGCAAATGGAGGCGCGAATGAAGGCTCCTCTCGTGTGGGATTCGCCGGATAACTGCGAGATAAAAGACCTGCAAGAGCCTCAGTACGACGAAGCTCTTCGTCTGATCAAAGTTCAGCCTCGAAAATGAACCGTGACGAATAAGTTTCTTCAGCGACATTTCACCTATCAGCCTAGATCTCCACATTCTGCCTAGCGTGACGCGTGCGTGACGATCGTAACGCGATCCGATCCGTGTTTTTCACAGCGCCACTACTTTCGCGAGGAAACTATGTGCAAGGCATCCTCGTTGCTGCAGGATCAGCCATCCGTGAAGGAATACATAGAGTTTGTAAGAACACGAATGAAGGATACAACGAGCCTGATCGCTGTCAGCGTCAAGACCGGTCGCGTGATCGGAGTCGCGATCACAAGGATCAACAGCGACCCGGAGAAAACGAATACTTACAGCCGGCTACAAGTACACTTAAGATCAACGACACGTATACATAGCGATCTATGATCGACTAAGCTTAACCATCGTTCGGAATATACGTATTTTTCAGGTCCTCGAAGGAAAATCTCTCCAAAAAATCATGCACCTGAAGAACACGTTGATCGTGCAAACGAACGCTTACGAACGGTTCGGCCACGACGAATATTTCCGTATATACATTCTCCAGGTGCACCCGTCTTATCACGGGAAAGGTATCGAAATCGCACTTCTGAATGCTTGCGTGCAGGTAGCGAGAACCTTGAAGATGCCGGCTATTGGTGGTATTTTTACGTGTGGTGCGGGTCAAGCGAGGGCAGAGAGCGTAGGCTTTCAGCTTTTCTCGGAGATACGATACAGCCAATGGATCATCAACGATCACGTTGTGTTCGATGATCCAGGCAAGGGAAATTACTCCGCTGCTTTCATGGGCATGACGATATCGCTCGAGGAAGACTCTAACCACGAGCTAGTGGATGAATCGGTGAAAACCGAAGAGGAATAAATCTCCTTAAACGTCCAGAAATTCTTGATCAACCTGTCGCTATCAATCAACGAAAATTTGTTCCCTTAATACCTACGCGACAGTTTGTTAAGCAAAAATAAAATATATATATTGGATAAAACAATTCTTAGATTTGTAATAGTTTCCTGGTATCTGGTCCAACACCATTCTGGCAAGATATTGTATAATAGAGTATCCAATATACTTTTTATCGGATATATAAAGCATTATAACACCTGAACGGATTGGAGGATTTTAATGTTTCAAAATGTATTAAACAACTTTTCTATAGGGCGTCAAACAAAATTACTAAAAATCAAAAACCAACTTTTAAGAAAAGTCGACAGGTGCTCGCTCCTCAAATTTGTCGACGAAATTAAAAACTTTCAAATCCTTCTAAAAAAATTATTTTTGGTTGCAGGGGTCAATTACAATCATTTTTGGTCAATACACATATCCTCGAAATCCTACCCGGTTTCGAGAAAAAAATTCCTTACCGAAAATCTAATTTGTGGCCGGAAATAGTTCCCCGAAATTTCATGCGAATCTTTAAAACGTCATAACTCCTGAATGGATTGGACGATTTCAATGTTTAAAAAAGCAAACTACGCGTATTTTGATGGAGAATATGTATAAATCGTAAAAATATTCGAAAAGTTGGTCCTTGACCCCGCAAAATGAGAAAAACCCCATAAAAATGGTCCAATTTTCAAACAGCCATAACTCCTACAATTGTGAATATATTTCAATGAAAGTTTTTTCTGAAGTAGAGCTCATGGGTACCTACGAAAAAGTATTAGACAATTTTTCTATAGGGCGTCAAACAAAGGTATTAAAAAACGGAAACGAATTTTTAAGAAAAATCGACAGGAGATAGGTAAAAAAAAAATTCGAATCTAATTAAGTTACTCAACCATTTTTCTATACATTACTCCATCTAATTGATTAGTTATAAACAATTTCTGGATGCTATACTTATTTATTCCAATATTGCGCCAAAAGTGACAAAGTATCGCCATCTATCGGAATGTTAGAGGAAGTATCTAGAGTACTGTCCCCTCACCCCCCAAGGTTTGGTGCACACGAATAGTATCGCCATCTAAGAACAGGCATCGAACTAAAAAAGTTACAGCTACCCAAAATTATTGTAAAATTATTTCGCCCAAATTTTTCGGCGAAATTGAAAAGTTACAAATCGTTCTAAAAAAATTATTTTCAGTTGCAGGGGTCGATTACAATAATTTTTGGTGAACAAACCTACCCCCGAAATACTACCCACTTTCTAGAAAAAATTCCAGAAGGTGTGAAAATTATAATATTATCCTTGAATGTTGCCGAGGGTCTATACTATATTCTTCGATTCTAAAAGTTCATATTTTATTCCCAGAAAAGGAGTTATTAACGAATAATCATGGTACATACTGCGTATCAGGAGTAGCAGGAGTGGGGGTAGCTGTAACTTTTTTAGTTCAATACCTGTTCTTAGATGGCAATACTATTCGTGTGCACCAAACCTTGGGGGGTGAGGGGACAGTACTCTAGATACCTCCTCTAACATTCCGATAGATGGCGATACTTTGTCACTTTTGGCGCAATATTGGAAAAAATAAGTATAGCTTCCAAAAATTGTTTATAACTAATTAATTAGATGGAATAATCTATAGAAAAATGGTTGAGTAACTTAATTAGATTCGAATTTTTGTTTTTTACTTTAGTACTTTTACTTTTTTTTTTACTATATTTTCTGGCCAGAAATGTCTGCCCGAATTTTCATGCGAATCTTTAAAACGTCATAACTCCTGAGCAGATTGTACGATTTTAATGTTTAAAAAAGCAAACAACGCGTATTTTAATAGAGAATATGAAGAAATTATAAAAATATTCGAAAAGTTGCTCCTAAACCCCATAAAGTGAGAAAAACCCCATAAAAATGGTCCAATTTTCAAACAGCCATAACTCCTACAATAGTGAATATATTTCAATGAAACTTTTTTCTGAAGTAGAGCTCATGGGTACCTACAAAAAAGTATTAGACAACTTTTCTGTAGGACGTCAAACAAAATTGCTAAAAATGAAAAAGGTATTTTTAAGAAAAATCGACAGGGGTAGCTGCTCAAATTTTTCGACGAAAAAAAAAAATTTCAAATCGTTCTGGAAAAATTATTCTCGATTGGGGGGTTAATTACAATCATTTTCGGTCATTACACATACCTTCGAAATCCTACCCAGTTTCGAGGAAAAAATTCCTTACCGAAAATCTAATATGAGGTCAGAAATGCTTCCCTGAAATTTCATGCGAATCTTTAAAACATCATAACTTCTGAACGGATTGGACGATTTTAATGTTTAAAAAAGCAAACTACGCGTATTTTGATGGAGAATATGTACAAATTACAAAAATATTCGAAAAGTTGGTCCTTGTCCCCGCAAAATGAGAAAAACCCCATAAAAATGATCCAATTTTCAAACAGCCATAACTCCTACAATAGTAAAGGTATCTCATTGAAACTTTTTTCTGAAGTAGAGCTCATGGGTATCTACAAAAAAGTATTAGACAACTTTTCTGTAGGGCGTTAAACAAAAATACTAAAAATGAAAAACGAATTTTCAAGAAAAATCGACAAGGGGGTAGGTGCCTAAATTTTTCGGCGAAATTAAAAAATTTTAAATCATTCTGAAAAAATTATTTTTGGTTCCGGGGGTCAATTACAGTCATTTTTGGTCAATACACATACCCCCAAAATATTATTCACTTTCGAGAAAGAAATTCGAATAGGTGTGAAATTTTTCGACGAAATAAAAAAATTTTAATTAATCTATTAAAAAATAATAAAACTTCTGTAATTTCATTTTTTGTCTCGCTTTCTCTGTTCATTTCTAAACCCATTGGTAACGTTGCGAGTGACAGGAAAATTGTATTGGGGTGTCGATACCCCAAAAAAATAGATTGGGGTACTCGCATACGATCTCTGTGGTGTAATTTGCAACATTACGCAACATTACCAACAGTTTATAGAAAACGGTCATAGCACTTCTTACGGTAGGAAATAAAATTATAAGAATTCGTTTGTTTTTTAACGAAATTAAAACTGTACTATAATAACTCCTACCTTGATGGTGAATCGATGTTGTTCAGTAGAAGATGCTTTTGAAATCACCAGAAAAGTCATCGTGAAATTGCTGCTGAACGATGCCAAAATATAATAAGTAAAAAATATTAGAAACTGCGTTTAACAAATTTAAAAATTATGAATTCTTTTCTGAATATAAGTGAAATAAAGTACGAAGATGCTTAGAATTTTCGTTTCTGCAGCAATTAAACATTGTAAAAGAAATAAAACACAAAACTTCAATCAGATACTTTAAAGTAAATGTACCTAAATCTTAATTAAGCATCAATTCAACATGATATATGTTTTATGAAATGGTAATTTTGTTTAAAGGTATGATGATCAATGTTGATTATATACATATGGAAAAAAGGCGGGAAACTGACTAACACTTTTTTTTTGCGATTTCGAGTGAATTTATAATACATTTTGGGAACTGACAAACAATTAATTAATGATTTATTATCGTTATACTTACTTATGTGACGTCACAATACGAAGCAGTCGATCATTGGCACTGCTTGAACATCGAATATCGATTTGTTATGCGATACATAAGTAACTAGATCGATTGAAATAAATTAATTTTAACCATTGAAACAAATAATGTGTAGATATTAACTTTCAATCTAAATCAGTTTCTCATGTGAATATTCCTTTTGTGTATAATATATTTTCTAAAATTATTTGTTTGAATTCTCACTAGATTTACATAAAAATCTTCCTTGATTCTGTATCGATAACATTCGATTTGACGCAGTAGAAATCTGTAGTACAGGCATAGACGAAGTGTAAAGTAGATGTCGCAAGTAAAATTTTTTCGTAACATTAAGATTAAGGGCACAGACAATGCACGATGTAGTCGCGTAAAATAATAGTCTGTCGTGTCACACGGGTAAGAAATTCGAGATTCCAGCTCCAAGGTGAAGTCGAGGGGTCGGCGGCTGAGGATGTAAACACAGCTTGACTGAATTTCCAGAATAAAACAAGTATATCGGATCACTGTCCTGGCTTGGGAATGCTTGCAATAATAAGAATAAAATTACTTTTAAAAAGTATTCTAAAATACACAAGAAATAATTACAGATGCGTAATAGACTAGAACCACTCTTTTAGTGGGAATCAGTCTCCTATGATGTAAAGTAGAAATATCGTAAAAAATTAATATTTTTGTGTATTCTACATGTATATTTTGTCTACTATGTTTAAAAAATATAAATCTAGGAAAAATAATAATAACAAATTGAACGAATAACATAATATATCGATATTCCATGTTTAAGAGACATTATCGAATATATCGAATGTATCGAAAGACGGATGTGACGTCACAAAAATATATCGATAATAAATTATTCGGTAATTAATTTATTTTCTGGTATCTTTCTGTATTTATTTTACTGCCACAGTTTCCATGTAGGGCATCCTCGATTATATTCAGTAACAACACTATTCGAGAAACAAGGTTTAACCTTTTCTTCGGAAATACACATCGAAAGTCGAGACGTTGGACCACCTCACCCCGGCCCCCCCTCCCCACCCGTTACTTCGCATCGCTTGACTACTGGGCTTTGGTGACGTCATTCGTCCGGTAAAAATCGGTGCGAGAGGACGCGCTGACGGCTTCGTGTCTAATGAGGTATATACTTTTTAATTATTATTATCTAAACGTTTCTAATCGCTACCAGTATTCTCTGTCACTCTCTATCGGTGTTTCCATTCAATATTAGTACGTGTCTATTATAAATTCAGTCGAAATCGCGAAAAAATGTCGAATCATTTTCGTACGTGTTCTTCCATATATAATTGTCGTTAATTATGATATCTCTTATCGAAATTACCAATTCACAGACCATATTTCGGGTTCAGCTGATGCTTAATCAACATGTAAGTACATTTGTTTTAATGCATTTAATCGTAATTTGTAATTTATTGCTGTTACAGGTTTTGGTTCCTGCAATTCAACCAAAAGGGACGCTATTGGCGTGCAATCGACGCCATGTTGGGAAATCGCGAATCGAAGGAATTCGAAATTGCACATTGGGAAAATCAACTTTATTATAATAAGTATGTACCTATATATGTTTATATATTTTTGTCTTTTTATCGATTAAATTTAAAACTAGATCGATAAATAGACAGGTCTGTGTGATTACTTAATTATTTATTATTTCTAATCTCAGTTTTTTTCTTCAGAAATTTTGACGACCGCGTGCAATGCGGTCAGTAGACTCAGTGTTTGTTACGTAAAATAGTTTATTGTTTTTCGAAGCACAGTTGCTTCAAGTAGAGTTGCGTTTACAAATTAGGCACACGCGAAGGTCGAGTCAGTGATAATTGCGTACTTGTAAATTTTGTCCAGAGCATCGGGGCTCTCTTCGATTTATGAATCGCGATAGTAGAGTCATTTGTTCGTCGATGATTGATTTTCGGTCGCGTTAATTTATTATTCCCTTATAGTCTTCAAAAATTTTTCTTTTCAAAATTCAAATTACTCGTTACCGGTACTAGAGTCAGTGTATCATTGAAGAGAAAGATATATTGGGCGAAAGTCTGCAAGTACAGAATGTAAGTATCATCCTACTTTATTCTATGCACTTTTAGAAAAAAAATGATATTTTAAAATTTTGCTATCGGTTTAAAATTGTTTTAATTATTAAAAACCTGAGATTTGTTTTAAACGTCTTTTATATTAAATTATGAAATGCCTATAATTTTTAGGATAGATTGTAATTCTGTTTTTGTGTTTCACAGTCTCTGGTTTTTGTTTGTACACCTTGGAAATCAACAGGACTATGCAGATAACTTTGCTAATAACTTCCACTGGGCATCATCATCATTATGGACTCATCTGGGATGTCTTCATTGTAATCAACGATTGGTGAGTTATAATTTTTGTTCCTCTGGTCCCCAATCATGTTGTAGGACGAAAGGTCCGAATCAACACGGGTGACCGGTTGTATACATAGTATTTTTGACGAATATAGTAACCGCGGGTATTTTTTATACCCGTAAGAGCATATGTATATTGTTTCATTTTGTAGTTCAGGCTAGGGTCTTTTTGTACTCCGCGATTTTTAATATGACATAAAAATAGAGTAATAAAATAAACATAGATGGTTATAATTTGAATTGAATATGGAAATTCTTTAACTTTTAACGATATTATATATTCAATGATGATTATTGTTAAACATTGATTGTTTTTTATATTCTTCATGTCTCACATTCAAATATGATTTGATGACTTTGTATCAATGATACCAAAGTCTTTCCTTATGTATTGAAAAATTTGATGTTTCAATTTATGTACAAAAAGACATTTCGGGATTGGTAAATTCTTGAGTCAAAGGAACATTATGTACTATTTTCATCTTTAAAAAATTCACTTTGACAACAGAATTGCTTGACAATTAAATATTTCAATTAGTTTGCTTCAATAACCTTTCCTTAAATTTTCAAAGAAAATTATTTTATTCTAAAGTCTTGATTAAAGTTTTTTAATAATTCAATTTTATAATCATTAATATAATTCCATTTTAATCAGAATAATTTCCTTTATCAATAATAGTTTTCATTATTAAAGTATATTAAACTTTTGTTCCTTATTTATCCTTACATAAAATAATAAATTATAAAGAAACACTATGTGCGCTAGTATCTACTATAATCATTATTTCTAGTTTAGGATTTTCAGGATATTTTTCCATGTTCATTGCCTGAACTCATGCACATGCCCAGGTACTATTTGCATGAGTGAAGGCAATGGGCATGATGACTTAGTTTATAAGATTTTTAATAATAATCTATATGTGTGCGGCTGACACTGCTAGTGTATCGTGCACGGTGTACTTTCCACATGAGTGTGTGTGTGTGGTTAGGCTGTGGAAGTACATCGTTTTAAAACTTTATTACAATTTACATACAAAATTTTATAATACTTGATTCTTATCAATTACAACAGTAATATCAAACTTTTATTTAGCATATATTTGAGAATAGTTGATATTGCATTCACGGTAGTAATATTTTAAAATAAAATAATATTCTAAAATAGATTAGCTTTTCAATCTTATACAGAGTGTTTGGTCACCCCTGGGAAAAATTTTAATGGGAGATTCTAAAGACCAAAATAAGACGACAATGAAGAATACCAATTTGTTGATCGAGGCTTCGTTAAAAAGTTATTAACGTTTAAAGTTCCGCCCGTAGAACAACAATCTGCGAACAGCTGCGCACACGTGATAGTGGTTCTCACTCAGAAAACTGTGAGGCTGTCGATACGTTACTAAGTAGAGTTTCTCATACTGAGTGAGAACCACTATCGCCTGCACGCAGTTGTATGCAGGTTGCCTATCTACAGGCGAAAATTTAAACGTTAATAACTTTTTAACGAAGCCTCGATCAACAAATTGGTATTCTTCATTTTCGTCTTATTTTGGCCTCTAGAATCCCCCATTAAAATTTTTCCCAGGTATAATCATACATGTATACAATATATTTTACTAAAAACTATATTACATAGATCAAAATGTTCTACATAAATGTTTATGTGTATAATACAAAAGCGCAATGTTCACTAGTCTTTGTCAGCCGATTTCAGGAAATGGTACGTACCCTTAGAGTGTGAATGTTTGCAATGTTCGGGTGTCGGAGGAACCCCGGGGCTTCCTCTCTAGTTTAGGTCGCGCCCGGACATTAAGAATGAGAACCGTGGAGTGTTTGTTTGCGAGAATGAGTTTTGCTATTTTTTAAATATAGGTTCAGGTAGATAGGTAACTTTCTGGTGTGTGTGTTTAGACATAAGTAGGTAGGGTCAGGGCAGGACTGTTACAGTCTCTTTCGGGTAGGCGCGTTTTCGCGTAACAGTCTTGTAACCTGTAGGTCGATTTAGGGAATCGAAACGTTAGCCGATCCAAACGGATTCTACCGTTTGTTTTGGTTTTACTTTCGATTCTTGGAATCGTACGGTGACTTCGCTCTTCGCGCTCGCGGTCGTGGCTAGGCCCCTCCTCGAAACGTTCGCCCGGCTCGAGTTTCATCACACTTGTTCCGATAACGATTCGTAGAATCGTTGGAGGACTGTGTATTGCACGGAATCTCGAGCCCAGTATTAAGTTTCAGGCTTCGACAGGACCGCCGAAGAAAGAAGAGACTCGATGGAGTCGAAGAGGCCCTGACAAATTGTCTCAAGAGTGGGCTGCAACAAATGGCTCTTCATCTTCATTTTCGGATGAGGATGGACAGTCATTACCTGTTGCTACTGTGTTACTATATTCGTCCGTAGTTGTAGCTTTAATTTTTCAGATGGTACTTGTACCACGACATCCAGTGTCTTTGGGCAAATCGCGTTTTGCATTAGTGTTGCGAAATACGAATTTAATTGATTTTTCTTACTTTTAGAGTTGCGATCGGTTATATTTCTCGCGTTTATTTTGATGTAAAGTTACGATTGATAAAATGCCCAAAAGATGACCCTGGAACCTGCTGCAACATCGTGAAGCAGCTTAAGATGGCTGCATCGGATTAGAAAAATTAGCGTTGCGTATTATTTGATACGTGATTTTATTAGTGTCTTGAAGTATGAATATTTATCGCGTTTGTTTTTACGATAGTGTTGCGAACAATCGATATTTCTCGCGTTTTTTTTTAAAGTAGTGTCGCGAATAAAAATATTTAGCGTTGCGAAATATGAATTATTCGCGTTTTTTGTCTAGTTAAACTTGCAAATAATTTGCATTAATTCTATAGTTTCATTTAGAGTTGCGAACAATTTTTCGCGTTTGCTTTTCAGGGTAGCGTTGCGTGTAAATATTAATTGCGTTGCAAGTTGTAAATTATATGAATTTGATCGCGATTGTTTTTAGTGTTGCGATTGTTTTTTCGCGTTTGATTTTCAGGGTAGGGTTCAGGAACCAGGATAGGGTCCAGGAGTCAGCTGAGATTCTCCGCAGCCTAATTCGGCTGTAAGTATTTGTTTATTAAAATTAGCGTTGCGTATTATTTAAAATGGATGCACGTGATTTTGTTAGTATTGCGAATAATCAAGCGCCCTACGCGGCTGCATTCGGGAGATTTTTCATTTTATATGTATTAAATTAGTGTTGCGATATGAGAAATGGTCCACTTACGGTTTGTTTTGAATTTATTACAAGTGGACGATATTCGTCTTTTCTTATATTTTTTGTGTTGTAAATTAAGTGTTTGAAAGAAGATACTATTCATTTTTTATTATGTTGAAGTTAAATTGCGTAATTTTTATGAATTATACAATATTGTTACTATTACATTAATTAACTATGGAGATTTCTATAACTGTGACTATTTACTATCAAATTTTGCGTGCGATTATTTTTTATAATATGATAATATTTTAATAGCATCCGTTAATCGATTAATTACTCCAATGAAATTAATCGATTGATGTCTAACTTTGGACCATACAGCTTCCATTCCGTTAAAAAACAAAAGAATTCCTGTAATTTCATTTCCTACCATAACAAGCACTGAGATCGTTTTCTGTAGCCTGTTGGTAATATTGCGAGCAACACTGAGACGGTAATGGGGTTCTAGAACTCCATGAAAATGGGTTGACAAAATTTGATTATATAATTATATAGGTACAATTACCTTTATATATTTTGTATACTTCTATGTAAAATATATAATTAACGAAATAGGCTTAGCCTATCCGCGTAACTGAAGTACCATAAGCGCATCAGTTACCATTGTATGGTAACTGAACTTCGTTACCAACCCATGGTGTCCATTTTCATAGGAAAACTATGGTTACCTATTCTCAGATGTCGCTAGCAGCGAACACAAAGGTGTGGATACCATTTTCCGCGAATTTCCCGAGAGGCCCCTTTGGACACCCTTTCTTCATGTACCCCCACTCCTGAGTTGCTTTCTAAATCAGTGTACGAGGGATCGAGAGTTCACCCCTCGTGAAGGGCGGCTTTGTGGAATGGAGTTTCACCCTACAGAATGGGGGAAACCATAATGCCGCCCAGACCGAGTCGCGCCATTTTGTAAATCGAAGGGCAGAAACGACACGATGAAAATTCTTGATTTTTCGCAATATTTTCAGAAATATCGTAATCGCGTCACGTAAAACGCGATCGCTATGAAAATTCGCTAGAAAAAGGGTATCCGCTGTTAGTGTTAAAACGAAACGCTCGTATTTTTAACAAACCTATATAATTTTCAACGATTCATTGTTTCATTGGTACCATAAAGTTATGGGGTTTTATTTAAGATACGATCTTATTTTATTCCAATGCGACGATCAGAAACTTGCTGAGAAACTACAATGAAATACTATCGCTGGTACCATTCTTGTTTTTTAACTTTGATCGTTTATTATTTTATATCGTATTCAAATTTATTCGAGTGTTTGCTAGTTGTATTCGAGAACTACAGGGATTGACATTTTTGTATTATGGAAGGAATCAAACCGCAAGCTTGCGATATTTCTCTGAAATATGCGATACCAGTTAAGAATTAATATTACTGTATTTTGTAATTTTTCGTTTATAATTCTTCGAAGAAATATGAAATATGATAATATTAGATAGAAGAAGATTAACTTTACAAACGAGATCGTGAAATGAATGATCTCTATTTTCGACAAAGCCCTTATCTCGCTATTTCCAGACGCGCTTATCTAAATTTTCATCGTATTAAATAAACGTGTCGTAGGGCGCTTGCACAATACACCATTCGATCGGCTATTATCGACGACTTTTATGATACTCTCTTATCGTTAATATTCTAATTTTGCTTTATCTGTAATAAAATAATGTCTTAATCTATCGAGCCGACATTTCGAGAATAGTTTCTATTGCTCAAGATCATTAAACGACATAGGAATTTAAAATATGAAAGATCCAGACATATAACACAAATATATTCGATCGAAGAATAAAATAATAAAATTATAAAAATATTATGAAACTATGTATCGTTTAAAATTACAAAAATCAAATAGAAATCTCACGCGTGAATAACTTCATATTTAATTCGGAATTAATTGAATATTACTAAACGCAATAATAGTTTCTATCGATTTTATATTAATGTAAAAAAAAATGTTTGACAATTTCTTTTGCATAGTTTCTTGTCCCATGCAGTGGCGCCGTCTACAGTTCGCAACTTCGTAATCGTGGTTCGTCACCGCCATTTTATTTCGTAACATGATTCGTTTTCTTCGAATGCTTCGTTGGAAAATTAGAAACGATTGTTTGGTAATTCATATATATTGCTGTTAAAAAATATCAATTCTGAGCTATAAATGCTTTCTAGAACAATTGCCAGTTTAAATAAATCACATTTTTCTACGAAATAAAGCGTTGCACGTTTATTTTCGTTTCGAATTTTCTGGAACAAAATTTTGTTGAATAACTGTTAGTGAAACGTAAGCATTATTTGAAATTAAATACTAACGAATAATAATACGCGAATAAATATATTTTTTTAAACATTCGATAATAAAAAATTATTCACAGCAATGTAATAGCTTGAAAATAGAAATATAGGCAAAGTTTTCATGCAGTAATATATCGAAACAAGTAATTTCTTGGAGACTAATCTTTGTATTGTATTTACAAGACATTGTAAATAAGACAAAAAAAGTTTTCGGATGCAATAATATAATTTTGGCGTTCCATTTACGTTTAAGTAAATATCTTTAAGTCGTTGCAACACAAATGTGCATTCAATCAAAAGAAATTTGAAAATGGAGCTCATTTCGAACGCTTTATTGTGTGTTAATGTGATGATAAGCATAACATAACGTAACTTTCGTGCGTAAAAAGAACCTCCTCGTCTTCTGTTTAAATTTATATAAAATTCCAGGGAGAATCTCGCCCACTAATTCGAAGAAATGATATAATATCATCGGTAATGAAGGTTAACTAAGGGCTCGTAGCTTTCCAGATACATTATATAAAAATAAACACTCGTTCATTTTCTTTACGATGCAACAGATCGCCAAAAAATTCGTATTTATCCAAGTTTGGATGTGCAAAACGTCGATGAAGATAAATTTAATTCTCACCTCTGGTTTCCATGCACCATCGAGTTCGTGTTTACTTTAAACACGAAAACTATTAAGGTAATTGTACTTAATTTCGACGCTACCACAGCCATCGACACCTTCAATTTATTTAAGCAATACGATTACTTGCAGTTTCGTAAGAGAATTATTTTAGTTTTAATAAACCTGGTACTTGGATAATGATATACAGATAGCCCTCCTACAACACGACATCCTATAACACGGTTTCACTTTAACACGATAAGAAAATTGCGGAAACCTTCGTACAACAATGGATAACATGATTTTTGCTTAACATATTTAAAAACTAAATTACCTTAAAATAATGACGTGAAGGAATAATAAACTATAGTGGTTTTACACGAAAAAATACAAACAAATTATAATTTATTAAATTATGGTTGCGATAAATTAAAATAATATTTTTTTGTTTGTTTTGTATTATACATACATTTATATTTTTCATCAAAATTAAGTTGCTTATGTAGAGTTAAAAAAGAATATTTGTTTTTAATAAATTTTCGGAATGTAACTCCCCTTTTTGTACTGGCTCTGGGTCTCATATAGCACGGTTTGACACAACACGGAATTTTCTAGGAACCTATCTACCGTGTTATAGGAGGGTTACCTGTATACGAAGAACTAAAAACGCAGAGTAAATTCTATAATATAAAATAAACTATTATTTTTCACGAACGTAGTAAACGATTCTGTACGTATAAAATTGACGATCAAGACGATTGTTAAACAAACGTGGCCATAATTGGGGAATTGCTCCATGCGAATAGAAGAAATAATTTTCTGCTTAGACGAGCACGTCGAATGTTTGTTGCGTTTTTTGTCGTGGACTTCGTGTCGCGTAATTTCGTTGTTCGCTTCCGCAAACGGTCAGGTTTTCTCGTCGTTGCTCTCGATCGAGTTTTTCTTGATGTCTCTAATTGCAAGATGCGGAAAACGCAAGCGTGTGCGGTGTAGGTTTAAGGCCGCAGAGGTAACTTGAGGCGTTGCCACTGGCAACCGATAAAATGTGGAAGACCCTCTTGATCCCTTTTCGAGGAAACTTTCCGACGGAATTTTTGCTCGTCCTCCCAATTATCGGGGCAAGCTTATTAGGAGAAATCGTGTTATTGAAACGGTCACGGAACGCTCTTAAAAAATGTTTAACCTTCTTCGGGGGACGGGTACCCGGTCGTAAATCGTCCTTGCTTTTCAACTAGTACCACTGGCACGAATGTTTCGGGAACTTATCCGGTCTCTTTATTGCGAGCCTCGAGTTTCAGAAGTCCAGGGAACAGAGAAACCTAACGGTCATCCTAACGGCGCGAACTTGTTGATCTTATGGCTGCAACTTCATCGTGTAATAATAATAAATGCTCGTGTTTCGATCATTCTTATTTCTCTCGGGCTGCGTTTAACCTCTTGACGTACGATTTAATTTCAAATAATTTGTCAAACCCATGCTATTTAATATTGCTTAAATTTACGTAGAAATACGCCAATAATGACGTTTGCATGCTTAGAGACATACAAAAGGGCAGTTCTTTTACAGGGAAACATAATAAAACTCAGCTCATTAAAACTAACTATTCAGAAGACATATGAGATATATGTATAGTATAGACATATAGACATGTCGTTTATTTTGAAAGTGGCGTAAGTCCATTTATGTTCGAATAGAGATATTGGAGGGTTTGCGTTGGATTAAATTTAAAAATATGGGTAACAAATGACATAGTAGAATAATGTTTTTGGATTTCTAAGAGTGTCAAATTTATCATCCCAATTAGCATAATTAACATTATTTAAGAAATAATATATTTTTGATGGCTATGATTGGACTTACGCCATTTTAAAAATCAATGAAATGACGTTTTCAATTCTTAAGAAAGCACAAGTCCATAGGAAAACTAAATTTCCCTTGAAATAAAAATAAATGTATACACTTTTATGTTATAAAATCAAAAAAATATTCAACTTTAATTCTTTGTTAAATAATTTTTACAATAAAATTAATATTGTTTTATTAATTATTATTCAGTCTTCTCCAGTTTGTGTATAAGGGAGGGATTTAAAATAACTATGGTGGTATATAATATAATAAATCCATTAGGTCCTTGTATTTTAGGTTTGTGAGTGGTCTCGTTTTTTTTGTATAGTGGTGCCAACTTGATATTATTAAAGTTTTTCGGGCTTCCACGTTGCGATAGTATATCCAATGTTTTGAATGGTGCATCCTCGTTTGTTGTCGTTTTGTAGAATAATTTATATGGATCGCTTTTCAAAAATCTCATCCAACATATTTTAAACCAATTTACTCATTCACCGTCAGTATTTTTTAGTCTTTAAAAAGTCGCGTTTCTATCTTTCTGTGGACAGGAGCTGTTCTATGTTTATAACAAATTCATTGCACATTGATAATTCAACTGCTACTTTGATAACACTATGCAACAAAATAAAAAAGCTGGGATCTCATAAAATTTTATTGCATAATATTTTCCATATCCATTTGAAACTCTCACAATGGGACTTACGCCACTTTCAAAATAAACTTTTTCATCATTTCATTAACCAGCAAATTTTCGTGTTACAAAATCTTAATGATTTTAAATATGTTAGTAACAAGTTGCTTCAGAATGAATAGATCATGTAAAAATGTAACTATTAAGGTAGCTAACTCGATTTTTTTGGAAAATGGACTTACGCCACTTTCAAAATAAACGGCTCATATCTCAGAGACATATAGACATATAGAAACTTAGAAGAACGAATTAATAGCCTTTAAGACAGAATTAAAGGCATACTAGAGCAATAACAGATCCATTCGTATTCATTATCGAGATAAAAGTACGTAGAAATACGCTGATAGGAACGTTTACATGCTTGTAAACAAGCAAAAAGATTTTCAGTTTTGTTTAAATTTGTTCGTACAAGGAATGGACGCGAAAAAGAATAGATTTGTTTTATGAATGCTTCGTAAATGTAAATATCTGTTGATTTTAATTTGTAAGACTTGATGATTAGTAGCCTCATGATTATGAAACTTGGCATCAAGAACTTTTAACGAGTCAAACTCGCGATCATCGAAATCTTATTTCTGTCTGAATGAGAAATAGAAAGAATAAAAGATTAATTACATACGTGTTACAGTTGTCTGGACGACCCTCTTCAGAAACTTCTATCTGATGTAAGGAACAATTCTTGTCGTTTCTGACGATACCAAAAAATGTGTGAGGGAAGACAATAGTAAAATTGTTCAAATTTTAAGGATTTTAACCTGGTCTATGTTTATTTAGAATAATTCTAATAATTTCGAAGAAATAAACGTGTTTTTTGTTGCCACGAAGAAAATAGTTTGAACATTCGTATAAAAACGAGGAATAACTTAATTTATTCAAAGTCTGTGGTTCCAAATAAATTGTTTCTGACCATTTCCTGAAGAGGATCACGTTTCTTAGTGGATGAAATGTTGATTAAATAAACTACTGTACAAAGTGTTGATGTTCGTCATTTTAAAACAAAAGTATACTTGATTCTAGTGATATCCAACTGTGATACTAAGTCACTTGCATGTCTTGTTAAAGTCTCCACAATGCTTTGTGTTTGAATTGTATAGATTTTACAAGATAGATCAACAACTACATCTTACTGATACCAAAGACTATTTATTATGATCTTGTTTGATACCTTAACTTGGAAATTTATACGTATCTATTAACGATTATGTCATCGAATCGGTTCCAATATTAAACAGGTACGAATGATAAAGCAAGAGAATGACGTTCTTTATAGATTCAACATTTAAATTGTTAATGCAGTTTAACTATTATCACAATGGTAAATATAATAATTGGGAGTAACTAATTTATTCGTGCACGAAACCTTGTACAACAAATAATATCGTTGATATTACGGTAATAATGAAGTTTTTAAGGGTACGTCGATAGAAATTATTTCAAATATTTTTCTTTGTTGTTCTCATTTTGTAAGGAAAGGAAATGATGATAGAAATTAGGGTATTAGAATTTAATTTCGTTAATTAATCGTTAGATTGCCATTCGTTCGAAGGAAAAGAACGTATCGAGATGGATTAAAGTAGAAATACAAGAAATATAAAAGGAATCGGCGATGTAAACGTAGCAAACCTAGCTGCAAAACGAGATAAAGAAGGTCGCAAACTGCAATGGAAATAAAATCCATTGTTGGAGGCCGCTTTTGAGAGACATGAGCCACGATTTCCGGGAGCGAAAAGGAGGGGGGCCAACGACCCTTCGCATTGGGTCGAGAAAATATAAGCGAGGTCGATATTGAGAACACGAGGAACGAGAAAAGAGGGGAACGACCCCCGAAAATGTCCTAATGCGCTCCATGAGTTTTCCAGGAGGCACGACGCCATGGAAATCGAGAACGTCGATACGTTACAGAATTAAAATTAAAACCTACGACGAACGTTCGCGTTCACTTTCAATTTTCAACTCGTTACGCCTGAAATTAATCGAAGATCAGCCATAATCGTCCAACGAGTATGCATTTGAAAAAACGAATCGTCATTTTATTATGTATTATCTCCATTTTGCCCTTCTATCGCAATATTCTCCAAATTGTGTTGTCCAAAAATGCTACTGTTACGAAAAATCCTAATCAATAATTGAAAGAACGAAACTAATATAAATTTTATATATTTTTTATATACACACGCCACTTTTGTATCATATTATTTTTTTCTAAGCAGTACGCATTATAATTTTTAAAAGGAAAAGAGTAAATTTCACTATATTTTATTGTATTTTCAGTTCTCTGTAAATGTCTTGACCACGTTTTTTTTGTAGATGTTTACCAGTATATAAACAACAGAAAAAATTACGAAAGTAGTATTGCAAATATATAAAATTCATTTCGTTTACTCTACATTTTTATTGACTAATAACGACTTTTATGGGACACAGTTTTCGACATACTACATTATGGGATGAATACATATCTCGTAGTAAATAAATTCTAGAAAGAAATTGAAAATCCTGTAAAATTTTCGAAAATACCAGGGGTACATTTTCGAATAATCAATAAAAACAAAAATAATAGATTTGTAGTAGTAGAATATGAAAGTTAATTCCTTCGAAAGGTACTTTTATTAAGATAATAAGTATCTTTACTGTACTTTCAGCCATTTCAACGCACTGTATTTTTAGCTTCAAGTCTCCACATAGTCACAACATATCTTTCTTATATTCAAAAAATTAAAAATTAACTCTTATCTACTATCTTCAATGTTATCTTTGATTTTAAGTTGTATAAAATTAGTACAAAACGCTTACTATTTACGTTTGCAAGGATGGAGGTAACCTCGATCGGTTGGCACTTTATTAAGAAGAATCGTAGATATTTTTATAATTCACATTTCCTAATCGTTTTGTCGACCACTTTTCTACTTTAAATTAACACATTGACTACCAGACTGAAACTATACGATTTTGATAAGTCCAAAACTTTGATTTTAAACAATTGTAAATTATATGAATTAAAATTTGTCTTAATAATTATTTTCGTAAAAACTGAAATTCATGAACCCCATTCAAAGTTATTTCCTTTAACATTTTAGCTTGAGAATTAATTATTTTGGTTCCAAAGCGAAGTCTTGTCACCCAAATATGGATGACGTGGCAGTCAACGTGTTAAATTAAATTAGATCGTAAATAATTCGTGGGCGTTCGAGGATAGGAATGTTTTCGTCGGCTCTCGGTGGTGTTTCTCACGCGATCGCGTCTCGAAAATTTCATCGAAAGCCAGAAACGAGCTCCTATCGGTCGTACGAATTTTCTCATCGATGCCGAATCAAAGCGCCCTTCGAACGGTGACCCAAATTCGAAAGGGGGTAACGACCCCGAGCGGGGAATCGCCCCTTAGCCGAATCCGTTTGTTCGCAGTTCCTCCTTTTTTTCTTTTTTTTTTTTGTTTTCGATTGCAAATGGCGGGTCGCTCTTTTGAATCTCGACTCTCTATGCGCGTCTACGCGGCGGCCGATGGAGAAACCGGGCCGTTGTCCTTGCGAACCCGTGTACCAACCTCTCTCGGTGAACGAAGCACGTGCAACCGCCTCTGTTCCATCTTCCGACGTGCTTCTTACCTGCGATATGTGTGTCTAAGAAGTATATATCCAGGGCTGTGAGCTAATTATACGAGGGGACTGTGAAATCCTGCTCCCAGTTTCCCCGAATTCACGCGCGCGCGCGCGCAATCCCGAGACCGTCTTCGGAATCGGTAATAAGGATCAGACTCGGGCATTATTTCGAATAAATATCTAGATTATTACGGAGGGCGAAACGAAACAGTAATCTTTCACGAATAAAAGTTATTTAGGAAAGTTTGAACTTTCAAATTATTTGTTTTAAGTCAAGCTTATACATTAACGCTTTTATTCTGGTATAGAAGTCCAATTTTAACAGTCATTTTATATTCGTTTAATTTTTCATGCATAGGGGTAGAAGTAAACTAATGTCAATAAACGATACTTTGATGAGAAATGTGTTAAGCAAATCAGTCTTCAGAGGATTTAGAAACGATGAAAAATCTATAAAAAGTCTAATTTTAACAGTTATTTTATATTCGTTTAATTTTTCATGCATAGGCGTGGAAGTAAACTAATGTCAATAAACGATACCTCGATGAGAAATGTGTTAAGCTAATCAGTCTTCAGGGGATTTAGAAACGATGAAATATCTATAAAAAGTCTAATTTTAACAGTTATTTTATATTTGTTTAATTTTTCATGCATAGGCGTGGAAGTAAACTAATGTCAATAAACGATACCTCGATGAGAAATGTGTTAAGCTAATCAGTCTTCAGTTTAGAAACGATGAAAAATGTGCGTAAAGAAAAATATCGCTGTTTGAACCCTAAAAACTTGGAAACTATTAAATTTATAACTATTATATTTTAATTTCAATAGTTATTTTATATTCGTTCGAGGCATTTTTATTTAGAGGTAAAATATACAATTTTTTATTATTTATGAAATTGAGAACAGGATAAATATAGATGAGTTAGGAAATTGAGATTTTTATGTAACCAATTTAGAGGAAAACTGAATAAAAATTGTAAGAGGAATGTATTGTCCAAATTACTTTTATTAATACTTGTTCTGGGATTATTGTGAATAAATTTTCCGCGGGAACACCGTGAACTTTTGACGTTAGTTGACTTAGAAACGGACTTTTGACCCTTCGATAAATCCACTGTTCTTGTATGCAGGATGAATGTGCAAAATTAAACACACATAAACACTATAAATAGGGCAAATAGAAACACTATGCAGCGAATAATTTATGCATTCTTCGATCAAACATATATATACTCAACGTAAAATATAACTTCATTTTACACTCCAGGTTGTAATTTTCATTGAAGAAATAACTCTTTAGAAGCTGTATATTTATTATTCGAAATGTGTATCTAGATAAGGATTTTGAAGATCTTAAGAAATACGTGTTATTATTGATTGGAACGATTTAATGGATAACGCCATAATAACAAAGAATATTTCGACGATTCGGTTAGAAATTTGAATTTTCAAAGTGAACGTTTAATTTTTACACGAAGGTTCGAAATACGTATTTCTAGGCTCGATTTTATCCCGTTGGAAGATTAAAATACGGGATAAAAACGACGCCGAGGCAGAAAAGAAAAGCTTCGCGGAATGGCTAACATTTTTCCCCGTTTAAACTCCGGGAGAGATTTACGAGCCAACTATCGATACGGTCCTGGAAGGACCAGAAGGATGCATGTATTAGAGCGTTTCTATCGTATGAATGGTGGCATACACGTGCAAGTACCTAATGCCTATGAAACGAGAGAAGATCTCGTTAGCCATTCAGCTGTGCCTCGCACGTCCATTCAACCCCCTTACCAATACCACAAGAAAGAAATTCTTCGTCGACTATGAAGACTACTTCCGGGTGGAAACTAACTTGTCGAACCATTTCGAGCGGTGAATAACTCCTGAACTCTTTCTACGTGTGCGTGGCAGTATATCGAGCACGGTTATAAATATCAGAAATAGGCAAAATTTTATTCCAGTAATGGATAACCAATAAGATCAACATTTACCGATTTATACGTTCGTGCAGTTGAATTTTTCTTTTCTTTGTGAAATATTTCATTCTATTAGAAGTATCGGTTTTATTATATGCGATCAAGAATACTTTCGACTTTAACGCGACTCTCATTTTCTTAAAACGTCCGTGAATTATTTGATGTTAGATTTCAAACAACTTGTATTTCAAATTCAAAGATAGTTTTCGTGCACTTCTTCATCATCAAATAATCAACAAAAAAAAGCATTTCACCAAGCCTATCGAAAAATATAAAGACATTATGTTATAATATATCGAAAATATATTATTTCGTTACTGGTTCTTGAGACTTCATTTTGTTTAAATACAACGTTTAGAAATCACCAAATGTATCTAGGACACGAGGAAGTGAAAAATAAATTTAACGAAAGATATTCGAGCGGAGAACGAATATGAAAATAAACGTTTTCTAGTCCGCTTAATTAAAAGAACATTAATTTCTAAGGATCTTCCTCCCTAAAACGTTAGAAAGTTCGTAAAACGATACAGAGAATCGTGACACTGAAAAGTTATTCTCAGACAGTTTTCGCTAGTCTGTTGAACGTTTTGTGCGCGATTTAAGAAAGAAAAGGGCCCTTCGAAAGGAACTGCACCTTTTCACGACGCTACAGGTAAAGGAATTTCAGGCGAAAATGTTCCCCGCCGCTAAGTAAACTTCGGTTAGAAAATTCTTGGACGGTCTGCGGAAGATTTAAAAATTCTGTACCAGGCCAACGTATATCCACGATATACCACCCTAGAGTGCTGTTAGGTCGGATACGCGTACAAACGCACGAGCGTCTATACACGCCCAACGAACCCTGAACATGCCGGCTTCTAGGAACCCATAGGCGTAGGACTAGCTCGCCTAGCAGAACATTTACTACGAGAAACTACCGCGAACAGAATTACATTAATTAAATAGCAATTTATAAATTGTAGACTATCATTGGAAAACATTTGTATGTTACGGTTAGTCGATAAAAAAGAAATAAATAGTACGAGAAAATAGGAAAATATATGTATTTCTCTACTGAGGCAATCGATCGTGTTTCGATCTCATTTAAATATACGAAAATTAAACGAGAATAATCTCTTAAAGAAGAACTTGTCAAGCATAGAATCGGTTCGATAATGTAGTAATTTCTAAATTCTAGATTGAATAATATAAATATTTATAGGGAAAACAAATATTCGAAATTCGAATTAGTCGATAAAAAGAAGGATTAATTAAGAAATTAGTGGAAGCGTTTCGCGTTTAACAAAGCGAATATAATAAAATTAAATTAAATAGAGCGAGATAGAATTAAATATATTTAAATAATATAGAGGCTTCTCGGTTATTTCGTGTACATTGGAAAATGTGAGTTTCTCGCGAGACAGGAAGCCACTAAGCCGATAAGAAGTTTAAGAATCTCGTGGGTAAAATAATTTTCTATAGATAAGAGGACACGATAAAAATACTTTACGAAATTATACAGGGCTGAGGCACCTAACGATATCGCACTAAAGTTTCCATTTCCTTTGATAATACGAAAAAATATACGTACAGGAGGTTGTTTAGTTTGAAGAAGCAAATATGATTGATGGATCGTTTCTCTGGAAGGTGTATTTTTCAAAATTTGCAAGCGATTGATATTTTTTAAACATGACGACATCGAGCTATTAATTTATGTGTTAGTGTTATTACAAGTAATATGTTATTTTTATTGGAAGGTTAAATTTAATGTAAAAAATATTTGCTATATTTTTGAGTCATTAATAAAAAGTATTGAATAGACGAATTTTGGGAAAGTAGGAAATTTAGAAGAATTGATCAATTTTTGGTCACGCTAATCACTCGATCGATGTACTTATACAGTTTCGTTGCAAAAAACACGCTGTAGAAAATTCCCGGAAGTTCATTGACGCAGCGGTTGATCGAAGATCTTGCATTATTTAAGATTCAGTACGCATCACACTTTACAAGTTTTCCAGTCCACAAACACGAAGTTAACATCATAAATTCGAATCTAAAGCCCAGACACGGCTACTTTACGATTATAAATCTGATTTAAAATGTCGAGTTAAAAAGTTTAACGCATAGACACTGTAAATTATGTCCCAAGATGTAACTTGTTATGTCACAAGCCGCAAGTATTTTAATCTAAAAAATTCTTTCATTTCGACGAAAATAATTAAAGAATAAGATACCGATATTTAATATTCTATAATTATCGAATTTATTAGATCATTGAAATAAAAGTTACCACTTGCTTCATCACTATTTTTTTCTTGGACTTCCCTGTGGATGATCTCAAAATTACTCGAGTTTTCATGCCACAAAAATTATTTGCAAGGAGATGTTCGACGCCTCTTTCGTACTAAAAAAGATGAAAACTCCAAATGGTAGAAACGTTTAAACGCAGTTGGGATATTTATTCGATTTTGACGAATTTTATTAGATCATTGAAGTAGAAGATACCACTTAATATATCACTATTTTTTTCTTAGACTTGCCTTTGCATGATCTCAAAATTACTCGAGTTTTCATGCCACAAAAATTATTTGCAAGGAGTTGTACTAAAAAAGATGAAAACCCCAAATGGTAGAAACGTTTAAACGAAGTCGGGATATTTATTCGATTTTGACGTGTGTCGTGAACGGATTAAGAGAAGCAAAGAAAGTGCAGAGAAAATTTCCTATTCGTTAATATTACGGTGCGCGTGGTTTTCAAGATTCCCGTGGTTGCCTACGTGATGCGCGCTACCGGAAGCGGATCATCGTTTTCCACCTTGGACTTTCGTGGCGCAAAAATAAAGGGAGAAATTTTAAGGGCGCGGAGGGATCCGTCGTGCACGTCGGGGAAAATTTTTTTTCGCGGCGTCGAAAAGGGGGAGAAGGAAAAGGAGATATAAATAAAAGCATCCCTCCAGCGGAGACCCTGTGACAGGGTGGCCAGGAGGGTCACGTTTGCCGCGCTTTTTCGACACGGACCGGATCGCGGAATCTAATTGGTCAATCGGGAAACAGCCATCTTTTAAATGGGCGTAGCCGCTCGTTAATACAGGGTGACTCACCCCTGTCGGCTGGAAATCCCGTGCCTCCCGTCCGCTAACCCTCTCCCAGATACTTCCCCTTCTATCCCACTCGTGCTCGTTCTTCTCTTCCCCCTTTGTACGATCTGCTTTCTCTTCTCAGCTTTCCTGTACACGGTTTTTCTTTCTCTCCCTCTGCCCCCCTTTCGCTCTTGTCACGTATATTTTCTCTTTATCTGTCCCCTTTCGCTCCGTCAGCCTCTTCTCTTCCCGCTCGTCGGCAGTTTCTCTGCCCCTATCTCCATCTCTGTCTGTTTCACTTTCTCCGCGAACTGTCCATCTCCGTTCGTAACGAACCTGTGCCCCTACTTTTCCCTTGTTTCCGCGTACGCTATCCTCCCTTTCTATTTTTACACCCGATATCTCTCCCCTTCGACGCTTTCCCGGCTCACCCTCTTGAAACTTTTACCGTGGCTGCCCCCGCCCGATCGGTCGCGAAGGTCCTCGAAGGCAGATGATACCCAGGACAACTTTCCTTTTCCTGGTTTACGCCGCGCGCCGAGGACAAGAGTTTAGGCGAAACGCCGCTCAACGATCTTCGGGAGAAACGACGCCATTCAGGCGGGCAAGGTTGCCCACGAAGAAAGGACAAGTTTTACTTTCACCCGTTTCCTTTCCCACTGGCTCCTCCGAGTATCGAATTGCAAACGCCTTTCTTCTTGCTCTGCTATTAAAATGAACGGGACCAATACCTTTTCGTACGATGGAAAGATTGACAGCAAGAACAAAGCCGAGATACTTGAACCCAGGGTCTGGCAAAATGGATCTCGGAAAGTATTCGCGAATAACGTATAACAGTTTTAGTAGTCTGGATAACGGCTTAAAAAATTCGCTAATAGGTTTTAGTTCACGAATCTGAAGATTTTATCCGTTATCCGCTGGGTAATGAATGTTAAATAGATTAGAATTTCATGGTCGAAAGCTAACCCAAACATAGAATACTTTATTCAATACGAGGGTCGTTCAATAAGTCCTTAGAAAATCCAAGACCTGGCGCTCGTAGCATCGAAAATAGTTTGTTTTTAGTAAACATCATGACTCATTAGACAACTGTCAAAGTTTCAATTGTATCCACCACATGGTTTCATTTTTGTTGTCGATTGAGGCAAGGAACTTCCTCTTGCAACAAGACAATACACACCTGTGCAGTTTCGATGGCCAAAATCATGGGAATAAAGTTCGAATTATTACAACATCCACCGTATTCGTCGGATTTGGCTCCTAATGACTTTTCTTTATTTCCAAATTTAAAAAAATAACTCGGTGGACAACGGTTCACGTCGAACGAGGAGGTCACCGTCCAAACAGATGCCTATTTTGAGAACCTTCCGAAATCTTATTTTTTAGATGACTTAAAAATATTGGAGAAACGCTTGGAAAAGTGTATAGAGCTAAAAGGAGATTATGTTGAAAAATAAAAAAAAATCCACCTAAAATAATTTGTTCTTCTATCTTTTTCTAAGGACGTATTGAACGACCCTCGTACGTTTCAATTTAGTAACGAATAGCGAATAGACGGGTTAGGAATAATTTTTTTATACACAAGCATAGAATTAAATTAATGTCAATAAACGATACCTCAATGAAAGAAAGTTTTAAGCTAATCAGTCTTCAGGGGATATAGAAACGATGAAAAATATCGCTGCTTGTTTGACCCCTAAAAACTTGGAAACTATTAAATCGGTTTTTACCAACGTATTGTTCGATTCTTGAAGAAGGTTTTATGCTATGGATTTCCGCGATACGTCTTCAAAGGACCAAGAATCCTTAAAAGTAATGGTACTATAAATTTCACGTTTGCTACGTCCAGTATCATGGTAGCTGGGATTTGTTTAATGATGCTAATATTATTTACTCGGTGCAACAGATTCGATTCTTATAAACCAATCATAATTAATTAAGTACATAACGCATAATTTTATGTGATTTTATGTTGCAGTTTTATTCAAGCAACATTCGATATTGTTTATTTGACCTGTAAGGGAGGAAAGTACTGTGATAGTATTCGTAGCACATTCCTTGTTTTTCTTCATTTTTATATTCTTGCAATTTATTCAAATGTTAAATAAATTTTATATGGAAATATCAAAACTTTATTCGAGAAAGATGATGCTCATCGTTCGATGGTTGTATGCAGAACTTAGTCATTATTGTAAATAAATTGAAGAAATACATTTAAAAATAGCGGGGCAACTTATACCGATAGATCAATAAAAACTAATCTTGATTTATAGCAACGCAACTCTGCAAGCGTCAAAGATAACGATAAACTCAATAACGTACAATATGAAATCATCTTCCCGATTTTTCGCCAACGAAGTTTGATTTATTTAATTTTACATTCAAATTATTCTGTCAGAAAATTCATTGTTCCACATAATCTATAAAAACAGCGAAGATTAGAATACGCGCAGGCTTATGAGTTAAAAAAAATTATCATCGTGAGTGCGACAACCTAATATTTTGATTATTAGTAATTATTATGGTTGCTTAGGTGAAATTATTTGTATGATCATAAAGATAAGGAAGACTGGGCTCGTATTCACATTAATAATTTATGATACAAAGTTACTATATAGTTGTTTTATGCTCCGAAACAACACTGAATGCATCGAAAACAATGAAAGAAACGTTCGCGACTTTTGGCGTTAACACGAGAGCCGATAGCGTACCAATGTCCGTTGCAGTTCTCGTGTATCGCTGGTAAAATGCATTACCCCTCACTTAACGTGGCATGTGGTACCCCACCATCGTGCAGTTTCTCTCCCACACAGTGTCAAATATGCAGTGCACGATGCAAGACCTAGCGTGCGGCATGCGTAAATGTGCAATGCCATTGCCCCACCATAAGCACGTCCGCCAATAGACGTCTGCTCTGGATCTGTAATGAAGTCGACGATCGGGAGCATGTTACGTACTTTCAATATAAAGAATCCTACAATATTATACTGTTGAATAAATAACGGGGGAAAAAGATCTGCACGTAATCTACAGTTAAACTTTCTTTTTCCTATTTCGTTTCGAATACTTTGCATCGAACGATATTTTATAGAAGATTGAAATAAAATTGGAAATAATGCGTAGATTTTACGGTTAATTTATTATATCATAATAATCAGCAAAAAAAATTGAGGAAAACCTTGGCATTTTCTTTTAGAAACTATTTTTTTTTAACTATTTTTGTTTGCTATAAATATTCGTTTACTATTATAAAGGCACATTAATTAGAATAAAATGTAACTTCGTCCTCAAATGCTGAGATGGTTCTGTTTTAAATTATTTTCTACAAAGGATTGGCACATAATTTATTTCCAACGATTTGCTTAAATTCTTGTTTTTATTTTTTTTTACTTTAATGTATTCATTATCGATCTACTTTTTATTTTCCAATGTTAAATAATTGATTCCCCTTGCATTATTCTCTTCATATTTTTAAACAATTGGTTCTCCTTACATTTTCGTATTTTCTAAATTGATAGTTTCGTTCGGTGCTTAATAAGTACTCGTCTGTCCCCAAAAAAATAAGGTTCGAAGAAAATAGCGCTCAAAGTTCCAGGAATAGGTATTTATACCTGCTTTTCCGACCGCGCACCGGTCCCTTCTTAGTACCTACGATCAGTTTTCCTGCATCGGTATGAAATTCACAGAACATAGTTTCAAGGGCGCGTACTTTGAGAAAATCGGATAAAAGAAAAATCGATTCTTCCAACACTTCTAATGCTAATTCCTCCCAAAGAATAACGTTAGAATAAAGGGACAAGTATCCTGATGGAAAGTGTTTCCCAACAGTTATGCGATAGCGTGACGATTAGGATGAGAAACAGACCTCGAAAGGTCTTCGGAAAGCGTATACCAAAAATAGCGTACAAATGTCGGCGGCGGTCGAAAGCTGCAGTTCCCGAGCGTGCAAAGTGCATTACCCCCCTCCTGCATGCACCACCCCTCCACCGGCATACCCCCTCCCTGAGGAACCAACAGCATACAGAGGATGTCTCTTGTTGGCTCCCCTCGTGACGGCGAGTTGCATACAACAAAGCGATGCAACGATGCACAGCGTCGATTCGTGGATAAAAGAGGGGATGCAACGGCAAACGGCGTCCCTTCCCCCCTCCCCCCGACCCCCCCGTTTCGGCGAACGACTTTCGGAGAATGAGAATTCGAAAGGAAAGAGTGGGAGAGGGATTACGTCTATCTCGTCTCCTGTGGTTTCAACCAATCCCGCGATACGCAACACGCAATAATTCGATAGGCGTTCGCGCGATTATGTGTGTGTGTGCGTGCGTCACGCGCAACGACATCGAGTCGCTATTTTCGAACGCGCCGCCATCGCCGGTTCGGGAAAATCGTCGCCCTTCGTCGAAGGGAACGCAGAAACGCGCGCCAGGTCAAATTCTCGCTACGAGTTCTGTCGAAAAGAAAATTAGGGGTCGAGAAACGGTTAGGTTTGGACCCAGGGTTGAGTAATTTACAGCTCGCGAAGGCGCGCTACGTCCAACCGGAAGTAAATAGTTTTCAGGGTTTTCGAAAGTATTTGCGGGACTTAAACCGTAAATTTATGTAGTCGAACTCCGGTTGTAATTAACCATGGGGTTTGGTGAGCTCCGAACGCACTAAATGCCGGAAAAATCGAATTTCTTCGAATTAGATTCGAAGCCTTAGAGGACTTGAAAGTGATTCTTGAGAATTTCGATAATCGATCGTATTTGAAGGTTTTAGTGGTTTAATAAATAAGTATTCAATTTCGATGTCTCATCGTTAGTTAGAACGAAGTATCAGGGGATCTATGATATATTTTTCATGATCATTAATTGTTTTTTACAAGTTTTAAATCGTTGTTTACGTTGTTTAAGCAATGTTTACAAGATCAGTTTTCTCTACTTGCTATTTTATCCATCGTTTTGGTTTTTAAAAGATCCATGTATCGTGGGTTATCAGTGGTCAGCATCTGCATCATTATTGGTCAAAGAAAATGGCGTCCCCGAATCTCTGTCGCTTCATGTTTTTTATTCAATGGTTTTTTTTCAACATATTTCTATCACATCTACATTAAATCATAATAAAGATTTAATAAAGTTTACAATCTTATTATTTTATTCGAGGAGAATCATTGGAAACCATAGTTTTTCCATTTTTTGTTTTTTTATTTCATCGAAGAGCTTTTCAGGATCGATCAGATTTCTCTAAAACATGATCGGAAGAAACTCGCGTGTAATGTTAAATTGAAAAATGGCGCGATCGTGTTGCGTCGAAACGAATAACAATATTAAGCTTCTGTATTTTATTACGCGATGTTAGCTTTCTGGAATACGTTTTGCTGCCTTCTTATTCCATTATCTTGAACTAGTTACAACGAATTTCAGGTTCTTGATATTCTACGCGAAAATGTAATTATCTTCAGTATCCGACGATTAGAACGGCTCGAACGTATCTGCACGTAGTTCGCGAGTTTGCGAATTTTCATCCGCCATTTATACGCTGGGCCCTTTTGCCAAGGTTGGTGCTCGAACCTGCCCCTACAGCTAGCATATGTGCACGTACGTGTCTACCTACATATAGGTACGCATATGCATGAGCCACGCGGTTGGATCCGCGTGTTCATGGTGCACGCCATTTTCAACTGGTTCCGCTGTTTTTGCGAAATAATTGACCCACCGCAAAGCGTTCTTTAACGTTTTTTAAGCGCACGGTAAAACCTCGATTTAGCAAACTAATCGGAGAAGGGGACTTCCGTTAAACACAAATGTTCATTGATACGAAAACCAAAAGTTAGCTAAATAATAAATTATATATATTTCTTAGCACAAAACACGTTTTCTTTTATATTAACAATTACAAATTTAACTAGTACAATATATATAATATATATTAAAAGTTAGCTAAATAACAAATTATATATATTTTTTAGCACAAAACACGTGTTCTTTTATATTAAAAATTACATATATTAGGCATTAAAAAGCACGTGAAAATAAATCTCTCGCAAATTTTGATGTCGTTTATCAACAGCATTTATATTTCGTTCGTTTAATTTCTCATCTTTTGTATTTATTTTAATATTATATTTTGGTGAGAGATTAACGCTACATGGAGAAGTGAATGCAAAATTGCACTTATATGATGATAATGCAATTAGTTATCAGTTGATTGATAGATTAGTAACAACATTTTTAAATAGTACTCATCGTGTCTATACGATACCATTCGAGAACGAAATCATTTTAAAATATAACATTATAATAGTAGTTCCTGATTACATGATATTGTCAAATGAAACATACAGTTAGTAACAACATACTCATTGTGCGTTTGCAATCGGATAATTTTACATCAATGTGTTTAAAAAACAGGGAAACATCGAATGGCATATGCTTTTAGGATGTGGTGGCATAAAATTGTAGAATTCTGTCGGTCAAATCGAGGTTTTACTATTACATAATGTGCAAAACAGACCTTCGAACGTAATCGGTCGCGCGTGAAAACGTACGAAATTGATACGAATTATGGAACGTGTATCTATTCAAACGATTCGTAGAACGAAGCACGAACGCTATAGGAAATAGTTTGAATGCCTAATAGTGAATTATAGAGGGATAGATGTGGTCTCGAACGGTTCTATCGTCTTTCGTCCTTCGGTCATTATATTTTGAGGCGAATCCACCTGGGAAAGGGGTAGTTGTCTTTCGGTGACCGTTGCAATTCTAATTTGGACTCATCAAAGGATTGTCCTATTTTAACGCGACGCGACCACAAAGGACATTATTACTATCCTTTCCTATTCTCCATCTGGTACAAGAAACGCAACCTAATCGCAGGGACGAGGAACCGTTAAAGGCTTAGAACGTTCTAACACAATATACTTTGCAACAGTATTGTGGCAATAAACGCCTCCTTCCCCTGTCATAAAACTTATGTCAGACGCGACAAAAAAATTAAAAACGCATTAACAGGTAAGAACCTTTTTTACCTGCCATTGGACAAAAGACACCAGCCTAGCGCCTGAACTGTACACTTATTCAATTAGTTTTCACTAAACATAACATTCGATTTTATAGATCGACATTAACATCGCGGAATACTGATTGCAAATTATCTGTTAGGTTTGCCTTAGTTGTTTTTGCTCCCGGTTATTTTGTGATATAGATATTAATACGTGAGATTCAATTTATTCCTATTTTTAATAAAGGCTTCGATAAATATTTTCTGAGACACGATAAGAAAAATTTGATCGAGTCAGAGGGCCAGGTAATTTTTGCGAATGCTTTCTCTGAATAGGTTTTCACGATACAGCGAAGATCAAACGCAGAAATCATCGATGGTACCAAAGAACTAACTATAAAAAGAAGCGAAAGAGTCGTGTCAGGGTAAAAAGAGAGAGAGATATTCATCAAAAGAGAACTCACGACAACCCTCAGACACTGTCGTCGCGGGATCCATCCGTGAGATCCTTTCCTTTTGTGAACCGCCAACTTTTTTCTTTCGATTTCACGGTGGGATAATGGATTCCTCGATCCTTTGGATGCGCTCGTTACCACGGCATTCGTAACGGCCGCAGCTGCCGCTCTGGATGATAAAGTAGGAAATCTTGCCTACTAGCGAGTCGGAGGAAATCAGTAAGAAAACAGAAATTGTTTGGTGAGAGGGGCGAGTAAAAAGCGGAAGTACGCCCTTGTACGCCCTCAGAAGTAACAGATTTTAGGTGACACCGGTTCGTAGGAGGCCCCGGTAGAACGAAAATTGTGGAATTACTCTTCAAACTTTGCTCAGAAAAACGCGTAGTGAAATTAGTAATGTTATTTAATTTGTAACATCGCAAACGATAGGGTCAAATCATCTGTTAACTAGTACCGTTCGTGGAAGAATCATAATTTTGATATTTTCGATTCGATCTGTGATGTAAGAGAATTCTAATTTGCAAAAGTTTTCAACAATCGTTCGATCGCAATCGCGATTAAAATATAACAAAACTGTATTCCAGTATTATTCAGTGGGTTGAATTTAATAAATTTTCAGCAACTTGTCGCTTCGTCATCAACAAACGACGTAACATTATTTTTAAACACTAATCCAAAGATAAGACGAAGAATACTCGAATGAAGTATCTCGAGAATGGGGAGCGGAAACTATAAGTGAGAACTTGAACAACAAACATCGTAAACGGCGAGAGGTTAGGAGAAGAAATAAAACGAAACTTCTAGAAACATTTCCATTAGCGACGCCTTTAGACTTTTCACTAGACCCGACAGAGCAGATTCCACGAAAAACGTTCACGGAAACATAGCGACGTCGTTCGACACAGAAATCCTAATTAACGATTAAAAAGAAGAAAATAAAATAATTAAATTCTGCATGGGTAATCATAACGTATGCCATTTTTGTAATATAATTTTTAAAGCCACGAATTTTTTGCGAACCATTTTGTATTAAACATGTATGCCAATGTAACAATTATAAAAGAGTATTAAAAAGAAACTGAATATTTTGTCATTGATAAGACCATATTGAGTGCTTGAAATAGTAAATTCATTATAGCATTTCATTTAAAAAACACTTTAACCCCTTGACGTACGGTCCAAATAATTTTTCAAAAGTGTACTATTTAATTTTGTTTAAAATTGTACAAGAAATGGCCACGAGAAGGAACAGATTTGTTTCACGTATAACTCGTGAATGCAAAAGTGTATCAATTTTGTTATATAAGACTTGATGACGAGTAGTCTCACGATTGCGAAACTCGTCATGAAGAACTTGCAACGAGTCAGACTCGTCATTGTATAAAAATGTGGTGTATGTGGTCTTTGTCCAATGGCAAAATTTTATTTACGTATTATAATATTTTTCCCTATTCGTGTCAGTTTGAGATGTCGACTGAGAAATGTTCCGTGACCGAAATAAATTCGTGGAACTCTGCCCTCTGCTACGAATCGCGACGAATCGCGATCGGGTCGGGGTTATTTCTTATTCTCCCGACCTTCGTATAAATTTCACCCCGCGGAGCGGTTATTTCGCGGCAATCGGGGAATAATTTCTTGGTCCCACCGCGACCGAAAGAAACTTCCAAACAACTCGTGGAGCGAGGAGGGCATCAGAGTCTCTCTGTCTTGGGCCACGGAACGCATACAATGACCGCGTGCGGCTCGTATTTTATTCGATTATTCGTAGGCGCGGGGCGATTTATTGCTCGGGGAACAGTTTTCTAGGCCGTCGGGCTAGAGTCGCTAGAGAAATAGGCTGGGGTACGAGGATCGTTTCGAAAAAGAGGGGAAACGGTGAGGGAAAGAGGGGCGTGCAGGGAGAGGGGGTGCGAGACAGGCCATCCGGGGCAATGCCAGCTGCGCTACCGTAACGTAACGAGGCCTAAACGCAGGCGCCTTCTACCAATAGGAACCAACTGTTCATTAGTCTGTTGGTACAGGCTGTTCCAAATTGTCTACGAAGGAAGACCGACTGTGAGGGTGTAGCGAACGCCCGAGAGATTAGATCTCACCGCGACGGAAACTTTCGATATCCTCCGAATCTATTCCTCGAATATACAGAGCTCAGACGACGGAGAAAATAATAGACGAACTCAACAATACCGTACAATTAAACGTCGAAACGTTCAACCCTCTGTTGCAGGAATTTTATTTTATTCCTGGGAAATATAAGGAAATCAAAAGAAGCATATTTGAAAATATTAGGTAAAAGTTACAATCGTCTTGCGCATTTAATTTGATAAAACGGAACTTTGATATTTCGTTAGACTCTAGTAGCTACCGAATACTCGATACTATTCCATTTATCGAATAAAACTTAAATAGGATTTGTATTTTAAGGGAAATTTTTATTTTCATGAGCAATGGCTCTCGTCCATGGCTTCGATAGAATTCTTAATTAGTTTATACGAGCTTTCGAGTAATTAAAGCATTAACAACCCTGACAAACGTGCACGAATTGCGCACGGTGTCTAAAAACCCTCTAGCGACAGATGCGGGTCAAAATTTTCGGAAGCTGGTGTAGAAACCGCAGCTGCTGCGCTGGCAAATTAGAGATCTCCTAAATCCTAACTTATCGGCCGCTACAGAGCGCTGGTAATATATTCTAAGTGGGAAAGGGGTGGAATACATTAATTTAATCGACAAAATTTCTGCGATTTTCTCGCTTCAAAGAATTCAATGTTATTGATAAAATCGAAGCGATCCAAAACAATCCTCCCTTGAACTATATTTGTATATAAACATTTACGAACGTTGCAGAAACGCTAATTAGGCTTAAAGGATAGTGAAAAATGTATTCGAATACACGGATCAATATACCCGATTCTAAAGACAGAATGTTGATTTTATTTATTAGAACAAAATTTCAATAAGGCGAAATAAGTTAACTCGAGATATAAACTGTTTCTTTATAAGTGTAAATGCAATCCACCCTATTATCAAACAGCTTACATTTCGAATAATGTTTCATAACTGCTTCAAACTTCACCGATATAATCCTGATAGTTATATCGGACTAAAACCACAACAACAGTCTGGAAACATCGGTTTAATTGACTATTGCAACGTCTAATTGCAAGAATTTCAATGCTTTCGCGAATCACTGTGCACCAAAGCTAAACAGAGTTAAATTTGAATCAATAAACCAAGTATGATAATTTTATTCGATTAAATTATTATTGGTTGATTCTTTGAATTAGTATTTGTATATTCATTCAACGAGCAACGGGCAAAGTTTTTTATTCTCTATTTATTCTCTGTGGATACAAAGCTCTTTTCTCGCAAAGAAAGAAACAAAAATGCCTTTCGAGCAACAGCATGGAAAATCGATTTTGCGAGTCGGGAATCGTGGCGTTTACCCCCGTTTTCAAAATCTTGCCCGCGGAAAATACATTCCGTTCCCGATGAGCTGTGCAGAAACAGCCGGCAGGTCACAGATGCAGATTGCACTTTCGGCTCGGCAGAAGTAAAATCGCATAATATACTGTGCGACAGCTGCGAGCCCAGGGGACTGTACAGCAGCTTTCCAATTCATTTTCCGTTGCTTGGATTTTCCCAACTCCCTTTTCCTTTATCCACGGGGGACCGACAGGGCGAACGGAATGTATCACGCGTCGTTAGAAGAAGGCACACACAACGACGACTAGAACGATGAACTGGCTGGTTAACGAAACAAAAAAGTACGATACAAACACGATACAAGCGCATTTTCATCATTTTCTGTGACTGAAAAACGTTCAAGCAATCCTCTGGACGAGGGGTCGCGACCTATACTTTGAGGGGATCAATCAAATTACGCCAAAATAAAGTCTTGTTTAGGAATTAAATCCAAGGATATGAATACAAGTCCAGACTTTTGCTTTTATGCAATGTTTATATACTAAGTGGTTCTTTTTTTGCACCTCTCTTGAATTAATTCACAAAGAAGACATTTTTTGGAGGAATTTAACTGCCTGATCCCCTTGAAGAATCTGCTCCAAGCTACTGGGAACCATGATCTGCAAAACAGTCTAATTATTTCGTGAAACGTTCACCGAGAGAATCCAGTGTACGTATAAACATTTGATCGATCAGGTTAATATGAACATCCTATAATTCCTACTTTAACGTAGAACAGCCAAGTTCATTTAATGTATAGTTGGTTGCAAAAGGAACAGAAGATTAAAACTAATTAATTAATTTAGAGAGAAAGGGAGAACCACCCCAAATACTTTGGCAATTGCTCGAAATATTACGATTAAATGCACGTTATAAAGAAAAAGGTCTTCGTCAATCACTTATTGGGAGCATCAAAACATAATTCAACACTCACTAACTTTCAAAGATCGCACTAACTTCTCGCGAGTAACCTGTTGTTAACAAACTTTTATGCGTTCACTGCACGGAAAAAGAAGTATTTATTTACATTTTTGAAAGAAGAATTCAGTTACAAATAGTACGGTACAAACAATATCTGAAAGCAATATGCACCATGTGTGTAATTAAAGGCAAACACTGAAAATATTAATTATTCGAGGTTTGTCCACTCACTTAACAATTTGTTTAAGAAATAACGCAACAAAGGGATTAGTTATATTCCTTAGAGTGACCCTGTAATAAATAACAAGCTCAAGTCGATCTTTCACCCTCAGCACGCCAGCGACAACTGCATGTTTTCTCGAAAGAAAGGTATTTTCTTCTTATTCAAGCATATTCTGCGCAGTTCCTATTACATAAGGTACTTTCGAGATATAAATATCAACAATCGATAATATTCTAGACAGCGTTCTTGAAAGGAAGTACTATTTCGTGCTATTGTTTTCAGATATGGAAATTGAAATACAATATGTACTTTCAAATGTATTTGACGATTCAGAGATACACAATACGAACAATAAAATATAATTTGTAAATACAATGACTCACGATATCGATCACATTGTAACATTGTTTCAAATTTTCGCAAAATACATACATCCTGTATAAGAATAGAGTATTAGTCGTTTCCTGAATACAATTCTGTACATTTCTTGTACAGTGAGGCCAATCAAAGAACTTAAAATACACGTTTCTAAATTACAAACAATTGGTAATATAAGACCAAAGTTTGCAGAGAGCGTAGAGAAAAATAAATCTTTTTGATAAGCAAAATTTTTTTAATCAGATCAGATGAGAGTTTAATGCCCTAGATTAGTCGTTACAATTGTTGGACTAACTCGTCGTATTTAACGAAGATGTATTTTCAAACGATGGAAGAAATTGAAATGTCCCTTAACTATAATAAGTGCGCATCGATGGTTTCATTTAATGAAAACAGTATTTTTGTTCTTTTACTAGTCGAGAATATAATGAAATAATCGAAGAAACGTTAATAGAAACAGGCTAAATTATCGTAATCGGTAAGAAATAAATAGACCAACGGTAGTGGTAAAAACTTGTGGAATATGTCTTACGAATTTGCATTTTCTGTGCAAGTTACGAGAGCGTTTATAATATTCTGTGGCTAAATTTCCTTTCCATACGTTTCTAAGGACGCCCCCATTAAACGGTGGACAGGGGTAATCGAATAGTTCTAAGCTACCGGAGGGTCGGAATAGGCGTTCTAAAATTGTGAGGGGTATGTAGGGGAACACGAAAACCGGATGGCACACCGAAATGTAGTAGACTATATTCTGAAGCGCTCCTCCATTTCTGAACATAATTTTTACTTCGCTAAACACTGTTTTCCACTTCGTTTATGCTTCGATCGATTAAAATAAGAAAAATTTAAATTTTCCTAAGACGACCCACTATGTCTCTCTGCGAGCATCGTACAGTTCTGAATCGACTATAAATAGAAGCACGTATTGTTCGAAACAAAATTGAGTATAGTTGATACATTTTCAATAGTTTAAAAATAAGTGTAATCGCGACTTTTTACACGAATAACTTTTAATTAAGTATATATAATACGTTATCGTCAAGCTACAAAAATGAAGTGTATAAAAACCGTCGTTTCATTAATAATTTGATTTGAACGTCGTTTTTTCCGACTAATCAAGGGTCGATTATAGCCAGCACAACGCATCCAGCTAATTAATCGTCATTTATTAGCCGCGTTTTACGTTGCCGCTAAAGCAAGGCAGGTGAATAGAGGCAACATGCACGCAGTTTCTTCCTTTTTCAACCTCTTACCCTGAGCACCCTGACCCTGGCCACATAGCCAGCTGTCTCACTCCACCCCTTTGTGGGTACGGCACTGCTCTAACATAAGAACGAATTTGTCTATCCCTGCACAGTGTGCAGCAGTACCGCAAGCCTGAAAATTCGTCTGCATAAAATTGCTCGATCTATTTCTTCGGGGAATAAAATTTAATCGATTCGAGTACCACAATTTTAATCAACAGTTCAACGCTCTGACCCGAGTATACCCCCCATACACATTGTATTTTTCAGTCAACTCGAGTTAAGCTGACCATTTGAAAGTATAGCCAATATAAAAGCTATCAAAAATAAATAAATAAAAATAAAAAATTAATAGTATATCATTATTGCTAAAGAAACGTTGAAATCACACACCGCGACCACAGTCGTGTAAAACGACTCTTTCATTCAAAAACTGTTATCTCCTTTGCTTCATCCATTTTTACGGCTATTCGTTTCTTTCTATCGGACACGACAAACGAACGATAATGACGATAACAAATGAATATCACAAACCTAACGCCAGAGGGTCCCTCGATACAAGATACGCGGCGGCATTTAAGAATTTAGAATAGTGTTTTCTAAACCAATTTTCTTGTCTGTTCCAATACTTTTATATGGATAAAATTAATTCTGAATGTATATTTTATTGTTCTTTTTTATTATACATATGTCTATACTCTATTAAGATCGTTTATGTTGGAAGCAGAAATTGTAAACTCTAAACTAGTATATTTAAATAGAATTACATGGATAATTTTATATTTTAATAATGTAATTCTTGTAGTTTGATTTGTTTGTTAAATTATCACGTTTTCAACCCTATTTGGGGCCTTCTACAGTAATTATCTATAACCTTTCATAAGAAGCCAATATCATAATTTTGGAAACGAGGTCGTATGTGAAACCGTGTTTTTAATACAATATTTTAACATTATTATGTACATATGTAAATGCGTTTAAAGAATTCGTTAGAAAAACCGTTTCTCGCGTGACCTCTTTTTCAAACTTGCGTGCATGCAAGTTTAATGGCGGGCTTTTGCAACAACGACTAAAGGCGATAATTTATATAATAGAATAATTTAAATGGATCGTTCGTAAGAAATCGTTTATCTTATCCTGATAAGCAATAATTAAGTTCAACTTTCGTACCCACTGTTCTTCGAATCTACGCTTAATTTAATGACAAACCTCGACCGTGTCAATACTTTCGCTCTTCGCTGTAAATGCAAATTCGAGGCAAAGATACGAATCTTCGATTCGTTCGCCAGGACACGTCCATTCCCAGCGGGGCTTAACAAAAACTGCCCGATAGATTCGTGCAACATTCTCAATATGCATACCAACGGCACGCAGGAGCAAAGAACTCGTTCGCCGTACTACCGTTCGCCGAAAACACCCGGTAGATTTCTGCAGGGACCGAACGCGCAACGGGAAGAGAGAGCGACGGTAGAACGACGAGCAAGCGCGCGCGAGAGAGAGAGAGAGAGAAAGGAATCGCGCTCGCGTCGCCTTGGCGCACCCCGCGCGCAACCAGAGCGCGTACACGCATGCGTGTATGCGTGCAGAGCCGAACGAGTGAGCGCGCGAGCACGCATTCAAGCAGAGGCGAACGGCACACGCACGCACACAGACGCAGGACCGGCGGCTGCGAAAACCGGCGTGCGAATATCGTCCAATCGGGAGCAGAGGCGGGAGTCGGTGGGGCAGCCACGTGGTGTCGAGCCGGCCAATCGACGTCGAGGCGCTCGCGAATTTCGAGTCGGTTTCCCGCTTAAGCGCTCCGTGGTTCTAGTTCGCTAGAACAAGACGGACAACAAGAGGGAAAAAAAAAGGAGCGAGAAAGTGCACGCACGAGCAAGGAGAGACAGGAAGGTTATACGTCGGGTAAAAAGGAGCGAAGAAGAAGGAGTAAGGGAAAAAAAAAAGAGAAGAGTGACGAGTTTGCATCGCATTGCCGCCCTCCCCCTCCCCGTCCACGGGGCACGCGAAATAGCGGAGGAGCGAGAGAGAAAGGGTGAAATATCGCGAAAGAGAGGGAGAAAGAAAACGCCGAATGAGCGAGCCCCTCAGACGTCGTATCGTGGTCTAGCCAAAGAGAGAAGAGCCTGGTAGGAAGGTGCGTCGTCGTCGTAAGGAGAGGCGAGGAGAGAGAGAGCGAGAGAGCGAGAGAGAGGAGAGTCCGCTGAGTACACGGTGAATCGTCGAGAGAACGGTCAACGCGCGTCCCTTAACCTTAAAAAAGTTGAAGAGTCGTTTTCTGAGAAGACACACACGGTCGTTCGTCGTGGTCCGTACGATCGGTCGTCGCAGTCATCCTCGTCGGTTTGTGCGATCGAGCTGGTTCCGAGGGACATCCACTGCCACCGGAAGCACGCCAGGTCTGTGTACTATCGGTGCCGAGTCGACGTGACAGAGAGTCGTTGTATCTCGAAGCGAGCGGCAAATAGACAGCCGTTCGTAAGGAAAGGAAGAAAGGAGAAACAAAAGACAGTACAGACAGAAACGCTGAGAAGATCGTTCCAAGAAGTCACGAAATACCTCCTGTGCCTCTTTCGTTTTGGTGTGCAAGCGCGAAAATCTACGCCGAGTATTAACGCGAGAAAGACAATCGTATTTGCTGGGACATCCAGATAATAACTAGACCAGAAAAGCTACGGAACAAGATCCTGATTAAACCACACGCAACCGTGTTCGTTTCCTCTTGCGTGATAGCAAGAAATCATCAAACGTCGTCATCGTCTGCGCCGCGGTACGTGCATTTCGCCCTGCACCGAAAGACAGTTGCGATATCCTCGACGTGTCGAACCGTGCGGTGTGTCGTCGTCGTCGAGTTCGTCCCTGTCGGTGAATTCTGCCTCTTACCCCCTTTACCCCCGCTCCGAGATCTCGTTGTGCGAAATAAAATTCGGTCGTCTTCCGTTTTCGCGTCGTGATCGTTTACCGGTTGGCGTGTGAAACGGCATTGCCAGCGATCCTCCGGTCAGCCGCGTGTTACTGAGTTGCAAATATTTCGAACCACGTGACCGAGACGTATCTCGGAAAAGCCGCCAGCATAGCATCTAAGAGCGAGCCAACCAGCATGTCGAAGCTTTACGTGGGCAATCTGCCGTCGGATTGTAACGAGAGTACCCTAAGGCAACTCTTCCAGGATCACAATTTGTCATGTACGACGATTCTGGTAAAACGAGGAGGCTACGCGTTCGTCGACTGCATCGATCAATCCGTGGCAGATCGTGCGATCGACAAACTTAACGGTGAGTTCAAAATCAACAGATGAGATAATGCTGGATAGATCGGTTCGCTACTCTACGATTTCCTATCGGCTGTTGCTACGCCGATACGGGCATATCTAAGAATTGCTGCTTTTTACCACGCTGTATAGTGCTATGTTTACTGCTGTTGCTTGCTATTCACAGGGACCCGCTGTCGGTTTCGATGACTGAACGACGGAGAACCTCCACAAGGGCCGACACACGGAGCTTAGAAGGCTTGATAATTTAGAATCTATCAAATGCTTTTAACGCTTCATGCGATACGCGCACGCTTGGGGACACTTGTACGCAACGAGTTTCGTCCACGCGTGCGGATTCGCTATGCTTTTAGATGCTTTTTTTTACTAGCTTGTAAGAAATATACACGTTTGCACGCTTGTACATATACGCTTTACACTATTTCTTGTATATAATTACATTTATTTTCCTGTCTCTAAACCCTCTTCCCTGTATATAAACAATCCTCTCCGACCCACGCAATTATGTATATAATCACGCCATTATGTATCACCATATATTTTTTTTCTTTTTATAACCTATATATGGACGATTGACAACGTCATGCTGTCAGTCGGCGAATCGATCGTCAATTGTATTTTGCGAACGAAAGGACGATCATATCGTATCGTTGACTGTCCGATTTTCGTGGTTGCATCGATCGCCATGATAAAAAAAATGTATTAATTCGATTCGTTGTAATACTAAACATTTCTAGAACGTTTATACTTTGGAAGAACCGCTGCGTATTGCCTGTCGGTTTGAGAACCCCTGCGCGCGACCTCGAAAAATGCTTCCGCCGAAATAACATCTTTCAATTTTCATTCCATATTTTACGCCGATAACGAGCAACTAAATATTATAACGTTCGATTCTCGTACGCCATCGAACGTTAACGATAGCTTTTGCCAATTTATTAATGACAATAAGAGTTTCCATGCATATAAACGTTACTGATTAAATTCACTTCGCATCGTCGCGAGAGATCCGCTCTAACGAATGCTCGTGTCGTGTGGAAAACTTATCCACGTGGTGAGAGAGGCGCACGCATCGGCAAGATGGCGATGCCGGCTAGACCGGCAAGGTCACGCGTGTGGGTTTGGCCTTTGAGATAAGTTTCTGATAATCACTCGCGTCGTCCAACGTATTGTCGTCGATCGATACGATTACCGGGTTCACTTCAGACAGCAATAGTAATTCGAGCACGAAAAACGAAAAGTTTAGAAAAGAATCGTGCGACCGATAACGATTAAATGGATTAGAATTTAATTATCAAACTATCCAAATTTCTTTCCAAAAACTACTACACGACACGATGCGTAAATTGAATTTCGTAGTCGACCTACGGTTTCGTTCGTCGAACGCACAACGGAGCAGGGGACGGTGATCAATTAGTTACTGGCGACTGCATTAGTCAAGAGAACCGCCATTTTCCTAGAGCAGAATGTTCGTTTCAGCGGGCGTAGCTTAGGAAATAGTTCTGAAACATTTGTCTCTTTTTAAAATTTCTCGTTGAACGTTATTCTCGTAGATCGTGACCCTTCGTACGGAATCGTATGTTTTTTTCGCGGAGAAATTAGATCGATACTTGACTACGGTCGACTCGTGATCAGCACGTTGGACGATTCTCCCGCCCAAAAAAACGTGGTCAAGGTCGCGTCTGTACGCGTGACGTATGGTTCCCCGCTCGCCTCCGCGACGAGGCTAAAATTTACATCGTGAAACACCGTCGACTTCTCATCCGAACGTGGCCGTCGAAATCGGTTAGTCACACTCGTCGTATACGATGGCCATGCTAATCGGACGAATTCGGATCATAAATTCTACCGATAACTTCGCGAGCGGCGTACGCGCGTTTCTTGGTGAATTACTTTGCGCGTGTTTATCTCTAATCGACACGTTCGATGTTCAGTTTCTTTTTTTTTTTCAACGCGATAAACTAATAAATGTCGAAGAGGGAAGAACACGCGCGCGCGCGCTCCCTTTGATATTCTCGAGAACGCTTAAACCATCTCGCCGACACCGGATAACAAGGCCATTTGTGAATGTAATTGCAAAGCAATTTGTTTCGTGTCGAACGCCGGCAAGACAAATGATTGTCACGTTCGTGACAGTCCCTTACCTGCGAGATGCCAATCTGTGCGTAATGCTAGCCGCGTGAAAGCGAGAAGAGTAACTTTGCTTTCGTTTTGTACCTGTTTGGGAAACAATTGATACTTTGACACGACTTGTTCTAATCTTCGAATTTTTTCTCTTTCTGTGGTAAATGGTCGAGGACGCTCGTTAACAATGTTCCTTATTTGCTCGTACAGAGCGTGACAAACGGTATGCAAAAATGTCGAGACGTTTGATCGAATTATTATTTATTTGCAAACTATTTTCTTTATAATCGAATCTCGTAGGGTAATTATTCTGATATTATTTGATCAAATAAAATGAGATACGTTAGAAAAATCCTTTTGGAAGGTGTAGTCCAGGCAGGTATACGACGAACGTTTGAAAATTTTGCGTTCACACAAAATGTGGCAAAGAATACCGTGCATGAGAGCGGTCGGTTTGCTTAGAAGCCGGGTCGCAAGAAAGAGGCTACGAATATTGGAGCGATTCATAGGGAATAGTTTCTCCCTCTATTTCGTTAGCAATACAGAAGGCTCAGTCGTTGCTCCTGCAGCAGGGGTACATATGTATGCGGGGCCGATCCTTGGATACAATGCCGTGCGCGGAGAACGTTACCGCTGAGTACAGAACTAGTTTGGTGGGTTGTGTTACGTTTTAGACCAACTAAACTAAGGCTAGTCGCGGTTAGACTACACGAGAGTACAAGCATCGGCATTAATTCGCCCAGGAATATCACACATTTACCGTTTAATGCTTCCATTTCGTACGAATTACGAGGACGTTGTACCAACTATGAAATTATCATCGTTTCATAATTTTGTTTTTAGATTCACGGTTATAAATTAACATTTTACATTGTACAAATTAATTTGATTCTCGTTAAAGCAACACATTGCAAAGAAGCAGACTATTTTTTTAACGTAGAAACTACTGTCCGTAACTTTAGTTTATTTCGTTCCCTTCCAACGTAGAATCGCGTATTTATTCGATGCTCAGAACGGTTGAAAGAAAAGAGAATGTGTATATTTTTAATCGCAGTTTCGCAGTTGTCCACGGGTTGGTCAGCTTGATTTGTCGCGTGCCTGGTCGGGAACCACCTGCCCTCGAAAAAAGTTACTTGTTAACAGTGCACCGGTAACCGACGATACTGATGAAACTGTACGATTCGGTTTCACCTCGTGCATCGCGAGCCTTAGGGCTGATAATAATACCGAACCAAATTAAAGAAAAATAATCCTACGTTTAACATGCTCGATCTCATTACGATAGCAAAAATTTCTCTAGATCGTGTTACACGTTATTGCTACCGTTATCAATTTTAAAATCTCATCTGATCGATCTACACGCAGTACCTTAGAATACGCGTATACGTATATAGGAAACACGCGTTTAGCATTAACAGAAACGATTTAACTGTATCGCGGTACACGGATATTCGGTGTCTTCGCGGTCATATTACTAGCAAACCATTAGTCGATCGTGCGATTTCAAGTTAACTCGAATTTTTCAGTATCGTTTCGCGTGTTAGGGGTAATTTCATATCAGTTTATTATCGATCGATATCTGCTTTGTACCGATGACTGGCGAAATCCGAAACTTTATCGTGTCTTTTAAAGATGATAAATTAGAACGAGATTCTACTTGTTGCTCGTAAGCACGATACGACCTAGCTATACGTACCTCGATTTTACTTTTAGAGTTCCCCTCTTCGATGATTATAAAATACATTTTCTTTTACAATCGCGATGTCGTTCGAAGATAACATCAAAATGGAAAGAAATGAAAATTCTTATACATTGTTTTCGTTTGTTATTTGCGATTCGAATCAGCCTATTTCGTGCAACGTGAAATTCGGTTGGCCGTTAGGTTGAAAGCAACGGTGGAAAGAACTCGGTTTAACGCCGACACAAATGTACAGTTTAAGCGCAAAAAGTGCTTGCGCGCCTGCAAGAAGGAAGGAAGTGCTATCTTTAGAGCGGCGAAAAGAGTGTGTGGTGTCTCTTTTCCCGTCTTCTTTTTCGTCTAGCCATCCGCTTTCATTAACTGAATGTACAGTCTTGGGACCAGGAACGAGAAGCTATTGTGAGATTCGAATGCAGTCGACGGTATTAAATAAATGAAGCGTAAAACGTCCACTCTAAAACTTGTCGTAACGTAGAAGCGTCAGTATTTATTTTTAATTAGATTTTAATTTTAAATTTTAATTTTAAATTGGAGTCGTTAGTGGTAGGTAATGGAATTGGAATCGCAAAATATTAATAGCGAATCGACGCTTTTATAAGAAATAATCGTAAGTATAGCCTCCATTTCGAGTGTTTCTATATTGGCTCCGTCAGCAATTCTCTATTTCCTCTTTGGCCTCCCACGCGGCGGGCCTTTTGCTCTGTCTAATCTACATTGTCTTCGTCTTTCGTAGCCTCGGTTCACTCGAGGAACCTTTGAAGCCACGTGTTTGTTTTAGATACCCGGCCGTTGACTTGCGGGCAAATAACAACGTTACCGCTGCTAGATTTCGATCGAGCCTCGCGTTGCACGGTATCACAACGCTTCCCTATCCGCGTCCAGCTATCTCTCGTTCCAGAGCCACGCGATGAACACTTTCCTTGTCGTACTTTTCCAATAGAAAACTAGGTGTCCGGTTATCGTTCCCCATCGTTATCGTACACAGCGTTTTTCTACGCGATCTCGACCCCCCGAGTTACGTAATTTCTATTTCTAACGAACGAGTGAAACTCGCTTGCATCGCCAGTCTCTGTTACTGCTAGAGCTCCTAAAAATGTTCCAGTATAGCAGGTACAGTGGAAGTTTGTACTAATAGAAAGACGATACTTGATGCTAGAAAAATTAATTCTCAGGTTAAGACGTCGAGGGAAATAAATTTGGATAGAATTTGTGAATTTTAATAAGGTTACGAAAATAAGTACCGAAACAAATTTTAGGTTATCCAGTTTACAATGGTCTAAAATCAAAATTTTAGGCAGTGAACGTGTTAAGGAAATTTTAATTAAATTTGAATTCTCTATCTCAGGTAGAATATTTAATAAATTATTCTCCGACTGTTTAATCCCTCGTTCTAACGCGCCTTTTTAGTACGATACATTAGATATTTAATCGCAGTCTCCAATTTATGAATTAGTCCATCAGGGGCTCCGCTTTCTACCGTTCTTCTTCGTCTTCTTCGGTGTTCACAGAACGTTCGAACAGAAGAGCGTTCAGATAATAGAGCATTTAGATAACCGGGAGGGAGGGAGTTTGAATAATGAGTTTCCGCCGTAATTTCTTCGTCGATTCTTATTGGCGCGATAACGTTCGATGTCGGGACACGAATCCGTTAATTAAAGGGAATTCGGTGCGGACAAATTTCGAAAAGCTCGCTGAATTCGATAAACGACCAACACAGCGATTTTCGTCCTTCCGATTCCCTCTGTGGTTCGTTCGAAATCTTTACGATGGAGCAGTAAAAAAAAAGACAGAGAGAGAAAGAGAGACGAGCAACGTCCGCCAGTTGCGGCGGCAACAAATCTGCTTGGCCCCACGTGCGCGTAATTGTCAGGTACGAAGAGAGAAACCCGAATCTTTCGACAGGTGTCAATGAACCGGACAACGACGTATCCATCGAAGGATAAACGAGAAGGACAGAAGACGAGAAAGATCGGTAGGATGAAGAGAGACGAAACAGGCACGAACAGCTAGTTCGCACCTGCCTCCGTCGTGCACTAAACGGGGCTCACGGTGATTTCGCATTTCGTCAACGAGATTTTGCGAAACCGTTTTTTTTTTCCACGAATCGGGAGCAGTACTTTCGCTGACAGCGTCGTGTGCGGCCCCCGGTCGTTTCGGACGTGTGTAATGGGAAACGAAGACGAAAGGATTTAACGTACCGCAATGGTAACGAGAAAATTAATGAAACGCGAGCCGGGTAACGAGGTTTATCAAAACGAACAACTTTGGACGTCCAACGTGGTTCACGTAAATTCGAACGAGATGTAACCACAATGTAACATCGCTTTGAAATAGAAGCGAAAATAATATCCCTCAAATGAGTTCTCATTACATCTATGATTCTTGCGAGAGAAAAAAATATTAACACGTTCACTGCCAGATCAAAGCCGTACAATATTCTGCAAAAGTAAAATTTTGATTTTAGTTGTAAGCTACATAACCTAGAATTTTTTTCAGTACTTATTCTTGCAACCTTGTTATAATTCTCTCAACTAGCATCATAGTGGTAAATCTTGTCACCCATATATGGGTGACGGTGGCAGTCAAATTGTTAAAAGATTACGATATTTCTAAACGTATCTCTGTGGTCCAGTGGAATAGAAACTCGATTCTAGTTGTTTCTAGAGCCACCATAGTTCGTTTCTCAATCTTTTTAGGCGCGATCGACGAGGAAACAAACGCTAAATAGCCTAGGCGAAAAACACATAGAAATTCGACGGCTCTGTAAATCGATCGAATGCGTGGCTAGAACGGGGAACATCGAAATGAAACAAGGAGAAGGGCGCGGCAACTCATCGTAGAAAAATTGCATCGGCATGGCGCCATTAATCTCCGAACGAGCGGATATTATTTTAATTCTCAAGCCTCGGACCCGAGACTCTTCCGAGAAACGCCGTCCTTTGTCCCGGTCGGCTCCCCGAAAGAAAAGTGACCGAGTGATTTAATCTATGAACGAACGGAGGCCTGGACTCTTTCTGCTGCTCGTTGTTTACTGCGCCTCTTCTTCCCATTGGCGCGATTCTTTTTTGCCCATCGAAACTGTAGGCGAATTCAACGCGGCTCGCGTCAGAAGCGTTGCTCGAGAAAAATCGAGACAGAATTAGGCTAGCATACTATCGACCATTCGTCGAATTGCTAACCAAACTGTTTAGTCGATGCGGTACAATGCATGGATCTATATCGCTGCATCTCGATTCGACGATGTAAACTTATCCATTCGAAGCCACAGACGCAACAATTGTACGATAATTTGTGCCCAGTGATTCCCAACGCGTGTGGCCGCGAAAAAATTAATTAGAAGATATTTGAATAAGGGTTTCGTCGTCAATGACAATGTAAAACGATCGTCTTTAAAAGCTGAAATCTATTATAAACGAGACAAAAATTAATTTCACTTGATTTGCTTCGTATCGGATAAACGATTGCGTCAGGGGGTGCTCGTTATTTGATCATTAGGAGCAACTTAAAATTTACGGTGTTTCGTCCCAAATCTCCTAGCGAACTTGCCCGGTAAAGACACGCCTCTTAAATGGAAACTGTCTCCTATAAAGTTGGAAAGAATCGTGCGCGAGTAACCAAATATGCGAGAGTATTGTACAACCTTTCTTACGGCGCCACAGTGTTGAATGACATCACGGTGTTGTAATACGATTATCGTTGCAACTCGATAAACTACTTCTCGTACAAGGAATCGTTATGTTGGTGGCCTCTATTTTATCGTATGGACTAAATTATCGTGCGACAATAAGTCGATAGAATGTCAAGCGTTATATCCGATTTCACTCTTGAGAGTTGATAACGAAAACAAAAATTCTTTCGTACGAGCAACTAGAAGAGTCTTCTTGAGAACAAACTCTCAAATGGATAGCAGACGTTACGATTCGTTGCTACAACGTTAGAAAGAATGAACATTTCAGTCTCGGATAAGCGCTTTAATTACAATTTCTGATCTTTTGGACCTTCCGTGACACTTAACGAACGACTTTTGGTAATTCGCGCGAGCAGATATCGATAAAAAATGCAACGTACTTATAACGTAAAACGTTGCCGATGAAACTCATAATCGCGGAGTGATACGCACATTCTTGAATATTTGGTTTGCTACGTTCAGATAGAGGCGTCCGAAGACGTAAACGCGCAAACGTGCGACGTAGTTTCTTTCATCTTGCACGGGAATCGGTGAAATACCCGACCACTTTGTACCAACGTGAAATTCTGAACTTTGCTCTCTGTTCGATAAAAGTAATTATATCAACGTACGCATACAAACAACGTCGCATCATTCAGAAATTAAGAACTCCAGGGATCCCCGAGCGCGCATAAATCCCGAATTAAAATTAGCGTTGCCAATTAACGAGTCGTTAAATTATATTTCTCCTCGAAAGGTCAATAGACAAGGTCGCTATTCGTGCACGTATCGTATCTCCGCGGTCACAGAATTTACCATATGATGCAATTCCCATCTTCATTAACCGCGGAAGATTTGAATTCGAATTTGGTCGGTCGGCCAACAGCGATATTTCACGTTCCGATAAGATACCGCGAGATCAGCAGGGTGCATCAAACTACGGCGTAACAATTGAATCACAACTTTCCTCGGCCTCGACGCGGCAGGAACTGCCGGCACACTCTTTTGTTTCGTTCGCGAGCGCGTACACGTATATGCACGCCCAGGAAGAGACTTTCGCGATTCATTTATTATGCATTGCTCCGCGGAGAAAATTGCATTGCGCGCGGCTTAATCAAGATTTACGAGTCAATTGTTTCTTCCCGACGCAGCCGACTGGCGAGACGAAAGCTGATTGATACGCCGCGATAGATGTGTGGCGCGAATCGCTAGCGCGTCGACTTAAAAAAGATATACTCGCGAATTTTCGGGGGGCATTCGAATTTGGCGCCAAAATTGATCGATTCGACGAATTTCTTGCAAATAAACACGTTCACTGTCAGATCAAAACCGTATAATATTCTACAAAAGTAAAAATTTTGATTTTAGACCATTGTAATCTTGTTATAATTCACAAATTCTATCCAAATTTATTTCCCTCAACGCCTTAACTTGAGAATTAATTTTTCTAGTATCATAATGGTAAATCACCTACATATGGGTGACGTGGCAGTCAAAGTGTTAAGACCCGATTTATATCGTCCAAACAGATCAGTGATTATTATTATTCGATACTGATGTAAATTAAAATTTTTTATATTATTCATTATGTGCTCAGAGAGTAATATTAATCGAATTTGCTCACCGATGAAAATGGAACAGTCGTATTTAGACTGTTTTTGTTAATTATGTATAGTTAAAAATAGTCCGAATGAGGTCGTGTTTGGACTTATTTTAACCAGGAGAATCTCGTTAACCCATCGATAATACTTTCATGACGATACGATGAAGTATATAAAAATTGCTAGTTTACAGTAGTGGTTTGCTGTTCCGATACGCATGCGGCTTCGCTTTGAAGCTCGGCCAGTGGGTTTTTAATTCCACAGCTGCCGGGCCGTTCGAGTCGACGGGTCGCTCGTGCTGAAGAAACATAAACAGTGGTTGGGACGATGCAGTTTCTTTAATTCCGTGCTAAAATTCGATCCTTAAGCGAAGAATTTCTATATGCAGGGCAGTGGAAGTGTACCCTGGTATTTGGATGAATGATAAATAGGAAGGGATAGGTCGTTATCGTGTCTTGCAAGGATAGAGGATTTTAAACACCAAAGATGAGAGATATATCCAATAGATTCCCTTAAACTTGAATCGCCACGGTTAATTAATATTCATAAACCACTTAATTTGTTCGTCACTCTAGAAACTTGCACAGTGTTATTAAGAAAAAATATTTGAGAGGGATTCATAAGTCTCGTTTGAGAGGGAAGAGTTCAGGTTCAGTTCACTTTGAGGATAGGAAGAGCAACGTTGCGATCGCGATCGAACGAACGATCAAGAGACACGCTAGTTTCATCGTGAAAAGTTAATCGAAGGCGGGATTTTGTGTTTGGCGCGCTTTCTGCGGATTCTCCAGTCAGGACCTATCTTAACGTGCGTGGGCCCATTCGCTTCATTCGGCAAACTAACCTACCCGTCTAAGTAATCCATTGTGCTTCTCGTGCTCTCTTTGTGTGGCCGCTCTCACGCTGAGAGCACGGCGCAAGGGCGTGCGAGAAGGAGCAGGAAAGGAAAGACTTGGCGCGAAAGAGAAAAAGAGCGGGAGGAAAGAGGACGGGAACAGAGGGTGGAACGGAGGACGAAGGAGAGAAAGAGAGAAGTATGCCACAAGGCCAACCGAGTCCGAAGCAATTTTTGCTTTACTCTTTGCCTGGACCGAAAACGAGCGTGGCTCCGACCGACTAACTGCTCCAATTTTATTTACCGGCGTGTCAAGCCCTATCGATATCTTCGCGATATTCCGTGGACACGCGCGACTATTTTTATTATTTCAAAAATACGCTTATCGCCTTTGTTTATGACGCGAATAAGCTTCGCGGGCTTATTCATCTTCATTCGCTAAAAGGAACATCCATCGAGCTATTAGCGGGCGCGCGATATAAATTTTGCTTCGTTCTCAGAAAGAAAAAGTTTCGACTGTTTCTTTCGCTGTTCCCCGTTCCTCCTGCCTTCTTCTTCCGATGGAAAATTGAGATTAATACGGGTCGGCGTACATCGTGCTTAATTACGCCCCATTAGAAAGGTATACGTTGCTCGTTCAATTAACTAACGTTCGTCTGTATCTTCATCAGCGAGATTTAATATTTGCGCGACGAAAAACATGTGCCCTGTCTGAATCTTCGCGAAATGTTTCGCTTCGAAAATTCTAGGTGCGTGCAAAATTTTCCGATGTTATCGAGACCAATGATAGATCAGTTTTGAATCATCTTTAGTTAGCCATTTTCAGAATAAACATAATTATAGTAGACAGATTTCGATGGTTCTATGTTGTTATGTTCCAAACTTATGATATAGCGTAGTATAATATACAGGGTGTTCGGCCACACCTGGGAAAAATTTTAATGGGATATTCTAGAGGCCAAAATAAGATAAAAATCAAGGATACTAATTTGTTGATTGAGACCTCGTTACAAAGTTATAGAAACATTTCCGGCCACACAGTATATTTTCGGTAAGGAATTTTTTTCTCGAAACTGCGTAGGAATTCGAGGGTATGTCTATTGACCAAAAATGATTGTAATTGACCCCTGCAACTAAAAATATTTTTTTTAGAACGATTCGAAATTTTTCTTTCTCGTCGAAAAATTTGAGCACCTACCCCCTGTCGATTTTTCTTAAAAATTCGTTTTTGATTTTTCATAATTTTGTTTGACGTCCTACAGAAAAGTTGTCTAATACTTTTTTGTAGGTACCCATGAGCTCTACCTCAGAAAAAAGTTTCATTGAAATATATTCACTATTGCAGGAGTTATGGCTGTTTGAAAATTAGACAATTTTTATGAGGTTTTTCTCATTTTGCGGGGTCAAGAATCAACTTTTCGAATATTTTTGCAATTTGTACATATTCTCCATCAAAATACGCGTAGTTTGCTTTTTTAAACATTAAAATCGTCCAATCCGTTCAGGAGTTATGACGTTTTAAAGATTCGCATGAAATTTCGGGGAACTATTTCCGACCTCAAATTAGATTTTCGGTAAGGAATTTTTTTCTCAAAACTGCGTAGGATTTCGAGGGTATGTGTATTGACCAAAAATGATTGTAATCGACCCCCGCAAGTGAAAATAATTTTTCTAGAACGATTTGAAATTTTTTAATTTTTCGACAAAATTTCACATTTTCTCGAATTTTTTTCTCGAAAGTGGTTAGGATTTCGTGGGTATATCTATTCACCCAAAATGTTTGTAATTGACCCTCCTAGCTAAAACTAATTTTTTTAGAACGATTTAAAATTTTTTTTTTTCGCCGAAAAATTTAAGCACCTACCCCCTGTCGATTTTTCTTAAAAATTCATTTCTCATTTGTAATACTTTTGTTTGACGCCCTACAGAAAAGTTGTCTAATACTTTTTTGTAGGTACCCATGAGCTCTACTTCAGGGAAAAGTTTCATTGAAATATATTCACTATTGCAGAAGTTATGGCTGTTTGAAAATTAGACCATTTTTATGGTGTTTTTCCCATTTTTCGGGATCAAGGACCAACTTTTCGAATATTTTTACGATTTGTACATATTCTCCACCAAAATACGCATAGTTTGCTTTTTTAAAAATGAAAATCGTCCAATCCGTTCAGAAGTTATGACGTTTTAAAGATATTCAAGAAATTTTGGAGTGACATTTCTGGCCATAAATTAGATTTTCGGTAAGGAATTTTTTTCTCGAAAGTGCGTAGGATTTCGAGGGTATGTCTATGGACCAAAAATGATTATAATTGACCCCTGCAACTAAAAATAATTTTTTTAAAACGATTTGAAATTTTTTAATTTTGTCGAAAAATTTCTCATCTTCTCGAATTTTTTTCTCGAAAGTGGTTAGGATTTCGTGGGTATATCTATTCACCAAAAGTGATTATAATTGATCCCCACAACCAAAAATATTTTTTCTAGAATGATTTGAAATTTTTTAATTTAATTTCTTAATAACTTTTTAATGATTTGTTAATAACTTTTTAATGAACCCTCAATCAACAAATTCATACTCTTGATTTTCTTCTTCTTTTAGCTCCTAGAATCTCCCATTAAAATTTTTCCCAGGAGTGGCCGAACACCCTGTATATAGCATGACAAAGAATATAAATTGAAATGCTAATTTCGAGAACAGTTTGTTTAAAACATGCAATTAGTCGTTTTTTAGACATTATATGTATCATCTGCTTGTTAATTATCAATATACGCACACACGATAGTATACCTCGCAAGATCGGGAAGACGTATTACCCACGATCACGCGATGCATAACTTCATTCTTAAATAATTTTTCTAGAGAATAAGTAATACCTTGCTCTGAAATTTAACTCCGTTTCTTTGTGCCCGAAATTCTTCGTTGGAGAGGCAATAAAGTAATTTCAACGTCGGTCGAGGACGCACGCAATTCTTTACCGGAAGTTCAAGCGGTACATCGCTGAAGGTCAATATTGTTGTCTGAATGAGTTGTTTTTTTCAAAAAATTTTAAGTAAATTTCAGTATTCGATGAGGGGGAATGCAATTAAAATTGAAATTATATTTAAATATGGAAAAGTATTGTTAAAAATGAGTTAAATATTGGACTTTCTAGAATATATTTTTTATTTGTCAAAACGACTTTACAATGAAAATCGCATTTCGTTTCATGCTTTTAAAGTAGAACAATTACTCTATGATCAAGTAATTGTATCGAAACTAATGAAAAAAAGAAATCGATAAATAAATACTAATTCTTATTGACAGGACATATATATTTTCATTCACCTGGTGGTTTTATACTCTATAAAATTACTTGAAAAAAAAAATAAGTGTTGTTTTGACAAACTAAAACTTGGAAAATTCGATGATTAATGTGTTATTAAGTAATGTATAACAAAGCCCTCACGAGCGAATGTTCCATAATTAAAATCTTTGACCGAGTATTTGCAACCGAATATCGATGATACGTTAAAAACCGTGATCGTTAAATCGTCTGTTGGATTGGGGCAATTTTGACCCGTGACTCACGATGCAAAAGGATTTCCGTGGGACTGAACTAGCGAGTTGTAACTCAATAGTAATTTATGTACCTAGCCGTGCCAACCGCCGTGTCCAAGGCATCGGTATTCAGCATCGGCCTGGAATGCGCAACAGGAACCTGTTCTCATTCCCATTCCCATTCCCGCTCAGCGCTACCCAAATATTTTATTACTTCCCCGTGGAGCCGATGTTCTCTCTCTCTTTCTCTCTCTCCCCCCTCTCTCTTTATCTCTGCCTCCTTTCCTCTCTTACCAGCGCAAGAAACTCTTCGGTGTTATGTCATCCTGTACCGCGTGTCTTATCGTTGTAACAATATCACCGATGTTACGGTTACATTTCGTGATCCCGCGTGCGCGCCAAGTAATTCACGACCTCTTGATCGCGTAATTCGCTCCGGAAAATCGAAATGTTAAATCTCGCGTCCGAGGCGAGTTCGTTAAACAACGTAGTCGTGTACGATTAACCGCCCGTTCGTCTCTGCATCGAGGAACGGTTCACGGCGTATCAAGCGACGCGATACGGAAACCGCTGCATCAGCGTGTCAGATATATAAAGTTTGCGTTACCTTCGTCGGTGGTGCTATCGAGTAACGAAAGCTTTCTATTAATAACACTTGCGTTATAAATAAACATCGACAGCCGATAGTTCCGTTTAAGTTACCTCTTTCCTCGTAATACTTTTCGAACCTCGTCGACGGGGAGTTACCCCTACGCGCGCTTCCAGCCAAGGTCGTGTAATTAATAATCATTGAGACATTATTGGCGAGACGCGTTTTAATTCGTAACGCAATGATTCGGGAGTGGAACCGTTCGGTTGTCCCACCGTCGAGCAGAAATTGACGAGATTTAAGTTAGGAACCGGTAAAACGTAGCAAGAAAGAGGAACAAAGAAGAGAAGCAGAATGAAAAGGGAAGGTACGCGAGGGCAAGAGAAAGAGGGTGAAGGAAGGAAAGAGAGAAAAAATGAATATATATTAGGTGGGTTGCGCGACGACCTCCGAATAGCTCTCCTAAGCTTGCTCTTGCTCGCTGGGCCTCACCTACCTGGCAGTTTTCGTTGTAGGTAAAAGGAGGGAAGATGGTGGGATGGGAGGGAGGAGGTAGGAGCACTAAGGAGACCTTGAAGGCTTGCTAGCCGGGTGCCGGCTAGTACTGACCCACTATAAAGGCACTTGCCATCCTGCTCGTTCAGCAGGACAATCTAGTATTACCCTCTCCCTCGGGAGAGCCTGCTAACCTACTCTCTTGCCCACATACACTGACTCGATCCAAAAACTCGCTTCTAGACCCCGGCTACGCTTAGCTCGAACAGCTTCTTTCTCTCTCCCTCCCTCTATTTCGGTTGTTCTTGTCCCTTTTCCCCGTTGGATCTGTCCCTCTCGATCCCTCTGTCGTTCCTTCTTTCACTTTGTCGTCCCTTGTGCGCTCTCTGGCTTCCCTATCTCGTTTCCACTCCCTCTTCTCTGTTCCCTTCTCGCTGCCGTTCTAATACCACCACTGCTACACCCCTCGTATTGTCGCTATTTCGCTTCCTCTCGCTCGCTCTTTTCCTCTTCTTTTTTCTAGTTTGCTCTTTCTACTCCCTCGTGCAACGGTGTGTGCGTTGTTCAAACACACTGGCGCGCGTAGCGCAATGTACGACCCCTGAAATCTGTGTGCGATGGGTAAACCGTGCGTAGCATCGCGCCTGTGTGCCCCGAATGATCACGCGTGTGTAAGTGTTCTCTCTTATGCATGAATTTCACCGGTGCTTAGAAAGAAGGAGAGAGGTTCGACGTGTATCGTGTGCAAGTATGCGTGTGTTTGTAGGGAGTACCACCTAGCATAGCAACTGCTGTTTCTGCATTTCTTAGCAGCGCGCCCCATGCGAGATGCCGGTATATTTTAGGCGTATAACGGGTGTCCTGTTGTCGACAGGAATCCTCGCGTTTACCGCTGCAATTTACCGATCGTTCGCGATCGTCTAATAACGCCCACTTAGGCGGCAACTTTACATCGTAGTATACGTTCATTTCTTTGATATTCTCTAGAAAAAATAGTATACGGTATTTACTTCGTACCAACAAACTATTCATATTTATTATTCAACGTGTAGCGATGAAACCGAAAAGTATATAATTAGCAAAGAAACAATTATTTTGAGTTAGAAGATCGTAAATATCGATCATAACCTATTAAAAACACTATAACCAGCAATAATATCAACCCTCAAATTGTGTTCGTAGAATAGTACATGGGTATTGATTACAGGTAGTTATATTTTAAATTTTTAAATTAAAATATATTAATGTTTTCAACACCCTCTGGACAGTCGCCATTTCTTTACCTTACAACGCCATTTTTGCGCTTAGAATTTACGATTGTGGGTTAATATACACGAATATGAATGATCGATACTGAGGTTTGAAAATATCTGAACATTAATGTTCTATAAATCCTGTCGTGGTTACTTTCATTGCAGTTAGAGAGGTGGTACGTTAGAATATTTTTGGTCGGGAAGATGCTGAGGGCGCTGAGGCCCTTCTAAACGCCAGGCGCGTGAAATCGAGCGTAAAAGCTCGCGTTGAATATAACGCGACATAAGAATCAAATTAAAACCTCGTCAAGCACTACCTCCCCCCGTTCTCTTTCACACCTTGTTGCGAATTGGCTTTCGCATGAAACCTGTTGTACTCAGCCAAGCACTCGTGCATAGTAACACTTACGAATATTACTGCTACAAGAAGATGGACCGTTCGAGGGGAGACTTGACACGGGACATACTAAGTAGCCATTTAGGTGCTACTTCCTCCTTTTATTGCTTTGGGTCTCTCTTTCGCTTCTTTTGCTTTTCAAGTGCTTACCAAGAGACACCATACGGCGTCTTCCTCTCTTTCACTTTACGTTTTACACACGCATTTTTAATTCATTCGAATTCCCAAGCTAGTCCGCCCTGGTAGGTTATATTATATACCCTCATTGTACAGAGCATTCTGCTGCATTTAATAGACTCCTCGCGAACAATTCCGCCACTCGCCACACGCCATTGTACCCGCGCGGAGAGATCTACCCGGTTTTTTCTGAAGCAGGCTTAGCTTGTTCAGAAAAAAAAGAATGGAAAAAATGTATACCGCTTCGCGTACGAAAACGCGAAGCGCCGAGATCGTTATCGATGTCCGTCGACGACCTGCGAGCATCGCGAACCCTTCATGCCTGTGTACTTAGATCGCAAACCGACTGTAACTAATTCATGTGAACGAGAACCGTCCCTCTGGCAAACGACTTCCAAATAACTTCCGAAACTGAACGATTTTTGCCTGCTCGAAAATTGAAACGATCCGTTGCACAAGTTTGTAAACATCAACGTACTGCAAGGAGCTGCAACAAAGAACGCACGTAACGAGAGAATGTTTTCAATTCATAGTTTATGCGAGAGAAAATGTGAAGTAACCTTTTTAAGAAATTCTGATTATTAGCCTCAATTACATTCAGGGTTGTTCAGCTTTCCAGTATACACGAAGAAACTGCTAATGTCTTACAGAGGCCGCATTAAATTTGAAAAATGTGTACACTAGTCGTAGAGTTAACAAATTTATTAACACCTTCGCTACCATGCGTCACATTTGTGCGTCGCATTGATTCTCGCGTGAGATCTACGTCACATAGACAACGATGATTTTCTATCTCAGATCGTTACACGTGTATTTTGCAAAGCATTTAGTTTTCCTTTATAATAAATTTTGCTTTTCGCAATAAAACATTTCGACGAAACTTCTTGCAACTATGTTGAGTCAATTCTTCGATGCATCAAAAATCAGACATACTTTTTAAATTTTCAGACGCCTCGACGTTAGCAATTACATATAGTTAACTTTCAAACTGTACAAATCGTTTTGTTCGTACTTGTAATAACGAAAACCACTGACCAGATGTTGCTAATTTTCAGTTACATGTGAACAGTTCGTTATGAATCTAAGTAAATTTTTTAAAGAGTTGTAACTTTTGCAAGCAATGTTTAAATAACATAATTATTAATGTTTTATATACGAAGTATAAAATGAAAGGCATGTTTTTTTCGCACAACCCCTGGTTGTTCGAAAGAATCCAACTGCCACTTAGGACATAACGAGTTACACACCTGCTTCTCTGTCTTAGAGTGAAACATTGGTGCTAGTCCATACTTTTGAAATTCGGTAATTATATTTCTCTCGGTTAATGTCTATATTAATGTCTATAATTTATCGTCGTTCGCCAACAGTATACAACTAGCGCTTATATATGTATATTTTTGTGTCGATTGAAATGCAAAATTCCGACACTTTCTTGTCGGAATTAACGAACGAGAAAGAAAGTGGTCTGTGTACATTGCGTGTAGAAGTTGTGTCACTGGGCCTTAGAATTTTGTTTACATCTTCGCGTCGACCTCGATTCGCGAAATGACCGAAGGAGCAATCGCGTCGAAGCAAACAAAATACTCGAAAGCAATCTCACATCGGGTCGAACAGTTCCAACCGTTAAATCGTCTGTCCCGGAACGAATCAAATTTATAACCTATTTCTTAATTCCAAGGTGAAACGATACCATAGACCGCGTCAGCCGCCATGTTTGACCGCGTTTTTAACGGATGCGTGCGCAATTAAGTGTCACAGAACGCAACAGTGCGTCCAGTGAATCGTCACGGAGTAATTAAAGTTAAACAATAACGTGTTAAAGTGCGGGTACGGACGAGTTTTATTTAACGTTCAATCTCATTAACGATCAACGAAGTCGTTCGTCTTAGAAGTCTGATAAAAATGGTTTCATGAGTTTTTTTTTTGGCAACATGTTCGGGAACTGGTTAGGGAAAATTAGATGTGTCTAACTGGTAGGAGACACCTGGCGCCTAGGAAAGGAAATAGTTGTGTGCACGTATGTAGATACGCGTAGACCCTCGGACCGTGTCGAAAAACTCACCAGTACGAAACTACGACCGTGGATACGTTCACATAACCTCTTGATCCTGATTAGAATATGAGTAAGGTATGTGATAGCTCTGGATCACTGCAGCAATTTTTGCGCCGTTAGACGTTGTACACGTGCAAATCAAAACCCGGAAGCAACTGTCAAGTTCTTCTTCTCGAGTCGAAACCGGTGTTCGGTGTATTTTTCCATGGGAAAATCTCCCATCGGTTCGCTCCGGTCCAGGGTCAGAGTTCGAACGAACCGTGTCTCCAAACAGGTTGTCCGCGCTGACCCAATGAACTAATTTCTTTACCCTCTCGATGGTATGAGAATATTCCAGCTACACAATTGCCATACTCATAGCGCAGTGATTATTTTTCTTTTTGCAATGTTATTTCTGTAATGGGCTGGCGTTGAGAATTCTTTGAAATTATTATAAATAAAGGTTGTAAATAATATGTGACGAAGGGAGGAACAAGAATGTATTTGTATTTAGGCAAGTCAAAATATAAAATAAGAATGAGAATTGTTTATGAAGTGACGAAACGTAATTTAAATGGTAATATGTATTTATCTTCTCAAGATCTGATTCCATTTTTCTCGTACGAAATAACCTCTCACTGTGTTTTGCATAACATTTAGGAAAGTGGAACGTTTGTGAACATACTGTACCTGGAATGTGTGTTTCTGACGAAAAAACGTTTGCAAATGTATTTACGCTTTTACGGTTTTGTACATAGTATTTACCTTTGGACGTGATATTCTTATACGTACATATTACACTACGTTTTATCATTTCGTAAGTTGTTATTTCCATCCTTATTTTATATCTCGACTTTCCAAATATAAATATTTTTTGTTCGGGTGTCCTTTCCTATATAATTTGCATACATTTTTTGTCCCCCGTAGATTATTCTGAAAACGATCGCAAACGTTAAATGATAAATGACGTGTCTCGACTACGCCTTACGTCGATCAATAAATATCTCCATTGATGAATGCGTGTTAAAATAATTTTCTTTCTTGTTTTGGTTCCAGGATACACCTATCTTGGATCGTCGCTTGTCGTGGAGCCATCTGTAGCCAGTGGACCGAAAAAACGGTGAGTTCTCGATTTGTGCGCTATTTTTAATCGTCTTTCATTTACTTCGCGTAATGGTTCTCGTTTTCTCGCGATCGTATCGACCGTAATTATAATTATAACCGAGTAAGACATTCGTCGATTTTTTCATGCGTAAAGATAAGGAAACCGTGCTTTATACTGACATTGTGTTACTTTGTATGCAAACAGATGCTCGTTAAATAAATTAACAGCGAAGTGTCTTGCCGCGGTTCTAATTAAAGCGTGTCCCGGCCGCAGAAAATTGTTAACCGCCGCTCATTAAATGATCATAAATTTCGCGAGCGTGCAAGGAAATTACGCTTAGTCCCGCGCGTATATTACAAATTAAGTGTTTCGAAAAGTCAGTCAACCCCTTGGCGTACGCGGGTCAAAACGTACTTGTACTTTCGTGCTAATAGTCCATTTGTCTTCTAAAAATTTTATGTAATCGCTTACACAACGTTCCGAAGGGGTTATTAACCCCGGTCGCAATTTCTCGATCAAAAGAGAGATCACGCGTAATGCCGGCATAACGAGGTGCATAATTGGCCGCACGCGAGTAAATGCGCGCGAGCGCGTACACGAGAGCTTGAACCGATGCCGAACGTGTTCGAGCAAAAATCGTCGAGGATTATCCGCAGTGGAACTCATTCTACGTCGTAGAATTTTTAATAGTCGTCGGGTCCCATCAAAGGGACGGTAGGGTTCGTTTTGTCGAAACAGACATAGCCAATTACTTGGATTGAAGTTCCGGGAGAAGTACGTGCCGACAGATCCCCCAAAAACTTCGATATCGATTGTCATGTAAATTTCGCCGCAGTTGTTTTCACGGCTGTCGATTCTGCTGGCCCGTTTTCTAGTTTCACCTATACGCGTCGTTTTATGTTTGTGCACGAAAATTCGTAGATCATGACTGTACATATAGATTAAACTAGCACTGTTTTTTCGCATGCTCCCCGCAATATCACGGATCGCTGGTACGTATTCCCACTTTGTATCTAAACAGCACTCGTGCACGAATCTTAACGTTAATTTTGATTAATATTCGTTGTACGTTGCGTTCAACTTGCTCCGTTTAGAGCGTCGTTATTTTGCCTTCGTGTTTGCGGAGTAGATTACACGCGAGATTAATCGCGGCGAAATTCGGGTCTCGTAATTTCGGTTTTTCGCAAAAACTTTCCACGTTTCGAGGGCGATTACAGAAACGTTTGGGAGCCTCTGCACACCGAGACAGCCTCCTTCTCGACGGTGAGGCAGGCGTTCGAAAAAAAAATGTGGCACCTGCCTTCTCCTTACGAGCCCCGAACTGAGCCCAGGCTGCTCGCTCGTGCCACAACTGCAATCTGTTATTTCACCATCCCCCGGACTCGCTCCTTCCTCCGTTTCTCTTCTCGTTTGCTCATACCATTGGGACTCTTCTTGCAACAAGAAACCTTATCGGCGATACTGTACGTGCAATCGTATAAACCGTGGATTTGTTGCTGCTCGTAACGATACTCGACCGGAGGAGATAAGAGCAATTAAAGACAACATGCAGCGAACGGACAGTTTAACGAGCCGTACGAGCAACCACTTTTTATCCAGACACCACTAGCACTAATAGTTGCAAAACGTTTCGTATGAAAACGAAATTAAAAGCCTCACAGAAAGATGGTATCTTCGGAATGGAGCCTCGAAACGGCTTAAATTATATACGACTGCAGCGAACACGTAGCGACTGTTGCTATAAATTATTATTATTCTGTCCGTATGGGTCGTGGTAGCATAAATTACGGTACAATGTTTCCGCGCGCACACGCATCAAGTTTTAACCCGTTTATCTTTCCGATACGCTGTTTTCCATTAATAAGGTTTGTCTTCCTAATTTCTTTCAAATTTCTCGCATAGCGTTTCTAGTAATTGAGTTGTCGAGAAACGATAACAAACAATGCTCTATCCTCTCGTGTTGTAACGTACGCAAGAAATGGTACCCAGAGTTTTCTCAGAGCGTCGTCTAGATCTTGAAAGATCCCGCAGATATTAACTGCTACGGTTATTAATATTTACAACTCTATCGAAATTCATTTTGTAAAAACCTGTCGGACTCGTGTGTCCATTAAATTGGAGTGACAAACGCGACCGTTGTTACAGTGACACCTCTTTCATGATTGCCAGGGATAAGATTAAACGGCGAGATCGTTATTCGACAATAGACGGACCTACAATTCAGCGAGACAAGTATCACTTCCGAGTTGTCGTCCTGCGTTGCTCGAGAACTCGCGTATCAGCTTCCAGCAGCGAGTGTTGGTCTCTCGTTTTTGATGTTTAAGGCCGATGCATGGCTAAACATTCATTTCCATATAAGCCGATATGTTTCAAATGTAAAGCACTCTCTTACAGTGGCTACAGTGACATGAAGAAGAAAGGGCGAGATGAGGTGGAGAAAGAGAAAGGAAAGACAGCCGAGAAACGAACTGGTTACTAGCAGAAACTAGTTTAAGGTCTGGGGGTCTCACCCCTCGAGAATCTTTACAATGATTCCATGGGATCCGCCGCGTTTCTGATTCTATCTTCTTTAACTGGCTCTATCGGCCTTCTTGTGTTAATTCCGCCGCTGTGTAACGTTACGCTTGCCGAGTGAGTGTGAGAACCGAGTGGAAAATTTTTAACGAATGACTGTAATTATATCACCCAACGTCCGTCTCGAACCTTCTTTGACCCGTTAAGCACCCATTAAGTGAATCGTTGTCCTTCAAAAAGTGATACTTATTTTCTAGATAGCGTGGTAAAACATTCTTTAGGGAATAGAAAAAATGTTTTCACCAAACAAGTTAATTCGAGTAAATAGAAATTGCTTCTCTCATAAAAAAGATTTAATGAAAGTTACAGTGCACTTTATTCGTATCAAATCGCTTAATACCAGTGATAGAAATTTTAAATCTTTTAACGGTGGCTAACGTATCGGTAGATTTTACTCGAATTTTCTGATTTCATTTGCAATTGTGGTTCGCGAATACTTTTTGTGGTGTGGCTGGTTCCTCGAAAATTTGAAAATTGTGCACGTGCCTTAATACGATAACCGCAAGGCTTGTCCTGGACCTGATGAAAGGCAGTTCACTTTGCGGTGCATCCGCACAATGCAGGCACGTGCAATATACGCTACTCTTTTCTTGCTCGTACACCCGTGTTGCGGTAAACCGGCTCGCGAAGGGTGTAACTGTAATCGAATCGGTACAAGAATACGTACGAATGCAATCAATATTTTCTCTGTCGAACGAAGAGCAACGATTCGCATTTCTGTTACGAAACTTTAATCTCTTTTTCTACGAATACTATTTGAAATAAAATTATTTGCAAATCAAATTTCATTTCCAACGGGGGAGAAACAAAAAAACAACTTGAGTGAAACAAGTATAAAACATCATCGTTGACAAGTATATATAATTGCTTACTTCGTTTGTAATATAATGTTCCAAATAATAATAAATGGGCAGTGTAATTGTTAAGTAAAGGGTAGAAAAAGAGTGGTCGCGACGAGCAAACTGGAAACCAGTAATTTATGTTTCGTCCCCCGGTTTGGGACCTTAACCACAAAGTGGGTGAAGCAGTAATAGCATCGAATGCTGGTGCATCCCTCGTAGTACGCGCAGCACGCGCTTACCGTACCGTTTTCCACTTGCATTTACGAGGTTGCACTTTTCTCATTTGCATAACAAGGCCTATGCACCTAGCGGTGCATATCAGGTCAGTCAGGTTGCGCGATAGGGAAGGGTGCACGGGGGGTAAGCGAGACCCCTGCAGCCGGTGGTTATCCGGGTGATTTAATGCACTTTGTTTGCATTTCCTGCACTCGAGAGCAGTCGTTTGTCTATATCGCCTGTCCCCTCGGAATTCATATAACCGCGCGCAAATGTGCGCGTTACATGGAACACGGAAGAGAGAAATAAAAGCTTGCTACAAGAGATCGCCCGGAGATGCACATCTCTTCCTTTCGGTTGCAATGCACTCTCCCTTTCTCTTGCGTTCCGGTCGGCTGTCCTCGTCTCTTTTCTTTCCCTCTCTTTTCTTGGAGTGAATCGTTGCACTCGGCGCGTGCCAACCTCGTGCCCTTCTCTGGTGGTGTGCCCCCTCCCTCGCCTTGCATTTAATTCTGCCTCTGCTCGTCCTCCACCCCTTTCAACTCCCCACTTTTCCCCAGACCACCACACCCAACCCCGTTACCCTTCTCCCCCTCAATCCTCACCCCTCTCCCTCCCTCCCTCCCCCTCTCCCTCTCTCTCCCCCACCCCCCCGTTCGCTCGTGGTGCATCCTGCATGCACTTGTTGCGTCAATGCACAGCCGGCTGCTTCGGCACGCAGGCGCGACTCGAATTTCTGAATGTTGTTGATACTTTTTTCTTTTTCTTCCTTTTCGCCTTTTTAACGGGAGGAAGGGACGATGCGTGTGCGACGCATTTCAAACGCGATAGGGTTATTACAGGGGACGTTTTGCTGCATCAAAGCGACAGATCAACGCGGGAAAGATACCGAAATAATACGCTTATTAAATTACAGAGTATCGTCACACCGCGTCGAGCTTATTCGCGTAAATGATTTTACTCGTTAGACGAGCCCGGGCAATCACCATTAGAGACGCGGGCACATTCGGTTTTTGCTATCTAGAATCATTCGAAACCGTAAATTATTACGCTAGAACGTGGATTATACGAACTAATAGCAAAACAAATTCGAAGATGCAATTATCTGATAAAATAATTTGGAAACGTGCATGTTTACTCTGTGAGAGAACGCGTGGCGAATGTGATGTAAAATTTATGTCAATGATTCTTGGATTTAGTTAATTCCCTTATTTCTTTTTGAATTTCATTTACGTTCGTCTTGCTGCAATATCCATTTTTGCGTTGTTTGGTCTAATTGATCTGGTCAAATTTGATATTTTTTATAAAAAATACAATTCATCAAAATTACAAATCTGTTAGTTACAATAGTGTTACTAATTATAAAAAAACAATTGTCTATAAATATATTAATGAAAAGTGCAGTTTATTTACTTTGTTAGGTGCATTTCACAATGCCCAACGAAGTGGACGTAAAGAATATAGGTCCTGTTTCAAACGAAAATTTTTAAAATAATATTATAATAATTCTTCTGACATTTAGTTACTTTTGCTCAAACAACGTTTGTGTACTTTCAATAAATGAAGAAATTATTGAATGCACACGTTCAAATTTCGTAAACGTGTTTCTTGGGGAAATTAAAAAATTCCAAAAAAGAATTCTCTGCGAGTACGGTTGATATCGAGTCGTGATCCATATAAAACTGCAAGAGATTAATAGCACTCCGCTTGCACTTGTTGCATCTACGTCGACTGCACCGACGCACCACGCAAGCGCGAACTGGTAGCGAAACTTTGCGATACTTTGCTCTCATAACCGTGAACTAGGTTTTTTCGAGACGAACGTTCTTTATCTGTTTGGCAAGTTCGCGTGGAATTCCTAACCCAGTAACTTTCGTTTTACATCGATACCCTTATTTAAACTAGTTTTGATATAGTTGAACACGCCTGAAAATTCGTAGGAGAAACAAAATTACAAAAACAACTACGTTAACGGACTCATTGATACGTGTAAATTCATATATACTTTTGATAATGTACTCTACTTATTTAGTTATACTGTTTGCATATATTCATGTTACGTATGCTAGTACTCTAATTTCCCAACAAAAAAACAAAGAACGTTCCTCCCGACATCTATTGATCAGCCTAATCTACAAGTATTTCTTATTATTCTGATTCCGCTATCTCTTATCCAATTAATCTGTTAAGCGTGGAATGTACGATACTGTTTCGACTCTTTATTTCTAAATATCCCTGCTTTTAATCGTATCGTGGTATTCGTATTGGTATAAAATATCACATTTGTTTGTACACGTATGTGTTTATTCAATAGCTGGCTCGGATGAACACCTAGAAAATCGTCGTTCGAGCACAGTGGTTACGATTGGGTCCCAATATTCGTGTGGCGCGAAGAATGAAACGTGTAACATTGAACGGGGGGCAACGCGTTAGGAAAAGTACGAAAGTTTTAAAACAAAACGTTATGTATTCGAAGGGTATCGATAAGTAGGCAATCGTAGAAGAAACCTTTGGACTCGTTGGAGGAATGCGAAGCGCGTGGCCTGTTTAGGGTCTCGGCGAGCACGGCAGAAAAGTCCCTCGTTCGTTTCCGTCTGGTCCACTTTCCGGGGGCCCAGGCGCGATTTGAATTCCTAAACGCTCTTTTTTACTCGTGACTTTGCGCCAGGATTATCAGGTAATCTCTTACGCAACGATTCTCGGTGAATTGACGCATATAAAGGCTGGGTAAACACGAAACTGGATCGCGCGTTGTTGGTTCCCGGGTCCGGAGGAGTCCCTGTTCCTTTATTTGGCTTCTGGGATCCTCTTTTCTGCGGGAAGCAGCGGCGGCTTCTTACGTCGGAAGAGCGAAAACAAAACGATACACCGGGACCCGCCCGGTAGGATCGCTCCTTCCGATGTTTGCTTAAAGCATCTTCCTACGGGCCTCGAGGGACGATATCCTAATGAGGAGGAGCTCGATACGCGGCCCCCGTGCAGCTGCGTTCACACACGAAACCGACGCGTATCCTGCGGGATCGCCACTCGAGAATTCTATCGATGAATAGACACCTGGTTGACCTACGAGATAGACTAGCTTTACACGGCTACAGTTGCGGACAAAAGTTTCACGCTGCCGTTGTCCTGATAGATTACAGGTTTTGCACCCCAATCGTCAATTTATACGAGAAATAATAGTCAAACTAAATTCATTTTAATAACTTACGTAAATAATATCTTGTAAGTTATTTAATATTCGAAGTAAGATAAAGGTGTTTATTTATATTCAGTTTGTTATTTATCCGCGACATGTTAAATGCATTTTCAGGACAGCAATGTTAATAAGCGTAATTTTGTGTCAGCCGTGTCAATCTCACTTTTGCCCGGAGGGTCAATTTGCACTTCGCTGGCACATCGCGCAGGTGTACAATTATTTTATCGCAATCAAAAATATTTTAAAAGCAATTCGCAGTCGTACCAATACCGCTCATTACGTCGTTGTTTCGTAAAACACGGGTAGAAATAGAAGGAAAACAATCGTTTCGGTGTGTGCATCGATTGAAATATTTCATCTTCAAATACAATTATTGCACATTTTTGATAATGTGCATCAATAAATCAGCGTGTCGAACGAACTTGTGGATTACACTGTAAATTCAGAAATCGTTTGCTGGAAATTTCAGGCGAATTAATTTGCTAATTAATTTCACGTTATATTGCTTTCGAGATTTAAAAGATCGAATAGAATTAAGAATAGAAGAAATAATAAAAGAGAGTCATTGTAAAGGGTCTACCTTGTCATGTATTTGTAATTGTGAATTTTAATAGCGACACTTTAATAGCATCCGACGTGAAGTAGCCTTTAAACATAAGCCACGGAATTCCGATCGAAATTACCGATCAGATGCTCCGGGCTGCCAGTCGCGCAAAGTAATTGGTGCCCTTAAGTAACTCGCTGGAAAATGGAAACGCGATTATTAATCCAGACCCCTAAGGCGCACCAACGAAACGAAATTTAAAAGTCGATGATCGATTGGCTGATAATCCGATCGATATATTGCTCGTTTCGAATCCTTTAGCAATATTCAATTCTTGTTTTATTTCTATTACACTATTTAATTCTATTCGAGAGAGTTTGTGATCGTTTGCACATAAATGAAATTTTTATCGATGTACATACGTGTCTCTATCTACAATATTTATAAGTAAATTAAATAACGTAGGATCGATGCACGAATCCTGAAAAGCAATATTTAGCAATATTCAATTCTTGTGTTATTTATATTACACTATTTAATTCTATTCGAAAGAGTTTGTTATCGTTTGCATATAAATGTACATACGTGTCTATATCTACAATATTTATAAGTAAATTAAATAACGTAGGATCGATGTACGAATCCTGAAAAACAATATTTAGCAATATTCAATTCTTGTTTTATTTCTATTACACTATTTAATTCTATTCAAAAGAGTTTGTGATCGTTTGCATATAAATGAAATTTTCATCGATGTACATACGTGTCTCTATCTACAATATTTATAAGTAAATTAAATAACGTAGGGTCAATGTACGAATCCTAAAAAGCCCCTGATTCGACCTTTGAATTTCAGAATTTGATATCCAACAGAAATAAATAGAAAATTGTTGTAGTTCCGCAATTTTTAAACGAGAATTTCAAAGACTTCGATTCTTTGGAAAATTTGCATAATCAGGTTGCTTTTCTTTCCGGTTTCTTTCTCCGTTAATATCGCCAGGAAGGGTGTCGCAAAAGAAAAAGAATGTGTAACGCAGCGATTGAAACAGCTTGTCTACAAAGTAAATTATGTTTTTCGAGATATTAAATGCTTCACGCTTTAAACCTGAACGTTGGTGCAGGTCATTCCCCTCGTTAATGGCTATTAATCATCGTCGATGTTAAGGGCACGTAAGAACATTAAGTCGGGACGCGCCGAATTCCGTCATGACGATAGCCTTTTTTTCGGCAAAAAGCAAAAGCGGTTGGGATTATGTTTTTTTTTTTGTCTTCTCTCTTTTTATCCTCTGTCGTTTTTATCGGTCTATTTCTTATCACGCGTGGAATCCGTAGATGATCGGAGATCGTCACGGTGAAAAAGAAAATTACACGGATATGCGCGTGTACAGACTTCGCACAATCCGCAGGTGTAAAGGGCCTCGGTTAATTATCTCGAAATTGAGGTACGCTGACGTGCAATAATTGTTATATACCCTCTCCCCGTGGCGTTGCATCCGCCTCTGTTTTCACTCTCTTCTTTTACCCCCGCCCCACGGTGCAACCCCGCGCCGATGCACTTTCTCGCCGTTGCAACGCCGATGGTTCCGCTTTAAGGCGATACAACAATGTGGCCGATCGTAAAATCTTGGACGATGTTATGGGAGACGCGATTTTTGTTGGCGAAACGCAGCTGCCGTTTTGCCCAGGCGGAGAAGTTGCGCTCGACGCCTTAATTTCAAATTGCACCACTGGAACGACGCGTTTTTTGCCCCCGTTCCGAGTCGTAACTAAATAAGAAGCGCGAGCAACGGATGGAAATTGATTCTCGCGATCGATCTTCGGCTCGTTTTGACCGCTCAATTACCCTCGAATTCGTAATAACGCATCGCGATAAAAAAAGAAACTATACACGGTACGCTATGATTACGCGTTCGCGTAAAATACGGCTTTCTGTTCGACAACGAAAAGTTAAGAATCAAAATCCGTCGAATGCTCGATGATGCGCGATCGTTTTCGACGATGGTTATCGAAAGAGTGAAAGTGCAATTTTGAGAAAAATCGGATCCAGAGTGTTCTCCCTTGACAAATTGAAACCTCGCACGGTAGCTGGTACGAAAGGCAGCATAAAGGTGATTTTAACGACGACGCCTCTTAATTGGCGTGACCGACGCAAAAGGACGCCGTGAAAAAGAAACCCTCGGAATATGCGCGGATCACGGAAGACGCTGCACCTGGCCAACCGACCGGCCAGATCCGTATCTCGGCGACGCGGTTATTATTAATTCTTTTTTCGTCCGCCACCAGATAGACCGCAATTAATATGCACGTCGCGAGGTCCTTCCAATTATCCGCGGTACGAAACTTTTTCGCGTCCCGTACGTCGAATGCTTTCGACTTTCGATTTTCGTTGGCTGCGTACTCTCGATTACGTCAGCGATTAAGGTATCCCAGAAATTATTGCAAGCCTCAAAATCTTAATTTATTCGGTGATAATTGTAGGAAAACTTCCCGTCACTTTCGACTATACACTCTGCGAGTTATAGTTTTAATTTGGCTCTTTTATTCCAAAGATAGACGAACATATGAACATACAAGAGGCTTTCCAACAGCGTATTAATACATATATACATTTCATTTTAATAGCCAGTTTAAAAAAAAAAGAAATACCAAGAACGAGTGATTAATGCGTGCAATATTTTCTGGGCCACCCTAATAATTTCGCTGCTCGATGGAATTTCGTTCCGCCGGAGAGGAAAAGTGAAATCACGATATAATTACGGAGTTAATGCAGCCCAACCCTTTGAGCAAAAAGAGCAAACTCATTTCACATGCGAAATATCGAATAATGATTATTAAATCTCGAACCTTAACACATCGAACGAGTCTCTAGCGAAAGAATGTTTTTTTTTTTAAACAATGTTAACTCTATCCTTACCTGAATAACTTTTCTTGATATCCTAGAACTCCTGTGTCCTTACGTATCCCATAGCTTTCCTTTTCCCTGTTTTAGGGGTAGCGGCGACGCCCTACCGGAATCTTCGGTCGGCCAAGCTGCCAGTGGTTGGAGGTGAGTCATTTTTCCCTAGCCATCCTAATTTTTCTTTACTCGTCTGTAAAGACACACATTTTCTGACTTTCGACAATTCTCAACGCGAATGTTTCCGCCAAAAATGATTCACGTATTCGAGTTATGCGAAGAGCACGATTATACTACAGTGACAACGATATTCGATCGATTTTATTGTCGGTTAATACCGAATTTAAGATTAAATTTTTATGAGAATTTACTTATTTTTACGCGTCGTAGAAACAGATAACGTATCTTCTGGCAGACTGATATTTTGGTTTCAAGTAGAAAAGTATTTCGACTGCGGTTGGACGAGAAAAAAAAAACACTACAGCTGTGGACGGTCAGAAGCCATGCTGCTAGACATTGGAAATCCGGATTACGCGTGTAATCGTTCGCGCGTGAATAAAGAACTTCAACAATACGGTTAACAATATTTCGACGTTAGACGTTGCTACGAGCTACGTTATCGAGCACTTAACGCGTATAGGAGTTCGTAAATTTCTTAACAAATCGCTAAAATCCTTTTACGAAGCGTCGAAGCATCTTCTTCGATTTCTCTCACTGGGTGAAATTATACTACGTTTCTCTTCCCACTGCTTTAAGACGCGGTACGTTTTCACGCGATTAAGGAAGTATACCTTATCGTCGAGTTTCTTTAAAATAACATACCGTCGATTCGATTTTCTTCGACTTAAACCGGTATTCGACGGAGAAGCTGGGAAAGCTTTTCCAGTTTGTCCTGAGACATCCGGGGCTCCTGGTGCGAAAATTCTTCAAGGGTGCGTGGCCACTATTGATTCCAGGGCTCTGCCACCCTTACGCACCCTCGCATTTCTCTTTCCCTCTCTCTTTACCCCGGTTACCCTCTCTGTCCCCACCCAAAATTCTCCCTTTACCCCTGCGCGCCCTTCGTCTTCCGTGCTCCCCTTGGAGGACCCTTTCCTCCTGGCCCGAATTACGTCGCTCCTCCTTGCTTTCCTTCCATCGGCTGGTCCACCCTGGAGGGGTAAAAACCTCTCTCGTTCGTTCCCTTCGTCTCGGATCGCTCGTTTCTACGGCCGTCCCAGTTATTAAACTACCCACTCCACGGTTCTACGGGAATCACGTGGATGGCATTGCCATTGGAAATTACGTTGATAAGAGCTGCCCGAGTAATTATGTTTAGGTACAAACATTCGCGATGACGGCGTTTATACAATCGCTTAAACGCGAAGATGCAACGAGGGTAATGTAATATACAGGGTGTAACACGTGGGTGCCAGCGATGGCTTTCGGATATAAAAACAACGGGAAAAGTTTCGATAAACGCGTGACCCGTTTGACCTTGTTCTCAAGTTATAGCCACGTTTGTTATCCAACAATGTCGAGCTACCTACCCTCGAAATGGCATACGCTTGGAGTAGACTAGTACTAGCGTCGAATAAACAATTGCTTTTTAATCGGTCCCAAAAATAAAAATTCCAACGATTTCAACTCTGAAAAATTTATACGCTATCTATTAAATGGGGTAAAATAATTACTGTGGGAAGATATTATACAGAAATATAAAAAATGCATAAAAAATTATATCTGAAACAAACTGCATTGATTAATAAACATGGCGTATTGCTTCTCCGTGACAGTACTCGACTGCATTGACTCTACGAATAATAAAAGCAACTTATAAGGACGTAATATCTTTGTTAGCAGACAGGATTCGAATATCATTTTTCTAAGGACGACTAACGATTAACCTTGACGAGTCCTACAGAATAGGGATAGTTGCTTCGAAGGTTAACGCCAGATCCATTAATTTTTATGCGCCCGGAAACCATTTGCCGATCCCCACGTCACGTTTTGGCCACGCTTCATTGATACCGATATTTACGAGCCGTCCAACTATTAATTATCCTTAAACACTGTCTTAACCTACCCCAACCGTCATTACTGCGAGGAACAAAGAGCCGCGATCTGGTTCGCGGTAAGGTATGCACTTTCGTCTCGACATGACTGTGCAACAAGCGAATTCGATGTTGTTTGCTCGGGGAATGGTACTTATCGGATTCTAAAGCCAATTAACCGAAACCTACGGAATTCTTGGAACACGTTCTAAAGATATCCACGGTCCTCGTTTTAGCGGCCATGTAGCCAGCCAGTCGATTATCTGTTTTCACGTAATACCGAATCCGCAAGTGTGAAACTGACAGCGCAAGGGTAATGATTTCATAGGTGGCTAAAGCAAAAATAAGTCACGAACCGTAGAAGACGGTTCTAGGAAGCCGATGTGGATTCACGCTCGATGAAGAGGATAATCGATTGATCATTTAGCGAATTAGTTGATGGGGGTTTTAAGCTGGTAGAAAAAGTACACGAGCTGGTTTTCAACGACGCCGGCTTTTACGAATTTACCACGATCGAGAGACTCGAAAACGTCCAACAGGCAATGTACTAATATCAAAGGCGTATTGCAGATTTTGTTAAATTCATTTAGAAAATTTGAACAATGGCTCGAATTTTATTTTCAATATAACAACTATTGTTGAAAGTTCTATGTTGTGAAGGATTTTCGACGTACAAGCACATTTTAATCAAATTCAAATTGTTGGTGTCATCTTCTTCATAAACATGAATTAAACTTGCCAGGAAATTACACTTTACTATCTGGAAATTAACCAGTTTTCTTTCTAAGTGTACGCTGAGGAACTCGTTTTTTCTAAACGTTTGTCGCAAAATAGTTTTGTCGAAGGACGAGTCGCCACTGTCGCTCGTTAAATTAACCCCGTGTAATAAAAATTCATAGCACAACCACGTGACCGAATGGCACATTAAAAATTCAAGTTCAAGCTGGTATTATAACTGGGTGTCCACTTGTTTATAGTGGATCAACGTCTTCGGTTGCGCGTCCACTCCCCTCGCGCAGTGCGTTCGTCCTTTTTCTATCCTGCAATCCCCTTTGCGTAATTCGGTGATTTGTAATCATCATTTGTTTTCTTCCGGGAGATCATGGCACATGTCGTACAGGTGTGCCATTCAGGTCAAATCCCGGTAGAACCCGTCTTAAAATTATGATCATGTTGCTGACCGTTCGAATTAAAGTTCGCAAACGGAAGCATGGATGCTTAGGGTATATGTTCCCGTTCAATAATTTTAGCACACTGTCCACCGTGACAATCTAAACGTTTTTCTCAAACAATCGCATACGATTAAATGCAAATTTCCTTTTTGCGCTATTATTTAAATTTACTCTTCTACTTAATCGTTCTCGTTTCTTTTACTTGGATCGGTTTTAATGGAGGTAAAAGTAGAATTTATTAATTTTTCTTACGAGAGCAACATATATTATCAACTGTAATTTTCGTCGAACGATAGAAAATGCTTGAAAAAGTGAAGGAAGAATCTGTAACGTTGTTGACAATATAAGCTCTACTCCATGGGAAAATAGTATGTATGGATATAAATTACGAAGTGTATTTCGTGAAGAGGGCTCGTCAGGATTATTTTCCGTTCTGAAAAGGCACAACGAAACACATAGAATTCAGCGAGGCGTTCGGTCGCGTCACAAATTCAAGTGCTATCCGGCCATGATTCTGTGAATGATAAATCTAGTTCAAGGATAACACCCTCGTCATTGCCAAAGATAATGACGATGAAACGTGAGCGCAGAAAAGCCACGAATACCCGTGGTCGACCTGCACCCATATACCTGCAGGCATGCACAAAAGAAAGGCGAATCCTTCCTTTCTACCTGGCCGAACAAAGAGACCTCCGTAACGGAATCAACCCTTTGGCTCAACGAAGAACCAGGAATCCGTATTTCGTCGTTCGGAGATTTCATTCTTTTTATGGTCCTGGACGTTCGGTAAAACTCTACGCGCAGTTTCGAAAACCCCCAGTACCGGTCGTACTTGTCGATTCGAGCGCTAATGAAACATGAACCAAATACACGTGAAATAACGTACGGCGGCGTCTTTTAGAATGTCACGGTAGTTGGGCACTTGTAATCTCCCCCTTTTGGGTTACAAGTTGATCAGAGAAGTGCCCTTGATGTCGACGAGCCCAGGGGTGAAGCGTTACATTTCTTAACTAGTTGACAAGTCCGATCTGAGACCGGTACAGCGAAACTGCTAAAAAATATCGTCTCACTTTCTCGATTTGGCCTTATTTATTCGAAAATTACCTTCGAGCCGAAATTTGACAAAACAAGGGAAGCTTCGTCGTAGGAAGCTGCGTATCATGCTGCAATATTTCTCGTATTAAGTTCTATTTATCATAGGAAGCTGCGTAGGAAAATGTTTCGATAAAAGAGAGAAAAAAGGAATTCTTTATCGTGCTTGAGAATCTGTCAGCACACACCACGTGCTGTCAATATCTCAAATAGGATCGATTGGTCAAATCACACTAGGAAAACCGTCGAACTGTAAACATTTTCTATTTAAAAAAATTTGCCAACATTCGCCCTTACAATTGCCATTTAACCACGTTGTAGAGAAACGTAATTCGTTCAAAACAAACTTACACGACCATGAAAATTAAAGAAAAGGCGTCTCTATATTATTTGCTCCTTGGAATCAAATATTTTTTTCTATAATCCTTTACAAATTTCACAATCATGAGGCTACTCACTCCGTTATCACGACTTATATATTAAAATCAACACATTTTTATATTCACGAGATATTCGTAAAACAATTTATCACTAGATTTACGTAAGCCGTCAATTTGACGGATGTCAGATTCCATATTTAAAATTGCAGAACGCGTAAATATTATTTTTTAACAAATTATGTCGAATTTGATTGATGCAATGGCATGAATATATATTTTAATTAAAAGAAAAATCGTATTTTAAGGTAATCGTCAACATGAAAGGTATCAATAAATATATGTGCGATCAATGCCCGTAAATCTAGTGTTAAACAAAATTAAATAGTATACGTTTGAAAAATGACATTAAATCGTACGTTGAGGGGATAATGGAAAGCTGTATTGGTCATCGTGATTGTATTTGCCGTGTGTACTTACTGTCGCGTTTAAGTTCACTGGAAAAACAAGGTTTAGTGTTTACCGGCGCCCATCAGATGGCGACTCTGCTCGCGACCAATGACTCGTGTCTTTCGGGCTTTGCATTATCCAAGATGGTGTGCCGGCGAAATTTATAGTAGAATAATGTACGCGTCGGTTGAATAGGATAAGCGAATCTATATGGAGTATGTTTGTCGAACGTTAAGGGTTAGGTATCTTAGCGTAACGATCGAACGGCTATCGAAGTAACATGGTATTCACGCGAAGAAAATGTCGCGTTCCGGTTTTGATATACCCACGCAGGATAGTCGAGAGCCTTTTCCTATTCACCCTTCTCTCGAGTCTCACACGCCGGTACGCCGCTATGTCTTTTGGTGGGGACGAACGGTAAGGCTTCCCCTAGTAGGAGAGGGAGGAACGGTCCGTGGAGGGGAGTAAACCCGGACGAGGGTGGGGGTACATTGGGCGCGGCCTAGGACGGCCGCGCACCGCGTTGTTATAAAAATAATATCAGTGTACCCAGCGCGCTTTCTTGTTAGATATCCCGGCCAATATAGCCGCCGTCAGCGCAGCACGCCGCTCCAGCCGTGTGTGTGTTTCCGTACTCGACACCCGTGTGCGTAACCGCGATCATCTGATAGGTTGTGCGTAAAATTCGGGACGAGCGTATCTCTCTGTCCTCGACGCGCATTTATGCCCCCATTGATCGTCGCGCGTTCGTCGTGATCGCAGCCAGTGCTGATCGAAACGCCCGGCGAAAACTGAGGAAAGGGGTAGCGGACCGAAAGGGTGCGAAAGACGGTACGCGTAGGGCCAAACGAAAGAGGGAGAGACAGGAAAACTGGAGAACAGAGAGAGGGCGCACCCACGTATAAGCAGCGGAGAGAGGCCAGTGTCATTTACGAACGTAGCAAACGCGGTTCGCACGGAACGGAAGCCGGGTGTCGTGTCCGCTTCGCATTCGGCCGAGTAAAACCGCGCACCGGCGCCTTCGCCACGCGGCCGATTGATCCACGTGCGTCAGGGAATACATAAGTGTTACGTACGAGAAGAGGAACCCAGCCGTAATTCCGTGGAACGCGTCATTTTCCATCGGTGTTTTCTATCCTGTTGTGTCATCGTGCAAAACGGTGTTCATCATTCTTCGAGACAGAGAGAGAGAGGGAAAAAGATATAGAGACAGAGTGAAAGAGAGAGAGAGGGAGCGAGAGCAGTAGCGGGAACCGGATAACGCACGGTCCCGGAATCGTCTCGAACGACCAATCACGTACGAGCTCTTGGCTGTCTCCGTTCAGTTGGTAAAAGTGCTCGCGCGTCTTCGATACGTGGAGGGATTTCTTGGTTGGCCAGAGAAAGAGGCAGAGACGGCAGGCGCGCGAGAAAGAAGGACGCGACAGTGGGCCAGGAGGGTAAGGGGAGGCACGGTTGTAGAAAGCCGAGGAGCAGAGAGGCGAGGAGGAAAGTACGAAACTGCTCCACCCGCGCGAGTTTCCCTTTGGCGGTCGTTGAGAGAACGAGACGAGCGAGACTCTATCTTGGGTGGAACCTAGCGAACCCAGTGCCGTCGTGGATCGTTCCTTGCTCGTTGATTCTTTACGCGTCGTCTTCGCGGATATTTTCAATCGTTGCGTCCCGTGGTGCTGCTCCGCACGCGATATATCAATCGTGTGTTGTCGCGAGAAGAAGGTGGAAACGCCGTGAGGAGTAGCGTGATCAACGAAAGGGACGAGAGCCGTGCGCGGAGGGCGAAAGAGGGAGGAACACACGCGCGAAAGGAGTACGAAATTAAGGAAACGAGAGAGGACGCTACTGTACGGACCAACCGAGAGTGCTTGTACGTCGGCCGTGTCGTGTCTTCGTCGCATATACGCCGTCGTGTGTCCTATTTTCATCCTTTTTCTCGCTCTTCTCTCTTTCATTCGTGCTCGTTCGGTCGCGCGAACGAGAAATCAGCCAGTGTTTAGTGCCAGTGTTTGTCTACCTCAGTCGATTAGCGGCAGCTAACGACGAAAAGCTGCATTAAAAGATAATTTAGGAGAAAAAAAAAAATAAATATATATATATATAGATATATAATATATAATATAATATATATATATATATACATATATATATTATATTGAACAGTGCTAAACCGCGCCAGCGATTGTTGTAAATAATCCATCAGTTCTTGTGTGAGAATTACAACGAACGAAAAAGAACCATGTCCCTGGATAAGTTTGTGGAAGGTAGTATGTTGCAGAAGGAAATGGAGCGTTTGGAAATCGAGGAGAAAAACGGCGATACCACGAGGTAAATTAGTCATCCTCTATTTACGAATTCCCGGCCTTCGTATCGTGTTTCCGGTGAGGTTAGAAATTCACCGACACGATCTACCGGCGATCACGCGCGCGTCGATGAAACTTCGCGCCTTTTTTTTCTTCTATCAATTAAGTTCTCACACGCATATTTTATTCGTGGTGCGCGTACACGTCCCGGTGGATCGAAACGTTTCGCGAAAACACGTTTCCCTTAGCGAGGAACGCAGCGATACGGAGCGATCGAAATTATTTCCGGTTCAAGAAACGAACGTTTTCGGTCCACAGTCAGATAACGTGATTCGGAATTTATCGTCGAAATAGTTCGTCGATTTAATCTTGGGAAGTATTCGCGGATCTTCACGATCGCCTCTTGTAGCTGCGTTTTCGGAGCTAGCTTGGCAATAATAAACATGAACGAATATTAGAATACGCGTAACGGTTCTTCGTGTCAACAGATCGTTCACGAACACTTGACGTACGCGCACACGTATATACGGAAGGCTAGTTTTGAAAGGCGGCAAGATATATTAACGGTCTCGTGTACGTCCCCGAAACGGATTATAAATGTACATTGCGTCTGGGCAACATTTTCGTCTATTCGATTCTCTTCCGTCGTTATATAAGAATTTAAAATCGGCCTTAATGCTTGGACAATTAAATTACGTAACGTCGAACCTTTCGGTAGGCTTTTGATCGTGCGATTTCTATCGCTAGAATTCGCGAATTTACCAACACCGTTTATACGTTGCAAACGTTTTCCTTTTGTATCTTACATTCTGTACATTGTGATTGCAAAGGAGCATTCGTAAGCATGGATCGGTGTATAATGTTTTTGTTTTTACGTTTTATATACACAAAGTTTGTTTGTTAACAATCATCTCGATTCTTTGAGCTTAACAAAAAACCTTGCACATATACGTCGCATCGAAGGGAGACTAAAGTTTATATTTAATAAACGTTGTAATTCAACCGACTAACTAAACACGGAACGTAGACTTCCGGTGTGTGCTTCATTGTCGCGCGTGACAGGTATAATACGATTTCTTTTCCCTTCCGTAACCTGTTGGCTGACCGCGTAATAGAATTTCGTTATTTCGGCTTAGTCTTTCCGAAAACCGGATTTTTAAACGAAAGAATTTATTCAAGTGTGTCGTGCCGTGGCTGTTATCAAAGTTCGTGCTTTCGTAATAACTGATTCACTTCGCGATATCTCCCAATATTGTAGTAGGCCACGCCGTTAGAAGATGACCGTTTCGTTAAATGACTTGTTTTTTTCTAGAATGTTTGATCGACGATAAATACTTGCGTGTCGCTGGTATGGCGCGCGAATTATACCGTGCGTGCGAAAATACTTCCGCGTCGAGGAGGATGGGATCCAAAATCGTTCGAGAACGTATAATAAAAACAGATCGTAATAGTCGATTTTAAGTCGCTACGATAGTAATTAAAGCCCTGTTATAACGAGCACCGAAAAAAAAAATATATATTTTTACACGGTCAAAATAATAAGATAATTTTCAGTTACAGAACAGTGAATTAAATATCGAGCGTATGGTTTCGAAAGTATAGATAACTAAATTGTTTATTCGTTATTCGTTAAATGAACACAACAATTTCAGTCGTGGTACGAAGTATTTCATTCTGGTATTATTGGTTTATTATTCGAATAAAGTTTTGCCTATCGTTGCTTTTCGCTTCATTCAGCTGTTATCTTGCTATATTTATCCTCGTTCTAACCATTGTACAGCAAGAGTTTGAACGTGTTTCGTTCGTTCTACTCTAAAAATTGAATCGATCGGTGCTTTTACGCGATAGTGTACGACGAACAATTTTTTTTGTTGTTATTTGACTTTCCGGTCGCGTTGTATAACTGACGCGCTTTGTTTTTCTTTTCGCTAAGCTAGTCGTGGCCTTGATATCGCACGTGGCATAGCTTCGCGATCGTCCCTGAAATTCGGCGCGATCGGCGTCAACAAGGCGGGAAATGAAAATTCAACGTTAATGCCCATTTAAACTTCGTACGGATAGTGGTGTTTCTAATCGTGTCGTGATTAATTCGAACCCATGTGTAATACACGCGACGCAATATGTTGGAACGTTCATCTTGCCGCAATAACAATTACGGTTTATCGAGTGGTTTAGGTATATCCATTGTTCAGACGTACAAATAAAAAGATCGGTGGTATAATAATAGATTTACTAAATATGCAGATGAGAATTCGACACAGTGATAAATGTAGTGTTTTTTTATATTTAGTTTACAACAAAAATAATTAAACGTTAAAAGAATGTAATCTGTTTTGGCTCTCATGAGAAAAATCGTAAACAAGAGACTCGTGTCGCGATCTATTCGTGTGCATTTCTTTCTTGTTTAAGAGTTTTCTTTCGAAGGGGTCCAAAGTTACTGATGAAAACGGGATTAAATATTAAGAAATAAATTTGAATCTCAGTATAAAATATTGCTCTATATAACACAGATGGAATTAATTTTTTATTTTTGTTTCTTCCTTTCAAGAATATAGTCTCTATTCATAAGTACAGTCTTCTATCGAGCACGGAACTTAAAAATCAAAATATGCGAGAAGAAAATACGCGAAAAGACGAGTGCTTTCACTTCTGAAAATTCTAAGGCGAGAGAAAAGATTGGATTCGTTCGAACCCGGATCTTTCGCTCGCCAGGCGACTGCTTTAACCAATTAAGCTGTCCAGACCGTCGACGAATTCCTTTTTCTTTGAGTCGTGTTTCCTGTTGAATAAGCGCAGTTCGGGTGAAAAGATCTCAAACAAACGAACCGTGTACGCGGACTCGGAAGCCACAGTGGTCGAGAAGCAATCTTGCAATAATAATTTACTCGAACGGAGACGCGATAAAAGGTCGACCGACGAAAATGTCCACGCGGGCGTTCGAAGCGATTACGCGCATGCGCCAGCTATTGCGCGCGTGACCATTCATTAACTATGTAAATACGAAATTAAAATTATTATTTTGAACATTAAAAAGGGGAGCAACTCGGACAGAAACACTATTACAGGGTAGACTTTTTCTTAGAGAGATAAAATAATACATTTACCCCAACCCAAGTATGTATAATATATGGGAAACAATATATATCATTAATAACTATGATTTATTGCAAGTTATAGTAATCGTTGCAAACTATTCAGAAGGCTTTCGACTTTATAGGTTAGGTCTGGGTTAGAAGATAAAATAATAGATTTACCCCAACCCAAGTATCTATAATATATGGAAAACAATATATATCATTAATAACTATGAGTTATTGCAAGTTATAGTAATCGTTGCAACTATTCAGAATGCTTTCGACTTTACAGTTTAAGTCATCGTCGATAAAGCTTTGGTTTAGTGATCTATAAAACTAAAAATGTTTTAGGAAGAGCCACGTATTTAAGAGATTATGAAAATGAGAGATAACAGTTGTCCATCCTCTAATCACGAGCAACGTGGAAATCGCAGTCTGTGATATTTATCAATTTCTGCAGGTCATGCTACCATTGTGTTTCTTGTATCTTATTACTATTAATATAATTTACTGTATCTCACATTAAAGCTCGCATGGTTAATTTTAAATCGATATTTAAAACAAACAAGCCAGTCCCTCTGAATCCGTCATGTGGATTACACGCGTGTATGTTAGTTTACGTCGCGATATTAGCATCACGCGTGGATGTAATGCGACGTTAATTGCAAAACGCAGAATGGCGAGGAACGTTTTGGGCTGGTTCCGTTGCTTCGTCAGTGGCGATAATTCACGATCAAGTTAGAAGGCAATTTATCGCTGGCAACGGAATTCGACGGTAGAGACACACGGAACTCGAACTTCGTATCGGCGATGCGGAACACGTAAACACGGATATTGAGACTCGGCGTTACGTGGGTTCTTTTTTTTCCCCCCCGGGCCGGTGTACTCTCGAAGACACGTGGAATTCGGGTATCCGATTGTAAGCTCGCTTAAAACTTTCCACACACACACGCAGCGAGCGCGAGAGAGCGAGAGAAGCGGTTCCTCCGCCTCCCTCGCGCTTCCGACACTTTCCGGCCTCGTCGTAACGATCGTCGTCGCGATCGGCGTTGTACGCTCGCAGGGCACCGCGAACATAATCGTCGGTAAAATCGTTTGATCCACGATCGAGCCTCTCGACGCACGTTTATATGCATTTGCCTCCACTTCGTTGGAAAATTGCATTTTTGGAGAAATTTCTATCCATCGTAATGGCTCGAAAAAATTCTATATTTTATATTTCCCACCCTTTATTTGTAAATGTTTTATCTATCGGGATGATCCAGAAAATATTGTGCATTTCAGTCGTCTCTGCTTCCGTTTATTTTTAAACCGCCCATCGGAATAGAGCAAATGTACTATTATATAGAAGGCTCCATTCTTTCGCTGACTCCAAACATATATTTTTGCATCTGTTTGCGTTTTATTTCCTTTCATTTATTTTCGGAATAAATGGTCCACGAATCAAAGTTTCGAAGCCTTGGCGCCGTTGTTGAACATTCAGTAATGATATTAAACGTGACAGATAAACAGGTCATAAATCATCTTGTTTGAAATTACGTTTCACTAGTAATATAGACACTCTTAGTGTACACACTATTCGATTGTGATACCGTATAAAACGAATAAACATCGATACTATTACGAATGTATCAAATATAATAAGCATAATCTAATCTGTATATGATAAAAGATTGAACATTCCGGGATTTTCATAGGAAATGTGTAATTTTTTCAGGCTTTGCATAAATACAAGAGTAATAGTATGAGTAGCTAATAATCAGTATAGCGATAGTATCGATAATATACAATATTGTTTGTAATTGATGCATATCGATAGTCTAGCGTAGATACGAAACTGCTATCCAGTTTGATACCCACGTAATTAAAGCGATTCGATATAAAGTAATACTGATCTTGATTCAATCTAGTCTCCAAAATTCGAGCTTTTTAATTGTTAGTCGTACATCTTCCGCAGAAGTGAAAGACCTAGATACTTAAATACTTAACTTACATTCAGTTTACATATATTCCATCATAATCTTTGGTATCTCCATAATGTTCTTAGTTATCTTTTTTAAGTGTCTTTTCAACGTTTCTATAGATAGTATTCCTAGAAGAATTTTAACAAAGACCAAGAAGCTTAATCTCAAATCTACGTATAATTGTTATGAGAATCGTATGATTGCTTTACACGACGAAATTTCATGCAATCGAAGGATTATCGTTGATTTCTTAGAAAAGTTTTCGTCGCCTTCGAACGATGACTAATAACGCAATGACGAAACACAATGAAACGCGTCAATCGCCACGCAGTAGCTACGTTGAGCATGGGTAGTGTTTAGATAGAAAATGGCGCCTATAAAATAGGATCTAGGAACTATCTCGAAACTATATCGTAATGTCGTTGAAAATGATAGATCAAAGTTGGCCAAATATTATACGCGAATTATTAGTTATCTGTTGGTGATAAATATAGATTCGTGTCGTCGGTTAACAAGTAGAATAACGTTATAATAAATCGTAAATGGTAGCCAGCGAATATTCCATTGGACGAACGACGCGTTAGAACGCAACGTGCGTATGGGGTTTTTCCATGACTACTGCCACGATTACTTCTTTTTTTAGTGGAAACGCTTTGTGATCGATACGTTGGGGGTGTTCTTCGAACGCATACAATCGATGAAACTGCGTTCTGTGTAAAAGGAATATTATAAAAAGAAAGATCGAGACTGCAACGAGCGATATACCGTGTGTCCGCGCTGTACACGTGCGAGCGTTGTGTGTGGCTCTCTCTTTTGGTGAAAACACGTATCAAGCTTTTTCCATATCGGTAACGTAGGTGTCTACGCGTACGAGATTATGGCGGAAAATTCGAATGAATCGTGGGTCGTTCCGTGAGAAGAAAATCATCGTCGTTTAACTTTCGACGAAGTCTAAATTTCATTTAGATACGGAGCAAAGTAATGCAAAATAGAAATACTCGTGTGTCGATCAGTGAATTAAATAATAAAATGTATGCTTGGTGTGTGAAGATATCACTTGTCAATCGAAACGTAATTTTTTATAAGTTATTCAATTTGCATTTTTATAACAGTTCTTGGGAATGCCATTTGTAGAATTTTATTTTCATTTAAAAAGAATGCTTTTTCGGTGTTCACGAGCGTCGTTTACCTTCTCAGGTATCCAACTCCTGTAGTAACGACAGAATGAAAATGTTCTTAGGTTTCTCGTTCGTCGATTTCAAAAGTTTTCATTTGTCTGCATCAGAAATTCCTGTTTGGGAAATCTCGAACAAAAGGTTCAGGTATATCGTGTCTGTACTGTCAGGGTTACATCTGCGTCGGTTCGATTGTGTTTCGAAAGACCCGGGCCGATTTGTAGGAAGGCTCTGGAATTAGCTCTTTAATACTTTTCTCTACCTGAGCTTCACGTTCCTGAATACGGCCGAAAACGTCGTGTGTATTTCACCTTTTGATCGAAATGTTGCAACACCACGCGTTACGAAATAATATTTTTCTAGCGCCTTGGCGATTTTCTTTCTTTTTTTAAAATAAAATTACTTACGTTAACGAAACGAAATAACGAAGTTAATCATTCTCTGTACTCTCAATGTCAGAAGTTTACAGTTTCGGCGTAGCTTAATTTAAAATAAAGAAATTATTGTAAATACCGTGACATAATCGTACTAAAATTAGAATTAATGAATTCATTTATTCTTCGTTACAACCGCGCGCAGTAATTATAAATCGATTATAATAAATATCAGTTGTTGCAACAATTAAACATACAGATCAGAATTTTCGCCTCGTCAGAATTTTAAAGCATTCCGCTAGAACGGAATACATTACCCTCATTCTGGTTTTGCATCGACTTGCAATTATAACGTACATGACCTCCTTTTTCTTCATTTCCAGACCGGAAAGCCTTAAAATAATACATTCATGAAAATTCAACGGCGTTTTTTTTGCCTGTCGATTTTATCCTTCGTCGTATCAATAGATTTTTAAACGAACGTGTTCCTAATCGATTTGTGCATGCTTCGGTATTTTTGTGAGTCAAATTTTTTGTTGGAGCGAAGCGAAATTTATAATAAATTTCTATTCGTTTACGAAACGATACGGAATATCAGTCTACGCTGTTTAAAATGTTTTTAAAATTTGAGATATGGCAGTATTCGTCGAAATAGACACGTGGATTCCCAAAACGTCGAACACGCTTCCAACAATACGCCTCTTTCGGGAATTTAAGCGTCCATATTGCAAATACCTGTTAAAAATTACACACACGTTTAATCAGAGACTAATATAAGAGTAAAATGAAACAACAGTATTGAAATTTTAAATACATCAAAGACCATTTTATTCTTCGATTACATATAGAACATTGGTATGGTCTTTATTGCGCGAGAATAGGGACAGAATAAAAACAGAAAACTCTGTGGAAAAGTCGCTGTAGACTATAATTTTTAATTTTTCGCGAGAAATATGGACGTTGGATCCGACACAGCGTAGCGTAGAAATGGCTGGCGCCTTCCATAGGGTGGACGGCCGCCATTTGCAAACCAGCCTTCACCGCCACGTACGGTCATTGGCATACAAGGTGATACCGGTCGAATCACTATTACACCTATTGCAACACTTCGTGTATCCTTCGACAATGTTTATTTTTTCTATCAACGGTTTATAAAAAAAAAACATTGATCGCTTAGAATCGTTACTCGTCTTCCTTTTTCGTTGTTGAAACCTTTTGGATCCGCTAAAAGGTCCTCGTGCTTTTCTTTCAGCCATTTGTGTTTTTATTTTATAAACAGTCACATCGTGGAGCGCGATCAAAACCATTTTGTTCAAACCACGTGGTTATAAACTTTGACTTATCGAGATTCCCTGAGGAAATGTCGCTTTTAAATAGTTATTCTTATTCTTTAATAAATGATCGTATGATTTCTCGTTTCTTAAATTGCTTTATTGGCAAACAACTTAATTTTATCAAATCTACATCGAATTAGCTTTCCTCGACCCTTTGTTTCCTTATTCTTGCAATGATTATTCGTAATACATAAGAAGAAGATCGAACAATTAATTTTTCGAATGATGTGTTCGATAATGTCTAATATACATGCATCGAAGCCAGATTAGAAGTTTTCTCTTTGTGCTATCGCAAACCGTGCAAAGCTAGTTCCGTGTTCTCGTTCAGAAACGAGTTACATTCATTGATAGTATCGATAAATTGGGGCAGCACGCGATTCTTCGACTCATAAATTATAATGCACTTTTCGTAGCGTTTAACCCTCTGCAGACAATGTCTGGATAGGCATTCTTCACAAACTTAATACATTCAATTTTCATAATACGTAATAATGCATTCCTTGAAATTAATTTAAGACTTCATTTTGGAAGTATTTTTATCTTCTAAACCAATTTTTAATTTATTTTCCACATTTTTAACCCTCGAATGGCGGATGGTTCGAAGAAGAACAGCCTTGTCTGCAGACAATGTCTGGATAGACATTCTTCACAAACTTAATACATTAAATTTTCATAATACGTAATAATGCATTCCTTGAAATTAATTTAAGACTTCATTTTGGAAGTATTTTTATCTTCTAAACCAATTTTTAATTTATTTTCCACATTTTTAACCCTCGAATGGCGGATGGTTCGAAGAAGAACAGCCTTGTCTGCAGACAATGTCTGGATAGACATTCTTCACAAACTTAATACATTAAATTTTCATAATACGTAATAATACATTTCTTGAAATTAATTTAATACTTCATTTTGGAAGTATTTCTATCTTCTAAACCAGTTCTTAATTTATTTTTCACATTTTTAACCCCTGAATGGCCGTTGATTCGAAGAAGAACAGCCTTGTCTGCAGACAATGTCTGGATAGACATTCTTCACAAACTTAATACATTCAATTTTCATAATACGTAATAATACATTTCTTGAAATTAATTTAATACTTCATTTTGGAAGTATTTCTATCTTCTAAACCAGTTCTTAATTTATTTTTCACATTTTTAACCCTCGAATGGCCGTTGGTTCGAAGAAGAACAGCTCTGTTTGGGTCAAAACAATCCTGTACGGGGGTTGATATTTGCGTAGCCGCAATAATTCGATTGTGTTCGCTCTGTGTGATTGTGAAGCGTATTTCGCGACTGTTCTCGTTCGCAAAGATGCATTTGCTGACGGTAAATCGGAGCAGCGCGTATTAACCCCGCGATAATTGCGGAATTCTCCCGGGTCAGCTTGTCTCTGAAAGTTCTTTGCACTTCCTTCGTCTTCGTCGTTGGCACGTCGAGTGCACACCTCGTGGAAGGGAGAAAAAAAGTGAGAATCGGCACCCCGTGTCGTACTTCGGCTAGTCTTTCGCCTTTCGTCATCGTGCTCGTTCTCGGAACGGCAAACGAATCCGCGAAGAAGCTCGCGATTCGGAGTCAGCGGTTTCTTCAGGTGTTAACGATCCCCTTATCGCTGCCCGACGAGACTAAATGACGAAAGTTAGGCTTAATTTTCACTCTGACTGCGTTTGGGAATGAGATTACCAGACCATAGGCTGTTCACCCTAGCAATAAACCTAATCGTTCGCTTTCAATACACAGCTTCGATTCGTGGAAGATGTCAGGAACGCACGATGTCTTTTTGTAATTTTAATAATGAAAGAAAGACTACTGGGAGTAATTGAAAAAACGTATATATTTTGGATTAATTCGGGTGGAAAGATTACCTGTATTTGGTCGAAAATGTTTACGTACGAAATATAATTTATGCTCGCGAGGCTTATACTTATTTTAATATAAAAACTAAAAGCGCACAAAATCACTGTTAATTTCTTCCCTTAAATTTAACTAGTGCAACGTACTATTACGTAGATACATCTGAAGGATTGCCAATTAGTCGACAATTACAATACGGATGCAGTTCGTTAAGCCTTAAGTAAGAATTTATGGCGCGTGTCTATCAATTCTCTGGAAACAATCTTCGTTATTTTCTGTGATTTGTGTGCGTCGCAGACTTTTCTATTTATAAATTACACCTTCGAGACATATCGGTTATATAAAAGAACTGCTGCATCGTAATACTCTTTTATTATTCTAGGTTATCGGTAGAATATATCTAGGTTGCAACTATTTCGAAATCAACGGTCTTTATGTTAATTTCAATTCGAAAACATAGACATTCAGAGAGAAGTTATATTCTGTCTGCCTCGCTTCTTGCAATAATCTGCGTTAGGGATACTTGCAACAGAATCGTTTTACCATTGTTTCATCGACTCGAGCGACTACTGACTGTAATGACCGGGTCACTGTGTAATTAGATCAATTGAGGAGCTTGTTGATGAGAAGAATCATTTCAAATCACTGTATCGAATCGTTCAGAAACGTGAACAAATTTCTTAATTGTTTCGAGCAATGCAAACTCGTTTGAACTAATTTCGAAGACGCATCGATTGGTGTACTAATTACGTATTTGTCATGACAATTTTCCTCGAGTCACTGCAGCATACAGACCACTACAGACTTTAAATTTTTATTAGTTTTCTCTTCTTTTCTCGTTTTCCCAACCATAAATGAAAAAGCAGGGTATTCGACTTTCTTGCTTGTTCCTGAGCCACTCTGAGCTTTTTGTTAACTTTTACATGCACGTTGTAAGAAAAAATAAACACAAACGGAAAGAATGCAAATAATAAGGAGAAAATAGTATGATTGACGAGACAGGTTGACTCCATAGTCTGTACTCTTCTTTCTTACTTGAAATTGATACCAGCGATGGGGCAATTCTTGTGCATAGTATGAAACGTTTCACAGCGAACAGGTGAAAATATAAATAGTGAGTTGATAAATCTTTATAAATTAAATAAGTCTATTCGAATAAAATTTTGGCACACGTTGATCTATGAAAACTGTTTCTAAACTTCACCCTGATTTTATTGCTGATATATGCTCATGCAATAATTTCTTATGTCTCCGATAAAATGTGTTTGAGACAAGAAAAATTACTGAAAGGAGTTGTTGAAGAACTTAGTTGTCAATCGATCCTCGTAAATAAATAGCTGAATCTGCAGAGTCATTAGATGCTTCAAAATGTTTTCTTTGCGTTCCCAATCGGGCACATTGTATAATAATAGGTTACGAGTTAAGTGGTGGGGATAACTACGCGACACCTAACGAGGCAGAAACCGTGACAGTTAACGAGGCATTACTTCGAAACAGCCAACGCGTTCGGAGCCACAAAAAGCGCAAACGTGTAACGCGTACGTACTCGGTATCAAAAAAATAATTTCTCTTTGATTCCTCTGTGCGGAGCAAGCGTCGTTGAGCTTAATCTTGAACGAGTGACGCGAAAACCCCCAGAGGGAGCCCGGGGAATTTGATTTTTCAATTAACTCTGCGTTGATAGCATTGACTTTTCCTATCTGTTGTTAGTAGCTGTCTACATTCTACACGCGGTTAAAGAAAATTTTTATTCGTCTATAATTCCTTCTTTTGTTTTTATTAAAGTATAAACAAAACGTGTAATTTTAATTATGCGTCTACGTTTAATATTTGACGGGTTGAGAGCCATAGTGATGTAAATACAAATTCTTCAAATTTGAGTTAACACTGGATTTGAAACCTTCGAGCTGTCTTCTATTTATCGTCAAAATCGATTTACTTGCAAGTTCATACCTTGTCACTAAACAAAGTTAGCAAAGCATTTCGAACCATAATGGTGTAAGTCCACCTTACGCTCTATTATTAATACTTCTACATAAAAATTAAATAACACATTATATTATACATATTATATTGTACGTTAACAATTATTATTCATTAAAAATGTATTCATTATTAAATTTTCACTAACTGATGTTCCCGAAATTTTGCTCCATAATTTAAATATCCTTTTCTACACTTTTGGATGTGTTTTTTTAACGTTAATATTTATCTGGAATCTTTTTAATCAACGATTGCAAAACATTATTCTATGTGACTTACACCATTATGATTCTCAACCCGCCATTTTCGAAACAGTGGAATAAATCCATTTCAATGGTTATTTCACTTCAGAGTTTAAATATCCTTCAATTTTTATATACAGACATTTTATAACACGTTTCTGAGCTTATAGAAGTCTTTTTATAACTTTAATATGTGCCTGAATTTAATTTAAACAACGAATGCAAAACATCATTTTATACAGAATAGCAAAAACATAACTTACACCACTATGGCTCTCAAACCGCCATTTGTAGTATATTCAAAGTATGCAGCGTTAACACGTTGACTGCCAGTATAAAACCGTAAAATCATTTACGAGACCAAAACTTTAATTCTAGACAATTGTAAACTACATAACTTAAAACATATCGTAGTACTTACTTTCGTAAACTCACTAAAATTTATGAAGCCTATTCAAATTTATTTTCTGTAACATTTCAACTTGAGAATTGTTTTAGTTCCACTGTTAAAAGTTCTATCACCCATATATGGGTGATGTGGCAGTCAAAGTGTTAATGGGTCATCTGGTACTGCACTAACGTGTTTTATTTTGTGTTCTAATAATGTACCGTGAAATAAGGCACACGAGTCGAGGAATAATCGATGAATTTGGCTGGGAAAAAAGATCGATGGGTACGTTTAGGGCGAAAGGGGGGGTGGCAGGGATGAAGGAGAAACGGGAGGAAGCCGCGAGAAAGGGCGCGAGGAGTGAGTCGGTCCTGTACGAAATTTTAATTAAATTTCATAATCTGGAGACGACGCTGTCCCGCGTATTGTGTCACGACCGGGACTTATGCTTTTGTCGCGCGGCCGACGGCGACTGGTCGTTCGTCGTTCTCGTAGAATATGTTGATGTTGCACTCGTCCGCACTCTCGTCCGCGGAACGTCGCGAAATGACTGTACTGGCGCGGGTACATTTAATTAATTCCTGGCTGGTCTACCGACGGCGCCGAGTCGCCGTTTTTTTTTTTTTTTCTACCGCGGTAAATAGCCACGCATTCCCTAAATTCGATTAAAACTATAATCAGCGTCGTGCCGCGGGATGAAAAGAGATCACGTCGGGGAGGGACGAGCGAAGAGATCGCGAAATTGGAAACGGTTCTCGTTTATCTTGCACTTTTTCCGCGAATATTTTGCGTCGAATACACACTCTATCCCCCCATACTTTTTTTTCAAATTCTATCGTGTGTTTGATTAAATTTCCTCGAGTTCATTTTTTTGTTGACACACCCGCGCGCACAATACGTAGGAAATTAATACCTCTTGCCGTGGGCGTTGATATTTCGAGGAGCTCTCTGATAAGACAATCGATCACTCTTTGGAATTCAAACGTCGTTCGACTTTTTGGAGAGGAATTAAAGTAATTGGTCAAAATTGCGTCGGTGAAGATCTCTTTTCCATTCCTCGATTTTTGGTAAAATTTTAGAATGGAAAACAGAAGTGCTTTTGTCACCTAATATAGAATTATATGCGATTAAAATTCTTGAAAATGAAGTGATCAAACAGAATTGTTGGCTATCTCTCTCTAGGTGTCAGGAAGAGATGGCTCCGGAAGTAAGGGGATGGAAGGTGGCCACGACTATAGCGATTGGTTTTTGCTTTTGCCTCGATTCCTACTTTTATTGCAATTTTCAGTCTTTTCACCTTAAATGGTTCTCTTCGTAAAAATACAATTACCCAAGTTGCCAAAAGTAAAGATTATGTTCTTTTCTGGCTTCGTACACGCTTCTCTTGCTGACCTCTTTAATTTCACATATTGTAAGGATATCAGGAATGGTCACAGGCGTGTGGTCGGATTCAAATATTCGGACACTTTTGACGTAACTGTATAAACTATATTATTTAATATTACTGTAACTATCTAACATAATAAAACATAAAAACATGAGCGTAAAAACCACAAGTGACTACTCTCGACCAGAGTTCGATGCAGAGTTCGATTCCTATTTACATATTATAAACAAATGGGGTCATCGACACGCACTAGATCCCAGTCCAAACACATATACACTTCTTACAATATTATATTACAAAAAATCATGGCTCGACATGGGACCGCGAAGGGTTAAAGGCACTCGCCTGACCTTGGTACACTGAGGGTTGATAATTGCAAGGTTTGCGTATAAGGAAATGCAAAGAAAAAGAGGAACGTATTTTCCAAACCAACCAGACCACCCTCTCGAGAGATTCGATTCTGGGAGAACGAGTTCCATCTACCCAGCGACAATGATAAAAATCCTCTTACAGGGCGGTAGTCCGGTTACAGAGGGGATGAAGTGTAACACTCTTTGTCCGACTATTATGCCGCGACGCTTTCCGAGAAAAGATCCTTTGCCTCTGGCCTACGCCGTCGAGCGTTTGCCGGTCGCCGTTTGTCCTTGGTCGTTGGTCTTTGGTCCTTGGCGGTAGTTTCGCGTAAAATTCGCGTGAAACTCCTATGACGCCGCGACTTACAGGCGTGTGCTTCGCCCCCGCACCTTCCCAAAGTATTGATTACTTTCCGCCCGTGAGAAGGAAGGGTCGGGTGCCAGGGGGCGACAGAGAGGAGAAGAAAGAGGAAGCGGCGGAGGAGATGGAGAAGGTCGGAGGGAGTAGAATGAGAGTAGAAGGGGTTGGTCCCTCTGTCTCTCCCCCTCTCTCTATTTCTCTCTCTCTCGAGCGTTCAATTTACTCGCTCGTACATTCTCTTTCGTTCTCTCGCCGATGGCTCGCTCTTCCTCCTAGCTGGGCACATCTCACTTGCTCCCTGGTCTCTGGCTGTCCCTTTCCTGTTCGCGGTTTACACGGATCTTCTCGCTCGCGCCTTCATCCGTCCTTTCATTTCGCCAGAAGCTACCCACCGACACCACGAAGACCATCTACTCGGACAGAAACGCGGTGGCCCTCCGTGTATATCCGAACTCGTTAGGAAGACCCGGCGGATTCCGGCGATCGGGCGCGAAATCGATTGTTTTCCACGGCCAAAAGTGTCCCTCGATCGATGACGCCTCTCGTTTGGTCCCGTCGGAAGGCAAAGTTCGCCATCGGCGGCCGAGAATGGCCCCTCTCCCCCAGCACCCGCGATACGTGAAACCGAAAAGTGCCCGGTACGCGATTCTCGCGCGAATTAATTGACAGACGCTGTATAATTAATACCGTCGAACGTTACCGTGTGGTTCCCTGAAAATTATCGCGTCGATGATCCCCCGGGGATTTTCAACGCGATACGAAAACCCCTGCAATTTCTTAAAAAACATGCAACCAATTATTGCGTTCGATTCTCATATGTAATTATATGCCATCATATACATTTAATGTTCCTCTAATTTTCTTCTCGTCATACTATACAGGGTGTTCGGCCACCGCGAGGAAAAACTTTAATGAGAGATTCAAGAGCCCAAAATAAGACGAAAATATAAGACTACAAATTATTAATGAAATTTGTCCACCTACTCGAATTTTTTTCTCGAAACTGCGTAGGATTTCGGGGGTATGTCTATTCACCAAAAATGATTGTAATTGATCCCAAAAACTAAAAATAATTTTTTTAGTAGGTCTTGAAATTTTTTTTTTTCGGCGAAAAATTTAGGAACCTACCTACCCTGTCGATTTTTCTTAAAAATTCGTTTTTCATTTTTCACTATTTTATTTGATGCCCTACAGAAAAGTTGTCTAATACTTTTTTGTAGGTACCCATGAGCTCTACTTCAGAAAAAAGTTTCATTGAAATATATTCACTATTGTAGAAGTTATGGCTGCTTGAAAATTGGACCATTTTTATGGGGTTTTTCTCATTTTGCGGGTTCAAGTACCAACTTTTCGAATATTTTTGCGATTTGTACATATTCTCCATTAAAATACGCGTAGTTTGCTTTTTTAAACGTTGAAATCGTCCAATCCGTTCAGGAGTTATGACGTTTTAAAAATACGCAAGAAATTTCGGGGAACCATTTCCGGCCTCAAATTAGATTTTCAGTAAGGAATTTTTTTCTCAAAAGTGCATAGGATTTCGGGGGTATGTCTATTGACCAAAAATGATTGCAATTGATCCCCCTAGCTAAAAATAATTTTTTTAGAACAATTCGAAATTTTTCTTTCTCGTCGAAAAATTTAGGCACCTACCCCCTGTCGATTTTTCTTAAAAATTCGTTTTTCATTTTTCACTATTTTATTTGATGCCCTACAGAAAAGTTGTCTAATACTTTTTTGTAGGTACCCATGAGCTCTACTTCAGAAAAAAGTTTCATTGAAATATATTCACTATTGCAGGAGTTATGGCTGTTCGAAAATTGTACAATTTTTATAGGGTTTTCCTCAGTTTTCAAGGTTAAGGTCTAACTTTTCGAATATTTTTGCGATTTGTACATATTCTCCACCAAAATACGTGTAGTTTGCTTTTTTAAACATTAAAATTGTCCAATCCGTTCAGAAGTTATGACGTTTTAAAGATATGCAAGAAATTTTGGAGTGACATTTCTAGTCTGAAATTATATTTTCGGTAAGGAATTTTTTTCTCGAAACTGCGTAGGATTTCGAGGGTATGTCTATTGACCAAAAATGATTATAATTGACCTCTGCAACTAAAAATAATTTTTTTAGGACGATTCGAAATTTTTTAATTTTGTTGAAAAATTTCACACATTCTAGAATTTTTTTCTCGAAAGTGGGTAGGATTTCGGGGGCATGTCTATTCACCAAAAATTATTCTAATTAACTCCCCTAACTAAAAATAATTTTTTTAGAATGATTTGAAATTTTCTTTTTTACAGGATAACTAGACAGTTATGATCAGACATTATATTTTCAGTAATGAATTTTTTTCTCGAAAGTGCGTAGGATTTTGGGGGTATGTGTATTGACCAAAAATGATTGTAATTGACGCCTGCAACCGAAAATAATTTTTTCAGCATGATTTGAAACTTTTCAATTTCGCTGAAAAATGTTCCTGTCGGTATAAAACTTTAAACGTTAATAACTTTTTAACGAAGCCTCAATCAACAAATTGGTAGTCTTGATTTTCGTCTTATTTTAGTCTCTAGAATCTCCTGTTAAAATTTTTTCCTGAGATGGCCGAACACCCTGTATAGTATATCTCGTGTTGCAGGAATACGATGTTAATAATCCTGTAAGGGGTTCCTAGCGTAACAAATAAATAATTGAAACAAAAATAGCGTGAAGTTACTTTGATAAAAGTCGCAGCCTATTAATTTTTATATTGAATACACCAATTTGTCAGAAACAAAGTTGACCTCTATATCTCTACGCCTCTGCTTGCAAGAATAGCATTTGTACCATTTTCTCGCATTGTTTGAAATAATCAAGATGATACTTTGGTATAAATCGCAGCCTATCAATTTTTATATCAAATACGCCAATTTGTCTATTTACAGAAACAAAGTTGACCTCTATATCTCTACGCTTCCGCTTGCAAGAATAGCATTTGTACCATTTTCTCGCATTGTTTGAAGCAATCAAGATGCTCGAGTGTACGTAAACTGAAAGAGATTCGTGGTGCTTGAAATCCCTCCCTCCCACCTATCATCGTGGAGGGGGAACGCGATCAGAGGATCGTTCGGGAATTCTAAAGAGCCTAAGAGCGAAGTTGCAGATGGTATTTCTCGGTTCTACCTTCGGTTCATCTATCATAGCTTGCGGGATCCTATGTTCCCAATTCGAGCAGCTCGAGCAGGATGTAAGAAGAGTCGATCGGGTTGGCTCTCGCCGACCGACCAGCCCGACGGGCCAAGGACGTAAATCGGCGTCGTCGGGGCCCGGATCGGCGCTCCTTTTCAAACGGGGCGAAACTCTTTAATTTCGCATCGCCATAAATAATTTGACCGCAGACCCGTGGCTTTCCTGGAAGCAGGCCTTGCTCTTCCCAGACGCTGACGCTCCGTCTCGACCGTATAACTTGACATGCATCATACGTGTTGCCAAGCTGCTACGTGCTTTTCGTCGGTTAGGGCCCTACTACGGTTTTCGAGGATGACTTAGAGTCGCTTCTCTCGCCCAGCCTCGACATTCGTATACGTACTCGTTACGAAACATGGCTATTGCGTTGGAATCTTGCATTGAGATCTCAGATACGATTTATTTGGGCGCGTAGTTCCACGCATTAGGCCCTATAACACCGTATTTCCTTTTACAGAAATACATGAAAGCTATGATACAACGTTCTTTCTTTTTTCAAACTTACAAATTTCTCCCTCATATCATATAAACCAATAATATAACATAATGTAATAGTTTTACGATAGAGATCTTGACGTTTCAGTTTCTCCAGAATATACATGACAATATTTTGTTGACGACACGTGTCGATCTTAAATTTTCTGCAAAAATGCACGTAGAAAACTATGAATCGACGAGATGCTTTTACAGAAAATATGTAAAAAAATGTGTTTGCAAATTTCTATTGATAAAAGTAAATATTCTAGTAGATACAAAATATTTCCAAAGATTACACGTAAAAAGGAAAGGTAAACCTAAAATCAGTCTTTGCGTGGTTTCATCGCTAGCCGGACTTTCATTAGCGAACGCAAATATTGTACTGCTGAGCACTGTTATTTCGAACGTTCCGAATCGCTTCGCTTGGAGTATTAACCATCGAGGAATTACTAAAATATTAGCTCGTCACGTGGAATTATTTAAAGAACGGATATTAAAAGTGGCGATTGTTCTTTCGAGGCCAAGTTTCATATTTCACGCGTTCCCTCAAGATTCGGATTTAATTCCGCTAAACTAAATCGTCTTCTTTGCCATAATACCGAAACTAGTAAACTGGTTTTCGGGATACAGTACCGTTCAAAAGTTTAGGCACGCGTTGCAGCGTTTATTCCGAAACTGAGTCGCGGTACAAATTTTTGAAAATAACACGATTTTTATCGAAGAAAATGACCAACGCGTAGATTTTGCAATAGATATTTTCTTTAAATACAATTTAACTAAAAATTCACAAACACGCAAATAACCTTATATTTTCTATATATATTGTTGCATTTAATATTGAAAAAAAAACTCTTCTATAACTGAGGCCTGAAAGGCTACGACCACCTACCAATATCTTATCAGTAGATAACTATAGCGCAGGGATACTAACTTACTCTCTGTGTAATTCGTATCTATTTTCTCTTCGACCCAAAATTAACAGTGTAGCATTTTCCAAGCTTGAATTAAATTATAACGAAATAACAGTTGGTTCCTTCGAAAAACATGTTCCCTAACTTTTGATCGGTACTGTACATCGCATGATTTTTGGTTGTACGGTTAATTTCTGGAGGAATTAAGAAGAACGTAAAAGATAAAACGAACGACAGAATTTCTAAATCTAAATGCGATGTTTGTTCGATTAAAAATCAACAAATATTTCTCGATATTATTGTCGTCGAGCACGGTTAAATCCGACCGTGGTCAATTCTGTAACTGTGTCACTGTATCGTGTGCATTATGCACGCGGACCAAATTTGGGAATGATGTGACTTCGGAAATCAAAGGACCCAGATTCACCGGGATATCTTTAGCGATTGCCTACCCTTTGGTTCGAGCCTCCTCTAATGGGGCACGTCGATTTGACGTTCACTTTTAACCTAGATTTGGTCGGACGACTTATTGGCCGACCAGATTAGACATTCCACCGTTAATATTCATATTAGACGGCCGAGCGAACGTTTCGGCCGCAAATAAACGGTTGACATTTATTTCACGATAATTAATTGTATTTCATGTAATTTATCCTAATGCCAACCATGCATATTCCTAGTACCATGCTTTTTACAACGATCGATATCCGATATTTCCACACTCTAGAAACGTTCAAATTGCCTCGAAATATGGTAATTATCGTCTTTGATACTTTTACTTCAATTTTATTACTCGTCTTTGAATTCTAAGCCTCTGGTTCTCTGGAGATTTTATGTTCTTCCAATATTTCGTATGCACCAATCTCTATATCACTCGAGACGATAGTCCATATTTTTTTTCTAATAATGTACGCTTAATTCTCCAGGGACGAACCGTTTAGTGCAAACTTAGAATGGAAAGATTCAAGATTTTAAATGAACCGCCCAATGGCTTCCTTCGAGAGTCGATTAGAGTGGCAATTCGAGTCTAAATTCCAGCTTCGAGAATCGGTCGGGCGCTACTTCCGAGACGCTGGGCGAGAAACGAGAGATCTATCGGAACGATCGCGTTCGCGTTCTCCGGCGGTGGCGTATTATTATCGATCGCTGGCGGTCGAATCGCGCGAAAATATTTTCACCCGAGGGAAAGGAAGAAGCGAAAGCCAGACAGACCGCGCGCGGACTGGCACGAAATGACGGGCCCATCTTCGTTATCAGTGTACACGCCGTCAATTTTCGTAGGCGCGAATCGGGCAGCCGTGTAATCACTTTAGGTAGCACTAACTTTCGTAGTCTCGCCGAATCGATCCGCGTTCGGTCGGTTCCGACGAACCGGCCGGTAATCCGCGCATGGTGCACTCTCGCGTTCCTTCGACCGTTTCGTGTATCTTAAGGGGGTCTTCTTCTAGCAAAGACGGAAAAATAGCCATTCTCCCTCAATTTTTTACCAAAAAAAGCCACGAGTGTTTTGCAAGCTACGTTATTCACCTTTCGAGCGCAATAGTAAAAAATGTAGAAGTTTAATAGGCTGTTTCGAAGAACAGATCTATCCATCCTGAACGAAGAAATCGATATCTATTCTGCTTAGTAAGGGTACATAGTCCAAACTAAAAAAAAAAAATTAAATATCTCAATTTTTGTAGGAGTTTGACAAAGATGTATAATAGGCTATTTTAAAAAACAGATTTGCCCATCCTAAACGGAGAAATCGATATCTATTCTGCTCAGTAAGGGTACATAGTCCAAACTAAAAAAAAAAATTAAATATCTCAATTTTTGTAGGAGTTTGACAAAGATGTATAATAGACTGTTTTGAAAAACAGATCTGCCCATCCTGAATTGAGGAATCGATATCTATTCTGCTTAGTAAGGATAAAAAAAAAATTGAATATCTCAATTTTAAAAAATTAGCAACACTTTGAAGTTGAAGTGCCTGTTTTTTCGTCTTTGAAATTAAAAAAAAATAGAATAACACCTCAGATTTGAATATCCCTGGCTCCAGCTATAGAGGCATGTCTCCTGAAGATTCGTTATAAATTCCAAGTGAATCGGTTTATTAGAACTTGAGATATCGTGTCAGTCAATTTGGATAAATATGGGGTTACATAATCTGAACTATCTGACTTCATTAAATACTTGAAAAATCTCATAAATTTGTCAATAGTCATATAAAGACAAAATATATTAATTTTCCTTCGAACTTTAATATTAATTTACAAAATAGTATTGCATTATTTTTTTATTCGAATAAAAAATAAACAATTTTTGATACGTTGTATGTTCAATGAAAATTACAATTTAAAATATATACGTTGAAGTTATGTTTCACGTGGAACGAATACTAGTTTATTCGAATAACTGTTCGACCGAACGGACGTTGAGAATAAACTGCTATACAGAGTTTTCGTTTATCTATTATTCAAATAAAATTCTGCCCTACGAGCACTATGTCTGTTAATATCCCGTTTAGAGAGGACTATTCATGCTAGCGATGCATATTTCCATCGAATAGAATTTGATTTCTCCAAAACAATACAAAAAGCAGGTTTTTCATTTTGTCCTATGAAAATAGCAATATTCGAGAGGTTTGGATTTTTGGAATTCTACCGTGGTCGTTTCTCGTGACTCGGGACTTGTATCGATCATTTCTTTGGCTAACATTAACGTTGATTTTTTCTCCGGGCTACGTAGGTAAATTACTCAAAGAAAGCGTCCCAAACCGATCGAATCATACTTTACAAAATATATAGCGTCCATTCGTATGTTATTATAATTAAATATTTTGGTACTCGATTATTTTTCAAATGTTCGCGTTGAACGATAACAACGAAGTCGACTAACGATTTGTCTATTCTTTGTTTCAGGTAAGGAATACTTGGGAGTTCTTTGCCCTTGAATCATGGCGGGTAAGCAGGGTCGCGTGACTTGGTTCGATTAACCCATTGACAGATTCCGTCGAGCGATTTAAAAATTTTCTTCCTCGAATGTGACACGCTGAATTATACATTACAGTCTCCAAAGGAGTTGGGCAAGTTTCATTAATTTATTATATACAAAGTTTTCGGATCCACGTTAGGGTTTCTGCGTCTTTCTAACGTTCGTGCTCCAAAATGTCTGCCCTCGAAGGGTTGTTCCATCGACGTCCGAGCGAGCAAATCCACGCAGACTAAAATCGTTATTCGTTATTAGGAAATAAAATTAATACTAACTTGGTACTTTTTATTTCGTACATTGAGCAACGCATAGTAGGGACCATGAGCTTTTTCCACGAGCTTCGTTCAAATTATTCTACGGAAAATCGTTAGATTTATGTAACTCTGTGAAATTAATATCGACATCGAGTCCGTCGACAGGTTAAACTGGCCTAAGAAAGGTGTAGAAACCGATACGAGTTCCGGAGCAACAATTTCGAGGGATACCAACGGTGATCGATGACCTCTCGCGCCTACTCTATCTTTTATGCCCTCCGTTCGCTTTAACCAGCGCCGGCCGACATTATGGTCGATCGAGGCAAGATTGCCAGCTGTAACGGGATTATTCCGGGAATAGGAAAAAGAAACGGCTCGCGATTTTTATTAATCGATCGTGAGACACGGCATCCTATGATCTCGGTCTACACGCCGGGCAGCATTTTTCGAAACTGGTCGCGCTACGATGCCCGGGCCACCGCTTCCCATCTGTCGCGGGACCGTTTCGATAGTTTCTATCAAAAGCCTTTACGGTTCCGAATTTTCGTATTTCCTTTCTTCCTTCGTTGCACGACTCTGTACACTGACAGCCAAGCCTCCCCGTTGACGAGGGAGCCTTTTTTTAACGTGTTGACCGCCCAACACCCATCGAACTTCCAAATTCTTGGTTCGTCGAGAACGCTCCTGTAAAACGATCGTTTGATTAATATACGTGTATCTCTGACTTAGGAAATTTATTTCCCGTAAAAAAAGCAGCGTAAAAAACTCTAAAAGTCGTTTGACCTTTTTGGAGATGCTACAGCTTTTCTCGCACCATTTTCAGGCACCAAGATCGATGTAACAATATGTCATTTTTTAACGTATAAATCGGTTATAGAGTTACTATACAGGGTGTTCAGCCACCCCTGGGAAAAATTTAAATGGGAAATTTCAGAGGTCAAAATAAGACGAAAATCAAGAATATCATATTCTTGATTGAGGCTTCGTTAAAAAGTTATTAAAAAATTTCAAATCATTCTAGCAAAATTATTTTCGGTTGCGGGAGTCAATTACAATCATTTTTGGTGAATACACATACCCCCGAAATCCTACGCATTTTCGAGAAAAAAATTCATTACTGAAAATATAATGTCTGATCATAACTGTCTAGTTATCCTGAAAATTAAAAAATTTCGAATCGTTCTAAAAAAATTATTTTTAGTTGCAGGGGTCAATTATAATCATTTTTGGTCAATAGACATACCCTCGAAATCCTACGCACTTTCGAGAAAAAAATTCCTTACCGAAAATCTAATTTATGGCCAGAAATGTCACTCCAAAATTTCTTGCATATCTTTAAAACGTCATAACTTTTGAACGGATTGGACGATTTTCATTTTTAAAAAAGCAAACTACGCGTATTTTGATGGAAAATATGTACAAATCGCAAAAATATTCGAAAAGTTGATCTTTGACCCCGGAAAATGAGAAAAACCCCATAAAAATGGTCTAATATTCAAACGCCCGTAACTCCTACAATAGTGAATATATTTCAATGAAACTTTTTTCTGAAGTAGAGCTCATGGGTACCTACAAAAAAGTATTAGATAACTTTTCTATTGGGCGTCAAACAAAATTACTAAAAATGAAAAACTAATTTTTAAGAAAAATCGACAGGGGGTAGGTGCCTAAATTTTTCGGCGAAAAAAAAAAATTTCAAATCGTCCTAGAAAAATTATTTTCAGTTGCGGGGGTCAATTACAGTAATTTTTGGTGAATAGACATACCCTCGAAATCCTAACCAGTTTCTAGAAAAAAATTCAATAAGTGGATAAATTTTTCGGCGAAATTAAAAAATTTCAAATCGTTCTAAAAAAATTATTTTTATTTGCAGATGTCAATTACAATCATTTTTGGTGAATACACATACTCCCGAAATCCTATCCACTTTCGAGAAAAAAATTCTTTAACGAAAGTATACCGTGTGGCCGGAAATGTTTCTATAACTTTTTAACGAAACCTCAGTCAACAAATTAGTATCCTTGATTTTCGTTTTATTTTGGCCTCTAGAATATCCCATTAAAATTTTTCCCAAGGGTGGCCGATCACCCTGTATAATCGCTTTGATATATAGAATACTCTTGCAAATTGTTTGGAAAGTCCTGCTAATTTCGTGAAAACACAGTCACCGAAATATAGATGACGCGGCGGTCAATGCGTTAAACGGAACCGATTGCAGAATGTAGGGGTTGATTTGCACGGAGGGTGAGCCAACAATTATCCCCGATATTGCTATCAATTTTACTCAAATACAAATACAACTGCGACGTCAGCGTTATGTTCCAACGTGATTCGCTTGCTTTTTGACGCACCTGGTCCATCGTTGAAGCTTTCTCACACCTTCAAAAAGGAACATTTTCATCTTAAAATTTCAATTCTTTCGATGACTATCTTAATCATAAAGACGTATAAAAAGTTTCTTTAAAATCCATCGAGCCATTTAGATACATTTAGATTTATAAGTAATTTTGAACAAAAGTATTACAGTTTTTACACTTGTTGCGCATTGTATTAATTTCAACGACGTAAATAAGCTAGACGCCCAGCCAAAAGCTAGAGGAGTATCAGTGCTATAGTCAGCGTCGATTCCAATCACGTCGTCCAATTACAGAGAGCGTATCGTCTTGTTATTTCGATACGTTGTTGCTGTACACATACACGATCATTGGTCGAGTTAAGGGCCACAGAGGTACAACTGGTATTTGCGTGACTGTGACAGGATAAAAAGCCCAGAAGGGGTATGGGAGAAGCATCAGGCGTGTCTTTCAAAATGAAGTCCTCTTTTATTATGGCAGAGCAAACAAATTCTTTCAATCGTGGCCTCTTCGCTATCGTCTCCCTTTGAGACTAAATGTAGCCATCCGGTGAGCCCTTCCCGTTCGATTCAGTTTTTTCGAGTATTTAAGTACAGTCGGGGCCAAAAATTCGGGCGCGAAGAACGCTCATGGCGTTACTTCGTTCGTTCGTAAAGAACGTTTTACGTTTTAAATGGTAAATTTAGTAAAAATGTAGAATAAAAGCGCGAGAAAATATTACATAAAATCTGATGCTTGTGAATTTTTAAATGTCGTCACTGAGAAATGCTCTAACAAAAAAGAAAACAAATACATCACCGAGTTATCGTTCTGTTTTGCCCAAGTATAATTTGACAAAATAATCGAGGACGTGTATGAGAAACGGATGACCGGTAAAAAAAAAGTGCTGCGAGGCTAGTGGAGCGCGCGTGAAAGTTGCAAAAGTTCGCGTGTAAAGGGTATAACGAAGCCCGGAGTAATAGAGCGGTCGGAAAAGATCGCGCGGGAGATGGGAACACCGAACACCGGAGTCGAAACATCGAAAACCATGAAAGTTCCGACGATGTAATCAGCGCGAAATAACTGTGATTCGACGAACGTTTCTTTTCTTTTCCGAGAAACGAGTGCCGTGCGGGCAGAAAGCGTCCCTCCCGTTCTGTTGGCTGGTTCGGTCTCTTTGCACAAACTCTCTCGGCGTTACGTGTGCCCCGGCTTATGTGCGGAAGCGTGTAAGCTCCTACAAAGTATCCGCTTTCCATGACTCGATGTGCTCAACTTCGCCCAAAAAGAGGAGAAAAAGAGAAAAAAAAGAAAATGTCGCTCGACCGTCCCCGGTAATCGCTTGTTCACCGAGTCCGCCGCCGTCCGTCCTCCCACCTTGCCATCGATTGACACGCAACCCTCGAATACTGGCGGTCGAACCTGTAAGATTTCGCTGTGCAAAACGGGACGAAGAGAACCGAGGAGAGTCGCGCGCGTCCGGTACGGCGACACGAGCCAGGCCGGAGTGTTGCTTTCCCCGGGCTTGTACCCTGGCCTTGAAATTTCCCTCTCGGTGGGCCAACCCCTCGCTCCTCGGCCCCCTCGCGGAAAATACGCAAGGCTGGAGGTGGAGATAAAAAAGGAGAGGAGCAGAGGAAAAAAAGAAGAAGGAAGAGAAGAAGAGGGAGAACGCGAGAGGCGATAGACAAGGGGCGACACGGCCGGGGAAAGAGAGGAGGCCTGGATGTGGATGGCAATGCCCAGCAAAAGCGCGACCCTGCTCGCGATAAGTTTGCACAGAGAGCGAGAGTGCGTAGAAAGAGAAAGCAGAAACGGTTTCGACGCGATAGGGGAAGAGAGAGGAACGCGCTTTCGAGGGTACGGTCGAAAGGTGAAGAAGAGGCGGAAGGGAGCCGCTGGTGGATTCAGCGGATAGAGGAGCCCGGTAGGGGAGGGTGGGAGGGAGAGGAAGAGGAGAATCGCCGCGATGCCGGCTCCGACGGAGTCGTCGTACCGTAGAGGGGAGGGGGTTGGTGGCGGTAGCGGCGTTGGACGAGTAAGAGGGTTGGCATGGAAGTCTCGTGGAAGTCCAGAATAGGGATGGTGGAGCGACGAAAGGGGCGCCACGTGCTACGGGAGAGGGTCGTTCATCCCCGGGTCAAGGTTACCCTCCTCGCAGACCTCACCCTCGCTATTGCCAGCACCGTGCCATTTACCCTCAGCATCGCGGTTGCAGCCACCATCGATCCTTACTTTGCTTTTTCTCCCTGGCACCTTCGGGGAAACTCTTCCGCGATTGTTCCGCGGGTTTCTTGCTCCGTCGAAACTTGGCTTCCTTCGCCGAACGACCGATCCTCTTTTGTACCTGGGTCAAGGTTACATCCCCCGTAGATCCGATCGGCTGACCGGCGCCCCCTTTCGAGCTCGTTTCTCGAAACGACGTTCCTCCTCGCGACGGAGAAAGCTTTTGGCCCGCGTCCCGCGTACCTGGGACACATAATCCGTTTTCGATTCGTCGCGGCATCGAATCGATGCTTAAGCCCTGCCTCTTCTTCGTCGTCGGTGTACGGGTCCTGACGGACTTGAGATATGTTTGCGTTGCGGAGGACCGCCTCTCGTTCCCGGCTTAGCTTTCTGTCGACGACGGCCTGTCTCGTTAGGCGGCGGGGATTATTAAATTCGCGTGCACACCGGGTCCGGCTGACTTTTATCAACAAATGCATATGACGTGCATGAATGCACTTTGCGATTCATTAATCTGATGGAAGACCACTCGTGATCCTGAATGTACTCCCACTGGCCCTGGGCGTTTACCCCGGGCTTGCCTCGGCTGCAACTCTTTTTATCGATCCTTGTGCACAGACCGATACTTCCGCGCCTTTCATCAGCCAATCAGGGCTACGCCTCTCGCGTCCAAATAAAAATTGCCAACACGACGGTCGTTAAGACACGGAATTTTCATCGGATATCCGCGAAAATCGATTATCGATAATCGTATTCGTAGACTGCGCGACGCCTGTATTTTCCACGGTTACGTTCCACGCGCTTTACGAAAACTATCGCGTTTCTCTTCAGTTTTCTTTTTTTTTTTCGTCCACTCTTCCCAGACATTAAAAAGTTAGTTCTTAAAGATTTTATTTTGGAATTTATCCGATCCTTTTTTACTCGGTGGCTCGTAGTCTTTGTCTACGGCTAAGTCTTGCGTGCTTCCGTCTTGTTGACGGAGGACGAAGCATTCTTGTTATTGATCATCAAACATGCTACGCGAATCCACTGTGGCCAATCGTGGTGTGGCGTCTGTGTGGAGACGTTCTACGAGCAAATCATGAGTAATTCAGGTGACGTTCGACGCGGTGGGTCCGTGAGTTGTTGAACGCAACCATTATCAGGACTGCGCATAGAACGTGGTGTATTTATTCTTTTATGCGTTCCCAACAAACATTGCGTGTGGTCTAGAAAGCTTATATTCTCTCTGCTTCCCGCTGATAAAATTTCTCAGAAACGCCGGAAGCTCGTAAACATTTAATCGAAATAATTCGTTCGACGCTGATCTGCGATATTCGACAACAAATGACACAAATGACACAACTTTTTCAAATCCTAAATCCGAAAACATTCAATGGTTGGTAATTTTATTATTGTTAGTTTTGTTTGCTCGCAAAACGGTCATATTTCAATAAAATGTTATACAAGTGTATTTCAAAATATATCTTACTACAGGTTGAATCTTCAAGAGTAGATGTGTGAAATCAAAGAAAATTGGAGGAGGATATTTACCTTGTGTTTCTTGTTAGTTGCATAAATAACGTAAGCACATTGAACGTTACCTTCGTGTCGCATAGTTACTCGACTGTTATTTGAGGCGGTGTCATAACATTTGTACGATAGACGTAAATTCCGTGTCAGGTTGGCAGACCTCCCAGAAACCAGCGGAGTAATGCCCGATAAGGCTGCAACGGGGATGAAATTTCTTGACGGAAACCATAAAACGCCGTTACCCTAAAAATCGTATCGCCCGGCACCTCTGTTTCATTCCTGGGCAATAAAAAGGGGCCATGTTTTGGCAGTGGTGTGCACGTTCTTGTAAAATGTCGAGTTCACTTGTTTAGTTCATCGTTATCAACCTCGAAAAATGTTCTTCGTGTTCTTTGAATCGGCGATGAAAACAAACAAAATTTTTATCTTGAATGTTTTATAAATAAAAATTCAACTTCTTTAATATTTATGAAAATTTAAAGTGTAAAATTTTTCATTATATGCATTATCGATAGATTGGCGAGATTGCCCCGATGAAAATGAGTCCAAACACGACCTTATTCGCATACTTGCCCGACAGAATCTTATACACGGTGCACCTGATACGCATAACCGAAAATAGTTAGAACGAGGTCGTGTTTGAGCTTGTTTTCATCGACTAACCCTCGTCAATCCGTTGATAGTACTGTCACGGCGATATAATGAGAGATATAAAAATTTAAATGTTCATTAGTAGATGACTCGTCTTATCCAGAGCCGTATCGCTTTTGAACATCAAACGCCTATCGCGCGTAGGCGGAGGGTCGCTTCGAGCGTCCCCAGAATTGGTTGGGGATATACCTGCTGTAAGGTTTGCAGACAAACATCTTTTAAGGAAACACTGTGATCTGTTTGTGGTTTTATTCTTGCGAGGATTTTTTGACTCGAAAGAAAAACAACATTCAGCTCCAACAAAATGAAAATTATTAGGGGTGAAAGCAGTAACAGAGCATTAGTTTAAAAAACGTTGATTCGAATTTTATTCGAGCATCAAGAGATTAAAAATCTCGAAAGCATTTTCAGGACTATTTATTACGAAGGTAGTTATTGTTTCGACCGAATTTCGTGATTTTATCGAGCACGAGAGGGGTTGGTAAACGCCGCTGTGAATCCTCCGCGCATCGTGAAAAGAATCTCGCTGCGAGCCGCTTTCGTAAATTTGTCTTGCCCCGTGACGTTAGGGATTCGTCGTCGCAATTCTGTCTTCCTTCCGGTATCGTGTCAATTTGAATGCATTCACATCGCCATGACGCATAATTCGCGAATGCCGGTGAAGGAAGAAGTCTACTGGCGTTAGGGTAGCATCGCCATAAACTCTCATTCTCTCTTATTTATCACCCTCCGCGTGTACCATTCCTTCGCTCATCCGCTCGGCGAACCTACCATTGTACGGTGTAGGGAAAGAACGCTAAGGAGAGGAGGAGGGGGCGAGGGGACGTGGTAGGGCGAGTTAAGAATGCATTTCGCGTTCGTCTGGTCGCTGTTCTCCCCGTATATACAGCGATTAAACGTAAAGCCAATAGAGACTTGTTAAAAGAGCAGGACCATCTTTTTCTCCGCGCATTGAAATTCATCCCGACGCGTGTCGAAGTTAACCTCCGTGCAGTCGGAAGTCATTCTGAAGCGGTTACTCTAAAGTATTTTTATGTTTTACACAATTTTTTTAGTTTAAATTGAAAAAAGATACATTATTAAATTTTTTAAAAATGTAAACAAATTTTATGAACATATTTATTGATTAAAAATAATAATTTAAAAATTTTTAAATGTTTCCCCCTCTACCATAATACTTTTCACGATACGAAACACAATATTATTAAAAACAATAATGATAAAAATATAATCTTCGTGATTAAGAGTGCGATTAAATAGTAAACAATTTTATTTTAATTTATTAAGTGAATGTTGGGAAATACGATTCGATCGGTCGATTTGTTTGTCGAGAATTTAATTATAAAATAAACAAATATTTCGATAATTGGGACTTGTAGAGAAATGACAAGCGTTGCAGAGATTAGAAATTTTAGATAAAAATGGGGTAGAGAGATGGGATAAGACTAACGGGTCTAGCAGTGAGTTCAGATAAGTGAAACTATGTATTCCGGTGAAAGAATACGAGCAATGCACAGGCAAAATACATACTTTTACGTCCCTTACACTCTTGGTGGACTGTTGTTACTTGGACAGACAAAGCATCGAGTGCTGTAAAATTCCATGTCTAGGCATATTTGATCAATTCAATTCGAGTGATCGACAGAACTAGCGCGCAGATGATTTTGTTCAATGAATTTCTACCGCGAGCGATCGACATTGCGAGATACGAGGCTTTCAGGAGCCATCCACGTAATGATTTACAATATCGTACAATAAGTCGTTCATCGAAACGCAACGATAATTTTCTTATAACATTGTACAATCACATTTTGCAATTATTGGCCAGCTATATCAACGATAATTGTACTAATTGTTGTACGAGAAATTGCTTACTTAAACCCCTATTAAGACATTAGGCTTAATCTTCTCGATATCGATGATTTCAGCCATTTTTGGTGTCAGGGTCAAATCAGACCCTACATTCGTTCCATCAGAGACATAATTAAACGATACATAGACTATCAAAAATTAATGTTTTTACTTTTCTTTACAACATGAATATTTACATATTTTGTCTTGTATTTGTTGTATATATTTTGTATATTAAAATTCATCGTTGCTATAATCTTCTAATATAAAAACAACGTCACTGAGCAGCGATATAGATATATCCTTCGTTACGTAATACTTTATTATCGCTATTATTGTTTCTTTTTGTTCATAATTATGTAACATTAAATATTATTAAAAGATACATTCGTTGGAGACACGCTGACATAAACGAACGACAGACATTTGAATAAGAGCAATAAAAAAAAAAACATGCAGTATAGCGATAGACGTATTTCACAGAGTCGTTTTTATAATTTAAAAAATCACGTTTTAATAATGTCATACGAGAAATCTGTTATTCCAATTATTAACTCCCTTCTCTAATTTTTAATCCTCGCGCACGATATCTAAATCGATCGAAGCCCGCTAATCGAGTAATCTATACCGGAATTCAGGTTCGATAAAAAGACCCCCGTGCGAACCGATCTTTCGTATCTCCCGCGGCGGTCGTTTATTTCTGGGTGCTAATTATTCGAAGCGTTAAATTTCCATAATTCGTGGTTTTCGTCCCTATACGCGAGGTTTCGGCGCATCAATTTGTCTAGAAGCGGCAAGAAATTTCGACCGTAGAGGGTTAGTTCAATATTTAAGAGCGTCTGGGCGAGCGTGGTATGAGCACTTCCGAAAAAGAACGAACGGGTCCCGGTTACAAACCCCCGTCCCGAATATATGCACTTCGCATTTGTCTACCCACGCTTGGTGCGTCCGCGATGTTTATGCGATTCACCGATGCAAAGGTGGAGGTGGAGAAGGAAGAGGACCCGCCGTGGGGTTGCGCGGGGCTGCGGGGGCGGTAGAATCGTCTCCCTTCCGAAATAATGTCGAGTATACCGAACGCAGGAACGTAACCAAGGGAGTGCGCGCCCGCTTATTGCCTTAAATTGCTAATTGGGCTTAGGACCGACGCTGCCTTTCCACAGCGCGGCGGATGTCTCTCTCTTTCGCTCTGCAACGCGAAAGCACGCGATTCCGTCTCCTTTCAGCTCACGGTTATGCCGTCCTTCTTTGCTCTCCGCGTAGATCCCCGACTTCGACTTCCTCGATGCCTATTGTCGGATGTCAGACCCTTCGCCCCCTCTCTCTCTCTCTCGCCATGCAACAGAGACGGTCGTAGCACGAAGAAACGTCGGGGACGAAAAGGAGCAGGGGCGCCGGTTACGAGAGAGAGATTAACGCACCCTGGTTCTTTTCTCCCCTGTCGAAACAGCATTTACCCCCATTGTTTTCTCATCTCTAAAAGTTTAACAGGATCGACGCACGGTACCTTTTCAAATCTGGTCGCGGGACTCTGCTCTTCCCCAAATGTCCTCCCTCTCTTTCTCGGATGTCCCGACGGAGAAAAAGGGACGGAGCCCAGAGAGTGGCGAAGACACGACACTTGACGAAGTCGCGTTCCTTTGCACGAGTTTTTGGTAAACCGTACGTGAAACGGCGAATTCGAGACACCCAGCTGTTTCAAGCTACGGTGGTTCCTCTCTGATGTTCGTCACTTTTTCCCTCGATTTCGTTCGCGGTGTCGTTCCCCACTAGTTCCTTAAATCCATCTTCCTGTTATTCATAACTCGCGTAACGAAGCAACAAATCGCAGGAGAAAGAATACAATTTTTGTAATTATGAAATTGTTTTAAACCTTTGCACTCCTTTGTCGAGTTCGACATTTTTTCAAGCCCAACCCAAAGAGATATCGTAGACTTGAAAATTACAAAATACAACAATAGTTTTAAAAAACAGGTATCTAATTTAATTCGTTTGTTCCTCTACTTATTTAAATTGCCCTGTTTTTTAGTGAAAGTAAATTTCAAATAAAACACTTGAAAACGTTGGGAACTGCTGGTAACAAAATTCAAATACAATTCGGAGTGCAAAGGGTTAATCACTAATCACTGAGCTGAGCTTTTATATCAAACAGGACTGGATAGGAATTAGAAAAGGAATGCAAACGAGTTATGTACTCTTTACAGTAACAAGAAAATAGTACCACAGTTCAAATATAAAAAAATGATTATATATAAAAGATACGTAACGTTAGTTTCGATAATAATAATCTGTTGAAACCTTGAACTTCTTTAAAAAATTCTAGATTTTAGAGTCGATCAGATCCTTTCCTCGATAATGGTACGCTGACTCGATTCCGCGACTTTTTCGTTCGCGAATCGAATAAATTAAAAAAAATAGGGGAAGTAATATATTCCGATTAAAAATAATGTTTCTGCTATTAATTTCTTAATCCTTGTGATACTCAATGCACTTAATCTCTGTTCAAAATAATTACTCAAAAGTTTTGAAGCAATTAGATATAGCGTAGAAGTTTAAATAATGTATGGTTTTTTTGGCGGGCTTACTTATCCATGTCCTTATTATCCTAAGCCGCTTTCGAACGCGTTGCGAGGCCAATGGGAAGCGGGCCGTTGTGACAGGTAAAAAAAAGAAAGAAAAAAAAATAGTAATCGTGGTTTCGCCAACCGATTTCACGACTCACCTGCCGGTCGGATAACGCGATGGGTATATACGCACGAACAGTTTGTTCCTTATCGCATTATCGTACACTCGTATATGCCCATCGTATACTAATCTTGATACTGTTTCGCTCGCAGAGATACTCGTTTCTCTCCGACATGCTTGCACGACGATAAAGAGAAATTACCATTAATCGGCGGTGTCCTGAGCATGATGCTCGCACGACGATATCGTAATCAACCAAAAACAACAACAAATATAACGCAACGATTCCCGTTCGTACGTTTAACGGGTTTTTCCAATTAACCCCTTAACGTACGATTTAATGTAATTTTTCAAACGTATACTATTTAATTTTGTTATGATTTATTTTACGAATACCTCGTGAATGTTAAAATGTGTTAATTTTAATATATAAGTCTTGATAACGAGTGAATAGCCCCATGATTGTGAAATTTAACATCAAGAGCTTGTCATGAGTTAGACTCGTTATTGTATGGCAAAGGGTTAAACACTTTTGAAAAAACGATTTTTCAATATGTTATTATAATTGTTGCCAACATACGTTCGTATGTATTCATAAAACAAATCTATTCTTTTTCGTGACCATTCTTTGTACGAATTTAAACAAAATTAAATGGTATACGTTCGACGAATTATTTGAAATTAAATAGTACGTTAAAGGGTTAAGGGGTAAGATCACTGTAAAAATCTGAAATAAAGCATTTTTTTGCGATTTTTTTTGGATGGATGAAAAAGTAAGAGAATAATAATATTCAAGAATGTTATTAACCATGTCGTTAAGTTTAAAAAAAAATATTTATTTAAAAGTAGTGCAAAATGACGACGCTGGAGCCATTCTCGCGAGGCGTGTTGAATTTGCGTGTTGTAACTGATGCAAATTTGTATCTGGAAAAAAAACAAAAACTTTTCTCTTAATCTACATGAGTATAGCTGGAGAAATACGTAGGGGATTTTTGAAACATTAATTTTTGTATGATTGGCGAACATTTGAAGTAAAAAGTTCAATTTTGTACAAAAAATGGGCCAATCATATGTCAATAAATAATGTTAAAATTAACTTATCTTATATACAGTGGTTTTAATCCTTAAATGTTTCTGTCATTTGGAATGCTGTAAAAAAAGATAACTTATCAGTGGTTTTGCATCTTAGAAACCTCTAAACTTTTCCGCAAGAAAACTTTGACCCTCCCATTGGGAATCTCTATTTCATCAATCTGGAGATATACTTTCAAAACAGTAAAATAACCATTTCTAGCACAGTGTTATCGATGGCTACTTTCGCCATTATGCAAGACCGTTTTCGCGATGTTTATTTCCGTTGACAATCATTTCTTGTTTAACCTTATCCCCATTGGGAATCTCTATTTCATCAATCTGGAGATATACTTTCAAAACAGTAAAATAACCATTTCTAGCACAGTGTTATCGATGGCTACTTTCGCCATTTTGCAAGACCGTTTTCGCGATGGTTATTTCCGTTGACAACCGTTTCTTGTTTATCCTTTCTACTCACGCAGGGTCTCGGAACTACTCAAATTATTCCGCCGCGGACGGATTAAGAAATGTTAATTAGCCGCGAAAGCGAGGCGTAGCTCGATTCCGTTTCTCGGTGCAGGGAATCGCGTCCGGTAATACGCGGAAAGGCGTATCGATTGTAAACAGGCCGAGAAAAAATTTCGAACACGATCCGACAATCATAGGTGTCTGCTGGCCACGTGGCAGCTGCTTCAACAGCTGTTACCACCCCGATGCATCAGAAGGTGCGCCAGTTTTTGTTTTTTTTTTCTTTCTTTCTTTCTTTTTTTCATTTTATTTTTCTCTCTCTTTTTGCTGCTGATTTTTAATGTCGCGATATCACGCGCGGAACGCGACGGTGCTCGCTCGCTCGCTGGCGTGCACGCTCGTGTCCGCCACAAAAAGGAACACAGCACCGCCGTTGCCAGAAGCGGCCAGCCCTTCGTACGGAATTATCTCCCGTTCATCTTCATTCACAGTTCTTGCGCCGATTGACAGCTACAAAAGTCTCGCGCGACGCTCTCTAACAAGAACTCCCGGCGAAATTGTTAATTCTCGCCTACGAGACATCGTATTTAATTAATCTCCGTTGTCCGTCGTCTAAGGTGCTCGTTGGCACTCGCCTTTCACGAGACAAGGCGTACGTATACAGGTTGCTCCACGAACCGTGCTACAAAACATTTACACGCACTCCTTTTGTTCCCTATCTCGCGATACGAAGGGATCTTATTGCGATAGACGTTAACCCCTTGACGTACGATTTAATGTCGAATAAATAATGTCGAAAGTATACTATTAATTTTATTTAGATTTGTTCGTATAAGAAATGGCCACGAAAAAGAATAAATTTGTTTTATGAATACCTCGTAAATGTAAAAGTGTATTGATTTTAATATACAGGGTGTTTGGTCACTCCTGGGAAAAATTTTAATGAGGGATTCTAGAGGCCAAAATAAGACGAAAATCAAGAATAACAATTTCTTGACTGAGACTTCGTTAAATAGTTATTAACAATTAAATTCAAAAATTTCAAATCGTTCTGGAAAAATTATTTCCGATTGCGGGGATCAGTTGCAATCATTTTTGGTGAATAGACATACCCCCGAAATCTTGCGCATTTTCGAAAAAAAAATTCAGTACGGGCGGAACTTTAAACGTTAATAACTTTTTAACGAAGCCTCCATCAACAAATTGGTATTCTTGATTTTCGTCTTATTTTGGCCTCTAGAATCCTCCATTAAAATTTTTCCCAGGGTTGGCCGAACACCCTGTATAAGACTTGAGATGACGAGTGAGTAGCTTCATGATTGACGCTAAGGGGTTAATTGACGCTATTCTACCGATAGAATAAATCTGATTGCCAGGATTCCCGATTCTACGTACGGTTAAATAGGGTTTGCAACGTATTCGTTGGTTTAACCAAATAGTAACGTCGTAATTTTTCTCATAACAAAATAAGTGTAGTTTCCAATTGTCCAAAAATAGTTTTGTTTTCGTGGACAATTCGACAGGTCAATAATAAAAATCTTGCACAAGTAATAATTCGGCGCTTAACAGATTAGATTGTTCTCTGTAATCTTGCAAGTTATCGCGGTGAAATAATGTGTTATTTGCGACGTAAACGTCTTGTAACAGGGTTAGCGAAACGCCCTGTACGCGCGCGTGATTCGCAAAGAATTCGATACAATGGGAAAATCAATTGCAAGAGAACTCCCCCACCCCGACCGTAGAATCCACGGGGCTCGCGAGAGTTCGTTTTTTCGTACAAACAAAATTGTTCGTGCAACGCGTGTTTTTCTGTCCACGTTTCTCTCCCCTTTCTTCGTCAGGGAGCCGTACGCATGGTCGAGCCACAGAGTCCGGGATATTGATCAATTAGGAAAAATTCATGTTGAATGGTCCGCCGACTTGCGAAATCAATTTAAAAAAAAGAGGCGGAGAAATAAGAGCAAGAGGAAATATACGTGAATACGGCGGTGCCCGGGTGTTGTTGGTTTTCATCGAATATGTAGAAACGAAACAGTGTGAAACGCGCTTCCCGTTTTCTCAACCCCCTCTGTGGCTGTTGCCTGGATATTTTTGGACTTTTTTTAAACGCAAGTTTCGTACAAAAACGTTACGTAAAAATAGATGCTGATGCGTCGATGAGAATTACCAGGATACCCTGTTGCGCGAACATTGTATCACGCGATTCAAGTTGGTTTTAACTTATCGTTCAGTCGTTGGCTGTCTCCATTAAAATCGGATGCACGCGATGGTTCGTATCGTTCGATCGGTTCTGCCTGTGGTCTACGATTATTTGCGGCGCGTTTTATGCTAGAACTCTTCGAGTTACTCGGAAAAAGCTACCTGAGCTTAGTTGACTCGAATATTCGAACGGGAAGAAGCGTAGTTGCTTTATAAGCTCCATTTTGAATTAACTTGTTAACACAAACGGATCGTGTATTTAGTTATTACAGACTCTACCAATAAATTTATTTATTTTATAACTTAATAATACGTAAAACGCCATTAATTTATAAATTTACTTCGAAACCATTCGATTATTAATAGAATTAAAGTATAGATAACCGAATCGTGTTTTACTAGGTCCGACAAACCGAACCTTTGCGACTCGAATTTCGAGATACTCGAATGTTTTAAGTACTCGACAAATTCTAGCTTCAACTGTCACCGGATTCGTTCAAATTCGCGATTACGCTACGCCCCTTGAAGCTTCGATAACGACGAGTTATCGATACGAACCGACCCTTTACGGTGTTCATTTGCCTTCTTCCCTACTTGGAAATGCTTGTCTTGAAATCGCCATCATTATGTTCTCAAATTCCGCTCTCACAGAAATGCTCGTCAAGTACATGGAGATTCCCATGGAACGGAGAAATGAAAAGGGATTCTTGAGTGACCGAGGGGTTTAAATTGACTGTAAAAAAGCCCACCGGTATATTTGGATCGAGCGATTGGCCGATCCGTCAAAGGGAACTGTGCTTCGATGATTTTGATCGCCGACTCGCCTGAAGTACGTATCGTAAATGCTCGTAGAGAAAAATACTTTTTTTAAATTCGACAAATTTGTTGCATCATAATTGCAATGATTTAATATACTTATAAATCCGCCATTTCACGTGCAACAACTTAAAATATAATATAAATAATAATGTGATTCTACTTCGAACGATTCGTCATTTCCCTTCGGGATTTCGCGCAAGGTTGAAGTTTGAGAGACACTGGTTCCGCCTAATACGCAGAATTAGAATTGATTATCAAGGAAACTTCTAAAAATGTGGATTCGTTGTGATCATGGAGACGATGATCGCGAAAAAAAGAAGCGAATTTCGTGTACTCTCTCCACGTTACGAATTCGTGGACTGTAATCTCTCGCCTTAACGCGGTTCGGGAGTCTCCGTATATCTTCGTGGAACTTCGATTTCCGCGCTGATCGAGCGTGGCGCTCGAGTCGACCGGCTCTTCTCGCATTTGCAGTACGCGGCGGGACGTGAGCCAGCGTGTCGTGGAAGAATGATTTTTTTCGGTATAGCTGTCGGTAAAGGGCAACGTTCGTGATTTTCGTATTTCTATCGTTATCTCGATTTCTCGGCGTGGTCACGCGTCGACGTTTTCTTCGTTCGCTGGAGACGACTCGTCGAAGTTTCACGGGACTTGCCGCGAAGTGCTTCCAGGAGCTTTGTAAATATATATTCGTTCCGTCGTATCACGGACACGTGGTACCGCTGAAATCACGTACACGTTACGGTGTGGAGTTTGACGAACTTCGGTTTGTAATTAGCGACTTATTTGCTTTTTCAACGACGCGTCGCCGATAGAAAAGAATTCCCGTGCGTTCCACTTCCACATGCGTGTCACTGGCAGGACGCGAGTGAAACGCCAATCGTTTTTTTCTACGTCATATAAAATCCGCTTGTACCACGCCGTTGATGGTTAATCTGTGTACACGTTCGGTCTTCGTGAAAGGGCGACGGAAAGATCCTTTTCGATCGTCCGGATATCGTCGATCGATCTTGGTATCCACGTAATAAACGTTCTTACATGTCGCTTGCGCAGTTTGTAATTTTCGTAACGGTAACGCGATAGTAAAAGTTACGCAGTTTCGACCGAATTCCTGGAACCGGATAGATTGCTTCCGTGCGAGCGGTGTGTTCTCCATCGTCCGGCGAACCTCGCGTGTTATTTTGCCGATACGAGACGAGACGAGGCCAAGAACAATTTCTCGGACTCGAAAGTCTCTTACCGTCGTTGTCAACCGGTGCTTCGATACACAAGACTCGAAGATAATCCGTTTCCTGTACTTATTTGAACACGTTCACCAACCTGATTTCTCGGACTTAACCTTGCCCGTACGCGCGTGTTGTGTGTTTTTATGTGACTTTGTGCGTCGCGGGGTATCAAAGGTGACGAACGTAAGGTTAAATATCGATGAAAAACAGGAGAGAGAAGGATAATCGAGCCCCTGGAAAACAATAGAGGAAAAATCAGTGCGGTTGTTTTTCGGTATGCTGGTGCCAACAGGCGCCGTTGTTGCGTCGCTAACAAACGGGGGCAATGCTATTGGCTGACTACCAATAAGTCAACGACGAACCTCACCGTATCTGCAAATTCACAGCGCCGCTGTACGTGTAAGTGTTCACCAACTTGTTTACATCCGTTTTTGTTACCCTATGTACACGGGCTGCAGATATGTATACTTCGATCATTATGCGTCTCATTGTATTCATTGGATTTGAATGTCGATGTTGCTTTCGTAAGTACACAAAATATTCAAGAAATAATACCCGGTTTCGCGACGTTGCTAACTTTCAAACGTTCGAGCTCGTACTGTCTCTTTTTCAAAATCAGAGTCCCAACGATTGCTTCGTAAAATATAGATTCAATTTAGAATAACGGTATAGTCTAGTACAAACATAACCTTTATCGACCCCGCGTTGAGGTCTTCGATAAAATGTTAGGATCACAATACCAGCGCCTGTAGAGAAATAAACATACAAGAACTTGAATTCAAATAAGTCTCGAACGACCGTTGTATTTTATTACGTGACATTTTGATCTAAGTTCTTCAGCAAAGTTGTTACTGCAAAATTAACAAAATCTTCTAGTTAGCGATACGATAGTTGAATGACAGCAAAAGTGGGAATGTCAAGATAGACGTATAGTGTAAACCATGCACATATTTGAAATTTATTCTAGAAATATAGGTTATTTAATAATAGTACGTTGTATATAGAATTTTCACAGCAATTAGTAGAGTTTATTGTGCTTGAATCTATAAACAGAAAACAATACACTAAAATAACTTTCAAATCAGGCAAGATTCGTCACGAATAAGCAAATTAGAGATTTCATCGCTAGCGCTGTAATCGTCACGACTGAAGTATACTGTGTTTGTTCGAACCCAAGATCGTATTTCGGTAGAATGCGAAGTTGCGTAAAAATTTTCCTCCGAGCATTCCTCTCCGCGTTACGCAATTTTTTTCGCGTTGCATAATTTCGGAGGCTGTTTAATTGGAAACGAGCCGGAAACCACGTCGACGGTTTTGCCCGCGCCGATGCGAGGCGATGCGAAATGAAATCGCGAATCGACGCCACTGAGCGTTCTTCGCTATCTTCAGGCGGTTCTTAACGCCTCTAAGATATCACCGCCCGTACCCGGGATTTAGGTCAGTTTTGCAAGTTTCGTAATCGTCGAGCTAACGGATAACCGGGTACTTCAGTCTGCGCGAACTATGCGGGTCCAGTTTTTGGTAAACGAACAAGGCATTTCACTTCCAAACGATACAAAGATTCAACTCACAACTCACGAATCTTTTTCATTATTCGGTTAAATAAAATAGAATAATTCGAAATCGTGAGTAGTGTATATATTGGTTTATAATAATTATTGGAAATTCTTTCTTTTTGAGGGATGAGAGGGCGTCCTCAAAAAAGCTTGGAAACCATTAATAAACGCGTGTCGTTAAACTATTACAATTACGCATGCTGTGGAGCTTATTATCTCATTTCAAGAGCAGGTGTCCGTATGAATAATATGAATTTTCGAGATACATTGTCGTTACGTGCACAAAGAACTCTTGCCTTTTAAAAAACTAGCAGGTTTAATATCTTTGAGATAGTTCTTAAACAGTTTATTTATACATTTTTGCTTCTTTTGTATATTGCGAACGTTTCCCATGAAATATGTATATTTGTCTAAAAGAAAAACTTATTTTTGACAAATTATACGGTTTCGTATGAGAATATGACACTGTCTTTGTCTTTTTTTTATGAGAAATGTGTTTTAAAATTAATAGAAATCCGGAACAGGTATTTTATATGAAACTACATACTTTTCACTATTAGTTAAACAAAATATTATTCGTAAAAGAAGCGTAGATTTACTGTGCAATGCCCGAGAAGAACAATACCAAATTGATTTGCGCTCTTGGGTGTGTAAGATTCGTAGACTCGTTGGCTGCACCTCGATAATGCTTGCTGCTCACAATGTATGCCCCCTTGGGGTGCCCAGGCCCCTAAAGTGGCCTGGGCCACCCAACAAAGATCAGTTCTGATTCGTCCCCATCCCACACTCAAGGTCACTAACGTCTTTCGTCTCCACAGTTTTTATGACCCCGTTACATTTCTTTCACCGAGTATGCCCATAGTTTATTTACGCCCTGTATATAAACGCAAAAAACGCCACACGCTTTCGTCGTAATTCGCGTTTCTTTTCGTCGTACCGATCCAATGCAAGTTTCTTCTTTTTACCGCATGAATCAGTGGTTTCTAAACTTTTTGAAAGTCATCCACCATTTAAAAAAAACTTACATTTCACGCCTGAAATTCTTCAACATAGAATTCTTTTTACGTGTAATTAAATTAAGTTGCTTTTCAGTTACATTCTACGCCTGAAATTCTTCAATATAGCATTCTTTTTACGTGTAATTAAATTGCTTTTAAGTTATATTCCAAGCTTGAAATTCTTCAATATAGCATTCTTTTTACGTGTAATTAAATTGCTTTTAAGTTATATTCCAAGCCTGAAATTCTTCAACATAGAATTCTTTTTACGTGTAATTAAATTAACTTGATTTTACGTTACATTCCACGCCTGAAATCTTTCAACATAGAATTCTTTTTATGTCTAATTAAATTGCTTTTAAGTTATATTCCAAACCTGAAATTATTCAACATAGAATTCTTTTTACGTGTAATTAAGTTGCTTTTAAGTTATATTCCAAGCCTGAAATTTTTCAACATAGAATTCTTTTTACGTGTAATTAAGTTGCTTTTAAGTTATATTCCAAGCCTGAAATTCTTCAATATAGCATTCCTTTTACGTGTAATTAAATTGCTTTTAAGTTATATTCCAAGCTTGAAATTCTTCAACATAGAATTCTTTTTACGTGTAATTAAATTGAGTTGTTTTTATCGATTGTGATTAAGTTGTCGTGAAGGCTTGACATTGCAATCGTATCGACGATAAAATTAAACGAAATATCGAAAATGTATATAACGAGTAGACGTTACAGGTAGTTCAAAACGCGTCTATATGCTAACGAATTACGCAGTAATCGTCTTCATCGAACTCTCATCTCATTTCCCGCGTACTATCGGCGCATAATTTTAAGGGACACTTGTTGCTGGACGAAGGGCGTGGTTATAAATTTCGGTAGCCGAAAACGGGTCGCGGGTGTCGTGTGTATCGCGGACGAGCAAACTTTGAACAGCACCGACACGTTGCAATATCAGCGACAAATTACTTGATACGTTCTTCGAGCTCGTGGCGAGTGATTCATTGTGCGAGAGACCGGTCGGTTGAATTATTAGTTACAATTACCGTTGAGCCGTTCGATAGTTCCCTCGCTAAGGACATTCTTTGCCGCCGTGCGGCCGTAGCGTAATCGACCAAGGAATAAAGCAAGACAAGGAAAACCTGTCGTCGAGTTGGATCGACAAGGGACCACCGACTTGCCTGTGAAGGAGCCTGAGAGCCGTCCTTCGCATTTGTCGTTCTCGCTTTCAAGTGATTCAGCATAAACTTGGGAAAAATCGGTGCAATCGTGCTCGCGTGCGTCATTTCGCGAACGGGGCAAACAGTATGCGCTCGCAAGCCAATTTTATTCCAGCAAGGATTCAGCGAAACCGATGATACACCTCTGATAATTATCTCTGTGATCTACGCTCCTTCTCGCTTTCTTGTCGGTTGTAACCAGTTCGTGTTACTCGTGGGATGGGCGAAGATGTGACTTCGTTCGATCGAACGGTTAAATTTTCGTGGAATAAAATTAGAATAACTATAACTATATACATTTAGAAGCATCTAAACGTTATTATTGGCGTCTTTCTACGCACTTTTACCAAATAATTGATGTGTCGCCAATAATAGTTATAACGGGGATTTAATTGGTCTCCTGACTGTAATGCAATGAAAACAAATGCATTCGACTGCTCCCGATCCAATAGGAGTGACAGCGTTTGATGTTTAGCTGAGTTTTATTATATTTCTCTATAACCAGAATAACTAAGGGAAAGTTTTTACGTATGCATGCAGGGTGTTCAGTCACCCTTGGGAAAATTTTAATGGGAGATTCTAGAGGCCAAAATCAAACGACAATCGAGAATATCAATTTCCTGATCGAGGCTTCGTTGAAAAGTTATTAAAAAATTAAATTAAAAAATTTCAAATTATTCTGAAAAAATTATTTTTGGTTGCGGAGGTCAATTGCAAGCATTTTTAGTGAATAGACATACCCCCGAAATTCTACCCACTTTCGAGAAAAAAATTTGGGTAGCTGCTGAAATTATTCGACAAAATTAAAAAATTTCGAATCGTTTAAAAAAAATTATTTTTAATTGCAGGGGTCAATTACAAGCATTTTTAGTGAATAGACATACCCCCGAAATTCTACTCACTTTCGAGAAAAAAATTCATTACTGAAAATACAATGGCTGACCATGACTGTCTGGTTACCCTGTAAAAAGAAAATGTTGAATCGTTCTAAAAAAATTATTTTCAGTTGCGGGGGTTAATTACAATCATTTTTGGTGAATACATATACCCCCGAAATCCTACGCACTTTTGAGAAAAAAATTCTTTACCGCGAATATAATGCGTGGCCAGAGATCTGTGATTATATTCCTCGTTTTTGTCATTTCATATGTAGATACAGTCCAATTATCTGGCATATAAACTTTTAATGAGAGATTTTAGAAGCCGAAATAAGACGAAAATCGAGTTCGCAGTTTGCCATTCTACAGCCGGAACTTCAAACGTTAATAGCTTTTTAACGAAGCCTCCATCAACAAATTGGTAATCTTGATTAGTCCTATTTTGGTCTCTAGAATCTCCCATTAAAATTTTTCCCAAGGGTGGCTGAACACACTGTGTATCTGGTGTTAATTCGTTTTCCTTCTGTTTTCCTCTTTTTTTTCCATCGCCATCGTTTACGTCTACGTTTCATTCCGCCTCTCTCCTTAGCTGGTCGGTCTTTCACAGCCGTCCGTTTGTTTCGTATTTTCATGCTTGCATCGAGCTCCTCTCCTCTTCCCATCTCTTTCACGACGACGAACAGCACATGTAAGTTGACGCGGAGACCAACTTGCTAATTCGTCGCGCAGAAATATCTCGAGCTCGTCTGCGGCCGCGGTTCTCGGATCGTTATTGTGAATTTCGTCGTCCTAGAATAAACTTCTCGAATACATTGGACCGAACGGGGCAGAGAAAAAGAGACAGAGAGTGCGTCAGTGACAATCCTCTTCTCTTTCTTGACTGTCGGCCTTTTAGTGTCCGTATTAGCGTCTCTCTTCCATCGGTTATTTCGTTTCGTTGAGAATTATTGAAGCAACTGAATGGATACGCGAGCCCGACATGATTTTACTACGGATATCCAAATACGGGCAAATTTTATTATGTAAATAGAAATTTCAAACAACAAATTGAAGCATTACCTCGATAATTGTTCGGCGGAATAAACGCTGATAATACTTCGCCGTGCGGTGTTTTTATTCATCTCCATCGTTTTATTCCGCGAGTAACAAATAAACGTGAAATAAAAACAAAATCTAGATGTCCCCGTATAAAAACATCGCGCATAAGTCCTTTAGAATTTTTTCGATTAACATTACGAGAAATATTTTTAGTGTTCTTAATTGAATACATTCACTATTTGTAACAAGTAATCATTTTCTTGTCCGTATTTCACAATTTCACGAAGCAGCGAAAGGATCGATCGAATCATTTTGCACCATGTAACGAGCTTCGTTTAATATCTATAATAAGTCAAGTTGTAGACATAATTACATGTCTTCAACTTGTGGAAAGGAACACGCCCACATAAAGGAACGTAGGATTACGATTGATTGCTACGAACCTGCATTTTATCACGTAGGTTGGATTCTATTTTGCTCTTATCCGAGATCATTAATGACCACCCTCTATTTTGAGGTTTTCGATATGTTATGGTTCCTTTTCATACGAACCAGTAATTCCACTTACTTTTAGTATTTTAAACTTTATATGCGCAGTTACAAGTTTCAGTTTACTTTTTAAGGGTTGTTATAAGAAAAAGTCTATTTTCATACCATGAAAACGACTATAGTATAGCCTATACGTTCTCCATTCTTCATTAGGGTAGAGGCATGTCAATAATTCGATATGATGATGATTAAATCTATGGTGCTGCGTATGGGTGCATTGTTTTATTGATACGCAAAAGGAATATCGACGGAAACGCTTCTTAAACGATACCAGGTGGTGGTATCGCATTCACTTTCCTTTAGAATCGTCAGATGGTTCTCGTGTGCTTGGTCTCGAGATAAAAAAAGGTCGATTCCAAGAACAAAATTCGCGCCATCGTTTCGTTAAAACGCAACGAGCTCTGTCGTGAACTTCTACGTTTTGTCGAAACATTATTGTACACTTTATGTTAACAAAATATCAATTTAATTCAGCTCTAGGGGTCCCTACGAAAGTTCTCTTGAACGCATCCACGAGACGATGAAACTGTATTAAACTATCTCAATATGCAATAGATCGGATATTATACGAAGACGAAACATTCCTGATAACCGAATTTTCCGATAATCGATTTACAAAAACAAAACAGAACATTTTTAATAAAACAATATGAAAGTTAATTTCTTCGAATGATACTTATTAATCTTCATATTATAATTTGGTAAAATATTGGCAACTGTCGGTAAGGTTGTTTTTAAAATTTTCAATCGTCCGATTTCAAACTCACGATATTAAATAAGCTTGATCAAATGGGCTCCGATCGATTTTCTTATAATCGACAATTCATTTATAATTTCAATTTAATTCCATCGGATATGTCTAGTAAATGGAATCGTTTTCCATTTCAAAAATTCGCTCGATTCCGTCGAGCTAGGAAATCGTCTAGTCAGAAACGAATCTTTCGATCACCGATTCCATTCGTGTTCCGTTCACCTTCCGTCTTCCTTATCCCGCTGTACGCGAATTGAACGCGCGATTGCCGCGAAAGGATAATTCTCCTTCGACGCGGAATCGATAGGACGGATCGTAAAGACCTAGGATATAGCCAAGGGGTGCCAACCGCGTCGGTGTCTTTTCCAAGAAAACGCAGACATTGACATACGCGGGCAAAACATCGCCGGATATGCAAAGAGGAAATTATCACTGGCTACCTGGAAGTGGCAGGGACTCGCGTATGTGGGAAATCCCCCCACGGATCGTTATTCCTCCTCCTTCTTTTGCATTGCAGAAAAGCAGATCGTTCTGGTGGCAACGTTACGATAAAAGGGCCAATGGTGCCTCCGTGGTGTGTGATTACGTCACTGGTCGCCGGTCTGCATAGCTCCGCGGGTGAAATTGACGATGATTCGTCGCCGTTCCCGCGCGTTGACTCACCGCACCTTCCTCTTCTCTCTCCTGTCTTCTCTTCTCTGCTCGTCTCTCCTCTCCCGGCTACTCTCTCCCTACCCGACGACGTTCTTTGTCCTTTTTTTATCGTCTTCTTCTTCCACGAACCGGCCGGAAATCGTTGTCGCGTTCCCGGGCGAGGTTGTCGACGCCGTTAAAAGCGCCACGTGTGTGATACGTTCGGTCGGTGAAAGGTAGCGACCCGTAATTGCATACGATTTTAATCGATGCTCCCGCGCGACGATTTATATCGATACACACCATCCACCCCTCCCGTCTACGCTCGATGTCGCTAAATAACGGTCCGCGCGCGCGACGAGTTTGAGTTTCCTTCGGGCGGAGAATTTATCGTGCCCTCTTGACAGAACCGTAACCGTAATAATCCAGTGAAAAACGAAACGTCGATTTTCCACCGACAAATTGCTCGTTTCGAGATCCTGCGATGCAACTTTTTTCATTTTTCTTTGCGCCGCGTGTAATTTCCCTCCGGATCGTCGAAACAAAAAAAAAAAAAACGCCCATTGATCGATGTCGGAGAAGCGTTCCCACGAAACCTACATTTCCAAAAATTACATTCTCTCGTAGATCGGTGTATCATCCAACTTGGATCGTGGATCAGAGACTTATCGATAGAAACATTGGAATTCGAGTTGATTATTAAAATCTATTTATGTATACAAGGAATGGCAAGTTAATCGAAAGAAACGTTAAATTTAAAAAGAGTCTAGATACCCAGTAACCCTATATCGCGACGACGATGCACGCAGCAGCGAGGCACGTGAACATTCTCCGTAGTTGTACGATGTTTACGGTGCAGATACGCGAGCGTTAATCCAGATAAGAACGCGCGACGGGTAGAAATGACAAGTTCTCGCGGAGTGTGGGAATCGTAATTAAAGAAAATTGTAAATATTTGAGAAAGACGATGCTGGCGGACGATCCCCGCTGATTGGCGTTCGTGCTCGACAGGTGTTCGAAAGTTCTAACGCAACGAGGTTAGGCCTCGCGGGCAACTTGCAAATGCGAATGCACTCGAATCCTTCTGCTTCGGGCGACAACTCGATATTATTGACTTCGAATAAACGCCACCTTTTGTTTCAGCGAGCAGCCGCGCGCGCGGGGAACTGGATGTAGAGTTAAAAATAAAATGACCGTTTAGCAGTTTGTATATCGAGGCCGTCGCCATAATGGTGAGCTCCGTGCGCCGGAATAGGGATTCCGGCATTAACCAGGACAAAGTCAATTGAAATTCTGCCGCATAATACTCGAACGAGTCGATTCGTTTTTGTTTAATTCTTGTCCCGTTCCGATCCGTTCTACTCTCGCGGCCGTTCGACGCTGTTTTCTGTGCCAATTGTGCAACACACACGGGATTCGTACGTGTTTCGCGGAAGCATTAGTCCTGTTTCGCGCGAAACTTCTTAATATCGACTTAAGGCCAATTTATATCGTACGTTATAGGCAAATATTAATATGGAAATATTATATTTTGGACACAACCAAAATCGTACACCACGTATTAACATATGTTTCGTTTCGTTTAGGGATTATTTGGTAAAACGAGTTCGATGGGTATACAGGGTATATTAAAATTTTAATGGTAGATTCTAGAGGCCAAAATAAGACGAAAATCAAGATTATCAATTTCTTGATTGAGGCTTCGTTAAAAAGTTATTAACAAAATTAAATTAAAAAATTTCAAGTCATTCATGGAAAAATTATTTTTGGTTCCGGGGGTCAATTACAATCATTTTTGGTCATTATACATACCCCCGAATTCCTACGCACTTCCGAGAAAAAAATTAATTATTGAAAATATAATGTCTGACCATAACTGTCTGTTACCCTGAAAATTGAAAAATTTCAAATCGTTCTAAAAAAATTATTTTTAGCTAGGGGGGTCAATTAGAATAATTTTTGGTTAATAGACATGCCCCCGAAATCCTATCCATTTTCGAGAAAAAAATTCCTTACCGAAAATCTAATTTGAGGCCGGAAATGGTTCCCCGAATTTTCATGCGAATCTTTAAAACGTCATAACTCCTGAACGGATTGGACGATTTTAATGTTTAAAAAAGCAAACTACGCGTATTTTGATGGAGAATATGTACAAATTGCAAAAATATTCGAAAAGTTGATTCTTGACCCCGCAAAATGAGAAAAACCTCATAAAAATGGTCCAATTTTCAAACAGCCATAACTCCTGCAATAGTGAATATATTTCAATGAAACTTTTTTCTGAAGTAGAGCTCATGGGTACCTACAAAAAAGTATGAAACAACTTTTCTATAGGACGTCAAACAAAATTACTAAAAGTGAAAAACGAGTTTTTAAGAAAAATCGACAGGGGTAGGTGCCTAAATTATTCGGCGAAAACAAAAAATTTCAAATCGTCCCAGAAAAATTATTTTCAGTTGCGGGGGTCAATTACAATCATTTTTGGTCATTAGACATGCCCCCAAAATCCTATTCACTTTCGAGAAAAAAATTCGAGTAGGTGTGAAATTTTTCGGCGAAAAAAAAAAATTTCAAATGGTTCTGGAAAAATTATTTTCGTTTGTGGGGGTCAATTACAATCATTTTTGGTGAATATACATACCCCCGAAATCCTACGTACTCTCGAGAAAAAAATTCTTTACCGAAAATGTACTGTGTGGCCGGAAATGTTTCTATAACTTTTTAACGAAGCGATCGTTTTGTGAAATTCGAGACGAAATATTTTCTGATATACGATTTTGGCTGTGACTCATTGCATTCTCGGTATGTTTTGACCGAATCGAACGTGATCGAATGTGCATAATCGAACACGTTCGTATGATCTGTATTTAGTTCAGTCAAAACCTTGCTAGCGAATAAATGTGTGACAATCTATATTTTAGAATTAGATACCACAACTTCTTCTCTTGGATTTATAGAATGGTAGTGGGTTATTCTAGAAGAAAAATGGGGGACGACGAAGAGTCTGCATACGTAACTTGTACCACAAGTGAGCAACATAAGATTCATCTACTGAACCGTCGCTCAGATTGTCGTAATTGTCTGCTTCCTTGTCACACTTCCTCAAAATAAACTAGTCAGTCAGAGACATCCCAAGATTATTATGTCATTATAAATCGTAGTCAAAATCCAAGTCTTCATACCATTTTATTAAAATTATTAGCAAGCGATAGAAGTTGTAGATGCATTACTGACTTTGTAGTTGTTGTAGAGATATACCCACTAGACTTAAATGCATCTTACACGATCTCACTGTTTTACTCTTATTCTCAGTGTATACAAAGTCGAGGTCGGTCTTGAACCTGTGACAGCTTGAAAGGAAATACTGTGGTAAGCGTGTATATGCGCGAAATGACTCACGATCGGCAAATTAATAAATATGCATCGTGTCACATAGATCACGCTTGAAAGAGGATAACAACCCACTATAAAAAAAGTGTAACTTATCGCAGTGAGCGCCAACATTCTCACACGTACGATTTATACAGCTGGATTTGCCATATGTTGTTCGATGGGTCTTAATATATAGAATGTTTCCTTAACGTTACAGCTGGAGTGTAGAGTTTAGTTAACTCTAGAACTTGAGGACAAGATACACAGCTGTTTAAGTACGTTAAATATAAATAACAGGTTACAAGTAATTCCGTTTTACGCTAAGGAAATTAAACAAACAGATCAGCAAATAGTATCGTAATCGTTATCAATAATTGCTATGGGTTTATCTTGTAAAGAAACGTTCCTAGAAAATTCAGTCCTTTTTATAGATATATTTTTAATATCTGGTTCAAGATAAATCGATCGTTTATTTAGACATTGTGAATTTAATAGTTTGGATGGTGCGTGTTTATTGAGAAACTTTGGCACATGATTATTCTAGACGAACTAGTTTGTCCCAAATATATAATGTTTGCTTCGACTAGAATAAACACGTGTATTCGTGCACTTATACTTTATATAATGGAATTCATGAAACTGAAAATTGATACTTGCAGCAGTAAAAACTATCATTTTTCAATGTTTATTCGGCGTTTCAGCCTAATATTTAGGTCCTTTCTCGGGATTAAACAATACTCTTCTGTATGTGTTTATAATATTTTTCCTTTTGTGCTTCAATTTAAGTTTAACGTATTTTTGTATTTCTGTTTAAAAGCACCTGTTTGAATGAACTACATTCATATATGAGATGTCTCTCAGAATCAATAAAATAACATTGTCGACAAATGATCTATATAAAAATGTAATTGTTCGATCGAATAAACCCCAAAGATAATTGCTGTGCGTTATTTATTACACGTTCGAATAAAATTTTGCTCGCCTCTGAGCAATAGGCGTTCCACGCGAATAGTCCAAGGTGTGCCACGCAGCTCTCTCAATGAACGTAGGTACGCGGGCATCGCGAGCCGTTAATAACCCCGAGAGCTGAGTCACAATTTCCAATACGCCCACCGTCGACCGTTGCATTTGGAATCGCGGTCGGTGACATCGTGAGATTTTCTCCAGTAGCGCGCGGCGGCGGCGGTTTCTCGGCCAAATCACATCAAACCGTCGAACGTTTCGCGCGCATAGACGTATGCAACACCCAACAAAGCGACACAATTCTTTACTAACAGAATTGGGCACAATTTTATTCGGATAATTAACAAAAACAACGTGTATCGATCATAGCAATATCTGTTCCACTAGAGATCTGGTCCTTGCGATAAATGGTTGGCTATAACCTACACCCACCTTATTAAAATATATTAGCCTTGGTCCTAACTTAATAAGAATCTCTAATTTTGATATATTGCTGTTTCCCTTGTACTTCTTGCTCTTTCTCATTTTCACCCTTCTTGGTGCCATTCAACCCCTTAATTTTAGTTGGCTGTACACTTTGGTAGAAGTTTCTTCTTCCCTCAAGATGCTTTTTTGATGTCAATTTACCTGTCTCAGGTTACCTTCAAATGCCTCAAAAGCATCGCTTTTACCCCTGGTCGATATTATTAATTCTTACCTCGCCAAGTTGCAAGAACTTAATCTAATTCTAAAATGAAGCGTTTATTCAAAAACTTTATATCACATTTCTGTCTTCCTTTGGCCTCTCAATTAAGTTCTCGCAGTTTGGCGGAAACACCACTAGGCACTCCGTATAACTAGGCGTATGCTTCTTTCGAGCCCAAGACACTGTGAAGTCCATCGCTTCCCATACTCGCCGCCAGAGGGATCGTTTCTCTTGCAAGCACTCGACCGACCTTCCGTCTGCATATATGATCCTCAACCGATTCTCAATATCTCGGCGTCTAAGGCAGGATCTGCCAGGATGCCTTTGCAACGAAGTCCTATCCTTTCTTTTCCATCTAATCCACAGGACCCCCAAAACACCATTTTATGTATCCATTCTGCACCGTACAATAATACTACAATTACTAACTTATCAAACATATAAACATCCTTCTCTTAAAGTCTCCTATACTTTGGTGTCATCGCAGTTGCGGCGAAAATCGGAACTACGATTTCGGTTTGTGCGCCGCGGTCTGTCGCAGCTGGTTCGTCGAACTCGTCCGATTCCCACGATACGCGCGACGGAGACAACCGTGCCGCGCGCGTTTTTCCTCGCGCAGCGCATTCTCTCGCGACGCGGTTCGCGGAACAGCGGTCTTTTGCGGCGCTCCGCGAATACAGACGGAACGATAATAGTCGGGTGGTCCGGCGCGCGCGTTTACACGCTCGACGTCAGAAATACGTCGACGCTCGATTACCGTTTCCGGCTGATACGTCGACTGGTTTTTATTGGACGGTTTTTCCATCGTTAAGGAACCAGCGATGCGTTATCGCGACCATACGCGCGCGCGTCGTCGTCGTCTTTCTCCACCTACTTCGGTAGCTGGCGGCGATCGCGACGACGGGTAACCGTGTGCACCGCCCCACACGGCTACACGGAGGCGCCAGAACGGTGCGGCGCAGCTTTCTCGGCCAACGTTTGCCCGCAAATTGCTGCACGCGGCGGTGTTGTTGCAGGCTGCAAATTGCAGCCGGTCCGCCGCTCACTTCGGACGTCACTGGCGGCGCGTCTCTCTGTGACTCTTCGCGGTAGGTACTCGCGTCAGGAGCGTAGTATCGTTCACGGAATACAGGACGTCGCGTTATTCGTGACACGACCGAGCCTTGGGTGATCGATTCCTCATGAACGCACCACTCGAGAGCGTAGAATAAACTTACGAAGCATTGTTTTCGAGATACGTTCTTGAATTTGAACATTTGTCCCATGCGTCGCCGTCCATTTCTACTTGCGCTGTCGCATACAGGGTGTTCGACCACCCCTGGGAGAAATTGTAATGTGAGATTCTAGGGACCAAAATAAGACGGAAGTCAAGAATACTAATTTGTTGGTGGAGGCTTCGTTAAAATGTTATTAACGTTTAAAGTTCCGCATGTAGGACGGCTATCTGCGAATAGCTGCGTGCAAGCGATAGTAGACCTTACACCTTATGGACTTTGGCGACCCAATCCCACTGTCATACCGATCGAAATTAAAAAATTATTTTTAGTTGCAGGGGTTAATTATAATCATTTTTGGTCAATAGACATACCCTCGAATTCCTATACACTTTTGAGAAAAAAATTCATTACCGAAAATACAATGTCTGACCCTGACATTCCAATTCCCCTGAAATCTCACGCGTATGTTTAAAAAATCGTAACTCCTAAACGGATTGGAGGATTTTAATGTTTCAAAATGCAAACAATGCGTATTAATAGGGTTCTGGAGCTCCAGAAAAATGGGCTGAAAAAATGCATTGGATGTAAGGTCTACTCGTATACCTCGTCTGTGGTGAGATCTACCATCGCTCGCACGCAGTTGTTCGTTAATAACTTTTTAACGAAGCCTCAATCAACAAATTGGTATTCTTGATTTTCGTTTTATTTTTGCCTTTAGAATCTCCCATTAAAATTTTTCTCAGGGGTGGCCGAACACCCTGTATACTCGTATCAAGTCGATTTTTACAAAAACAGTGCCTCGTACGAAAAATTTCTATCGTACGCTTTTAATTTAATTTGTTTACGATTATTGAAATACCCTCTGTGTTTAAAAGCAACAGTTTTTCATACGTTTTAAATGAGTACACAATCGTTCATCAATCATAACATTTTCCCCAGTAGTGAACGTTGTTGGCATCAATGACACCCACATGTCCCAAATATCTTTGATACGGGGTAACTTATCTCGCTGACGACTTTTTAGTCGCACGTTCTTATCGTCGAATCGCATTATTCGTGAAATAATTAAAAACCTCTGAATATCAAAGAATGAAAATAAACATATCGAATATCAATAATTGAATAAATAATATAAAATCCTTTTATCTATTCGGATTCATGGCAGTCCTAAATATAGGATACCCTCCATCGGCATTCTATGAACTTTTATTTCGATTATCGATTTGATTTATATAATCCGGCTAAAAGTAGTATTTCGATAAAAGCGTTTAATTCCACGCAACTTATTTCCTTCTTTAATTCTCCTATTAATAGTTAGTTTTCATCTTGAACGAAAGTAAACGCACCAATTGCTTCCAGGAAATTGTAATTAATAATTGAAAAAATATATTCATGTCCATAAAAGGAGAAAATGGGTTTTTTTTGTTTGATAGTAAGGACAACTTTCCAATTAGCAATAAAATTGAATTGAAAATATGTTTACATTTCTAAAGTTTAGTCATTCGAATGAATTTTAATAAATGTCAAGATAATTATTATTTTTCTTTTTTTAATAACAAGAAATATTTATGCAAGCTTAAGAATTAATTAAATTTTTTATAGATCTAGCACGTTCTTATTTTTTTTTTTAGTTACAAGAAATTCTTGAAATGTAAATATAGATACAAGCCAATTTATGTTACCTGTAAAGTATTGAGGTATTATCGTTATCAAGAAGTTGCCTTCAAGGATTACTGGTTCTAGCCAACGTATCACTGAGATACATTCACATTACGCCATAATATTTTATAAACCGCAATAAGCTTCATAAATGCTTCGCTTATACTGCCAACGAACAATGTTTACATTATCCGTCGATATTCCGTACACGTGTTAATCGTTCGTCAGATACAAATTCACTGCAGCAGGCTCGTCGAGAACTTACTTAATATAAATTTGCAGTATCGTAAATTTATTTAAGAAATCTAGATAAAAATTTCCAAAATTAGAAAATTAGAACGAAGATACACATTCTAGCATGTGTTACTCGCTATCAGTTCAACGTACGATAACAATAATCGTACTTGAAAATGCAATTATGTTGCTGTACGCGATGACTTAAAGCGTGCTACATGCCACAATTAAAGAATCGCTTGGAATATCACGCGCCATGACAGTGCACAAATTTTTATCGACGTTACAAACCCGCGCGTTTGCGTGTCGCGTTCGCGTGAATATTCTATGCAATCGATGTTCAAGTTCGTTTCAACGAAGATTATTGCAGATGGTGGCGATAGCATTACTATCTTGCGGTATTAATAATATCTCGTTCGTTTCGATTAAACTCGTACTGTTGCGAAGTGGCCACGAGACATCGTCGCTCCGCGATGCTATCGAGTGAAAACGACCAATTTATTTCTTTTTATAGAAAAGAAATTCAGCTCGTCACGAACCGCCCGTTATTACGTTAATAATTATCTCAACGACTCCGTCTTTTTTCCCCCCTCCGTTTATCGATAAGCTTGCAGTTGCATCGATGCAATCGCTATTCACGAGAACGCGGGAGTTTTTACGGATTTCGTTTCAGAGGTAACCGTGAATCATACCGATCGTTATTTTTATTATCGTTATCGCTCGTACACACATTGTGCTTATGTAAAATACGTAATACAACGGAGAACCGATGGCGGTGCTCGCACACGCAGCGTGTCAATATTAAGAACCTTCTGCAGCCGCCTTATCTTGCGTAAAACGCGATGCATCGGTTCTTATCGTTTTCCAATACGATGCGATATCTGCTTCTGAATGTTTCGAAGGCGTCGTAAATCATTCGTTATTGTACGAAATATGCTTTATCTGGAATTATTAAACACTCGTACGTGTAATTATCAACCATCAGATTCATCGTTCCCCGATCGATGTTCTCAAAAACCGTCGTATCGCTCGCAAACGGTTAATTTAGCGTCGTTTACATTAATTTACAGTTTGCAATTTTGTAACCAGGCGATATTGCTGTAAAGGCACTCGTATGTGGAGCGAGATAAAGTGAATGCTCGGATCGGTATCAAACGTGTGACGTAAGAGAGATTTCACCTTAGCGGTTGAAAGTTAAAATATACAGAGAGTTTATCCGTGTTAGAATTTACCTGTTCACACGCATAAGCGAATTAGTATGAAGATCTCCGAAGGCTACGTGGTAACGCAGTCCCGGGAAATCTAGGCAAAATAAACTTACTCGTTCCTTGTTTCATCGGAATCAGAAAATTTACGTACGAACTTTGAAACTAATACGATTCGAAAACCATTGTATTTAATTTATCAACTGTTCGTAAAATTTCTATTGACCAAAAATGATTGTAATTGATCCCTATACAATCCCTATACAAGTTTTCAATTTTGTCAAAAAATTTGTCCACTTACTGAATTTTTTTCTCGAAAATGGTTAGGATTTCGGGGGCATGTCTATTCACCAAAAATTATTGTAATTGACCCCTGCAATCGAAAATAATTTTTATAGAATGATTTGAAACTTTTCAATTTTCAGTGTAACAGATAGTTATGGTCAGACATTATATTTTCAGTAATGAATTTTTTTCTCGAAAATGCCTAGGATTTCGGGGGTATGTGTATTCACCAAAAATGATTGTAATTGACCCCTGTAATGGAAAATAATTTTTCCAGAACGATTCGAAATTTTTTAATTTAATTTTTTAATAACTTTTTAACGAAGCCTCAGCCAACAAATTATTATTCCTAATTTTCGTCTTATTTTGGCTTCTAGAATCTCCCATTAAAATTTTTCCCAGGGGTGGTCGAACACCTTGTATAGCTTACAATTGTCTAAAATTCTCAGGAAAACAAGTACTAAGACAAATTTGTCTAAAATTAAAGTTTTGATACCGTAAAAAATTGTACAGTTTTGGTCTGACAGTCAATGTGTTAAACAGTATCGAGAGGATTTTTTAGCGACAAACTCGGTAGGATAAAAAAATTTTGGAAATTTTTCCTGTGCCCGTGGACCCCCTCCCAAGGTTGTTTCCGATTGGTCGCGGGGAAAATCGCCGGAATTGTCATCATCTGGCGCCATTCACGGAGTCGAGCACACAGTGTACACGCGCGAGGTATGCACACGCACGCGTACAACGCGAAGGTGGAGAGGCACACGTGCCACGCACCCGTGCAGGTACACGCACGTTACACCGAGTCGAGACGAAAGTTCCCTTCTAACGCTCACACATGAATGGGAAAGAGCTTACTCGTGAACAGGAAAAAGAGGAATCAACCAGACCCCGTCCTACGAGTTGCCCGCGCGAGAATGTGTGTTCGGGGTCCTCCGCGTGTGCGCGCGCGATCCCCCGCGTCTCTGCCAGTGTGCGTGTGTGTTGCATACGTGGTGCAACCTTTATTCGGCGCGGCTGCAGTTTTACCTCCTACACGTTTTTGTCGCGAATCGTGCGCGTACTGTATATGCAAAGCCACGCTGCTGGCACGTACATGCCACTTTCCCTTTTCAAAATCGATTTTGGCGCCGTGCGCCCCGGCGGCTCAGTCAACGATGTCGACGCTTCTCCGGCCAGGGCTGTGCTCTGTCCCTGAAGAGCCACTGTTTTTTATTTAAAAAAAAAAAAGAAAAACGCGCAAAAAAATATTTTAAAAAATTTTAACAGTATGTATACAACTTCAGTACTTTTGTATTTTCGACTGATACAAAGCTGTATCGTCCCCCTCTACCGAATGTATACTTATGTTCACCTATATACATTAATTTTCCTTTTATTTTATTTTAATTTTATTTATTTTTATCATCTTTATTATTGTAATTATTCTTAACTCGTTATCTCATTTCTCTGTAACATTATAGGTTAGCTTAAAGGGGGAGCCTAAGAATTTTAAATATCGACCTTCCTTTCTACCCTTAGACTCATACATCTATCGAATGTATACTTATTTTCATCTGCATATATACATTAATTTTCCTTTTGGGTTGTTTCTTCTTTTCATTGAATATTTTATTTCTTAATGTGTACAGTCTTGGTACAATGTATGTTGTTTATTTTATTACTGAAGAGGATTGCGGTGCAGTCGATACTTGTATGCAATATTATCATTGCACTCTTTTCTTTTTTACATATTTTTGTCATCTTTGTAATTATTCTTAATTCGTTATCTCATTTCTCTGTAGCATTACAGGTTAGCTTAAAGGGGTAGTCGAGCCTAAGAATTTTAAAAATCGATCTTCCTTTGTACCCTTACACTCATGGAAAGTGAATACTTGTAATAATCAAATATGTATTACTTTTTTTGAATTTGGGTGACTGTCATGGTGGTGATTGGTGATCGACACTTCAAAGCAACATCTTTCAAAATTATTTACAATGAAAAAACCTTAAATAATGCTATAAGAAATTGTTGTAAAATAACTGGTACATCATTGAATTCTTGAATATTTCTATAATTCATACTGTAATATAAACAAATGTCAGGGACATTTCTAAAAAATGGGAAACATACTAGATGAACCAACGGTTCGTTTGTATACGTTTACAAATATTCGTTTCGATCGATAAATGAGAAAGAATCTCGGAATATTCCGGCCCCCGAAATACCCAGACTGTCATTTTAAACAATTACTGTCGGCGATGATCGCGACAATAGTGCTCGAAAGAGTAAATTTCGCACAAAGCGTCGCGCCCAAACGGGCGATAAAAAGGCTGGCGATTCAAATTCTGAAAAATGGCACGCGCGTATCGGCAAGGACTCTATATCGTTCCGTATCTCGGTGGAGCGTGGCGTTTTCACGGGCGAAACATAAATACGAGTAATGGTCCCATAAAACTCGCGACGTACGATAATGCGCGTAATTTCGAACGCATTTCTGGGAGAAAAAAAATCGGCACGCGTCCCTCCCGCCCCCTCACCCTCTTCATCCCGCTAATTACCCACCCCCCGGCGTGGCCGCTACCGCCCCCCTCCCCTCCCTCGCGCGTAAACGCGTTCCATTTTTACTTGGCCAAGCGGGCGCGCAACGAGTCCCAATTCCCTTCGCAATTAACCGCACCGCATTACGACCCTCGAACTTTTCGTCAACCGCCCATCCTGCCCCCACTCCGTGTCGACCGTCACTCAGCGACGGAAACGCCGGTCGCATCGAGCCCGTCCGAGTCCATTGGCTCGTTAAACGAAACAAAAAGAAGGGAAAAAAAAGGTGGAGCAAGGTAGACGAAGAAAAGAGAGTCCGAAAAAAGGTGTCTTAAGCGAGATCAAAAGCTCTTCCACGGGGGTGACCCGTGGTCTGCGGTCGTCGCGCGTCCATCCCTGTCGGGGTATGTGCCTCGGGCTTAGAAAAGGCCCCCTCTGTCTCTCTTGCGCTTTCCCGTTCCGATCTGTCTTTCTCGCTCTGTCGTGTTCCGTTCTTCTGCTCTTCTGCCCTTCCTGTGCCGCGTCTCCCTTTCTCCGTCGCTCCCGCCGGTGCACGAAAATACCGCCTTTCGTTAAAGGTGAACGGACGAAATCGCGAGTTACACGTGCGTGCAAGATCCGACGAGGGTGATGCGTCGGCGGGTGTGCAGGGCGAAGGAAGAGGAGAGACAGGGCAGGCCGGTGGTCAGGAAGGGTAGCGAGGGAAAGAGGCGCAAAAAGGGTTGAGGGTGGCGGTGTGGCTGTGGCGGTGGTGGTGTTGAGGGGGGGGTCTGACTCGTTCGTTTCTCCGAGGAGTGGGGGAGGGGAGACTCGCGCCGGTGGAGGAGACGGACCCGCGAGCCAGACGAAACCGACGATATCAACGTTTCCCTCCCGCGTACACCTCGCACCACCCGGGTGCTACCGAAAATCCCCAAAAGCACACGAAACAAAGGCCTGCCCTTCCTCTATCGCCCTCCGCCCTGCGCCCTTGGTTCTCGCTGGGAGCCCCGTAGCACACGCGTGCACACGAGCTCTGTATACTAACAGAGAGACACAACCGTCGACTTCTCGGTCGAACGATAGTGTCTGCTCTCTCTCTCTCTCTCTTACTCGACTTCTATTTTATCTGTCTCTGTTACCCTGTAGTAGGCGCGAGCACGTGCACGTCGAAGAGTTCGCTTCGACGAGCCTCCGAACCACGATAGACCCCGGCACCGCAGGAACGCGTCGTTCCACGGTAATTGTTTGGTTAAGGCTTTTCGGGGACTGGAATTAGTTCCGTCACGTGAGTCGTCGGTTACCTTTTGTCCACTTCGCGGTCCTCGTGGACCGGATACACGGGCGCTAGATTTTACACCGATCTCGGTTCGAACCAGGGAACGGCGAACTATGACCCGCGAGTCACGCCATTTATCGTTGCATGGTATAGTCAGGGCAAGGATATAGCGAGGTCGTAAACTCGAGTAGGTGTCAAAGTTTACACGTTTCAGCTCCCGAAACAAGTGAATTGACAGAAATACGAGCAACTAAGGGCCTTAGACCATTTTTAGAGGTATTCTAACAGGTAAAGGTCTTACTCAAGTCTTTAATATCTTAATTCACCTGCTTATAATATATGCATATAGAAAATGAAAAAAGGTAGTGCAGTTACGGACTCAGAAAGACATTCAGAAAGAAACCCTCAAGCAAGATGTCATGTACGGCCCTAAGTGCCGCAGCAGTAGTCGGTCCCAACCCTCAAGAATTTTGTTTACGACCTCGCTATATCGTGACGCGAGGTAAGAATGATACCCCTTGCGTTCCTTAGTTATTGGCCGTTTGACCTCTTGACGTACCACTTGATCAAAATGATTTTTAATTCTATTATATTAAAAATAATACTTCTAAAAACAATGTTACTTTCTCTAAAAATATCCTGTTAATATAAACATTACGTTTCTGTCGCCATTTATTATTTCTTTATTGCCTTTTGGTCAGAAAGACTAATTAATATAAAAATTAACACTTTCACGTTGGGTGACACCAACATGGTGCCACTGGCAAATCGAAAAGAATTTTGAAAATCCTAAACCCTCGATAAATCACGTTCATTTACACGCATCATTTCATAACAAGCAGCTAAGTTTATTATGTTGTAATGAATTTTGTTTTTTATATTTATTGGAAATAGGTGGTGAAATAAAAAACATTCTGTTCGAAATTCCTTTTAACTAAGCTTTAATATTATTTGAAACACTTGGAAGGCACGTTTGCACAGTTTGAAAGAAACATACAGAATAAAAAGGTCAGTGACGAAAAATTCGTCCCGTACCCTCAGACCCAATCGATCCTATTCTTTGTCTAAACAAACCAAGGAAGGGATGCAGCTGCACCCTCTTGACTTGTATCTCGAAACGCGAAACGCAACACACGCGTCGATGGTTTTTATCAAGGAAAGAAAACTTTCTCTTTTGGAAGAGGCACACCAACAATATTTTTGTACATTTTAATGAACAAGTTTGATATAAATGTGTTGATATAAAAATTAAAATTAAAACAAATAAAAATGAAGTAATATCTATGGATCCTCGTATTTACGCACCTGTACGAGTCCCCAGGGTCTTTTTTCGAATACCGCCTCCACGGGAAAGCTGAATTCACAATACCCGCTTATAGTAATCAAAGGACAGCACCTGTTCAAATGAAGTAATCAACGCGATAAGAGTAAACGCTCGAGTTAATGAAAAACTGTCTTGAAATATAACTTTAAACATTTTGTTGCGCAATGTGTTCATATTCGTTTTTTCGAATGGCAAAAAAAGTTTGTGAAACATTTAAAACAAACTCTTGAAATACGATGTCTCACAAATGTTTTGAAAGCTATTCGTGCTGCATGAACTAAAGCATTCGGTGGACATTTATCACGGGTATTGATTATAACGCTGTTTCTTTCATTCTTCGGTATTCGTTTGGTTTGCTCTGTAGGTAGGAAATCCTGTGATTATTCTACGCAGCGAATTTTAGTGAAGTATGTGTAACGATAATCTTTTCAAGGGTACTAACGCATACGTGTTCTTTTAAGCCATTCTGGACAGTAACTGCTAAAATTGTGAATAAATGTTCGTAATTAACTCTTTACGGTGTTCGAGTGTACTAAATAAATTTATTGTTTTGGCCGTACGTCGGAAAATCATATCGGAAACGAAATATTTCGATAGTGATGAGGATAGCACGCGGGGCTTAATAATAGTGCTTAAATTTGTTATTTTTATTTATTCAACGCCCTAAACTGCAATTTAATCTCAATTCGGTTACCGACTGTCGCGCGAACGCATAAAAGTGCCGATCGTGGATAGAGCGCGCTGCAGTCAAAGGGTTAAACAATTTCTCTAATTGTCCCTAGCAATACGTAATATAAAGAGACGCGCATATCTGGTATTAATAAATCGCTCAGAAAGCGCGTACGTTTAAATAGCGAAGGTTCATTATCGTAATATCGTGTACGGAACGATGAAACCGACAATTATGTAATTATATAGCTGATTATCTTCATAAATCACGCACAGGATGCGTCTGTGGCCGATAAAAAGAGAGGCGAATTAGCATTTGATTGTGACGGTAATCTTTCGTAAAAACGCCCACGAATTAACGCTAATGAAACATTTTAGCGAAGGGAGGGGGATAGGTTTAATTGTTAAAAATATAGGTTCGATAGGATCTCGAGCAGAGCTTGTATCGCGATTATCCGTATCTTCAACGAGCTGTAATAATTGGCCGAGCACAAGCTAGGTCGGTCGATGCGTTTTCTTCAAGGTTAGTCGAAAGCCCCTGGCGCTGAGTGGGTCGGTGAGCTGAAAAATCGATACGTACGAAAGTGAGAGTCTCAGCCGTTTCACCCCTCCTTTTCGTTCTTTACGCTCCTCGTCCTCTTCTTACTTGCCATTTGGTTCATTCATGTTGCGTCGCGCAGGGCCGTGTGGCTCTCGTCAGATTTCGCGATTTCGCGCTCGTGAGAGCACGTCGAGTCAATTAATCCTCGACATCGCCTCTGTTTCTGCATACGACGTAAATAGCCATCGTTAATATATTCGCAAAGTATTCAACCCTTTGCCGCCATTGCCTCGAAACGAACCGTAACTCTGGCCACGGCAAACGATTTCTGGGACGAAGTTAACCGAAGAAAATGTCGATCTTGATCTTTCCCTATGTTCTTCGAGCGAAAACATCACCGACAGTCGATATGTAGTGGCTCGTATTAATATTCGAACCGTGACATTGGTATTTCTATTCTCGGAATGGAAACTCCACCATTTCGAATAATTCTAAGTGTTTTATAACCTTTAATAATTTTATCATATTGCGTTTTAGTTCTTATTCTATTTTAAGTATTTTTGGTAATCAATAAATAAATAAAAGTAATATTAATTTAACTTTATTGCGATATCAATTCGTAAGAGTTGTGTCTTTTACTCCCGACTCGCGCTGTGTACATTTTCTTCTCGTCTTGGGTTTTCTGTAGGCGTCATCCCTTTTGACGATCAGTCGCCGACGCTAAGAAGTTCCCGACCTAAATCCTGTGCTTATATACTCCGTCTGCCTTCTTCGTCCACGCTGTATTTTTATCCTGAGACTCATACATAAGATAATCGCTATCGTTCGAGTCTTTTCCTTGTTCCTACCGGTTTCATAAACTCCCACACACGTTAAGAAACGTTTCGTCTCAGGTGAAATTGAAACACAAACAGGGGTCACAGACCTAACGATTCTTCGTATGATAATCATTTGGAAAATATTTAGATAGAAATGTCAATTTTAATAGTTCCAGAATCGGAGATATTTTATGAAGTAATAACATTGTTGCAAACGGAGAAAGTATTTATCGAAATAACAGGAGACGAGATACTGGGTTACCCTAATCCAACGGAAAAGAGAAAACTGATATCTCGTTGGCCGAAGGCAACGTTAGATAGGAAAAGACAAATAGAAAAGTGCTGATAGGGCTGTGTTACGAGGACAATGCAACAACCAAAGCGAATTACGTTAAATTCAGCGCGTACCCGATACTCGCGTTTAACTTTCGCCGTTGACACGTGGAGCACAAAGAGCCCCGCGTGTACGCCGGTATTCGCAGCAGTTAATCGATAGGTTATTTTGCACGTGTGTTAGGAACAAAGGAAAAATAAAAATAGTACTCGGTTAATTGGATTTGTCGAATTTCTTTATTTGCTTTACCGTCGGAATTTAGAACAACCGTCCACCCGTTCGACGATTCGTTCTTTGCTCTGCAATTGCACGTGCTTCCGCAAGATAGCCAGTAAGACAAACGTGTAGCAATTTATTTGTTTATCGTGGTATATCTGTAATTGAAATTTTAATAGCAACGACACTGAAGTCTTTGACCTCTTCAAGAATACGAACATTCGTCATTACATTTTTCATATATGTTGTCATATATCATGTTATGATATGATGGTTAGTTATTGGATATATATGATGCTCAGTACCAGGTTGAATTTTCGTTTATTCCAAAGAAAATGATTCGATAATTGTTAATCTGATATCCAACATGCATAACTAATTTTTATCAGCATCGTGGTTCGTAGTATAGACCCTCGTCAGAACGTAGAAACGTACAATTAAAAAGAGGGACTGTAGTTATTAAATTAATTATTAAATTTAAAAAAAAGTTAAAGTGTATTTCATGTGTCTAAAGCCAAATTTCACCAATTTAAAACAATTTTATATAGAGGATGTTCGGCCACACCTGGGAAAAATTGTAATGGGAGATTCTAGAGGTCAAAATAGAACGAAAATCAAGAATACCAATTTGTTGATGGAGGCTTCGTTAAAAAGTTATTAACGTTTAAACTTCCGCACGTACAGAATTTTTTTTCTCGAAAGTACGTAGGATTTCGAGGGCATGTCTAATAACCAAATATGATTGTAATCGACCCCTGCAACCAAAAATAATTTTTTTAGAACGATTTGAAAAATTTTTTTTTCGCCGAAAAATTTCAGCAGCTACCCCCTGTCGATTTTTCTTAAAAATTCCTTTTTCATTTTTAATACTTTTGTTTGACGCCCTACAGAAAAGTTGTCTAATACTTTTTTGTAGGTACCCATGAGCTCTACTCCAGAAAAAAGTTTCATTGAAATATATTCACTATTGCAAGAGTTATGACTGTTTGAAAATTCGACCATTTTTATGGGGTTTTTCTCATTTTGCGAGGTGAAGAACCAACTTTTCGAATATTTTTACAATTTATATATATTCTCCACTAAAATACGCGTAGTTTGCTTTTTTAAACATTAAAATCGTCCAACCCGTTCAGGAGTTATGACGTTTTAAAGATTCCCGTGAAATTTTGGGCTGACATTTCTGGCCAGAAATTATATTTTCGGTAAGGAATTTTTTTCTCGAAAACGCGTAGGAATTCAGGGGTATGTGTAATGACCAAAAATGATTGTAATCGACCCCTGCAACCGAAAATAATTTTTTTAGAACGATTTGAAAAATTTTTTTTTCGCCGAAAAATTTCACACCTCGAATTTTTTTCTCGAAAGTGGGTAGGATTTCGGGGGTATATCTATTCACCAAAAATGATTGGAATTGACTTCCGCAACCGAAAATAATTTTTATAGAGTGATTTGAAACTTTTCAATTTTCAGGGTAACAGACTGTTCTGGTCAGACATTATATTTTCAGTAATGAATTTTTTTCTCGAAAATGTCTAGGATTTCGGGGGTATGTGTATTCACCAAAAATGATTGTAATTGACCCCTGTAATGGAAAATAATTTTTCCAGAACGATTCGAAATTTTTTAATTTAATTTTTTAATAACTTTTTAACGAAGCCTCAGCCAAAAAATTATTATTCCTAATTTTCGTCTTATTTTGGCCTCGAGAATCTCCCATTAAAATTTTTTTCCTGGAGTGTCCGAACACCCTGTATAATTATGCGTTGTAATACACCTAGAATTTTAATAAATAACCACCCCCTTCCTCGGGTCCCACTAGTGTTATATGAAAGAATTTATTGTCTATGACGTATATGGTTTGTATAAATGTAAGATAGTTCGGGCAACGTATTAAAACTTGTATGAATTAATAAAATAAAGTAACATTTAATAAAAATTTTTGAAATCGAGACCGTAAATTTGCTAACGATTGATTTTTATTTTTGTTCGACAGTGGTGCCGGATCCAAGGTTCTCGTAAGCAATTTTCCAAGTCACGCCAAATTGGATGATCTCGAAATACTGTTTGCGAGCTGCGGTCAAGTGCAGTCCGTTGAGAAGTTGTCCTCGCGTGATCCTAACACACAAACCGCCCTCGTTAGCTATGAGACGCAAGAACAAGCACAGCAGTAAGTAAACCGTATTTTTTTTACAGATTACGAAACAGAATTGTTGGCTCGATAAGCCCCGTTTACAGTAACACAATTCATATTTGTTACAATATTAGTAATTTGAGTTATTCGTGTTTCATCAGAACTAGAGAATCGAAGTTTGAAAGAGATTGTACCTTGTAGGCCATACTATAAAAAAAAAAAAAATAAGATAACTACTGTAAGCTTTGATAAACTTTTCTTTCTATTGGGAAAGCGTAATAACGTCAGATAAAATTAGTTTCATTCGTCAGAATCTAGTTATATTCGAGACTAGAAAACTCAAGTAAATTATTGATGATATAAAAAGGTGCACTTTATTAAGGTTTCAAAATATCGTAAAAATCAGTCGTTCAAATTTTAATGCCAGTAATACAAAACGTCTGGTACTCGATGGGTCGAATAAAACTTTTCGTATTTTTCTGTTTGTACCGTTCAAAAATTGATGGAATAATAATCCGTGCTCTGTTGTTCTTAGTTTGTCCGTGTATTGGGTCGCAGCGTAAAGTGCACTTTTTCCAGTGAGTCACGGTTAGAAATGTTTGAAAGTTACTGCTCTAGACATACGATAGCACTCTCTGGTAAAAGAGGTTTCTCGCGTTTGTTTTATATATGAGCTTCGATATTTTACGGACTTTTTTCCATTTATAGGGCTGTGAACGAGTTTAATGACCACGAGTACGGGGGTAACGTGCTAAAAGTGGAAATGTCTACGGCGGAGAGCCGACGAAGAGGCCGCAGCCAGCGCAGCGGCGTCGCTTACTCCGGAGTTTCGGGTTCCGGGCGGCAGACGGACTTCCCGCTTCGTATTCTCGTACAATCGGACATGGTAGGAGCCATAATCGGACGGCAGGGATTGACTATACGCCAAATTACACAGATGACGCGCGCACGAGTGGACGTTCACCGGAAAGACAACCTTGGTTCTGTGGAGAAAGCTATCACCATCTATGGCAATCCAGAGAATTGCACGAACGCCTGCAAGAAGATCCTGGAGGTCATGCAGAAAGAAGCTTACAGCATAAATAAGAGGTGAGTACTACCATAAAGAATTACTCCGAGAGGTGCCAGTGAAATCGCTTTTTTTCGACCATAAATTCCATTTTCACGACAGTAATGTTGTTGGTTATCAATATAAATGCAACGGTAGCGAATATCTCCAAGACTACTGTATATCCTTTGCTTCTTATTTGGTAACCATATACTATGAGAACTAATTACCAAGTTTTCCTTTGCTTTTTTTTTATGGTTGAAATTATATAATAATACAATTAAAGAATTCTGGGTCAGTTGTTGAGGATTATCGGTGACAATGTATATTTCTCTGTTGCAGCCCCGAGATCAGTTTGAAGATTCTCGCACACAATAACTTGATCGGACGAATAATCGGGAAGGGTGGTACCACGATCAAAAGAATCATGCAAGACACGGACACGAAGATCACCGTGAGCAGTATCAACGACATCAACAGCTTCAATCTCGAGCGCATCATCACAGTTAAGGGCACCATCGACAACATGAGCAAAGCTGAATCCATGATCTCCAGCAAATTGCGCCAAAGTTACGAGAACGATTTACAAGCAATGGCCGTAAGTGTTGTAAATGCGATGTTGCTGCAAAGAAAAAGTAAATATTAAGAATGACGCGTAACAGTCGAATATTTCTATTATAGCCACAAAGCATGATGTTCCCTGGCTTGCACCCGATGGCCATGATGTCCACCGCTGGTATGGGATACAGCTCACGTGGTCCTGGCTTGTATGGCTCTGGACCCGCCCCATATCCCTACCAAGCTAGCTTGCCGACTCAACAGGGTGTTCCTGCCACCGACACTCAGGAAACAGCGTTCCTTTACATTCCTAACAGTAGCGTAGGCGCCATTATCGGTACCAAGGGTTCACACGTTAGAAATATCATCAGATTTTCCGGAGCTAGCGTGAAAATTGCGCCGCTCGAACAAGATAAACCAGCGGATCAACAAACTGAAAGGAAAGTGACCATCCTCGGATCGCCTGAATCTCAATGGAAGGTAAGATTCCGCGTGCTTGTTTATACAATTGTTGATTTAAAAGAAAATTTAGTTTCATAAAAATCATAATTATAATTACGAAATCTTTGTCGTAAGCTGATATCAATGAACAAAGAGGTACGACTAGGTTTATATTATCTTTATACAATTATACCTTTGCGTAGCGTTTCATTTTGCATGGCTGGTTTCATTGTATAATAAACGAATGTTCGATAAAATTCATATAAAGTGTATAAAGATCCGTGACTCGATTTGACCCTTTCGTATTAAAAGAACGTTACTTATCAGTCATGTAGGACAAATTTATTAAAACTGGAATTATTATTCCGGGTTATTTATATAAATATTTCATTTGAAAAGAGAAATAATGAACAATAGAGTAATTTTGAGAAAAATAATCTAACAAAGGTAAAAGAATACTGACCACATAAAGTATAGATCATGGATATGATTTTCTAACTACTACTAGAATACTAGAGTCCTTCGTGGCTCCATGACTTAGACGCTTGTCTTCGATTCTCGAAGTCCCGAGTTCGTTTCCCTGAACTTTGACATAATTTTCATACCGGTTTTTTCCGACTAAAATTATCTTGAATCGTATTTATAAAAGCCACCATACTATACGTAGAATAATTAATACAACACCCTGCTCAATTTTGGATAGATGCTGTTTTTCATAAGCATGTATTTGATGTAGCAGGAAAAGGAAATACCGAAGTTGTTTACCCGTGCCAACATCACATGATTAATTGTGTATAGTTGGTCCCGTCAACCACTTCGACACATTATTTTGATTAATCCAAGTAAATTGTTTCGATGCAAGCAAAGTTTCATTTTTAACCCTTAATTTTTTATACTCATGAGTGCACAAACAATCCAATAATGGAACTAACGAAATTTTCTATTGTTTCTATATTTGAAAACGTTGTTTGGAATTGTGTGCAGCAACGATCTGACAGAATCGATTGGTTTTGGTTTCAGGCGCAATACTTGATCTTCGAAAAAATGCGCGAGGAAGGGTTCGTTTCAGGTACTGACGACGTCAGACTGACGGTCGAGATCTTAGTACCGAGCGCCCAAGTCGGCCGAATCATCGGCAAAGGCGGACAAAACGTTAGAGAATTGCAACGTGTAACTGGAAGTGTCATAAAGCTGTCGGAACAACAATCGACATCTCCTTCTGCCGACGAAGAGGCCACCGTCCATATAATTGGCCCCTTCTTCTCTGTTCAGGTATTCCTCGTCCTTCAGTCAGCTTTCTCTTTAACCCTTTTATACCTGAAGCTTCTTTCTAAGCAATCTTGGCTAACTTCTAGATCCATAGCACACAAAGAAAATATATATTATATTCCACGACATTATTGGCTTAAACCATCACGCGCAGGTGTATTACTATCGGGCTCGGAAGAGGATAATTTTTATTTAAAAATTAGATATTCAAATTGCATACACTCGATTCGACATCTGTAATAAATTGTTCAATTTAAACAGTCGTGAGAGAAAAGAGAAGAATGAAAAAGTGAATAATTTACAGCGACTCCAGCGGGCCCTACAGAATTGCAAAACCGTGTACGGATTAATGTCTTCCAGGTCTTTGGCACAAAGTGGCCGTAATTTAAAATAAATTTGTTTTCGATCATTTTTTATTACAATCAGGGAAATAATACTGTTTCCCGCTTATGGATGACGCGGAAGTCGATGGTGGAAGGTCGATGGATATCCATTAATTCTCATTTTGGTCTGTTCACAGTCGGCACAGAGAAGAATTCGCTCTATGGTCCTACAGTCCGGTGCACCTGGAGCAGGTGCTGGCTCGCGCGCTGGTCGTGGTAGCAGCCAAGAAGGTGGTTCCCGCACCCGAAGAGATGGCAGTGCCACGTCTCAACAAGGTGGCACATCGACGCAACAGCATTCGCCTCAGCAGCAATCGAGCTCCTCGCCATCCAGCCAGCAACAACAACCACAAAATCAGTAACGTCACTGAAACTTACCTGACGCCAACCAACGCCTCACAGGATCCGTTTTATTCGCCGGGGTGGCCTCGTCGCTTTGACATTCTCTCGTCATGAGGCTACGTGCAACCTCCTTCTCGCGGGGCACGTATCCTTCGAGATTCTCACAGAGCGGCCGAGCGATGTGCAGAGAGCATGAAAGGCACACGCGAACGCTTTCTATCGAGATCAGAATAATCATGCAATAGGAGTCGATATTATTCTTCAAAATCATCCATTTGGTTCAGAACGGGTAAGAGAGAGAGAGAAAGAAAGAAAGTGAGAGAGAGTGAGGGAGAGTGAGAGAAGAAGGGGCTACGGTCGATGGCGTTTCTTTCTATTGTTATTATTCCTTTTGTTTGCATTTCTTTTTTTTTTCTTTTTAATTCGCGCAAGTACACCAAAGAGTGGGCGCGTACTTTTCGCGATTTTTCGATACCGTAGAGAACACGCGCAGCGTACCTTTTTAGATGGGTTTTGTAGCGGAACGCCAAAAAAAAAAAATTATCATTGTTGTCTCATCGCCATCGATCGTGACCTAGCGTCTGCGTCGCAACGAGTTTCGCAGCTCGAAGTTATAGAAAGGCTAATAAAAGCGACGCAAATACCGCGTGTGGAACCAGTTGGAAGTGCACGTCATCTAACGAAAACGTGTCACGCGAGACGAGGTGAGAGAAAAAGTTTCGGTACCTGTCCGTGCAGAGCAGAGACAACGCTAGAAATTCCATTCTCCTTCGAAGCGACATAGCCATTCACCCAACCGTGCACAACATCATACACGCATACCACACGCACACATCGTTTTCTCACCTCTTCTACGCGCGAACGCGTGCGTTTTCGTTGCGAGTTCGGTCATTCGGGGTTGAAGCGACGGGTGATAATTCGAACGAATCGATTTCGCAGCGTTAAACGAAACCACCTCGTCGATGAAACAGGATACATAATACGATGATAAGAAAAAAAAAAAGCATACACAACCTTATTACCTCATTCATTATGGTTAAAGATTTAAATATGATAAAGAAAAGTGAAACGAGAGAAAGGATAAAAACCAACTAATCTAAAAAAAAAAAAGAAAGAAGTCTACCTAATATTAAAGTTATAATAATATACAGAGAGGTTAAGTAACGATTACACATTACGTTATACATGTTACTACTACTGCTAATTAACTACTACTTACTTCTGCTAAGTACTACAGAGAAAAGGCGGTTTTTTTTCGTTTTTTTTTTCTTTCTTAAAAAAAGGAAAAAGAAAAGAACTACTACTCTAGGTACAGTTTTTTATACCACACAACTCAGAGACATTTAAAAAAAAAAAAACAAAAAACAAAAAAAGCTTAAAAAAAAAAACGAAACAAACGGGACTTAAATCGAAAGAATGTGAGCGAAACGTGACTCACGTTCTACAGTTTTAGACGTATAAGCCAGGAAGTTTCTGAAGCGGATGGGCTCTTCGGCCCCCGCGGTTCCCGCCTGTGCCCCTCTCAGCACCCGTAATACCAAAGAAGCGATTATGAGTTTTTTTCGTATTAGTGAAGTGAAATAATGCGCGACACGCGCGCAACGTCGTCGTGCGCGCTGTACTCGCCTCAAGTTCCTTGCAAGAGCCAACAAGTGAGAGGGGTCAGAGACACACACGCGTCTGCGGGGAGAATCGACGAGTGGTTATTGACGTCGGACACACGACAGGATGGAAATGAAGGAAACCGACGAGAAACGTCATCGGATCGCGTTTGGCGAGAGAAATAAAAAAAAAAAAAAAAGAAACGAAGCGATCAGATAGGAGAGAAGATGGTGTTAGAAAGAGAAAGAGAGGAGGAAGGGAATCAGACGTTGAAAGAATACGGAATTCGCACGCGAAACGGCCGCGCTGTTGTTTCGTGCTACGAGAAGGATGTTAGAGAGAGAATGAAAAAGCGACCGTTGGCACGCACGAGGAAGCGAGAAGCCGCGAGCGAAGAGGGGGGGACAAGAGACGTAAGTGAGAGAGAGAAAGAGAGGGGGAAGAAAAAAAAAGGAACGAAAAGGAAGCAAAACCACAAAACTTTTTCAGGGATTTTTACTTTACCATGGATGTAATAATGTGTGAGTGTGCGTGTGTTGAATAATACTATTAATTGATAAGTGATTAATTACTGATTAGGCGTATATACGGCAAGGGAAGATTTTTAGGCTTATCGAGGAAAGGAACACGAAAAAAGAATAAAAGTGTTTTTTTTTTTCTTTTTTTTTTTTTTTTTTTTTAAAGGGGAAGAGCGATTCTTCGACGAGGATACAAATTTCCGTATCTTCGCCGCTCTTCGCCTCGTGGTGCGCGAGCACGCGGATCGCCAGCGAGTTGACGACTTTAAAGAAAAGAAAAAAATAACGCGAATAACTCCGTTGTCCTCTGGACTTTGTAAATTCTCTGTAATTTCTGTTTCTTCCCCGTTCTTCTTTTCGTTTCCTCCTAATTATACACATTGTAGTCGTAAAGAGTTTAGGGGTAGCTAAATTCGTCGACAGAAACTCGCAGCGATGTTGCGACTCCAGCCCACGGCGCGCGTTTCCAATCGATCACGATCATTCCGAGCGACACGAGTATTCGAGGAATTGATCTTTAAAAAGAAAAAAAAAAAAAAACACGCGGAACACTCGTGACCGATTGCGCGCGACTCGTAACTCTTAAGTTCTGATCTATGGGAGACACGAGAAAACTACGAGGATACGAATAGAGTTCGCGCGTGCAACGTACGGGCAGGAAAGCGTTTTTTCAATCGAAACGGAAAGATCGATCGCGTAAGAGATGTTAAAGAGGAAGAGGAAAAAAAAATATGGAGACTAAATGGTTCGGGACTTGAGTAGAGAGGATGGATTTTACACGATTATGGGACTTGGGAGTCGAAAAAATCTCACCGAACGTGGCTGTTTGTGGCCGCGTTCCCGGTGATCTATCAATGCGACCAAAAAGAAGCGAAAAATTAACGGACTGACGAGACGCGCGATAACACGCCACGATGATCGTTCGCGAGATCGAGCAACTTCCATTTGTACATCTTCGACGATCGAAATTAATTTCGCGAACGATCGTGGCGAGTCGTCGACGCTCAACTTTAGCACGCTGAAATCTCCATTTCGGGATTCGGTGTTCAATTTCACGGCATTCGGTATGCGTTTAGTACAAAAATACACGAGTTTAGAAAGCGGGTGGGAATGAATAAATCCAGTTTTGCGAGTGAAACGTGTAAGACAGGAGGGAAAGATATATCGCGTGTTACAGTTTTTTGTTTATCGAGGAAGTAAATCGAGAAGAGTGAGGAACAGAGCGAAGAGAAGGACTTCCGAAGTGCGCGCACGAAATATATCGATACCGGTAAAAAAAAAGGGATCGGGAGAATCGAAGAGGCGGAGTTGCAACTTTGTTCTCTCCAATGCCTTTTTCATTTTTTTTCGATAAGAAACGAGAGGGAAGTGCGAGTCCACGGAAGACGCGGATGAAAAGTGAAAAACACCCGGATTCGAGGCAAGAATGGAAAAACAAAAACGAATTTTTAAAAAAAAAAGAGAGAGAAATGGATAGTGATGGAAAAAGAAAAATAGACGGGAAAGAGGAACGACGCGAGAGAGTATAAAAAAATGGGATGGGAAAGATAAGAAAAGAAAAATGAATCTAAGAGTATAAGTTTATTTTTGATACATTGTTGGGGAGATCTAAGTGAATCTTTCTTTTTCAATTTTTTTTGTTAGATGTTTTTAATAACTTAATGAATTTTAACGATATTGAAAGCGAGGCGCGAGGATGGAAGGCGAAAAACAGTTTTTTAATAGAGATAAGAGATAAGAGAAACGCGGAGGACAAAAAAGAAAAAAACGATGAAGAAGCGAAGCGAAGTGTTTTTCGTGAAAAAAAAAAAAATGAAAAAGAAAAAAGAGTAATTAATTTAAAAGAGTAACGAATAAAAAAAAAATAAAAAAAATGATGTGAAGAGAGAGAGAGAGGATGATGTGAAAGATGATTTAAAGAGGACGGCGCGCAGCTTTTTGCGCTGTGCGCGTCTGTCGCTCGTCAGGGGGGAATAAAGGAGATTTTTAGTCGGATAAATTGTATAATATATTTAATATATTTGGAGGAAACGGCGGCGCTAGGTCCGCTCGGCGAGGACGTGATCTGCGATGGCGAGCGACAGGACGATCGGGCTCGCAGTTTTATGCGACGCGATTATTCGCCGTTGTCGCCGCCTGGAAAAGCCTTTCTCGCCCGCAGGCCTTCGCTTCCGTATTTATTTATCAAGCGTAAATATTTAATGAAAAAAAAAAAGGATGAATAACATTTGTAGAAATGAAAACGATGAAAGTGCCAAGGAACAAAAAACAATATGCACACATAAAAAGACCCTATAGCAAACCGGTAGCCATTTTCATAGAAAAAAAGAAAAAACGTAAACAAAGTAAACCACAGAGCCCCAAAAAAGTAAATAGATCACATCTCACGCACATAGTAAAGCAGATTTATACGCAAGGAGAGGAAACACGCTACAAAAGTCATCACCGTTTACAGAAAACAAAAAACTAAACAAAATTCGCTTCACCGTTACGAGAGAAATCATTTACGCTACTTCGAGATTCACTTGACGCTCCTTTTTCCTGAAAACGATCCACGCGACGCGTTGGACGGTAAATTGTTTTTTTCGGCCGAAAACAAATCAAAAAAGAAAAGAAAAGAATTTTTCACGCGAACGATCAGTCGCACGAAGAAACGCCAGAGAAGAAAGAAGGAGAATTAATATGGAAAACAGAGAAGCACGACGCGAGTACGAAATACAATCGCTCTTTTCACAGAATTTCGTTGTTATTGGGGGAAACAAAAAAAAACCGACTTCGATCCAACAACGAAAACCAACGCCCCCCTTTTCGGAATATCTCTTTGTATTTGTCTAAGTAAGAAAAAAAAAGGTAAAAAAAAATGTTAAAAAAAAAAATTTTTTTGAGAGTTCGCGATCCGTAAATCTGCCCCGCACGTGAATTTTTTCACACCTTTCGCTCGTTCATCGATCTTCGATTCATTTTTTTCGTCGCGCAAATTCTTGGAACGAAAATTTCAACGGTAACGAAGATGAGAAGAAAGAAGAACAAAAAGAAGAAGAAAAAAAATGAAATCCGGAGTCTCAATAGCATAGGACGAAAAAAGAAGTTTAAACTCGAGAAGCTCAAAGACACCCTCAAGACTTCATTACTCGCTCACAGTTAGTTCTTGCACTCCATCGCGAAAGAGAATTAAAAAATGGAAACACGAGGAAAAAGAAAATTTTCGGCATCGAAAACTAAACGCAAAAATGGAAACACGTAAAATGGATTTTTACAACCCTGTCAGAAAACGCAAACGCGAAAAAGAGAAGCACTGAAAAAAAAAAAATAAATAAAGAAGAAACGAGGCGAGAACTACCTTTTTTTCGGCTGGATATTCCTCAGCACAAGCACCTTCAATCGCCAAGAATGGAGAGAATGGAAAAAGATTGAGAGATTTGAAGAGAATGTGGCAAGCTCGCTCGCACGCTCGGGAGAATGTACAAATCAAACAAGGTAACAAAAAATGAAAAAATGAAGATTAAATAGAAATTATTAATATAATAATAACTTAATTGAAGAGAGAAGATTTTTAACGTTATAAATTATTATGCGCGCGAATTAAGAAGGGCGAGGAGTAACTTAATCTACTTGGGTAAGGAATACCAACAAAACAAATGTACAAAATCGATTTATCGCTAAATCTAAATGTTAGTATTCTAGAATATTTTACCGTGAGAAAATCGTGCTTATCGATTAGAATTGAGGAAATTAAAGTAAGCTCGGCGCTTAAGTTTAAGATTACGCATGTATCCCGCGGAACGAGGAGAGAGAGTGAGAGAGTGACATTTAAAAAAAAAAAAAAAAGAAAAAAAAAGAAAAGATCGTATTTCGAGCATCGGATTTCAAAAAAAAAGCAAAAACAACCGCCGACAATGGAATGGAAAAAACAATCTTTCTTATCGAAGTAACGAGACGTGCGTAACTTCAACTATCGTTCAAGCCTCGACGAAACGAAGAAAGGGGAGATAAAAAAAAAAAAAATAGAAAGCTTCTTTCTTTTTTTACGAACGTCCAAATATCGTCGACGTATCTCCGACGACTGTTGTTAAGCTTTATCAACATTTTTATCACGTACTTCGTACCAAACCGTTTATATAAGATAGCGTGAGTCTTTTGTACGTTTTTTACGGAACATTTTTCGAAACGCTCTTCTTACCACGATAAAAAAAACAATCGTAGAATAACAGGATGACCTCTTGGAAGAACCGAGCACGAACAATTCGCAGGAGAAGAGAGATCGTTACGACGATGGACGGAAAAGGACGTCGCGGTAAGAAAGAGGCACACAGGATGCAAACTCAAAACGATAATCGCTGAAATTGAAAGGGAATAAGGATATACACGCGTCTAACGCGTAACAGCTACGCGATTCGCGGCAAAACTAATTTCGATGGGTAAACAAAAAGAGAAAAAAAAAAATGAAAGGAAAAAATGGCAAAAATGGAGAAGGTAAAAAAAGGAAAACTAACTCCGGACAAGACGAAGACACAGATATACCAGCGGCCGTCTCACGACGAGGCGGTCCTAGACAAAAAGAAAAATCTTCCATTTCCGCACACGATTGTAGATGATTCAGAGACGTCTCTCTTACAGTTCGATCAACCACGGTTAGGATCAGCATATCCGCTCGACGCGAACGAACGTTGGCGAAATGATAAATAAAAGAAAAAAAAACCACTCACGCACACACACACGCGCGCATGTGCGCGCGTAACGCGTTCTCGATCGACGAGAACGGTTGGTCTTACACACTCACACACACACACACACACACACGCACGCACGCACGCACGCACGCTGTATATTCCGGCGAAACTTGGAAAAAAAAACAAATTGAAGGAGTTCCCCGCCCCCCGGAGGATCCCAAGAGAAATTTGTCATCGGCCCCTAAAAACCGTCGAGTTCGACGAGGACTTGCCGCCAGATGGAAACGTTCGTAAACGTCGTTTCGCGAATCCGCCAAGTCGGAAACGATCGTACAGAGCTCAGTCTTTCCAGTTTTGCTTTTCGTACGCTTCACCGTCGTCAAATGTCTACGTAACAACGTACCATCTTATCAAACCCGTCTTAACGAGCAAAGCAAGAAATCATTCTCTTTGCGGGCACCGTTCAAGGAAAGAAAAAGAAAACTTCATTACACACACACATACACACACACACACACACACACATATACATCGCCGTTCACCGACGAAAAAGAAAAATATCAGGGGTGGTTCGGGAAAGGATCGTGCCGACGCGATCGGTTCGATTCGTTATCGATCTACACGATCCTGTACACTGTAAGCATATATAAATATATATATTATATAAATATATTATATATATTCGCGGACGATTCCGTGGATCGTCACGCGCGGAAACTTAACAATAGCGAAACGATGGATTATACGAAGCGGCAACCCGTTGTCGCGAACCCACTCAGCAGGTTAACAGCACTTCTTTTTTCTTTATTAATATTTAATAGTGATAAATGAATAGCAAATAGTGGTAAGGGATAATAATTATCGGAGACGATCGAAGCATTAATCGTTGCGCGTCGTATCAGGACGCGGCGACGATTACTATTTCCGTCGTTCGCGGAGATGATAAGAGATCGCGCGCGTATTTAGAGCAGGTAAAGAAAGAGAGCATACACCGACAAACGAAGGGTGGTAGATTATTTTGGGCTTTAGTATTAGTGTTTCGAGATAGGCGAAGCATCGCGATCAGACCGTCAGCGAGGGGGAGACTGATATATAAGGTTTCGCGCGATTTCTCGTTCCTCGCGGGATCGTTCGCGGCGTGGCTCCAGGATGCATCGTCGACTGGCATCGAACCGACACCTGGGAACCGTCGCGACCCGCGGAAACGAAAAAACGCGCGGAAACGCGAGGCGTCGACCGGCCTTAAAAATTCTCATCCAAACGAAACTGTTAAATTTATTACAATATTTATTTTAACGCAGAAAAATTTCGATTCCAAACACGCCCGATAAATGGAAGTTCCGTAGCTTCGGTACCGGAAGTCGTCGACGTCTCGCGAGATCGAAATCACGGGGGCTGAAATTCATATTCTTGATCGAGGGAAACGGTTCTGAACCGAGTACGCGGCGGTAAACGAGGGCCTTATTGTATACAGTTGGGCATTGTTAGTGTGACAGGTTCAAGTGATATAGCTAAACAGATAATATATCGGATAAGCTTAGGGCGTGGTGCGTCGGCGGACGATAGCGGAACGCGAACGGGCGAGAATGTGTGCGAACGTGGATCGAGCGAAAGAAAGGAAGCGTGTTTTGGTGAATGTCGGACGAGAAACGAAACATAATCTAATCGTAAGGTGATTCTAAGCAGAGTTAGGAAGCTAGAGTGAGAGACAGATTAAGGCGAAGAAAAACAAAATGAGAGCGAGAGAAAGAGACGGAGACGCGTTATGACGGAGTCTTAATATATTATCTATTATTATCCTATTGTTGCCAATAATGGGCATTATGAGAAAACCGCGCGGGTATGTAAGTTATTCTCGACACTGCATTTACACTCCCCGAAAACCCCAAACCCCTCCCCCCAAAGGATGTTGTATACATATAGTAATACATATATACACTATACACTTGTTGTACATAGATATATATTATATGTAAAGCTTAAACTTATTAACGAAACAGATTAGTCGATGTGCACCGGATTATAGAAGACGCAAAACCCGTGAAAATAGAGCCGTTCGTCGCGTATGCGTGAAAAGAGCGAATGAAGTGTTCCTTGTTTAGGTGCGCGAAGCAGTTTCCTTTTTCTTTTCTTTCTTTTTTTTTCTGTCTTTTTATATTTGTTTTTTTTTTTAAATAGAAAATGTTTATAGTAGGAAAAGCGTCGTTCTCGTCTCGTACTTCGCCACATTTATATATAGAACGAGCAGTCGTATACGTACACTTTGTTTCAACATCGACGATTCCGTGGATACGAGAACCGAGGCGGGATAACTCGAGTCGATCTTCGAATTTTGTCAGACACGCGAACGATGCACGCTCGTTGAGAGATTCCAGATGAGATTCGTGTTTCTCACGCGCACACACAAGCACACATACACACTGCCAGAACGAGACGCGAACGACGGCGTCCCGCGCGACGCTCTAAATGAAGAAAAGAAAAGAAAAGGGGGAGAAAAAAAAGAAAGAAAGAAAAACGGATAGTCGTAAAACGTCGCGGTTGCGTCGAGAGCCTCGGTGTGCTGTCATATCAGTGCTCTCTCCTTGATCGAACGTACAAATCGACGGAAACCATCGCCGGAGATAGCACACGACCCCGGTCGCGAGTCGAGACACGAAATATGAGTAATACTAAAACCCAAAATAGCCGTTTCCGGGAGTTCGGCCAATCGAGAGGAATGTTGGTTGTCTACGCACGCGGGAAAGTGAAAGGCGAGGCACGTGTTTGAGAGGAGAAAGAAATAAGGGATGATCGACGGCGGAAGAGAGATTCTTTTCGTTCATTCGCTACCTCATACAAGTTACGCACCGTGTTTCAAGGGACGACGCGAGCAGAGAGGAAGGGAACAAAAAAAAAAGAGAAAAAAGAGCGATGCTGCGAGGCACGCGCGCAAAAAAAAAAAGGAAAGAAACAACAAGAGTTGGTACACGCAGAGTCGTTCGCGTCGTCCATTTTTGTCCTCGGGAACAGTTTTGTCGGGGGTAGAACCGTTTCAATGCCACGGGAACCCACGATGCGTCGTTTTAGGAAATAAGTAATTATTCGCTGATACTGTAATAAGCTCGATTTTAATTATTTTTTTTTTTTTTTTTTTTTATTTGGTTGTCCTTTATCGCACCGTTGACTCGTTAGTTTCGCGTTCCTTTGTTGGCGCGATTTTATTTAATTGTAACAGATATATTTACGCACGTTCTTCGTTTTCCTGTTCGGTTTACACGTTTATTTCGCACGACCGACCGTCGTGAATGTCGTTAACCCCCCGTTCGCATATATTTCCCCCCATCGATTCATTTTGTTTTATCACACGCGGGACACACGTACACGGACAATCGAGAGACTCTCTGTCTCCGAAAAATTCCAATAGACGCGAGAGAGACCAAGGCAGTTGAAATCGAATCGATTTTTCGATCGACGCCCACGCACCGGATCCGTTCATTATTTTCGCGACAGATCACGGGCAAACGGAACAGACGTTTTGGGTCGGGTCAACATTCGCGACAGGAAGTCGACACGCGCGTTGTACATACTTTTTTGTACGCATATATAACCCGTGCATAGATATATAGGATCGCGAGCACCGAGTCGAGATGGCGTCCGTTCGTCGACGAAACAACGCGGGACCAGCAGGTGATCGCGGGACCACGTTTAACCGACACAACTTGTGAAAGAGACTATCAATTCTTAGATTACTTGGCGACGTCGCTGGCACGCGTCGGTGGAGCGGTCGACGGGTTCAAACTTCTATTTTTTTCGCAGCCCCCGGGACTCGTTCGACTCGGTGCTCGATCGTGGAACGACGATAGATTGGAGTAGTTCCAACTGGTATCAGGAACAGCTACAGGAATGAAGAGAACGAAGGAAAGTGCACACGCCGTCGAGGATCGATCTTCTCGCGACGATGTTTGAGAAAAAGCGGAGGATCGGGAGAGGAAGTGTGGATCATCGATCGATAAGGGACCGTTGGTACTCGCGTGCAACGATCTCGTGAATCAGTGACGGATTCCAATAAGGACTTCCACGGCTGGGGAAAAATTCTAAATACACAAGCATTCTCCTTCGGATTGCTCTGCAGCCAGAACCGATGAATCCGGACTCCACATGTCGAAGACTAAGCGAGCTTGGTCCGCCGTAGTTCTCTGCTCGCGAAAGAGAGACGAATTGTTTTTTTTGTTTTCAATCTAGAAACGAAGAAAGAAAGAAACGATTTATATATAGTAGTTGTCGAAACGGTGCCACGAAACACTCGAACGCAAAAGAACGTGCTGTAAGAGAACGAGTAACGCGCACGATCGAACTTTGAAGGACTGACGACAAGCTGGACGGACCATGCGGATAAAATAGAGCCGATACTGATTATCGAATCATCATCGTCACACCGTCATCATCATCGTCATCATCAGTTCGACAGCTTTCGTTTTATATTGTATAGTCTATACGTTAGAGCATAGAGAGGATAACAACGGGATTAAATCGAGAAAAGAAACGAAGAAAAAGAAGTAGGTACGACCCTGAGCACAGCGCCAGGGCGACCGCAAACGCTTTTAACCCCATCACCGATATATCACACGCATCAAGCTCAAGAGAAAGAGAAACGAATATATCTACGCATACCGCAACACACACACACGCATGCTATATATACACATACATTATATATAAATATATAAATATACATTATTATACGCACGCCGAGGATAGTATGGGATTAATCGTGGAAACGTAGAGAGAGAGAGAGAGTGATAGAGAGAGGAAAATAACAATGAATAACGTGGGACGTTTAACGAAGGACGAGTGAAAAAAGAAAAAAAAGTGAAAAGATGGGAAACTGACATCCACATTACGTACGATGGTTGCACGCATAACGGACTTAATAATAATTAAATAATCACGCAACGGAAAAGAAAATAGAACGGCACGACGCCGTTTGCGCGAACCAGTCGCCGCAAAAGTAAGTAAACACGATTAAATATTCGCAGACGATTTTGAGAGAAGGACGACGAATTAATGGGAATGCAAAACATATAAATGTCGATCATAATATGCAAGAAAAAACAAGCGAACAAGATGTTACTTGGATGATAACACGTGCTTGAATGGAAAACACTTATTTCTTGAATAAATAATAAATATAGAGGTTGCGCATTGCCGACGGAGACAACCTCCGCGCTTGCATTTGCTTCGCACTCGCTACGTTGGGTATAATTTTTTTTTTTTTTTTTTAATTTTTTTAATTTTTGCGCTACCGCGGGGCTCGTCCACCTTCGTCACTCCGACCGTCTCGATCTATATCACGGGGTTCGATCATTGACTGGCGTCGAGTAGGAGGGATAAAAAAAAACGAAGAAAAAGGCAAAAGGATAATGGAAACCGACAGGAAAATCGGTTTCACAAAATTGCGCACGATTATCAAAAGGACGAGGCGTGACGAAGGCCAGCCCCATGATTACGATAATTTCACCGTAATTAATTCATTTTTTGTCTACTTTAGTTTATTTTAATTGCTACTATTCTACTATAAAAAAAAAAAAACTTCTACTATATAATCGCTTACCACTATCAAATACTTTACTACTATTACTACTATACGATTACTACTACACTACTACTATTACTACTATCTATTACTACTACTACCGCTATATAATTTTTGTGTCTTCGATGATTTGATGATTTCTTTTTTTTTTTTTTTTTGCTACTTTCGCGAATTCCGTATAAGATGCACAAAACGACTAAAAAAAAAAAAAGTAAAAATAAAAACTCGTTCTTTTTTCTTGGTCCGAGGAACTCGTATTCCGGGTGATAGTTACCAGAGTAAAGATTTCATACTGTTTTGTTTTGTTTTATTTTTTTTTTTCTCCATTTGGATCACTCCACGAGGCCTAGTGTGTTTTCTTTTTGTTTACTTTTTTTTTTTTTTTTTTAAATTCGAAAAACTGGAAGGGATACATGTTACTCGAATGGAACGTAGAATGATCGCTGGTACTATTGGTTTGGCGACGGACGAGAACAAAAGGAGGGAACGGATTAATAAGATATGGCGTATAATAATAATCATGATAGTAATAATAACGATAATTCTAATGATAATTAACTAATCGCAAGTATGAAATTGACACAGTGGTAGAAACCGCGAACGCGCGCTCCAAACATCGCGATGGCACTAAAAGCAGATCGAGGGAGGGGAGGGGGGGCGAAACGGAAGTAAAAACGAAAAAAAAAATACAAAAAAAAAACAGAAGGAAGTACGACGGGGATTTTTCTCGATCGTGGAGTTAAACGCGCGTTTCCTCCTTCCGGTTTTCTACCGAACGATTATAATAATCGCTCTTTCCGCATCAACTTGCAAAAATTTTGTGCGTCGTCGCGTTTCAGTTCTTTTCCTCGGGATTTCGATGTTGTTCTATGTTTTGTCATTATTATTATTGGCTATTAATTTTTTTTTTTTTTAAACTCCATTTTTTTCCTGGAATTTCTTTTACTATTATTGCCTTTGGTAGAATTGATAAATTCTTTATTATAATCTTTTTTTTTTTTCTTTTTTTGTAATTGGTTGAATCGCTGACTTTTTTTTCAAACTTCACCCTCGCACACACATACACACACGTACGTACATACATGCATACATTACACGCATATGGCGCATAAAGCTTTTCGATCGAAAGGGAAAGAAGAAAAAATTTATGGTGTTTTTAGTGGATAATATTTAAAGTTTAAACTACATACTATATGGATAATCATTAAGTACACAAAGCATAGAGGTTAAAGTACATAGGCATGTAAGGCAGGAAAAAAAAATATTATTTAGCGGGCCGCTTCCCTCCAGACGCTAAATTGCTGCTTGGAAAGTTTTTCGCTGGCTCAGGAAAAAGGAGAAATCGTGCATCGTTAATTTTCTCGACTTTCGGAAATTCACGTCTAGGCGTTCGTTCGGCGTACAAAAAGGAGAATCGTACAAAATTTTGATGAAATTATCGTCGTTTGGAAATTTACGCAAAAATGAAAGGGGGAAAGAAAATAATTAAAAGAAGAAGAAAGCTGCGTTTCTCGTTTCTCTCCTGGAGGGAGAGCACCCGCTAAAGCGTTTGGTTTTAAAATTAGTAGATGAATGTGAGGAATTGCCCTGTATCATTTGAAAACGAAAGGAAGGACGAAGAAACCGATCGAAAACGAGAATCGGACAATTGTTCGATGATTAACGATAGAACGAGCGAACGAAAGAGGAGAAAAAGGCTATGGAATAGGAAAGAGGAAAGAAACGAAGAGAGAGGCCGTGCGTGTAAACGGAATAGGCAAAATGGAAGCTGAAAGATATATTTCATTTTTCATGTGCACGTCATAGATCCACACGCGAACCGCAGTATCTTTTACCGAGTGAACAAAAAATCCGTCAGCACACCAGCACACTTGCATAAACGTATGCACATGCCTATACGAATATATAAATATATACATACACACCGGACGAATACGTATAAATAGAAGGAACCGTCGCGAATGCAGGAAAAAGAAAAACAAAAAAAAACCGGAAATAAATACGTAAGGGAAATGTGGAAGGGAAAGTGAACGAAGAAAGAGAAAGAGAAAGAGATCGATTCTCTCCGCCTGTAATAAGCGTTTAAGAGTTTATTAAACGAACCAGATTTACCATAGAAAGCTATATTATATACATATATATATAGATATTATATATATATATATCTACACCGTAATACGTCATATATATTTTGTCAGTTTTTTCTTTGTTTTTAAGCTATATAGTATCGCAGAGGAAAAAAGAGATAAAATAGATAGAGCGAGAAAAAGAAGGAGGATAGTTAATAACAGAGAGACACGACACGGATAGATGAATAGGAGGTAACACGTAAGGAAAGACGATTAACGAAGAGTAGAGAGAAACGAAGACGTAATTAATACGGAAACTGGATGGCATTTAATGGTACCTATTATTGAATAACGTATAGTAAGATTTTAAAAATGTTCGCAGAGTGTCCAACAGAGTCTTTCTCCGATCTTTTTCTCCGAATTAATAATCTTTTTTTTTTTTTTTTTTTTCTTATTTTTCTTAATAATAAACGCCGCTGTTGAACGATTACGCAGTACATTTTTACACGATCGACACGCGCCCGTCGTATTGACGAACGCGTGTCAATGTATCGATACAAATCATAAGTGCAATAGTTGTTACAATAGACACCACACGGGATTTTTAAGGGCGTAGCCGCGGCGGCGCGACGACGTCGCGGATATCAGGCGTCGATCGGTCGTCGTCGTTGTCCCCAAATCGTCGCGATTCTCTCGCATCGGATTTCACGGGACGCCGTTGTTCTGTTTACTTTTGCCGCTGCTATCGTGACCTGGTGTCGAACGATGCGAGATCTGGGCCTTATCGGGAAGCGTTTTCACTTCGGGGGACGCCGACGCGCGACGCCCACGCGACGATCGAGGGCCGTCGCGACGCGCCCCTACACAATACTACCTCGCAAATTTCAGAGCTACAAGCAGATACACACCGTACCTCAATTACACGCATATTAACGATAATAACGCAGAAATCTATCCAGTGACAGGAAATAATAAAAAAAAGAAACAGAGGAACAATAATTAAGCGATGAGAGGATTATAGAAGGGAACGTATTAAACAGAGAGGGATCACGAGACGATACGCCACGTTTCGGTTGCCGGAATAACATTTTCTTATTAGTTTTAGTCTTTTCCTATCGGAAATTTTGCCCACCATGATCCGCGAAATTTCACGGACGCAAAAAACGATATTCGACCACACACGACGCGCACGGAATTTCTAGTTCGATCGACGATCGACGCGCTTTTTTTTTTTATTTTTTTCTGCACCGTCGGCGTCGATCGTTTTCTTTTTTCCTGTTGGGATCTCTTTCGTTTCAGTTTCGAACGGTATATACGACGCGGACAAATTCTCGTGATCGTCGATCGATCGGATCGATCGCGTCACGGTTTCTTTTCTTTCGGAACCAAGTTTCGAGTTTCTTTCGTTCGTTTCGACGGCGAGACGTGGATGAGTTCGGGAAGCAACAATAATAGAGGGACGGATTGTTGGTTAAAAAAAAAAAGAAAGAGAGATAGAGAGAGAGTAACATATATAGTAATCGTAAGGAACATCGCAGACAGTTAATCGAGCAAAGCCCCCCAGAATCCCGACCCCCAGTCCCCTCCCCCTTTCATACACAATAGGAAATAGTTAAACGTGAAATAGTGATGATAAAACAATTATGAAATAGAATTATTGTGCTCGCGAGCTCTGTCGAAGGCAGACAGTCCTCGGCGTCGAGGCGATCGAACGGAGCTGCAATTTATTTTTCGCGTATTCGCTGGTCGATCCTCGACCTCGAGGGCTCTCCCTTCTGGATGTATATAGTGTGAAGTAGCTGGTGATTTCTGATTTATCGGCGATCCGTTTCCCCAGGCGTGGCTTCTTCGACGCGATCGTCGTTCGTCGTTGCACCATCCCGTCTTTCTTATCATAACCAGAGATTAGCGCGCGATGGTGTCTCGTAGGCCCGATCGGACACCGGAAGTCGCCTGGCGAACGGGGGGAAGCACCGTGTCGATGTCACGATGGGAACGTCTAGAGTTCATCTAGCGTAAAATTTCATCATCTTTTCGGTTACCCGTCGAACATCGAGACTGTATTTGCCAACGTTCGCCACGAATTGTTAACCGAGACGTGTCACTGCCAGATCCAAACGAGTCACAGCAAACAGCAATAAACGCGCTTCCGGGTTCTTCGAAGAGACGCGCAAACGTAAAGAATATAAGCATTGGCTGTGGAAATCGGCGAAAGATATTTTTTACGCGACAGACCGGAGAGGCGAACGGAAACGATCGGCGAGAGATCAGAAACAAACAGCCGTCAGAGCCGACAACCTGTTATATTTCGTCGCGTCGAATCGCTCGAGAGCGTCTCGAGAACCAAACAAGAACGAACGAGAGAGAGAGAGAAAGAAAGAGAGAGAGCGAGAGTGAGAGAGAAAGAAATTTATAGGAATCCCGAAAAAACTTGGGGATTTCTCGATACGCTCGAGACGAGTCTCGGGCTCGGTGGACGACGATTTGTTATTATGCCGAAATCTGTTAGTTTTTTGTCCTACATATTTAGCGTTAAAATAGAATGGGAATAGTAGAAATGCCGTTGTGTTGTTTTTTGTCTCTTTTTTTTTTTATATAAATGAAGAAGAAAAATGTAAAAGTAATAAATGGCCGACGATTTTTCATCATCATCAATCATCGCGGGTGAATTCGCGCCCGCGCCCGTTGAACGAAAGGTTTATCGAGGGATAACAAAAAAGAAACAAATGGAAACAAAAATGATACGTTAAAGGGAAATATATTCGATTATAGCGCGTGAACGAAAAACTAAAGAAAGATACAGGAAAGAATCGGGGCGAGGACCGCCCGATGTGCGCGCGCGTCTTTCTTTTTTTTTTCTAATTTTTGTAACGCTCACGCGCCCGTCCAGCGTCGTTTTCCTTTTCGGGGTGAGAATCGTGGCGCGAGCAGCCGTCTCTGTTCGCGCCTTCAAAATTTTTGACGAAAGAGTGGAGAAAAAAAAAATAAGAGAGGAGAAAAAAAATTTACCAATGAAAATTTTTGGCGAAAGTATGAATTTTTGGTCTCTGCCCTACTTTCGAAATGGAAAAAAGAAAAAACGAAAACGAGTTTCGATGTCCGCTTCCTTCCCTTCGTCCCTCAGCAAAATTTGTCGCTTTTGATTACTATTAAATACTACTACTACTACTACTATTACTACCAGTACTACTACTACTACTATTATTACTCTTATTATAATAATTATTACTATTAAGGAAAACACACAAGGGGAACGAAGAGCGAGAAAACGACGCGAAACGCGCGCGTGAGCGAGGATGCACCGTAATCCATCAGCGAGCGACACGGCTCGACGAAAACAATTCCTCACAAATAATTAAACGAAAAAAAATAATAATAATAATAAAACGTAAATAAATAAAGTAATATTATAGATGAGAGAGAAAGTGGGAGTAATGGTGAAAACGAGAAAAAACAAAACGAACGATAAACGCAGCGAGACAGATTTAAAATAATCGCAAATTTTTATTAACTGTGTAACTCTAATAAAAGTCTATTTGAATGTAAGCGCGTTAAACAAAAAAAAAAAAAAAAAAGATGAAAGAAGAAGCTATTAAGGAGAACAGTATATGAATATTATTATTGAAACGAGTGAACTAAAAGCAAAACGACAAAAAAAAAAGAAATATGAACGATAGCAAAAAAAAAGAAAACATTTTTCACGAGTAGATTTCGAGAAGGCAAAGAGGACTTTTTCTTGATTCGTTTTTTTTTTTTTTATTTTTGGTTCATTATTAATTTGTTCGATAAGGTGTACTATGCGTTTAGATGCTAACAGAAAAGAACGGGAATGCGAAAAATGATAGGTTTTCCGAGCTTGAACGTTTCATGCGAAGTCAGGGAAACAAAAGGTAAGGAGATGGAAAAAAAGAGCGAAGAGTAGCCAGTGCAAAGATCGTATTTTTATTGAACTCTTCGAACAAAGAAAAGGGAAAAGACAGAAACAACGATCGTCTGCATTTCAAAATTATTAAATTTTTTTTTTTTTTTTGTTTCATTTGCATGCAAATTTCCTTTTCGAGCGTCAGTTCCGACCAACGGTTCCTATGCTCCGAAAATAAGAATTTCCACGGGAAAAGAATCAACGCAAAACGAACGGTGCAACAGACTCGAGCATATTTCCATCTTTCTTTTTTTTTTTTTTTATTCCTATTTCCGTGTCATTCTTCATCCTACACGTACACATACCACACAGCCCAGGTTCTCCTAATCTTCGTTCGAACGAACCTCGAACGAGTCGGCTCTCCGATCGAGCGATACGAAAAAAATTTTCCATCGGTCATTTCCTCCCGAGTTCTTTTTTTTCCACATATTTTCCACTTTACCGCCGATACCTTTTCACCTTCCATCTGCAATTTCTTGTTTGTCTTCCCCTCATTTCCACCCTCGCACCCGCCCACTCCGTCAGCCACATCCGCAACCCCCCCGCTGCCTCTCTGTCTTTCTCCAGGCCCCGCGTAACGAAAATAAAAAAAAGCAGACCTCGCGAACAACAAGAAAAAAAAAAAAAAAGAAAATGCAGAAACGTGAAAAAATGTGAAACGAAAAATTCGCACTCAGAGCTATTTTTTTCCCCTCCGCGAAACGCCGTGTGACACAGTGGAGTGTGACAGGCTCTCTTATCATTATTCCGGGCAGCGAACAAGCAGAACAGTTGTGTTTCTTTCGGGTCCTGAACGTTTACATGCACACACACATCCACGCAGAACACACAGAAGACAATGAAAATAATAAGAAATCCACTTTATAATGAATTTACGTGTAACATTCAATTGAGGATTGTATGTAATTGTATATATATGAGTACAATGCAGTCCATGAGTTAAGATACATTCTCCTTTTTCTACCATGAAAACAAATAAATTATTCTAGTTAATAAAAAAAAAAAAAGAAAAAAAAACAAAAAAAAAAAGTATTGTGTGCGTTAGTGTCTTTTTTTTTCATTTAACGCCAATTATCCCGATGTCCAACGCGAAACGACGAGACTGCATTCGCCATCGCGGACGGCTACCTGTGTAAACGAGTGTTTTATTGTTGATGTGAAATAAACGTTTCAGAAATCCATAGGGAGTTTGCTGAAATATATAATCCGTACAAACGTGTCGCATTCGATCCGCGCACAGCTATCGATCGTTGCAGTCGTGTTTTCCAAAGTGGAGAGGAGAGAGGGGGGCGGAGGACCGAAAGAAAATACGTAATATAGAAAAATCACTCGAAGCTTAACGGCTGCTAAGATTGCGGAAATTCTGTTTCTTTTTAAAGAGGGGACACGCCTCTCGAAAACTTTGGAAACCACTGTGTCACGATTTTCTGTTTGCCTCGAGTCGCGATTGTTCACCATTTTATTTTAAGTCTCGTTTTCCCGTGGACTGTTGTAGTTCAGAAAAATCCGTTCATTCGAGAATGGTTAATTCATCCATTCGCGTAAATGATACCAATGCGTACATACACACACTGTTCCAAAATAATTGTAGAAACATACAAGTACATTATGCCGAAAGAGATTAGAACAATTCTAATTTACGGCTCTGACTTGTAGGATGGACTGCTTTAACCCTTAAGTGGACTCTCAATCTCGACTGAATTATTTTTCTTAATATTGATTTTTACCAAATTGATAAATAGAAATCAACTTTAAAGCATTTAAAAAATAATGAACTAATAGAAGATCACATATATTAAATAATTATTTAAACTTGCAGAGGACCCTAATAATTCACTTAAGCGTTAATAACACTTCAATGAACCTTTTACACGAAGACAGTTTCAATTTGATGGAAGCTCCCTGTTTTTCGTTTCGATAGTTCTAAATTGAACATTTTATAAACATTCAAACATTGACTCTACACAGTTCCATTATTAAACAAACATGCTATTATTTTGAACATAATTACAATCGGGATCGACATATAGAATTTAATTTTCGATCGTGATTTTAGCGAGAAACGATTATGCAGAAGCTACGCACGTCTTGGAAGAAGACAGTGAAGTAAGTAAACGTTTAAATTATTACTTTTTGGTTTCAGATTATTGTACAATTTCATAAATAGCTTAAATAGTATGTATTGTTTCCTTGATATTCGAGTCTAGATCAGGTCACTGTGGTAAGGATGACTACCGTTCATTTATCCGATCGAAAATGACGAGCAGTTATCCGAGCATTTCTGTAGTACGCTGTGTCGCTGCGAGCAAATTCTGTCGGTCTGGCTGATTCTTGACAGATATTGTTAATCAAAATGAAGGGTTGAATGAGTGACCATCTTGTCCTTTACAAGGAAAAGGAAAGGAGACAATGTTAAAACAATATAGGTAGTCATTGGACTATCTCACCAGGGAAAAGAAAGAGAATATAACAGTTTTGTATATAGTTTGGGGGGATGAAAATTTGCTTATGTATTTTCAACGCATTAAAATAAGAAAAATTAGATGCACAATAGATTTTTGTTTCGAAATAACAATTCCTCGTCTACAGTTTCGTAGTAATTTACGTGTATATATAAAGATGAATACGCGTACGTGGAGTTCATAAGAGTTCGGAATTCTATAGTTTACAATTATAAAATATTCTGTGGTACACCTTAATCGTAATTTTATATTAAAATTTAGTTTTAATTCTAGCCACTACAAATGTTATAATCTTATTCTATGCTGAATTGGTAACATTAAGAATGACACTGAGTGACACTAAAATGGCAAAGAGGGTCCAACCCCCGAAACCTTGGGACAAAAAATGCATCGATTCTATTTCTGAATTTCGTTCGTGCTTTCTACATTTCCTAATTTTACCTCCTGAAATCACTGTCCTTTAAACGAAGGGGTCGTTCTAACACCACTGACCGTTTTACGAGGTCGATGTTTCTGTACATGGTCTGTGGTAGTAGTACAAAGGGTAAGCTTAAACGATATTCGATACGTTCGAAATAAGTATTTCAGTTTCGCGTTTGGAACATTTGTTACGGAAAAATTGCTCGGTTTCCCGGCGTATGTTGTATCGATTGAGCAGGTTTGGACGATAAGTCGCGTTATGTTGGCCTGAGCGCACTGACCATGTCGCCCAACAACCGTTCCACGCTGACATCGCCTACCGTTGGTTTGAATAATAATTCTTGGAGGGTTGATCGACAGAGGGCACGCGCCGGGGGTAACAGCAGCAAGAGACGACCAACCCTTCGAGCATCCCTTTCGCAGAATACGGCGACCGTTTGCTCTTGCAATGTTGCTACCCTTCCTCGTTCACAGAGTCCTCGAGATTCTAAATAAACAGATAATTATTTCATTACCGTTAATTCAGCTCCATTTTCAGTGAGTATTTAATATAACAGTATTAAAATTTATACATTGTTCGATACACTAACAGAGGTACCAGCATTAGGCAACCGTTATGTCGGATAACGAATAAAATCCATTTAGAAAAACTGTAAGAACAAGTAAAACAGTAAAGAACGACATCTAATTGTATAAGAAATTAGAAATAGAAAATACATAATCCAAATAAGGAAGGCTGCAAAGCACGTATTGCAAAGATTGCCGACTTTGAGGGGTAGTTTTTTTAGGGGTTGATATCGATCGAACTGCACTACCAACCTTGTAAAAGGTTAAATGTTTTGAGCGACCTCTCCATTTAGTATCAGTGATTCGAGGAACTCAACAGAAACTCAACCACAAACGAGATATACGAGTAGACCTTGCGTCCATATTTTTTTGGCCCAGGATTTCGGGGGTATGTGTATTCGCCAGAAATGATTGGAATTGACCCCCACAATCGAAAATAATTTTTATAGAATGATTTGAAACTTTTCAATTTCGCCAAAAAATTTCAGCACCTACCTGTCGATTTTTCTTAAAAATTCGTATTTAATTTTTCATAATTTTGTTTGACGCCCTACAGAAAAGTTGTCTAACACTTTTTTGTAGGTACCCATGAGCTCTATTTCAGAAAAAAGTTTCATTGAAATATATTCACTATTGCAGGAGTTATGGCTGTTTGAAAATTGGACCATTTTTATGGGGTTTTTCTTATTTTTCAGGTTCAAGGACCAACATTTCGAATATTTTTGGAATTTCTATATATTGTCCATTAAAATACGCGTTGTTTGCTTTTTCAAACATCAAAATCGTCCAATCCGTTTAGAAGTTATGACGTTTTAAAGATTCGCATGAAATTTCAGGGGAATCAATCAATGGTATGGTCAGACATTGTATTTTCGGTAAAGAATTTTTTCCTCGAAAGTGCGTAGGATTTCGAGGGTATGTGTATTGACCAAAAATGATTGTAATTGATCCCTGCAACCAAAAATAATTTTTTTAGAATGATTTGAAATTTTTTTATTTTGCCGAAAAATTTCACACCTTTTTGAATTTTTTTCTCGAAAGTGAATAGAATTTTGAAGGTTTGTCTATTCACCAAAAATGATTGTAATTGACTCCCGGAACCAAAAATAATTTTTTCAGAATGATTTAAAATTTTTTAATTTCGCCGAAAAATTTAGGCACCTACTCCCTCTCGATTTTTCTTAAAAATTCATTTTTGATTTTTAATAAATTTGATTGACGCCGTATGGAAAAGTTGTTTAGTACTTTTTTGTAGGTATCCATGAGCTCTACTTCAGAAAAAAGTTGCATTGAAATATATTCACTATTGTAGGAGTTATGGCTGTTTGAAAATTGGACCAGTGTTATGGGGTTTTTCTCATTTTATGGGGTCAAGGAGCAACTATTCCAATATTTTTAGAATTTCTACATATTCTTCACTAAAATACGCGTTGATTGCTTTTTTAAACATTAAAATCGTCCAATCCGTTCAGAAGTTATGACGTTTTAAATATATGCATGAAATTTTGAGCTATCATTTCTGACCAGAAATGATACTTTCGGTAAGGAATTTTTTTCTCGAAAACGCGTAGGAATTCAAGGGTATGTCTATTGACCAAAATTGATTGTAATTGACCCCTGTAACTGAATATAATTTTTCCGGAACGATTTGAAATTTTTTAATTTTTTGACAAAATTTCACATCTTCTCTAATTTTTTTCTCGAAAGTGGTTAGGATTTCGTGGATATGTCTATTCATCAAAAATGATTGTAATTGACCCCCGGAACCAAAAATAATTTTTTCAAAATGATTTGAAATTTTTTCTTTTCGGTGAAAAATTTCAGCAGCTACCCTGTCGATTTTTCTTAAACATTGGTTTTTGATTTTTAGTAATTTTGTTTGACGCCCTACAGAAAAGTTGTCTAATACGTTTTTGTAGCTACCCATGAGCTCTACTGCAGAAAAAAGTTTCATACAAATATATTCACTATTGTAGGAGTTATGGCTGTTTGAAAATTAGACAATTTTTATGAGGTTTTTCTCACTTTACAGGGTTTGGGAGCAACTTTTCGAATATTTTTGTAATTTCTACATATTCTCCATTAAAATACGCGTTGTTTGCTTTTTTAAACATTAAAATCGTCCAATCCGTTCAGGAGTTCTGATGTTTTAAAAATTCGCATGAAAATTCGGGCAGACATTTCTGGCCAGAAAATATAGTAAAAAAAAAAGTAAAAGTACTAAAGTAAAAAACAAAAATTCGAATCTAATTAAATTACTCAACCATTTTTCTATAGATTATTTCATCTAATTAATTAGTTATAAACAATTTCTGGAAGCTATACTTATTTATTCCAATATTGCGCCAAAAGTGACAAAGTATCGCCATCTATCGGAATGTTAGAGGAAGTATCCAGAGAACTGTCCCCTCACCCCCCAAGGTTTGGTGCACACGAATAGTATCGCCATCTAAGAACAGGTATCGAACTAAAAAAGTTACAGCTACCCCCACTCCTGCTACTCCTGATACGCAGTATGTACCTTGATTATTCGTTAATAACTCCTTTTCTGGGAATAAAATATGAACTTTTAGAATCGAAGAATATAGTATAGACCCTCGGCAACAATTAAGGATACTATTATAATTTTCGCACCTTCTGGAATTTTTTCTAGAAAGTGGGTAGGATTTCGTGGATATGTCTATTCATCAAAAATGATTGTAATTGACCCCCGGAACCAAAAATAATTTTTTCAAAATGATTTGAAATTTTTTCTTTTCGGTGAAAAATTTCAGCAGCTACCCTGTCGATTTTTCTTAAACATTGGTTTTTGATTTTTAGTAATTTTGTTTGACGCCCTACAGAAAAGTTGTCTAATACTTTTTTGTAGCTACCCATGAGCTCTACTGCAGAAAAAAGTTTCATACAAATATATTCACTATTGTAGGAGTTATGGATGTTTGAAAATTAGACAATTTTTATGAGGTTTTTCTCACTTTACAGGATTTGGGAGCAACTTTTCGAATATTTTTGTAATTTCTACATATTCTCCATTAAAATACGCGTTGTTTGCTTTTTTAAACATTAAAATCGTCCAATCCGTTCAGGAGTTATGATGTTTTAAAAATTCGCATGAAAATTCGGGCAGACATTTCTGGCCAGAAAATATAGTAAAAAAAAAAGTAAAAGTACTAAAGTAAAAAACAAAAATTCGAATCTAATTAAATTACTCAACCATTCTTCTATAGATTATTTCATCTAATTAATTAGTTATAAACAATTTCTGGAAGCTATACTTATTTATTCCAATATTGCGCCAAAAGTGACAAAGTATCGCCATCTATCGGAATGTTAGAGAAAGTATCCAGAGAACTGTCCCCTCACCCCCCAAGGTTTGGTGCACACGAATAGTATCGCCATCTAAGAACAGGTATCGAACTAAAAAAGTTACAGCTACCCCCACTCCTGCTACTCCTGATACGCAGTATGTACCTTGATTATTCGTTAATAACTCCTTTTCTGGGAATAAAATATGAACTTTTAGAATCGAAGAATATAGTATAGACCCTCGACAACAATTAAGGATACTATTATAATTTTCGCACCTTCTGGAATTTTTTCTAGAAAGTGGGTAGGATTTCGGGGGTACGTTTGTTCACCAAAAATTATTGTAATCGACACCTGCAACTGAAAATAATTTTTTTAGAACGATTTGAAACTTTTCAATTTCGCCGAAAAATTTAGGCGAAATAATTTTACAATAATTTTGGGTAGCTGTACTTTTTTAGTTCGATACCTGTTCTTAGATGGCGATACTATTCGTGTGCACCAAACCTTGGGGGGTGAGGGGACAGTACTCTAGATACTTCCTCTAACATTCCGATAGATGGCGATACTTTGTCACTTTTGGCGCAATATTGGAATAAATAAGTATAGCTTCCAGAAATTGTTTATAACTAATTAATTATATGAAGTAATGTATAGAAAAATGGTTGAGTAACTTAATTAGATTCGAATTTTTTTTTTTTACCTACCCTCTGTCGATTTTTCTTGAAAATTCGTTTTTCATTTTTAGTATTTTTGTTTGACGCCCTACAGAAAAGTTGTCTAATACTTTTTTGTAGGTACCCATGAGCTCTACTTCAGAAAAAAGTTGCATTGAAATATATTCACTATTGTAGGAGTTATGGCTGTTTGAAAATTGGACCAGTGTTATGGGGTTTTTCTCATTTTATGGGGTCAAGGAGCAACTATTCCAATATTTTTAGAATTTCTACATATTCTTCACTAAAATACGCGTAGTTTGCTTTTTTAAACATTAAAATCGTCCAATCCGTTCAGGAATTATGACGTTTTAAAGATTCGCATGAAATTTTGGGCTATCATTTCTGACCAGAAATGATACTTTCGGTAAGGAATTTTTTTCTCGAAAACGCGTAGTAATTCAAGGGTATGTCTATTGACCAAAATTGATTGTAATTGACCCCTGTAACTGAAAATAATTTTTCCAGAACGATTTGAAAATTTTTTTTTTCGCCGAAAAATTTGTCCATCTAACCCCTGTCGATTTTTCTTAAAAATTCGTTTTTGATCTTTAATAAGTTTGTTTGACATCCTACGGAAATTTTGTTTAATACATTTCTGTAGGTATCATGTTAAACATAAAAATTATAGATTTTTAAAACATATAATATGTGTAAAATATCTATAAATATATATAATAAATGTAAAATATCGAAAAGATACACATTACTTTCGTTTATATTATATTAAATGTAATTTACCTCCTTTAAAAAGAACTATGGCCTTGAGACAAGCGTACTCCGAATGATCGACTCTGAGGAGGGCGCATTTTCCCAACAATTCTCTCAGCTTTCTCACCTCGTCGACGAGCATATCTTTCCTTTCAGACGACAAATCGCTGGGCACCAGGGTGGCTTCCTCGACAGGAAAATTCCACTGGGCGGCTGTTAAGACGAAAAGTTCGCTCCAGGATTCCTCCAGAAGAATAGTCTGGTCTCTGTAGGGCAGCTTGAGAGAGACGCACGGTTGATTGAATGTTTAACTGAACACTGGACGACTCTGTCTTGTGTAACCAGACCTGGGCATTTGTGAAATAACGTTATTTGAAATACTATTTCAATAATAAATATACATTTCTATTTAATGGAACAAAGTTGACCATCAATTAACCTTGATAACATTTAATAAAGAAGAAATAAATAGGAAATTTTACTACCCTATTCTATCGCTAAAAATAAGACAAAATCATTGGGCGTATTTATTATTTATGTAGCTCTGTTATTTTATATAATTGCACACCTATTAATTCGACTAAATCTGTACGTTTTCAAGTTGAAATAATATTTCAAACAGTTATTTCTTATTTTCATGTAAAATTAACTTTGCTCAGGTCTGTGCGCAATTGATACACGAACTTAGTCGCTCGGACTGTAATAATCTCCGTTACCTTTTTACATAAAATTTCATTAAATATTTACAATGTTATTGTGTTAATAAGTACTCGCTTCAATTTATGGAATTGGGTTTGCAGGTGTCCACTTTGGAGTTTCAAGACAGAGTAATTGTGATGCAGTAGAGTTGACGGAATTTTAACTCACCTGCAAGAAGGAATGAATGCTTCTCGCCCATCTGACAGCGAAGAAGAGTAATTTTGCAGCAAATTCGTATATATTTTCCGTGGGTAAAATGGAGAAATTGGTAATGTATTCCGAGGACACAGAGTTGACGATTGGGGGTGCTAATCGAGTACTTGCAAGCTCCTCTGTAAAACCACAGGTATTTATACTGACCTTATTTTTATTGAACTATATACGGAAATCCTTACCCTTCGTCTCGATCCTAGTGTCCATCGATCCAGCTTCCTCGGAGCTTGTCACCTCGTCCTCCTTGGCAGCAGCCACCGTTAAGGGTTCTGTTGGCGACCGCGGCAAAAAGTGTGCTGTAAATCGACAAAAAGATTCGTAATCCTCGTTTATTTTTGCATTTTATTCTAAGAAATGAATGAAACCAAAAACCAAACACTATTAACGGTATAATTTTATTTTATTTTAGTAACGAACAAGAAAGTCAAAAACGTTTTATCGTCGACCCTTTGATACATAGATCAAGTATGGAATTAATATAAAACTCATTCTATATTACTATACACATAATTGAACAGTATATTATTTCAATAATTATATTTACATTATTTCACTCAAATAATTCTGGTAAATAAGTGACTTTTCAAATGTACATTCTTTTTTTTAATACGTTAAAATGATTACATATTAGGCTTCAAGACTATAGTTCGTTATTGGGCAACTTGGAACGAAGAATCTATAACGAAATTCGTAATTGCATGATAAGGGGATAAATAATGAAAGGCTGTAGCCCAAAGTCAGAGACATTCTCGGTAAGGATACGACAACTACCAATTTAAAAACAAGTTTATTTACAATCGTTTTCACTCACCAACCGATGACGTGAACGTTGGCACCGTTGGCTTGAATGGGAACAACGCTGGATACAGGAGGGGATGATAAGGATTGCTCGCCGCGTGGTAAACATGAGAAATTCCTGAGTACAGTCCCGCAGGACCTCTCCTCGCAGCTGCTACCAAAGACGACGTGTTCCGTGGAGCTCTTTCATGCTGAACCGCTGTAAGTAATTATATTTTAATAAGTATATCATTACTTAACATTAGGATCGTAACATAATAATTAAACTCTAGCCACTACCCACACGACACACTTGCAAACATTAAAATTTAGTAAAAGTAAAAGCTCAGTAGCGTTTTCACTATGCAGTATTATTATTTAATATTTCCGTACGTCAGTCGATTTGATTCTCTTCCGTCTTCCAATCCAATATTTCATTTTCATGTGTTTATATTTTTTATATTTTTTGACGTACTTAAAAGCATTAAAATTCAGTAAGAAATATTTTTTATTCCTGCAAACACATTTACGACTGGTTTTATAGAGTCAAAATGCTCACTAACGTTTTCACTATTTATTATTTGTTACTTTCGTACATAATTTATAAAATTGTTTTATTGTTACGTGTTTCTGCGTTTGCATCTACTTGCTCTTTAATAGATATTGCATATACAGATCTTTACTCAGATCTCTGAAGTGGTTATTGTTCTCGGTGCTTTATTTTGAAATTTTGTACGATATCCAAGATGTTTCCTCTAGAATTATCCCCAAAGTTGGCATATGTTCTAATTGGAACTATGACAGAATCCAATATATTTTTATTTTTAAGTCCAGCTGTTTTTCCTTGATCCCTATGTATTTCTTCTATGTTGATCCATCAAGATACCCAGGCATTTCGTTGTTTGGGTATAAAAATTCCCAATTTCGGATACAACGAAGAAATAAACGGTATCCATCTTGAAGTACCCCCAACTCGCGCCAGCAGCTGCCTCAATATAAATAAAATCAATCTCGCCTGTTCGCTTTGATTCCCCGTTGCACTATTATTGACCACTTATTTTCATTTTTTTTCCAGCTCGAGGACCCGCAGAACCGTAGACCGTTAATGGCACCTTTCGCGTCCCCTCTGTCGCTAATTGATATCCCCGCGCAATCAAGTGTTTGGATTATCCTGGCTGCCCTAGCCCGGGATGGAAGTGTTTACAAAAGCTGTGAACGTCAGGCTGCTCGTGACACCGCTCTTCCGCTCGTGTCGAGGCTAACTTTTCAGATTCTAGCGTGGGCGGGCGTCGGTATACATACAGATACATATAGAGTTTCAGGTGGGCGCGAGCAGGAGCCTTTTTTTTTTATTTCGTTCGACGTGTCGCCCTTCTTCTATTTCTTCGTCGAAGCGAGAGAAACCTCTTGCATTGTAATGTCCTCCAGACGATGGCTCCGACGTATATTTGCGCGGATACGAGGAACGCGGAGGACGACCTCGATTCCTGTCATACGCACGGTTTCTGACAGACGATCGTTCAACCACCCCCGGGGGGGATGGCACTCGCGGAGACGTTAACTTCGTCTGAACACATTTTCCCTTAATTCGGTGCTCCGACACTTCCCTGTACTTTTTATTTTAAAATTGGACTCGATCGAAAATATCACTGAACATTGAATAGTTTGAATATTATGTACGTTCACCCTTCTTCTTCTAGACAATTTTTTCGTATCGTTTGAGACTAACTTTTGGAACCCTTGAGATAAAGTTAAAATACTTCTACTTTCGATTAGTATGCTATACATCCCATAAATTCGTGAAGTTGTGAATTTCAAAATAGGGCCTCGTAAGCTACGCTTCGTAAGTGTATGAAGTTCTGAGAAAACATAATGGAGGAAAGGTTTCGTAAAACTTGTCAGTCGATGCGTGGGTCTGATTGATATTGGCGTTCTCGTCTGTTTGATTTTCGTTCGTATACCGAGTTAAATTCCTTACGTGTAAAGAAAAGAATCTAAAGTCTTAATCACCGGTGAAACGAAGCGTACCATCTCGTTTCATGTTAACCTGAAGGCACTTGGTGAAACGACATGCCTGGCACTGATTGCGACGCGAAACGTCCACGATGCAACGACCGTTCTCCTTGCAAACGTAGTCCAAATTCCTGAACAGGAGAACCGAATATTATCGAATGTTTTCTAAATTAAAAAATAAAAATAATCACGAGATATCAATAATAATTGCGGTAGAAATTGAAACCAACAATATAGTATGCATTTTATTGGACAAATTTACTCTTTGAATTGAGAAAATAATAGTAGTATTAATAATATTTGCCCCTTCGAATCAAGGACGATCGGTCTAATGAATTTGTTTTTAAACGAATTTAAAATAATTTTTTCCAAATAAATAGCCTCCTATTAACTTTCTTCCCAAGTTACAGCCATTTTTGTTCTCTAACAACACTAATCGATAAATCACAATTTTTTAATTACAAACTGAACCAGTCTAAACGATTGTATTATTTGTTCACAACGTTCGATAGCTCCTCGTTTTTCTCAATGGAGATTAAAAAGTCAATCTTACGTCAATTTCTTGAGCAATCAATCGTATGAATAATCGAAAGAAGTTCCTTTAGATGTATGTCGCGTGTGGTTTATGCATAACCGAACGAACGATTTTCTAACAGATGGGCAAGTCGTGCAAGATCTATTGCCTGTATTCATATCCAGGGTCTAAATCTAATGGATTTTTATTTTATGCATTTATTCGATGCATGCAAGAAGACGAATCTGATAAAATGTCTGGACATTTAAGCAAAAGTTAACCATTTCGAACACCTTCGCCGAAGGTAAAGAACTATATACTACTACTGGATTATAGAAATGGTTATAACTTGGGAACAAAGTCGTATTTTGATGGACATATTTTTATAGCAACATTTCTCACTGTTGTGTTTTCAGTCCCACTTAAAGTTCGCAGTAACTTTTAAATTAACAATGATACACCGATTCAAAGTCTCTTAATTTTCAAAATACTGACAACAGTGGAAAATAACAATTTTTTTATTATTAAATTTACTATAAACAGGTTTTTAAATTTGTGCACTCACTTTGGGATAAGAAATCCCTCGTGAGACTCAAACATCTGGGCATCGATAATTTAAAATTACCAAAATAGATCTTTTAACGATATTTTAAATGATTTTACCAACACAATGTTAAGTTTAGTTTTTCTATGAGAAGACCACGTTTAACTTGGTATACACAAATTGCATATTTTTATAGCAACATTTTTCACTGTTGCGTTTTCGATCCCACTTAGTACCCAGTAACTTTTAAATTAACGATGTTACACCGATTCAAAGTAAAGCGTGGATTCCTCGAGACTCTACACGATTGTGCAGTTATTTCGAAAACGACGAAAGAGTAATTACCTTGCATACCTGCGGATCGACCGCTTGAAAAATCCACGACATCCGTCGCAGCTCGGTACTCCGTAATGCTTTCCGGAAGCCTTGTCGCCGCAGACTTTGCACAGACTTTCGCTACGGCTGTTGTCCTCCATTTTGACCTGACTGTAAAACAAAACAAAAATCAAACGATAATACAGTACTCAGGGTATCCTTTCTTCTTTTCAACACTGAAACTACCAAAATGATCGAAACGATCCATTCGTAATTTTTAATAGACAATGAAAAAAAATTTACCATAGTTTTTTATAAAAAAATGAATAAACATTTATTTCCATTGCGTTGTACATTTCTTCGAGTATCTATCGGTTGAATTTTTTTGGTACAAATAAGAAGCGAATAATAACATTCGATTATATTTTTGGTAATTTCAAACGCGACAAAGGCGTCGAAACGTATTTTTTTTTTATCGAATATAGCAGCCAGTCGTTTCACAATTTGTCTAGGTATTTTATCGCGTTCCATGAGATTGTTTTAGCAGGAATTGTTCACTGGCTACGGCGATACACTAATAATAGTTTCTGCTTTCTTCGAGGCATATTACTCCTCATTATCTGTCATTTTCAGCGGCGTAGCAGCACGATTCTCGTCGCGGTTGTCGTGACTTCTACGGTAATTTCTCGTTCAATGGAGGAACTTATAGTTACCGAGCGACGGGTTGTTGCATATTGCAGACGTATAATGAGAACCTTCGCGATTGTTAAACATTGCTCACCGACGGCAATGTTCTTACGACTCGGTACCTCCAAATTCACTAATGTTAAGAATATGTTACAGCCACTGGGGTTGATACATACGCCAATTTTTTTAAATTTTTGGCAAACATTCACCACTATATTTTTTCATGAAAACATGCTTCGTTTAATAGCCTTGGTATATCGAAAATATCTAAAATTCAGGTTCGAAAAGATTGCAATTGAAAAGTTCTCGGGCTGATTTAACGCTGAGAACACTACTAGCAACCACGCGATAAAAGAAGTAATATAATTACAGTTAAATTACTACGTCTTAGTAGTTGAATGAACCATAAATGGCGTGACGTCGATTGGATATATTCTCATGTAATCGTCCGTTTAAAATCTTATGTTGTTATCGGTAGCTCGTAATAATTTAAATCGACTTCTAGCAATATTGTCCGTTTTAATAATTGATTTGAAGGTTTAACGTAAATTGCAGGTTAAAAGACTGTAATCCATTTTCAATTGAAACAAATAGAAATGTAATTTAAATGAACCTGATCGAGGATCGCAAAAATTGAATCGAAGAATCGTAGATTGTCAGCCACTGTTACAAGATTAAACACTTGCCAATATAAACAGTATATCGAGTCGAATAGGGGTTGTCACTTCGCGTGTTTGGAATCCTCTATGAACAGTTTATTAAACTAGATGCCCGCGTTTGTGGAAAAGATCAAAGAGACGTCTTCTATCCAAGATGTCTTTAATCTCGAGTACAGCAACTCTATAATCTTTCCTTCCTGCCTGAACGCGTTCAGACTTATCGTTAGGTGCACGCACCGTCCACGCAGAGACACCTTATACATATGATTATAAAAAACAAACGCAATTGAGTACATAGAAGCCAACAATAACTAAAAAAATGTTTCACTAAATGTCTCACAAAATGTCAATTAAACTCAGTTCTTGGAAGTCTAGTAAGGATTTTCGTGAATGGTCAGAGGCGTATGGTCGGATTAAAACACGTGGACAATAAACGGACAAAAACCAACTAATAACTAAGGCTGCGTTGTAAGCTGGAAACAATTTTATGGAAATGTAATTTAAAGAATTTTACTCGGATTAAGGGTCGCGAAAATTTTTAGGATTAAACGCTAATAAAGACAGGGATTGATCGAAAGAGAAAATCGACTTTGAAAATTCATCGTGTATGCGTGTAACAGAGTATGATTTGATCTTCTCAAAAATTAACCCTCGATGGGGCGAATCTTTTGCTTAAATATTAACTTGCAAGGCATCTACTTTGATATTTAATTGGTTATCTCAGAGACATTATACAGGGTGTTCGGCCACTCCTGGGAAAAATTTTAATGGGGTATTCTAGAGGCCAAAATAAGACGAAAATAAAGAATACCAATTTGTTGATGGAGGCTTCGTTAAAAAGTTATTAACAATTAAATTCAAAAATTTTAAATCGTTCTGGAAAAATTATTTTCGGATGTGGGGGTCAATTACAATCATTTTTGGTGAATACACATACTTCCGAAATCCTACCCACTTTCGAGAAAAAAATTCGAGTAAGTGCTGAAAGTTTTGGGTGAAAAAAAAGACTTTCGAATCGTCTTGGAAAAATTATGTTTAGTTGCAGGGGTCAATTGCAAGCATTTTTGGTCAACAGACATAACCCCGAAATCCTACTCAGTTTCGAGAAAAAAATTCCTTACCGAAAATATAATTTCTGGCCAGAAATGACTACTCGAATTTTCATGCGAATCTTTAAAATACCATAACTTCTGAACGGATTGGACGATTTTAATGTTCAAAAAGCCAAACGCCGCGTATTTTAATGTAGAATATGTAGCAATTGTAAAAATATTCGAAAAGTTGGTCCTTGACCTCGCAAAATGAGAAAAACCACATAAAAATGGTCCAATTTTCAAACAGCCATAACTTCTACAATTACGAATATATTTCAATGAAACTTTTTTCTGAAGCAGAGCTCATGGGTACCTACAGAAAAGTATTAGACAACTTTTCTGTAGAGCGTCAAACAAAAATACTAAAAATGAAAAACGAATTTTCAAGAAAAATCGACAGGGGGTAGGTGCCTAAATTTTTCGGCGACAAAACAATTCTTCAAATCGTTCTAAAAAAATTATTTCTAAGTTCTGGGGTCAATTACAATCATTTTTGGTCATTAGACATACCCTCGAAATCCTACCCCCTTTCGAGAAAAAAATTCCTTACCGAAAATCTAATTTGTGGCCAGAAATGTCTGCCCAAAATTTCATGCGAATCTTTAAAACGTCATAACTTCTGAACGGATTGGACGATTTTAATGTTTAAAAAAGCAAACTACGCGTATTTTGATGGAGAATATGTACAAATCGCAAAAATATTCGAAAAGTTGGTCCTTGACCTCGCAAAATGAGAAAAACCACATAAAAATGGTCCAATTTTCAAACTGCCATAACTCCTATAATTGTGAATATATTTCAATGAAACTTTTTTCTGAAGTAGAACTCATGGGTACCTACAAAAAAGTATTAGATAACTTTTCTATTGGGCGTCAAACAAAATTTCTAAAAATGAAAAAGGAATTTTTAAGAAAAATCGACAGGGGGTAGGTGCCTAAATTTTTCGACGAAAAAAAAATTTTTTAATTAATTCTGAAAAAATTATTTTCGGTTGCGGGGGTCAGTTACAATCATTTTTGGTCATTACACATACCCCCGAAATCCTACGCATTTTCGAGAAAAAAATTCACTACGGTCGGAACTTTAAACGTTAATAACTGTTTAACGAAGCCTTCACCAACAAATTGGTATTCTTAATTTTCGTCTTATTTTGGCCTCTAGAATCCCCCATTAAAATTTTTCCCAGGGGTGGCCGAACACCCTGTATAACTAAGACGTATACATCATCTTGTAAAAAAAACTAAAATTATTTGACCTGAACATTACACTGACCCATAGGAGGCTAAAGTAAACCTGTATAATTCGATTAAGTCAAACGGCGTTTTAATCAATAATTTTAATAATAAATACAAAAGAAAGAGAAAATAAATCGACTTGTACCTGCCCGGGTACACCCTCTCTATAGTGGAGGAAATATAATCGTATTTAGAATCGAGCGATTGTCTCGAAACAAAAACAAGAAAAATTAAAAACCAAAGAACGTATGTGTGCCCCATTGTTCCTTATATCGAACAGAGGTTGTCGTTTCTCGTGTACGTAATCTTCCTTGAACAACTCTATTAGACGACGCGTAAGCGTTCAATGGAACGATCAAAGCGACGCGTTCTCTTCGAAGTGTCTCCAATTTGAAGTACGGATGGTTTTCAAACAGTAGATATGTCGAACGAAATATAATCGTATTTAGAATCGAGCGATTATCTCGAAACAAAAACAAGAAAAATTAAAACCCAAAGAACGTATGTGTGCCCCAGTGTTCCTTATATCGAACAGAGGTTGTCGCTTCTTGTGTTCGTAATCTCCCTTGAACAGCTCTATTAGACGACGCGTAAGCGTTCAAAGGGACGATCAAAACGTCGCGTTCTTTTCGAAGTATCTTCAATTTGAAGCACGGGTGGTTTTCAGACAGTGGTTAACGTCGAACCTTCGAATAGAAATCAGAAAGTCGCGGTAGCCCGAAGGCCGAGTTAAAATGCTTCTCCACCGTGGTGGTGACTTTTGCAACCCCTTTCGAACCAGCTCACGGTTCTCCACCTCTTCGTTCTCCGTGTCCCTTATCCCCGACAAGAGGACACCCTCTTTGTTGAGGCCCTCGGGGCGACTCTGCCGGTCTTTCTCGGTCTAACAGGACGCCGGGCCACCTGTAGGGTTCTCAGGCTCAATAATGCATCGGTGACGTGAAGCATCGCTCAGCCTTATCGGGCGGTAAACCACCAAGAGTCCTGGTGGATGATGCCATGCTTCGTCGCACCCTTCGCCCCGAGACCGGTCTCAGCGACACTGTCATTTACTACCATCGCCGTCGGCCCCCGCAAAGATCTTGACTGGAGGCTAACTTCTTAATAGTCCGTTCTCGAGTCTACAGAGCGATGGATCTTCCTTTTATTGTTCGATGACCACTTTCCTCCTGCGTACGCCGGGAACGGTTTTATCGAGGGCATCGATAACGAAATCATCTTCACAACTGATTCTTCCTTGCCTCGACGATCGGTATAATTGAGAAACTATCTCCCAAAATCGTGTCTCGAAACACAGTCGCGGACAAAATTAATTGGACAAGCAAAGGAAATAGTTTATTATACGTCTTTATAGTGTGTAGATTATTCAGCGAATAATTGAAATTAATATTTACATTTGTATTGAAATAAAGCATACTCAATGAAAACGTTAGTTGATTGTCGAGGGACAAAAGTAAGTGGGCACTCGTTCAAGATCAAATCAAATAACTATTCTCAAATTAACTATTTGGTTGGCGTGTAATATTTGCAAGGAAAGAGCAGAATGTCAGTAAGAAAGAAATTTTGAAATTAAATTCATAATTTATAGTACAGAATCAAACGACAGCAAAAGAAATGTTTATTTTTCTTTCGTTAAAAAATTATTTTTTTTAATTTTTTGGGTAGAATATTCTTTAGAAAAGGAATAAATTAGTGCGAAATTATTTTTGCTTAAATACTTTAACAAACTTAGCGTTGTCATACACTTACCGATATCGAATGAATTCTACACGACGTTAAAGGAAAATTACGCGTTCGTAATTAATGAGAAGGTGACTATTGTGCCCGAGCTGTCGGTTTGTTAGTGTGCACTTAAGTGGGAGCGGATTGTTTGACCCTGTTTGCATGAACGCCTACCGCGTTTATGCACGCACGTAACATATGTTGTGCTTTGCACGGACACGAAATGTCTGGTATATCGTACACGATCGCGGAAAGTCAAGTTCTGTTCTTACTGTCAAGCAGTGTCGGACGCAATTTTGTTCTGACAACGAATAAAAGGACAACTCCTTTCTTTGTTCGTAAACAACGAGGACGATAGACAAATAAAATTTGTTACTGAAAATATTTGCATCTTTGGAATATATCGTGATAAATTAATTCGAATGTAAAGGCGATCCAGAGGTAAATAATAAGCATTTACCATGGTCATTTACCAATATTTCAAACGTATCGAATTTTATAAAGATACTCGAGGAAACTTTCATCAAAGTCAAATTTCCAGTAGTATTCCCTTCGACGATCGATCTACATTTTTTATGCGAAAGGTTGCACGTGACGTGACGATGAAAAAAATTTGCATAGAGTCTGTCGAATTTTCGTCCCGTGTACCGCAACGAACTTTCGACACCTTGCATCCCGTCGAACTATCGAAAAGTCATCGGGTTAGCATTAAGCGTGCTTGGAGCACAACTGTGTGACGAACTTGTCGAAGTATCCATGATCGATGGGCTCCCATTAAAATGCCTCTAAAAATAATATCAACGTCCTTACGTTACATAAAAATGGGTAGCCATAGCTTCTGCGCGAACCAAAACTAAAAATTAGACGCGAATTAGTGAAAAAATTATTTATCCTAGTTATCGATCGCAAGAATTCCACACAGTCGTTTATTAAAAATGTTTCTAAACTTATCGAAACATACTTTGTACAATATTACCAAGTTACGAACGAGCTCTCAACGAGCAAATTGTTTACGACTTGGGGAATCGACCCCATCTTTTTCTCCAGTTTTTTCCCTCTTAATTCAATTACGTCGATGTCGTTCATTGTTCGAATACAATGGAAAGTTCGAAAGTAGATTCATTGAGAAGAAAGGCACGTGGCGTTAAGCATCCTCCTTTCGAGCTACCGTGAAGCGTATCCTTGCTGAGTAATTTTCACCTGGACCGTTTAAAAATACAGGGTTTCGATCGATTCCTAGTACGATATCGTCGAATCGAACAGTGCATCCCGTAATATTTAAACAAAGATAATTTTACAGATTCGTTTGCGTTCCGTTATTCTGTACAAGTATTTAATTACAATCATCCCTCTTCCAGTCCCTTTGGAACTTTCGTTAATTTTTAAGGAGTTCCGCGTAAACATTGTCGTTAGCCTTTGCTACCCCTGACGTGACTTTTGATGTCAGAAAGGGCTGGCTGCAATTAGACGTTCTTGAATAATAAATCGTCGCTGCAATTGTAATGACAACGCGGGTCGCGCTACATGTTCTCACATTTAGTAACGCTTTTACTAATTTCCAGTCGAATCAAGTAGGTTCCGCGTAATCGTATTCATGTTTCTCAACGCGTTGCTCTGAGGTTCATCGTAGTTGCTTAATTATATTCTAATTATTTTTCGTTAAAATAAGCAACGAAACATCTTGTGCTCGTGGATTAGTAAATTATTTCCAAGTGCTTTTGAAGATCGATTTTGAATATGATTACGCCGCAGGGACGTCTGTTTTGAGCATTTACGCGTGGAATATACCAATTGAACGGATCGAGAGGCTTTTTCTGCCATTAAAACAATCGTTTGGACGGGAAGTCGAGTCTGACTCCTAAAACGATTTAAATTCAACGTGTGTGGAATTAGTTTCGGTCGCACACGTGTACGCTTCACACGATTGGCAGTGATTGCGTGACTCGGTCGAGTATGCCGTGCACAGTACTCGTTCCAGGGTACCCGTGGCTTCGGTTGGTAGATCTTTTCTAGTTGTCGTGATATCGGTGGAACAACTGGTACAGGAATATTTCCTACCGATTGTTTTATCGAGACTATCCTTGTTCCTCGAACCACGGTAATGCATTCCGCTTAACTTTTAATCCGATGGACGATCAGAAATCGAGCGGATAAAATTTGGTGTAACTTTGGAAAATATTAGTCTCAGATTCGATTTCAATTCTTTCAAGAATTTTTTTGGGGTAACTTTGAAACTTTTTCTAATAAATGTTCAATGTTTTCGAAAATACATTTCTTGAATTACTTCTAAAGCTAAAGTACAAATGAGCATACTTCAGCAGTATCTGTGGATCTGAATAACTAGAAAGTGTTACATAATCGAGCATCTTCGAAAGCTTCGTTAAAAAGTGTGAAGATTAATCATTTTCTAACCCATTGTACACATTTATACGACGTTATACAATGAGTTTAACTGACTGGGATTTAAACAACGCCCGCCGGAAGTCATACCTGCGAAATTATGATATGTAAATTGCAGAATGGCCAGGGACTTTTCGATTTTTACTAGCACGAGGACTCAATCCTTGGGAAAAAATGTAAATCATATTTGGTACCATCCTATAAAGATAACGCCTTCGTTTAAAAAAAAAAATAAAAGCTCATGACCACGCCAGTCAAAAAGCCATATTACACAATAATCTTTTGTTTAGAATTAGCATCTCCCAAATTCCACAACTTTGCTCATCGATAATCCATCCGAAAACGAGCATCGTTTTTAAGCAAAGTCAAGATCAGAGAAATCAACTCAATTTTATCGTCCTCGTTCGAAAATTTTATATACAAATAAAGGTTTATTGGCATATATGAACAAACTGGTCTTTGATTAATAGTCAGCTATATGGAACAACTAGGAATAAAATTGACACCTGTTATGGCACGTACGGTTACATGATAATGACTGTTACGGGATATAGCCACTAACACATATTATTTTCGGGGTCTAAGTATAGTGTTTAAGGGGGTAGAAGTACGCCCTCGCGAAATATTCGAAATACGTTGAATTTGGGGTCTCGGGGCTGCAATCGTGCAAAAGGGCAAAAGAAATTGCGTGCGAAAGAGCAAAGATGTTGCGTGCGAAAGAATATTGTCACCCGATCGAGTTGGTAGCGTCGCGACGCTGACGTTTACGCCATGTGCGAAATGCCTTTCGGCATATGCGTGGACGTGGTGCGATGGTGGCGTACATTACCAGTCGAGGAGGCCGAACCGTGGACGGACAATTACACGCCTCGGTGTCGAAAAACAGAGCTTACAGGTGCGTTTACGGATAATTAGCCGTCGGACTACGACACATGTCACGCCTAATTAGGGTGGAGGTGCATAGAATTCGAATGCAGTCACGAACTCTAGGATCCTTGACCAGTAGAAGTAAGTCAAAATTGATCCACTGCATTTGCTATCAAAGGATCAGCTTTGTCTCATTTATGGATCTATTCTCTGCGTACATTTTACCCTATTCTTTTACTGTTCACATATTTCTAATCTATCATAATATTTCTCTTTGCTCGCCCACAGCTTCTGTGTTTGAACTTTGAAAACATTATTTTTATGGTGATTTTGCAGTTTAATGCCTAAATGGGTTCATAAGGGATGGACAGGGCGGAGGTATATAGAATTCGAATGCATTCAGGAATTCTAAAATCCTAGACCGGTGGAATTGGGTCACAATTGACCCACTGTAATTGATGCAACTTTGAAAATATTATTTTTATGGCGATTTTGCAATGTAATGACTACATGGGTTCACAAGGAATGGGTAGGGCGGAGGTATGTAAAATTCGAATGCATTCATGAACTCTAGAATCCTTGACCAATGGAATCGGGTCAAAATTGACCCACAGTATTTGCTATCAAAATTTAGATCAGCTTTGTTTCATTTATGGATCTATCCTCTGCGTTTATTTTGCCCTATTCTTTCATTTGTAATTTAACAATTATAATATTTCCTAGTTACTCTTCTATTTTTTGGGTATTTCATTCTAGCGCTTTTTTAAATGCTCCGTTTTGCCATTCAAATGAAAAATCAATCGAATTAATGCCTATATTATAGAGTAAAGTTCGATATATTTAAATAGGAATCATCGTTTCTTTCTTACTTGTGAAGTTTCAGCTGCTTGTCTGTTGAATACGCTTCTGAATACTCTGTTAAGAATATTCGAGAGCCGAATCAGTCGTTGTTGAGGGTACTGCAGATAGTCATAGACGAATCTTCGATAGTTTCTCCCTTCCTTGTATAGTTCCTAAATCAGCAATGGTGTCCATCTTGATTTGTTTAGAAAGAAACAAGTTGTTTAGTTCGACTGCTGCTTCTATTATTACCGCTCACGCGATTCAAACTTATAAAATATTCGCGGATATAAAAAGTACATTTATAAAACAAATTGAATGTTATTTATTGTATATTTGACTTCCAGTAGGAATCTTCAAAAGTGAACATTAAATTTAGCAGAATATTCAACGATTTTGATTAAATTTATTTAAATAATATACTTTATCGTAATTCTATTTGTTGATTTTATAGTACTAATTCACTTAAAATTTAGAAATTACACATGGCCACATAAAGGACATTCGATGTATTTTAGTAGCAAATTGTAGCAAGTACTGATAAAAAATACTTCAAATGTTTTTATGTCATTTGGTGCAACAAGTTTGCCTTTCGTTTTTAAAATCTGCGATGAAAATAATTCTCCTGATTTATTGAGAGAAAATGGCCGATGCAATCGAGCCTTACTTTAGTCATAGACCCTCCTTATAGCTAGCTCTTAATTTTCAAAATACCGACAAAAGTGGAAAGCAACAATTTTGTTGGAAAATGTAAAGTCATATTTACCGTGCTGATTCTTAAATTTGTGCACTCACTTTCAACCTAACCCAAACATCTGGACATCGATAAATTAAAATTACCAAAGTAGATCTTTTAACGATATTTTAAATAATTTTACCAAGGCAATGTTAAACTGTAGATTAATTTCAATTTTTCTATGAGACGACCACATTTAACTTAGTATACACAAATTACTTTCCACTGTGTTTTGAAACATTGAATTCTGTTAGATTTGTTAAATTCAACCCCCCATGCCTTGTAATACCGAGTCCAAATGTAAACTGACTACATTCTCTCCAACTCTGATCGAAGACTATAGTCCAATTAATATTTATTGTTTCTCAAAAAAACTGAATTTAAAAATTTCTTCTCACGGTTCCATTGATACACACGATCTCGAATTAATCATTTTACGTATTTATAACACTTCAACAAATTCGACTAAAATATCGAATAAGGTAACTCGTATGCTCGTGGTCCAAAATGTCCGTCAGCAGAGAGATCGACTCGCAAGGCAAGGGGTTGACGCGTCGCGAGCGAGAGGGTTGAACGATCCCAAGAAATCCGGGCGTCGTTCAAAAATCCCTCGAGTTCTCGATAAAAATCACGAAAAACTGTTCGAACCTCTTCGCGTTCATGCTTCAATCGACGCTCCTTTCGTGTTGAACGATTCCCTCCGTGGCAAGAGAACCCCCGGAGTCGAGGGTAGGTCGCGGCCGGACCGAACGGGTTAAATCGAACCGGAGGTCCTTTATCGCGAGGACTGTCGCGTCGATAGGTGCACACCGTGTACGCGTGATCTATGGCTCGTAATTTTTGGTCTCTGCTTGCCGCTTCGGGGGTGGCCAGGGTAGGTTGCTGTTGATCGCCTCCGCCGGGTAACACGCCCAACCGAGAGATCGCGCGCGCAATGGGGGTAGCTGAGGCACGCGTACGATTGGCTGATGGGCGGGGCGACACCGTCGAAGCTCCCGACTCCGGGGTGATTGTGCGAAATGCACACTCGGGGTCGAACGCAAAACCACCCCTCCTCTACTCACCGCGAGTGGAAAGCTCCATCGCCGCAAGCGCGAAAGTCAACTCCGACGACGCGTTTCCTCTAATAATCGCGTAGAAGGTTCGACGCTGGTGGATCCGGGGTCCTTGTGCCCTCGAGGAAGCATCGTACGCCCCAGGGCTCGTTCGAGGATTTTTCTGTCGCGGATCAGGTGCATCGAACTGGAGAGACAGAGTTCGTCCGAGAGGGGGAAAAGCATATGGGTGACTAGGAAAGAAAATAACAATAGTATTTAAAATAAGAAGGTATTTAGAATAGATTTTGCTGTTATTTCTTCAGAAAAGAAAGGAATACTAAAATTAGAGTGAAAATAGATGTACAAAAATTGGTTTGAGGATTTTTCTATCGCGAGAGACAGAGAGGAAATAGCATTTGGGTGACTAGGAAAGAAAGTAACAAATTTTGGTATTTAAAATTAAAAAATGAGAAGTTATTTAGATTTTGCTGTTATTTGTTTTAAAAAAAGGAATACTAAAATTGGAATGAAAATAGATATACAAAAATTGGTTCGAGGATTTTTCTATCGTGGATCAGACACATCAAACTGGGAAGACTCAGGAGAAATAGCATATGGATGATAGTGTTTATTTTTCTCTTAACTTAATAATAAAATATATTCGTATTTTCAACCCACGAGTACTGTTCAAATAATCGTTATATCGAATCTGTTTTCGGATCAGATCGTGATACATAAAATAATTGGAAAATGTCTTACAAGCGAATAACAGTCTATTTATAATTCAAAATTAATATAATACTCAATCGTTGGAATTAGTAGTAATATGTTATAATAGATTGAAATATTAATATTTTACAGAACCAAAATTTATTTTTTGAATCGTGAATGGAATAAGAAAATTCGAAGAATCTTTCTTTCCTCCCCCAGTTAGAAACCATGTATGAAACTTTTGATAAAATTATTTGTGCTGCATATTGTGTTCCGCCTAACTGTTCGACGATGTTACTATAGTTTTTAATTATAATTTGAATCAATTGTATCGTGAGACTAAAATATTGCGATTTCAATAATAACGAAAATATGTTTTTGGATATAAACAACTTTTTATATAATTATTAGAATTTTTTAAAATCGTATTACAAAGTCAAATTATTATTTTCAAACCTGATCCACCCCACTCTTTAACCCCTTAACGCTCATGCCCTGACTGCTTTGAAAAACAATATTTCTTTAATCTAACGATTTAAGGGATGGCAATATTTGTTTTCCTTCAAATCATACGTTAGATACAACACTGTAATTAACAAAAACCGCATTTTTATATAGCTTAGAAACAAATCCAATAAAGAAAACTGATCATTCTTGGTTAACCCGAAAAATATGAGCGTTAAGGGGTTAATGAGGATCGATTGTTCGAATTAATAATAATACTTGACTTGCACTCGTGCATACAGATAAGTATATCGTTGCCTGAGCCATGATTATGATATTTATTCGACGATTTTATTGTGCGATGTGGCAATTTTTATCTCGATCCTTTTTCCATTACTTCTTTCTAACAACCAGTCAATAGCAACGATTCGTTGCGATTTTAATTAGCTTTAGCATCGGCTTCGACGAAAGTTACCGAGTTTCAGATAAATTTCTTTCAAGGTGGAATTCTAGTTCATGCACTTTACAGAAAGACGACAGCGATGAAATGTTAGTGAGCGACACCTGTGCGTTTCACACGGCGCGGACCGTGACATTACGGTTACGAGAAACAGTCGTAAGAACTAGCACCGTCGATGAATATTTCATTTATCATTACCTGAAAACCAACGATTGTCACATCTCATTCGGATGTATTATACCAACAGCACCAATTTCGACAAATCGGTTCAATTATAATCCATTACTCTCATAAAATGTTCATCGAATAAGGGATGTTTTACAAACATAGCCAACGTTGGTAAAACAAAGCAAAAGCTAATTCTGGTATTGTAAAATACTAGAAATGGCAACCACCAAAATTCTCTTCTGAATACCAAATATACTGGCATAATAAAATACTAGAAATGGCGAATACCAAAATTCTCTTTTAAATACAAACGATTTCGACAAAAATTATAATCAGATTTCTATAACAGCACCAATTTCGACAAATCGGTTCAATTATAACCCATTACTCTCATAAAATGTTCATCAAACAAGGGATATTTTACAAACATAGCCAACGTTGGTAAAACAAAGTAAAAGCTAATTCTGGTATTGTAAAATACTAGAAATGGCAAACACCAAAATTCTCTTCTGAATACCAAATATACTGGCATAGTAAAATACTAGAAATGGCGAATACCAAAATTCTCTTTTAAATACAAACGATTTCGATAAAAAGTATAATCAGAATTCTATAGCCAGGCTAAGTTTTTCGTGAAATTGAATAAACACGAATAAACTGTTGTTATGAATTACGAGAGGAGAATTAGAACGTTGAGGGAAAGGAAATAGCGAATCGGGAAAATTAATTTTAACTGCACCGGGGTTGGATTTCGCCGGGGAAGAGCAAGCAGTCTGCACTTGATGGCTCGAAGGATCCGCAGATTCTGAAGCACCTCCTCGACGTGGCAGGAGCAGAAAATCGCGTTGAAGTGGTAACGGTCGGGCTAATGGCTCGGAGACGATATTTTGTTAAACAAGGAAACCTTTTATCCCCCACACCACTTCTTAGACGAGCGCTCGGGGACAGGGACGGCTCCGTTTCAAAAGAACTCGGCTTGTGTTCGCTCTCGACGTTCCGTGTACACTTTATCGTGCGAAATGGGTCTTTCAAAATCTCTCTGCGTATTTTATTTCCTCTACAAACACCAACTGACAATACATATCGTTGTTTGTTATTTATGTCTCTGCAATAACACCCACATAAACACAGGCCTGATTCGTATCATTCTGTGTACTGGACATTCCTCTATATCTTGTCGATAATTATTTCAAAAGAGTTACAACCTAGCAAGAACGAAAATACTTGACGAGATATAATTAAAAAGAGAAATTAAACCAATATTTTATTTCTTCATAAATCATTTTTATTCACTTACAAAATACAAAAAGCTCTACTTAATCCATACTCGCGATGGAAATTGTAGAACCTTCGATGATACTCTAGAGGGGGGTAATAAATTATTTCGCGATTCAGATATAATTCGGGGAAAAAAGTGGTCCCCGATGTACATTTCGCTCCATGTCGCAGACTCAATCGCGGCGAATAGGGTCGACGATAAAAGCGGCCCTGTACCGTCACTTTGGTTTTCTTGTCACCAGAGAAGAACGAGCTGGAAGTGTGAATCGCCGACCACCACGACAAGATACCACCTGTCCCTTCTCACGGTTCGCCCACGCATATAACGCCGTTCTCGCGAATTCCTTCGATCCCTCCTTGCTTCCGAATCGCTTCTCGCTTTCAGCCCATCCGAGATGCGAATCGATGTGGCTCTCGCGTAACTATCCAACAACTTCGCCAAGTTCCATTCCTCCTAAGTCCCGACTGACAAGTTACCTCACTCCGTTTCGAGAAAACGAGCGGATAAAACGCGGGGCACGTATATAAGAGAGTTATTTTTACCGGAGTTTCTCGATACGAGTTAACTCTTCTATTTACAGAAGCAGAAGTTCAGTTTACAAGTTTATTTCTGTGTTTATGAAGCAAACTTTATCGTTCGAAGTTGGTGTAGTACAGCTCTACTCGACATGATTTTCTAAACACGATCACATCTTGGGTGTTAGAGAAAAAATCTTCTTTTTTTTTTAATTTGGGGGTAATCATCACATATTTTTATTTTTATATTTAAGTTCCATATTCTCATTTTAAGATCTGACGAAATTTTAACCAACTATGATTATTTTTTGTTTTTAAATTTTTACAACTGTACAGTTCTCCTTTAAATTTTTATACTGAATTTTATTTTATCTATTTCTTTTTAGCAGAAAAGATCTAAACGCTTTAAAAGAAGAAATTATTTATAATAGATTTTATTATTTGTTTAAAATAGGAAAGGTATACTAAAATTAGAATAAAAATAGGTGTAAAAAAGATTGGTTCCGGCCGGGATCGAACTGGCGACCTTCTGCGTGTAAAGCAGACGTGATAACCGCTACACCACGGAACCCATTGAATGAAGGCTCTTTTATAATATAATTCTAATAACATTATTAATGAAATATAAAAAATTAATTTCAATTTAAAATTTAAAAAAAATGCTAACTATTTATGTATACAGAGTGTTCGGCCACTCCTGGGAAAAATTTTAATGGGGTATTCTAGAGGCCAAAATAAGACGAAAATAAAGAATACCAATTTGTTGATGGAGGCTTCGTTAAAAAGTTATTAACAATTAAATTCAAAAATTTCAAATCGTTCTGGAAAAATTATTTTCGGTTACGGAGGTTAGTTACAATCATTTTTGGTGAATAGACATACCTCCGAAATTCTATCCACTTTCGAGAAAAAAATTCGAGAAGATGTGTAATTTTTCGACGGGAAAAAAAATTTCAAATCGTTTTGGAAAAATTATTTTCGGTTGCAGGAGTCAATTACAATCATTCTTGGTGAATAGACATACCCCCGAAATCCTACCCACTTTCGAGAAAAAAATTCAGTGCGGTCGGAGCTTTAAACGTTAATAACTTTTTAACAAAGCCTCCATCATCAAATTGGTATTCTTGATTTTCGTCTTATTTTGGCCTCTAGAATCCCCTATTAAAATTTTTCCCAGGGGTGGCCGAACACCCTCTATACAAAGTAACGTGTATAAAGAATTATGCATTATGGTATTAATTGTAATGGTACTAAAACGTAATGTTGTTGTTAAAAATGAATAGAAATCGATTATGTTATTGCAATTTATTTATAAACATATGAAAGAGTCGGCCTGTACAGAATATCAATACTCATCACATACTAATGGCAGTGAAACCGATTCCAATATTAACAGTGTATTCTACATAAATAACAGCGTTTTACCTCACATTGCACGTCTTAAATTCTACTTAAGTTCCGAACGGCACGTTTTCATTTACGGTTAGTAAACACGCTACATACATAACAATAAATTTAATCGATTAATAACTTTCATATTATTAATCTCGATATCGTCGTGGTAGAAGAAAATTAATGGAAGACAATAATGTACAATTGAAATTCAGTCTTGCCAATGAGAGTTCGATAATTGGATTTATTTGAAGCAAATCGGCCCAAATGTGAAACCGAACGCCTGATGCGGTGAACCATAATCGACTGGATAGAAATCGACCAACGGCAATTGCTCCAATTTCGTAGTACGAACCAAGAACACGGTCTCGCCTTTGTTCTTACGCGTTCTGCAACCGTCTGCTAAGATTTGCGGCTTAACACCGACGTATGAAAACTCGTCTTCGTTCGTACCGAGCAATCGTATCGAGTAATTGTAATTATAATTCATAATGTTGTACCAGGCCGCGCTGTTGATACAGGTGTAAGTAAAATTCTGATAACCTTCTTGACTCAACAGACGCAGAAAATTTAATTGCACCACGCCAATAGCTTCGTATGTAATCTATAACATAAATAACGAGAGAAACATTTCTTTTCTTTTGTCAATTAACTTACTACAGATATTCGAACTCACTTTGAATCCACCGCGCAAATTCGAATACCAATCCGTTTTGTTGTCTTCCTTCCTCCATGGTATATTTGGCATTTCACTTACGTGAATGTCGGGATACACGCATGTTTCGCCCATATTTGTCATATTGCAATAAACGTACACAGCGTCGTCAGCCATTCCTAAGTTTGGATCGATCCAGTACCAGCCTGTTTCTCGTAGCAAAATGTCGTTAAACTTTATACCGTAATTGGTAAAGCAATGAATAGGGATAATAAAGACACTGACCATCGTTAAAACGCGGATGTCCATAAAACAGGTCCTTGCAGGTTCTTACAGGATTTTCTCTGCTTCCGATCGGTTTACGTATTCGATCCAGTTCTTGCCTCATAGCGTATATTGAACTATACATGTCCAAGAATTTGGGCCCCAACTCCTCTTCAATGCGGTCGTCTTGGTCTAAATTCTCCGAGTCCTTGTCCTTTTTCTCTTCCTTTTCTCTGTAACAATTGCCTAATTAAAGTATCTGTGAAAACGGACGTACACTTTATGTTTCTACGAAACTTTCTTACGCGTCTTCCGAACCGTCGCGTTTCCGTCTCAAAAGTTGTTCTCTCGTGAATAATAATTCTGGAGGGATCATCGGTTGCTCGGCTGGTGGACCAGGAGGCCCAGGCGGGCCCGGAGGACCCATTTCACCCTTTGGTCCATCGTTTCCAGCACTACCTTTAAGCCCAAGTGGTCCTTCCATTCCAGGGAGTCCCGGAGGTCCATCGTTTCCTTTGGGTCCAGGTAACCCGTAAGGCCCCTGGTCACCTTTCGGACCCTCGCGACCAGAATCACCTCGCGTTCCTTGCTCTCCCTTTTCGCCCTGTTCGCCTTTGATTCCCAGATAGCCCAGTTCGCCACGATGTCCTTTGAGTCCCCTTCTACCTCTGTCACCCTTTGGGCCTTTCGGTCCAACGGGTCCAACTTTTCCAGGATTACCAACTGCTCCTGACATTCCAGGCGGACCATTTTCACCTGCAAGTCCTGGAAGACCTCTGAGACCCGATAAGCCTGATGGTCCTGGTACACCTTGAGGCCCACTACGGCCTTGAATGCCTTGTGCTCCCGGTGGACCCATATCACCCTTCTCTCCCGGCATGCCTGGACCTCCTTGCATTCCTGCTAGACCCTCTGGTCCCTAAGTATCAAACGAATTAAAACTACTACCTTAAAAATAAAATAGATGAACTTGATCAATGGATCAATCTTAATTAATTATTTTTTTTCAGTTTCAGAATTTGAATCGTTCAAGAAAATTGTTACATGCATTGATCGGAATATTATACAATTTTCTACCGGCTTCCCAGATGGGCCAGGCAACCCCTCTTTTCCTGTGGGACCAATGTCTCCTGGAGATCCAGGATCTCCAGGCTTGCCATCTTCTCCGTCTTTGCCAGGTTCTCCTTTTGGACCTATCAAACCTGGCTCTCCAGGAGGCCCAGGGAAACCAGGAGCCCCTACGTGTCCTTTCGGTCCTTCTGGACCATTTATTCCACGACTACCGGGTGGTCCTGGTGGTCCACTTTTACCTTCTTCGCCCTTCGGACCTGGAGGTCCTCTTTCACCCTATAGCACACATTACAGCAGGTAGTCATAATTTCCTCGTTTTAAAAATTTCTTAAACACGAATTTAAAAAATCCTTTTACTGTTTTTCCCTCAGGTCCGTTTGTACCCTGAAGTCCTGGCGTTCCACTCTCTCCTTTTACTCCCTGGCGTCCTTCAGGTCCTGGAGGACCTTGTAAACCTTCAGAACCTTTAGGACCTCTTGGACCTTGTTCCCCTGGACTTCCAGCTGGCCCTACCGGACCAAGTATACCAGCATCACCGACTTCTCCTTTTAATCCAGGTGGTCCGGGTAATCCTTGTGGGCCTACGGGCCCGGATGAACCTGGTGCGCCAACAGGACCATCTTCGCCTTTCGGTCCCCGTCTTCCAATTTCTCCTGGCGGTCCCTTCTCACCAGGCAATCCAATTGCACCAGGTTCGCCTCGAAGTCCTTGTATTCCAGATGGTCCTGGAGGGCCCTTTTAAAAATAATGTTATCGCTGTATACATAGTATACTTTCAATTTTAACGACGCATCTTTAACGTACTCCTAATTAAACTTACCATTTCTCCTTGAGACCCCTTAAATCCTTTCTCACCAGGTGGCCCAATATCACCCTTGTCGCCATCTTCCCCTGGAACTCCAACAGGACCCGGAGATCCTGGCAACCCACGTTGGCCTGGTAGACCGTCTCGTCCAATAGGTCCTGCCAATCCAGGCTCACCCTAACAAATCAAAACGTACCATGCAATAATTCGAATTTGTTTTGATTTAGTTTGTTTACGTATCTATTACCATGTTGCCTTTCAAACCAGCTGGTCCCAGTGGCCCTTTCGGCCCTTGACTTCCTTGAGGTCCAGTTTCGCCATCTTTTCCAGGTTCTCCTTGAGCACCTTTATCGCCTGGTGGACCCTGAGCTCCGATCGATCCTATATCCCCTTTTGGACCTGGCATTCCCTTCATTCGTAAAATATATACAACATTTTTGGGTTTATAAAAGTCTGACACGACAAGTCGCAGTTGTAATTATAACAAAATAGAACAAACCGGTAGACCATTCAGTCCTCGTTCCCCAGGAAATCCTGGCAAACCACCAGGGCCAGATGGACCTTCTTTTCCTGGTAAACCGGAGGGTCCTGGTGGTCCCTCTTTTCCTTGTTCGCCAGGAGGACCCGTTTCACCAGGAATTCCAGGGTTTCCAGGACTTCCAGGTTCTCCGGGTTGACCAGGTTCTCCAGCAGGACCTTGCGGTCCTATTACACCAGAAGCGCCTGGTGGTCCCAACGGTCCCGAATCTCCCACTGGTCCACGTTCCCCGGGTGGACCAGGAATACCGTCTTTCCCATCAAGACCAGCTTGTCCCGGGGGTCCAACAAAACCACGAGGACCTTCAACGCCAGGTGGACCACTTTCTCCTTGAAGTCCTGGAGGACCCGGTTGTCCTGTGTCCCCCTTTGGCCCTGGTAACCCTTCAGCACCTCGTCTTCCACGAGCACCTCTGAAACCCTTTACAAAAAATAATTGTCTCCTTACTCTATTCTCTACTATGCCTTTATTAGAAGAATTTTTCTTTAGTGTTAGTATAGAATAGACGAAAGTTGTCTTTCTCCGCTTACTCTAGGTCCTGGTTCACCGCGTTCCCCTTGCGTACCAATATTTCCCTAAAATAAATTATACATGTCCACGTCATTGAACCGTGCGTTTGATTTTCACGCACCTGATGATACTTTTTTCATTTTCTTACCCTCTCTCCTTTATCCCCGCTAGTGCCTTGTCTCCCCGGCTGACCTTTATCACCTTTTTCACCAATATTTCCAGGATATCCAATAAAACCCGGAGAACCAAGCTTTCCTTTCTCACCGGGCGGACCAGTTTGTCCAGTTTCACCCCGTGGACCTTCGAAACCCTTGGGACCTTCGAAACCTTCCAAGCCAGGAATTCCTTGTGGTCCTGTCGATCCAATTTCTCCTTTCGCGCCTGCGTCGCCTTTTTCTCCTTCCAGTCCCCTTTCACCCTTTTCCCCGCGTTCGCCAGCTGCTCCACGTTTACCTTCGTCGCCTTTTACGCCGCGAGTTCCAGGGAATCCTATTGGTCCTTGAGGACCTTGGGGTCCTTGTTCACCTTTCATTCCAGGGACTCCTGGATTTCCTGGATGACCAGGCGACCCGTCTGCTCCTGGAAGACCGGGAATTCCAGGCTTTCCTTGTGGCCCCTAATCAAATTGTAAAATATTGTTTTTTAGGTAAACGTAAATAACAGAAGGCTCGATATAGTTACATTCAACGCTAATAAGCTTTATTAAGACTTACAACTAAACCAGTTGGCCCTAGAAGACCTTGAGGACCAGGTGGACCAATTGCTCCCGCAGGACCTGTTGGTCCTGGTGAACCTGAAGCTCCTTGAGGCCCAGTATTGCCTTTTGCTCCCGGAGGACCTTCGCTCCCTGGAATACCAGGGTTACCCGGCAAGCCAGGAAAACCTCGTGGTCCTATGAATCCTCTGGGTCCCTAAAATGATCTCGAAGCATATGAGACTTTATTGCTGCTTAAACATGTTTTATTTTTATATAACACTATTCTGTTGCAGTATTTTTCTTACCATTTCACCGGGTAAACCTGGTAAACCAGGAGAACCATCGTCACCTTGCATCCCTTCGTGACCTGGTAAACCTGGTTCTCCGGTAGCTCCTGTTGGTCCCCTCTCACCTTTATCTCCTGGTAGTCCAGGCAGTCCAGGCCCACCCTGTTCACCTTTCATTCCAGGCGGTCCACTTATACCTCTGTCACCGTCTCTTCCAGGTCGACCTCGTCTGCCTTCCCTGCCAGTAGTGCCAGGAATTCCTGTCGATTCATAAATTTTCCTTTTACTTTAATGTAAACAAAAATACCCATCCATATTTATATTCTAAAGTAATCGTTTCTATCTACACTTAACCCGTTACGTAAATATGTGACATAAAAGAAAAAGATATCTTACGAATAAACTTCTCTTCTCTTCTGCCTCACAGAAGAGAAAAAGAAAGGTTGGTCGTTTGACCAGTCATGGTAGGAATGGGTATACATGTAGGTTTAGTGTTAAAGCTCTAGAAATAAACACTGTCCTGAATTAATTATTTAAAAGAATTTGGTAGAATTTACCCCTTTCACCGCGAGGACCAGGTTCTCCGACATCGCCAGGTTCTCCTTTTTGTCCTTGAGATCCGGGCGGTCCCTCGGGACCTGGGATACCAGTCATGCCCATGGGCCCTTCAGCACCTCTCATAGCCATCATATGTTGCGAAAGCATTTGCCTCAAAGCTTCCGCCTGATTATCTGGTCCCTTATCGTTGCTTTGTTGGTTCAACGATGGTATTATGAAAACGTTACCCGGTGGACCAGGAGCACCTTGCAAACCTGACAGTCCATCCCTTCCTGGCTCTCCTTTCTTACCTGGTGCCCCAGGCACACCTGGAGGTCCTGGAAATCCACGTGGACCTGGTGAACCTCGAGCACCATAGTAACCGGGACTGTAATACGATCCTTCGACAGACTCTGAATACTTTAAGCCTCCCCCAATCGAGATCCCAATATTTTCAGTTGTTTCTGACGTCGTCGTTTGATACTCCCCCGATACAGTAGCATCAACGCCGCTAGGAAGCTGTAAGCATTTATTTTTAAATGCAGTTTACCCATAAACAGCATAAACTTTTACAAAGTTTCTAGAAACAAACGACTCACAACATTGTGATTTTGGAGCAACGTTTCCACGGTTGGCCTAGACGCGTACGTTGCATTCGTGGGTCTGTAAGTCGAATTGTACTCGTCGTTGTCCTCGTTTTCATCTTCGTTCCCTTCCTCGTAGTCTTCTTCCGATCCTCTTCCAAAATTTCGACCCTGACTGTTGAAGGAAGCGTTCAAACCAGACACCGTGGCGGATATTCTACCGTAGTTTCTGGGCCAATCGATATTGCTGCGATTGGTTTCGTAATACGATCTGCCCGTCGAAGGGGCTCTGTCAGAGAAACCGGAACTCCGTACTGTTTGATCGGTACCAACGCTCGCCGAATTCTCATAATAACTGGACGAGGTGGTGCGTACTGTACCACCGATGTTCCACATGTTTGTATAACCACGACCGAACATGCGTCTCGTTTGGTTCCTACAATCTGGCGCGAAAACCGTGCAAATCTCGTAAGCAGCGTCCGGAATCGGAGCGATCTTCAACGTTTCCAAGTCGCCCTGTAAAAAGAATTTCAGCAAAACAGTCGAAGCTTGCTCGCTATCGGTTCCCTGGTATGTTCAAGCAATTGTTCACCGACCAAATACACGTTTCCTTCGACGATCTGTTGACCGATGATTATAATGCCGCTGTCGCTGATCGTTTCCTCGACGTTCCTACGCAATTCTTTCGTGACTTGCTTGGTGCAGTCGACGATTAGCGTGACGGCGTCGCCTTTGACGCTGAATCCTAAACGATGCCACTTTCCGTCGGATATATCAATTCCAAACGAAATGGGTTTATCCTCGTCGTCCGGGTTTGTGCTGTAGTAAAGGGTGACGTCATTGCCCAATGATAGCACCAACTGTTCCTCGCCGCTGTCGCTGTAGATAGCAAACAGCGAGGCGGCCGGGTACCCTAATTTTTTCATCGTAATACGAGTTATTCAATCAGGGACACGCTATCGAGAGGCTGCTTAGGATAAATGTATCGGTAATCGATATCTTAACTCTTTGACTGCAACTAACCATAAGTAGTTTTCTAAGCTATTTTTAATTTACCTAACTTGCAGTTCTTCGATAATAATTGGTAATATAATACGTACGTCTTTCGTATATATTGATAGACTTGTGACTATATTGATATACAGGGGGAGTCTCGTAACATGACGACTTCTTTATTTGTTGTACGAAAAAATGTTTCAGATAAAAGTTGCATGATTGTTAGGGGAACATATAATACCTACTGAAATCGGTTTTATTGTATTTTGCGTTTTTATTAAGAAATGAAGATCACTTTTAGTTTTTTAAATGGAGTACTTCAAATGGAGTCGCTTTAAGAAGCATGCAACTTTTGTCTGAAATATTTTTTCGTACAACAAATAATTATTGAGTTATTTGAAGTCGTCGTGTTACGAAACACGCCCTATATATGCCCTTACAAGTCTATTAATACTATTAATAATATAGTCAAAAGGTTAAGTAAAATACACATTTCCGACCACACAGTATATTTTCGGTAATGAATTTTTTTCTCGAAAATGCGTAGGAATTCGGGGGTATGTCTATTGACCAAAAATGATTGTAATTGACCCCTGCAACTAAAAATCATTTTTTCAGAACGATTCCAAATTTTGTAATTTCGTCAAAAAATTTCAATACATATTCGAATTTTTTTCTGGGAAGTGGCTAGGATTTCGGGGGTATGTCTATTGACAAAAAATGATTATAATTGACCCCCGCAACTGAAAATATTTTTTTTAGAACAATTTGAAAAATTTTTTTTTTGTCGAAAAATTTAGGCACCTACCCCCTGTCGATTTTTCTTGAAAATTCGTTTTTCATTTTTAGTATTTTTGTTTGACGCCCTACAGAAAAGTTGTCTAATACTTTTTTGTATGTACCCATGAGCTCTACTTCAGAAAAAAGTTTCATTGAAATATATTCACTATTGCAGGAGTTATGGCTGTTTGAAAATTGGACCATTTTTATGGGGTTTTTCTCATTTTGCGGTGTCAAGGACCAACTTTTCGAATATTTTTACAATTTCTACATATTCTCCATTAAAATACGCGTAGTTTGCTTTTTTAAACATTAAAATCGTCCAATCCGTTCAGAAGTTATGACATTTTAAAGATTCGCGTGAAATTTTCGGGCAGCATTTCTGGTCAGAAACTATATTTTCGGTAAGGAATTTTTTTCTCGAAACTGAGTAGGATTTCGAGGGTATGTATAATGATAAAAAATGATTGTAATTGACCCCCGCAACTAAAAATAATTTTTTCAGAACAATTCGAAATTTTTTTTTTTCGCCGAAATATTTAGGCACCTACCCCCTGTGGATTTTTCTTAAAAATTCGTTTTTGATTTTTAATAATTTTGTTTGAGGCCCTACAGAAAAGTTGTCTAATACTTTTTGTAGGTACCCATGAGGTCTACTTCAGAAAAAAGTTTCATTGAAATATATTCACAATTGTAGGAGTTATGGCTGTTTGAAAATTGGACTACTTTTATGGGGTTTTTCGCATTTTACGGGGTCAAGGAGCAACTTTTTCAATATTTTTACGATTTGTACATATTCTTTACTAAAATACGCGTAGTTTGCTTTTTTAAACATTAAAATCGTCCAATCCGTTCAGGAGTTATGACGTTTTAAAAATTCGCATGAAATTTTGGGCAAACATTTCTGGCCAGAAATTATATTTTCTGTAAGGAATTTTTTTCTCGAAAACGCGTAGGAATTCGAGGGTATGTGTATTAACTAAAAATGATTGTGATTGACCCCTGCAACCGAAAATAATTTTTATAGAATGATTTGAAACTTTTCAATTTTAAGGGTATCAGACAGTTATGGTCAGACATTATATTTTCAGTATTGAATTTTTTTCTCGAAAGTGCATAGGTTTTCGGGGGTATGTGTAATGACCAAAAATAATTGCAATTGACCCCCGCAACCGAAAATAATTTTTCCAGTACGATTTGAAATTTTTTTATTTAATTGTTAATAACTTTTTAACGAAGCCTCAGTCAAGAAATTGATATTCTTGATTTTCGTCTTATTTTGACTTCTAGAATCTGTCATTAAAATTTTTCCCAGGGATGGCCGAACACCCTGTATAATTTCTGGGGGCGGAATTGTCGAATTCGCGTATAGTTTAAGAAACATACTAGCAAATTAAATTGATCGAAACGACTACTGACCGAGTTTAGGCCTGGCCACGACCAAAATGGAAAAATCGCGAGCAATGCCAGCGGGGAACAGAGTGCTCGTGCTGATCGTCAAAATTGCGTTTTCCGAAATCTCGTACGCGACGGTTTCGTTCCTGTGGCAACGGCTTTGGGTCGTCATCACTCCGAATGGTTCCTGTTTCATTCCGGTCCCGGACACCAAGTCTACGATGTCTCTTTCTGAAATCAGTGAAAAACAGAAAACTTGCAATCGGGATTCGTTTCTGATAATCAAAGGTTCGTAGCGCTCTTCGATTTTCATAAAAGATAGAGCGTAACGTAGCGAAACGCGTAATGAAATAAACGCAGATCACACGGCGACAAGACGATGAACAACTGGAAACCTAATAACCCCTGAACTCGAGAGACGTAACTCGTCGCGTTACGACGAACACTTAAACCAGTTCCATTAAGAAGCCCTCTTTTCTAGAGTGGAACGCATAGTTTTGCATGCTACAAGCGCCGTCTCAATTAACGCAATAGAGATCACTTAAAAAGACGTCCACTGATAAACAGACATCTATTACGCGATGGCCAGTGCAATAATTTCTGCGTTACCACGTGAAACAGGTGCAACGATTTCTTTCGATCTATGGTAATTCTTTCGTCGATCGGAGACCCTGAAGTAAACGCGTAATTTCCAAATGCAATTAACGAAAATTACAAGAATGGTAATGATAGTTCGGTACTTACCCATGTCTCGTAACGTGATATCCGCCGCCACCGAATGCAACCCCGATCCTAAGAGGAAGCAGAGTATCGATGAAACGATGGTGCGAGGTCGCAGTGTTCTCCATAGCTGCTTCGTGTAGTCCCGTCGCATGCTACCCCCTTTCCTCGATCAAATCATGGTCTTTTTCACAGCTAATTACCCCGAATAATTATCCACAGCGATGAGGGCACGACAGTGGTGTCAGCGAACTCGCGTAGATCCGACGGATCTAGCGTGAATCGTGAAGACTCTCGAAACGCTGTGCGAAACTTATCTGAATGCAATAGACATCTCGATGCAAGCTACCCTCCCCACGCGTTTCCTCTTCTTCTCCTTCGGTTCATTTCTAATTCTATGCCCCCCTCCCCCAATCCCTCCTCCTCCTCTGCTGTGCCATTATTTCTTGTAAACGCCGATGCACCGTATTGCACGCGTTCCACGCATGTGTCTTTTAACGACAATTCCGCGTCCCTTCTATTGACACTGATTCGAATAACACGTGGTGTTGAGACACCGACAAGCAGAGGGGGGAGAGGGTCTTTTTGTCATCGAGACAGATACATTTTCGTTGGAACGGGGAGCTGTGTGAGTGCCAGTCGCCAGTGCATTTTCATTCCGTTCCATTCGTCCGGGCAGTTGCGTCATTTTACATAACGCAAATCGAGGAAAGCGTTTTAAAATGGACAACCAGGGTACAGGGGTCGAAAAGTAAGATCATCTAAGAAACTCTATTTTCAAATTTTAAGTTACGGAACACGTTCTTGAATGATTGAACTTTCAAAAGATGCCAAAAGAAGTTTCTTTTATTTTTCTTTGTGCCCCTTGAAAGAACCACTCGGGGCGAGTAGTACGTGGAAGAAATGAAATGAAAATCAGCCTGATAGATTCGGGCTTATTATTTTAAATTGTTCCGCGAGCGAATCGTTTAGCTACGAAGGTTTTAATTAGTTACTTCCCGAGCCGATGTGCCTTGTAAAGCACTTTTCTTCTGTGAACGTGAGATAAGTTTTATCATCCACATTGTAATAATGATAGTTACGATAGTTACAGAAAAGAAACGTAGAAAGAAGAGTTTCCTGTTTTTCCTTCCGCATTGGAAATATTATTTTTACGTGTCGCTGGTATTTTAATTTTGGTTAATTACTTTTCGACGTAGATTGTCACAAATGTTACTTTCAAAGATATTTAACACGATGCTTCGAATTGAATAATCATTATTTCTTTTCGTGTACTATTGGCAAATTAATTCATTCGCTTCCGGTACATCCCCTAGCGGCGATCATAGTGGTCACTGACCGAACCCAGTATACTAATTAATGAAAACTCCAACATCTCGTGACCCATTGATTCTACACGCTTCAATGATTATGATTTCGATCTTTTTTAAATCTGGAAAAGAATTATTAAAAGTTATTATTAAGGTTATTATTATTTTTTGACTTGGTTACGATTGTTCGCGTAGTAATTAATTTTAGATGAGATTAGTCACCACTTTTCCTCAGCTTTTGTTATTTTCAGTACCATGCAAGCTTAATTCATTAATTATGAAAATATCGAAATAACTTTTTTTTTCATAATTCATTAATTATGAAATAACTTTTTGTTCATAATTCATTAATTATGAAAATATCGAAATAACTTTTTTTTCATAATTCATTAATTATGAAAATATGGAAGTAACTTTCTGTTCATAATTCATTAATTATGAAATAACTTTTTGTTCATAATTAATTAATTATGAAAATATCGAAATAACTTGTTGCTCTACATTACCTACGACTCAAATGTCCTCGAAGTATAAAAAATTAAATGTGTGTCGCCACTGTATAACACATGTGGTATCGGTTGTCAACATAACCTATTAAGTGTTTCATGTATACATCTGTACAAAGCGTTTGACGTGAAAATAATAAACGATGCCTAAGAAAAAAAAAGTAGTTAAAGTTTATAATACAAAGAAAAAGCAAGATTCCGAGTCAAAAATAATCGAGAAGCTACAATCAAAGTACCACACTGTAAGTTATGATTGGCTTCGTAGAAGCGTAAGAATCCTCACGAGGTTATATCTTTGCAGATCGATGAAACGAAAGCGGACAAATTTACAGATCTACCGCTGTCGCCAAAAACTTTAAAAGGCTTGGCAGAAAATAATTATTTTAATATGACAGACATTCAGAGGCAAAGTATCGGCCTGGCATTGCGTGGAAATGATATTTTAGGAGCGGCCAAAACTGGCAGCGGAAAAACCTTAGCATTTCTTATTCCGGTAAGGAACTAGATTAAAGTTAGTTAACGCCACCTTAGAAGAATGATTTGTAACTGAAATGTAATTCTATAATTATTAAGGTATTGGAAATTTTATACTGTAAACGATGGACGAGATTAGATGGGCTTGGTGCACTCATCATCACACCGACCAGAGAGCTCGCTTATCAAATATATGAAACGTTACGTAAAATTGGACAGTATCATGATATTTCTGCTGGTCTTATTATTGGTGGGAAAGATTTAAAGTTTGAAAAGAAACGTATGGATCAATGTAACATTGTTATATGTACTCCGGGCCGTTTATTACAACATATGGATGAAAATCCGTTGTTTGATTGTGTGAATATGCAGGTATATAAATAGCCAAAGTAAAAAACTGTTAATATTAACAAAGAGATAATAATAGTTCTATATTTATATTGTTTTTAAAATTTCAGGTATTGGTATTGGATGAAGCAGATCGATGTTTGGATATGGGTTTTGAACATACTATGAACTCTATTATAGATAATTTACCACCAAAAAGACAGAGTCTCCTATTTTCTGCAACTCAAACAAAGTATATATTTTTAACCCTTAGATAGCCGTATGAACTCTATCAAAAACACCAACACCAGTTTCATTATTTCATAAATAACTCATTAAAATCGACTGAAATTATATAATTTAAATCTGAGATCAATTAAAGATGCTGTGCTTTATTTAGTATATTGTATGTCAACTTGTGGACAAAGTTATGTTTTTAGTTATTCGTTTAATAAATAAATAATGTTCTTTTGAATGGCACCCGCGGCCGATCTAGATGAAATTTAGAGTGGTTAGATGGCAGCGGGAATGAATACTTAATACAAAATTTTAACTTCGGGAATTTAATATTTTCTATTTCGTCATTATACATATTTTGGTTGGATTAGAATAGTATGTTGCAAAGAAATATTTCCCAAACGACAAAATTAAAATTTGATGCGTTGTTTATAGATTAAGAACGATCGAAATTTTATTTTCTTTGTGTTGTGTATTACTTAGTGTCTAAATTTTCATTAGGTCGGTTAGAGATTTAGCCAGATTAAGTTTAAAAGACCCCATGTACGTGTCTGTCCACGAACATTCTACGCATACTACACCCGAAGGTCTTCAACAAAGTTACGTTATTTGTGCTTTGGAAGATAAAATGTCAATGATATGGTCTTTTATTCGAAATCACTTGAAACAAAAGATCATTGTATTTTTCTCTAGTTGTAAACAGGTATGGTAGTTCATTAATATAATTATTTATAATACGCGAATAGAAATAATGGTAATATCAATTATTGCCAGGTAAAATATGTATATGAAATGTTTTGTCGATTGAGACCTGGCATAAGCTTACTAGCTCTTTATGGTACATTGCATCAGCTCAGAAGAATGGAAATTTATGAAACTTTCTGTAAAAAACAATTTGCAGTTTTATTTGCTACTGATATTGCTGCTCGCGGACTAGGTAGAGAAGAAAACTGTTTCTTTATATAAATATTAAGAAAATTGATACCATAACTATTATTTGCAATTAAAATGCAATTTAGATTTTCCTGCTGTGAATTGGGTTGTACAGATGGATTGTCCCGAAGATGTAAATGCGTATATACATCGAGCCGGTAGGACTGCTAGATTTCAAAGAGGTGGTGAATCTCTATTAGTTTTATTACCTTCAGAGGAAAAAATGATCGAGAAGCTCAAAGAACGCAAAATTCCAATATCTATGATAAAGTAACTTGAACACTTTTGTATTATTTAATATAGGTTTTCTAAAAATTTATGAAAATATATATTTATCTATCTAGAATTAATCCGAACAAATTACAATCTCAACAACGTAAAATGGAAGCTTTATTAGCACGGGATGTATCCCTAAAAGAAAGTGCTCAAAGAGCAATTGTAACATATGTGAAATCAGTTTTTCTAATGAAGGATAAGGAAGTTTTTAACGTTCATGCATTAAATACCGATTCGTATGCGAGGTAAAATAAGCAGATACATGTAATTACAATTAAAACTGTATATGGAAACATTACTTCATTGTCTTGCAATTGTTGCATTATTAGATCTTTAGGTTTAGCCATACCACCAAGAATTCGATTTCTTCAAAGAATGGAACAAAAACAACGATCATTTACTAAAAATGTTGGAAACGAAGAACAAATCATTACGCATAATAAATTGGAGAATGATGTAAATCAAGAAGAAACTTCTGATGTGTCTGATGACAGTGATTCCATGGAAAATGTAAAAACGAATACACATCAAAGAACAGAAACAAACAATTTTGCATTTGGTAAGATAATTAATATTTATGTGTATAGAATTATTTTCTTAATTTATGGAATTATGTTCTATTTTTTTTCTTAAACAGACGATAGTGATGACGACGAAATATTGACTGTGAAAAGAAAAAACATAGATATTGATGAAGTATTACCAATCGTTACCGTTGACGATAAGAATTTAGGTCCAAGTAAAAAGAAAGCTATTACGAAAGCTGCAGTAGCTAAGAAAATGCTTAAGAAGAAAATAGTACCAAATAAGAAAACTACCTTTGATGATGAAGGAAAGGTTTGTTATCTTGATATAAAATTTACGTATGATATATTTGTGTATATTCTGGTATTGGAATGTTTTACTTTTTAGGAACTATTAGATCCTACTAAAGTTAAAATCTCTGAATTTGCTAGACAATATGAAAATGAAATAGATTCTGGTATCAATATAGAAATAGCCAAACAGATATTACGCGAAGAAGACAAGTTTGACAAGCAACGTTTCAGACAGAAAATAAAAGAAAGACATAAAGAAGAAAAACGAAAACTAAAAGCTTCCAAGAGAAAATTAGACGAAGATAAAACTAACGATCAAGAAGATATGGAAGATAGTGCTGACAATAATGCCAGTGACAGTGAATATAGTGAACCAGATTTATCGTGGTTACCAGATCCAGACAAAATCTATGGTAAGCAACAGGAAAGTGACAAAGAAATTTCGGACATTACCGAATCGGAGGAAGATGAAGAGGAAAGCAAAATACATAGGTATGTGCTGCAATAATTAGTACTAAACACATTGTATCTAGGAAAATATACCTGTTTTATTCTTAATATTACTTTTAATCTTTGGTAATCATAACCTTATTATTTACAGACCTCCTACGAAAAAACTCTTAACGCAAAAAGAATATAACAAAATAAAGAAAAAACAAAAAACGTTGCTCAAAGTTGACAACAAACATTTACAAGCGGACGAGGAATTAGCATTACAACTATTACAAAATTGAATCAAGATATATTTTACTTGTTTGTTGAATAAATCATTAATCTCTTTTTATGTGTCATGGTACAATATTATTAATTATTATCCACATAGTTGTTCGTATAAACAAATAAATTGGTATTATATTTAATATAATTGAAGAATTTATCAACGAAATATAGGTTAGACACGTTGAAAATTTTTTAACGCAAATTAAATTATTAATATGATGGATCGTTATTGAGTCAAAACTAATAAATGTATATAAACATATATTCAATTACAAGATAATACCGTTTAATAAGATGTAAATTAAAAAAAATGGTTTACATCTGAAATAGATCCTATAAGGATAATTACAATATTTTAACAACTGTATATAATACTAATACTTACAATGTACATTTTACAAAGTTTTGATCTTAATAATTCATTATACGTCATATTACATAAAATATTAATATGTTACACGAATTGAATTTGTCGCTTTACTTACAAATTATTTTGCAGAGTTTTGTGCAATTTACGTAATTTTATAGAATTTCAATAAATTAAAAAATATAATGACTGTAGTCGATCACAGCAGTAAAGTAATACATTTTACCAACAAACAACAGAATATCCTTGCTAAAGAGCAAAATTCAGCAGTATGTACGTATATCTCTACAAATATTAACCTAACAAAATATTTTTTGTCAGTCTTAATTAGATGCAAGTTTAATGTGTTTCAAAATTGTATCAACAACTTCTCTGCTTGTTGCTTGGCCACCAAGATCACGAGTATGAACACCTTGGTTAATAGTTTTATTGATTGCATTCTGAATTAAAACAGCATGTTCTTTATGTCCAAGGTGACGTAACATATCAACAGCTGCATTTAACATTGCAATAGGATTAGCAATATTTTTTCCAGCAATGGCTGTACCTGTGTTACGAGTACCTGGTTCAAATATTGTATAATGGTCACCAAAATTTTTTCCAGATAATAATCCGGCACCACCTAATAAACCACAGACTACATTCGATACAATTGAACCATATAGATTGGTTGTTAATATAATATCAAACTGATGTGGGTTGGCAACAAGTTGCATACATGTATTATCAATAATCATGTTATTGTGGGTAATATCTGGATATTCTTTTGCAACATTTTTTGATGTTTCTAAAAATAATCCATCAGAGAGTTTCATTATATTTGCTTTATGAACTGTGGTAACCTTCTTTCTTCCATGTCGTTTAGCATATTCAAATGCGTATCTTGCAAGACGTTCAGAATTGGTGCTTGTAATAACTTTCATGCTTTCTACAACACCTTTCACACTTTCATGCTCGAGCATGGCATATTCTCCCTCAGTATTTTGTCTGACAATAACAATATCAATATTCTTATGGCGCGAATTTACTCCTGGATATGACACACAATGTAAAACATTTACATAAAGATCCAACTCATTTCGAAGAGCAACATTTCTAGAAATTACACCAGCTTCTGTACTGCGTGTTTCAATATTTCCTTTTAATGCAACACCATTTCTACGAATCGATGTAATAGCATAGTCCAAATCAACATTATCATCTGCATTAGGATCAATTTCTACATCTTCAAAATCTACTGGCACACCTGCATATCTGAAAACCTGTAATAAGCACACGAAAAACTTATGTAAGACATTTATATAAAATATGATATTATTCTTCTCCTTTAATAAAAAAATATTACTTGAATTCAATAATAATGCTCAATATAACATTATAAAAGAGACGTATTCTAGCAACACAATGAGGGAAGGTCATTACTTGAATCGAAAATATTAATACTATGTTTGTACCTCTTTTACGTAGGTCATTAATTCTGGACCAATACCAGCACCAGGTAAAAGTGTAACAGTGTGTCGTCCACCGTAATGTGCTTTTGGTATAGGCATCACTTTCTTAATAGTTGGAGTTTTATGTTGTATTTCGAACGCAGATAATGAAGCACATCGGTGAATTTGAGGCACAACATTTTTCGGACGTAAATATTTAACGACGGATCGAGCAGCCATTATGAATATTATTCTATAAATTAGACATAAAATATAATTAAATTTGAATATTAAATTATTTAATAATATTAATCAATTGATCGATTTTTAAATACATACTACTACTTTACAAATTCTATTTTAACAATACCTTGAAAGTCCTTGCCAACTCCAAATTTTCAGCGCCGTTTAAACTGCGATTACTGTAGAGCTGAAAATCAACGTTACAATTTTAAATTATAGCGCCATCTGGAAATATCTTTTTTATTAAATTATTTGTTTTTGGTTAAATATTTTTTATTCTATGTAACATTTGTATTATATTTTTCATTAAAATATTAGCAGCTGTTTTAAGAAACAAATATAGATAAATATTCTATAATGTTGTATCTGTAATATAGCTCAAGGCTTTGTTAGAAAAAATAGTAGTCAAGAACAGTCACTTCCTGAAAAAACTCTATTGAATTTTTAAGAAAATAATTTAAAATATTCTTTAAACTTAATATTTTATATATTAATCCATAAGCAATTCTTAAATGTATGTACAAAGTATTTTTACAAAAAATTTAAAGTATAAACACTTTAAAATGATTACTCATATATCGCAAGAAGAACAAATTTAGCTTCTAGAGTAAAACCATTGATATAACAAATATTTGTTATCCTTTTATTCAATTCTTACAATTATCATAAAGTCTTTTAAACATAAAATAATATTTGTCTTTTATACGGAAATGTCAGTATTAGAAGTTTTATGTTTTTGTATTGGTCAACCTGGTATTTTTCGCGGCAACGCGATAACGGTAACAAGACGCTAAAGCATTAGGAAAACCGCCACCGTTCGTTGTGGAATGTGAATACGCAGAATATTTTCGAGATATCTTTGAAGTAAGTATTATAATAATAAATTATTTATAGTCAACCATAGGCAAAAGAAATCGTAATGGAAAGCAGTATAAATTAATATCATTTCTTATCGAATTTGATTGTAAATTCAACAAATAATATCTTGATAATACCCGGCTGGCGTACCGCCATTTTGCATCGTGTTCGTTTCATTTGTCGTTACATTTTCATAACTTTATTCGCGTAGAATTATTGTATGTATCGTTATACTGTGTCGTAATAATATTTATACGTAAGCCTTTTTTTATGAGAATGTATTATTTGAACATAATTACTCATTGTAATCAATGATCAATTTTTTGTCGTACTTGCATTTTTAGTATTATTTAAAAGAAAATGAGCAAAGGCAAAGAATCAACTCCTGCAGATGCCGAAGGAGAGGAAGAATTCAGCGTCGAAAAAGTTTTAGATCGAAGAGTGGTTAAAGGCAAGGTACTTAAATTTAAATTCACTGTTATTGTTTGAACCATAAATCAATTCATTTTACTATATTTATTACGATGTTACATTTAGGTGGAATACTTTTTGAAATGGAAAGGGTATTCTAATGATGAAAATACATGGGAACCAGAAGAAAACTTGGATTGTCCTGATTTAATTGCACAATTTGAAGAACAACGTAAGAAGAAAGAAGCTGCAGTAGCTGGAAAGCGGCATGAAGATAAAGACCAAAAAAAACGAAAGAGTACAAGTACCCCTACACCTACACAAGCTAAAAAGAAAGCGGCTGAAGAAAAAAAACCTGAAGGTAACATTCCATCACGACTCTTTACTTTTATCATACAATATGTATGATAAATATACTACCTTGTAATCACCACTTCGTTTATTTTTAACTAATTATTTTGGTTTTATTCAGGCTTTGACAGAAATTTAGAGCCTGAAAGAATTATTGGTGCAACGGATTCAAGCGGGGAACTTATGTTTTTGATGAAATGGAAGGGAACGGATGACGCAGATTTAGTCCCTGCTCGAATTGCTAATGAAAAGTGTCCACAGATTGTAATAAAGTTCTACGAAGAGCGACTAACATGGCATAGCCCTACTCATGATGAAGAAAGTTCAACAAAAGCTGATCCAGAGTAGCGTTCAACCTACCGATACACATACACAGCACGCTTTAGAATTTGCCGCATATAAAAAAAAATTGCGTGTACAAAATGAGATTTTACGAATTTATTTGTTGTTGCACATTAACAGTAATATGGAGATAAATGTTTCTGTTCTTTTTTACAAACAGTGGCAGACTATACTTGAACAAATAGCTAAGTCTCTCGCATACCTATGTCATTATTAATAAGAAATAATTACACTTATAATCTACTTTCATAGTAGCATGTACTAACAACTTCTTTTGCAACTGGTATAATGAATTACTGTTCTTTAATTTAGAAAACAAATAATAAAACTTAATAACTAAATACAGATAAGGTTCCCAATATTTTTTTTTAGTATAAAATTCAAGTATATCGAGCTTTTTTTTATTTAGATATTTTGTATTTTACATTTAAAAATTTTTTATTTGATAATTAAATGAAAATATATATGAAATGTTTCAGTTGCCAAAGAAATTGCGAACTTAATTACTTCATTTTTAAAAAAACACGACAATGTACAGTACGTACAGAAAAATGAGTGAAAATGATCTATCAGTAATTTTAAAGTTTTGAATCTTGTAGTACATATGTGTAACTGAGCATATTTGCGTTTACGTAAGATAAAATTGGTATTATGACAAGGAAAGTAGACAGTTACATAACAATAAACTGTGTTCCCACATTTTTTAAATAAATGAATATTTACTTGCTAAATAAGGACTGTTAAGATCAACAGTAACCAAGGTTCTTTTTTTTTCATGCATTATTCTATGATAATAAATTTATGCATATCATTTAATTTTCTTTGCGTAATTATACTATAATAAAAAAATATTCTAGCATATAAGTAATAATTAAATGTACGATTTATTTTTTTGTACAAGATTACAAGTAAAATGACATTTCATTTATAATTATAATTTATAAAAATATCTCAACTGCTTATATACATATATATTTCATAATTAGTATTTCATCTTTTTAACATTTTTAAAAGTTTTAGGACCTCTTCGTTTATTATTTGATGATCCCCTAAGTTTATGATGTCGTTTTATTTCCCAATCTATTTGCTTTGAACTTGCACCATCTGCAGTACTATACATATCTGTACCACCATGTTTATTTTTTTGTTTACTATGTTCTTCAAGCATTTCTGCAAATTTTTCTGCTGATACAAATGTGTTACTATCAATTCCTTTTGATTTTTTATTCGGTTTATGCTTTCCTTGATCTCTTTTCTTTGTTCTATTATTAGTATTATCAAACATATCTTCGTTGTCGTCTGTGTCTTCATTAAAATCTATGTCACTTAAATAGTCGTCCTCATCCAGTTCCATATCGCTCAAATTTTGTAATTCTTCATCTGCGTCATCATTTTCATCTAAATCATTTATATTATCAGAATTATCGCTTGCCGCGCTTTTAATACTGCCAACTTCTAAATCGTCTTCATCCTCAACATCTATAAAAAATATAATCACACGTATGTTAAAAACAATTTTTACTTTAAAAAAGAAAAGTCAAAATTGTGTTAATGTACCCTTTTTCTTTGTTTTCTTAGTTTGGATGTCAGCTGCAATGTCTAGATCTTCAAAATCTTTGCCATCTGTTAATGTATCCAACATGTCGTCAAATTCTTCGCTATTAACACTTTCTATATCGTCATCTTTCACTTTAGATCCATGTTTAATTTCTTTCTTCTTGTTTAAATACCGATATAAGAACAATTCATCAACCGGAATACGTTCTTCCTTTTCATTAAGATATGAAACACTATCCACTGGAATACATCTGATACCTATAGGTTCATATCCTGCGCGTCGAGCCAGGGGATCATTCTTTTTTTGTATTTTTTTATTTTCTAACTTTTTTGGATTTTTGAAAACATAACGATCGAGAAAACGCATCAAGGACAGATCTTCTAATGGATCTCCAGTATAATTAATTGGTTTTCCTACACATGGAAATCGTACATTTTATATGCTTAGAAAAAGAAACACTTAATATTAATTTTTGTGAAAATTAGACATGGGTCGAAACCTGATTTTTAATTTTCATGAAACTTTGTGAGGTCTTCAAATTCTCGAAACCCAAAATGCTTAATTTTTTTTTTAAGGTAGTATTTATTTTGTCATGAACTAACAAATTCCTTTCAGAAAGTTATGGAAATGAGTGCAAGGTATAATTTCGAGAATTTCGAGTTTCGAGGTTTCGAATGTCCCATCCCTAGTAAAAATAATATAATTAAATATAATACCTTCAAGTATAGTATTTGCAAATAATACAACACTTGGATGATAATGTTTAAACAGTGTGATCAATTCATTATTTAATCCCTTAGTTACTCCAGCATAAAGGGGATTACGATAGAAAGGATCATATTCTTTTTGTTTACACAACTCAATTTTTACGTCATTTTCTACTTTTATTTTAGATTTATCTTCTATATTTACATCTCCAGTTGTAACATTTGTTAATACAATAGTATCTTCTGAATGTGTGTTAGGTTTTCCACATACATCATTATATTTTAAATTTATAGAATTGTGTTCAGTTTCAGAATCCCCATTTTCAATTTCAATACAATCTTGAGGTTTTAATAATAAGTTTTTCAATTCTTTATGTGTATGTAAAATTTTTGATACTACATATAAAATTCCACATGCCATATTTGCAGGAAAATATAATGCAATTTGTAAAATTCTTCTAATAAATGCATATAAACGTTGTATTTTATTATCTTTTTGAAGAACTCTGAATAATAAATTAAGAAATAGTGCCTGTTTATTTGCTGTTCCAATTTGTGGGTCTAATAACTTTCGATAAAAAGTAGAATAAAATCTGTCTGACTGTATTTCATCTTTTCCTGCAATCTATATCAATAACATAAAAATTAAACTTAATAAATGTAACAAACATACTATAATGTATAGGTACTTACTTGATATAATAAGTTCAGGGCATTTAGTGAGACATTGAAAGATCCAACATGTACAACTTTGTATACAGAGTCTATATGATTGTACAATATACTTGAATTCAATTTTGCAAATGGATATGCTCTATTCACACCAGTTAAAATTGCTGCCATCATTCTACTATCTGGTTCTCCTTTTTTTAAACAAGCTTTAAAAAATGCAAAGTAAACTTCAATAAGATTAGAAGCAATTCCTTCATCATCTTTGCTCAAAAGAAATTGAGTTAATAAACAGATTGCATAGTACTGAGCACGTTGTGCAACATTTTTTCTAAATAATAATTTTTCAACTTCTCGCAATACAACAATTTTCATGTTTGGATGCTCATGTAACACTTTATTTAAACAAAATATAACTTTAGATCCTACTTTACTGCTTGGATCTCCTATTTTATTTACAATTAATTCCAATAGTTTATGTTCTTGTTCAGAATTTCCTATTAACAGGTTTGTCATAACTGATAATGCTGTTTCACGATTTGAATCCACTGTATCTGATGCAATAGCAGCTAGAGCCATAACAAAACGTTCATATTGTTCACGTAACTGGTCCTCAAAGTACCAATGGGCCATTAACTTTTTTCTTGATGCATCTATTTGGACCATTGTGTCATCAGGATTTGCTTTATCAATTTCATTTAAATTTTGCTCTTCAAATTTAAGTAGCTTAAATGTAGGATGAAGTAAATCACATAAAAACAGATCCTTCAAAGATTTTATTACCATATTGCATTGATTGTGTTTTGCTATTCGTACTTGATTTACAAGCATTGTAATTCTAGCTAAATTATATTTTGGATTGTCTTGTACTAATACAATGGCAGCTGCTACTTTATCTGAGGTTGTACCTTGTGTTAATGCTGTTTTTAACCATACTGTTTCTGAATCACGGGACTTTGATTCCTTTAATTGAAACACAGCAGTTTCTGCATCTAAATATCTTTTAGCTTCAGCTTTCAAGTTTGATATTTCTGTTTCAGACTTAGAATGTTTAAATGGCTCTTCTCCTTTAGGAAATTCTGTAAACCATTTTATATTACCACCAGTGGTGGCTTCATCTATCAGTCTCTTTTTCATTTTGTTAATAACTTGAATATTTATTCATAAATATTACAAAAATTATACATTTGCAGTACAGAATAAAGAAATTCTCAGCACGTGGTTAATTTCAATAACATCGGTATGTCGACATTAGTAACGACGAATATATCTTACCGCACGAGCCACATGTTACACTAGGTCAGCACCTCATGCAACTTCGGGAATTCGATAAAGAACGTGAATGAGAGCCTTTCCTTCTTGCTCTTTCGAGCTATACACATAGGTACATACATATAAGCAAAGAATTATTATTTGAAATAATAGAATAGTTGGAAAATAAAACGTTTAAAAATAGTTTTCATAATCTTATTTGATAAACTATTTTCAAACGATTTATTTTCCAAGTATTCTATTATTTCAAATAATAATTCTTTAATTCTATAACAAGAAATGTTTATTTAATATTTAATTCAATTTGTGTCAATTATATTTTTTGGCTATATAGGCAAATATAACATGTTCAGTTTTATTCCAGAGTTATTCCGAAACAGAGTGTTCAGTCTCTGAGTCGTACAATATAAGAGTTGTTCAGTTTTTAGGTATTGTTCCCAAAGATGGGATTTTCTTTGTCTTCAAAGAAACCCGGATTGTCCCTTGGTTGAGGAATAACTCCCGCGAGCGCCCCAGGGGGCTCCCGTAGTGACCAAAAAGGACGGACCATGACGAGGGACCCAGATGTCATTTGTGCAACTTTGATAGATGAATTGTCCATCAAAATGAAATTAAAGAATCATTATTTGAAATAATGGAATATTTATGGTATATAATAGAATTTCTACATATTCTTCCGCAAAATACGCGTTGTTTGCATTTTGAAACATTAAAATCCTCCAATCCGTTCAGAAGTTATAATGTTTTAAACATACGCATGAAATTTCAAGCGAACATTTCTGGCCATAAATGATATTTTCGATAATGAATTTTTGAATTTCTGAAATAAATTGTTTCAAAATAGTTTATCAAATAAGACTATGAAAACTATTTTCAAACGTTTTATTTTCCAACTGAATCAAGAGGTGAGGGATGAGGGACGCTTGATGAAGGAGCTTCAAAAGACGGGGAGACCGCCAGATATGAGGCAAGCGGTCGAAGCAACGAGGCACCAAGTCGTCACACTGGCAAGAGTGACAAATCAAAGAGAGTAAACTGTCCTACAGAATAACACAAATGCTCACCGGTATCACCCTGTAGCTTCTAGGGTTAGCCATAACCATACCATGGTTTATTCACATAATCTACACCTGCGGCTCCTGGTGTCAGCCATACGCCGGTTCATTCGGACCTTCTCTACTTTTCCTAACCATACCTATACCATCGGTCTAACCACTATCCTCTACCGAATCAAGGATTTTGTTCGTCGCTTATAACATATTTAACTAAACAATTAATAGTTATTTAAAAATTGCTATTCGAATTTTATTGACTTGTATAGTATTCGAGTATGTTGTAACAAAATTAGCTAAGTCTGTTTAGTGTTATTTAATCAACTAATAAGTCTATAATAACAAAAATGTTGATTAGATATTGTATTGCGACATAACGTAATACATTTGTATTTTGTTCATTGTGTATTTATATATTTTTCGATCTACGAAAATATTTTTCGTATCTTAACGTTATGAATCATGTGCGCTTTAAGCTTTAGAATGGCGCCAACGTCTGACGGTTATGATAGGTTATCATGCACGTGACAGTTATTCAATTTTAATGTTAAATAGTAAAATTTCTAGTTTGTTAAATTAATTAATTGGGAAGCATCGTGGTGATACAATTTAGTGCCTTGTATTATATATTGTAATTATGGAAGAAAAAACTCAAATTGGACAGGATAACGTAAATGGTTAACAATTTGTTGTCTAATTTTGTTTACGAAAAGTGTTTAAATTCTAATGCAGATAAATTAATACATGGTACTTTCAGAAAAAGATAATGTTGTCGCCCTTAAAAACAGAATTCCATTACTGAAGGATTTATTTCATGTGCATGGAAAGGTCGGGGAAGGAACTTTCAGTTCTGTATTTTTAGCTACATTAAAATCTTCCGATGGGTCAAAGAAATTCGCTTTAAAACATTTAGTTCCTACTCGTCATCCTGAAAAGATTGAACATGAATTGCATTGTATGCAACAGATAGGGTAATGGATACATTAAACCATGATTACAATTTAACGAAAGATGTATATAGAAGTGTATGAATAAGAACTATTTATACTTGCATTAAATAACATGGTCAACATTTTTTTGCAGGGGAAAAGACTATGTGGTTGGATTAGAATTGTGTTTACGAAGTTTTGAAACAGTGGTATTTGTAATGCCATATATGAGACACGACAAATTTTCGGTACACTTTCATCTACATTTCAATTAATTTTATATAATTTTAATTGAAAATTGTGACATCATCGTTTGTTATCAATGATTTTTAAACAGGACTATGTACAAAATATGACCATTCAAGAAACAAAGGATTACATGATAGCATTGTTGACTGCATTGCGTAGAGTTCATCAATTTAATATTATACACAGGGATGTTAAACCTAGTAATTTTTTATATGATCGATGCCATAAAAGGTGAAAACATATAAATTATTTTCATATAAATCTATTTTGATGTTAAATTAAAACATTGATTTCTTATATATTATAGATACTTGTTAGTGGATTTTGGATTAGCACAAGAATATGTAGTCAAAAATAATTGTAATAAACTTAAATCAATTAATTTTGAAACCCACTCGCTTAAGCGAAAAAGAACAGATGAAGTGAAGTATTTATTACTTAAAACAATAAATAATGTTGGTATTTTTACAAAGAGTCTTATTACTATTTTTATTTACATGTTTTTTCAGAATAGTTTAAATCTTTCTCTTAGTTCAAGAAAAAAAGTTACAGGAGAAAAATGTTTCTGTTTTGGAAAACCAAAAGTATGTTCATTATGTACATCAAGACCAGACCAGACAGCCCCAAGAGCTGGCACACCAGGATTTCGTGCACCTGAAGTTTTATTAAAACATCCTTTGCAAACACCAGCAATTGATATTTGGGCCGCTGGAGTAATGATGTTGTGCATCCTCAGTGGCACTCAACCATTTTTTCATTCTCCAGATGATTGCACTGCGTTAGCAGAAATAACTACAATATTTGGATCAAATAAAATGCAACACTGTGCACATAAATTAGGTATTAAAATTGTTTATTTTTCATTTTGATTCATATTGAAAAATATTTTATTTTTACCATTTTCATATTGTTTATTTTTCATGTTTCAAACATTTTCTTTGCGAAATTAGGAAAACAAATTATCTTTCATGAGGATATACCAGGGGTTGACATTGTATCTTTATGTCAGAAGTTACAAAAAAGAAATAAGGGTTTATTAAATAATTGTAGAGATCATAGCATGTATGAAAAGGTATTTTAATTTATCATTTGTTTATAATTATGATTACAAATTTAATTATTATTTAAAAACGTTTTATGTAGTAGTAATTATAATTTTATATTGAAGAATATTTATTACATATTTTAAGGCATCGTCGGATGTTCAATTTCCAAAAGAAGCTTATCACCTTTTACTAAGCTTATTGGATCTAGACTACAAAACACGTCTTACTGCAGATCAAGCTTTAGATCATCCATTTTTGAAATCATAACATATTTTTCTAGTAATTTTAATTGTTCATAACTTTTGTCAGATTGATATTAAAAATATATATATCGAAACGTATATAAATTTAATATTACAATGTTAATTTCATTAAATTGAAAAATATTGTATATCATGCAATTGGTACATACACACGGGTACTTATACAAATATATAATACATGACTGTTTATATAAAATAAATAACTTAGGGTTTTAAACAGTGAATAAATAACTTTATTATATTTGGCAACAATAGTATACAATATCAAATTGTTAATAAATGCAATACTTTTGTGAGTTGACTACTTTTAAAAAAAATACTAAATATTTGTTTTTTTTATTAACTTTTTTAATAGTCGTACTATTCGTTATAAAAGATGAGATTGAACACATCTGAGGCACTTTATGCTATTATAAAGTATAATCATCGTAATATATTTCATACTATATTTATGATTTTCATAATTAGGTTAAGTATATGTTGCATATTTATTCGATATTTTCCAAATTATTCGTACTCTGCGACGTTTGTTCCTCATTTGCATTCTTCTTAATAAGTTCCCATTTTGCTGCTGCTTCTAATGCATTAGCTGCTATTTCCTTTATCTTTGTATTTTCCAATGTATCACTCTTTGTTAAAGCCATTAAAATTTCCATTACATCGGTTTCAATTAGTCTAGCCGCGACATCTTTTGTGCTTTTGATCATATTTAAAACAACTACGACTCCTCTATGTTGTAAGTCGGAATTTGGATTAGCAAGTAAAAATCGCAATGATTCCAACCAATCCTTTGTATCAAATATTTTCATACAAGATTTGTTGCTAACAGAAGTCAACATTGCTAAAGCTCCTGCGGCCGCCATGCATGTATCTATATCCTCATCTTGACAAAGAATTACTAGATATTTAACTCTATCGTTTTCGTCTTCGTAATATTTTACAGTATCTTCGCACATTATTAAATTATTTACTACTTGAGTGGATGCACGTCTCAACATATCATGGTCTTCAAACATATAAACTTCAACTTTTTGAAAACCTCCTTCTTTTAAAATTCGTTTTCTAATATTATCATTGATACCAGCTAAATTACATAAAGCCATTAAAGCTTCAAAGTTTTCAAGCGCGGAACATTCTGGATTTAGAAGATTTATAAATGGTCGGATCACTTCCATTATCCTTTCTCCAGGGAATGCAACTTCTGGATTTATTGTAATTCCTAAACGTGCAAGTGCTTGCGATGCTTGTTTCTTTCCTTTATCTGTTCCATCTAAGGCCAATGGTAAAAGAGCCTTTGCTCCACCTTGTTGAACAACAATTCCCCTTACTTCTTGTTGACTACAAATTGCATTGAAAACACGTGCTATCAATTCTCTGCTGTTTTGGCTTTCAGTTTTAGAAAGACTAACCAATGCGCTTGTAACACCAGCTTTAGCTAAAGATATTACTCTCCTGCTCACAAAATCTGTATCATCAAGTTCATGTTCTTCGGGTATATGATGCTTAGCAAATTTAGCTAATTCTATCATCTCTGGTATCATTTCTTGTTTATCGTAAGCATTACACAAATTTACTAATGTTGTAACAACACCGTAGATTACAGACTGATCTCCAGTTTTAGCAAGTTCTATCATTGCTTCAACTGCTTGACCATCTTCAATTAACTTTTCTTTAACTTCGGCATCAAACGTGAGATACGATAATCCTTCTACTGCCCATTTTCTCATATCTTTTTGTTTTTTAGGATTAATTAAAAATCTTCTACACGCTTCAGCCAATTTTTTTGTTGCTCCATCAGCAAATGGTCTTATCGTGGCATCTGAACCGCCCGAACTACCTAATTTACACAATCCTACCAAAGCACGTACTTTGATAGAATCGTCTTTAGACTGATATAATTTTTTCAATATATTTACGCCTTGATTTATAATCGCAGTAGCTTTGTCTTTTTTGGATGCAGCAGCAACAATACATTCGCAAGCAACCTTTTGTTGTAATACATCATCTGTGCCAGCCATAACAAGTATCATTTCCAAAATACCTTCTTTAGCAATTATTGTATTTCCAACATCCAATGGACCAAGCAATAAAGTTGTTATTGCAACTACAACACGGATCTATTTGGAACATAGCATAAATAAATACATTAGAAACTTATGTTTCTCATAATAAAATCTTCACGAAATATTGTAAAAGATGTATTTTGGTTACCTTAGATTCCATATCCGGTGTAAGTAATTTATCTTTAATGTATTCATCAATAGCATTTCCGAAGTTTTCTTTCGCCGCATCATAATACATGTTTTCATAAATTCTTGCCAAACATACACTGGTTACAGTTCTAGTAGATGGTGTAATATCCATTGAAGATTCATATTTACATTCTTCAAGTTCGCTTGCTACCTCCATTAAACGTTGTAAGCCACGAAGTTCAATCAACCGTTCCGCCCAATTTAAGGCAGTGTAATGAATATTACGCATAATAAGTTCTATAATTGCATCTCTAGCTATTCCAGAAATTGTCCTACTCGTTACACTGTACAATAAACAAGATAAAATGCTATCGATTTCTTTGTTATATTTGTCACATAATTCTTTATTTGGTTTTGTATCTGGTTTATTATCCATTCCACTATAAGTATTAAGTATGGTCTGTAACATAATATCAAATTTAAATACATATTTTAATATAATGTTACTGACTTTTCATATTAGTTACATTTACAAACCTGTAAACAATATTGTGCAGCATTAACTCTTTCTGTGAGTTTACTGTTAATCATTTCTAAACACCATGGCAAACCAATATCTTTCAGAATAATTTCAGTCCGACTAATATTATTTCTACATAATTCAGCAATAATTCTAATTGAAGCTATTATTATTTCTTCATTTTTTTCAACTTTAAAAATTTTCATTAATTTAGAAATAATTCCTTCGTTAAGCATTGCTTCTGCTCCTGCTCTTTCTCGAACAAGAACAAGCAAATTATTTATTGCTGTTTTACGCTTTTCAGTACCTTTTTCTATTTCAAAAACTATGTCCATCATTTGTGATACCTTCGCAAAAATATCATCACACATTGAATTATAATTATCACCATATTAAATGTCATAATAAATTTTAAGGCAACTTGCAATACATTGTTTTATCTAATACATTTGCTTCTACCATTGCAATAGAAACCACATTATGGTTGTAGTAATTTTATTTAATATAATGTATGCTTTTAATTATGCACAAATAAAATGTATTAAATAAGCCAATTATATATGTTTAATAATCACCCGAAATGTGAGACTGGTTTGTAATTCAAACATTGTTATTATACATGTGACATTGGTTTCTTACAAAAATCAGTGAGGTCATATATATGTAATGCATGAAAATAGTAATTGTATTAATGTATATTTCACTAATTAGCCTATCATGTTATATAATTAATGCTATAATACAAACCTTGGCACCAACACGAGAATTTTGTTTGTATCTTTCTTGTACAATTTCGTGTATCCGTGCAGCAATGGGTTGAATTGCTTTGTTGCCAGGATCTATTGAAATAATATATCTTGCATCGCGATATGCTTCTTCAAATCTTTCTAATGCTTCCAATGCTTGGCATCTGCGAAATAATGCTTTAGGATCGTTTGAGCATATTTCAAGAGCTTCGTTGCAATCTTTAATAGCTTGTTCATATTCTTTCTGTTTTAAGTATGTAGCTGCACGATTCTTGTAATATATAGCTTTTTCAGAGTTGTTTTCATTTACAAGCTTCAATGCATTTGTATAACAATTTAAAGCTTCCGTCCAATTCCCTTTATTAAATTCCTGGTTACCCTTTTCCTTCCATTCGTGTGCAGTTGTAGTTGCTTTTGTCATGATGGAAAATGTTTTAACTAAAAACTTCCTTTAACAAAATCCAAAGAAAAATTTTTATTGAATAGAGTTCATATACTGTATTAAGTATAATATTAAATAAATAAATTTTAATTTAACTCTTAGAAAATGAGTATTTTTGCATAATCGGATCGTTCTCTAAGGGTTAAAACTTAAACGAAGAGAACTGGTTAATACATTATAAGGGCGTTAAGAGATTATGAATAATATTAATATGATACATACTTGGAAATAGATATTATATTATATAAACTTCTTCAATCAGAGATTCACTCGTCAAAAATTCAACTACCGGCAACACTTTTGAAAGTCTATAGTGCAATACTGAAGCTTGCGCCGCTTCTGCATCGCGTTAAAAAGAACACAGAATTGTCCAGACGTTACTAGATTATTTCAAGTTTATTTTAAACTGCGTTTACCCCCACAGTTCGAACGAAATTATATGTGTAGGATTAAAATAGATTTCGTACGCACTAATATCATCTTGGCTACACACAGTGTAACCAGATTTGACATAATTGAGTGCATCGACGGTGGCACTAGTAACGACGAACTTCTTTTAGCGCGTAACAAAATAGTGGGAAAAGCACTCCAAGAAATCAAAAAAGAAGGCGAGTGTGAATGAGCTCGAGTATTCGAGTATCGAGATTTCGAGTAGTACTACCCGAGCAATTTTACTTTCCGACCTATGTAGATGTTATATTCCTCTTAATAATACTTTATTAAAAGTCAGAATACTAAGTTAAGAACTAACGGTGTACAATAAAACACACTATTCGTAGACTAAACTTGATGTGCTCGTGTAACTGCCAAAATTTGATTCTAATTTTGCCCGCGGGATGAAATGCGAGATATACAGGGTATTCGGCATCTACATGTTAAAAATTTAAGAGGTGATTCTAGAGATGAAAATGAGACCAACATCAAGAATAGTAATTTGTTAATTGAGGCTTCGTTTAAAAGTTATTAACATTTAAAGATCTGCCTGTTGAACGACAATCTGCAAACAACTGCGTGCGCACGATAGGTCGCGGTCCTAGTGGTTCTCACTTACAAAACTGTAAGGCTGTCGATACGTCATTAAGCAGAGTTTCTCATGCTGAGTGAGAACCAGTAGGACCGACTTAACCCAACCTATTGCATGCACGCAACTGTTCGCAAAAGCCTCAATTAACAAATTACTATTCTTGATGTTCGCCTTATTTTGGCCTCTAGAATTACTTTTTAAATTTTTAGCTTATAGATGCCAAACACTCTGCATGTAGGGTAGGAAAAGTAAGAAAGATAGGGTTATCTAGAAAAAAGGCGAGATAGAGCTTCGGAAAGTAGAAATGCTCGAGCAGTCAAGAGACGAAATCGTATGTGATAAATGTAATTGTCGCCAGGTCGGATGTCACGTGTTTCAAAAGCAAGGAAAAGCTCACATTCGCCTTCTTTCTTAGACGCTAAGAAAGTTCGTCGTTACTAATGTCACTGACGATACACTCAATTATGCCAAATCTGGCCATACTACTTTAGACAGAGTCATTCAAATCAATTGTATCATCGGTTAGAGACTATATAAACGAATGATTAATTGCGTCAGTCAATAAAGAATTTAAATTGAACAACATCAATTATATTATGATTAATCGTAAATATTGTAATGTATCAAACCATAAAGTGTTTGCTCAAAACAAAGACAAAGGATCAAGGTAGAAACCAATTTAATATACCACCGCATGGTACCTGTGCCACCGGTTGTGACCGCCGTAAGAAAAGCCCAATAACAGGTGGCTCCGCGCCGCGGCAGGTGAATCAGTTTCTTTTCTTTTCTTTTTTCAACTTTTCTAGTCGATGTACGTTCCATTGTTTTCGAGCGACATACACAGTACTTACCTGACAGGGCGTATCGAAGACGTCGTGTCCGAAACTTAATCCGTTGGTCGTGCAAGCCACAAGTGTCAGCAGGAGAAAAGAGAAATGACGACTTTGAGGAACAATGTGTCGCGATAGATGCAATTGATTGCATCGTTTCTCGTCGAACAGGTAGAGGTTATATGTATGATATTTTATCAGTGGTGTATGTATGAAAGCTCGTGGCTGTGATAAAATAAACAGCAAAATAATGCCGCCGTCATCCCATACAAATTGGACTAAACCCCTTTTGAAGAATAGACAGACAATGCAAATGCAAGCGAAACGAACGACATGCACAGCACAGAATCAAAATTCAAACGGTAGTGGTACGGAACACAATGGTATTCCGCTCGATAGAAGAATCAAAGTCGTTCTAGTAGGTGATGGTGCTGTTGGAAAGACCAGCCTTGTTGTATCTTATTCGACGAATGATTTCTCCGGAGAATACGTGCCCACTGCTTTCGATAATTATAATGGTTAGTATAATATTTAATACTAGTGATAAGTCCAATTTCGAATAGTAATAAATTTAATTTCAAGTAATAACAATGGTGAATTTTATTTGATAGTGTTTTATTAATGGAATTAGGAGTAATTGTTGTGTATTCTCTTGCAATAAAATACGAATCAATGTAAATACAATTAAAATTTACTTCAATATCTTATTAATTTTGATTACTAATTTTATTTGGGTATTTTATTATGAAAATTATAAAATTAGTTATTTATGATTACAGTAAAATGTAGTATTTTGGTAGTATTCTTCCATTTAATCTGTTTAATTAAAATTGAAAATTATTTGTAATGGTATTTATTATCAACTTTATACTCACATTCTATTGTTGTGAATATTTTATTACATACATAAAGTGATTTATTATGAATGATCTCTTACTTTTTCCTGTTATCCATATAATCTTATCTAAAGTATTTATGTTGCAAAAGAGAACTTAGAAAGTATGATAATCCTATGAAATTTGCAAGATATGATAAATAAATGTTATCAAGTAACAAAACATAGTAAACCTATTTAAATTTTATATTTACAATTGTATATTGCTTTAAATTGAGTAGATATATTATTTTAAATTAAGCTGTAAAAATATACTTTGTATAATATAATTTCAATTTATTACAGTGGTTGTTAATGTTGATGGTCAACCAGTAAATATTCAGCTGTGTGATACAGCAGGACAAGATGACTTTGATCCTTTGCGATCATTATGTTATCCAGAAACAGATGTGTTCCTAGTCTGCTTCAATGTTGTATGCCCTTCTTCTTATCATAATGTAGCATCTCGTTGGATAAATGAAATACGAAAATATTGTCCAAATGCACCCATTATTTTGGTAATGAAACTGTTTACTTTGTAGTAGTTTCAAGAAAATGAAATGTCAACTTAGGTTAAAGCAATAATAATGATTTCAGGTAGGCACAAAGAGTGATTTAAGGCCAGATGTACATCGTACATTACAATTAGCAAGATATGGCCAAACGCCGATTACAACTACCCAAGGTCATCAATTGGCTCAAAGAGTAGGTGCTGTAAGTTACGTAGAGACATCAGCATTAACTCAACATGACCTTAAAGAGGCATTTGATCAAGCAATAGTTAGTGCTCTTAACACAAGACGAGGCGGTGCTAGTTTATTATATAAACGCAGGAAAGCTTTACCATTATGGCGCAGATGGTTATGTTGTTGGGAAAGGCCTTCAAGTGGTACATAAATATAATTATTAGACTCTCTAGAATGTCCTGTGATCAAGTACGGCTACTTTGTTATCGGAATTTTTTAAATCTTATTAATATTTCGATTAGTTCAAAAGTTTAAAAAATATTTGTGATGTTATGATTATTTTATCTATTACATTAACAAATACCTTTTTCAATATTTAAAAAATAATACAATAAATTTAGACTTTCAGTGAACTTAGCATCAATATCTGAAAATAAATAATTTTTTTCGATTTTTTAATTGAGTAGTATCTTACGCATACATTTTGTTCATTAACAAATTCTATAATGCATACTTTATAGAAGATGTAGATTATAATCTCTCTACTTTTTCTACAAACTTAGGGGATTGTATCAGAATGTTCTGATAGCTAGAACGTATGCCGTTAATAAAACCTGAAGCCAGATGTGGCATAATTTATTATAACATTAAACATATTTTTGTTACTAGTATGTAATTGGCTGCTTGCCGGTTGTGATTTTTCCTTTATCTATAAGATCATTAATTCTAAAACTTAAACATGCATCATTATCACATTATTATTAATATTACATCACATAAACAATATTTAATCTTGTATTTTTCCGCGTTGCGATATTTACATAAGATATAAATTTTGGTTAATAGATAAAAGTTTTCAAAATGTTAACCCTTTGCATGCTCATTTGTAATTGTTTATAACAATCAAAATATATGTTATTTATTAATTACTAAATATTAAATATGCTGAAAAGTATGATCTATCATCTGAAAGTAAAATGTAAATATTTATTTTTAATTAAAAAACAAGACTGCAAAGGGGGTTACATATACATTACATTAAAATTATATCGTTGTATTGTTACTACGCACATAAATCAAATCAGTTATTTAATAACACACATTTATGTAATACGCATAATATTTGTATGAATAATCTAATTATTTGCAAGTACTACTTTCATACACTGTTTGGAAATGAAATATGATTATGAAAACAATGGATTTTTATGGAGTATTAGAAGAAATTACTGTTGAAAATATTAGTAAGCGCTGTGATTATAAAACTTAAAATTTTTCAAACACTATCATTTTTGTACATAAAACGTAAAAAGATAAAAGACTGTTAATAAGTCTTAAATCTGCTTCCATGTGACATAATTTCAAAGGTGAAATTATATCCTAAATTATCTAAATTAAGCTTTCAATGAATTGATATCTAGTAAATACAATGTTATCTAGATCCTTTTAATGTCATGTTTCTTTTATTTCTTTTTCCACAGTGGAACTAGAATAATGATAAAGAGAGAAAGAATAAAGACTAGGAACTTTGAGTTAAAAGCAATAATTGTTGTGTAACGCGTTACGTTATTTTATCGGTTTACATAATTATGAATATTTCAAAGTAATTTTTACAATTAGTTCAACACAATACATAGAACAAATTGTTTTATAAATTTTTGCAACATATTTCCAAAGTTTTATGAAATATTTTAAAAATTCTCTGCAATGTTTTTTGTAACGCAGTTTTTACCTTTTTTAGTTTTAAACTCATTGATGTGTTAAAGGTTGAACAAATATTTTGCTCAAATCCATACTTTTTAAAATAATATAATGTAATTAAATATAAAAATTGAATTTTCAATTATATTATATTATATTTTAGACAAAAATAATTTATATATTTTGTAAATGCATATCACACTAGATGTACGTTTCAAACTGTAATTATAGTTCGACAAACTCTGTATGAGTTTAAAGTACACGAGATTGGTTGTTTTAATGGATTAGATTACATATCTTTTCATGATATTACTACTAGAACCAATGTTCCTGGACCTTTGATATTAACGTAATAAATTTAATATACGCTTTAAACAAAAGAAAAGTAATCAATGCGCACAATGAATGTCTATAGTTAAATATAATGATCATATTATCCTTTATATAATTTTTTTTTTATATTGAGAAGTATATATGATGTCTATATTTCAATAGACAATTTTTATGCATTTACAAAAGAGTAAATTGTAACAGATGTCAGTCACATTGAAGTGCATGAAGTAACTTGTGGTTACTATGTCTTAAAAATAATATTTGTGTATCATTCATTTTGGTTCTACCAAAATTTATTATCAAATACTTCCAAAATATGATTTTATTGTAATATCATACAAAATCCATGTTTGTATTGTAATACATTTTAAAAGAACAAAAATTTGAACTTAATGCTACTTATTAATATTATCCGAACAATATTATTATTTCTGATACACTAATACAATTTTGCAATAAACTCTTAATAATATTCATTGTAAGGTCATATACACCATAGATATTATACAGATATGGTATTTAAATGAAGCGCAGTATACATGTTATGCATAAGTAGGTAAAATATTTTAGACTGAAAAGGTGTTTCAATCTTGTAATAAATGGTATTAACAGGTGCTTATGTTATGTAATAAAGTAAACAATATTTTTGTAAACATTTTTCCATATCGCTCTGCTTTGTAACCACATCAAATTTGTGTTGATTATTTTCAATTGTATGGAGTATAGAAATTTGTATGCCAATAATAAATTATTCATGGAAAACTTTCCTATACTTTTGATACTTTACAATATTCTCGTTACTATTGTTACTAATTGTGACGTATAAAAGGGACAAATTTGAAATATAAACTCTTGCACAAACATGTGTTTTAATAAATTTTTAAAATAAGATGAAGTCAAGAATACGTAAACGGGAGTAATCGCGTTTGAGACTTATTTATTTTCGTAAAAAATTGTAATTAAAAGTAGTAAACATTTACAAGTTACCGCATATCGTGTTCATCTCTAAAAAGTTTGCGATCTTAAAAAACAAATATTTTTCGTTTCATTTTAATTTTCGAAGTCAAAGGTCATGCGTATACGTATTTTTAACTCAATAATGCAATGAAACAAAAAAGGTATACAATTATATGAAAAAAAACATTGATAACTTTGAAAATTCCAAAAAATATTGACTTGGAAAAAAAGATTGTTTTGCAATATATGTATACGTCTTTTAATACCATTTAAATTGTATATAAAATATCTTTTGTATAAATGAGTAGTATTTAGATGGAACAACCTAATACGATTCTCTTTATTTGTTCTGCAATGTATCGCTGTACTAGTTAATTTAATATACAACTCAGAAGCTACAAGTTAAATAGCTTTGATTTAAAGAAGATAGTTAAATAAAGGGATTGAAAGTAATTCTAAACCAAATTCGATAGGTGATTAATGATGGCTAGAACTGCCACTTTTGAATCATGAACAGTGTGGCCAGATCTGGCATAATTGAGTGCATCGAAATTGACAATAACGACGACGAACTTTCTTAGTGCCTAGCGATGTGGTGGGGAAAGCCGATATATCCTACCGTACGAGCCACATGTTAGCCAGGTCAGCACTTTATGCAATTTCAGGAAATCGATAAAGAACATGAACAGGAGCCTTTCTTTCTTGCTCTCGAACAGCTAAAGTCCGTCCTCGCGTCAATGGCAAACAATTTCGAATCTCGACTGCCTAGGCATTTTTACATATAAGCAAAGTCCATGATGAATGAAAAATTTACACGTAAATACACGTTTTAAGACCCCCTGATCATATTTTAACTATTGAAAAAAAAGAAATTATTTTTATTATTCCTATGAATGTGCAATTGTATGTTATTAATACGATTGAGCATAAACAGCTGATTAAATTTACACTCAATATGTGAAGAATAGACTTTGCCCATGTTCATGTTTAAAGGAACCAGAGTTCTTCGTTCTGATCGCTGTCTGCGAAAGATCTTTGCAAACCAGAATTCTCGACCACTGAATGGAACGAATAATTATTTTTCTTATTCAGTAACACAGAGTAACCGAGTTCAGTAAGAGATGTTCAATCTCAGAGTTGTTCGTAACACGAAAAATATGATTTTATATTTCTAGAGTTATATATTTCTTGTTACGGGCAACTCTGAGATTGAACATCTCTTACTGAACACAGTTACTCTGTGTTACTGAATAAGAAAAATAATTACTCGTTCCATTCAGCCTTCGTTGACAACTACTGACATGATATATATGTATTAAAGCTTTGTATAATGTAAATCTATAGTAATAAATGATATAATTTCAAAGAATTCTATGTGTGCTCATCATTTTTATCTTTCTTCTCTTCTCTGCATTATTCCTTTAGCTATAAGATACATGCCACCTCTTCGCAAGGCCGCCAGCATTTTGGAAATGTTCCGGGCACTTCGGAAATCCGGATGGTAAAACGACCGAGTTTGTCGAGGAATAGTTCGCTATTTTCAACGATAGATGGCGCTTATTTTTCGACCTCAAACCCTCTGGTGCTAAAACGCCCAAGTTTGTCATGGAATAGTTCGTTACCATCAACGCTAGATGGCGCCTACTTGCTGATCTCAAGCCCCCTGGTGCTAAAACGCCCAAGTTTGTCGTGGAATAGTTCGTATTGTGCACGCTAGATGGATTTCTCGACAAGCTTGGGCGTTTTAGCACCAGGGGGCTTGAGATCAGTAAATAGGCGCCATCTAGCGTTGAAGGTAACGATCTATTGCACGACAAACTTGGGCGTTTTAGCACCAGAGGGTTTGAGGTCGGTAAATAAACGCCATCTAGCGTTGGAAATAACGAACTATCTCACGACGTAGCTTGAGAGACTCTTGAAGGAGAGCAGTCAGTTTACTTTTATCGCCCTTCCGATACAGTACGAGCCCACGTACGCGTGGTCTGTCATCTGTGGTATAAACCAGTAATGCCAGACAGAGCGCCGGGTGGACCGTGGACACGTCTCGTAGGAGTTAATAGAGGCAGGCTCACATTTGTCTTCTCGCTCTTGAACAACTGAAATCCAACCTCATGTCAACGGCATACGATTCGGAATCTCGACTGCCCAGGTATTTTTACTTTCCTTTCGTAGAGTTCATTACTGAACTCTACAAATTACTCCTGGTTTCTATTTGCCTCTGATAACCTCTCATGACCAGTGCTGACAAAAGTACAGAACTCCCGACAACTTTTGACACCATACTGCGACTGTTACTGACTGCTCCTGATTACTGCTTGCCTCTGCTGGACTCTGCTGACCATCGCTTATATTTCTGACAACGTATAACGATTACTACTGACTTCTCCTAACCTCTGTTAGTCTTTGCTAATCTGTGTCAGCGTGTGCTTGTCTCTGCTGAATTTTCCTGGCCACTGCCGAACGCTACTGACCACTGCAGGTATTTCTGATATTGTGTAATGATTAATACTTGCTACTGCATGCCCCTACAATTCTCTGCTTGCCTCTGCAGGTTTCTGCTGGGCTTCGCATGTCTTTGCTCGTCTCTGTTGACCGCTACTGACCACCCCTGATGCTTCTGACAATGTATAATGCTTACTACATGCTACTGTTCGCTCCTGCTGATCTCTGCTTGCCGCTGCATGCCTTTGCTCGTCTTTGCTGACCGCTGCTGACCATCCCTGATACTTCTGACAACACTTAACGCTTACTATTTGCTACTATACGCCCCTGGTGATCTCTGCTTGCCATCGCTGGCCTTTGCTGACCACCGTATATATTTCTGGCAACGTACAACAATTACTACGACTCCTGCCTTCCTCTGTTGACCTCTGCCAGCGTCTCCTGACCTAAGCTGGCCTGTGCCAACATCTCCCGACGTCAGCTGAGCATGGCTGATCACTGCTGACCGTTGCTGACAACTTGTGACACGATATAATATAATATAATATGTTCATATGTATTAAAGTTTTGTATAATGTAAATCTATGGCAATAAATGATATAATTTCAAAGAATGCTATGTGTTCTCATCATTTCTATCTTTCCTTTCCTCTCGAAACCATTCCCTTACTTATAAGATACGTACCACCCCTTCCCATTTCATTTCCTCGCGATAACAAAGTCTAAAATGGACATAAAACATCTGCGTCTTACTTATGGTCGATTAGAGATACTTATTCATTCATTCAGTAAACGTCAGCTCCCGTACTAGCTGCCAGAGATAAAAATTTTCAAGTCTAAAATGGACCTGAAACCGTCAGCGCCATAGCTATGGTCGATAGGTAAACGCCAGCTCCGCGTACTAGCTGCCAGAGGCAAAAATTTTCAAAGTTCCCCGGAAAGATTTCAAATATTGCGCCGCTTGCCAGAGGCAAAAATTTTCAAAGTCCCGCGGAAAGATTTCGAATTTGCCGCCGCCTAGGCTTTCTCACAAGTGCTCGCTCGGGCCTTCGTTTCTATATATACACTCGTTAACCCAACTCTAAATGGGCCATTTCATGACATGCCTTCCTAGCAGCAACATCTCCAGCAGCAGCAGCGGAGCCGGCAGGAGCTGGTCCTCCCCTGAAGGGAGGGGTGGGGGTCCGGCCAGGTCTGGCTGTAGCGGTCTCCCACCCAGTGGGAGAGGGGGGGGGGTGTCGCTGCAAAATTTTCGGGATGTTCCTTCCCGAAAATTTTCTAAGTTCCACAGCCGGCAGGAAGACAACAACAATGGCGGATGGCGACTACCAGGAGCGCGGGAGAAGGGGCCAGCGACGATCTTCCAGAAAAATTTCTAAGTTCCACGGCTGGCAGGAGGACAACAAACACTTGGCGGAAAAATTTCAAAGTTCCACAGCTAGCACGAGACACTGGCGGTTGACGACGGCTGACAGGGGAGAGATTGAAAGCCGGGGCTGCCGGGGGGATGGTTCTTCCAGAGAAATGTCAAAGTGCCCGGGAAAGATTTCAGGGGGGGGCTCTTTAAAATTTTTGCCAAAAAATTCAGGCCGGAGCTGCTGCCTGAAACTTCCAAGAAATTTCAGGGATTCCGAGAAGTTTCAGGGTTTCCGAGAAGTTTCAGGGATTCCGAGAATTTTCAGGAATTCTTAGAAATGACGTCATTTCCAGGAATTCCCAGAAATTTTCTGGCGGCGGGAGATTTGAAATCTTTCCGAAGAATTTAGAAAATTTTTAAAGATACGGAGTGTCGATCGAGTCTTATAACTAAGGGAATGATTTGGAGAGGGAAAGAACGGTCAAAAATGATGAGAACAGATAGAAATCTTTTAAATTATATCATTTATTGACATAAATTTACATTATACAAAACTTTAATACATATAAACATATTATATTATATTATATCATGTCACAAGTTGCCTACAACGGTCAGCAGTGGTCAGCAATGGTCAGCTGACGTCGGAAGATGTTCGCAGAGGCCAGCTTAGGCCAGGAGATGCTGGCAGAGGTCAGCAGAGGCTGCCAGTAGCAAGTAATAATCGTTTTACGTTGTCAGAAGTAGCAGGAGTGGTCAGCAGCGGTCAGCAGAGGTCAGCGGAGGCTGGCAGAAGTTAGTAGTAATCGTTATATGTTGCCAGATATATACCCGTTGGTCAGTAATGGCCAGCAGAGGCTGAGAGAGGCTAACAGTAGCCAGTCGTAATCGGTATATGTTGTTAGAAGTGTGAGGAGTGGTCAGCAGCGGTCAGCAGAGGTTGGGAGAGACTAACAGTAACCAGTCGTAATCGTTATACGTTGTCAGAAGTAACAGGAGTGGTCAGTAGCGACCAGCAAAGTCCAGCGGAGGCAGGCAGAAGTCAGTAGTAATCGTTATACGTTGTCAGAAGTAACAGAAGTGGTCAGTAGCGGTCAGCAGAGTCCAGCGGAGGCAGGCAGAAGTCAGTAATAATCGTTATACGTTGTCAGAAATATAAGCGATGGTCAGCAGAGGCCAGCAGAGGCTGGGAGAGGCTAACAGTAGCCAGTCGTAATCGTTATACGTTGTCAGAAATTCCAGGAGTGGTCAGCAGCGGTCAGCAGAGGTTGGGAGAGACTAACAGTAACCAGTCGTAATCGTTATACGTTGTCAGAAATTCCAGGAGTGATCAGCAGCGGTCAGCAGACGCCAGTGGAGACCTGTTGTCGGGAGGTCGGATATTAGTTGTTCAAGAGCGAGAAGGGAAGTGTGAGCCTTTCTCTCTCGACTCCCACGAGACGGTCCGAACTTACTTTGGGCAGCTTCGGTGAATCGAGAGAGAGCGCATATGTCATTTTGTCTTTGTCGACCCTCCGAGGTCTTTCACTGGGTGCTGAATCTGGCATCTCTTATCAGATCTGGCCACACTGGTCACACGGTTGGCAATAATGTACCTACATATGTAATTGTCAAGACAATGTTAAGTTTCGTTTTGGTTAAAATTTTAATATTATGAATGTTTGTATTTTATACTTTGTATGTGTAAATGATAACGGAGAATTAATTTACTAATCACAATGGTCAATGACGATTACAAAGTTATCGTACAATGTCATCCAGAAATGATACTCACTTCTGAAACTCCAGTTACATGGCAAGGATTTTTAGCGGTTTCATGTCGATCTAATTCAGGACGAAATATCCGAGTAAAATTGAAACTAATTGTTCCGAATTATCCATTGTTACGTGATGCGAACATTAATTTTGGCAAAGAAATTACACGTATACGTAGTATAGAGTTTAGTCAAAAGGTAAAGGATTTAATACAAAACGCAACGAAAGTATCTTCATTTCTTAGACAATTACAATCACTTATGGTGAGTGGAACAATATTCTATACGTTTTTATCTTATCAATTATAATGGTATAGACAATAAATTATATATATTTATACGTATACTAAACGTTATCTTAGATTTAATGTTACAATTAATAATAAGAATAACCTTAAACAGAGTAATTTCATCAATAACGCTCATATTGAAGATGATTTGCATGAAGTAACAGACAATAAAGCAGTGGAATTATTGCAAGAATTAAAAGATGCACTTGAAACTTCACCAGTATGTATCAAAGTTTATTTTTGTATTTCTTAAAATGTCTTAAAATCTATCTTAAGAATCTTTTGGAAGTGTTAAATAATACAAGGATTATGATTATATTGTTAAAGGGAGTTAAATTACTATCTGATAATAATTTAAATACAATCCAATTATTTATGAATGGTGTATCTTTAAAATTACAAAGAACAAAGTATAGGGCATGTCCCTGGATAGTTATTCATTCAGATTTGCCTGAAATACCTGCCTTTGGACCCTTTGAAAAGAATTTATCAACCTTGATTATTGCAAGAAATAAATTCAAATTACAAGTGGAGATACTTGAAAATGCTTGGTCAAATTTGAGACAAATCGATGAGTAAGCATTTAGAATTATTTAATTTCAACAAATATTTCTTTTTAAATCTTTAATTTTAAAGGTATATCATTTTTCAATAATTAGAAAATGTTGGGTATTAGATCCACCAAAGCCAAAACCTTCTCATCTTTATCGACGAATTTATTTAACACCATCCTTGTCAATGTTCCTTCAAGTAAGCCCCTTGAATCCTATGGATTTGCCAGAAATTAAATTTATGGGTAGTGAAGTTGAAGTTGAATTACAGAGGAGTCTTGTATCTAAGAAGTTACATGTAAGTCAACAATTTGTGAAAATTTATAGTTTTATATTAAAATGAAGAAATATTACATATTGTGACATTTTTTCAGTATTGGAATCCAAAATGCAATATCATTGATAATTTAATGATGTTATTAAACATAGATACATTTCCCCAAAAAGAAGAAAAAGTATACATAGAAGATAAAAATGCTATTGTTGCAGATGAAGAATGTTGTATTTGTTTTTCTATGGAATTAGACAATAAAATTATACCTGATAAAATTTGCAGTAATGAAAAATGTAGAAGGCATTTTCATACATCTTGTCTATTAAATGTATGTTTACAAATTAATATGAAATTTTATGATCGAAGTACTTGAAAATTAACATAACATTTACGTTATAGTGGCTGCAAGCTGTTGCTGGTAATCATATTATGTTTGACCATATTCATGGTACTTGTCCAAATTGTCAGGAAAGTATATCGTGTTGCATAAACCCATGAATTTATTTACATTAAATTTATTCTAAATAAATTACATATTAAATATTAATCAATCTAACAATTCTTTCGTTAACTTATCATTCAAACACATGTATGTGTGTATAATTCATGGACCTGGAACACTGTTCAATAGACCTATTGAATTCGTAAGTACCACATATTAAGATTAATGTTGTATTGTTTATATTATCTTCAAGTAGTTTAGAGACTGACGCATTGTTTAATCGACCAAACTGTATATTTATACCATGAAGATTGTGAACATCGTCTGAAACATAATTCAATTTCAGATTCAAAGACATAGTATAATTTTTAAATATTTAGCGAAAATTATTATTAGTTCGTACGCTTGCTACTCTGGTTCGAGTATTTTCTTTCGGGTTCGGATCGAAATCTGAAACTTTCCATTGCCCGAAGTTTAAAATCAAATCCCGAAAATTGTGGGCTTTTCACGACGTAAATATTATATTACGTAATATGATAGCACCTTCGAATCCGAAAGATTAAATAGAAAATCTGAGACGAAAAATAAAAAAAAAGCATCATATTTACGACGTGAAAAAATCTAAAATTTTTCGAGTCCTGATCTAATCATATTAACGAATGAGTAGATAATACATTTAAAATTTGACTTAAGTAATACTTAGAGTATATAACTTACTGTGCAATTGTGATATATATAATGTACATTTGAAATTCCAATAATCTGATAAGATTTGTAGTTCTTTTTTTAAAGGTATCTGTAATATATTATGAAATCCCCAAATAAGATGAATCTTTGTTTCTTCAAGTTCATTATCTATAATTGATTTTGCTATAGGATAAACTGCTGTTATTCCAGACCCCATACTAAACATAATTATATTCTGAAAACTAGAAAGTATTATTAATATCTTTTAAGTAACTTTATATTATTTATTTACCTATAATTGTTTTTTTTTTATAATTTAATCTAATACTTGAAATATAGGTTTACATGTAAGCTATGATTAATGTATAGATCAATTAATATTCAACATTTTTATATATTTCAAACCTGTTACTTTTGTATTCAAAGTTCCCATATGGTCCTCTGACACGAATTTTATCACCTATTTTTATATTCCTTAAATATGTACTAAATTTTCCATTGTGGTAAAGCCTAATTAAAAATTGAATACTGTCCTCTGTCCAAAAAATTGGTGTGAATGGTTTGGTCTTATCTTGTAAATTTAACATAACATACTGTCCTGGATTAATTAATAAACTCGTATTATTTTTCGATTTGTTTTCTGTAAAGAATGAATAATTGTTATTAACAATACATATATCATATTATCATAAGTAATTCCAAGCAATACAATTTCATAAGTTAATGTTAAAAGTCTACCTTCATATTTTAAGAGAAGTTGAACGTAACATTCCGAAACTTCCTTTATATGAATGACAACAAAATTTTTATATGAAAATGAGCACAACAAATTTTTTCTATTTTGTACTTTTATATTTTGTTTCTTTCTTCTTTCGTATTCTTCTAGTAACTTTTCATGAACGTCAAAGATACACGGATCGCATGCATTATGACAGCAATCATCTTCTGACGGTGTTGTTGGCCTACTATTGTCGCCGTTGCTGGAACAAACAATATTCATATTGTATAAAACAATTCTATTGCATAAATATAACAAATAAGAATGTTTTCATTTTCATACCAATCCGCCATTATATTCGACAATATTTTTTAGTAACACTTTTAGAGTTCTTGGACAAAAACTCGGAAGTAACAATGGCATCAACGCCCATCACTAGATACAAACGAGAAACAAGTTGCCAATAATCTATTATATTATTATAACAAAAGGGCAGACAACAAAAATATTGATACCAACGATCCTAATGTTAGTTAGATTCATACGTGAATTATCATCAGCGGGAACAAATTGTAGCCATACGAAAAATACAGATAAATTATTCTGGTGATTAAAAAAATAAATAGTGCAATTACTCCTATAATAATAAGATCTGTGTAAGACTAGTTATTATTAGTCCATAACTCATAAGTCTTATCGTTTATAATTAGTTACCATTGTACAACTATAATTAAATATACGACGTGATTATGTATATACGATATTAAAGTTCCTATGAAATTATTGTATTATTCTTTTTTTTTATCATTGACAATATTAATATAGTTTTTGCCTTTTGCAATGTTTTACCACATTAAACGTAATTTCTTTTTGTATGGCACTGTTAAGACGTGTATTAGCTTCGCTAATTTAGCTATTGGTTTGAGGGCATTTTTAACTTTTCACTCTCTTATCTAACTATTGTGGGTCTAATCTAAATAGGTGTCAGTAAAGTTGTGTAATATGGTCAACGATAACAAGACTGGTATTAAATATTAATGAAAAGAAATCAGTTACCTAACATAACTGGTTAATCAAGTGCAAAAAAAAAATTACAAACCCGTCAAACATGAAGACAGACATTAATGATCCATGGTGTGGAATAGTTACATCTGGAATCAACGGTAGTAACTCTATCAACCACTTTGAAGATTCTTTTGTAGAATATCAATCTGAACATACAAAACTTGCCGATTCAGAGGAGTATTTAGCAAAACTTTGTAAGTGATATTTATCTTTAAATTTTATTAAAAAATACGTATAGGATAACAACATATGTTAACCTTCAGTTTCATATTTCATCATATGTCATAATAAGGAACACTTTTCGGAAATAATACTAACTCATTATTTCTACTCTATTTTATCTGAAATATATTCTGTTATTCAATAATTAAATAAATTCATCAACTTTTGGTAATAAAATTTTTCAATGTATCAATAAAATTATATAAAATTTTGTAAATATTATCCTTGTTGCATGTTTAATAAACAGATATTGTACAAACTTAAATATTTATATATTCTATGTAAGTATATCATAGATTCCAGACTTAGAAATCTTGAAAAAGGAACATCAAAGAAAGATCTTGTAACTTCTTTAGCAGAAGTAAAAGAAGATTATATTGCACGTTTAATAACTTCTGGTCATAGACTTGAAACAGAAGAGGAAACAGAATTAACTTCAAATCCTGTAATAAGACACATAGTACCACATTTACAGGTAACTATAGAAACAAATGATTTATCATTTATCTATTTTTAAAACACTCACATTAAATATATTTTATCTTATTTTAGGCATTAACTGCTAGCGAATTAGTTCATCTTTTAAAGGCAGATGTTCTTCAAGTAGTTACTGAAAGTGAACAAAACAAGGATATTATAGAAAAATCATTAACAAATAAGTAAATTTAAATTCATTGATCAAAGAAACAAAATAGTAGCTTATCTTTTAGAGCAAACATGTCGATCAAAGTATTATCAGGAAAGGTATTTCTGTTAATAACTGGTGCAAGTCGTGGAATTGGAAGACAAATTGCGATATCATTTGGTTCAATGCTGGAAGAAGGTTCTCATGTTGTCTTGCTAGCAACAAATTTAAATGCTTTGAAAGAAACTGCTAAAAATATTGCTACCAATGTATCTATTGATACTGTTAATGTAGATTTGAGCAAACCAACAAAGGATGAATTTCATAGTATGTATATAGTCAATTACAGAAATATTTTGGGCACCAATATAGTTTTGCTATTTATGCACTATAGTTGAAGTAAATAGATAACGAACAAAAAAAATGTATTTAATTATGTTAATGTTAGAACGGCAGACGGTCGGGAGATGCATGCAAACACCGACGCGCAAAATATCATGTGATTATATTTATTTTGTATTTTTGTATTTTATGTATGTATTTTTTTAGATATCATAATGCAATCTCTAAAGAGTAGGACTCCAAAACAATTTGATCGAATAGTTATAGTGCACAATGTTGGTTCAATAGGAAATATTTCGGATTATGCAAATGATTTGACTGACGTAGACAGTTGGCGTCGTTATTATGATTTAAATGTTTTTAGTCCCGCTATATTAAATGGAGTTATTATGAAAATATTTAACGAGGATACAAATACTGAAAAAACAATTATAAATATAACTTCATTAATGGCTATAGAGCCAAAGAAAGGAATATGTTGTTATTCTACTGGAAAGGCAGCACGGGAAATGTTTTTTAGGGTAACAATTTTACATTAATGTGTACTAATGTATATTTATCAGTAATTATTTCCATTCTGCAACATTTTGTTAATAAACAATATATTTATTTTATAGGTATTTGCTTTAGAAAATCCAGATGTCGATGTATTAAATTATTCACCAGGACCAGTTCAAACTGATATGTTTAATGAACTTTGTAACCTTGTTTGTGACAAGGAAACTAAAACACAATTCGAGAACTTGTTAACACAAAAATCTGTTTTGTCATGTGAACAAACGGTTAACCGTCTTTCAAGCCTTCTTAAAGATCATAAATATAAATCAGGCGATCATGTTGACTATTATGATGAATTATAAATTGTATGCAAATGTATTCATCAAAATTACTTAAAATACTTGTTGCCTAATGGAACAATATAAGTAAGAATATCCTAAGAAATTATTTTAGGAAATTGATTAAAGTTATTAAACAATATTTTATTTCATATTGTTATTACATTGTAAAAATAAAATTTTGTAAAATATGTATTATTAAATACTTGTATTAAAGTAGAAAGTACATAATTTATTTAGTATTGTATTTTTTAAATTGTAGTTTGTGCGATAGATATCTGTATAATCTTATGACAATAACTCACTATTTTGTGTCAATGGTGTGTACCTCAAACTGTTTTTATTTTGTATTCGTATGTTTAGTAATACGAATATTGCAATAATATAAATTCCTACAGATACCAGCCAGACTGGTAATGGATATAAAGGTGGCATAAAGTGTGAATAAATCATTCCATATAAAGAAGCTGCTATAAGTGGAGTTAATGTTTCGATAGATATTGTCAAAGAAAATACTTTACCTGTGAACATATATATATATATTATTAAATTACAAATTAAATAACTATAAAAGAGTCAGTTATATTGTGCAATACATATTACTATTATCCATATACAAGATACATAAGTACGTTTTACACCCTTATATGTTATTTAGTTTTCAATAGTTACATGAACATTTCTTTGCAGATCAGTTGTTTATTATTAAGTTAAATTGATATCAATCAACAACCGAAGTTGGCTGATGTCATTTATACTAAATTTTTTCAATATTTATTTCATATGTAATATGGAAAATGGTAATATTTATACAATTTAAAGTTATATAATTATGTTTACCGGTATCCTCTGGAGGCACTGACTTAGATAATATAGTACGCAACATAGGATTAGTAACACCACTAAATGCTCCAACAACTACAGATAAATACATGTGCCAAGATTTCCATGTAAAACTTTGAACTAAAGAACTACTTATACTCGACAATAATGACAGTATAGCTGCCGTTTTTTCGGAAAGTCCTAAAAAAATTTGTTATATTAAACCATTTTCATTGAGCCATCATAAATGTACTGTGTAATATTTTACAAATTTTAATCTATACCTGCATATACTGTTAAAATTCTGACACCAAATATTAATCCAAAAGTTTTGAGCAGTATATTAGTAGCTATATAAGTAGAATATTTATTTACATCCCACCCAAGTCTAGCACTTGCAAATAGATATCCAATAGTCATTTCTCCTTGCATGACTGTAATCAATAAAATAATGGTGGTTAAGCAGCACCAAACTATTTTGCGATTGAATCCATCTCGTTTTTTGGTACATGTACTAATAAGTTCTTTGACTAAGTTGAAATCAAACAAGCTACTTAAAGTTATCTGTAAACATTAAAAAACACTCATTAGATTTCATTTCTTAAAAAAATTGTTGAAATAAGATGAATATAAAATACATACTAAATTTCTATTGTGTATAGTATCAGGAACTAATAACCAAATATACAAGCCTGCTAAAGTACAACATAAACTGGTACAACCAAATACAACTGTATATCCATATGCTTCAAAAACAATAGGACCAATCAATATGCCAGTTATGATACCAACAAATATTAAAACATCCATCCAAGCTAATTGCCATGATCTATCTTGTTCGTTTGATATGTCAGAAATATAGCAGATAGTACCTAATAATACTATACAAAATCCTCCAAGACAAGCAACAGGTACATAAGCAATTAATAAAAACCATGGATTGATATCCCAAATAGTCATTAAGGATAAAATAAAATACATCAGTGATATACCTATGGCACAAAAATTGGTTAACAATGAATTAAGAACAAATAAATCAAGAAATATACAATACTAACTAATATATCCTGATATTATGATTGGTTTCCTTCCATGTTTATCACTCCATGGTCCCAGTAATAAAGATAAAAATGCAGGAAAAATACTTTCAAAACAAGTTTTTGTCATCAAAATTAAACTTACTTCAGGTTGAACTTGTAAGTCTATTTGTAATGCTTCTGCACAACTGCTATTTTCATGCAATAGCATACATTCTGTTTTATTTTTACCTAATGTTATTTTACAAACACGATATACTATTAAATCTGTTAAAATATTACCTAAAATAAGATCATTACAATAATTAATTTCGGTTCAACATTAGATAAATATATTAATACGTTGCTAGCCGTAAAATTATTATATTATTTTATTGTGTGAACAAAAATTTTTGAAACATTTTACAAGATTTATACAAGTTACATTGTTTCAATACTTAAATCGTATCTGTATAATATTTAAATAAAATACTCGATTATCTTATTATTAAAATTTAAACATACCATTCACAACATATTAATATGCATACTGTGCAAAATAAGTACATTATAATTACTTGATATCGCTTGAGCAAATATTAGCACCATCAGAGATGGCTGTACCAACACATAACGTCTCCATCCTGTAACTATGTGCTCCATTTTATTTTTTAAACAATTTTCTCCATAAATATTATCACAGTTCTATGTATAAAATAGTTATATTATATTTTTATAATAAATTTTGTCAGACATTCGAATGTAATAAAGTTCACTAATCTCGTGCGAATAATATTTACATTATTCGGGACTGCATCAACTGCATATTATATGCCACATCTGATCGAGCATCATTGTTTAATTCCTTTGTTCGCATCATTGTTATTTTACACTATATACGTATATGTTACGTCATGCATCACACACTTCTTGTTCGTGAAGCCACATTAAACGGATAAGAGCAGTTCAGAGAATCACCGCATTGTCATTTAAACAACTCTAGTTATTATAAACAAAACATGGTACCAATGCGCGGATTTTCGGTCGATGAAAGTTCATGACAAAAATCAACAATTTCAAAGAAATTAAACTCAAGAACAAAAATTAGATCAGACGAAAATTAAATAAGTCTTTACTGAACAAATCCTACTGAAGAAGTATAATACAATTTTGTTTTACAACGAGTGCATAATGACATGGATTCGAATATTAGTTCTCAGCTTTCATTTTCCCTCCAAAATTTAGTATGAACATGGTTATACAATTTAACTTAGCCATGTTCACATAATTACAAGATGGAAGATATTGTATGTATAAATCTTAAGAAGACCTAACTAATCGACTGATAAAATAGATATACTCTGACTTTAATTCTTCTTAAGATTTATATAAAACATTTCAAAAAGTTTTTACAAACATAAACTACCGGAGGAAGATTTCCCCACGTATAAGAAAAAAAATGTGGTGAACGCTAAATGATCGGGTCAATGTTCAAGCTACCAAATGTTTGGGTCCCATATACAATACATACATAATATCAGTATTTCTAAATACGCTAATATTAAAATCGGCTGTGTATCTGTAGTATATTGCTAAATTTTGAATTTTAATGTGTTGCAGAGGAATTGATTAACGAAATTTTAAAAGTAATAATGTATTTTACTGTTGAACTACTAGGTGGCGAATATTGGACAAATAATGTGGGTGTATCGGTTCCACTATATTTAATGCATGCAGATTTAGGGTTTTAATAATTATTTAGTCTAATAAACAATTAACAAATATATGACATACAAACTTTGGAATCTCGGTAATAAGTAAAGTCGTTTTCTTTTGTTCCAAGCGTGTTTTAATCTTGCTTTTATTCTTTCTGTTAGGGACATGTTATTCATGAATAGTTCTGGTTTTTTTCTTATAGGGGTATGGCATGCATGTAGCTACCACCATAGATATATGTCTACATACTGCATACTACAAAATATAGGTAGTATATACTAATATTTTGTATAGGAATACGTGATTTTTGTATTGAATCAGGTGTATGAAGCCTTTTGTTGTATCTTATTTTCTTTGTTTCTGATTGTCATAAGAAATGATGAAACGTTAAATATACATTTGCAATAAACGCATATACGTGTACTTTATATAAGTACGTATAAAACAAAGACAAGAGTGAATAAAAAGCAATTTGTGTAATGTCTCAAGCGTTTACGGCAGATTCATTTCAAAATGTTTGAAATATTGTACATTTGAAATTGATGTCGTGTGTACGAATTTTTTGTAGAAATTAGTATACAATTGAAATTAACCTAAAAGTACAAGGAAAATACAGGAAAATTTTAAATATACATTTTTGATAAAGTATACTGTTCAAGATGACTGTCTTCAAAATTTCCAGATTTATTCAACATGTGAGGTTTGTGATTTTATTGTTGATGACATTAAATTCTGTAATATCTAAAATAATTAACGTATTTTAGAAGAAACTCTTACGAATGTTGTACAGATATGTATACAAAAGGGTTTCTCAAGATTTCAATAAAACAAAAATTCTTAAGAAGATATTCCTCAAATGTAAATACAACGCAACATAAAGTTAATCCTTGGTATTCATTTGTAAAATGGGAATGGAGCATTCCTACTGGAGTTGGAATATCATTGTTAGCAATATTGCAATGGAGACATTTGAAAAAGTATCCACGTACAAGAGAAGATACCAATATATATGAGCCAATCAATGTTTTTGTGGTATAAATTTATTACAATAGCAAATTAAATATTGATATTATAATCCGAAGTAATGTAAGTAAGGAAACCATATAAGTAGAATTAAATATTTAGTTAAATTTTTTGCACAGGTAAAATGTTACTATTATCTGCCATTAAGAATAATAAGTAGAATATGGGGCTGGATAGCAAGTTTGGAATTACCAGTTGTTTTGAGACCAACTTTATATGGATTTTATGCTAAGACTTTTGATGCCAATTTAGATGAAATTGATTTGAGTCTATCAGATTTTCCAAGTCTTGTTGATTTTTTTGTCAGACCTCTTAAACCCGATGCAAGACCTATTGACTGTCATACAAATATAGTACGTATACATTATTTGGATAGTGTGTAAATAAATATTGCAAATGTAGTAATATTTATGTATAAATTGATTACAGGTTTCTCCATCTGATGGAACTGTATTACATTTTGGACCAGTAACATCGTGTCGTGTGGAACAAGTGAAGGGCATAACTTACAATCTTAGACATTTCTTAGGTGATATTCATTCTGATCAACCACAAAAATTTACAAAAGAAGATGACGATACTTATGTAAAATCTCTTTTGAAAAATCCAGTAAATCAACTTTATCAATTAGTAGTTTATTTAGCTCCAGGAGATTATCATAGATTTCATAGTCCAACTGATTGGGAAATAGAGTTTCGCAGACACTTTCAAGGTATACCTTACCTTTATTTTCCTCAATAAATTTATTTTATATGGTGATTCCTGTACCTGGAAACAATGGAATATTTCATGAGGATTTAAAGTTATAAAAAAAGTGTTCTTACAAAAATTGTTTGATATAGACAGGGACATTCAATGGTATAAATAATTTTCTTACAGGTATAGTGGTAAGAGAGATATCAAAGTCAAAGTCAAAGTGCTTTTTTTAAATGGGACTCTGCATTTTAAATTTTACGAATAGATTTTATATCCACGCGAAATATTCCATAGTTTCGACTGATGTATAACCTAAATTTTTTTAGGAAAACTGTTGAGTGTCAATCCAAAAATAGCCCAATATTTACCAAATTTATTCTCGTTAAACGAACGTGTGGTGTATATTGGAAAGTGGGCTGGCGGTTTTATGGCTTACACTGCTGTTGGAGCCACGAATGTGGGCTCCATAAAAGTTTACTGTGATAGAGATCTACAAACAAATACCATTAAGTGGCCTGAAACAAAGCACTGGAAAGATGCTAATTTAGGTTGTGCACGTATTAGTAAGGGAGAATTATTTGGTGAATTTAGAATGGGGTCTACTGTCGTGTTGTTATTCGAAGGCCCAAAAGACTTCAAATTTTGCATAAATGTTGGACAAACAATAAAAATGGGTCAAGCTTTTACCGAGTGTGCTGTTGAAACTAAAAAAATACAACATTCATTGTGACAATTAATAACTCTTGTCGCGCTTGATTGGAAATACGTATGGAGAATAAATACATAACTCTTGGAAAATAATTTATCAATCTTATTCATTAATGATGAAATTTGTAAAAGATTTATCCTTGATGATATTGTTGTTACTTTAAATATAACTTTGGCGTGAACACGATTGCAACGAGTAATAAAATGAAAATTTCAAATAAACGACTAGATTTTTTAAAATTTGAATGCTTTAAAATTTTTATAAAGTTTATAAATATAAAGAAAGTAAATAGATCATTATAGATAGTTATTATTTGATGTTTGAAGAATCATAATTATTTTTATCAGAATTGTACATAAGGACATAATTATCTAGCATCTGAAGTGTTACATTCAACGACCACCACTATTAACTTGTAACATTTGTCTGTGTATGAACATCTAACTCCTAGTTAAGGTGATTCTCTGTAAACATGTGTCAAAAATGTTATCCTACAATGTACATTGATTTGTGTGTATATAGAACTTAATCCTTTAAACCTAATAAGAATAATTTTGCATATGGACCTGACATTGTGAGACAAATAAGAAAAATAAATTATATTTATGCTAAAAGATTTTAGCAATAATTACCTTGATACCTGTACGCTACTCGTGTTCTTTAAAAGCACTTTAAAATAATAAAAATGTGAATAATTTTTCTATTCCACGGCACGTGTTCAGTAAATATAAATATTACACACATTTTCGTATAATGTACATATTTAAATTATCGTTTATTAACGTTTAAAGTTCCGCCTGTAGAAATTTGTCGGTCGCGATTGGTCGGTCCTAGTGGTTCTCACTCAGCATGAGAAACTCTGCTTACTGACGCATCGACAGTCTTACAGTTTTGTGAGTGAGAACTACTAGGACCTTACTCAATTTATCGCATGCACGTAGTTGTTCCCAGATTACCGTTCTACAGGCGGTACTTTAAACGTTAATAACTTTTTAACGAAGCCTCAATCAACAAATTAGTATTCTTGATTTTCGTCTTAATTGGACCTCGAGAATCTCATAAGATGTATGAATTTTCAAATTTTTACAACCTTTTCATGTATTTGTTGTAGACTTGTATGAGTTTTTAAATTTATTTAAAGTATTTTGTATCATTTGTAAATTTACGTTTTCTTTTTTACGGATATTTAAGACAAATATCACAAACGTATACAATGCACTATCGTGTAAAAATTATTATAGCGTGATTGGATGTTTTACTCTACATTATATCTTACACTATATGATTTTTACTTTTTTCGTATATTGTACATGTACCTATATGAATTTTTTAATAAAAACACAAAGTTATATAGTAAAGGAATATTCAAGTTATTCAAAAGATGAATGAAAAGAAAAATGACACATATCATTTATTAGATAAGTTATATATAAAATTGGTAATATTTAATAATCTTATAAAGAAACCCGAATGGACTCATTTAAACAACTCAATAAAAGTCATAGTATGTTAAGAAATAAGAAATATTAAGTGTCTTTCTTAACATTTTTTCTTAAATGTAACGGAAACAAAAATTTGATCATTATTAATTAACATCCTTATATTTTTTCCTTATAGACGTGAAGATATTTCAAGTAAACACTCGATATTTCCTGTTCGTTAAGATACTGTATCTTTTAGTTTCGGACTTGCAAAATATTGACCACAAGCTAACATGTTTTTTAAAAATGTTGGACATAACAAGTAGATTTTTACTTAAACTTGAGACGTACCTAATCCAAAACTTTAATATCTCTCTGTTAAATTTCTACTTTTCAATTGTTTACCTGTTACAAAACAATTTTCTCTTTTTTTATGAGAACTCATAATTTAATGTTTTATAAAAAAGATGCTGATCGTTACATGGCACTTATAAGCGCACCATTAATGAAAAATTATAGTTTTTCATAAGTACGGTCGGAGACGATTGTAACGCCGACAGTTAGGGTCGGTTGTAATCGTCTCAAAATGAAAGAAGAAGGACTAATTATAACGACAGCATACAGAGCATGGAACAAAATTTTTACCGAGGAGCAAGAAAATTTTATTGTAAAATATATGTATATTAATATTATATTAATATGATAAATTTAGAATGCTACAGATTTATTATTCGATCGATGTTTGCTAAAAGAGTTTCTTCGTCGTCGCAAGGGGGTTGAGATCGAAAAGGGGGCGGCGAGGTAAAACAGAAAATTGTCAAAGCCGCCGTCGCGTGTTGGAATCGCGTTACACCTACGAGTCGTGGGCTCAGTAAGCGTCGCGACGCCCGTGGCGCACGTTGCCAATGTCCGTTCGTCCGGTGCTCCTCCGGTGTGCGCGAAATTTGCAAAATCGTGGTCATTCGATTCTGCGGATCGAGCAATTTGTCGCGCGATTTCCTTTCGATCGTCGTTTTCATCGAAGGTTCCTTACACCTTTCTTTATCTTTTTGTCTCCTAAAGTACGATTATGGTGCTAGATGAGTGCTGATGGACATTTTCGCGTGACCTTGTCCCTCAGGAGGGAACCGGTTGCCGGTCCAGTCTACTGCAAGATGGAAACATCGGCTAGGTTCCGTCAATTGAAGACCGTGAAACTGAGCTGCGAGGCTACCTATCGACTGGACATCAGCTTCAAACCACCCCAACTGTTGGAGTGAGTACAGCGAACGTAACGATACTTTATCCTTTTCCTTGGGTAAAATAATTTCTTACGCTCCCGTTCTTGCCCTGTTTCTCTTTATCTGATCCTTTTCGATTTGTTTCTGTCGCACGAAATTCACGTCCCCTGTAGTTAGAATAAATTTGACATCTGATTTCCCTGGGAAAATAATTGCTTGAAGATCTGAAGGCCCGATTGCTGGTTGCTGTTTCTTTCATTCGCTACTCGCGCGTTGGTCATTATTTATTTTTTTTTTTTTTATCTGATTGTGTGATTCGTTGCGAAAGCTTGTAAGTAATAATATTTGCAGCAGTTACGGCGAACGAGTCCTCGTGTCAGTAAAACGAGTGCACGAGATCTAGTAGGTACCCGATCGTTGGCTACTACGAATTCTACTTACTACTTTATTATTTAATATATATTTATATTGAGTAAGCAGTTAATATTTTCGTAATATCCAGTGTTTCCTTTCGTTAATTTTGTTCTTAGAATAATATTTTGAGAATGTTTATGATATATTCAGTTGTTGTTAAATATGAGTCGTCTTTAACTTTTTTGGTTTAGATCTAACATTATATTTTAGGAACAAGATCGAGGGAATTTATAATCGTTCGAATTGCTTATTGTTAGTACAATCTGTAATGTGCTTTATCTCTTAAACATTTTTGTTACTATTAGTTTCAAAATGTAATTAAGTGGTATTAATCAAATATCCAAATATGTACATTAACTGTACTACAAATGCAGGGATAAATTAAACAGTTAGATTGTATCTTCTACTAATTCTCGATGACCTACAGAATTAATCAACCAACTAAAGAAATTGTAAAAGAACTTTGTAAAAGAAGAATATCTTACAAAATCTCTAAGCTTAGAAACAACTTTTCCAATCAAATAAATAATACACGTATAGAGTTAGTTGAACAAGGTTAGAAAAGTAAGTACTACGATAAATTAAAAATTAACAACATGTTAAATGAATTTTATATTTGAATGAATCAGTATCTCTAATTATGTTTATTCATTACGAAGACTTTATAATAATGATGGATACAATTTTAGAATATTAATTTTCATTATCTGTGCTCTGTTTTATAGTACGACATTATGTAAAAGCAATTCAATAAGTAAAGAGAGTAACTTCTATAGTTCATAAAAATATCTAAATAGGAATTATCATATTTTCAGAATTATACGTTGATATTTTTGTTATCAATATTAAACAGCTGTTTGATAATAAGACCTTTTGGTTTCTGATGCTGCAAAATTATGAACTTTAATTCCGGATGCTAAACAATATAGTATAATTGTATGAATCGTGCAAATTTTTATAAATGGATCGATTAATTCAAAAATGGTCAATAAAGAATAAAAATTTGTTCATTTAAGAATTTGTTTTTCCAAAAATTGACTGTAAAAATTCATTGTCTATGCGTGAAATAGGGTACGACTTGGTCTTCAGCATAAGTAGAAACAGTGGGTAGTAGGCAGACAAATCAGAGCAAGTCGTATTCAATCGCAGGCGTACTACAAATGAAAAGATTTTATTTTTGATTTTCTACTTCTTTTTTCCACGCGGAATCACCTATACAAAAACAGTTAAATTGTGAGATTCATTGAATAAAACATATTGAAACAACAATCGTTTATCTTTTTAATTATTGTACGACCCTCGTAATAATGATGGACACTGTGGTTTTAAAAAATGTTAAATAACGAACAGAAATTCTTACAATAGTAACTGTATTCATTTTCAATATTTTTATAATAATACTGCGAATTTTTACACGTTTCTCAAATAGTGTCTCTGTTCATTTTTAATATTCTATGTTTTAATATAACGTACGACAGGGATGTATTTCTCTATACGTACAATAGGACTTTGGAGCACAATACTTTTCCAGAATAGAGAGGGATAATTCTATAAAACGTTCTATAATATTACCGTGATAAACCATTTCAACCAAATGAGGTCCGAAATGAAAAACTGTTGAAAAAAATAACTTTTGCCTGCTAACAGTTTCTGTCAATTTCAAGTTATTAACAGTGTGATATACATACAGGGTGTTCGGCCACCCCTGGGAAAAATTTTAATAGAGGATTTTAGAGGCCAAAATAAGACGAAAATCAAGAATATCAATTTGTTGATGGAGGCTTCGTTAAAAAGTTATTAACAATTAGATTAAAAAATTTCAAATCGTTCTGCAAAAATTATTTTCGGTTGCGGGGGTCAATTACAATCATTTTTGGTGAATACACATACTTCCGAAATCCTACTTACTTTCGAGAAAAAAATTCGAGTAAGTGCTGAAAGTTTTGGGTAAAAAAAAAAGACTTTCGAATCGTCTTGGAAAAATTATTTTTAGTTGCAGGGATCAATTGCAAGCATTTTCGGTCAATAGACGTACCCCCGAAATCCTACTCAGTTTCGAGAAAAAAATTCCTAACCGAAAATATAATTGGAGGCCAGAAATGTTAGCCCAAAATTTCATGCGAATCTTTAAAACGTCATAACTCCTGAACGGATTGGACGATTTTAATGTTTAAAAAAGCAAACTGCGCGTATTTTGTTGGAGAATATGTACAAATCGCAAAAATATTCGAAAAGTTGGTCCTTCACCCCGCAAAATGAGAAAAACCCCATAAAAATGGTCCAATTTTCAAACAGCCATAACTCCTACAATAGTGAATATATTTCAATGAAACTTTTTTCTGAAGTAGAGCTCATGGGTACCTACAAAAAAGTATTACACAACTTTTCTGTAGGACGTCAAACAAAATTACTAAAAATGAAAAACGAATTTTTAAGAAAAATCGACAGGGGGTAGGTGTCTAAATTTTTCGGCGAAAATGAAAAGTTTCAAATCATTCTGGAAAAATTATTTTTGGTTGCAGGGGTTAATTCCAATCATTTTTGGTCTATAGACATACCCTCGAATTCCTACCTATTTTCTAGAAAAAAATTCGAGGTGTGAAATTTTTCGACGGCAAAAAAAAAATTTCAAATCGTTTTGGAAAAATTATTTTCGGTTGTGGGGGTCAATTACAATCATTTTTAGTGAATAGACATATCACCGAAATCGTGAGCATTTTCGAGAAAAAAATTCAGTAAGGTCGGAACTTTAAACGTTAATAATTGTTTAACGAAGCCTTCATCAACAAATTGGTATTCTTGATTTTCGTCTCATTTTGGCCTCTAGAATCCCCCATTAAAATTTTTCCCAGGGGTGGCCGAACACCCTGTATATATTCAGATTCATATCGAGAAGATCTTACGGAACTATCCCAGAAACAAGAATATACGTTGAAGTCCCTGAAGATCGACCGTCCATCTTTCCTTCTACCATCACACTTTAATATAAAGCTAAGAAATATAAAATATGATTATTCTGACCTCATAAAGCGTTATATGTTTCACGGACACGAGGAACGATCGTACTATCGGGAAAAAGGAAGACGCTTGGAGAGACGAGTTTCTTCCAGATAATCCTTACGAATTTATTGCACGCTCGGAAACGAAAGAGAAGAAAACGTTTCCTTAGACGCTATTGATGAATAATTATATGGGAAAGGCCTTCACAACTACGTTCGTGATTTAAGGGGATAAAGTCAACGATAAGTCTCAATTTGCGGGTGATATTCGCTGAGGACTGAGGATTACGAGGTGTCGTCGTATAGGAATACTAATAGCCTTTCATAGCCCATTACACAGGAATCACCACTCTACTGAACTCTCGTTTCGGTCTGCTCGACATTTGGCCCGACGAAAACTTTCGAGAAGTTTATAGAAAAAACTACAGATCTACTAGAAAAGATACGCCCCTTATCTCTTAAAAATACAAAGACGAGCAATTTATCAGTAATTTTAATCCCATAAAAATACAGAGCCATGCGTATTGAATTTGTCTAATGATAAAAAAAATTAACACATTCGTCTTTCGAGCAATACTGAATGAATCTTGTAGGAAAATTAATTTCAGCGGTAAATACCAAAAATAGATGATGCTAAAAAAGTGTATGTACACATAAATGGGCTGAAAACATGTCAAGAGGCAACGAATTAGGTTTTTTAGCGAACAGGACCGTCGGCTGGAGTGTGTTTGCTAAAACGTTCTCGCGAGGAATGTTTGTAACAAGAGTGTACTTACGAAATAAATATTTATGGACGGTCTTGAACACTCTTTCTGAAGAAGGCTTAGAACGCAAAGGGGAAACGCAAAGAATTAGAGTAAATTGATGTCTAGCTTCGTCAAAAGGACACAGTTATTATTGTCACATCTTCAGTGAGGGACGAGATTAGAACGGGTTAATTATGCATGCACAGATCTAAACGGAACACTATTCAACAATACTTATTAAACAAGTAATAAAGCAACAAACGAAAAACACGTGTACACGCAGCGCGACCATATTGGATTCTGCTCGCACGCTACTTTCTTGTCTGTCCTCTTCTCTCGCGCATGCGCACTTTGCGATTGTACGATTACTTCTACCACATTATAATATACGAGACACTATGCCGTGTGTAATAAAAGTGTGATTATGAGATTAAAGAATATATGAACGATCTTCAATACACTTTCTGAATGAGGTGTAGAATGCAGAGGGGAAACGCAAATAATTAGAATAAATTAAAACCTATTCTAAATTATTTCGATTCTGTTCACAAATATGAGCTTCTAGACGTGTGTCTGGTATTTTAATTTTTTTACAATAGAAAAAAGAAAAAAAATGGTCCGAGTAAATACTATTTAGTTTGATAAGAGCTACCCAAATAACAAAAGAATAATATCTTCTTTCATTAGAAACATTTGTTGCACGTGAAAATATTAATTCCAATGGACCATTTAATTTAAAAAGGAAATGGAACCGGTATCTTTATTAGTTTCTAAGAAAGCAGCTCATAACATTTTGTTTAGATCACGTGGTATAACAAGCGTTGGTTATTTAAAAATTGATGCTACGTACAGTCACATGCATAAGTCAACGTAAGCACGCTGACTGTAAACGCTCACAATGGAAGATTAACAAAATATTAATAAGCAGAGCAATAGGATTTAATATACACATATACACAATATGGAATAAAAACGAATTGGCATTGTGAAATGATGTACATTATAAAGTGAAATTAACGTTTATTTATGTAAAATGATAGGTTTAGTCGCGTAACTTTTCTAAATTTTGGCAGACGTTTATTTGAGATATTCCTTCGAGAAAATATCTGTACGCTCGTATTCGAGAAAATGAAAAAGGGTGCGAGGAAAATGGATGATTCAACCTTTAAAATTAGCCCAGGAAAATTGTTGCACGATTTCTTTTCACGAAGTTAGAGTAGCCCAGACATTGATAACGTTTCGACCAAGTGTGCTTTATGACTAGCAGCGTACGTTTAGAAAAGGGGAAATAGTATCGATCGTTAAATGAGAAATTACCACACTGTTTCCTTAAAACGACAGCCTTTTTATCTCAATTGAATCTACGATTATGCATTACGATATTGGATTGAAATTTCATCGAGGAAAATCGACAAGTCGATCGAAGTAATTCGCTACTCGACTCGCACTGCGGTTGAAATAATAATTACGAACGGAACGTGATGTATCGTGCCTTCACAGTGAAAGACGTCGTTACAGCATAATAGACACGTCATGAGACGAACATGATCATGTACGGCTGGTTGAAATATCGACTAACGTTCTGCAGCGGTGCGGCGGTTCTCCTCAGGGCAGAAAATCAGGTGCTGTTCGCAACACGAACAGGAGCTAAAATTACTTGTTGGTAATTGCGATATGCAGACTGTTGCTGGGTAAACGTCGGTTCGTAAATATTAAATAATTACGCGTAATTCGTGAGGAAACGTTGTCGACGAACCGATTTCTCTAACGAAGAACGCGACAGCTTGTTTTCGTTTACGTTTGACACCGCTCGTTATCCTTTGACCAACTTCCAGACTATTAAATACATTATAGAAAATAGAGAAAATATCCGAGCATTTACACAGGCACGCGAAGGTATTCGAATGATGACTCATTTATAATTTAATATGAACACAAGATCCTATAGTGTAACGATAGAATGTATAAAGTTTATCGAAATAAAATAACACGTAACAAAGTTAGAAAGATCTTTATAGATTCTAAATTAAAAAGACCCATATTTCAAAAATCTAATGAAGATCTAGATGTCTATAGATATAAATAACGCATAAAAATTAGAATTCTCTATGGAAAACCGTCTTAGAACTAATAAGAGCAAAATTGGATCAACTTTGTACCGAACCTTTGAATAGTACAATTAATATTAAATGTATAATTCGAATATCTTTGTGTGTTATAATTTGTCATTAGATTTAATAAAGTCTTCCAAAGTCGAATACGTGTTATTTGGTTTCAATGAAAATACATTTTATCTTTTCATATTTTCTATACATAATACATACGAAAATTTTAAAACATCCATTATACTGTACGATAAGCGTCCATTTTCGAATACTTTCGTGTGTTTGTGTATATTCTCTGAAATACACGTCAAGAATTCCAAGAGCATAGCCATATATCCAATTAATGAATCCGTCACTGCATTATATTTGCTTGAATAATGAAACTATCAGCGATCTGAATATTGGAAAGCAATATCGGATTGACTGGAAAGGGAACAAAGGGAATTTTATGAAGGTTCAAACCAACTGGAACTGAAAGTGTATTTGATGTGTCCCGGTATTGATGGTACAACCGAGAAGGAGGTGATTCTACATGAAAATAGGAATTGAAAATAATGAATAAAATGTCGACATTTGAGAATTCGTTTTTCATAAAATCGACTTTAAAAATTCATTCATCAGAAGTAGTCAGAGTTGGCCAAATTTTATTCACGTGTAGCGAATACTAATTTTAGATCGATTCGTAGACCAACTTCTACGTATATTTCGTTCATGAATTCATTTATAAACTACAATCGATCAACGACTTTTTTTTAAACCAATATTCACATAAGGAAAGTCCTGGGCAACTGCTAGTTCATGAGCGAATCTAACATTTTTATTCGTTATTCGAGTATAAAATTTGCTCAACATTGAGTGCAATGAGTTGGACTTTAGCATAAGTGAAAGCAGCGACAAATTTTCAAATTCAATTATGGACAAAGCCAGAAATAAAAAAAATGTTCTCTTTGATTTTTGATTTTCTGGGACATCCCGTATAATAAGAGTTACTTCTTAGAAATTTAAAAGCACTCATTGAGTTTGAGTTTCTATTTATCATAAATGTATCATGTTTATTATTTCGTTTATTACTGGTAATGAGAGTTCTAAAGATTATTGAATATTATATCAAATATTAACATCTCGACTTCGAAATAAAATATTAATAGAAAGAACTCTATGTCGTCTTTTTAAGAAAAATATTACTTTTATTACAAACGAAAAATTTCTTGTTTCCTTTATTACTGGAAATATTGTTACGAAAGTATATTCTAAATATATTACTATTAAATGCAATGTATTATATTGTAATTCAATAAGGAAATAGAAAATATTAATGCTGACGATTAACGTCGAGCAAAGATTTAAACGGGCGCTGCAGATCGTATGGATTATTTTTTCAATTATGCGGCGATCAATGCAAAATTGACTTTCCTTTTCTATTTCTCGATGCACGCAAGTATTCTTAAAAATGTTTTGCTCGTTACTTCATGACTGCTAATTTTATTCCATAAGAGAAAGCATTTAAAGCTAAGATCGATATCAAATTTTATCAAACTTTATAATCTATTTTTTTTATCTTAAAAGTAAAAGAACAAGTTGAGTAACTAGACTTTATATTATAAAACATTCAAAAAACTGATAATTAAACTTTAAACTATTAATTTTGTCATTGAACAAAGTTTGTAAGCAAACGAAGTTTAAGAAGTAGCGAATAAAAAATTCTATCGACACAGAACATAGCAATTGCAACGTTTAGAAAATGTGCAAAGCACATGTTGTTTGAGAACAATTCACATGCATAAAGAACACGTTGCAATTATGTAACTCGAAAGAAATGTAGAATGACATTGAAGATAAGTTTTAACGAAAGAACTATACCACGTTCCAGTTTCTAGGACTACTTGGTGAAGCATGCAGAAGCTTTTACAGTATTAGATATCTCATTGAGCGTTGCAGCCATTTGAGCAGATAATTCTCTAATTATCTTCAACAGCTTATTATCAAGACTGACACGTTACATATACACCTAATAATTTATTTAACATGTGACCTGTCACTGCACTTAACTGATCGAGTTTCTAATTAATTCTAGCATCGTTGTTCACGAATATATAGAATGGCCTATTTAAATACGAACACCTAAACATCAATGTTATTTATGGATATTTGGATCAGCGATTGTTTCTTGTTTCAGGTTCATGAATCCTGTTAAAAAATTCTCGAGGATTTACAAAATAATATAATTCCTCTTTAAATACAAATTACGAGTGAATTTCTTTATTTTATATTTAATTATATTAATACTGACAGAATATAATGGGAAACAATCATATTCTGATTTCATCAACATCACAAAGAGATTAGAAGAGTCAGTCATTTTCTAATTTAAATACTAAAAAATAACCTATTAATTCTTCTATATCAACAACTTTCCGAAACTAAAAATTAAGAATGAAGAAATAAATTAAATGAGAAACCAAATACAATTATACATTTCGCTATACGATTCTCGTTAAATAAATTGTGTCAAAGATGAAGTCTAATCACTGTTTTTCTCCAAATAATATTAAAACACAAATTAATTATCAAATTGCTGTTTCGGTGTAAATATTCAAGAAATGTGTTGACATTGATTTTATGCAAAAGTAATGCATTTTTCATCATTTATAAATTTGAAGTTACGTCGTTTCTTATATCACAAATGTTTATTTTTTTACTCAAAGGTCACGAGTCATACTTAATTGGTTTTTCGTTTACTATAGGCTTGGATAATATACGTATAAGATTTTCTAAATTTTTCAAGATTACGAAACATTTTATTCGGGAATCGGGAACTTGAAACTGTGTCTGGTAATTGTTCTCTCGTGAAACGGGAATGGAAAAATCTCAAGAATACTTGAGACGAGATTCCCGAGGACAATGATTAATTTATACAGATTAATTCTTCTTTCTTAACAAGGCACACGAACTTTTAATAATGCATATGTTTTATTCAAGTAGACTGTCGTCAACTTCAAGTTCAACCGTTCCATTGTAGCACAGAAAATTTGTTTAATCATTTCTTTACGTTTTTCAATCAAAATAATTCGCGAAGCATTCATTTCTTGAACACACACTTCCAATACCCTTATATGCTAATCGTTCTATTAACTTTTCTTTGAACCAACTTTTCGAAAATTGTAATTTTCCTTTGAATAATTTTCTAATTATACAGTTCACTCTACGGATAGAGACTCTAGACGACAATACGCCAAACAAGCTTTTATTTATGTACAAGTGCATCGATTGTAAAGGATCCGTTGAATGAGAACCGTAAATAATAAAAACGCACTTGTTAGATGACAATAAAAGTTGTCCGAAATGAAACATTGAAAATGGTAGTACGTTGCATTTTCATGAGACGTATAAAGGAATACAATCATGAGGGCTAGTCACTCAACAAAAGTCTGTCATAAAGAAATTCAGTAAAGTAGTACATCGTACATTTATAATGTCGATGTATGAAAACGTACACCCGTGAGGTGATGTAAAGACCACCTTCTAGAACAAGCAAGAAATAGGGTCACGGTGAAAAAATTTCTCCTATAAAAAAATACTTTGACTTCAATAGCACCGAACCCTTTTAAAACTATAATACCAGGTTGTCACATATGAAATGTCGCCTCAAATATAGACAAATATACATACAGGGTGTTCGACCACACCTGGGGTTCTAGAGACCAAAATAAGACGAAAATCAAGAATACCAATTTGTTGATTAAGGCTTCGTTAAAAAGTTATTAACGTTTAAAGCTCCGCCTGTAGAACGGCAACCTGCGAACAGCTGCGAATGTGCGATAGTGGTTGCCGTTCTACAGGCGAAACTTTAAACGTTAATAACTTTTTAACAAAGCTTCAATCAACAAATTGGTATTCTTGATTTTCGACTTATTTTGGTCTCTAGAATCTCCCACAAAAATTTTTCTCAGGGGTGGCCGAACACCCTGTGTATAGATAAAAATACAGGCCTTAAGGCTATAAAATACAAGTCCAAATTTAAGAGTCTGTCAGTAAAGATATGTTATTGTTTGCAATAAACGTTTCGAGTTAAGATTTAAGTCATCTTTGATATAAATCATTTACATAGAAAATATTTTTTGTTGTTTGTATCGCGTTTTCCCCTTTGCGAAAATAAAAAAAACAATAACTGTTTGGTAATAAATCTTCTCGTTACTCATTTTCAAAATAAAGTTTATTTAAAATTGAGGCTTCAAAATGAAACGATTTTTTTCCATTGTGGATTTCCAAAATGTTTCTTCGTACTAAATGATAATTATGTAGGAAAATAAAGATGTACGTTTAAAGTACAATAAATTTGTTTTGAAGTTTTCATTAATTCCTCTTATCCTAAACACATTTTATAGGATTGGAAACCTCAGTTATGAATTAACCCTCGTAGCGACGAAGAAATTTGTAATATAAGTTATTTAGTTAGAAGAAAAGCTGCCCTTTGTCGCAAGAATATTCGACAAACAGGTTATTTTGCTTGATTCAACCCCATGTTGGGTCGTAAGTTGTGCGGCAAAGGGGAACGCTCTATTCATCGAGACACGCGTCAGCGATTCTTGTGTCTTTGTTAGGAAAGCGCATCCCCTCGAAAAGTGTGACTGCCGACTATAATATATAACAAGAAGTTCGATTAATAAGTGTTCCCTTAGTTACGCCAAAAGCTAGTTTGTCCTAACTTTGACTGTAGAAAATCCCAGTCAGATTTTCGTCAAATGTTCGTGCACGAACGGGGTTGCGTGCGAACGATTTTCGAGGTACTCGCTTTCAACTCGCCTCAATGCCAACTGCCTTTCCTTCTACGTCTCGAGGAGGAAAAAAAGAACGAATGAATAGTACAAGATTGCGAATGGCTTCGTGAGAATTGAAGAATTGCTAAAATAAAAAAGCAACCCCATTTTCTACACATTTTTTGTTCTACCTATTAACAAAAAAGTAATTCTTCGCTTGGTATAAATAGGAATTAGCTCCAAGTAATAAATATTGTGTTTTTAACGTAAATAACAGAGGGAAAATATTTTATTATGAAATATAAACCATTCTGTTAAGAAAATTAGAAGTGAAAATATTAAATATTAATCAAAGAAAGCATTGATTGCAACGGACAATAATCAGCCAGCTTACAAGGGTTCGTTTCTACTAAAAATTATAAAATATAGAGACGTATTAGACCTTGCATGAAGGTAATAAAATCAAGAAACCTTACGTTTGATCATTTTTACTTGAAATTGTTTTGCATACTTTGTATAGTTAACATGATGAATATACAACGTATTTAGTGGATGTACGCGATGGTATTATCGCGATTGCCTCTAAGGATCATGTCGGAACTGTTTTGCATATAAAAGTCCCTCATTCATAGTGGTACAGAGAAATTTCAAAGTCTTTGATGTAAAATTTTTAGAATCATTCTTTACTTAACGTACACATGTGAGGTAAACGTTCAAAATAAAGAATTTCATCCGACATCAATTAATCATGTCATGTCGTAGTCACTGGGTCAAAGTGGAACGTTATAGAAACGCTATAAGCCTGTGACTGTGTCTGCTTTGTAACAAGGCGCATTATAAGTTTGAAAAGCAAGACTTTATAATGAAAAAAATATGTGCTGTTCTTTGGAAATTCAGTTTGACCGTGTAATAGATTTTATCAGTGTTTTAGGTCAGGTCATCAGTTACAGACTATTATTCGACCTGAAATTAGAGAACAATTTTACGAACTGATTAAAATTTCATCAAAGCACGAAGTTCAAATGAAAGCAAAAGAACCTTCCAATAATGAATTAAGAATTAAGTAACGTATATATATAGGAACGAAAATACCTGAAATTTAAGATGTAATTTTAACGAATATAATAAAACGAAAGTTTATTCTATTACTAGTTGAAGGAAAGAAGGTACAAAGGTAAAAAGTCAACAAGGCGAAGGTTCTACTTTAAATCGAGGACTGCAAACTCCAGAAAATCGTACCCCAGTGTATAGTGTACCGTGAATTTCTAATTCCAGATGGCATAAAAGAAAAAGATACGAATGAACGTATTAAATGAATATTTAATACTCTTTAACAAGGCAAAACAGAAGACACTTAACTGTACCAACGATATCGATCTCTTTCGGAACTACTTAAATCCTACAGGTATTAAAAAAAGCATCTCTTTCGGTACAGTGGTGCTTTAATTTATAACAAGTATAACTTTTTTGTATGCAATAAGCAAATTAGTACGTAATTAATTATTCATTAAATCACCTACGGTTTTGATCACAAAGTTGTACGGTCCTCTTCAGGAGTAACAAATATAATTAAACACAAATAAGACGAGAAAAATGTGGTTTCTGTGAGAGTACGATGTTGTTATCATTATTCTACAGTACATATTTTTTACGCTTGTAAAAGCCTCGGTCCAAAAGATGTATGTGTACTGTATGAACGAACACAGTAAAAAGTAATGAAAAATAAATGAATAATTCTCAGATTAAGATAAGTAATATGAATATTTGTGAGGCATCTATTTTTACCCTATTTTTTACTGGAACTCGATAATTCTCTCAGCGTGTAACCTTTTCAGCCTTTTAAGGATTAAATGTAAAAGTAGCAAAACACGTACTTTTTCCAATACCAGTGGTGTTCTACATAGAAATAACAAAATTAATAGAACCATATTGTTCTTTGCTATTCTATAATATCTATCGAAAAAATTAAATTCCCTCCTTTTGTCCATCGAAAATCCAATCAACATTCTACCGACTTCATCAAATATTTCGAAAGGTTTAAAATTAATCCAGTATACATATGCAGAGTAAATCTAGATAGCAAGAACCAAATTAACGCGCGTGGTCGATACATTACGTGTCGTGAAGTCGAATACACAGTTTCGCCGTTATTAAAGCGGAGATGTGGAGTAGAATCTGTTCGATTGGATCGCGCAAAATGTTTTCCACACGTGAAACTTTAAATTAGTTAGCAAACGGCAATAGCACTCGACATACTTTCGAATTGGTACGTCGATCATCGAGTAGTTTCGTCGTTGAAAATCAACCAGAAATATATTCGCTCTTCACTTTGTAATTTGTCATTTAATGCCATGTACGTTTTGATCGAAAGAGCAATATTTGCATTAGGTTAACCTTCATACGCCTTATTCATCATTCTTTTCATACTTTCGATGTAAGTACTTTATAATTTATTGTAGAGATAAGTGCACTATTTTCTTTAAAATTATAATGCATAAATTTCTATTTAAATAAAATTTTAAATAAAATTTCAGGATTGTTTATAATATTGTGTTTAGGCGAGAGAAAAAATTCGCACGTGGACTTTATGCCTTCAAACTTTCTGGCCAAGGGTATGATAAATGCAGTTTTCGAATCCATGTATGGAACGTCCCAAAATGACTGGCGCAACTTTAAAGTAGGTCATCCTACGGGGGAAAATAATTCATAAACGTAGAAAAAAAACATTTCGTTTAAGGCACCGTTTCTCAATAAATCGATATTAAATCTGCTTGAGGCACACGCGTGTTTTATTTAAATTGGGTTCAACCCCTTGCCTTACGATTTATGGATCCCACAAACAGAAATGATGGGCCAGAAGCAGCTTCTTATATCGTTTTATTGTGATTATCGAAGTATAGTATCTTCCACTAATTACTAAATTTGTTAATTTAAATTTAACAAGAAGTTATAATTTCCACAATTTTTAATACTTTTTTTATGAAAAAAATACTATACATACTTATGAGATAAATAAATGTATCTGTAAAATCTATCATTAAGAAAAAAATCACAAAAAAAACCGAAAAAATGACAGTCTAACATTCTGAATAATTTTTTCTCATGCATATGTAGTTTCCAAAATATTTACAAAATTCTATCGATTCTGTGACTATACATGCACGTTCGTGGTAGAACATGCATCACAGTATGCGAAGCCGGGCAACTGTCGCTTATCTGCTGTTTCTATAAACACATCAGCGGTTCACAATTGATTTAGTTTTCGAGATATTTGTAAAATACTGTGTCGGGAAAAGATTAGCCCTAATTCGTAAAAACTGTATTAGTAGTATTAGTTTTTATGAAACGATTTAGAGTTTGACTGGTTTTCTTGTTGTCGAATGGAGGACCGTTTCCGACCCAGCGCGCGTTAGCTTGGTTCGAAGCCACTGTTTCAGTCGTTGATTAACATACTTCAACACGCCAACGTTGTGCAAGGTGCAAAGAGCACATTACTGCAAGGGAAAGTGTTGCTGAGAATCCAAACTTATCGACCCCACAATGTTCTCAAGAACTAAGCACTCCTCAGACTTCTGTGTGGCGAATTCTGCACAAAGACTTAGGTCTTCATCTTTACAAGATTCAGTTAACTCAAGCATCGAAGCACCCTTGTATCCACTAAAAATTGCTGTGTAGTGTGATTTTCTGTTTTGGCTAGTGGAGTCATTGGCCCGATTTTTTCTAAAGGAAGAAGGTGTGACTGTAACTGTTGCTAGCGAGCTATACTGCTCAATGCTTTCATCTTTTCTTTAGCTCGAATCGCGTGAATTTGATTTCCTCGAGAGGTGCTTTCAACAAGATTGTACCATATGCTACACTTTTGCAGAAACTGTCGTTTTATTAAGATCGAAATTCACTGATACGATCATTTTCAGAAATGAAAAAGAAAAGAAAATCACTCCTTTTGTTATAAACTACTATGGAGCTCCAATTATTAAAGGAATTAATCAATTTCCAAATCCACCGATTAAAAAATTAAAAACTAATCAAAATAAGTAATTTCGTATCTGATTTTTTTAATTATTTAATCATTTTTTTTTAAGTCGAAATTGTCTAAAAGTGTTACGATTTCATTTTGTATAAATAATGATTCACAAATTTTAGATTTATTCGTGAATTAGCTTTAGCGTGTGGCTCGGTTTATTTACTTGAATATCGTTTTAAAAAACCTGTTAATGGATTCTAATTTATAAATGTAAGAATAAAACGTGAACGGTGAATAATTTACGATTGAAAATTTTTACTTGTTACTAAAACCTCCGCGAATGTTTTCGTGAAACCGTAGCGATGCAGACATGCAATTTTTTTTCATAAATTAGGAACCCTCGACACGCTCCACTTACTTTGGGGCGGAAAAAGGAATTCTGAAAGGGATTAATCGAGGAGATCGGGTTCACTGTGTCTTGTTGAATCGAAGCAAAGAAAAAGGAGCACCGAGCGAAGTACCTCGATGACGATGTTGCGATACTTATGACCCAGGATTCGTTACATTTTTCACGAACGACGATAGAGTGTATCGATCGCATGGTGTATGCCTTCAGGTATCATTCGCGATTCTCCGTGAACTTCTTTCCAACTTGTTCTATCACAGTGTATCCGTCGGCTATTCAGCTGAAACGATCTCGCCATGCAATTGATCGAGATTTGAATGCATTGCCCTAAAAACTACACTTCTACGTTTCACGCTGTTGGAAATTCCATCAACTTTAAGTTGTTAGCGATTGACGAAGCTTTTAGATCCGTTCCTTTATTTTTTTTTTCTATTAATCCCCACGATCTTTCATCTCTTAAGACAGAAATTTGATCGTCGCGTACATAAACATTAGTAAATTGTTTCAAATTTTTACTTCCCGGAAAAAAGGGAAACGTCTACTCATCATGGTCGGTTTAAAAACTTATTTCCCAACTGGCCAATTTTTGACGACGATCTAAGGTAAATGTTTAGCGACTTTGCCCCAAATCTGTACATCTTTTTATAATTTTTTCACAAAAGACTCTACTTCAATATTGAAAAGAAATCTTTCACAAAAAAGCCTTGGAACTACAATAATAATTGTTGCTCGGTTACAGTTTGCGAGATGTTTGCAAAAATTGTTGGTACTGTCGCATTCACTCCGCGTCTACGTATGGCGTAGGCGCGTTGCGTCTGCAAGGGGGTGACCGACAGAGGAGCGTATATAATGGGTGGATAAAAAGATTTAATTTAACCAGTTTCATTAATACACTAACCCAGACCTAACTCATATATGCATAGTTGTTCTGGGTCGCAAGCTGCCATTTCCTCGGCGACGAAATAAAAATGTAGTTAACCTAATCACTAAAACTATTTGTTGCATTATCGATTAAATTAACTGATTAATTTTAGTGATTAGATCAGGTTTAGCTATATTTTATATCGACAGTATGCATATATGAGTTAGGTCTGGGTTAGTGTATTAATGAAACTGGTTAAATTAAATCTTTTTATCCACCCGTTATATACGCTCCTCTGTCGGTCACCCCCTTGCAGACGCAACGCGCTTACGGCACACGTACAGGTGGAGTGAATGCGGTAGTACCAACAATTGTTGCAAATATCTCGAAAACTGTAACCGAGCAACAATTATTGTTCTGATAAAAGTTGTTTACAATCTTATTCTCTATAACATACTCAAAAATTATCGGGATTGCTTCACGGATACTGTAGTTCCTTAAAATTTCATGCCTTTTTTGTGAAAAAAAATGCTAATGCGCGTTAATTTTTCAATCTCTCATTCTTTTCAATATTGAAGTAGGGTCTTTTGTGAAAAAATTATAAAAGGTTGTGCAGAAGTCCATTAATTAATTAGACGTCCATTAATTTTGTTTATCCTCGCTAAAGAATGATGAAAAATGAAAATCCCTTTGAAGTGCTTACGTTGTTTCAATTTTAATTTTCAAACGACTATAACTCCAACGATAATGAGTGTACTCCATTGAAATTTATTTATGAAGTAGAGCTCATGGACACCTACAAAAAAGTATTAAACAACATTTCCGTAGAGTGTCAAACAAATTTATTAAAAATCAAAAACGACTTTTTAAGAAAAATCGACAGGGAATAGGAGCCTAAATTTTTCGACGAAAAAAAAATTTTTCAAATAGTTTTGAAAAAATTATTTTTAGTTGCAGGGATCAATTACAATAATTTTTGGTGAATAAACATACCCCTGAAATCCTAACCATTTTCAAGAAAAAAATTCGAGTACGTTGAAATTTTTCCGCGAAAAATATTTTTTCAAATCGTTCTGAAAAAATTATTTTTAGTTGTGGGGGTTAAAGACAATCATTTTTGGTCAATAGATATACCACCGAAATCTTACGCACTTTCGAGAAAAAAATTCTTTACTAAAACTATAATGTCTGACCACACCATTGATATGTTTCACTGAAATTTCATGCGAATCTTTAAAACGTCATAACTCCTGAACGGATTGGACGATTTTAATGTTTAAAAAAGCAAACTGCGCGTATTTTGATGGAGAATATGTACAAGTTGCAAAAATATTCGAAATGTTGGTCCTTGACCCTGCAAAATGAGAAAAACCCCATAAAAATGGTCCAGTTTTCAAATAGCCATAACTCCTACAATAACGAATATATTTCAATGAAACTTTTTTCTGAAGTAGAGCTCATGGATACCTACAAAAAACTATTAGACAACCTTTCTGTAGCTCGTCAAACAAATTTATTAAAAATAAAAAACAAGTTTTTAAGAAAAATCGACAGGAAATAGGTGTCTAAATTTTTCGGCGATAAAAAAAAATTTCAAATCGTTCTAAAAAAATTACTTTCAGTCGCGGGGGTCAATTGCAATCATTTTTGGTGAATAGACATACCCTCGAAATTCTGCTCATTTTCGAGAAAAAAATTCGAGTAGGTGTAGAAATTTTTCGGTTAAATTAAAAAATTTCAAATCATTCTAAGAAAATTATTTTTTTCTGATTTATCGCATCCACGTTCTTATCAAACAGTGTTTACGTATGTTTTGTTGAGAGGAAATATTTAGTTCAGACAAATATGAAAAAGGAAACAGCTAGACCAATAAGTTTGCCTTTGTCTGCCTCTAAAGTCTGCTGAGCTTTTATGGATTTCAACATTCGGTATTTTTCAGATGCACCTTGTGTAATATTCACATACTTTAACAAAGGTTTGCTATATATAATCTAAAAAGAGAAGTAAATAAATGGGAACTTCAACTCGGAAGCGATACTAAACAAAAAGCTGAAGAATTGGAAATGAAAATTCTTCCAATGGCAATGGTACCGTTCTCCAATACATGTAATTTCAACCGAACGGACGAAATCCATGAACTACTTGATAAAGTCCCGCATCATGTACGTTTTGTGTCAAACAATTCTAATTGGGACGAAACTGAAACGGAGTGATATACGCATTGACCTGAAAGTAAAGTTCCTCCTGCAGCTCGTAACGTATTGATTGTCGTTCTGTATAAATAATTTCATTCAATTAAGTTGCTGTTTGTCGTCTTTTAATTTGTGTCCGTCTCACGTAATTGCAGAAACGGCCGCTGCAATTTCGGTTAATGTATCGCATGCATTATTGAGCAGCATACCGAATCGTTTGCAGACCTCCTGTGGACAATTTAATTCCGCGAAAGAACCAATTGCCCGCGAACTTACTCATTTTCAATACCTACAACGGTGAACAAATTTGTAATAACTCAAGAAACACGATCAAAATGTTCGTCATCGGCTTTCAAATAAGTTTCTCAAGCAAATCACCGAGCATTTTCCATTTTTGAAATTATACAACTTATAAGCTTTATATAATATTTACTGTATAATACATTTTCGAGATATCGTAATTTAAATGAAGGGGCAATTTTTTAAATTTCACTCTCCGTCTTACAAAAGTCTATTAACGTGTTTACTATTTATTACGAGCACGTGCGGTCAACGACCTTGGCAAGGCCGTAGTGAAAGTTCATTGACCTCGCGACGTAAACAATGATAAGTAAACAAACGCTTCGAACTCTCATATCTCCGGAACTAATTATGCTATCGACTTGAATGAACATTCATTTTATAGGGCGTTTCATCCTGTATCTAACGAATATATCAACTATTATATTTATGCTTTCCTCTATGTTTATTTCAAATTTACTTTGACGCTATGTACCCAAAAAGTTTCAGCAATTCCTATTGATATATCGATAAAATTGAATTATAAATTGTTTATTTAATTGAAGATGAATTTAAATTTGTATACAGGACGTTCGCGTAATTACTAGCTAACATTTTTTCGTAAATAATTGTTTTTTTCGGAACTAACGACGGTTATCGACTTGGTCATTTGATATTTCAATTATTGAGATGTGAATATTCGATAATTGTAGCTTACAGTAGACGTTTTGAGTAATGTTAAAGAAATATAGACCAAACTGGTCGCTAATCACCACACGATTGATGCCACGTGAATGGAAAGCATGTAAAAAAATTGAAAAGAAACAAAGGAAGAATCACACGATGTTTTCGCGCGAAAGACATAGTCACTGTAACAAACATGAAAATTCGCATGTCTACGGAAAGGTTAATCGAATCGGGTGGGTCTTTAGTTTCAATTGTATGCAAGCATTGAAGCAAGTCTGATCCAATCGCAAATCGATAGCTGGACTCGTGTCGGTAGGCAACGGTACAGAGGTGTGCTTCGAATTCATTTGCATCTTCGGTCGACCAGTATTCAAGATTCTGAATCTCGTTTCCAACCGCCATTGTGCCACCCTACCTGGCGCGGTATCGCATCGCCCTCAGTCGTCTACAAAACAGTCGCAACATTTCGACCAAAGATCCCGGTTTTTAACGTGTTTTCACTTAAGATATAATATTGTTAATACATCCGTGTACTTCTTAATACACGAGCACACGGTTATTGAAATACGCTGAAGCACACGTATGGAAATGCAGTTATAGTATCACGTGCGTGTATTACCATATTCATATTTTATTTTTTAATTAAATCTCCAAAAATTTATATTGTTCGTAACGTTTGTTTACATTTACCGACTCGTCTCGTTGGTTCGAGTATAGCGTCGCCGTCGATGCACTCACAATTATGCCAAATTTAACCAAATCTAGAATACATAACACTGCTGCAACCTCAATCTCTGATCATTTTACAGATACAGTTTTTTTCCAGTTGTCTGCGTAAACTTAGATACCTATGGTGTTTTACTAATTACAGCCACGATCTCGCTATACCTCTGTTATTTAATACCGTGGTTGACTATACTAGCATCTTTACTTTGCAAGCGTTTTGCAACGTTACACAATAAAACCTTCATACATGTATGTAAGATAAAATCGAAGTGTAATGCCGTTGGCTGTGTTGGGTGTTCGCACTAGGTCGACTCACGCTTTCATGAATATTTTTAAACGAATTATCATAAGAACCTTAGCTTACATGGAGACTACGTCACTTTTATAAAAGCTATCTAGAAATAAAATTATAGTACGAATGCATTTTACATACAATACGTTTTCTAATCTACATGGTATAATTTCTAAATTAAGATAATATCTCTAGTTATTATGATTTAGTATAGCTGTTTATAGACCTTCTAAAACTTCCATGCATGCTATCTCCGTCTTACATTACCATAATTCCGTTTCATATCAATTGATCGTAATGAATGAATTAACTATTCCGATTTATACAGGGTGTTCGGTCACCCCTGGAAAAAATTTTAATGGAGGATTCTAGAGGCCAAAATAAGACGAAAATCAAGAATACGAATTTGTTGATTGAGGCTTCGTTAAAAAGTTATTAACGTTTAAAGTTTCACCAGTACTGAATTTTTTTCTCAAAAATGCGCAGGATTTCGGGGGTATGTCTATTCACCAAAAATGATTGCAATTGACCCCTGCAACCAAAAATAATTTTTCCAGAACGATTTGAAATTTTTTAATTTAATTGTTAATAACTTTTTAACGATGGCTCAGTCAAGAAATTGATATTCTTGATTTTCGTCTTATTTTGGCCTCTAGAATCTCCCATTAAAATTTTTCTCAGGGGTGGCCGAACACCCTCTATAGTGATGGATCAAACGAGATCTGTTTCTTAGAGATGCAACACGCTCTGACCGCCCACAGGAAGTGGATACTGACCAAGTAAAGAGTATTATTGAAAATAATCCTCGCTACACAACATGGAACATTGCCCAAGTACTGAATATATGAACTCAGACTTCGATGATTTTTTAATAGATTGTAAAAATCGACATTTTCAACAATTTTTTCTTCTTCAATTTAGCGTTGGTCGATCTTAGATTCCGATATTGGTCCTCGTGTTAGGGAAAAAGTTGTTAAAAATGTTAGTTTCTACGACATATTAAAAAATTATCGAAATCTGAGTTAGTTGTTCTAGTTTCATAAAATCCTTTGAATTTTTTTTTAGTGTATTAAATAGATATTAAATTTGTAGTTAGGTATAAACATTTATTATAATTATAGGCCAAATTAACATTTAAAACACTTTTATGGGAAATATCTTTAGCAGACATTTGTTTTTAGTTGCCATTCACTAACGAAAGTATGCTTTTATTGTTCATAATTAACGAATGTTGTTTAATTTGAATATTAATTCGCGTAAATATACAAAGTAATAATTTTCAGGTTCTGATTCCAATATTGCGGCACGTGTCAATTAAAATACTTATTATCAACTCATTAATATATTCCAATTAATTAAAGCATAAAGGAATCCATGAAAGAGTGGAACGTTGTGAACAATCTCGATGCCTAGGCCACAAGAATTTGGATATTAAAAAAGTAGCGAACGAACCTGATGTGATATCAATTCCGCAGGAAATATTAATTGGTCTCGTAATTTTAAATTGTTAAATGTAATATAATTCGAGCGGTAGTTATATTATCGTTTAACTATAATCGCTTAGTATAATAATGGGTTTAAGAAATTGAGCAACTCTGTTAAATAATGAATACTATGGATATTCTTAAAGAAACAAGTTCAATACAAATGTTTAATGTAAAAAGTTTCGCGGATAAAGAAAATTGGAATAAAATAGATTTAGTGATAAACAGTCACTGTACATATCAAATAATATTGCATGTATTAAGTCAATTAAAAGTAGTTTGATATATGTCGTGTTTGGACTCATTTTAATTAGAAAAATCTACAGAATGCATTGATACCATTTTTAAATAGATAGTCGTAACCGTTTTCTTTCTTTGTTAAGCAATGTTTGTGTTCAGTTCTACAAATGATACACCACTCCGTACGCATAACTTTCACTGTTGACTCCAAATCTTATGAAACTTAACCGTGCATTTCTGTAGATACAGTGTAGTTCAAAATATATTTTATATACATTATATTTTAGATTTTATAAACAGGGTGTTCGGCCACCCCTGGGAAAAATTTTAATGAGAGATTCTAGAAGCCAAAATAAGACGAAAATCAAGAATACGTATTTGTAGATTGAGGCATCATTGAAAAGTTATTAACAAAATTATTAATAAAATTTGTCCATCTATATGAATTTTTTCCTCAAAAGTGCGTAAGATTTCAGGGGTATGTCTATTCACCAAAAATAATTGTTATTGACCTCTACAACTGAAAATAATTTTTCCAGAATGATTTGAAACTTTTCAATTTCGTCGAAAAATTTTGGCACCTACCCCCTGTCGATTTTTCTTAAAAACTAGTTTTTCATTTTTAATAAATTTGTTTGACGCTGTACGGAAATGTTGTTTAATACTTTTTTGTAGGTGTCTATGAACTCTACTTCACCACTAAATTTCAATTAAATCCATTCACTATTGTAGAAGTTATGGCCGTTTGAAAATTTGACCATTCTTATGGAGTTTTTCTCATTTTGCAGGGTCAAGGACCAACATTTCGAATATTTTTACAATTTTTACACGTTCTCCATTAAAATACGCGTAGATTGCTTTTTTAAACATTAAAATCGTCCAATCCGTTCAGGAGTTATGACGTTTTAAAGATTCGCATGAAATTTCAGTGAAACATATCAATGGTGTGGTCAGACATTATAGTTTCAGTAAAGAATTTTTTTCTCGAAAGTGCGTAAGATTTCGGTGGTATGTCTATTGACCAAAAATGATTGTCCTTGACCCCCACAACTAAAAATAATTTTTTCAGAACGATTTGAAAAAATTTTTTTTCGCCGAAAAATTTTCCGGTCGGTATAGAACTTTAAACGTTAATAACTTTTTAACGAAGCCTCAATCAACAAATTGGTATTCTTGATTTTCATCTTATTCTGGCCTCTAGAATCTCCATTCAAATATTTTCCCAGAGATGGCCGAATATCCTGTAGAATGATCTGTGATTATGACTCACCCAAAATGCGATGATTCAATTTTCAGGTCCTTGACCATCGGTGGAAAACAAGTGGAGACGATCGAGCGCGCCAGAGATGGAACAGCCTGCGCTTACAGCGCTTACCACAGTACTAAGGGTATATCAGCAAGTGCGCGTGGTCATCGTGAAGAATTGTCGATCGCGATGCGTGTCATGGGTTCTGGTTACCTGAGCACTTGCCTGCAAATTAAATATTATCGTCAGGATGATCAGAGTCATTGTGAATGGGGCGCGCGGCTGCACTGTATCGAACTGGACTGTTCGAGCGTGGAGGGTAGGTTGGTCACGGTGGACCGAGAAACATACAGGAAGCTAGGCATAGAATCCTAGCAGTCTGTAGGTGCTAATGTAATGAAAGCCATCACGTAGTGATAATGGTTGAAAATTCTTATCTTATTGCGACCGATTACGTCTGCTGCATTGTTTTTGAGAAGAAGACACACATGGCAATTAAGCAGGCTTTATGGTGAAATCTGAAGCGTAATATCAAGGTGCAGAATGTAGCATGATAGATTTCAACAGCACCTTAAATGCATTGAGTTTTATCGTGTGTGTTGACATCCAAGAGCGAAACAAAGGAAAAAGAAATGGATTATAGTATTTTGTAATGAGAAACACAAGTGAGACGTATGTATAAGAACGTTGTAATGATTCCTTTCAATCCCTGAATAACTGTAACGTAAAACGATGGATCTGTGGGGTCCTATAGAAGAGAGATGAAAAAGGAAAGGAGAGTCTCTGTCTTAAACGTCGGGATGTGAGGTAGTTGGTCGAGCGCTTGCGAGAGGAACGGTCCCTCTGACGGCAAGTACGGGAGGCAATGGACCCTACAGATCTGTTTTATCAACATAATCAAATCAAAACTTCGATCTCCTATTTTTCTATGCTAAAATCACATTTGTATATACATACGTACATCTAAAATATACATGTATATATGTATAATGTTATTGTTGTACATTGGTACAGACGATTTATTGCAACGAGCATAGCGTGTTTTATTTAACACGTTAAACACCGAGCTAATTTAGTTTATCTTCCCGTCTGCGCCACACTACACCGTGAAGCAAAGGTACATTTTTATCGAGTTAGTTCGATTCAATAGTATATTTTATTGCTTATAGAAATAAGAGAATGCCATTACAAGACAAATATAAAAGTACTACAATCTTTATTACTAAAAAATGATATATCCAACCGATCAGTTATCGTTACACCGTGTAAAGACATATTGTACAAATTCTATTAAAAACATTAAAATTAATAGGCTGACATTACTAAGTAGCTTCATCACAAGACGACCATGTACAGTATTCCCACTATAAATGTGCGAAACATATCGTTAAATGTGAAAATTTTATCGGTGTTTAACGTGTTAATCGAAAAGTGAAATAATGTTCTCCAATATGTATCGATGTCGTTAAGGATTCCATTGCTTTCAGTAAATTGTATTTAATAAAGAATTAATAAATAAATTTACACATTCGATGCTCGATACATAAAAGTATCATATATCAATCTTTTTTCATAATATAACGGCTGCAAAATGTAAAATCGCCGGTATGAAAGTGAATTTAAATCTAACAAAATCAATGTCAAATTGTACGGTACGATATACATATAGGGTGTTCAGCCATCCCTGGAAAATATTTTAATGGGAGATTCTAGGGGTCAAAATAAGACGAAAACCAAGAATACCAATTTGTTGATGGAGGCTTCGTTAAATATTAATTAACAATGAAATTAAAAAATGTCAAATCGTGCTGGAAAAATTATTTTCGGTTGCGGGGGTCAATTACAATCATTTTTGGTGAATAGATATACCCCTGAAATCCTAACCATTTTCAAGAAAAAAATTCGAATATGTTGAAATTTTTCGGCGAAAAAAAATTTTTTCAAATCGTTCTGAAAAAATTGTTTTTAGTTGTGGGGGTCAAGGACAATCATTTTTGGTCAATAGACATACCACCGAAATCTTACGCACTTTCGAGAAAAAAATTCTTTACTGAAACTATAATGTCTGACCACACCATTGATATGTTTCACTGAAATTTTATGCGAATCTTTAAAACGTCATAACTCCTGAACAGATTGGACGATTTTAATGTTTAAAAAAGCAAACTACGTGTATTTTGGTGAAGAATATGTAGAAATCGTAAAAATATTCGAAAAGTTGTTCCTTGACTCCGCAAACTAAGAAAAACTCCATAAAAATGGTCAAATTTCCAAACGTCCATAACTCTTATAATAGCGAATATATTTCAAAGAAACTTTTTTCTGAAATAGTGCTCATGGGTACCTACAAAAAAGTATTAGACAACTTTTCTGTAGGGCTTCAAATGAAATTACTAAAAATCAAAAACGAATTTTTAAGAAAAATCGACAGGGGGTAGGTGCCTAAATTTTTCGACGAAAAAAAAATTTTTCAAATCGTTTTGGAAAAATTATTTTTGGCTGCGGGGGTCAATTACAATCATTTTTGGTGAATAGACATGCCCCCGAAATCTGGCGCATTTTCGAGAAAAAAATTCAGTACGGGCGGAACTTTAAACGTTAATAACCTTTTAACGAAGCCTCAATTGACAAATTGGCATTCTTGATTTTCGTGTTATTTTAACCTCCAGAATCTCCCATTAAAATTTTTCCCAGGGGTGGCCGAACACCCTGTATGTACGTCGACGTAACTTTTAATTCATGAGGCTACGTGATTAAATAATATAAATTAGTTAAGACATTGCTCCTTCCTCACACATATGCTTAATAATAATTAATATTTGCATCAATGACCAGATAATGGAACATTAGTTATTCTCGTTAGATATTGGTACATTTACCTTAACGAGATTCCATTGAACTGTGTACATATACATATGGCTGTCATGTACTATTTACGATCTAGTTGATGGCCAGTTTTCAAAATATCTTTGTCAAAGTTGGGGTTGCTTTTTTTTTTTTAATAAAAATAGTTATATTGTTAAAGCTGCATGTCTTTTGCACAACATTATTATTGATCTTAAAAGGCGATACTTTGAATAACAAAGATATAAGAAGCAATTACTTGAAATTAAGTGAATTATCAAACTCGAGAAGAACTAAGACCGTATGACAACAATAACCTAAAAACCTTATATAAATAAAGAAACATATTTCTTAAATTCTTAAAATGTCACATGAATAAATTCAAAGAATTTACTGTTTTTTTAATGCTACTTTTCCCCATTCCTTGTCCACTTTAATATACGACTTTTATAGTTTCGAACACATTTACTTTATAAAACTGACCTGTTTTGTACTTCAGAAAGCAACGACTCTACGAAATTATTGTATGTAAGTACATTGTTGTTACAGACGTCGTACATGCGATACGATATAACAAACAAACTGGTTTTAATTTCAAACATTATGATTAACGACTAAAACATGCACGTGTTGTCGATTTGAACGCAAATATAAAATATGCTTCGTTTATTGACATGTTGATCAATCTGTAACGCAACATCTAATTAGGACGTTTTGTTATTAGATAAATAAACATGTGTACCTACTTATTACTACTTTTCTCGCCTATTTACTTCGATAGAAGTTAGAACATCGATGTTACTAATTGTAAGCTGAAGCTAGTGACCGTGAAAATATAGTCAACGATTAATTAAAAATAAAATACCTATAATCAACCCGCATAATTAAACATATGTATATGTACTTACATCACCTATTAACACACTACAGAATTTCGAACGTTACATTTTCTAGACTGTATTGTGTACTATTTTATTGATAACTTTGTTAATCAGTGAAACTGACCAAACAGTGCCTCTATGCTTTGCGTAATTGTAAACACAAATTGTTCCTATTTTTTAATCTTGTAATTAATTGCTTATCTAATAATACCGATATCTGTATATTCTCCGACCAACTGAAATTAATTATACTTATGTATCTCTTCAAGAATTATCTTTCGTTTTGTGTCACAAAATAAAACCTATCGAATCCATGTCTGCAAGGAGTGTAAGGTTATAATTTACACAACAAATTGGAAATCAATTTCTATTACATAATATAAATCATATACATATTATGTTCAAAATGCTAACTTATTAATTTTAAATTATTACAAATCGCTCATACTGAAAACTTTCGTAAATTTGATCGTAATTAATTTCAAATCTCTTATCAAAAATCTAATACACCAATTATCCACACTTATAATGTAGGTTCTTTGTATTCTAGTAACATTACAGCTAAATCTTTATTGGGTATTTTCTCTAATTTCATTCTCATTCGTACTGCCAATTTATTTGGTTGTTTTAAATACATTGCAGAATGATGTACAGCAATGGCATAAGGAATGGGACACCAATCTTTTTTAACAATTTCTCTAACAAGAGCGGTTATATAACTTTCTATTAAAGATGTATCTTCCTCGAGTGGATAGAAATATTCTTTTAACGGAATAACCAATTGTTCTAAAGGTAATCTAATGTAACGCAACAAACCCGCATGTTCCGACCATAGTAGTTTTCTATAGTGAACGTCGTGCCTTTGTGCAATTAGCAGCAATATAGTCATCGAAAAACCATAATCACCATAAGAAGTTGAACAAAAATGTTCGCACATGATCGTGAATAAATCAGTAAACGAGTTAAGTCCTGGCAAATCTATTGTAAAATTAAATTTCTTATAATTATCTTTCAATAAAGATACGATGGCTTTAGTAAGTAAAGCAGATACGTCGCTATCTAAATATACTGTATCACATAGGTATACTAGAACTAATCTGCTGAATCTTAGACTTTGAGATAACTTTTCAACCAAATCAGGTAATACTAATTCTAAACTCAGTACAGCCAAGATAGTAGATTTATCTTCATCATTGCATGTGCTATTGTTTCTACATTTAGTATAAATGTGTACTACTGGTAGATAAAGCCAATCTTTAGGCATTGCCGCTTGATCCCATTCACCATTCAGTTCTACATAATGTTCATATAAAGCAGCCACGTCGCTGGTTAAATTTAATTTAATATTCTCGACATTTGGACTCAAATTTAATTTCTCTAATTCGTTTGCTATCGTTGCTAAACTTAATTTTTCTTTTGATAATGCAATCTGAAGCATATTTTTTACATCGGATGAAAAATCAGCAGGTAAAGATGATACAAGTTTTACAGCAATTTTCCAAATAATATGCGCTGTACTTTTGTCGAGTTTATCTTTAACAAGAGAAGCTGCCTTCACTATAGCAATCAAAAAAGATAACTCATATCTTGTGTACCATGATCTTTCTAAGCACCATTCTGTTGTTTCTAATTTTTTTAAATATTTACAAAGTTGTGGAAGGCTGAGAATTGCTTGAACTTCTTCTATAAAACAATGATTAATGAATACTTTTAAGACAGTTGCAAGAAATGGTATACAAGATTGTTGAGATACTATAGGCTGCAATTGTCCATCCTCTGTTAATATACCTAGATGAGGTAGAGAAGGAGGATCGCGTTCAGTAGCTGGCCTATAGCCACTCAATAAATTTGAAGAAGAGCTATAAAAATTTAATAACATTAACAAGTCAATAAACATCGGTATTTTTTACAAAAAAAGACTTAATATAATATGAAATTAAAAATAAGTCAAACGTAACTTACCTAAGTTTAGAAAATACTCGTGACCGAGATATTATCAATTTTTGAATTACGGAAGTATCATTGACTGCCAATAATGTTTCTGCAAGAAGTTTTGTATTGCCCCACTATAAAATAAAAATTGTTTAGTAAATATTTAACCTTTATATAATATTTGGAACATAAATATTTCATACAATAAATTAAATTTGAACATACTGTAACATTAGTTAAAGATAATAACTGTGTACTCCATTTCAACAATAAAATTGATATATTTGCTTTTAAAGATGTCAAGCAACTGGCAACAGCAATTAAATTTGCTGCATATTCACAGGACAATTCGGATGCATTTTGAATATCATGATTACTTAATAGAAGTTGTAACTGAGACAATAAAATTAATTGTACGCCAGTTAAACTGTCCATTGCCTCTCCGTGAAGTAGTAAAGTTTTCCATAGTCGTAAACTTTCGATGCTGAGATCAATACTTTCATTTCTTAAAAAGAAATTAATTACACTTTATATTTGCAACAACGTCTGTTACAAATAAAAATTAAATGTAAAATATATGTAAAAATTACCCTGCATCACAACAGATATACGAAATAATGCGTTGTTTAATTTTAAGGTTGTTCAACTTTTGGGCAACTGGTTTTCCTCCATAATAAAGTAAAATACGACAAAACCTAACAGCAAGAGTTACAGGAACTCCATAAACATTATTTATAGTTTTTTGCATTGCTACGAATAAAAATATAAATTATTATTAATTTATTGTATGTGTTTGTATATGAAATATTTTAACCCCTTCCCGTGCCATTTAGCTCGATGAAATCCAGGCCCAAACAGTAGGCGCAGTAAAAAACTGAGGCTAAACTGCTTTGTAACAGAGATTATAAGAATCGTGACCAACTATTGTGGCGTACTGATAGGAACTAAAACCCAATCACGATCGTGATTTGCTGTTCGCGAATCTGGCTCGTGATATTTATGTTTGGGTCAAAATCTTCATCACGAGTCTCGTTAAAGTACGGGAAGGGGTCGATACTTCAAATTTATAAACCTAAACGATCTGTAGATAATGGCATAAAGTATTCAGTGATTGCTTCTAATAAATTCGGAATGCTCATAATGTTTAATGCTGTTATATTTGAATATCTTGCGAGTCTGATTAATATTTCTAATGCGCATGTTACACCAACTGGCGGTGGTCGCATTTCACGCAAAATATACCTGCAAATAATTTTAATTCACTTTATAACTAAATTTCTACAGACATATACATTTTGTTTTAGTTACAAAAATAAAATTATTAAAAATACCTAATCCTTATGAATATATCAGTTCTTAATAATGCAGCTATTGCGTCTAATTGTACCAATTCATGATCTTTCAAATTACTTGTATTAGTAATATCAGTTTTTGGCGGCGTTATATTAGGTTCTTCGTAATTTTGAAAACCATACAATCTATCCAAACAAATTTCATCCTCTTCGCTATATAAAAAAGCTCTAAGTGCTTGTAAAGTTGCTGTTACTATGGCTACTGATGTATCATCTAAAGAAAACCTCAATAATAATAGGAGATTTCTTTGACTTAGCACAGGCAAAGGTGCTGGATGTAATGCTTTATCATACCAGCCCTTACGACTTTTATCTATAATATTTGCCAGTGTTGTAAGAGCCATGCAACGTTGCTGCTGTGCAGCTGATCGGCTTAATTGTAATAGTTCTTGCAAGGAATATCCGGGTCGTTCAGGTTCTTCTCCATGATGATGAAGACCTTTCTCGACTGGTACACTTTCGTCTTCATATGGCAATAATAAACCTAGCAAAAGGTATTAAAATTTTAATACACTTTTCATGTTTCCAGTACATACTTTTAAATAAGTTATTATGATCAATACTCGGACGGCAAAGCCTCAGACCATTTGAACCTACTCTAGTCGCGAAAAATAATAAAACAAGTAGCCATAACAAACCAAGAAAGGAAACAGTTTTTCTAATTTACTGGAAATAATAAGTATAGGATAAAATTTTATACTCTTGTGCCAAATCGGAATAAATATTATCTGCACTTATTTATTTTATTTTTTATCCCTATTAATGATTGCTATTATTTATATTATAAATTGTGATAATAAAAAGGAAAACGCGTGAGTACACAGATTGGAGTCCTGCCGCCAGTGTTAAAGAACAGCATAAGAAAATTTACCATTGAAATCGAAACGAGCATTGTATGGTACATCTGGAGAAGGTTCATCTTGTTTCTGTATTGGTATATCTTCCATCCACTTTAACTTTTCGCGTTCAAGAGCATCCATATGTACCCAACCCTTTTCTTTAGCCAGTTTCATTAACTCTATAGGAGGCTCTGTTACAGTTTCCTCAGATTTGTCTATTTGCATCTGTGTATCATCAGTATTCTTGGACATATCTTTACTGTATTTATCAACGACTTTTTCACGTTTATCAATTTGCATTAATGTAACATTATTATTGTTTGATAATTCTTTATCGTGCCTGTTAGAAATTTCTTTTGTAATCAATTTCTCTTCATCCATATATGTCACATTTTCATCTTTATTCAAAATATTAGATTTTTCAATTTTATCTTGATCCTCTTCTGCTTTTTGTTTTTTATTTCGTCTATCTTTTAAAAACTGAATTAATTCTGGTTTAAGCATCATCTCAAGCTTACTTTTCTCTCTTAATATATCTTCTTGACTCATTCTATTTAATCGTTCTAAATTTTCTTTGTGTATCTCAGTTGCCCATGATTTCTCTATAATAGTACTACCATTATTAAATGAAGGTTCACACTTCTGAAGATCCTCAGAATTGTGTGTCGCATTTTCTTCTGGGGAAACTTGTTGCCAAAATAAGCTTTGATTACCATCATTTTTCTGCAAAAGACTAACACTTAAACACCTACACGACAAATGTACAAATTAAAATTTACATGTTTTTATAACAATAGTACACGGTTGGTCACAAAAATATTTGGACGGCAGTATAGTTTTGCTATTTATGCTTTGTAGTTGAAGTAAATATACAATGAAGCATAAAAATGTCTTTAATTATGTTACAATGTAGTTTTTAGTTTCAGTTTAGTTTCGTTAATTAACAAAATTGCAAAAATTTTTTATTTATTACTTACAGTGTTTTAAATAATAGAAGAGTAACTGGAAATTACTCAATAATGTTACAAAAATATTTGGACATCATATTATTAATATTTATAAAATTAAAATAATAATTTTGAATTAAATATTAATATTTTGCTGTACATATTATAAGTGTGTTAGTATATTAAAATTAACATCAATATTCTGTCACTCTTCTGTGAAACAGTTTTTAACTTTTCTTTTAAATTTACTATAGTTTTTTAAATATTTTGGCATACTTATCTTATAAGTTTTTGATAGAATTCAGGTCAAAGAATATGTTAATGCATTAACAAATAAGCAAAAGCTTTAGTTTGTAAAAACGTATGTTGCGTCAAAAAGAACATACGTCAAATGTAGCCACTTAACTTGGGAACACTTCGTATATTTATTTCAATTACACAGCATAGTTACCAAAATTGTACTAATACTTAAATATTTGTTTAATCAACCATTTGTATAATTTGAGTTAAATAGGGATATGAAACTATATAGGTACCATATAATCAGAAACAAAAACGTCAGGGAAACCTTTGTCCAAAGCAGAAAAAGACTCCTCGTTCAATTTATAGTTGTTTGGGCCATATTTCTTTTCAATAATATTTCCTAATATTATATTAGATGGTGCAATTTGTATATTTTGAACAGAATCCTGTAATTTAGGTTTTAAATTTTCCTGAACATTTTCCTTGATTACAGGATTTAAAACATCGCCACCAGTTTGATGAGTATACACCCTATTGTGTATTTTATGTTTTTTCAATTCAGAAAATTTTGACCTTATTTTCCCACTACTTGTCTGATTTTTAGGCACTTCATCAGAACCAGTAATGTCAAAAGGTGCCTTTGAACCTCGTAAATTAATTACTTTTGCAGATGGTTGTTGTTTATTCATCAAAAATTCGTCTTGCATACGAAATAATTCTTCTTCGCCATCCGTTGGCTTAGGCCGCTTTAAAGTCGGACCACCATCCATAGCTTTTAAATATTTTACGAACACATTCAATAATTCAGTAGCTAAAAAATTATAACCTCTGTCTATGGGTATTACCTTAGTTTTTCGACATTAAACACTTTTAGGTTATGAATACCATCGAAGCGTTTATTGCTTACAATATATATTAAGTATTATTAAACATGTATTTCATTGATATTACACTTTTAAGTATATTTTATGTTCATTTTTAGGTAAAAATCATAACTCGATGTACGTTGGTAAAAAAACATTTCTTCCTTGACTACTTAACCAAACACGTGAAACACAATAACCCAACATCGAAACCCGCCATCAGTGTGGCCAGATCTGGCATAATTGAATGCATCGACGACGACATTAGTAACGACGAACTTTCCTTACCGTTTAACGGAGTGGTGGAGAAAGCCGACATATCCTACCACACGAACCACTTGTTACACCAGGTCAGCACTTCATGCAACTTCGGAAAATCGATAAAGAACGTGAACGGGAGTCTTTCCTTCTTGCTCTTGAACAGTCGAAGTCCGTCTACGCGGCAATTTCGAATTTCGACAGCCCAAACATTTTTACGTTTCGAGCTATTATAGGCACATACATATAAGTAAAGAATTATTATTTGAAATAATAGAATAGTTGGAAAATAAAACGTTTGAAAATAGCTTTCATAGTCTTATTTGATAAACTATTTTCAAACGATTCATTTTCCAAGTATTCTATTATTTCAAATAATAATTCTTTAATTTTATAACAAGGAATCTTTATTTAATATTTAATTAAATTTGTGTCAATTATATTTTTATATAGGATTACAAATATAGGATGTTCAGTTGTATTCCGGAGTTATTCCGTAACAGAGATGTTCAGTCTCTGAGTTGTTCAATATAAGAGTTGTTCAGTTTTTAAGTGTTGTTCCCAAAGATGGGATTTTCTTCGTCTTCAAAGAAACCCGGGTTGTCCCTTGGCCGCTGTTCGTGAAACATCTTCTTGACCATCTTCGGAACTCTTGATTGAATGTAAATCTTCAATTAAATTCTTCATCTCGCATCATGGTCCGTCTTGCTTGGTGGTTGAGGGATAACTTCCGCGAGCGCCCCAGGGGGCTCCCGTAGTGACCAAAAAGGACGGACCATGACGAGGGACCCAGATGTCATTTGTGCAACTTTGATAGATGAATTGTCCATCAAAATGAAATTAAAGAATCATTATTTGTAATAATGGAATATTTATGGTATATAATAGAATTTCTACATATTCTTCACCAAAATACGCGTTGTTTGCATTTTGAAACATTAAAATCCTCCAATCCATTCAAAAGTTATAATGTTTTAAACATACGCATGAAATTTCAAGCGAACATTTCTGTATGTTTAAAACATTATAACTTTTGAACGGATTGGAGAATTTTAATGTTTCAAAATGCAAACAACGCGTATTTTGGTAAAGAATATGTAGAAATTCAAAGAATATTCGAAAAATTGGTGCGCGGGAAAGAGCTTGCTATTTATGCAACTTTGTTAAACAACTTTCGATCAAGCGGTCTAACTGGCTGCTGATTGGCTGAATGGCTGTAACCCATAATCCCCTCCCGGTATAAAGTTGGCCACTGCTGACCAACTCCTCAGTACCCCTGGAGCCGCCAGGGGTACTCTGACGCGTGTTATTGGTTTCAAAGAACTTTCCTTTGGGTTCTTTGCCCAATTTAATATCAACCATATTACTTCGTTGGGATGTTCTGTTCCATTAATTCATATAATTGTTTCTTTTTTCAGTTTTTATCTAGATTACATCGTTGGGTTGCTATTTTCTTTGCTATTTTCTTTGCTTTGAACTTCGTTGGGTTGTTATTTTTCTAATTATTCGATTCTTTGCTTTGAACTTCGTTGGGTTGTTTGGTCTCTTATTTCATATAATTAGTTTTTATTTTTTCAGTGTTTAGGTCTGGGTTAATTCAATTAATTGTATTTTTCTTGTATGAGTATTAATTATTATTTTAGTTTTTGTTTAGATCAATTTCGAGGTTACCAATAGAGGACGTCGGATTCAACCGCTGAGGGGTTCATGCGCCGACGTAAATGTAAGCCGATTAAATTTAAGCTTCGTCGCGAATATAAAAATTAACGTCGCATATTTCTTTTTCCTATATTTCTTTGATTTAATTAATTTAAATTAATTCTCAATTTCTATTTTAACCTGATTGGTTTCACCTTCGACGTTAATTTTCAGTTTATATTGTACATTTTATTTTAAGCGCAACATGCCAAGTGATGGATTAATTAATAGATTCTCGTTTTCAGTTGTTCCCTCGTCTCTAGCTCCGATCACCGCTGCTTTGATGTAGAAAGCAAGTGATCGGCCGTTTAACTGGTTCGAAGGGTCAGTTGCCGTCCTCTGGTGAGACGATTCAAGGGAAAGAGTATTTCGGCCGTAGAGGGGTTCAGGAACTGTTCCTGTCTACGATAGCCTCGACTCAGGATCCCTCTCTTTGTTAGACATCCCGGGTTGGGTCCTGCGGGCTCCCAGCAGGATGCTTAGGAGAAATGGGGAACCCGTGTTGGGTGCGTCGATTCTCTTCCTCTTCAATCAGACTTGCTAAGAGGCAACGAGCTGACCCTTTTGACTTCGCTATACGGTTCGCGTCCCTCGTTCCTGGCACTATTGCATGGTGTATCGCGTCGTATCGCGTCGCGTCACCCACGATTTAGCTTCGTCCCTCTTTTAAACAAAATAATTATTTGGCATAATTCTATCTCTTTCTCTTCTATTTCTCTCTCTCTTTCCTATATTAGTTTCTAGGTCTGTAAAGGGGAGATCGATGAAACTTTGATTTGATAGATTTCATCTATCTCCCTTCGGGTCTCCACTCGCAGCAACCTCCTCGTGGTGAGACCTGGTAATCGGTGTTACCCACAATGAAGAACTTCATCATGGGTAACACCGAGCTAATGGCTGCAAATTTAAAACAATATAAATTTGATTTTTAATAAATTTGTTTAACGCTGTATGGAAATGTTGTCTGATACCTTTTTTTTATAGATGTCGATAAGCTCTACTTCCAGAAAAAATTTCAATGAGATACATTCACTATTGTAGAAGTTATGATCGTTTGAAAATTGACAATTTTTCTGATTGACAATGTCACTTTACGTGGTTAAGGAGCAACTTTTCGAATATTCTTAGAATTTCTACATATTCTTCACCAAAATACACGTTGTTTGCATTTTGAAACATTAAAATCCTCCAATCCGTTCAGAAGTTATAATGTTTTAAACATACAGAAATGTTCGCTTGAAATTTCATGCGTATGTTGAAACATTATACAGGGTGTTCGGCCACCCCTGGGAAAAATTTTAATGGGAGATTCTAGAGGCCAAAATAAGACGAAAACCAAGAATACTAATTTGTTGATGAAGGCTTCGTTTAACAGTTATTAACGTTTAAAGTTCCGACCGTACAGAATTTTTTTCTTGAAAATGCGCAGGATTATGGGGTATGTCTGTTCACCAAAAATAATTGTAATTGACGCCCACAACCGAAAATAATTTTTCCAAAACGATTTGAAAGTTTTTTTTTTCTCCGAAAAATTTAGGCACCTACCCCCTGACGATTCTTCTTAAAAATTCGTTTTTGATTTTTAGTAATTTTATTTGACGCCCTACAGAAAAGTTGTCTAATACTTTTTTGTAGGTACCCATGAGCTCTACTTCAGAAAAAAGTTTCATACAAATATATTCACTATTGTAGGAGTTATGGCTGTTTGAAAATTAGACAATTTTTATGAGGTTTTTCTCACTTTACAGGGTTTGGGAGCAACTTTTCCAATATTTTTGTAATTTCTACATATTCTCCATTAAAATACGCGTTGTTGGCTTTTTTAAACATTAAAATCGTCCAATCCGTTCAGGAGTTATGACGTTTTAAAGATTCGCATGAAAATTTGGGCAGATATTTCTGGCCAAAAATTATAGTAAAAAAAAAAGTAAAAGTACTAAAGTAAAAACAAAAAATTCGAATCTAATTAAGTTACTCAACCATTTTTCTATACATTATTTCATCTAATTAATTAGTTATAAACAATTTCTGGAAGCGATACTTATTTATTCCAATATTGCGCCAAAAGTGACAAAGTATCGCCATCTGTCGGAATGTTAGAGGAAGTATCCAAAGTATTGTCCCCTCACCCCCCAAGGTTTGGTGCACACGAATAGTATCGCCATCTAAGAACAGGTATCGAACTAAAAAAGTTACAGCTACCCCCACTCCTGCTACTCCTGATACGCAGTATGTACCTTGATTATTCGTTAATAACTCCTTTTCTGGGAATAAAATATGAACTTTTAGAATCGAAGAATATAGTATAGATCCTCGGCAACATTCAAGGATACTATTATAATTTTCACACCTTCTGGAATTTTTTCTAGAAAGTGGGTAGGATTTCGCAGGTACGTTTGTTCACCAAAAATTATTGTAATCGACACCTGCAACTGAAAATAATTTTTTTAGAACGATTTGAATCTTTTCAATTTCGCCGAAAAATTTAGGCGAAATAATTTTACAATAATTTTGGGTAGCTGTAACTTTTTTAGTTCGATACCTGTTCTTAGATGGCGATACTATTCGTGTGCACCAAACCTTGGGGGGTGAGGGGACAATACTCTGGATACTTCCTCTAACATTCCGACAGATGGCGATACTTTGTCACTTTTGGCGCAATATTGGAATAAATAAGTATCGCTTCCAGAAATTGTTTATAACTAATTAATTAGATGGAATAATGTATAGAAAAATGGTTGAGTAACTTAATTAGATTCGAATTTTTTTTTTTTACCTACCCTCTGTCGATTTTTCTTAAAAATTTGTTTCCGATTTTTAATACCTTTGTTTGACGCCCTATAGAAAAGTTGTCTAATACTTTTTTGTAGGTACTCATGAGCTCTACTTCAGAAAAAAGTTTCATTGAAATATATTCACTGCTGCAGGAGTTATGGTTGTTTGAAAATTAGACCATTTTTATTGAGTTTTTCTCAGTTTACGGGGTCAAGGATTAACTTTTCGAATATTTTTGCGATTTGTACATATTCTCCACTAAAATACGCATAGTTTGTTTTTTTAAAAATGAAAATCGGCCAATCCGTTCAGGAGTTATGACATTTTAAAGATTCGCATGAAATTTCAGGGAAGCATTTCTTGCCTCACATTAGATTTTCGGTAAAGAATTTTTTTCTCGAAAATGAGTAGGATTTCGAGGGTATGTCTATTCACGAAAAATGATTGTAATTGACCCCTGTAACTGAAAATAATTTTTTTAGAACGATTTGTAACTTTTTAATTTTGTCGAAAAATTTCACTACCTATTCGAATTTTTTTCTCGAAAGTGGGTAGGATTTCGGGGGTATGTGTAATGACCAAAAATGATTGCAATCGACTCTTGCAACCGAAAATAATTTTTCTAAAACGATTTGAAAAATTTTCTTTTCTGTCAAAAAAATTCAACACCTACCCGATTTTTTTCTCGAAAGTGGGTACGATTTCAGGGATATGTCTATTCACCAAATAATCCAAATAATAGCATATGTATATAATCAAAATTCTTCATATCTTAAATATAGGGTGTTCGGTTACCATTAATCATCCCCTCAAAAGATGACTAAAGGTAGCTGAACACCCTGTATAAATGCATTCTTAAATAAAAAACGCGGTAAATGTTAATGTACATTATTATTGTTTCAATCATAATACGAAGTTTGTGAACACAACGAAATTGAAATGATTACTCTATGTATGATAGAAATTGTATGCAATTGTTTCCTTTAGAATATTAAGTTCAAAACAAATCTGTATCCCTTTTAACATTCACCTGTAATAGTATTATAATTTTGTGTTTAAAAAAGTGGAGTTTATATTTTCTTCTATATTAATTTATTGACTTATCACAATTGGTTTATTATTTGTGGACATTTTAAAATAATGGTAAGCCAATGAATTATTAGAAATACAGAAGTACAACTTATAAATGAATCGATGAAAGAGTATCAAATCTAATATTAAAGAGTTAGAATTTCGGAGGCTCGAGATTCCAATAAACGCTCCATTGAGCTGACATCTTTACACCATCCATCAAGTCTTTGAACCATCCCAGCTATTTGACTACGATCCAACACGCGAGGTTGTACCCATGTCATGTTTACTGTTCCTGCTACTTGATCAATGGCGCCACGAACCAAACCTTGAGCTAAAGCCTTCATTACTAGTAATTCTACTTCACCGAGAGGTAAACGAGTTTCTTGAGAGATTTCTGTGAATGTCAACTGTCTGTAATAAAAAATACTTAACATTATCATTTAATTAACGTAAATTATTTGGCATAGTTATTTTATAATTTTAGTATTAATTTAGTATCATAACAAAGAAAATACAAACCTGTTGTTACCTTGCCGCTTGAAAGTCATTTCCATAAGGCACAGAAGAGAGATTTTTTGTCTTAATTTTAATTCCTGTGCAGCTAAATCAGCAACTTTGCTCCATTGTGGTTTTAATTTCTCTAACGCCGCAATATCGCCAGCATTGAAAGCTTGTAATAAATCAATCAACCAAGAGTTTGGTGTACCTTTTAGAGACTGTAAAACTGGATGAGCTAATAGTTCTCCAAGATTATAAACACCCTCACCTAAAAGTGCAGCCAGACCAAGGAAAAATGCATGTTGTTCTTGTTCTTGTTTACTTAAGCTGTTTAAATCGATACAACCCAAGTATCTAAAAAATCAAGTGTAAAGTATATTTGTTATAAGATTATGTTATCAGATTAATTTAGAACTTAAAATTCTTAGATGTAATAATACCTCAGAGCAGTGCGATAATATTCTGCGTGTTTGCCTTGTAAACGGTAAAGACGGCTGGCTAACAAATAAAATCTACCATGAACTGTGGTAATACCATCAGCATTATCCAACATCGCTTCTATTTCTTCTATTATCTTTTTCGTTTGTTCTTGATTATTTAACTTATCCAGCAAAATTTGCCCTCTAAGGACCTTACAGAGAGCCACGGCTTCATTACTGCTTTTAACTTTAGCCTCAGTTTTTTCCAAAAATTTAATTGCTTCTTCCTTATCTTGAAATTGTTGTATTACATATGCTAATATTTCTACCAACGACAAAGGGTTTATCCTAAATATAAAACATAAATAATTAAACCTGGCAATAGTATTATTTTATCCTTTTTTATCATACTTATCGAAAAATATTGTTTTCTATTCATATCAAAGAGTGAGGTTATGATATAATATTCTAAAAAAACATATGTATTATTCTTACTTGTTTTCAAAGGTAGATAAAAAGTTAACGTATAATTGTACCAAATTATCTCCTTTCAGAAGCGCTGGATTTTTCACAAATGTTTCTAATTTAAGTGTCAGCTGATGCCAAAGCCTGCAAGTCACCGTACGAGAAAAGGTCAGATTATTCTATTATAATATAAATGTAATTTAAAATATGTGATACACAATACTTTTTATTATATAGTTTCTCAAGTTGCGCCCATTCAGCAGCCAATTCTTTGTCTGCAACATTTTGATTTTGATTTAAATATGTGTTAACATCCTTCGGTGCCACGGCTGCCGCCATTTTTAACAACAATGACCGAAGCTGAATCAGTAATCAGTAATATTCAGTTCAACTGTTGAACCGTTCAAGTTGAATTTCAATCTGGAGTTACTAAAGCTGCTAGTAACTTTTCCTCAGATCGAGTTCTAACATCGTGAATAAAACAACATGAAAGAAAAAAATTTAATTCAATACTTTTGTTATTGCATATGTGATATTCTGTGTAAGTAATGAATTTGAATATCGTAAGTTATGTAAATATTTATTCAAAGCTTTATGTTTAGGTTAAACTTTAATATGTTAAATATGCAGAGAATTTTTAAAGTTACTACTATATTATTATTATTTAACCTCCATGGAATTATTGCTTACCGGAATTTAACATTCTTACCCATTGTTTATGAGGCGGTGTATGAGAAAGAATATGAACTCCTCATAAATAATACTGTTGAATATGAATTCTTATACCCTACCAACAGTGTAAGTATTAATTAATTTACATAATTATTTTTATTATTATAAAAAATAATTATTTATATCATTTATTTTTACATATTTAGGAAATATGGATGGAAACTGCTAGAATAAAAGTTGAAAGCAATGCTACTCATGATTTACCTCTTATTGTAGTAGCTCGTCACAAGAAAGGAATTTTATCATGGCAAATTCCTCTAGTTGTAGATAGTTTATATTTTAATGATTCAATTTATAATAAAACTAGTCGGACTTTGTGTTCAACAGAAAATTATCACAGTGAACGGATGGATGTTAGAGGAGAATTTGTTACTATCACTTTATCCACTGCTAATCACAAAAATGTTTTGTTCAAGTTGAATGTAACGCATTATACAGAATTTTACTTGAGGTATTATAGTGTATTAAATGTTGGTATTAAATCAGGAGTATGTAAATAAGTTTATTATGCCATTAAACAAAAAAACAAGAAAGAATAACAATTGTTTTGTGGTTTTCTATATAGAACAGGAGAGAAACGTTCAACGGAAATTTCTCCATCTGAACCTATTTATTATGGTTATATCTTTCAAGAGCAAATGAAAAGTCCTTTTGTTATTGTCCATGTTGAATCTGAGAGTGATATTTGTATGACAGTCTCAATACAAAATATATCGGTAAGAGGGTTTTAACATATCTCTATAATAATATGTTTACAATATTGTAGGATTCTAAAATATTTTCTTGCTTAGTGTCCTGTATTTGATTTAGAAAGGAATATTCAATTTGCTGGTTACTGGCAAACTGTTAGTCGCCAGGGTGGTATCACTGTGCCTGTATGTATTTGCCTCAGTTGTTAATGGGTAATTCTTTTATGTATTTTCCAAAATATGGAATACATAAAAGAATAGAATATTGTTTTGGTAAAATTTGATTAGAAGTTATATTGAAGTCTAATTATAATCTTTTAGAGAGAAGCATATCCAATGGGATTTTTTGTTGTACTTGTAGTAAAGGGTGATGATACTGACTGTTATGGATCACCTAATACAGTCTCTGTACGGAATAAAAATGTGTCACTAACAGTAAATCCTAGTATTACCAAACACGATTATGTGATCGCATCAAGTGTAGTGGTATCTCTCATTTTTGGCTTCTGCATAGTGTATGTTGTGGGCATAGCATTCTCAGTAATTAAAGAAGGTAGAAAAATTCATCAGGAGTTATTGGATAATCAAATATGTGAAAACAATGATTTTATACAGAGTCCTCTTACAGTAGAAGAGGTAAGATAAATATTATGTCTAAAATGCTTTACACCTAATAAAAAATTGATTCATGTATTACAGAAATATTCCTAATCACAGTTAATTATTATAATTAATTATATGAATTATTTACATTTTAGATACAGCCTCAGGTGTCAATATCTTCAGAAGATTCGTCACTAGATGAAGATGATATTGATATTTTGCAAGATGTTCATTCTGATAAAGAAGTGATACGAACGAAACTTGTACTTTCAGTTTGTGATTTGGCTCGCAAACATCCAAAAATTTTACGGCATAAGTCCCGATTATATTTTTATTATTTAGTAACGATTACCATCTTCTATACTTTACCCGTTTTGCAACTAGTAGTAACTTACCAGAACATACTTCATATTACTGGGAATCAAGATATATGTTATTATAATTTTTTATGCTCCCATCCACTTGGATTGCTGTCGGATTTCAATCACGTGTTTTCGAATTTTGGGTACATCCTATTAGGTGTTCTGTTTATATTGGTGACATATACTCGAGAAAAGCATGCAAATATGGAAAAGAACCAGTCTTACGGTATACCGCAACATTATGGATTATTTTATGCACTTGGGTTTGCTCTTATCATGGAAGGAATACTTTCAGGATGTTATCATGTATGCCCGAATCGAAGTAATTTTCAATTCGGTAAGATGAAATATATTATATACAGTAATGCCTTGGATATTGGCCGACATTTAGAACGAGGGGGTTGCCAGGTCGAGAAATGGTGTTAGCATTTCTTTTACTTTAACCTTCGAGTTCTTTGCTTACCCCGCTTTTCCTCCCAATACTGTCTGAGACTAACAAGTGTAAGTGAACAATGCTGAAGGTAGGGCAAACAGAGATTGTCAGGTGTGAGAAGTGGAAGAAACTGAGGAACCTTAAACTGTAACACAGGATTGAAACTGGTCAAAATTGAAGAGAGGTAGATCTAGGAAATCGAGTGATATTTTTTTTCAGAGAGTGTGAGTAAGATAGAGATGCATAAACATGGGATATCGAAATTTCACAGTAGATTTAAAAATATAAATATACTTAGTCATCAGGACAAGCGGGGGACAAATTCCAAAGGAAAATCCTGGTTAATTTTCAAGGCATCACTGTATTTTTTTTTTTTTTTTTTTAAATATGATATTAATAGAATTCGTTGTTATTCTTTCAGACACAAGTTATATGTACATCATAGCAGTACTTTGTATGATCAAAATTTATCAAACGCGGCATCCCGATATAAACGCTCGAGCACCGATTACATTTGGAGTCTTAGCATTAATCATACTAATAGGATTAATCGGCGTTTTGAATGGTTCCACCGCTTTCTGGATTATATTTACGATTATGCATTTGCTAATTTGCTTGTTTGTGACTATTCAATTTTACTATATGGGACGATGCAGACTTAAAGGTATCTTCAAAAGAATAATACAGGTAATATTATGCACTTAATACATAAGTTTCAGTATTATTTTTTTAGTTTTGTATCGAGCGAGTTACTTTTTTTAATAATCTATGTTCATTATTGACCACCGAATTCATATTTTTACAGTCTTGTAAATATGACGTTCACTCTGGGGTTAAAAATTTATTTAAACCTTTGTACCCAGGACGATTTATAATGCTTGTCATAGCAAATTTATGTAACGTTGGTCTTGCAGTGTTCGGAAATATAAGTCATGAAAAAAACTTTGCAACATTTCTATTAATTATATTAATGTTCAATTTAATGTTGTATACTATTTTTTATATTGGAATGAAGGTATGTATAGATGCATAATCAAAAGGTGTACTATGAACTAATGAATTGTGTAATATTTCAGATATTACACGGAGAGCGGATCCTTTTTCAACCATTAATTTATATTATTTTGGCAGTTGCGTTCTGGGTTGCAGCTATGTATTTTTTTATAAACAAAACTATTTCGTGGGCGGTTACACCAGCCCAATCACGCCTTTATAACAAACCTTGTTATAAGTTCCTAAGGTTTTTTGACAACCATGACATTTGGCATTTTTTATCTGGCATAGCAATGTTTTTCTCCTTTATGGTTTTGCTTACCCTAGACGATGATTTAGTCGATGTACATCGAAGTCAAATACTAGTCTTTTAAGGGTAATGATACGAACAGAAGTTACTCCTAATTTTTTTCATCTCTTTATGAGGATATGATTGTGTATAATATACATTTTACCTTGATATTAACGAATTAAAAATAGTATAAAATATATATGTATATATAAAGATCATATAGCAACTATTTTGTATTAAACACCTTAATTTTGTTAAATATTCAAATTCATAAAATTTTGTATTGTCTGTTCCTTTCAATTAACCTATTCTTAATAAATTTGTTTCTAAAGAGTAGATAAATTTTGATATTTTGTATTACGATCGAAAAACAGCATTTAATACTTTAAACTTACCCATTGATTCTTCTCTCAACAAAATGGAGAGATATACATGCCTATTAGTAGTCGTTCGGTAAAATCAAACGCAACGAACAGACTTTTCTAAAAATAAATATATATATATATATATATATATATATATATATATATTATATAACATATATATAATATTATACATCATTTCTATATTCATGAATACACTTATTATAAACAATGGGCATACTTTGCCACAGTTTAGGAATCGGCAGTGACACTGTCTGACACTCGATAGCATCACCGTTGAACCTTACTAAGCACAAGTTCATTTTGCTCCCTACCTTCAAGTAACGCTATCGATAGAAGCAATTATTAACTTTGCGAAATTATACTATTCCCGTAGAATTTACTATTGACAAGATGAGAAACGAGTGTCTGTACAATTAATTCTAACGGAGTTACATACACCAGGTACGTGGATAGACAGAAAATTCTGATATTTCAAAAATATTAGGATGAAGCGCTGGAGTCGTGGTGTTCCTGAGTGGTAGTTTCTAACTGCGATAAAGTTCTGTGTAGTTCTGCACGTTCCGCTGGCTGTAGTCTGTGAGCGATTTCTAGAATTGCAGTTAACCTCACTTCTGGACAGGCTTCGAGAGCTTCTTTAATTTGAGAGACGATCGCATCTTGTGTTACACAAGTAACGTTACGCGAAACGACACTGTTTTCGTTTTCACGTTGACTCTCCAACCAATTTGCCACCGTTTCATCTTTATCCCACAAATAAGATTCTGTAGGTCCTTTGTCCTCTATGAACCATCTGCGCAACATCGCACCGACTTGTCTGACGTCGAGACGCGGTTGAATCGTGAGAATCTTATCCATTAATTGATCTTCCAACAGTCTCCTTTTCAATCGCCAGTAAAGTAATTTTCGCGCCTTTTGCCACGGAATAATTTCATGAATCGTGTTTTTCTCGAACATTCTCTCTGGTGTATCATGAAGATCTGCAAAATGTACTGCGACCTGGTGATATATAGGATTCAATTGTTGTTCTCTCTTATGTATTTGAGCTTCGATTTCTGTTCGCTCCTCTTGTGAATTGGTTCCAGACAATTTTTCCTAAAATAACCGTGCTTTATAAAATTTCAGTCTGTGTATTACTTTCATTTATATTTTCACCCATAAAAGAATTATTTACACTAAGAAACTATCCCCCTCCGAATTAAACAACTTTTTTGCATTTGTCTATTGTTTACGAAACATTTGCATTTTTCTATTTAAAACGTATACTATAGATAATGTTATCATTTAACATTTAGAAATGTTAGTTAAAATATTTCACATGAGAATAGTTTTACTTACTTTCAATTTTTTAATTATTGGATCCACCCTGTACATAGTTTTAAGTATATCTTTAGTTCTAAACTTTATTTCAACTATGGCCTCAGCTTCTAGAACTCCAGCTCTGCTTGTATTGTCAGCGAACATTTCCATGTATCTGGGATTTATGGTTGGATCAACTACTGCCCACGAACCGCCTCTCAATTCTCCATTCGGTGGAATATATATAAATATTGGTTTGGTATACTCTCTTAATCCATCTACGATGTAGGCTCCGAATTTTATGATTTGCTCGTACATGTCTGTAAAACAATGATGCATGATTATCAACTAATAGAGAAAACATCAAAACGATACTCTTTGTAAGTATAGAATGATAAATACCTTTCATTCCACCAGAGAATCCTCTCCAATTGGCGAATATGAAAAGTGGTAGTTCTTCTTTTCCGAAATCTTTGATAGCTTGTGCGGTTTTATACGCGCTATCAGGGAACCAAACTTGTCCAGCTTGAGATATGGTTTTAGCTTCTGAATCCAAATTAGCAGGGTCGGCAGGTAAATGCAACTCGACAGTCCTTGTTTCTACCGCGATGACACCGCATGGTATTCCACCCAATCTGGCTCGTCCCGTTACTACAGTTTGAGCCCATGGTCTCATTATTTCCTATAAATATTAAAAGTCTTAAAATGTTTGAGTTGTCTCTGAGTAGAAAATGCTGGATGCTGAAGATCACATTCCCCGACTTTGTATCAAGCTAAGCTAACTTTTTAAATTATATAATAAGAGGGTGACAAGTGATTATGAGCGACCAATATTTTCTATCCTGAGCACAAGTAAATATTAAGTTCAGTAATAATAAGTTCGTGTTATCTAAAATCGTTGCTTAGCTCCACTGAATAAACCATTTAAATCATTTAAAACACACAGAGGATAGAAGACAACTTGTGTCTAAATATTTCTAACAACGAAGAGTTTTAGAGTAACGAGATAAACAAATTACTAGATAGATACCAGAAGATAATAGAATAAAATTGTGTGTACAAAGCTAATTAGATATCTTTGAAACTAAAATAGTCTGTAATACAAGTAATAACGATGCTAGTGTACCTGCCAAGATCCACGATCAAAGAATCCACTTTCCCAAGTGTTTGTTTCATTTTGCAAATATCTGCCCTCGAGCATCCATCTTGGATCGTAGGCTGCTTTCGTGGGAACGTAAGTAGTTTCTCTATCGATTGGATCGGGGCACGGCGATGGTAATATAGGAAGAGGCGCACCCTTATGTTTAGGACAGAAGCTTAACCATCTTAGAGCAGTTTCAACACCATCTAAATCTCTCTCGTCGGTCGTATGTGAAACACCATTATAATGCATAATCTGTATACCACCCAATTGATTGTTACTTGCGTATACTTCACGACCTAATACCGCGTTTAATGCTTTATAACCAGTTAGGATAATGTGCGAATTCTCTATTTGAATGACCCTCTGTCCAAGACGCAATAGATAAGCCCCAATACCAATAGCTCGACAGGATACAATGGAAATCGTGACTATTTCCTCGTAAGCTCTGGATGTTTCTCCAGCGATCATACCAGCATACTTCAAGTTCTCTACTCCAAGACCATCGTCTTTACCGATGATATCTGTAATTTTGTAACGAGATTCTCCATGATCCTCGATCAATGAAGCCTTTACGGAATTAAGCGGTGCTAAACGCGCGTAATCATCCGGCGAAAGATAAATATATTTAAAGCCTTTCTCTGGTTCTTTCTCGTCGTCCCAAGCGATTTTAAACAACGCTTTCACTTCTTCTGCCAGACCAATACGTGCTCCAGAATTCGCGGAGAAGTAAATCCGGGGGATTCTAAGCTGTCTAGCTCTTTCGGACGCTTTGCAGAATAGTAAATCTTCTTTCGGGCCGAAAGAACCAATTAAATGCGTCAAATCATTTGCGATTAATATAACATCTCGACCAGTATCCGGATATTCTGGCGTGTATAGTCTGAACCTCCAAGCTACCATGCCTACGTTATTCTCGCCGGGAAGACGTTTTTGTTCCACTAGATTATCACCCTCCAACACTAATTCCACGCAGTCCATTATGGGATTTGGAATAGTTATGTTGCAATTTGGTCGTTCCTCTATATATTTGTGCCAGAACTTTTCTGTTTGTTGTCTAAACATATCTGGCAGATCATATACATAAGTTGTACCAGCACTCTGAGCCTGAAACCGTTTCGCTTGAAGATAATCTTTGGTTAAATATGGCGTGGAGATCGGTAGACCGTGCATAGGCCCTGGTCTCCAGGTAGTATTTGCCATCGCCGAAGGACAGGACTCAAATCGAATAATACCAGTCTTTGAGTCGGTTGCCTCTGTATAAAGATGTAAATCTATACTATAACCACTATCATTGGCGATGCACAAGCGTATAGTAGATATTGGTTTTCCCGGGGATGGACGAATTGTCATTTTGATTTCAGCCTGACGTACTCGTAATTTCCATAATCTTGGGCCGTATCTGAGTACCATACTGGTCACACTTTCCTCTATCCTCGCAGGATCCATAATAACCGTGGGTACAAAGTTCAGGAAAATATGATTGCACTCTGTACGCTCCGCAAATGGATGAGAGAATGCAACTTCTAATTCGTCCATGGCCTCTAACAAAACCCGTTCACCTTCGTTGTGAAGATAATCAAAACTAGCCTCTTTCGTGATTAGATCGGAGTGTCGTATGATCGAACGAATGAAGAAACGATAGTCAGTGACTTGTTGGCCTTTGGCAACCTTTGCATGACCAAGATAGAGATGCATCTTTTGGTTTGAGGTAGGTAAAGCTTCGAGATCGTAGGTTCTCATTCTGTTTAATTCTAATTGGAAGGCACAACCAGGTTCCAAATGCCGATAAATCTTATCTTCCATAAAACCGTCCCTTTGACGGAACGTAAAGAATTTTGGGAATTGTTTTTTCTTTAGAGCAGCGAACGTGATCCTTTTGATACCCCGTGATATCAATTCCTCCTTATTTGTGGCGCACCATTCACCAAATAAGTTTGCCATAAAAGTATCGTCGTAATTATCTATTTCTTGGATAGCAATGCTTAAAATGTGTACTGGTTCTGCAGGTCTCTCGCCAATTTCTACGATCGGTCCAGCAGTTTCTGCAGTACTCAGCGACACGTTTATAGATGTGCTGTGCCTTGATTCGCTTCCCGCTGCCTCCACTGCATCCAAAACCCTAGTAGAAATTGTAATTGGCGAAGACAGATCTTCCATGAGGTCGAGCACTTCGTCCGAATACCGGATAAATTGTTCCATGTCTTGGAAAGCTGCCATAGCACCGATTCTGTGATTAACTAGAGACTGATTCTGACGATTGGGATGATTGTTGGGTAACAAAAATTGGAAGTATACGAGTGGCACTTCGCCTGATAGTTCTATATGTTGTAAACAGGTTAATTCGTAACTAATGTATGCTCTGCGAACGTAAACTTCCAAGGCGGCGTTGCAAACTGCACGGTTAGAATGATAAAAGAAGTCGTGTAATATATCGAAAATAGAAGTTTCAGAGAGGATCAGTTTCTGTAGATTTTCTGGATGGAAGTCGTGACCGTACATGTCTACCGCCGACAAGAATATCGATTCCATTTGGTTGTGTCTCAATTCGTAAGCAGGTTGATGAGCGGCGATTAAGACTTGTCTGGCACGCAATGCAACCCGACTGTGTTCCGTACGATTCAAGCTCGTCAGTTCTGTTAACGTGCTTGATAATTCGTCGGTAAGACCAGGCTCGTTCGCCCAGAGATGATCTATCAGCATAGTTACCAAGATGTTCTTCTTTGTAACGTGATTGTGACTGAAGATCATAGCCGTTACCGTAGCCACGTCATCTTTGTGCTGTTCTATTAAAGCTGAAACGCACTTATCATAATGCCCTTGTTGGAATTGACTCTCAACGGTGTAGTACTGTCGAAGAAGCTCGTGAACAGCGGTCTTCATCCTTCCTCGTATTCCGTTTCTATACTTTTGTACTAACTGAACTATAGCCTGAGTGGTTAAGAAGAAGACATCTCGGTCAGATCGCTTCGAAAGACTGGCTGCGTGTCCATCAATCACAGCAGCAATTTGCTGACTTGGGAATTGAGCCAAAACAGAGGTGATGTTTCTTTCATAAAGTGACATCAGTTTTCTTATTTTCTTCTCAACGGAAATTGGAATTCTACCCGATATCGTTGCGATCACTTCCTGAATCTCGAGCAAAGGCAGACTAGGATCGCGAAGGGAATTCATAAATTTTTCAAGCAGGTCGCGCACTCGCGGTAGGTGATACGGATCTGGTAAACAATATCCTGCCAAAACATTTTCCAAAGAGCTTCGATACTTAGTGTGAAGATGATTCAATTTCTCGGATACGGCGGGAGCTTCAGTTTCTGGGAACTGACCCAGGTATTCTTGAGCTTTTGTTACCAATGATGGATCGTCCAATTCCAAATGTGCAATCAACGTACCGGCTTCAAGGATAGCACCCGGCCTTTTAACGTAGAAAACACTGCCAGCTTCGCTTGCCGTTACTGTCATTACCATTTTCATGACTTCGATTTCTGCATAGGCTTGTCCAGAATTAACATGACCGCCATCCTCGACCAAAAAGCTAACCAATTTTCCGGCCGAAGGTGATCTCAGCAAAGAGGGATCGTTGTCTTTCTCAAAGATACATGTTTGATTTCCTATGATGATTCTGTAACGATCTACTTCTTCTCTCATGTAAGTTGTGAAACTAGCACCATCCAGAGAGAGCAGCAAACCTCCGTCCGACAATCGGTGTACTTCTACTTCTTTATAGGAACCATTCATAACAAGAAAATAACTATTAGGACCTGACTTGGCAGCCTGTACTTTGTATTTGTATCCATCATTGATGAGTTCAACCTGAAATAGAAGCGCGATCCAAAGTTTTGTTAAATATATTACAGAAGGATTTTTGTTTGTCGTTTCAAAATCTAGTCTTCTTTTAAACAAACTGTTTCGTTTGTTATTTAAATATTTAGTAAGAATTTTTTTTATACAATTTTTATACATAGAAGTAAAAAAACGGTGCTACTTACATCCATGACATTCTCTAAATCATTGCTAGCTTGTATTTGTCCTTTTTCCAATGCTGTTTGGAATCCAGTAAAAGCGGCAGTAATAGTCCTATCAGCGATATGAAGCGCACCGCACGTTACCGCCAACAATACGTCCGGTTTGTCGCTTCTAACACGTTCAGCGATCAACAAATCGAGCCAAGCTGTATCTATACTATTTTGTTGGAAGGATTCCGTTTCTAATAATGTGATTAAATATTCGACGGTCGTTCTGAAATCTCCTCTGATGCACAACTCCTTCAATGCTATGACCAAATTTTCTCTAGCTTGATTACGATCCTCGCCCCAGGAGAAACAATGGCCAAATTGTGAATCAGCGAATTCGTGAAGACCACCTGAAGCTCCTACCGAGAAGTAACCCCAGACATTCTTCGAGGATCTGAAGTTTAATTCTTGAACAGTACCCGAACTTGGCTTGAAACCTGAAAAGAATACGTTGTTGACGTTCACGTTTCTCTCTTCCTTGCTATTCTTTAATCTCAATATCAGAAAGTTATTTCGTATAAACATAATCCTCACCTTCGTCAGGATTTTCACTAGTGATTCTCGCTGCGATAACATGACCCCAAGGCTGAGGTTTATGTTGCGGCTGATCGAAATCGATGACGCTGTCGCCCCACGGATTTTCACCATAAAGAAGCCGAATATCTTTAATATGGTGAAGCGGTAATCCCATGGCAATTTGAAGTTGGGCCGCCGGTAAATTTACATCCGACACCATCTCCGTGCAAGGATGTTCCACTTGGAGACGCGGGTTCAGTTCCAAGAAATAGTACCGTCCGGAAGTGTCGTAAAGATATTCGACAGTACCTGCGCTAACATACCCAACCATTTTGGCCAGCCTTACGGCAGCCTATCACGAAAAAAAAACATAATAAAAATTATTTTTTCAAACGAGTAACAAGTTCATTTTATAATCATAGTCGAATTCGGTTATAACAAGAGCATGGGTATAAAGATATCATGGCTATAACGAGCAAAAAGCCACGATGATTTTAATATACGTTTTTGTAATAAACAAACTACACAGATATACTGTACTTGCAAATTTTAAAACAATTAATGCGGTCTATTTCGAATTCGGAAGAACATAATATGAATATACAAAAACAAAAGACGGTAAATGATTAAAAAAGGGGTATTTAAATAAGTTTCATTTAAACTTGACCAATATCTCTAAAAACTCATTAGTTTATTGACCATTTACTTTTGTTATTTACTTCCAGTACAATATTTTTCTTCTCTCTTTTCTTATCTTGATAAACGTATTGTAGTTTATACAAGCACATTAATATAAATAATATTTATATCTCGGGATATTTATCACTCGAAATGTCAGATGTACTGGCACTGCAGTCAGAGCTGAACGTGAATATTTTTGCATCGTCATATTATACACAAGTATACGAGGACACGGAGCATGTTTGAATACGAACGCTTGAATTTATAGCGTAAAGAATAAACAAAAGGTGTGTGATCACTCAAGATACCAGACGGATAACTAAATCCTTTCTAGACATAAACAAATAAAAAGAGAAAGAACGTGCTGATGCAAGGATTAACAATTGTAGGAAATGCGTCTGAGAATCAGTATGTACAGAAAAAAATTACTGTCAGAATCGACGAACAGAGTTTTATTTGAAAATTTATGGTTCTAATATACTGGGTGATAAAAGTGAAAGAAAAAGGTGTAGTAAAATAAAACAGAATGCGTGGGAAGATATTAAATATCAAAGTAATTCTAATGTGTTACAACTGTTTCATCTAGATGTAATCTGTATTAAATTTGAATGAAAATACATTTAGAAACGATTTGATTTGAAATTTTGATGAAGAAATATTGGTGTCACGGCGACAAGCTTCGAGATCGTATCATAAATTCTACTACATTATCGACTGAAAATGATCAATTCTTCAGGGAAAACGTTGTGGCCGAAGGCGAGTATAATTATGACAGAAACAAATGCTCGTGTGTTTCAACTGAAATCGTTGATGCACTTGATTGTACATTTCCGAGCATTCAAATTATGATCAGAGCCAGTATCTGACAGCGACAACGAACAACGTCTCGATAACAGACCGTATTTCATGTTTCAACTACTTAGCGGAAAGCTTACATAAGTCTGGAGAAAATATAGAGACAGATTGTTTTTATGATAGTTGTAACAAAAAATCCGGGCTTGATTCAGGGAATCATTCCAAAAGATATCATACCTTAAAACATTATGAAATGTAAATATACATTAATGAATTCATGTATAATTGATAAAATCTCATGAAACGTTAAAATGCTCTTGAGTACAAAGAGTTAAATCATGATAATGGCTTGTTTGAACACATCAATACTACCGAATGGGAAGATACACGTTTAGACTATATTACCAGTTCGTTAAAGAGGGCCTACGAGCAAGGGTAAAAGTTAGGGATTTAGTTATGAAATAATCATTATATTCCTCTAATATGTCTTTTTACGTATACTCTAATTAAAAGAAACCCGTACTTTAATGTAACAGTCAATATGACAAGTTTCAATAGAGATAGATAATAAGATTTTACAAGGCCTTGAAAGCTTTAAATGGGAATAACTATAAAATATTGAGTTTCTGACCCTATAATTGAGCTCTCCTTGCAAGTTAACTGAATACTGACTGAACAATAACTGAGTATGACTGCAATTAGTTATACTGCTTTTAGAATCATATCATAGTTTGAAAAATACTTGGATTTATAATTACTTTCTCCATTTCCTCGAAAACTTCAGGTTTGGCAATCACGGCTGGAGCTTCCTCAATGATCTTCTGATGTCTCCTCTGAATGGAACAATCACGACCGAACAACGAAATCGCGTTCCCGTAATTATCAGCCAACAATTGAACTTCCAAATGCCGCGCGCACTTTGCCAGTTTCATAATAAATATAGGAGATCCAGGTATCTCAGTTTGTACCTGCCTGAGAACAGTTTTCAGGGCTCTTAATATAAATGTTCATTAAAGTATTACACGGACTACATTTTCTGCAACAAGATATTATGACTTACCTAAACAACGTGGGCAATTCTTCAGCATTCTCTACTTTTCTGATACCTTTACCACCACCTCCTTCGCTGGCTTTTACCATTATGGGAAAGCCTATTTTATTGGCAGCTGCTAAACATTCTTCGGCCGTCGATACACATCCCTTTTTGAAGAGCTCGGAAGATATCTTTATCTTCTTTCCACTGTACTGAGCTTTCAGTTCTGATCCTGACCAAGGAAGCGTCGGTACCTCCGCGGTTTGCGCCACTATACTGGACGCGATTTTATCTCCAAGAGCCCACATCGCTCTTTCGGATGGCCCTAAAAGAATTGTTTATTACTTTGATAAATTGTGATACAATTATAATGTACAATAGTATAATACAAATATAATTATCGCCGTAAGAACTATCGTTTGCTTCTATGGCAGACCTAACACTGAACAACGGTCAATGACAAATTGAACGATTAGGCGTACAATTAAAGTAAGGTGCGATTTAATAGAAAATGTAGCAACGATATTGCATGTTGTCGACGTACCAATGAAACTGATGTTATTTTTGTGAAGCAGTTCCGGTAACTTTGGATTTTCAGAAGCGTGACCCCATCCCGCCCACACCGCCTGGACCTGAGTCCGTATGGCGATGTCGATGATCAGCTCCACGTTGGCGTAATTATTGTTGTTCGTTCCACCGGGCACAGGCACGTACTGATCCGCCATTTTTATGTATTCCGCGTTCGCTTTCAGATCCTCCGGGGTGACCATCACGACGAAGCGCACAGCGCGTTCGTTCTTGAACATCTCGTAGGACCAACGACGAATCGAACGCATACATTTCACCGCTGCTATTCCGTTGTTGGCGATGAGGATCTGCAAATTAAGATCTTCGATGAGATCGAGAGCAACAATTCGCCTTGAAATTTTGCGACTGCCAAAACGTAAGGGGGTATTGCTGTCCAGATTGTCATTTTTTCGACCCTTTTTGTGATTTTTTTTTTAACGAGAGGTAGTTTTGTACTGAGATTTTGCAGACACATCTATTCATCTTATAACTATGTACAGTATTTTTTTCATAAAAAAATATTAAAAATTCTAAGAGTTATAACTTCCTGTTCAAATGCGTTTTTTTTTAAATGGCTTCCATGATGTTTCAAGATCTAGCTGACCGATTGACTGCAAATTTGGAGAGAATATTCAGCAGACGCGCCTTTATAGCTGGAATTAAAGATTTTAAAAAATATTGAGTTTTACTATTTTTTTTAATATGCTAGAGACAAAAGAAAGGTTAAAGAATAGAAATTCGAAACTTGAATTTATAATAAGGAGTTATAACTCCCACAATTTTTAATAGTTTTTTATGAAAAAAATACTGTACGTATTTGTAAGATGAACAAATATATCTGCAAAATCTCAGAACAAAACAGCCCACCTATCATTAAAAAAAAAATTACAAAAAAGGCCGAAAAAATTTTTTGGAACTTTGGAGAAGTGCCTCTGAAGAATGTAAATAAAGAATTATGTAGCTTGAAATTAATAGTGGCACCTGAAAGACATAGAATCTTATCTGTACTTAAATAAAATGGCTAAAAAACTATTCACCTAAGTAAGAAGTCAAATAATTTTACTACACAAATACGGTAAAAGTGGAAGAAATATCGCTGAGGAATTAAACGTATCAAAAAACGTAGTTTTCATATTTTATTTCTATATTCCCATCTGGTCGTCCAAAAGTAACGTCTAAACAGGAGTTCAAGTTCATAGTCATCGCGAGCAAAAGATATAGAAAGTTAACAGCACTGGAAATTAGGTCAGTAGCGAATCGAAATCAAGATAAGTTCCCTGACGACCGTTAAAAAACGTTTGAGAGATGCAAACTAGTCTGGTCATGTTGTCATTCGGAAAACCACTTCTTCGACCAATAAATTAGAAGAAACGTTTGTGGCGAGCTAGAGAATATACAAATTGGATAATCGAGGAGTGGAAAAAGGGACTTTAGATCGACGAGTCTAACTTCGAAATATTTGATTCATAGTAATCGACAATCAAGCAATGAAAGGAAATTGGAACTCTCATCAGTAGACTGCGGATCTTTATGCAAATTCAAATTTTTATTAATAGAATTAATGAAATGGGAGCTTTGCAGAGGGCTATCTCAACCCCTAAATATAATAATTCATATCTCACTTTAAGTATTTCTTATATTTTTGCATATTAAATGCATTCTGTAGTTTCTTGAGAATTAAAATTTCTCATAAATGCATAAACATCCGCAGTCTACTTATCAGAATCGATGATTATTAGAACAGCATGCAGTACTATCTGGATTTTATTTAACGGGCCGAGGTTTCACGATACAACATTCAAATGTTCAGAGATTGTGTGCAAAATCAAGAACAACAGGGAAATCTAAAAAAAATATATGAGTAATCACCACAGTCACTTGTCACTAATTAAATCGTTGTGAGAGGAACTTGATCGATACGATTGCAAGCACTGTTCTTTGTAAAAAAAAAATTGTGGAAGTTACTAAATGAATGTTGGAAGAATACATATTTCTTAAAATACAATCGTAAAATTAATTTAAAGGATGTTTAGAGCTATTCAAGTAGTAAGTTCATATTTCGACGAAAATGTTAAGTACGAAATTAGTTTGTAGCGTTGACTTGTGTAAACTCTAAATGATGAAAAAAGAAATTTCCTATTAATATCCTTCAAATAATTGCATAATTCCTGTTATAATTTCTATGCGACCATCGCACCCAAAGGATTAAAGTAGCATTACGTAATATGAAAATATAAAATGAGGTGCTCAATGTATTTACAGAGACAAGGGAGAATATTGCGAATAAAAATAATTTGGTACGATTTTTAAAAACCGTCAGTATTTTTTAATACATTCGAAGATACTCGATACGCCTATTTGTATTGGATCGTCCTATATTTCTAGGTGAAATTCTTAATTACTTCAAGGTCACACTGATGATTATTTTTTTTTAAATCTAATGATATGTCTATATATTTATATTGCGTTGAGTGACGCTGAAACAGGTATGAACGAATGCATTATTCAAGGTCATTTAAGGTCAGTTATGAAGCTTTGGCCGGTTAATGTTCATTGGGAATCGGTACGGTGAGTGAGTGAACATACTCGAGCAGAACGATACATCTGCGCGTTGAATGACCCGCTTTATTATTGTTATTATTAATAGTATTATCACAATTGAAACTGTTACCGTTTAATTGCCAAATTTCGTAGATTCTTTTTTCTATCTTGATACTTAAATTACTTTTTTTTTTATTGGTTTACAGTTTATCATTTATTTATTCGTTAAAGGGGCCTTCTACCGGTCGGAGTTGCGTTTATTTCGAAACGAAATCCAAAATGAAACGTTGCTCGGTTATCCAATATATTTCATTTCAAATGGAACGATCGTGACACTTTTATCTACGAATAAAAAATTCCCACCATACGACGTTCTTTCCTGTACGCCAACCAACTTTCATTTGAAATATTTTTTTCTCTCTCTCCAAACGTGTAACGGGAGCCACATAATTTAGACGGATTCGAACGTCGAACTGTGGCAAACGATAAAAAGATAAGATATGTACGCTTTAATAAGAAGCGCGTAAACGTAAAAAGAATAGTTTAAAGTGCAATGTTCAAGACTCGCCTAGATATCAAGGAATGTATATACCACGACAGATGTAAAACGTGCACTTCTCTCATCGCTTGCGAACAGTATCGACGATTTTCAATTATAATTTTTATTTCAAAAGCGAGACTATAGGCAATTTTTTGACGAATCCTTTAAGCGTTCGATTGTTAAAAGAAATTTAGGTCGAAGGTGGTAATTGATAATGAAACAGACCTTATTAATAAATGAAACACAGACACAGCGTGTTAGGTTTCTACTCGTTGAAAACGAACACTTTATAGAAAAATTCCAGATCATGGGTAGATAAGACATCTTACCTTATTGATGACTTTGCTACCGCCGAAACGATGAACAAATTCCTCAGGTGTGGCGATGGTGAAGTCCTTTTCTTGGAGCCTACTCTGCGCTTGGATCATCACCGTGCCCTGCGACATGCTGGGCCTACGAAATTAAATTAAACACGGAATATTTTTCACTGTACAAACTACGGGTATCAACTACTTTAATCCATGTGTCGATCATTCACTGAAATCGACACTGTAAAATTGAAAGGATTTCATGGTGATCGCCTATAACACGACCACCAGTCCATAACATTGTCCTGAAATTAACCTATTATTATTAAAATTATGATCTTTTGTTAAAGATGGTTTACACATTTAATACATTGACAGGACTTTTCACCGACGAACTAAACAAATTAATCTTAGATATTGATGCAAATAAATTTGTATAGAAATTATGAATTTTGACGACGTTACAGAGGTAAATACTGTAACAGAGTAGTTCCCAGTTGTCTAAAAATGAAATATTAACCATGTGAAAATTTTAGGAATTTGATTAGGAGGTAAATGCGTTAAATAAAATAGATATCGAATAAATATTGTCGACTGGTAAATTTTCTAGTTGAAGTAAACTCAGTTTTGATACAATCGAAGAAGCATATTTCGGAGGAAAATGGAAGGAATCGTGTTCTTCAATTTTTCAAGGTAATGCACGACCATTAGCGGGGAACATGTGAATGACAGCAGAGAAAGTATATGAACCGTTAATTTAGGCGGATCACGCAATGCCTTTCCTACAACTTCGTAACGCTTTCTGAGCCTTCTATGTATCTCGCCTTAAATATGCTTTTCTTATTCATTTACGAACATTTCTCTTCCTCCATTAAATTATGTTGCAATTTGTTCCGCGAATGATCAGAATTCCGGTGAGTTCGCGTGAACTCGCTAAACGCTACATTGTTTATTTCAATTAAAAAAATTTTTAAACATCGCGTTTGCTCGATTACAATAAGACAAGGTTGAACATTTTATCGAGCATCGAATTTCAGCGACAAATTTCTTGTCACGGATCTCGGTGATCTCGAATCGTCCGGGCATGCATATAAATTTGGAGAAGTTATGTAATCGTTACTTACAGTCCAGAGACGAGCAAATTTAGTTCCTGCTAAGGTTGAAACACATCCTTTCGAATTTTAATTCAATTTCGTTTCGACGCCTTAACGGAATTATTGTCTATAGACTTAGAATTATTGTAGTTCGATCGATTGTTTGCTAGGTTTGTTTTTGAGGTGAAAAAAAAACGAAACCCACAATTTTAGCTCGCGTTTTAAAGTTCAACCTGTCTCCCTCGCGATTCTTACTTTCAGAATTTCAAGGACCTGTATAGCTAGTATAGCTTAGTTGCGCGACTCTAAACCCAGAAAATAAAAATATTATACGTCAACGAAATCTAAGATAACGCGAAGGTTTCCGATATCAACGACGAATACGAAAGTGAATATTCGTCCCGCACCGAATTGTACGATAAACTCGTACCTCTACGAAGCTGAATTTCCAAAGTTAAATAAATAATATTTTCAATATTTTCTAATTACCATCGTTTATTACATCCATCGGTTCTCTGCAGGGTAGATCGTTAAAATTATTTCAATCGGTCCATCTAATTTTTCTAAAGTCGATTTTTGACTTTAACCCCTTCATGCCCAGCTTATCGTATCATTTTCGATAAACGCCAGTCGCAGTATCGATAGTGCGTTTTAAGGATTATTCTTCAACGTTGTACTATGCGCCACTGGTAATTATTTTCCAAATTGTAATTTGCTTTTAATGTTCGTTAGAAAATTAAAATGAGAAACAACGTTCACTGCGTCCAGGCACGAGTACGAAGGGGTTAATTCACCAACAATCATCTTGCGACAATGTCAAAACAGTAAAGTGAATTACTTTAATCCCGCGGTCGTAGTCCTCTGTCCTTGGGGCGGCTCATCCTCCGAGTAAGGATTACCATCCACGGTAATTATCGGGTTCATTTTTGATGCACTAGTGCCGGCCATCAAGTTGTCCGAACTCTTCCAAATCGGATCTTCCTCTGTTCTTTGAGCCAAGACGAATCTTTTTATGCGTTTCATTCCGTAACTCCCTTCCCTGTGGCTTCAGTATCAAGAAGTCAAGGATCTTGCACAAGAACGTTCCAATGCACTACGTGGACAACGATGATCGCCCAACACCTAACACTTGTTACTTCCTTGCTTTCCCTCGATCGATTTTCTTCTTCTTCTTACGTCCGCGACAGTTTTCGAAAACTTTCTCGATCTTTCCGAAACGCGAACCTCCACGATTGTTCTTCAACTGATTCCTCCGCGATTCATAATAAACCCGTCAACCAGCCTTTTTCCTGTTTTCAGCCGGTGGTTCGTTCGTCTTATAAATTATGCACTCGTCCAGAAATACTGTAACTCTCGATCGAAGCATCCCAGGCTAGCGTCGACCAAATTTTTGATCCCGAAACTCACAAAATTTCTTCCGGCAATTTTCCGTTGAATCACGTGTCACACGTTGATCACTTTTTTGTCGATCTGACGAGGCACAGACGCTTCATGGCGTTCGACCCGGTTCGTCGCGAACGAAGGGCTGTTTTCCTCAGGCGTATCGCGGCGAAGGGATGGCGCGAATGTTTCGCGGGTACGCTTCGATTGAAATCTGTCGCTGACGATAGGCTGCATTTCATGTCGCGCGACTCTGACGACCGAACAGCCGATCATTTTTTTCTCCTCGCGAGGCCAGTTTTCCACAACGATATCCTTTTCATTTCTCGGCGGAAGAAAAACGTCTGTGACGTTAGCGCTGATCGTCGATTAACATTTATGAGATTGCATCATGGCCAGTGATAATTACCATGTAATAGAGTTTCGAGTCCTGCCAGCGTCGTTGGATTTTGTGTTTTCCTAACTGCAGTCGACGATCGATCGCTGAATAGTGTTCGTCGCGTGTGTCGGTGTAATCTTCGAAATACGCGATCGATCGCGAATTTCATTTCTCAATGATAGGGCATTTGAATTTTGGCTCGAGTCGGCGACTCGATTTCGATGATCGACGATGACGTTGACCACGACACTCAGGATTCTCGTTGTTGAAGGGACTGGTCGAGGCGCGTCGCAGCGAGGCGAAACAATATGGATCCCGATGCAACTTAAACGATCGTCTGCCAGTCTTAGAAGACCTGTGGTCACTGACAACCCACAAGGTAGACCATTCTTTCCATTCGATGTCTATCCCTACCTTGCAACGCGTTGTACGCGTTATAAGTAACGCGTTTCTGTAAGAGAAGTGAACGGCCAACTGAAGTCGGTTGTCTTTCTTACGCACTATGTCGGCCAAACGCGCGGTGCTTTGTTTTGAATTCTTAAGGAGCACCATTTGATGCAACCGCGCGGGATTTTAAATTAGCTGATTAACGCGGAAGAAGATAAAGCGCGTTCTACGAACGATACGTGTCACAAGATATTATTATTTTAATTAATTCGGAAAATATCATTCGTTTCCTAATGTTTTATCATTTTGAACTTGATATAATATACAGGGTGTTCGGCCACCCATGGGAAACATTTTAATGGGGAATTCTAGAGGCCAAAATAAGATGAAAATCAAGAATACCAATTTGTTGATGAAGGCTTCGTTAAAAAGGTATTAACGTTTAAAGTTCCGACCGTACAGAATTTTTTTCTTCAAAATGCGCAGGATTATGGGGTATGTCTGTTCACCAAAAATAATTGTAATTGACGCCCACAACCGAAAATAATTTTTCCAAAACGATTTGAAATTTTTTCTTTCCGTCGAAAAATTTCAGCACTTTCTCGAATTTTTTTCTGGAAACTGAGTAAGATTTCGGGGGTATGTGTATTCACCAAAAATGATTGTAATTGACCCCCGCAATTGAAAATAATTTTTCCAGAACGATTTGAAATTCTTTTTTTTCGTCGAAAAAGGCACCTAATTAGATTTTCGGTAAGGAATTTTTTTCTCGAAAGTGCGTAGGATTTTGGGGGTATGTCTAATGACCAAAAATGATTGTAATTGACCCCCGCAAACGAAAATAATTTTTCCAGAACGATTTGAAATTTTCGAATTTAATTGTTAATAACTTTTTAACGGAGCCACCATCAACAAAATGGTATTCTTGATTTTCGTCTTATTTTGTGTTTTGTGTTTTACGAGCAAAGCTAAGACTAAAATGTTATATAACAAGAAATCCATAAATGCTTCCTTAAGAAATTATAACAAAAATATGAACTGTGAAACTCGGTTGAGATTAATTTAAATAAAATCAATCTTTTGCAAGCATTCAATGTCGTCAGTTTCTTTGCAATTTACTGAACATAAATTTGGACAATAGTTTAAAATTTTATGACAATAAAAAGTTATCATTGAAGAAAGAATGCTTTAACATCGAAAATATTTAAATGTTAAAAATATTTCTTCGAGCCTCAACTGGCAACTGCTCTCTTTAAATAAAATTTTAGTAAATAAAAAAACGTCAGATTTCATATTTTTGTTATAACTTCTTAACAAATGATGAATTCTTTGTTATATAACACTTTAGTCTTATTTTTACTTGTGAAGCACACTGCTGAAGTATATACATATATGTATATAGAGAATATATTATAGAGTCCATAAGAATATGAAAATCGAGAGTTACGAAATTTCGTTTAAGATTGAGAGTTGTTTATTTACTGCCCCACGCGTAAGGAAAATATCAAAACAAATTTCGAGAAAATTCTTTTAACGGAAAAACATATTTTAAGATTCCCTGTAAAAAACATTCACAATTTTTGAATTGCTGAAACTTCGTGGAAAATTATCGTACAACAACCTTTATGACTAAATTCGTCACATTTTCGATAAGATAAATGTCTCGTTTTTAGACAATCGAAGACTTAATTTTATATCTGTTGTAGTACTTATTTTTGTAACATCATGAAAATTGTGCAGTTTCATTTTCCTTAACATCTAACCATAAAAATTAATTTGTTTAATTTCTGAGTGAAAAACTCAGACCAACATTGAACACTATACTTTCACATTCTTACATTAAATTTTCTTAAATGCTTCTTTACACTCGAAGAAAAATTAAAAAATGAAAATAATAAAAATATTATTTTCTATAAATATGAAACAAATTCAAACTGTTCTCAAATCTTCAAAAAATTTTGTTTACGACTAAAACCAAAATTAATTAGAAGTATCAAGCCTGCCCTTTCCAATAGTCACTCTACCAATACGATTTTTTTTCACGATATTGCTCCACTTTAGACGAGAGGCATCTCGTTATGTGTATTTAGAACAATACATATTCATGTAACTGGATCGTTCATATAATAAATGCTCACTAGTTTTTCTCACTACAAACTAATATTTCCGTTCGAATAATTGGAGTACGCGTTTAGATAAGTGGATTCAATCATACAGAAATTTAATCGATCGAACACTGAGTAAAGTTCCGTTCCAATAAATGAAGTTTTAGTATATTTAAATGTCATATTCTCATTTTAAAATGATCTAATTAGATTTTGAACAAAATCAGTTTCGTATTGCTTCTTGTAGATTTTTAATTTTTTTGACATACAAGGTGATAAAACGCAAATTATGGAGCAGAGTAATAATAAACACGATGTGAAAAATTAATATTTATAAGTTATAAATAATTTTTTGTTTCCTTATGGATACAATATATTATCATATCGTACCTTAATTTCCTGGCTATCGAAGGTTTCCTGCGTGTCCCTAAACGAAGTGTATTTCTGTCACTTCTTCATTGGAGTAATACGATCGATGTCATTCTTAACGTAAGATAAACAATTTTGTAATAACCGTGTAATCATTTGCTAATCGCGAAAAACAGATAATCTGTTGTTTGCACGCAGCACAATAACTCTCGAAAAAAGCAAGTGGTTCTCTTTGAGCAAAAAATTGTTTATAACCTTACAAATATTAATTTTTCGAATTTTCATTACAACCTTTCTGTTCCATTTGAAGAATATTATTCTTATTGCTAACCCTAAAAATTATGAATTATTTTTCTATCGCACTTGTACTCGTCATTTGTAAACATTAAGAAAAAAATGTTTTAAATGAATTTTAGAAATTTTACGTAAAAAGGTTACGTAAACTTCTTCTAAAGAAAAAGTAATTAATGTAATTAATGCGTAATTAAAGTATGTATTCATGCATGTATTCAAATTGTTTTGAAAAAATTATTTTCAGTTGCGGGGGTCAACTACAATCATTTTTGGTGAATAGACATACCTTCGAAATCCTATCCACTTTCGAGAAAAAAATTCGAGTAGGTTTGAAATTTTTCGAAAAAATTAAAAAATTTCAAATCGTTCTAAAAAAAATTATTTTTAGTTGCAGGGGTCAATTACAATCATTTTTGGTGAATAAACATACCCCCGTAATCCTACGCAGTTTAGAGAAAAAAATTCTTTACCGATAATATGTATGACTTTACCTGTAGGTTTAGCTTACAAAAAACCATAAATGTTGGACGTGTTCTATAGAAAAGATTACATAGTTCTAAACAAACGTGTTTAAATATTAAGTTATTATTTTAAGTGAAATTTTACATTGATTCACGTTTGAAAAAGGTATGCATGCTAACAATTTTAAATAAATAAAATTATCAATTATAATTATACGTTTGTTGCACAATCTGGGTATCCAGGTATTTATATTAAATTTTAATAAATGATTATAAAATGATTATAATTAATAAATGATACGTTCAGTATATTTGTAAAGTGTGAAAAATGAGTAGGAAGCTGTAAATATGTATAGTTCCAAATATGCTGAACAGGTGCAATCATTGCAAAACTGTATTTATGTTATTAACGTTATTATTCCTATTGTACTATTGTTATTATTATACAACTATCGTTAAACGTTTCCATATTTCTTCTGTATTTTGTTGTACGTAGTTACTTTATATAATATCTACTTCTTTTCAAATATCACTTATCTCATTACAGCAATTTGTTGCACAATTAATTATGATCTAAAGAATATTTTGTAACGTAGAGTTGCTTCCTCGAATCAAGTGAAAAATACTACTTTTAAGTACAATTTCATCAAAAAGCATCCATTGCGTGTTCCTGGTTTCGCCAGTTTTTATTTTCAATTCACGTATGGTGTCCACCATGCGGTGTCACGCATATCATTAATGCAATTATAAATGAAAGCAATTCGAAAAATATATACACACATTTGATAAACGGGACTAGAAAGTTGCGAGCCGAAGCTCATGATCTACTTTATTCTGTTGTACAATTTTCACCAAGATCATTTCAATGATATTGTTTATATGTATTTCAAAGTACGTTCCTTTGATTACTTTGCATTATTCTGATATTATTGACTTATTAAATATAATAGGTTAAATTGACGAAGAGTTTCTTTCAATTTTGCGTTATTTTCATTGATAATTGTTTAGCAGATTAAACGAAACGTTTGGACCACCCATTTAGTTAAGCATTTTTGAGTTTCCAAATCGATAGAACAGTCGATTAAAATAGTTACTATATACTCATGTTTAATCACCAAAAATAATTGTAATTGACCTCCACAACCAAAAATAATTTTTCCAAGACGATTTGAAATTTTTTAATTTCAACCAAAACTTTCAGCACTTACTCGAATTTTTTTCTCGAAAGTGGGTAGGAATTCGGGGGTATGTCAATTGACCAAAAATGATTGTAATTGACCCCCACAACCAAAAATAATTTTTCCATGACGATTTGAAATTTTTGAATTTAATTGTTAATAACTTTTTAACGAAGCCTCCATCAACAAATTGGTATTCTTGACAATTATCTAAATTATGCGTACTTCCCCGCGACTTGGAAAACCGTGAAACTAATTATCATTAATTACCATTAGCCATTCGAGACGACCATAAACAACACTATCAATGCGTTCTGTTAAACTTGTTCTCGGTTCACACCTAATTGTTCGTAAAATATTACGTTTATGGCGTGACTCCAATTGGAGAACGACCTCTACGTTTCCGGTTTCATTGCGTCTTTCTAAAATATGTTGCACCAAAGAATGAGATATTCTCATCGTTTCAGTAATTTCTCGACACGAGTAACCTTTTTTCCGCAATCGTACAATTAATTCACGAACTGCAACCAGTATGTCCACTTGTGAGACGTATTTTAAACGTATGACGTTCCTGCTTACTAGCAAGCGATGAACTAACTAGAATTGGTATTTTAAGTATATCCTGAAGCTTTGTTTACGAACATTCTGCAGAATTCTTATTGTACGGCGAAAAAACAAATCGAAATCAAACACTATAACTGATTAAAGTGGCCACAAGAGCCTCTAAATCAAATTCAATTTGCGATGAGCCAACCGATAGCTAATAAACAAAACCAATTTGTGTCAAGTTTTAACTCTGCATCTCGACTGGCAGGGGGGATTAAAGGGCAAAAATAAAAAATAACGTTGACCAATTTCTCTTATCCTGTTTTATGCAAAATTTCGAAAAACATTAGAGGCATTTTAGTTGCCAAGATTTAATAAAATTTTGTTCAGACCTTTTAATTGAAAATCCAAATTGTACAAAATAAAAAACCTTACAAATTAAAAAAAATGTAACTTCAACAGAAGTTATCTAAAAAAATTATTTCTAACATACCAACACGTTTAAGACATGTCATACAACATATTAATTTTATAAGTTTGACTTTCATATGGTCTGAATATTTTTGTGACTTTATCATTTAATAAATAGAATGATTGTAAATAAAAAGCTTTAGTGTTTTTGTTTTTTATAAACTACTGTAATGTAAAATAACCTTTGTATTTTATAAATACAGAGTATTAAAATTAACTTCCATTGATGTTTGAATATTTTTGTGAACGGCTGTAAATCAATGCTAATTGATCTGTTATGCCATATAATTTCTTGGCAACGGGAGACGTTCCATTTTTAATTAGGTTTTTACGAGAAAGTGTCACGAGCCTTAAATAAACAGGTAATTCATCTTTTGCAAAAGAAGTAACGATAAAAATTACAAAAATTACATACCAGTTGCTCCCATTCTAATCTGGGAATTGATGCTATCATGTGATTTGATTACCAGTATGCAATTTAAATAAAAAATACTACAACAGATTTGAGTTTCTTTTATAAGATTTTTCCACGAAAAACTTGCAAATACGTTAAACAATTCTTCCAAGAATGTAAAGTCACTTACATTATTTTGAATATTAAAATTGCAGGATTAATAGAAAGGTATTCAAAATAATTTCGTAATTCCTAAATCTTGATTGTACTATATTTGAATATATTTTTAAATCATTTGTATGTGAATTTACATTTCCTTCATTTAAAAAGAAAAACTAAAATGTTGATTTATAGGCGGGAATGTGTATCTTTGAATATTTTAATAAAGTAATTTGTTTACTGTTTTCTAATAAACTGTAAAGAGTTATTTGATCGTTCTAATCTTAGAATATACAATATTAGAATAAATTATGAGGATAGATAAGTAGAACTTAGGATAGTCATTTTTACAGTGCTAGTTAGCCACTTGAGGCGACCTTTTTTCATGATTTGTAAAATCAGTTTAAGTGATGGAGATGGTAACGCGTAAAAATATCAAGGTTGAAAATTAATTAGAAGACAGTGACGTAAAATTCAAAACGTATGCATATGTACGTTCACACTATAGTGGACCAGCTGAGGTATGACGTAAATGTACGTTCGTATAACGTGAAAAGATGACGCTAAAATAAATCGGTTCTACATTCATTTATTAAACCGTTTAAATAAATTCCACATTAATGATATAAATCTCTGACATCTGTTCGTATGATTGTAATATATGAAAGAAATAAAAGTACATAAACGATTCAGGAGTTGTTTAAAAATACTCGATTATAATATTATTAAAAATGAAAATAATAATAATGCAAACGTCCAGTAAATATATTATTAACATTACGCACGCGAAAGAATTAACAACTTATCAAACTGTTTTTAATGTCACCATAGTTACATAATTGACTGACATGACGAAACTTGATTATCGACATTCGTTAATGTAGAATGTCATGTTGTGATTTCTTTATTTTTCAAGAACCAGACCAGATACACGTCACGATTTTCATGTTTTATTTAAAATTCAAAGTACAGAGATAATAGTTGAATTGCAACCATGATTCATTCTAGTTAATTCGATATGCCGATAATAATTTTATCAGGCAATTTACAATTATCTGTGAATGTCCCATTTTCGAAACGATATAAATTTTGTAATTACATTTTATCAAAGGCGACATATGCAAAATCATTCTAAATATGTGTTTTAAATATCTGTTTCAACTATTCGTCTATAAATAAAACGGTAATTTCTGTGATTTCTGGATAAAATTTGGATAATACACTACGCTAGCATACACGTGTCATGTACGATGTGATGGTTATTATATTTTTTAATTTCGTTAGTTACAGGTCGACGCGTATATCTAGAAAGTTATACAAACAGTTACAACAATAACAAAGAAAAAAATTCAATTGTCCATTAACAGGCCATCATGTATAATTTTTAAACACTATTAAAGAGCTTAATAAGATAGTAATGAGAAGTGTGATTCCCACAAAAACTATAAATCGTTTATTTTCCAATACGATTCTTCGTATAATTAATTTTCATTTAAAACGTATGCTTTCTTAATTGTTAAACGAATAAGCTTTCTGCTCACAGGAAGAATTTACCAATTAAATTATTTTAACAAATACTGATTACCAACGAATCAAGAAAATCAATGATCGAATTAAACGAATTCAATGTTTTACTTCCATTTGCGAAAGAAAAAAAAAGGTCACCACATGTCTTAATCTAGATTATTCGAACGAATCTAGTCTAAAAAATTATACTTCCTCCATAGGCTTAGATAACGCACACTGTTTTTGTGATCCACTTAAGCAGAGATTTCTAAACCATGGTTCACATTTTATCGAAGATCACGCCATCGAAAATCATCGTTCAAGGTCACATCAGCATTTCCCAGACTTCCAACACGCAGTATTACATCAAGGAAGGAAACTTACGACAGAATTCATTTCTTTTCTTTTTTTTCCATTTCACTCGATTCTTTATTATAATAAGAAGAATGAGCTTTTATTCATTTCTGTAAAAGCGTGAGGAATTTCTCTTCGAATTGCATGATTTTTTTGCGGATATTAGTGTATTTAGAGGACACACATGTTATGCGTACACACGAGAATGATTCTTCGCGTCTTACGAACAGTGTTGCTCATGAATACTCAACAATGTTTGATCAAGTCGTAAGGTGACTGCAGTTCTGTGCTCAAGCGAATGAAAAATAGCAATTCGATGTAAAAAGCGTGTATTCTTAGTTTCGTCTAACGACTTTAAAGCCCAGTAACGTTGATTATCCGTATAATTAAAAAACAGCCGATTAAAGGGACAATATTCTCCGAGGAATAATATTCGTGATCCAAATGTGCTTTATTGTTTCGATAATGACTTTATAGTAGAACCGTATCGTCTAGTATCAAGCGCCTACAATCGTAGACTTAACATCCTCGCAGCGAGTCTTTGTCGAACAATTAAAAACCATTGTCACGACGAATGCCTATTTCCACGCACATAGAATATTCATTTCATTCGATAATAACGAATTGATGCAATCGTTGACAGTAATACCTTCCATCGAATCTGTTCAACGCCTATGTCGTACAAAAGCCTCATGAGACCGGTTCGTTAATGCACAGCTTTCTATTAAACACATTAACCAAGTTTTTCAACGGATTATCTTTATCGTGTCCACGTTTTCTGGCCAAGAGATTAGAAGGGTCTGCGGCGAGCAAGAACACCTGCATACTTTTCGATTCGTCGGATGTGTTTTGTCCCTCCCAAAAAATTAAGGGTCTCTGCTTACGTTCTAGTCAATATGTAGCTGTTTGATTTAGAAAGAAAAAAAAAAAAAAATGAGAAAATGTCACCTGAGCCGCTTGCGGCGTTCGACCAATCCTGGAAGGACATTCTGCTGCGCCTGGAGAACGCTGTATTCGGACCCTTCGTCTGGAAAGCTATCCTCTGTCTCCAATTCCTCTATCTCCAATTCCTCGTTTGGATCGGCGTCGGGATCCCCGACCACGAAGCTTACTGGATTTTCGGACATCGTAACGACGGAATCGACAATATCGTTCTCGCCCTCTCTCGATCCTCGAACGCCAGGCTCTCTGTCTACGCGGTTGGTGTTACCTTCAAAACAGTCTATGTGTACGTGTCAAGATCAACTGGTCCGACCGTGTCCCGTGCCGCACACTTAGTATCCAGCATTTGCATGTTATTTACAAGTGTTCCGCCGCGTTCTCCCCATAGCGAACATTAAACGCGCTCCGTGCTGTGTCCTCTCCTCGATGTTAAGTGTCAAGGGCCACTCACGAATAAGTTTAGCGTCTCGTACGGACGCGTACATTAGAATTTACTTTTACGCCACGCGTCGAGATGTTTGGACAATTCATTCCTGCCCCTTACAGTTCGTACGTTCGAAGTAGGAATCGAGTTCGACATCGTTGTGCTTTTGGCAGACTACGGGGATCGAAATTTAACGAATTTCAATGAAGATCGATTTCTCGATGGTGCGTCGTTAGTAGCTCTGGTCGCTCTCGATAAGATTCGCGAAAAACTTTTGGAGAGTGGCCCTCAATGTTTGCGCCGTGGAACTTCAATTAGAGGCAGAACTTCCGAATGATCCAGCCATGGTTCATGCCCAAACAAGCTGCATGCAGTTTCCAAGCGTTTCTCCGGCCAACGAATAACCCGATTACGATTTCTAAATCCCACGTGAAACGAACGTTCGCTTGGCGAACGATACTGGTCGACGAATGTCAGGACACAATGAATCCAAATCGGGATGGAAGACATGCGGATGATGATCGTGCACGTGAATCGTGGATACCACCAAATGAATGATTCGATTCGGACGCTAGGAATCATGATTCTATTGTTATTAGTTAGTTTAAATGTAAATTAATTAACTTAAAGAGTTATTCATCGATCGATATGTACATTTTTCTCTGTCATCCACTACACAGTGATACACGAACGCTATTTTTATATCTATCGGTTAGTTTATAAATCATTTAAATACTATTTTTTGTACTATACAGGGTGTTCGGCCATCTCTGGGAAAAATTTTAATGAGCAATTCTAGAGGCCAAAATAAGACGAAAATCAAGAATACCAATTTGTTAATTGAGGCTTCGTTAAAAAGTTATTAACAAAATTATTAATAAAATTTGTCCATCTACATGAATTTTTTTCTCGGAAGTGCGTAGGATTTTGGGGGTATGACTATTTACCAAAAATGCTTGTAATTGACCCCTGCAATTGAAAATATTTTTTCCAGAACGATTTGAAATTTTTTAATTTCACCGAAAAATTTCAGCACTTACTCGAGTTTTTTTCTGGAAACTGAGTAGGATTTCGGGGGTATGTGTATTCATTAAAAATGCTTGTAATTAACTCCCGCAACCGAAAATAATTTTTTTAAAACGATTTGAAATTTTTTTCTTTCGCCGAAAAATTTAGGCACCTACCCCCTGTCGATTTTTCTTAAAAATTCGTTTTCAATTTTTAGTAATTTTGTTTGACACCCTATAGAAAAGTTGTCTAATACTTTTTTGTAGGTACCCATGATCTCTACTTCAGAAAAAAGTTTCATTGAAATATATTCACTATTGTAGGAGTTATGGCTGTTTGAAAATTGGACTATTTTTATAGGGGTTGTCTTATTTTGCGGGGTCAAGGAGCAACTTTTCGAATATTTTTAGAATTTCTACATATTCTCCATTAAAATACGCGTCGTTTGCTTTTTTAAACATTAAAATCGGCCAATCCGTTCAGAAGTTATGACGTTTCAAAGATTCGCATGAAATTTCCGGTGTACATTTCTGGTCAGACATTATATTTTCGTTTAGGAATTTTTTTCTCGAAAGTGCGTAGGATTTCGGGGGTGTGTGTATTCACCAAAAATGATTGTAATTGACCCCTGCAACTAAAAATAATTTTTCCAGAACGATTTGAAATTTGTTAATTTCGTCGAAAAAATTTCTAATCAGTATGGAATTTTAAACGTTAATAAATTTTTAAGGAAGTCTCAATCAAAAAATTGGTATTCTTGATTTTCGTCTTATTTTAGCCTCTAGAATGTCCCATTAAAATTTTTTCCCAGGAGTGGCCAAACACTCTGTATAATTTCCAAATTGTATAAGTTTTGCTTATAAAATATTTTAATGCTATACGAACATGACTTACTTATTTTTAGAAATGAAAATCGACACGAATGTTCGATACTAGCTTTCGTTATACAATAGTAATACAGTGTACGAATTTTTCAATGGTGTGCATGCGTTGCTTACGTAAAAATCCTATACGTTGCTTAAACTATTAATAAGAAAGCTGTTGTGACTAACTGTATTTTAATTTTTTCTTTGTCAAGGTGACGCACATTCGTAAAATCGTATTTCCTTGGTTTTAGTTTCAACGACTCAACGATTAACATGATAATACGAACATTAGGAAACGTGCAAACTCTGTTAAATCAGTTGCTTATTACTGTCGACTTTTGGTGTCTTCAAACATCATTTATGAACTCTAAATAAAATAAGGATTACTCTAAATCGTTCGAACTTTACTCGTATACGGATCGTTACATTACGAAATTTATAATGCAAACAGGACTCCTTAATAGATTTACTATTTCAAATAATAGGAAGTGCTACTTACAAAAGTTGTACGACTTCTAGATATGAAATCGTAGAGATTTGAAGGTCAACATCGATTTTATAAATTGAAAATTTTCATAATAAAGTTGGATAAAGTAGTGAATTTTATCAATTAAAATACAATATTTTTCGCTTCTTGCATCACTGAGGGTGAAATCTGAAGGTCCCGATTTGATTGCAAAAAAAGAGACAATATAAAGTTACATCCATAAAGCAACTAATAGTTTCCAAAATATTCAACTTCCAAAATAGCGTTTATTCGAGATTATAATGATTTCAGACTGGTTTCAAAAGACCTTGATCATCCTACGTCAAACTTATAGGCACGCTTCGAGTTCCGATTGGTAGACTACAATAATAGGTTTACGATAGTATGCGTAAGACGTTTTTAAAGTCAGTCTACACGTAATATAGCAGTTTAAAGATCACCAGTCTGATATTTTAACAACTGAATATATCGGAAATTCTCAGTTTTATCTAGTTTTTATCACTTCGTTACGAAAAGAAAGAAATTGATTTTCAAATCACTTCTGTACCTTCGAACACAAAGAAACCATTGCCACCATATTGTGTCCCTTTCGAAACCATACAACCTTTGTAAGAAATACCTTACGTACGTTCGGTCAGAAAAGTCTCTGTACATCTTATGCTCGCTATTCTGACGAATTATAATATTAATTTCGAGAAAAAGGAATATGTAAAGATTGTTGCAAAGCACTTGGAATTTAGTGACTATTATTAAAAGACAATTTGCGAAATAGCGCGATAAAATTGTGCAATATGAGCAATAAACTATGGAATAACGTTGCATTTTATGTAAATGCATAATTGAGTTGATAGTACGAAAAAACCGAATGGCGGCGGTGTTCAAGGCCAACGATGGCCCAACTGCTTATCAACGCGCAGAGAAAAGAAAAAACTTTATAATTTCAAGCTTCTCCGCGATAATGGACGAAGACATTTTTTTTTCGTGACTTTTGTAAAATTCTAATAATTGCAAGATCGATTGTTTCTCGTTGAATAATTCTAAGATATTCGTTTACGTAAAAATAGTAAATAAAACGAAAAAAAAAAAATTTACTTACGAACGATTGAATAAAATTTACAACCCGTCGGTGCAGCGAGTATACGGTGTACGGAAACCTTTTTGAGCGAGTGTACGTTCAGCCAGTTTAGCAACATTTTAGTGGGAATGGTTCGTGAATGAAGATTAATCACTCCAGGTTACCCAGGCGTACCCGCGTTTCTTCGTTTTCAGGACTTTGAACAAAAGGAGAGCACATAGGGGACATGGAGCACAATAAACCCGAGAACGGGACCAGACCCGTCATCAACACAGACGATTACAATGGATTAATCGAGATCGAATTCGACGCGCGCGGAGCGGCAATGAGTCCCAGAGGAAGCGACATTACGATAAATCCCAAACTCAAGGGCATCTCGTTACTCACCCTCGATCACCCTAGAATCGCACGCGAAACGAAACACTCGGAGAATGTCGAGTAGCCGGCCTTCCTGAAGTCGTTCCGGCCAAATGTTCCCAAGGCGGACGTATCGACGCGTTAGCGCGACGAACGAGAACCCGACGACGAAAGGTAGCAGACAGTAGAACAGCTGAGCGATCGTCACGGAAGACACGTTGGCGATCGTGATTGAGACCTTGAAACAATTCGGAGGATCAAGGGCCCCTTTCCGTATCCTCGGCCGCGACTCTCTCTTACGTCCACACTCGCGTACACTTCACCCTCGATATCACGGTTACTCCCGAACTCTCGGTTCAGCGACACGCGTTGATAACGAAAACTATACAAAACCGCGTTTAATTCCCGAATTGAACTTCGAACGGATGGAATATTACACGAACTTTCGGGCCTTGACACGGAAAGAATCTAACGCCGAAGGCTGGCCGCGATAAAGCATCTAACGATTCGTAACATGAACTTCGTTGGTCGTTACTTTCACAGGCGGCGTCAAGATCTGTCGGTACGAAATATCGAGGTTCGAGTAATAGTCGGAACGTCACCCATCCGGCTCGACGGGACCGTTTCCGTGTCACAAACGATTACGAAATTAATAATTGTACCGAGGGGTAGGTCCGTCGGAGGACCTGTTCCTCTTTCTGGCGGGATACTTCGGCGGCAAACGTTCTCTATCCTCTCGAGGCGTCGATCCCGCCACTGGGCTTGGTCTTGTTTACGCTACGAATCTCTTCGGAGCACTCGCTGCTCGTCTGTGCGCGATCGTTCGCCTAACCGGCAGTCTGTTTTCGAATCTAGCCGCGCGTTTAGACGCTGGAACGACGGTTGCTCGCCATTGTCAACGGTTTTAGACAACGTTTCACGTCGAGTAGTACGAAATGAGATACGACGACGCACTGGCCGTGTTCGCTTCACGCGATATCGCACGTAAAAGAGAGGAAATCGACTTCGAGCACTACACGCGAACGATACAGAAAAAAAAACCGGACGCCGGGGTTCAGGGGTCGTCGCACAACGACGACACCATACGCGGGACGGTTTCCACTGTACTTTTTCGCGCCGCGTCGCACGGTGGATCCACCGATACCGTCGATCGACGAAAGCTCACGCGTGTCTACACGTCGATACGCGCCAATTATCGCCGGGTTCCTCTTCCACACCGTAATATTATTGCGTTTATCGTTTTTCCCTTACCTTCGTCGACACTGCGCGCTTTTATTTCGTATCCAACTCGCGATTCGTCCACTTTCGTCGATACGACCGAATTTGGGCATTGCTTTCATCGCGTTTCCGTAAGATCTAGGAAAACTAAAATCATAGCTTTCTATGATTACAGTTTACCAGTAGCTTCTTCCTCCGACGTTACATTTCTTCCTCTGTTTTCAAGGTTATTTTAATCAACTCTTGCAGTAATTGCTCGACACGGCCTAATTAACGTACAATTCTTCCACCGAATTTACTTATCTCGCGTATTCGCATAAAAGAAGATAAGATAGTCGAGTTAATTGATGAAAACGTGCTGAAGAGTTATCAATTAATTTATATTTCATCGATACTGCCGAGACACTGTTAACATCGATGAAATTGCCGTAGAAAAATTGAACGATAGATGAGTACGAAGAATCGGGGAATCGAAGGAAACAAACATCGAATCAACATTTTATCTTTTCTCAATCAACAACGATTAACGTCAATGAATGTATAATCAATCGAAATGAATTGTTTTATTCTTTCCTTGCCGTCCTAAGGAAAAGTGTAAAAATTAAAAACAAGTATATGATTGAATTGTATCGCAAAAGTGAAAATAGTGATAGTGAGAAGAAAAATACGACAATTACCGAGGTTCTTCTGCTGCGAATATTGCGTTACATGGTGAAATATTTTCGAATAGAATTCCTGAGTTGTGTACAAAAGTTTGTGTTTGAATTTTGACCTAGAAATTCTGCCCAAAACTGTTTCATGTAGCAACTCAACGTTCACGATCATTCTACATTTCCTTCGCTATATCTATCTTCATCTTTCTTTCATTCCACAATTATTATTTCCTATGTATATTTTATTTAACCATAGTGGATGCTTTTTTATTATATTTTTACGGTTTTACGAGAATATTGATAATAAATTCTTTCTCAGGAGATGGATTATTATAGAAACTCTAGTGCAGTAAATAACCACAATACAAAAAGTATTATTTTTTGAATTAATTATATATTTATTGACGTTAATTAACGTTGGAATGGATTATGTTTTCAGTGATTTTTCGACTCTTTCTGTTTTCTGCGATCCTGTTTCGACTCGACGATATCCGAAATTTGTTAGGAGAAGTTTATGTTATAACCAAGCAAGTACTCGAAAAATTAATTCTATTCTTTTGATAACAATTGTAAAGAAATAGGTCTAATGAAAAACGTTACTATATTGCACCATTATTGAGAAACTTTATTTTAGTTTTTTCAGTAATTTTGCAATTTACTAATGTGTTCTCTTTAGCACTATTTTTTTTTATAATCATGCTCAAGATTACTTGTAACGTCACGAATAAAGAATGAAATTAATTTCTGCAATATTTGCTCGATATAATCGAACAATACTCATTTACCATATTTTCACGAATTTTTTTAACAAGAATCAAGGATTTCGAATTTCCAACCGTTTCCATTCGATTCGATTCCTTTCCAACCAGGATGTTGTTTGCCAGAGTTAATACTGCGTCGCTTTAACGAAGTCAAATCATCACATTTGTCTCTTTCTTGCACAGTGCGGTCCAACGTGGACATTATCACGACGAGTAAGGACGCAAGTATAGTTATTCGCATGCTGCCGGGTGACGTCTATGCGTACGTGTGTATGCACGCACGCGGCGTATACGTGCAGTCGGCGGATTCTGCGTGTAACGTTGCGTAATACGTGTTACATTATAACATTACGGTGTATGTAAATACGTGTAAAATATCTTTTGACGCCTGAATGCGAAACAACTGCATGAGAAACGTGTTAGAAAACAAATATTTAAGTAAACTCCTTCGAACGAGCCCCACGAAATCCTTCTGTTTGTTGGCCTTATCCTTGACATATATATTTTATCGGTTAACAGGCGGTTTATCGTCGCAATTACCTCTAACGATCATTTACGAACACTATGGCTGCATCTTCATTTGTTATTCGTGAAACAGCTCGACGTAAACACTTATTGGTATCTTTCAATTAGAAACGAATCTTCGGTTATCGCGCGAATGCTGAATGCTTCTGATAATTACAGTTACGAAGACGCAGACTATTCCGCTCTTGATTGTGAATGCCGCGTGCACGGTTCATGACTTTTACGAAGACGAATCATACGATATTGGGCCACGAATCAAAACTGGCTAAAGACATGATCTCGAGTTATCGAAAATAGAGCCGCGTATCTGATGAAAAACACCATGATAATTACCGAGTATAAAAAGATTGTACATTTTAATTCTATCGTAGTTACGAGCACGGTTTCTCTTTGAAAAATTTTTTCATCCTACATATAATAGCTTCCTTATAACATTAATTATAAATATGAATGTATATTTTCTTTTTTTTTTTTATGAAGAATTGCACACTGAAAACAATGGAAATTTCGACATCGTCTGTTTTTAAATTTTGTTTAATAGGAAATAATTAGAAATTCAAATGCGTGGTGTATGATACTATTAATTAGCGACGAGAATAGCTAAATATGTGTTAGCTATTATGAAAGTGGCTTAAATTACGAAACCAACAAAATTGAAATTTTCAGTTTATGTAACACCATCACATAAAAAATTTCATTGTTATGGAACAATTTTTGCTAAGTTGTTGCGAAGGAATAAAATGAATTCGAGATAAAAATTATTTTATTATACAGGCTGTTTGGCCAACCCTGGGAAAAATTTTAATGGAGGATTCTAGAGGCCAAAATAAGACGAAGATCAAGAATACTAATTTGTTGATGGAGGCTTCGTTAAAAAGTTATTAACAATTAAATTCAAAAATTTCAAATTGTTCTGGAAAAATTATTTTTGATTGCGGTGGTCAATTACAATCATTTTTGGTGAATAGACATACCCCCGAAATCCTACCCACTTTCTAGAAAAAAATTCGAGAAGGTGTGAAATTTTTCGACGGAAAAAAAAATTTCAAATCGTTTTGGAAAAATTATTTTCGGTTACGGGGGTCAATTACAATCATTTTTGGTGAATAGACATAGCACCGAAATCTTGCGCATTTTCGAGAAAAAAATTCAGTAAGGGCGGAACTTTAAACGTTAATAACTTTTTAACGAAGCCTCCATCAACAAATTTGTATTCTTGATTTTCGTCTTATTTTGGCCTCTAGAATCCCCCATTAAAATTTTTCCCAGGGTTGGCCGAACACCCTGTATATACTTATCTTTAAATTTTACTACTTCTAATTTTATTATCTTACATTTCACCAATTTGTGATGTCAAACATTTTAAAGCTATTCAAGTATGCATTGCAGAAAGTGAGCAAAAATAGATCGAAAAAGTAATTATAAAGTTGCAATCGTAAACTAAATAAATTCGTTATTTTTTAAAATTGCTTTCTCAATGAAATTCATTAGTTTTTGTTGTCATAAATCATCAGTTAGAATATACTATTAATTTCGAAAGTGGCATAAATAATTCAACTATTCGAACAAATTATTTACAAGTTGTTAAACTTTTTATAATATTTTTTAACCTGATCAAATGTAAATATTTAATTATCTTGAGACGGGAAATTTAGTTATGCCAGGTTTCATAATAACCGGCAAATCTATTACAAAAACATTATCAACTATTTACGGCCTCCTCCATTTTATTACTTATAGATTTCGTGTCGCAGAAGATGTATCATACGCGAAGAAAATGAGATGAATAAATTAAGAATTAAATTTCCATTTATAAACAAGTTTTAAAAATATTTTTTTTCAACCTAAAGTGTGTACTAAAACTTTTTGTAACATATGATCTAAACGATCGTCGAGTAAAATTGAGTATTAACAGCAGAGTTTAGGAACGATAAGACTGGTAACGCGTGCTGGAAAATGATCAACGATAATGTAATTGTAGCATAATCCTGATACAATCTTTAACACGTTCACTGCTAGGTGACTGGTCTTAGAACGCTTACAATAAATGAATTTTAATATCTCTGATAATTTTTTAATAACGTCATTGGCATTAGGAATATTAGAAAATAATACTCTATTTGTTACGTTTAAAAACTGGTGTATTTTCAAAATTTCAAATTTCTCGATAAATGTTTTTAAAATTAGACTTTTCAAATTTGGAAAACTTGGACTGTTCAACTACAAGTTGAACAGTCGCTTATGCTCATAATTGAGTACGATTAATGTCGAATGCAATTATCCAGTTATTCAGACTATTGAATAATATAAACAAAATTAACGGGTCTATTAGTCACGTGACTTTAGAATTCCATAAAATCGCATAATTCGTATACAACAGTCATTGATAAGTGCAATATCATTTATTACATAACTGACGTCGCACATACGATTAATGATAACACGTGTTACGTTCACGCGCTAATGTTTAAAGCATACAAGTTATTTTCATCGTATTATAGATAGGCAGGTATGGATGAACTTGAAATCACAATGCGAATATATCTACGATTGCATTTGACTCTTATAAAATGTGCCTTCGTTATTAATAGTCTGAAATGGAGTCTGTGAAATATTGAACAGTAATATATATACACACATTAGTGTGTTGTTTATCACTTGAAACGAAAAGAACGTAAAACGTGAGAAGGGAATAAAGTTATTTTTAAAGAAATATCTTCGTCATTCCGTGAAGACAATATCAATATGCAACAATATTATTAACGAATCGTGATTAACATCACGAATACAAAATTAATGTCACTCAAAGATACTAGAAAGTGAAGAAACTGTAGATAAAAATAAATCGTATGTTAGTGAGCTGTAATGGTATGCATTATTGGTATAAGAAATTAATTTACAAAATTATTTCGTTTTTAACGAATCCCAACCGGTTATACATAACGTTCGATTCGATTTTTTTCAACATTATATGTTTAAATAAAAGTGCGTTTATCCTTGTTCAACTAGGTACACGTTGATCAATAATTTTGCCAAAAATATTACGTAAAATAATAACGAGCAACGTCATTTTTTCTCATTGCGCATTATAATTATTTCCATATATTTAGCGGCTGCAACTCAATGGATTTTCACACGAGGCAATCAAAAAATTGACAGAGCACTCTGATTGGTTAATTAGCAAGTCAGGCGACGTATAACGTGTTTTGATTGGTCCGTACAAAGCGTGCGGTGTATCCAAGGAGCACGCGTTACCAACCGATGTATACTGAACGCAGCTCTAATACAATCATAAGTGGACAACATTTCTCGCGTTACCTTTCGAATGATTCCTAATCCAGAAATGAAACGTAAAACCACCGTTTGAAGAAAACTATACAACTCACCGGTGACGAATCCTCCGCGGTGGAGTAGCACGCTCCTCACTGAGGTTAGGTTCGTCTTTCTGTTCCTGTTCTGACATTCGATATGCTTTTCCTCACAATTCAACGAGAAAAAATATCACACGGCACTGTTTATGCCCAATTATTGTTCGTAAACGATCGAACGTAGTCGATCACAACGTAGAAACTTATTGTCACCTTTTATACATAGATTTTTTTACTTCCGCTAAGGCAGATGCACCGTGGCGCAACATGAAGAATTCATATACCGACACCACACCGCCTTCGAGTTTCGCTGTTGGTCCTGTACGGTGGAGGTTCTTTATCGATAGGGAAAACTGTTTCAGTAACGCTCTTTGAACCTAGAGGTCAGGGTCTCACAGGTACTGCTAGTTTCAAACGAATTTCCCTAACATTATGGACGGGACTGTATTTGATAAATTCAATTATAGGCGTCGTTAGAAAAGTATGGTTTGTTATGATAATGTATTCTACTCGAAATATTTTATCAAGTTAAGAACTGTGGTAAGATTAGCTTATTGATGCAACTAATTTTTAATATTTTATTGTCACACAAATATTTTTAGTCTATCGTGGCTTAGTTCTCGTTCATTAACCTTTGATCGGGCGTTAAATAGATATTACAAATTTGCAAAGAATAGAAGTTGAAAAATTCACTTGAAAAGATGCGCTACGATCACATAGTCGTTGCATTATTTAAAAAAGACACGATGAATTACACAAGTTTACAGTTTAGATACTTTACACTTCACGAATAAGATATTTAATGACTTCGTTTTTACGGACATTTTTTTGAAGAATTCAGTTGTTGCCACAAGTATACTCGAAGAATGAATACTGTAATGCTTGGGATACACTAGGTTTCTCGTTTTGAACAAAATTGCTTATCATTACATACAAACACAACTGATAGGAGTTATATTGATTTTTCTCATTAAAAGAACTACTTATATTACAGATTAAAGGTACGTAATTTAAAATAAAATAAGTTATTAATAGTATTGAAAGATAGTATATCAGATTATATAATTGAAAGATAAACATTTACGTATTTATGTACATAGGTTTATTTTTTTTCCACCTTACAGCAGAAACAAATTTCGAGTGACTTAGAAAAGTTCACGAAAATTAGTAACAATTTAATCTACATACAAAATTCACCCATCGTTATAAACAAAAAGTAATGCACGATAATCAGATCCTATTAGACAATGATTATAAATCATGTCAAGTGCTTGCTATTGCTTTAACAAATGTAGTTAAACATAGTTTGAATCTCGAATTCAAGGAAAGCTGTTTCTCTATGTTAAAAATAGATAATTCGCATCAAGTAAAAGCTGTTCTAATGGTTAAACTGTTACCATTAATACATAAAAATGATACTTTACCTAATAATAGTTAAATAATTTATAAAACGTATATTTAAATAACGCAAATTTCATTTATGCTCCAAAGGTTACAGAAATAACGATAGAATATGAAACTAACACCGATAAAACTATTAACTGCGATGTACATAACATGTTTTCATTTCCAAGCGATAACAGTCGTTCTGTTGACATCGCCATTGAAATTCAACAGTTTTGATTAGAAACGACTTAATCGTCTCTGATACCGATCGAATAAAACTTTTTCTACGTGTATCTTATCTGTCACCAAAGTTTCGCATTATCGTTCGCTGTAATATTGTATTACTTTTAAAAAATATAACAAAGAAAAACGTAATCAAACTTGTAAAGTTCAAATATTCCCGCTCAGCGTTAGCGTAACCGGCAGAATTCTGCGCAAGCGTAGTTGCGCATAAGATGCGTAGTATTCGGTCTTGTACCAGTCAAGACGTGAGGGTCAGGTTAGGCAGGTCGGGCTGACAACGCATCGGAAAGAGCGTACCGTTGTGGCTCATAAATGAAGGTTAACTTTGTCGCGAATCCAGCGAGAACCGTGAACAAGAACGAGGGCGATGCTTCGGGCGAACTGTCAACAAGATCTCCGTATTGGTTTAGAAGTATCGCGGTGAATTAGCCAGGGACAAACATGGATCGTGTTCCGGCAGACGTGTGTTTTTCTTCGTGGTGAACCTCTCTCTGTCTCACCGGGACAGGGATTCTCAACCTCGGGAGTGGTGATATTCACGCAAGTACGTAACACAGACAAGCATTATAAAACGCGCCGCATACACGGGACTCAACGTGTATTAATATACACAACGGGCAAGGGAAGAGGAGCTTCCCGCTTGTTAGTATGCAAGTGCCGTTTCGGTGCCCCTTACGTGGCCTTATTTGCACTCACGTCCAATCGGCGCGCGAAACGAATCAAAATGACCGCTCTACTTTTCGCCAGATTTTTTGGAATATAACGCCTGGCCCGTGTAAGTATCATCTAATCCCCGAGCATCCCTACAAATATCGTGTCTCTCTCTGTCTCTTTTTCTCTCGTTTGTCCGTGCGTGCGTGCGTGCGCGTGTAACGGTGCAATAAATGGCGGAGGATGTAAAAGGGCTTTCTGAGCCTACGATGTGCCAGGAGAGAATTATCGGTATTGTCGTTCCCCTGACATAACCGCCGTTACTTCTCTCGTTCGTAGTTTCAGGTGAGAGTCGATATTCCAGCTGTCCGTTACTTCTTCTTTCATGCACGTATGATATTTTCTCGATGCGACACTATCAACCGATCGTACGATGTAAATACGCCTCGGTATTTTATTTATTTAAACCATCGACGTCGTGCAATTTTGTACACTCGAAGTTCAATGCACCTAACCCTGTATTGCACGGTACTGCATGGAACGAATCGTCGGAAAGCTTCAACGTCCTTTAACGGACTTTATAACCTCAAAATTCACGAATTCCGTTGTAGTAAATATTATTTGCTGCGAATGTTTCCGGTGACTAGTAACAGTGCAGTCAATTTATATCGTACAAAGGAACGTTTGTTTTCACAGTTTGACATAAATCAGTAAATATCCGTACGTAACGAAGTATGTTTATAATTTCATACTTTCTTAATCGTTACGCATACAAGATAAAATTTGAACAAAAATAGGTTTCTATTAAAAGTATATTATAATCTTCGCGGGCCTCGATCGAAACTGGAAACAGAAAGTAGAGTGTGTCGACAAAGAGTAAATAATAGTGATTTACCGCGTGTAAACGTAAAAAAGGAGAGAATTTAGTTACGATGTAGGGATTGAAGTGCGTGTAACGCGATAAGGGCTTCTCGTGTGCACGATGCTTAATTAAGTTCTCATTGTATACGTTGCATAACCGGAATAGAGAAAAACAATCCGTGCGGATTGTAATTAAGCAATGGTTGCGGTTACGCGTGTTGGAACATCACAGTGAGAGTAACAATACTCAAAGGCGGGAATTCGTGAAAGAAAAAGGTTAACCCCCGCAGCATTCGCATTCCAGTTGCACTACGCGAATTAAGATAGTGACCTTGGCATAGTAAAGTTATCCTCTACTTATTGAAAAACCCCACCTTGGTTCGTCTCTATCAAGCTCGTCGAGTTTTATTAAGTCAATGAGTTCGCAAAATTATTTAGCCAGACAGCTTGGCTCGCTCGCCGGATTATGCGCATCTTATCCGTCGCGCCATTGTAAACTAGAGCTGCGCGGAGTGTCTAATATTCGTGTACTTGAAACTTGAGCTGACCATCTTGGTTCTATGACGAACAATACTGCGTTATAAACTACTGATAATTTTTTTATTTTTTGAATTCTTGGTAAATAAATTACAAATAGTTTTGTGTCTTATTTTTCTGGGCGTAAGAACGAATTTTATTAGGAAATTAACTTTACCTACTAATTACCTATCAGTGCTTTGTGTTTTTTTACTAACATTATTATTGTGAAAGTGTTAAAATCTAAATTGTATACATGGAAGAAACAAGTGACTGTCACTTTCGTATGTTACAGTTACCTATTTGAACAAAATTGTTTCGTAATATTGAAATATAAATCGATGTAACATAAAACAAATAAACATCTTTATTTTTTTTTACTTATTTTCATTTAAGGTTAACCAGGTATTTAATTCCAATTATTACTTATAATATTACTCTTATTATTTATTCCTATTTCATAACCTTTGCAGTTTTAAATGAATTCGAGCTACGTTTGTTTTTATATTAATAGTAATGTGATTAACTGCGTCATATTACACTATGCACAAGAACATATAACATTAGGAATACTAGTTTGGTCCATTTTGCCACAACTGTTGATAAATGTTTCTAGTTTTTCATTTTACATTTTGTTTTTGTAAGTTCCAATTTCACACCTCTTTATTATACAGGGTGTTCAGCCACTCCTGGGAAAAATTTTAATGGGAGATTCTAGAGACCAAAATAAGACGAAAATCAAGAATACCAATTTGTCGATTGAGGCTTCGTTACAAAGTTATTGACGAAATTATTAACAAAATTTGTAAGCTTCACGAATTTTTTTCTCGAAACTGCGTAGGATTTCGGGGGTAGTTCTGTTAACCAAAAATGCTTGTAATTGACCCCTGCAGCTAAAAATAATTTTTTCAAAACGATTCGAAATTCTTTTTTTTTTACCCAAAACTTTTAACATTTACTCAAATTTTTTTCTGGAAACTGAGTAGGATTTCGGGGTTATGTCTATCCACTAAAAATGGTTGTAATTGGCCCCTGCAACTAAAAATAATTTTTTCAGAACGATTTGTAACTTTTTTTTTCGCCCGAAAAATTTAGGCACCTACCCCCTGTCGATTTTTCTTAAAAATTCGTTTTTCATTTTTAATAATTTTATTTGACGCCCTACAGAAAAGTTGTTTAGTACTTTTTTGTAGGTACCCATGAGCTCTACTTCAGAAAAAAGTTTTATTGAAATATATTCGTTATTGTAGGAGTTACGGCTATTTGAAAGCTGGACCATTTTTATGAGGTTTTTCTCATTTTTCGGGATTAAGGAATAACTTTTCGAATATTTTTACAATTTCTACATATTCTCCATTAAAATACGTGTAGTTTGCTTTTTCAAACATTAAAATCGTCCAATCCGTTCAGAAGTTATGACGTTTCAAAGATTCCCATGCAATTACGGGCAAACATTTCTGGCCAGAAATTATATTTTCGGTTGGGAATTTTTTTCTCGAAAGTAGGTAGGAATTCAGGGGTATGTCTATTGACCAAAAATGATTGTATTTGACCTCTGCAACTAAAAATAATTTTTTTAGAACGATTTGAAATTTTTTAATTTTTTCGAAAAATTTCACACCTACTCGAATTTTTTTCTCGAAAGTGCATAAGATTTCGGGGGTATGTCTATTCACCAAAAGTGATTGTAATTGACTCACGCAACTGAAAATAATTTTTTCAGAATGATTTGAAAATTTTTAATTTCGCTGAAAAAATTTCTGGTCGGTATGGAACTTTAAACGTTAATAAGTTTTTAAGAAAGTCTCGATTAAAAAATTGGTGTTCTTGATTTTCGTCTTATTTTGGCCTCTAGAATCTTCCATAAAAATTTCGAATACTCTGTATTTATTATGTTACTTAATATTTAGAATTATCAAGCTTGAAAACCATTAATATTATTTTGTAATAAAATTTACTCTTGCGATCAGAAAAGTAAGACACAAAACTATTTATAATAATACGAATTTATATTTATATTTTTTTTATATCGTCCAAATCTGTTATTGATAATAACACGATAAATAATAAGAATAAATGTTACTTTTTTATCTAACGTTTAAGTGTTAGTAACCCGTGTTTATGTGAACCGATTCAGTGTTTCTTGTTCAGTTTGTCGAGCAGATGAATTTTTCGATGGTTCTTGTAATCCCAAATGAAATGTGAAAAACACGTTACGCTTCGGTTTTTTGTTCCACCGCCGTTTTAATTATGTCGATTTAATAAGTTTCACGCGTGAATATGTAAGATCGCGACGTACGACAGCGGATGTGGCATAGACTTTTTACTTGTGGCTTTGTTACACTTTTATTTTCGTCGTTCCGCAACCGTATTACTGTTGCACGCTCTCTGCCGAAGTAAAAACAATCAAAAAAAAACAAGAAAAAAAAAGAAGAAGAAACGACTGTCGGTTTCACTCATGAATGTGCAACCGGATGTTCCCTTTACCATGAAAAACATTTCTCCGTGAAAGAACGTTTGTTAATTGGTCATTGAATAAAAAGGCTTGGCTCAGTTTCGAAGCTTGATAAACATTTCCTTTAAAAGCCGCAAAATATGTGTTCTTAAAACACTAAAAGAACAGTGACATTATAAAAATTACTCACACTAGTGCTTTTCAATTAATATTTCAATTACGGTCACGGTATCATTTAATTTTAGATGAAATTTAATTGATGAGACACTTTTTTATTCCAAAATTATCAAAAAGTCACAGAAAAATATTGTCTGTATTGTTCATGCATAGTAGGTAACACTCGACTTATGAAAATAATCGAACACTCTAAATACGTTTGAGGATTTTTTCATTTCATTTTTGTTGCAAACGTTTATAATAATTTCTTGTACCACTGTCCATTTGTTTATTATTTATGCAGTGCCCCAAATTTCAAGTTTTTTTCGCCCAAAAGATTTTAAAATATCGTTGGAATATATGTAAATAAACTTTGTAAATTTGACTGCAAAAGTTCTAATAGTTTATTTACAAAAAAATCCCCCAAAAAGCCTAAAAAAAACACGCTTCACTTATATTTTTTAAATATATGTCGATAGATACACCATTTATATGTTACTACTATTTATACAAAACTAAGTGGACCTAATAGGTATTCATAGATTTGAAAATATAGATGACAGTGATATTTCAGTCAGTAATTCTATCTATCATCTATGTACATATCTGGGAAAAATTTTAATGAGAGATTCTAGAAGCCAAAATAAGATGAAAATCAAGAATATCAATTTCTTGACTGAGCTCTCGTTAAAAAGTTATTAACGTTTAAAGTTCCGCCTGTAGAACGGCAATCTGCGAACAGTTGCGTGCACGCGATAGTGGTTCTCATTCAGCATGAGAAACTCTACTTACTGACGTATCGACAGCCTTACAGTTTTCTAAGTGAGAACCACTATCGCGCGTGTGCAGCTGTTCGCACATCGCCGTTCTACAGACGGAACTTTAAACGTTAATAACTTTTTAACGAAGCCTCAATCAACAAATTGCTATTCTTGATTTTCGTCTTATTTTGAGCTCTAAAATTTTCCATTAAAATTTTTCTTAGGAGTGGTCGAACGTCCTGTATGTAGCACTATAGAAATGAAATGAAAGGGGTAAAAATAAACGTGTATCTAAAAATTATTTTATACGTTGTATAGACAGTATTTCAATTCCATGAATTGTTATGTAAGTATTAAGGAAATCGATGTTTGTAAATTTATGTGTTTCTAAAGAATTACGACTACTGTCTGCAAAGGATTAAATGATATACATGCGTTTCAAATCATTTTCTTTTGAAATTAATGGAAATATTAATAGATTCGAGGTATCGCCAAGACGTTGGAAAAAGTTGTAGAGGCGGATTAAACATTTTTCTGCAGTTCAAGTTTTACTTTCAAGTTTGCTATCTTAATTGGTTTAGAAAGTTACAAATTATAAAAATTAACGTTAATTGTATAACACTTCCTGTAGGTAGAGTAATTATACATATACTGGTGTGAATATTATAGTTATTTTTATTGTACCATACAACACAATCGCTTCTTTTCTGTTGGTTGGAAAGATTTCATTTCTATTATATTTCTAATCAAAACTATTTTCTGAGACTGTTGTAATTCAATTTACTATTTTTTTTTTTATGTTTTTGTCGCAAACGCGGAGCTAATTTTGTTTTGCTTTTCATTTAGGCAGTATGCGAGTACAAAAAATGGGTTTGAGTATTAACAAAAGATAACGAGCAGAAAACCTAATTTTTCTTTAAAATATTTCAGTGAAATCCATTTAAAAAGACTTATTTAAATTTGGTACTGTCGTTTCTCAGGGACCGTCGCAGCGTTTAATATGTAAATTACAATCATGCTTAATTACATTTTGAATTGTCATATTTACAAGGAACTAATTCTTGTTATAATAAAACAAGGTTCTTAATAGTGTAGAATGTAATATAGAATGAATTAGGAAATTTAACTCTCTGTTGTCACCCTGACAATGAGTTGAAATGATCCAGAGTTGAAGTTTGTGGAAAGATATCTTCAAGACGTTGCTGGTAATGGTTCTAGTTGTACCATCTGTTGTTAATTTCAATTATTTTTTGTCGATTCTGGCGGTTACGCCGGGTTGCTGAGAATGTGTTTATATGTGTTTGGCAACTGTGTAGGATAATTCCAACCCACTGTGTGATAAATACGTATTTTTTGCTGAAATTTCAGTTTCAATAATTTTCTATAATTTTCATTATCTTTCGTGTGTGACTGTAAAATTTGTAATTTTGTATTATTGTATGTTTACCATCGAGTATATACACAGTTTTAATTCATGGAACAAGTCTTATACAAAATGCTGTCCTTTCTATAGGAATGTTATTGGAAAAAGTCCTAGAATTTAGATATAAAGATATAAAAAAAATATAGAGAATTACATAAGTTGAAAACACAGTGGAAGATTTATTTCATATTTTATTATTTTCCTTGGATCCAATTATATCCACTTTATCAAGAAGCGTATCAATTGCAAGCAAAAAAGAAGAGGTACTGTATAAAGATATTAATTTATTAACGAATTCAGAAGCTGTAGCTTTCCACAAGCCTTTATCGAGCGATGGTGATTCCAATGATGAGTTTGATGATAATTTTTCTATTTTATATGATTCAGCCCCAGGGAAAAATTTTAATGGGAGATTCTAGAGGCCAAAATAAAACGACAATCAAGAATATCAATTTGTGGATTGAGGCTTCGTTAAAAAGTTATTAAAAAATTTTAAATCATTCTGAAAAAATTATTTTTAGTTGCAGGGGTCAATTACAATCATTTTTGGTGAATACACACACCCCCGAAATCCTACGCACTTTCGAGAAAAAAATTCCTAAACGAAAATATAATGTCTGACCAGAAATGTACACCGGAAATTTCATGCGAATCTTTGAAACGTCATAACTTCTGAACGGATTGGCCGATTTTAATGTTTAAAAAAGCAAACGACGCGTATTTTAATGGAGAATATGTAGCAATTCTAAAAATATTCGAAAAGTTGCTCCTTAACATCGAAAAATGAGAAAAATCTCATAATAATGGTACAGTTTTCAAATAGCCATAACTCCTACAATAACGAATATATTTCAATGAAACTTTTTTCTGAGGTAGAGCTCATGGGTACCTACAAAAAAGTATTAGACAACTTTTCTGTAGGGCGTCAAATAAAATTATCAAAAATGAAAAACTAATTTTTAAGAAAAGTCGACAGGGGGTAGCTGCCTAAATTTTTCGACGAAAAAAAAATTTTTCAAATCGTTCTAAAAAAATTATTTTCAGTTGCGGGGGTTAATTACAATAATTTTTTGTTAATAGACCTACCCCCAAAATCCTACCATTTTCTAGAAAAAAATTCAGTACGGTCAGAACTTTAAACGTTAATAACTTTTTAACGAAGCCTCCATCAACAAATTAGTATTCTTGATTTTCGTCTTATTTTGGCCTCTAGAATCTCCCATTAAAATTTTTCCCAGGGGTGGCCGAACACTCTGTATACGATAAGAATATGTACAGAGATCCGCGATGTTCAAACTTATCAACGAAGGACCACGCTTAACCTATAAATCTTCAGAATAATTTTGAAGCTTTGTACAAAAAAATATTATCCCACTCCCTTAAGCGAAGTTACTACAAAATCGTAGATCATTTTGTATAGTTTAATAATATCTATTGTCCTATAACACGATTTTATTCTCAAGTGTATAGGTGCATTTGCAATTGTACTTTTTTTAATGGAACTACCTTATTTTTTTTTATGTGATTAATTTGCGTATAAAACGTATGAAGTAAGGTAATCGAAAGTTTAATATTCTAGGAGATTGAATGGGTTTCTCTCTAAAAAAAAAAAATATATTTGTTTCATTTTGTTTCGGAAAATAACTGAAAATATAAACTTAAAATAAATTATTCAATAATTAGAATATAATAGAGAATCGTTTGAGTACATACTACTTGTTACACTATGGAAAATAAAATCTTTCGAACTTAGAAATATCTTTCTACATTTTATATTTAGAATGAAAATTGGTTTATCTAAAAAAATCGCATAATTCCATTAAAACGATCATGGAATCGCAAGCACCGATTTACTAGGAAAATAAATATCGTAGAATAATCGAGGTAAAAAATCATACCAAATTTTCTTCATCTCGAACAGAACTATAGTCTGGCTCAGTTATTAGAATCTAGAATATACTCAAGGTTAGGTTCATAATAGTATGTACCTCATCCTTGTACCTAACGTACACACATGTTTACAATTTTTTTTTCTTTTCGTTCAATTCTAATTTCGTAACGTTTATGAGTTTGATAGGATAAAGATGTATTATTATCGTCATTATTATTTTGAAACATATTTCTTTATTCGTAATGATATTGCACGCGTAACAATTGAAAATTGGTTCGAATAAACGTGAGGAAGTAGTTTTTTTTATAAACATGGTCTCGAAAATTTATTTATAATTGTATGAAATATAGAAGTCTTGCAAGTCGAAGAAAAAACGCACGAACATGCTTGTGATCAACGTGTAGGTTAAGCAACTGTGGTGTTCCTTCACAATACGACAAAAATAAATTTTGGATATTATTAGGTCGCTGCGAAAGTTCTGTTCGCTAGCGAACGTCAGACTAGAATTCAATATTGGAAGCAACTTGTGTTCAAAATTGAATTATTCGCTAGATGGCCTGCTTTATAATTTGTGGACAGTATTTGCGGAGCTGCTACTTTGGACGCTAAAATTCCTGCTTTCTATCGATTAAGAAATTTACATATGGAGTATGGACATTAAATTTAATTAGAATTATTTGTAAGAAAGATACGCGTTGACTAAAATAGAGGATTGAGAACTTAACTGACTTTGTTGCTCGATTATGTTCAATATTATTCTTAATTAACGAATACAAATTTTAAAATCACTAGCTTTTGCCCGCGACTTTTTCGCTGGTTTGAATGTTGGTTTAAACAATCCATTAGTGGATTTTGAATTACGAATAAAACGCAAATGGGAGTTTATTAACGCTCGAAGTTCTAAAAAAAATTGGTTCACTAACTCGAATTTTTTTTTCGAATGTGAGTAGGATTTCGGGGGTATGTCTATTGACCAAAAAGGACCGTAATTGAGCCCCTCAACCGAAAATAATTTTTCCATATCAATTTGAAATTTTTTTTTATTCAGGATAACCAGACGGTTGTGGTCAGACATTATATGTTTAGTAATGAATTTTTTTTTCGAAAGTGAGTAGGATTTCGAGGGTATGTGTAATGACAAGAAATGATTGTAATTGACCCCCTCAACCGAAAATAATTTTTCCAAAATGATTTGAAATTTTTAATTTCGTCGAAAAAATTTCTGCTCGGTATGGAACTTTAAACGTTACTAAGTTTTTAAGGAAGCCTCCATCGACAAATTGATATTCTTGATTTTCGACTTATTTTGGCCTCTAGAATCTCTCAATATAATTTTTCCCAGGGTTGACCGTACCCCCTGCATAATATATAAAATTGAAGTGCGTGATAGTTATATTACTTTGGTTGAATTTAATTTATACTTATTTCCTGTGGCTGTCCACTTAATTCTGTCCGTAAGTGTAACTTGTTTGCGTGATATTTACGACCGTCTGCTATTCAACCTTTACGCGTTCCGTATATGTGAGTTAATATTTCGCCGTTGTAAAAGTCGCGATAAAGACGTCTGAGTATCGTGGCAAATTGTTTGCGCAGGAGAACGCGAAAGAGGAATAATGGTTCAATCGAGCGGAAAGTAAAATCCAGCCATCATCCTGGCGCGTGGCAAACCAGGCCAAAGGCCTGGATCCTCGTCCTCCTCGTCCTCGTCCACGGAGAGGCTGCAAAGGATGCCAGGACCGGCTCAGGAGAGGCCTCGTGCGCAACGGCTTACAGACATCGAGCCTCAGACTGCAAAAGTGAGTAAACATTTACAATTTCAATACTTAAAATCCACGTAAACGAAATTTACAACAAATCAATCGCATTGTGTATCGTTTGAACAATTAAATCTCTTGAGATTTGGAGAAACAATGTATACAGTGGCTCACGAAAGTATTCGAACATTAAGTATACTGTAACAACTAGAAATTAAGACGATAATGAGAAATTTTTTCTAAAAAGAACTACGTATCATTTTGCGGTTTAAAGAGTTTATTATTATCTTAAGATCACTTTAAAATTTTCGTTAACAAGATGAATGTATTTGTAGAAGAGTCAATTTACGCCAAGTCTAATAACCCACTCTCTGTATACAGTAGCTCACGAAAGTATTCGAACATTAAGTATACTGTAACAACTAGAAATGAAGACGATAATGAGAAATTTTTTCTAAAAAGAACTACGTATCATTTTGAGATTTAAGGAGTTTATTATTATCTTAAGATCACTTTAAAATTTTCGTTAACAAGATGAATGTATTTGTAGAAGGGTCAATTTACGCCAAGTCTAATAATGCACTCTCTGCCAATGATTCTTTTTTGCAACAAACTTTTAAGTATCAGTATGATTGTTCATCGCTTATTTTAGAACGAGGTATCATTGCTCGATGGAAACTGCGGGAACAAATTATTAATTGTCCTGCTTGCTCTAAGACATTGGTGGGTTGCCCAGGATGCACACAGAGACGTTTTACAGTCTTCATTCGTTGTTTAAAAATAGCGATATGTAGGTAATCGTACCATAAAATGCTGAAAATTCCCAAAAGAGGGTTCAATGGATACATAGCCAGAGTTTTACAAAATGTAATTTCATGAAAAGAGAAAGAAGGAAGACCATGTGCCTTGCTAATGAGTGACTAATTAATTATGATAAGGCTCGATGACGATGTTACTAGAATCTCACATCGATGCAGTGTTTGTACAGTCGTGAATTGCATAACGTTGAATCCACGAGTTTATTTTTGTTTCCCTATTTTGTGTATTCTGCAAGCCAGAGATTCTACTCAGAAATTATCGTGAGTATATTCATTCATATAGATTCGATATCCGTGTGTTCATGATAGAGCAATCACTATCGAAGATGTTGGAGTACAAATGTAGAACACGAATGAAGGATTTAAAAATCCTTTATCGGTCTTCAGAATCCCGATTGACCTCTGACTGCTTTGAAAAACAATATTTGTTTAATTTAACGGTTTAAGGGATAACAATACTTGTTTTCCTTCAAATTATACGTTAGATACAACATTGCAATTAACAAAAACCGCATTTTTATATAGCTTAGAAACAAGTCCAATACAGAAAATTGATCATTCTTGGAAAAATATGAGCGTTAAGGGGTTAATTACAATTTATCAAAGTAATTTTACGAAAAAAACATATCTCTAAAACAGAAATGTAGCAGGAGACTGTATCATAAGCCGAATTATCAAATCTCTTTGGATTTCAACTGTTTATTGTGCATTGTAATTGTTTAATAGTGTGTATCGTTAATTATTTTGGAGTTATTTTCAAGTGATGTGGAAATAAGAATTGTTTCAACGCAATGGACGTTCCAAAATTGTTTTCATACATATTTAAGGTTAAAATATTTCTAAAATACTTTTAGAACACTTGTAATTAAATGTAGATCATTCTTATATAGTTAACACTTACAAAAAAAAAATAATTATGCATACAAATTCAATGTGTAAGTTTAACATGCAGAAAATAAAGAAAAAATCGATTTTTACTTTTTCTCGCTATAACGCGCCAAAATGAAAAATTTGAAAAAACTTAAGAATAATAGTAACAACAATACCTGTTTACTGTAAAAGTATAAAAGTTATTCTGCAATAATCGGCACTTTTCAGTAATTTTGTGTTTTTTATGTTCCTTTGTTAATAGATTCAAAATATAGAGTCAAAATCTTCATTATTCCTTTTAATGAGTTTGCAGACAAAATTTCTTTTTTAAATAACATTTCTAAAAAATTCTATACTTTGTCGAATTTTAATCTGTTACATTCTGTTGTATTTTCTTTTAAACAAAAGCAATTTTTCAGCGAATGTGATCTTATATGACCATGGATCCATATTTTTATCGTTTCGAAGCATTATGATTAGGTTTCAAATCTTTGTGTTAGATAAAAAATATTTTAATGAATTAATAAATGGAATGCCTATGATTTGGTATTTATTTGGGTTAAGGTAGTCATTTTGATAAATGAAAGTTTCTTTCATTACCTTTAAGACATTACTATTTTTCATGTGTGTCTGTAACATGATTTTACAATACTCAAAACTTTTGAACGGTAGAGTATATTTTCATAGAAATTAAATTTCCAATTGTCCATCTTAAAAAATTCACAGATCCTTCCGTGTACTACTCTCGTTGCATATGCACGATAAAATGAATTTATCATTAGATTGTGCATAAAACTTCAGTATCGATTAATTGGCGTTGGCTTTCAAAGTCTCTAACATTATTTATAGCAGAATTTGTATCCGTCTCTCGACAAATATTTCATCTGGCGTGACTGGTTATTCATAAAAATGTAAAACGTTCCGTGTTACGCGTTACGATACAACGAACTCGTAGCCATCATTCACCTTGATCTTCCTTTCGTTTTCATTTTGCATCTTGATGATATCAGCAGCCTTTCTGTTAATTACGTGCTCGGTTCTCGCGCGGCATAGGTCGAAAACCTCGTCATACATCACGTTTCTCATTCATTTTAAAACTAATCTTTCCTCAAATTGTTATTTCGTTTAGCTTTCTCCGATTCTGTTTGCTTTCTCTTTTTACGGTTAATAATAGCTTCCGCGTGTAAAACTCGCGTTCTTATTTAACAATTTCGATCGTCAAATGCATCTCAATCATTGTCGATTCTTTTCGTTGTTAAAAAGTTGTTATAAATACACCTAATTTTTTAAATGTATTTAAATCTGACTTAATTGAAATCGTATGTTATACTTTAACCTTTTTATACGTTTTTGGAGGAATTCAGAAAAAAATTTTTAAAGTAAAACTATCTTATTATGGCCTTCATTGGATTCATTGTAACTCCTGTAACATTTAATATTCTTGTACTAAAAAAATTGTGGATATTCTTAAAACATAAAGCTAAAAGTATGGGTTTTAAACTGAATGAGAAAAATACTGTAATAAAAATTTCGATGAAACCATTATAAAATTCTAGATGGGATTACCTTCTTAATGATGAAACTATGCAAAGTTAGTATTTGAATATTTACAACATGTTGGATTTAAAAATATTGTTATTGAAATTAGAAATCATCAATCTCTTAAATACTTACGACTATTTTGTATACAACCCTGGGAAAAATTTTAATGGGAGATTCTAGAGGCTAAAATAAGACGAAAATCAAGAATACCAATTTGTTAATGGAGGCTTCGTTAAAAAGTTATTAACAATTAAATTCAAAAATTTCAAATCGTTTTGGAAAAATTATTTTCGGTTGCGGGGGTCAATTACAATAATTTTTAGTGAATAGACATACCCCCGAAATCCTACCCATTTTCGAGAAAAAAAATCGAAAAGGTGTGAAATTTTTCGACGGAAAAAAAAAAATTTCAAATCGTTTTGGAAAAATTATTTTCGGTTGCGGGAGTCAGTTACAATAATTTTTGGTGAATAGACATACCCCCGAAATCCTACTCAGTTTCGAGAAAAAAATTCCTTAACGAAAATATAATTTCTGGCCAGAAATGTCTGCCCGAATTTTCATGCGAATATTCAAAACGTCATAACTTCTGAACCGATTGGACGATTTTAATGTTTAAAAAAGCAAACTACGCGTATTTTGATGGAGAATATGTACAAATTGCAAAAATATTCGAAGAGTTGGTCATTGATCCCGCAAAATGAGAAAAACCCCATAAAAATGGTCCAATTTTCAAATCGCCATAACTCTTACAATTGTGAATATATTTCAATGAAACTTTTTTCTGAAGTAGAGCTCATGGGTACCTACAGAAAAGTATTAGACAACTTTTCTGTGGGGCGTCAAACAAAATTACTAAAAATGAAAAACTAATTTTTAAGAAAAATCGACAGGAGGTAGATATCTAAATTTCTTGGAAAAAAAAATTTTTCAAATCATTCTAAAAAAATTATATTCGGTTGCGGGGTTCAATTACAATCATTTTTAGTCATTGGACATACTCCCGAAATCCTACCCACTTTCGAGAAAAAAAATCGAAAAGGTGTGAAATTTTTCGACGGAAAAAAAAAATTTCAAATCGTTTTGAAAAAATTATTTTCAGTTGCGGGGGTCTATTACAATCATTTTTGGTCAACAGACATACCCCCGAAATCCTGCGCATTTTCGAGAAAAAAATTCAGGTCAGGTGAAACTTTAAACGTTAATAACTTTTTAACGAAGCCTCAATCAACAAATTAGTATTCTTGATTTTCGTTTTATTTTGGCCTATTATTCCTAATGGAATAATTTATAGGTAACTGTGTTTCTTAAAAGTGGGAAATTATACGAATAAGTACAATTGATGATCTCAAATAGGAATATTTTTTGAAAATTAATGCTTATATACCGTCTATTCTATTATCTTTTACTTTAAGTTTCATCAAAGCATACAATGAACTATGGGCACAAAGATGGAGATCTCTCCAAATCGGTTGGCAATGCGTTACTATTTATTACCAAAAAAAAATGTAAATAATTAGGATATTTACCCGTAGTTGCAGTTGTTTTTTTATCGTTTCGCTTAACACATCACAATTCCATTCTTCGTGGCCCAAGAACGACTGGGAATCTGAGGGAGGGTTAAAAGATTCCATTTTTTCCGTTTTCTCGTTGTTGTCGATATGGAGTCTTTGATCTTTGAAGGCGGTTTTCGGAAGGGGCTGGTAAAGCCGCATTCACGTGAGAATGCAGAAGTTGGTTCTATTTAGCTCTGGTCTCGTTCGTCCATCTCGCTAGCGTGAGAGCAAATCGATAGGCTTTGCCGCTACCGTCGTACACATACACCGAAGTGCGTAACCGACATCCTCTCCTGGAACACCCATCCGTTCGACGGAAGCCTTCTATTTTCCTGCCCAAAGCGTTAACCCTTCGAACGCTGAGCAAATTAAGTTACTTCGCGGGGAAAAAAGACTTCGAATACCCTTGGAGTCTTATTAACAATGTACCTTACAGGCCGGAAGATCTCCATCTTTGTAGCCTAAGTGACCCCAGATTTGTTTTGATGCGTCTATACCCTTCGAATTCACTTAAGATAGAATGGTTAGATTACACAATTTCGCTAGGTCTTGTGAATAACGAAGAGAAATTGTTCCAACGATGAAGTAATAGCTCACTGTGAAAAATAACAGTGTTTAAGCAAATATAAATTTACAGAAATCAATTTTTTATAAAATTTTGGTATTATAGAAACTTGGTCCATCCGTGTGATATTTAAGACGCTATTAACGTCTTCGGAAAGCGATGGAAGGAATTACGTTGGACAGAAATATTTACAAGTTTTATATTTGCGTTTGATTTAGCGACGTCTGCGACGTCTTAAGAAATAACCGTGAAAAGGTTTTAATTAATTGCATAGAAAGTACATCTTCTGGTTACTCAGCTGGGACGCATTCGTAAGCTCGAAGCTCCGTGTTTTCTTTTGCAGATGTTCTTTTTTTCAACGAAGACTACCGTCCATGGCGTTGAATACATATGTTGAGGGTTCTGGTTCTTGCTGGCTTCATCGGCCACTGCATACATTCTTGTTACTTTAACGGAGCGATACACCACTCGCTTATGAAGTTCGCGCGGTTGCTTCGAAACTACATACGACTGTATTAATTAAGGCTCTTCTATTATTATGCGTATCCATTACGTCGTTTGTCTATGACACTCGACGGACTCGTGCACGGTGGGTGTACGTTGTCGAACGAGGAATAGAACATTCGCTGAACTAGTTTCTCGACTCGTAAATCGTCTTATTCTTTAGTTCTTAGCCTTACAGAGAAAGACAACAGAAAAAATGATAATTTATTTGCACAGTTACGCAGGATTTAACAAAAATGTATTACATATATTATTCTACTCCCATACTGTGTCATAAGATTTTATTTGTGCTACTTCATCAGCCTTTAGCAACTATGAGGGCAGCGATTTGTTCAAAAGGTATAAAATTCTGGTTAGACTTCGATGTAAATAGGAAATATATAGTAACAATGAAAGGACAGAATCTTCAGTTTCCACTGTCTTAGAACAGTCAAACAAGGCGGATTAAAAATAGTTAAACTTTGCACGCGTACAGTTCCGAGACTACTAGTGTTTTCTCCATAATTGAGCCATCATTAGAAGCGGTAAACCTTCCCCTTTAAAATGATTTTTGGTTTATGTCGATCCGACTTTCTGTTTCGGAGATATCGCGATTTATGTAAAAGGTAATTTTTTTTAATTCGTTTACTATTTACGCACGCGGTCAATGACCTCGCGTCGATGTCAACAATGAAAAGTAAACAAACGCTTCGAACCCTTATATCTCCGGAACTAATTACGCTATCGACTTGAACGAACGCTCATTTTAAAGGGTGTTTCATTCTCTACCCGATGACTATACCAACTACTATAATTTCTGCTGTCTTCTATGTTTATTTTGAAATCTACTTCGACGCTACATCGCGATCGACTTGAAACAAAAATCGTTATATCTCTGGAACTAATTGCGTTACCGACTAGAACACTCATTTTAAAGGGTATTTCATCAATAACTATTATTATTTATGTTGTCTTCTACGTTTATTTTGAAATTTACTTTGACGTTACATGCTCAAAGAAGTTTAAAACTCGAGCATCTTTCCAGTCCTTTCTTTCTATAATGTTGAGATAGCAAGAATATTTGCATCTAGATTAAAATGAGTGTCACATACCAACGTATAGACGCATTTCTCACAGACCGTGTCCTTCGTAAATAGATTTATACCACGCGGTAGAAATATACGTAATAGCATTCTAAAACAAGACGCTTCAGAATTTTATGAAGCAATAAAAGTACTCGAAGGTTTCGTTTCCCTTCGAGTTTTCATTAAAAATGCAATCAACCAAGAACGGTCTGCTGCGTTATCGCTGTTCTTCAACGAAACAATCGAAATCCCAGAGTCTAAGCCAGTTTCTATGCGTTCAATAACTGGCCAAGCTTCATTACTGTTGGCAGAAAGTTCTTGCTTGCTTATACTGATTACCTATCTTGGTCTTCGTAAACTTCATCTCGATTTGCTCTACTTAAAAAGAACTCCGAAGCTTTTTTTTTATTTTGGATATAGAAGAAATCGCAATTTGTGTTTCAGGATGTGTTAAAATTACCAAATACGCATTTGCACTTTTTGAATACAACATTAATTAAATATATCAGTTTAAAAAATAAATTACAACGCTTATAAGGCTCTAAAATTAATTGAGATGAATACGTTGCAACTTACCATCGCTTTAATGTTATTTGAATTCAAGGTAATAATTATTTACGTGATATAATGTTTCAATACAAATGTTGATGAAAAGTATAAAGGCCAATGGTAGCAAATGGCCAAAATCTGGGTTCGTTCGACACCTAAAATATTGATAGAGTATAATTATACATGTTCTAAGATATTGCAAAAGCACAATTTTATATCCTGCAAATGATAGGCAAAATATTGGCAATTTTTTACCTAAAACGAGCGTATATTTTAAAACGAATACACGAAGTATGAAAATTCAAACGTTATTTTATTGTTAATAATCAATATTTATGAAAATCAGGTGCTTACTTTAACTGATAAGATCCAAAAGTGTAAAGTCTAAGATCACTGATGATTACTTTCGGAAAATTGTTTGTTATCGTTCCAAAGGAAAGAGAATTTATAACATAATACATTAAACAAGTTATAATATAAAATATTATAATATTTGATTCTTATTTTAAAAAAAACATTTTAAATATTTGTATTAAAGGAATGTAAATTCTATTGAAAAATATTACTTAAGTAAACCTGATGAAGTACCTAGGAATATGCTGTACATGTATAACATATGTATAGGAAATAATAAAAAGAATAACAAACAGAAAAATAAAATTAAACTATGAAACTGAATTTTCAGTGTATAAAAATATCGATAAATCCATTTGTATACAGGATGTTCGGCCACCCCAGGGAAAAATTTTAATGGGGGATTCTAGAGATCAATTTGTTGATGGAAGCTTCGTTAAAAAGTTATTAACAATTAAATTCAAAAATTTCAAATCGTTCTGGAAAAATTATTTTCGGTTGCGGGGGTCAATTACAATCATTTTTGGTCATTACACATACCCTCGAAATCCTGCGCATTTTCGAGAAAAAAATTCAGAACGGACGGAACTTTAAACGTTAATAACTTTTTAACGAAGCCTCCGTCAACAAATTGATATTTTTGTTTTGGCCACTACAATTTCCTATTAAAAGTTTTCCCAGGGGTGGCCAAACTCCCTGTATATGGTATCGAATTCTGGAAAACAGTAGGTATCAACACGATAAAACGGTTTAATAAAAAAGAGAGGAAATAAATAGATTGAATTAAACATACATTTCTTTATATTTTTGTAACAGTAATTGGACGTCGGGGTCATAAAATTTCGCAGACCATTATTTACATCTACTCTGTTCATCCAATCATTGCAAGAAATGATTGGATTATCCTGTCGAGCGTGAAAACCAATCCCGTAATATTTTACTCGCAAGTAACAAATAACAACTAGCGAACTAAACGCGTATGCAAGCATCCAAGCTTAATAATGGCATATTCCGACGCAATGGATCCGGCTGCTATGGATCTGTATCGATGAAAACGATCGTCATTCGATCCATTAATCAATCTAACATCTGTTACTAGAGATACACTACGAGAAAGTAACGACTTTCTTTTTATCGATCCTTCGAGCGAATCGACCAACATAGTTAATTTGTTTTCGGTTGATGGACTACGATATTCTATTTTACGGGGAAAAAAATGATCAAACGTAATATCAAAATGAAAGTGCTGGAAAAAAAAATAGGAACGTAATTGAACCAATAAAAGAGTTTCGATGAAAAGTGATGGGTTTCTTACGGATTTGTAAAGGATGTCAAGAAAGGCTTCTTATTTATATTAATCTACACTTATTGCACTTTGATAAATGTTTGATAATTTTATTTTATCCTGTTTAATTTGAAAATAATAGAATCTTGCTTGTGATTCAGTTTGGCGCCACTTTTTCTTTTTAAAGAATGGATTTTGAACTTTTAAAATGTTTTAGAACTGTGAAGTGTCTTGATTAATATTCGACAATATTAATTTAGACAATATGAAGAAACAAAACATTTCCATAATTTCTTCCATTGTTGGGTTTGTTGGAAATAATTACTGCATGAAGTTTTCTTCAATTATTCGTTTATTTACATTGCAATTTACATTTAATTTTCATCTAATTATAGTCAATAAATATTCAGAGTTCTGGGAGTTTCGAGTTTCGAAAGTTCAGAATCAAATTTCGACTCATCTATTAGGTAATAAGTCAAATCTATAATGTATATTTAATTTTTAACTTCGACAGTACTGTTATGAAAAATGTAGCTAAAGACAAAGTTGTCTAAACATAATCAGAGAGATGATGCAAAAAGCTGTTCATGTGCATTAGTATTGCGTAATGAATAGAACTGACTATACTGATTTCCTCATAAATAATAGAATAGCTTCTTTATACGTACCCAGATTAGGGGATTTAAGCATTCCTGGGTTAAAATAATTCACTGACCCGAGGTTTTTCGTTCTGTCCATCTTTTTATTTCTTTAAATTTTTATTCTTAAATTCTTTTTTTGATTACTTTTATTTCTAAATTGTTCGACTGAGAATTGCTGGAATAAATATAATTTTCTTTTGTTTACACACGTGAGCAACAAATGGGAATATATTACGAGGATAACGAAGTGTAAAAGAAAAATATGCGATCGAAAGACAGAACTCTTTCAATTGTGCTTGGTTCACCTCTCGGCGATATCGTATCGGAGCTCCAATTTTCGTATCCCGAATCCCTATTTGCCGCTGGCTTTGCCCTAGTTTCTTCCCCAAGGTTGCCATTATTATTGCTTGATTGGATGTGTTACTTGAACGACCTACTTTTTGCTGAAAACTATTATTTCCAGCAGGCATTATTGTACTGCCGCTTCAAAAGACGGAAAGACAGTTGCCTTTTAGCATTAACGACACAATGTACGCTCATTTGCTTTGTTAGTTTCATTCTTACGATTTTTTTACGCGAAAATACTTTACTTTTTGTTAAGATTAACTTTTAGAAGAAGTTATTACGTTATGTGTAGGCGATAGAGGGTGATTCTACAGGCAAAAATAAGACGAAAATCAAGAATACCAATTTATTGATCGAGGCTTCGTTGAAAAGTTATTAACGTTTAAAGTTCCGCCCGTACTGAATTTTTTTCTCGAAAATGCGCAAGATTTCGGGGATATGTTTATTCACCAAAAATGATTGTAATTGACCCCCGCAAACGAATATAATTTTTTTAGAATGATTTGAAAAATTTCAGCACCTTTTCGAATTTTTTTCTAGGAAGTGGGTAGGATTTCGTGGCTATGTCTATTCACCAAAAATGATTGTAATTGACCCCCACAACCGAAAATAATTTTTCCAGAACGATTTGAAATTTGTGAATTTCATTGTTAATAACTTTTTAACGATGCCTCCATCAACAAATTGGTATTCTTCATTTTCGTCTTATTTTAGCCTCTAGAATCCCCCATTAAAATTTTTCCCAGTGGCCGAACACCCTGTATGTAACAGACACTCGAAAATCTTTATTCGAACGTGTAATAAGGGTAAGCTGAAGCGGTAATTATCTACAGGGTGGGGCCAACCACATATTGTCATCTAGATTTAGTTAGGTATGCAGTTTGCCCTACTCTCTCCTGCTAATCTATGTAAAGTGTTTCCAAGTTTTCTCAGAAACCAACGAAGGTATTGACTTCATTTTTATTTTTTAATTAAATAATTAACAAAGAGCATTCGATCAGCAGGTTCGTTATGTAGTAACGTACTGTGCTCCACACACGTAACTTAACGTAATTTTAGGTCATATGGAATACAACTTCCAAGATAACATGTTCTCCTACAGTACTCGTTGATGAGTTCAACGTAGAATTGAATAGCTATCAGGGTCAGCTGTTTACACTGTCTGCATCGGTATAATATTCAAATGCGGTTAAATAAAACTAGGCCTCCTAAAGTCGTAATTGTATACCCCGTTTTTTGTCTTGATATTCAGCATTAAAATGCATGACCTGTTTTCCGAAGACGACAAATGAAATCAGGTAACGGACTCTATTCCAATATGTATTGGTATATCTCACATACTTTGTATCCGTGTTATCAGAGTTTCCGCATTGTGCAGTGTAATTCAAAGAGAGATAATTCTATATGCAAAAATAAGTCGAAAGTGTGGAATAAAATTTTTTCACGGAAGACTACGTTTCCAAAGAAAATCAAATTTGGAAATGTTAAGCTTTACTGACGCAATAATTATTTTTCTCAAATGTTTTATTTGAACGCGATGGAATTCATGAATGACGAATTAAAATTTTAGATTCATTTGTAAATTAGAATTCATCGATGGAAGTTTTAAATCGACATCCAGGCAAGCAAAATTGTGTACAAAAGCTAATTTTCGTGTGAATATAGTTTTTATTAATATTATAAATCTTTTTTGAAAACACTTTTTGAAAAATTCTTAAATATAGTGATATTAAAGTTTTTATACGGCTTTTTTTTTTGTAAACGTTGAAATTCATCTTCAATTTCAGAATGTTATGTTCCGATAACATAAACTCGCGCTAAAGGTATGCTATACCTTGATAATCTCGTTTCAGTGGTTGTTAAATGATAGGTAAACAGTGCAGGATTATACGTATAAGAAGCATCAAGGTAATCTAGACAACTTAAAAAAAAAGATGCGTTGGAAGTGCAGTGTTATCACCTAGAAGAACATTCTGAATTCTATTACCTGTAATGCACTCTTCGAACATGGTTTTTATCGTGTAATAACTTTCCGCATTTAGAACGCAATTTTAACTGTACAGCGATCTTGTAATTTACAGTAACTCATGAAACTGGATCACATGGTAATATAGCTTATAGTTTATAGGCTTTTGAAGTGCAGATTTCTTAGAACACTAACATATCAATAAAGTTACTTAAGTTGTCAATCTTTATTTCACCTTGATGTTGAAATACAAAGTTGATCGATACTGCTTCTAGAATCTATAAGGTAGTGCCTAAATTATTACATAACACATATAAACAAATTTTTCAATTCAAATATTCACGGTGTAAAACTTTTTTTTGGTTCGTGGTAACGTCTACCTTCAACTATTGTTAACTTTCTATTATAATAGTGCATGTATTTCGTTGAAATTTATTTATGAAGTAGAGCTCATAGATATTTACAAGAAAGTATTAAACAACACTGCTGTACAGCGTCAAACAAATTTATTACAAATGAAAAATTAATTTTAAAGAAAAATCGACAGGCTGTAGCCCTGCCAAAAATTAAAGAATTTCGAATTGTTCTAAAAAAATTATTTTTGGTTCCGGGAGTCAATTACAGACATTTTTGGTGATTAGACATACCCTCGAAATCCTAACTAGTTTCGAGAAAAAAATTCAGTAAGTGGGTAAATTTTTCGACAAAATTAAAACTTTTCAAATCGTTCTAAAAAAATTATTTTTAGTTGCAGGGGTCAATTACAATCATTTTTGGTCAACAGACATACCCCCGAAATCCTATTCAGTTTCGAGAAAAAAATTCCTTACCGAAAATATAATTTCTGGCCAGAAATAACTGCCCGAAATTGCATGCGAATCTTTAAAATGTCATAACTCCTGAACGGATTGGACGATTTTAATGTTTAAAAAAGCAAATTACGCGTATTTTGGTAGAGAATATGTACAAATCGCAAAAACATTCGAAAAGTTGATTCTTGACCTCGCAAAATGAGAAAAACCTCATAAAAATGGTCCAATTTTCAAACAGCCATAACTCCTACAATAGTGAATATATTTCAATGAAACTTTTTCCTGAACTAGAGCTCATGGGTACCTACAAAAAAGTATTAGACAATTTTTCTGTAGGGCGTCAAACAAAATTACTAATAATCGAAAACGAATTTTTAAGAAAAATCGACAGGGGGTAGCTGCTGAAATTTTTCGACGAAAAAAAAAATTTTCAAATCGTTCTAAAAAAATTATTTTCGATTGCAGAGGTCAATTACAATCATTTTTGGTCAATACACATATCCTCGAAATTTTACGCAGTTTCGAGAAAAAAATTCCTTACCGAAAATATAATGTCTAATCATAACTGTCTGGCTACACTGGAAAAAAAATTTTTCATATCATTCTGAAAAAATTATTTTCAGCTGCGAGGGTTAATTACAATCATTTTTGGTGAACAGACATACCCTCAAAATCCTACGTACTTTCCAGAAAAAAATTCCTAAACGACAATATAATGTATGGCCAGAAATGTACCCTGGAAATATCATGCGAATCTTTAAAATATCATAACTCCTGAACGGATTGAACGATTTTAATGTTTAAAAACGCAAACAACGTGTATTTTGATGAAGAATATTTAGAAATTCCAAGAATATTCGAAAAGTTGTTCCTTAATCCCGTAAAGTGAAAAAACCCCCATAAAAATGGTCCAATTTACAACTACACTTGGGCCGTCAAGACGGGTCATCAAACGAAAACAAACGTCCCTAAATGTGACTCGTAAGTATCCTTTGCAGTCAATGACTGTAGCTGCAGTATCAACAACATCGAGCACTTTGATTTTCTTCACTGATTCAAGTATTATATGTGTATGTCTCTCCCGAAACGACCCTATACATAAACAGAGTGCGTTATCATTTCATGCCTGAAGTTTTTCATCCATTATTCACAAAATTCAGGGATGTTGCTATTTCTTCTATCGATCCACGCATTTTGAGATCATAACCATAGTATTTTGTGCGAACATGTGCACCAGCGAGGCGTTACAGACAGCACACCTGTAGCTAGGGGCGCACGTTCGGCGACCAAAGGCAATTTTTCGATGAAAATTTTTTCTCGGAAATGCAGCGCAACTTAGGAAAGTGGTAATTCGATGTGACCTAATAGTTGATGGCGTCGAAGGGTACAAAGGGGCGAGTCAGGGTGGTGCGCGCGTTGGGCGCACGGGATGCAGGGTCGCGCGGCGACGGAGGATCCTAGGCGTCCCGAAGCGGAGCGAAACGAAACGATGGCTGGTGACTCGGTGACCCAGTTTCCCCCGACCCCGACGCGCCGATCGTGGATTCGTACGCGAACATGGAATCGAGGCGGCACGTCGCGGCACTCTCGTCGCCATCCTCGTTGTTCGTCCGCGGTCGGAGACGTCATCGACGAGTCCTTTTCCTCCCCGGTCGGTCGCATCGACGCGTCGTCAGCCCGCGTCCCGACGTCGGTTGTTCACGCTCGTCCTGGCTCGCGACGCTATGCGTCGCGTTCTCGGCAGCTGTGCCAGCTGCTCTAGCCGTCTCGAGGTAGTTCTTCCCGACGGTACTACTCCCTCGTCCACCGACCTCCTTCTCCTCTCCTGTGCACCATCATCCGGATTTTGTCTCGACGGGCTCGCGTCTCGCGGTATGGAAAACCCGTCGAAAGGACCACTGTGATTTCATGGATTAATCGGATAAGCTAGATCTCTGGCCAGGATCTCTCATGTGTTTGCGGATGTCGTATCGTTTTATCGAAATTTTCTTGGGGAGCGTTCAGGTAGTGTTCCAATACTCTATGGCTAATCTCGTTTTCATCCATGTGTTTTGAGATCGTCCTGCGATTCTCCCTCCTTGTGTCTTGTTGCCTTTGGAACGGATATTCCTTGGTACAGTGAAACCTCGATTTAACGGGTTCTTCGAGTCCTGTGTCGGTAGATCCTTGCGTGCTGTTTGATTCTTTGGTGCCTCGTTTTAAGATTGGATAATTTCTTGAAGACAAGTGGTGTCAGTGTCTGATTTGTACACGTTAAAATGAACGTGAACTAGTTTTTTCTTTCGAATGCAACGAATAAGATAATAAAATAAGTGATTTCTTGTTTATATGCAATTTAGTTTTACAGACATTCGGATTTAAATGACACTCCCTGTCCTAATTAGCTCGCTCAAATCGAAGTTTCATTGTACACTGTTTAATTTCGTTTGGAAACTTCAGGATGATAGTTCATCTCGATTAGTAATTTTCTCTGCTTTTTTCCTTTTTTTTGGTATCGCGTACTATTGCCCTGCATACGTAGACGCGATCGTGTTTAATGGACTCGTCCTGTACTATGTCCTTGTCACATTTCCGTCTCTTGGGTTTTCCCAATTCATAGATAATCGAAGTATCATCGTGTTTCTGTATTTGACTCTCGCATGCTTTATCAATGTAATTAAGATTTCTCGAACATCATTGATACGACTTAGAATCAACTTTCTTCCATTTTAACTATCTTTACTCATCTGGCCAATTCCGAAGTTTGTCCTACAAAAGCATTTAAGTAGAAACAATTCAAGTATTAATTTTAATATTCTTTAGTGATAGTGTTCACGTTGAGACGCAATGTATAGTTACTTGATTCAAGAGTTGATTTACTTCTTTCGTGTTAATGAGGGATTCTAGAAGCTAAAATAAGACAAAAATCAAGAATACCAATTTATTGATGGAGGCTTCATTAAAAAGTTATTAACAATTAAATTCAAAAATTTCAAATCGTTCTGGAAAAATTATTTTCGGTTACGGGGGCTAATTACAATCATTTTTGGTGAATAGACATACCCCCGAAATCCCACCCACTTTCTAGAAAAAAATTCGAGAATGTGTGAAATTTTACTCCAAAAAAAAAATTTCAAATCATTCTGGAAAAATTATTTTCGATTGCGGGGATCCATTACAATAATTTTTGGTGAATAGACATACCCCCGAAATCCTGCGCATTTTCGAGAAAAAAATTCAGTACGGGCGGAGCTTTAAACGTTGATAACTTTTTAACGAAGCCTCCATCAACAAATTGGTATTCTTGATTTTCGTCTTATTTTGACCTCTAGAATCCCCTATTAAAATTTTTCTATAGATTTCTATTGCATTTTGTAACGGTAGAATTCTCTTGTTTGAACTTTTAACTTTCCAATTTCGCCAGCCACGAAATCGTACTTTTCGGTGGATAAACTTCCTACCTCGGTTCGCATGGCTTCTAGCAATTCAATCCGACGAATACGATTGTTTATGTACTATTTTCAGGCGAATTTTCGCGCGGCTGTTCGTCAGGAAGAATCGGTGACCTCGTAAGATTTAACCGTTCATCGATCATACTCAGTCGAACACTTTTATGTTGAACTATTTTCAGATTTTTTATTTATATTTTCTGGGCTCCTCTATTTTGCGATTCGATATCGAATACATCATCAAAATGGCTGCTAAATAAAATATTCTACTCGCTATCCCGTATGAATCATACAAATTGTTTTCTGATTTATAAATAGTTTCAAAAAATGCATCAAATCCAACGAAAATAAAAATAAAATTTAAAAAAAGAATATATGAACGCAAAATCAATATCTAAGAACGGGTTACTCGACATAGATAATTAAAATACAAATTTGAACTGTAAATTTGATTTTGATTACATCACAAGAATAGATTCAGAAGTTATTATTAATTGTTATCATTTCAAAATACAGCCAGTACGAAATGCATTCTAATAGCGTATTCAGGGCTATTGAGAAGCCAAAAAAACACCAAAATTTTAATGACTTAAATTTACCATAATAAACATGTACTCGTTTTATTTCAAATCGCTTAAGTGAGAAAGTGATATGTGCGATAAAATCGGAATAAATTAAAAAAATCTCTGTCGATGAAAACTAAATGAAAATTATAACTCATATTTAAAATAATAGACGATGTTTTAAATACAAAAAATCGTAATAAATACATTTCCAGGAAAGGATTTAATCGTATGAATATCGTATGGGTGGCATTGCCCTTGTCTTAAAATAATCACAGAGTATTGCCAGTTTATTAAATTTTTAATACCATCTCTGTGGATATTATCACAGATCCTGGAATAGCTTTGGTGGATCAAAGCCGGAGATTTCACTGCTACGATCTCTTTTTGCTACTCATCAGGTTGTCATCCACATATTTCAGTGAAACTTTTAGATAGAAAATTGAAAATTATTACACGTTCAGTCTTCCTGCATTAATAGTTGAAACATTTAACAACGAGAATTGTTTGAATTCTTATTGTAGAAAAATATTAAGATATCTATAACCACTAAAAACTTAATACTGCATGCGATATTTCACAATTTTCATTCGTTTCTTTACATTCTTAAATTCTGTAGTATTTGTATTTGAAAAATTAGTTTTAATCTTAACTTCCATATCCACGATTGAAATACATGTATGGTTACGAATATATTTTTAATTTATAAAATTGTACGCACGTACAGACCCACCTTTCAATGATCATATCCCAATACTTTTATGTGTAAAGTAACGAGAAGAATCGATTCATGTAGAAAAGGCATGGTTCCTCCGCACCGTTGCACCGAAACAAAAAAATTGTATCACGAAACGACCCCAATGCGCGGATTCAACATTTTTCTGTATCAATTTTTTGTGTTTATGCTTGCCCCAGTTTCTAAAATCATTCTGTAACTATACGAAATTCTTCATGGCTGCAGTAAATGCAGCTGTAATGAGCTACATTTTGAGTTAGTCTCTTTATCTTAGGTACATTGTATAATTTCAAAATGAAAGAACTGAAATGTAATTATAAAATTGTAAGAACTGTAAAATAAACTTAGAAAACGTAATACATTACAAAATTCTTATCCGGTTTAATGTGTGCGAATTATCAAATAGAAGTTTGCCAAAAAAAAAAAAAATTTTAACAAAGAAACTGATAGAAAGTAAGATTTACTTTGTCGTTCAAATTACTTTTTCGATTATCCTAAACGCCAATTTGAAAAATATAGTTTTTTAATGAAGTTTCAAGACACATAAACTGTACTATGTTTGTAAATTTGACCTTAAAATTTTGGTAACTTGTTTATTAATTTTATTACGGATTAAACCTTTTGATACAGAAAGTAACAGGTGTTAAAACACGGATTAAAGAAAGAGAAAGTATTATTTTAGTTTATTTTTAATTTATTTTAATAATTCTTGCTATTTGACTTAGAATATGATTTCCGGTTTTCAACAAATAATATATCGTATACATATAAGAACATCTTTAATGTGATATTCCTTACAATAATACGCATTCAACCATTTAAAGATAGTTCTTAATCTTTTATGAACTAAATCTTATTTGCTATTATATTCAAATATCAATTACATTGATATATTTTCAATATTTCTTGAAATTTGATTGCTTTATCTTATTCCACTATGAATTACGTTGCATATTCCTACTTTTACTCCTTTCTTCTATCTGTTTTTGTTCATTCATTTATCTTCTAGTACTTCATCCACTACTGTACTCTTGTTATCGAGAGAGAAGGTAAATACAAACATTAAAATACAAGAAAACTCAAAGAAAAGGTAACTAAACAAATAAAAACGAAGAAACAAGAAAGAAAAGAAAAATATAATCGGTATAAGAAGAGAATAAAATTAACAATTACAAGAAAAACTAAAGATTTTTGAACCTGTTTCTCAAGAATTACGTATAAATATACTATAATGTACGTAAAATTAGCATCAGCATATTGTTATCATAGAAAAATATAGAAAATATTACAAATATACATTTTTCCGAATTCCAAACTAGCTTATTCCATCCAAACTCGTCACAGAAACTTCCTTTTCGAAAATACGATAGCGACAAATTTAATTATGTGAACTATTTCCGTTTATGGGTAATTGACGAATAAAAAAACGATATTAATCTTTTGTTTTTTAAGATTTCTCTGATTTTCTGGAAGAAATAATTCATTAAATGGCATGCAAATTATAAGATGGATACTTTCAGCTATCTGGAGCAGAATAACATCTTAATTTATAATGAGAACTTATTTTTGGCTAGCTTTTGGGGGTTTCCTGATCCTCTTTGGGTGAATGCATTTCCCTCGGTTAACGGGTGAAAAATTTTACCGTGGTAACCGACGAAAGTTTCGGTGTCCATTGGATGTCCGGGGAACCGTAAAGTTTGTCTATCATGTTCGAAAGCGATTGTAGGCGATCGTGTTTAGGGGGGATAAAAATACATAAAGAACGAAATGCAATTTCGAGATCCCTTGTTTTGCCTTCCCTCGATTTATTGAGGGGGATACACGTAGATCGTGAAAGTGGAGTACCCTCAGCGTTCGTAATGTTTGCTTAATGTTGCCGAAAAGTTTGTCGACCTACTAACGGAAGAAGCTGCAGCTGTTTGGAATATTTTCAGCCTGTAAATTCTTTGACGTTTATCGATCGCGAAATGCATTAACACTGTTCTACCGCGGTTCAATACGTACCTATTTCGACGAAAAGGTGTCTCTCAACACTCTAATATTTTTAATATCACAAAGAATTTCAAGTTAAAGTTTTAAACGATTGCTTTTGACATTATGACAATTAATTCCTTTGTAGAAACCATCTATCGTTCCAAATATTTATTAACCGTTCGAGAACATTTATTTTTACTTTCCTTAGGGGAAAATCGACAACGGTAATAAAATTTAGAAAACAATTTCGAGTTAAAATTTTAAAACACCTGCGATAGAAATCGCGTTAACGTTGGTCTCTCCTTTCATTTTCCCTTCGTACGCACAGCAGTAACAAATTGAATTTACGAACTGTGAAAGATGGATGGATAAGAAATAAAATAATGCGTGTATCGTTAACACTCAGAATTCTGCGTCGTATAGAAATTTTCGCGAAAGTTTCATTCCGAACGGTTCGTTACACGGATTTCTAAATCGCGTGAAATTTTTACGAGCAGGAGCTTGGAGTTTTTCTTTTTTGCGTAATCGTAGATCAGCTTCGATTACGTACGACTTGGCGATTTATCGCAGATGTTCCAATTATAGAAATTTACGGATAAATTCGATGGCGGATTGGCAACGAGGCGGGGGGGTTTAAAGAAGCGTAAACCAGAAGGCAGCGCGGAACGATCGTTTCCGAGCGATTGCCAGATCCAGCAGGGAGAGAACACTGCTCGCTTATATACGTATAGAAGCTCCGATGTTTGCCTCGACGTTGCCAAAAAATACAATGACCCAAATAAGACAAGTTGCGCTCGTTCGTCGATACTCTGCGCCGCGATCCCTCTGAAACTGTTTCAGCGAAAAGTGAGAACGGTATCGCGATGCTTATCTCGCGGAGAAACTCTTAACATAAATGTATGAAATATACATAAGCAGTTTTTGCTTTTCGAGCTCTATGCACATTCAAGTAAATTCGTATATTCCAAATGTGGAGCCACCAAATATATTCCAGAGGTATTTTACGCGCTCGAAAAATTCAGTGACCCCATAATCCCCCGAGTTTCAATTTTCTGTTACTCGTCGTTGATACTTTGAAGGAAACTATTACCGTACAGTCTCTTGAATTTATCTTTTTCTTCTGAAACTTTTAAACGAAATATAGAAAATTGATATTTAAAGTAGATTGTTGATTGTCGAATGACACGAGGTATTTTAGGTTTTCATATTGTGTCATTCTGCCTTTACCATACTGTCTCTTGAATTTATTTTTTTCTTCTGAAACTTTTAAACAACATATAAAAAACTGATATTTAAAGTAGATTGTTGATTGTCGAATGACATGAGGTATCATAGGTTTTCATATTGTGTCATTCTGTATTTACCATACTGTCTCTTGAATTCAATTTTTCTTCCGAAACGAGCATTTAAACAAAATATAAAAGGTATCATAGTTTTTTAGTTTATGTTTTCCGTAATTTAAATTTTGCGATGTAGTACAAAAGTAATATCACAGTATTTTTTCCTCTTTTTATGATACAGTTACGAATAGTTTTCATACTGTGCAATTTTCTCTTAAATTTTGCATAAAGCAGTTTACTCCAGAGATACAAGTTTGGCTTTTACCCCTATCTATTGTTTCTATCACACTATTTTAGTCACTTGCGTTACTTTTTTTAATATTCCTCGTAGTTAATAATATTAATATCTTTGAGAAATCTATTATTTGTTTTCTTATACAGGGTGTTCGGCCACCCCTGGGAAAAATTGTAATGGGGCATTCTAGAGGCCAAAATAGGACGAAAATCAAGAATAGCAATTTGTTGATGGAGGCTTCGTTAAAAAGTTATTAACGTTTAAAGTTCCGCCTCGTACTGAATTTTTTTCTCGAAAATGGGTAGGATTTCAGGGGTATGTCTATTGACCAAAAATAATTCTAATTGACCCCTGCAACCAAAAATAATTTTTTTAGAACAATTCGAAATTTTTTAATTTCGCCGAAAAAGTCTACCTTCTCAAATTTTTTTTTAGAAAATGGGTAGGATTTCAGGGGTATGTCTATTGACCAAAAATGATTGTAATGAACCCTCGAATCGAAAATAATTTTTTCAGAACGATTTGAAATTTTTTTTTTTCGCCGAAAAATTTCAGCAGCTACCCCCTGTCGATTTTTCTTAAAAATTCGTTTTTCATTTTTAGTAATTTTGTTTGACATCGTACAGAAAAGTTGTCTAATACTTTTTTGTAGGTACCCAAGAGCTCTACTTCAAAAAAAAGTTTCATTGAAATATATTCACTATTGCAGGAGTTATGGTTGTTCGAAAATTGGACCATTTTTATAGGGTTTTCCTCATTTTTCGAGGTTAAGGACCAACTTTTCGAATATTTTTGTGATTTGTACATATTCTCCATCAAAATACGCGTAGTTTGCTTTTTTAAAAATGAAAATCGGCCAATCCGTTCAGAAGTTATGACGTTTCAAAGATTCACATGAAATTTCCGGGGTACATATCTGAGCAAACATTATATTTTCCTTCAGGAATTTTTTTCTCGAAACTGAGTAGGATTTCGAGGGTATGTCTGTTGACAAAAAATGCTTGTAATTAAACTCTGCAACTAAAAATAATTTTTTCAGAACGATTTGAAACACATGAAATTTTAGCGGAATCATTCATTCATGATCAGACATTATATTTTCGGTAACGAATTTTTTTCTCGAAACTGGGTAGGATTTCGGGGGTATGTGTATTCACCAAAAACGATCGTAATTGAGCCTCGTAACTAAAAATAATTTTTTCAGAACGATTTGAAATTTTTTAATTTAATTTTTTAATAACTTTTTAACGAAGCCTCAGTCAAGAAATTGATATTCTTCATTTTCGTCTTATTTTGGCCTCCAGAATCTCACATTAAAATTTTTCCCAGGGTTGACTAAACACCCTGTATGTATCATAACATATAGCAGTTAGTATGAAATATTAATTTCACGTCTTGGTACAATGGTATTTCGAATGTTTCGATACTAGAAGCTGATAATGATCTTGGAAAAAGATTTCTTGAAATTCAGAGTCTTCGTTTTCGCATCCTATCCTTGGTGTATTCGTAGGTCAGGGCATCCGTGATCAACGACACGTAAGCTTGTTGAACAAACGAGATAATTGATAGTGCTCCTATAATTGAAAGCCTACTCTACCACTTCTCTCGACAGTTAAAGAGGAAGTCTCTTGTACGAGGATGAAAGGTTAGGTTGACTTCCTATATTTTTTTTCGAAACCCTTATATCTGATTCGCTGTGCGCATTGTGCGCGTTTAGCATCTTAATTCTCGGGCCAGTGCTTTTAACGATCTAACGAGTTGATTCGAACGAAGAACACGGTGACGTAGTATCATGTGCCTTTCTCATATTTTTATAGCATTATTCGTCTCGTAAAAAATGAATTAAAATGATTAATATTTATCGTTTCGCTTTATTGTCAAATTCAATAGCCGATCTAGATACTCAAAGTTCTGTAAATTATATAATTTTTCTTATTATTACGCGTCAGTAAATAAAAATTTAAGATATAATCACTAAAATTTCAGAAATTATGCACATTGTACCCTTTTCGTTCTACGATAGTAAATTGAAATACAAGATATAAGTTCTTCATTATTGGAAAAATTAGAAACATATTTGAAACATCTGTCGAAATTAATTTTACAACAAATATTGCTACAATAGAATAACTGTGGCGAGAAAAGAGTGAGAGGCAATCTATGACTATGTAAGTTTCTGTATTTAGATAAATATATAATTTGCAGTAACACAAGTTAAGATTTTTATGTCTCCTCAACTATATTAAATTATAAAAGAATTTTTTCGAAATTGACATGAGGTAAGCAATAAAATGAAGTCATTTTCATTATTATTTACTGCATCTTTATGTTTACTTTGATAATGATGCAAGTGACATTGTCATATTAAAAAAATGAGAACACACAGAACCGAAAGTACTGATAGACAATAATTAATTGTTTAAAAATACGATTTATAAATGAAGCTCCATATAAAATATTTTTTAAAATTCCAATCCTGAAGAGGAATTCCTATTATTTTATTTAGACTAAAATTATTTTATAACATACTGTTCCAATTATTTACTACTTCAACGCAGCTGCCACACGGAAAACATAAATAATTGATCGAAGTATTGTATTTGAAGCTATTCAAACGTGCAATACAAAAAAATCTCGTAGCTGAAGCAGAAAGTGAATAAAAATTATGAAGTTACAATCGTAAAACAAATAATATAATTCCAAAAATAAATACATTTGTTTTCTTAATGAAATTCTAGGATATACAGTCTATGTTATTCAACTGTTTAAAACATACATCTTTGTACAAATTATTTATAAAATTTAATGATCGTGAATAAATTTCATATTAGCAAAACATTTAATTTTTGATATGTTTTGCATAATGGAAGAATCCTATTAGCTATTAATCATTTTTCTTTTTTATTATGGGGAATGGAGCGTAATAATTGTTTTAATTTTTTTATCACGTTCATTGTCACGTGAGTTATTATTAATTTACAGTGGTCATCAGAAATTAAATGTTAATGGGGTAGACATGTTTTCGTTCAAGATTAAAATAAAATAATAGATATTAATGCAATTGAATTTTTCAATTTTACCTTTTTATCATTGTCAATTTCTAAACAGGAATGTTTAATAAACAGTTTTAATTTATAAATGCAAATAAAAAACAGTTAAAATTGTAGAAGCATAAATATTATTTGTTAGCAATTTATGTTGAATTTGATGTAATGATACATATATATTTTTATTGAAATAAGCCCCATATTTAAACGTAACAATGTTCGTGAATTTGGGGTTGAAAATGTTGACTAATTTGATTTTACAAAGCATTGGACGCGTTCGTTCATTGTATCAAATCTAGTGACCAAATAATTTAATTGCTTAAGGGAGTAAACGACTCGATTGGGATATTTGCAGAGAGAAATTTGAAGTATACAATTTAGTATGCTTTTTCCGCTTGAGAATGACGGTGAGCTGTATTTGGCAGACAAGGTCAATGAGTAAGCTTGCTACTTATACGTGGACAGCATTCGAATTACGATTTTGGCTCGAATTTTCTGCACAGAATGATCTAAAGTGCAGTAATTGAAAAATACAACGAGCTTACAGTATCCCTGAAGCAGAGAAGAAACGTCTGATTAACATCTTTAACGTATGAGTAAAGGAGCAATTATGAGCAAGGAAATAACTCGATGTTAAGTTTAATTATTTCGTCAACCTTACAGCCTTTAGAGTAGGTCTTAAGAATGTTGAAATGTGCAGTTAAAACTGGTTCACACAGAATTCTAAACACAATTTGTTACAAATATATACGAGAAAAATATAAATAAATCTATCATCGTTAAACAAAAATGATACGTATTTTCAAACGATACACACCATAAGATGAGCAGAGATAATTCCAAAAAAATCACGTTTTAAGGTTTCGCGAAAAAGCTTTATTTATATTAAAATAAAACTATTGAACTCATATTATTCTTCAAATCAAGTCATCAAAAATGAGTAATGAAAAAAACCCATTTATTAACTTACTTCAAACGCGATTAAAGCAGAAATAATTCATTTAAAGAAATTGGATTAAAATTGTTTGGAAAAGTAATTCTAAAGTACCTCCCAAGAAGATATTTCTTGATAGAATGTTAGACCTTGCAGTAAGGGGGATGAAACTCCATTTTTACCAGTTCTGAGTGAACTAGAAAAGAACTGTTCATAAAAATTACAACGAAACATCTGTTTTGGAAAGTCATCCGTGAAATAATCAATTCCCAAACTTTAACTAGACATTTTCGTAAGTTTTTTAGCCTTCTTTTGCATTGCACGCAGCTTACAGCGAGGATGAAGCATCCTGTAACAAAATTCGAGTCGTGCGTAGAGTGTCGACAAAATTTGGACTAAATCGATGACCCGAATGTCGTGCAGTCCCCTCGTTAGTTAAATTCTTCACGCACGATGATTCATCTTAACCGTCTTCCTTCAATTGCCTTCACAGACTGCCTCCATTTTCTGCTAGCGTAAAGCGTAATGCAGCGAAACTCGTTTAAAGCGTTTCTTACTTACATAATAAGTTTATTCGAACGACTCGGTTTCACGGTTCTCATTTCTCCTTTAGCGACCAGCGATTAAACGCAGAGTTTTGGCGAACGTTGGAAACCAAACGGAGGCGTTCGTTCCCCGTAGAAATCGCGGTATTTTAGCGCGTCTCCATTCTTTGTCGCGCTTTATAAATGTTTCACGGGCTTGTACGAAAGTGGGTTAAAAATACGAGCGTCGATCTCGTGAACGTAAACATTTCATCTGGCGTTTAAATCCGCGCGTTACGGCGCCGAACATGTTTTGATAGAACTTTATTCCAGGCTTGCACGAGCATCGACAGAGATTATTAAATTTTTTATTCGACACAGGGATTAGGATGTAATCGAACGGACGATTTCAGTACACCGGTCAGCTCTGGCAGCAACATGGGCAGTATAGCACGGTTTCCAAAATTGGACGAGTGTGCCCACTTTCATTACGAACACGTTGAACTCTGTTCCTTGGAGGTCAGTTACAAACTCATTTTTAACTTTAAACTTACGAATCAATCACAAATGGTTCTTGAGAATCATAGAAGAAAAGAAAGAACGTTTTAAGCGGGCATAATAATGCTAGATCCTTTTTTCGTAAAGTTTTATATAATATTTATTCAATATTTTTCTTTATTCTTTGCAACAAAATATGTCTCGTAAATTCTATCAAACACTTTGTTCATTTAATTTACGGTACAGTGAACTGATTTTCAATAAAATTAATAGTTTTACAAATTCATTGTGTAGAAAATTTCAGTTTAACTCCTCAGGTATACGAGATCCATGGTATAGTGTAAATCTTAAATCACCATACGTCGTAGTGACATTTTTTCTAACACATTTTTCGTAACAAACGTTACTAAAAAATGCAAATAAGTATTATATTTGTTACGTCATGACTTTTCAATTATTTTCCCTTATTACTTTCGACGATGTAGACAGAAAACTTCGAAAGTGCATAAAAACTGATGGCTCAGGCATACCAGAGGTGTTAAACGTTATTCTTTTGAAAATTTCAACGATAAATTATATTAGAGTGATAGTATTTGATTGGTAAATATATCAAAAAGGGACTAAAAGTATTCGTGTTGCGCGTCGTGCATAAATAAGAGAGAAATTAATATGGTTGCAGGTTACACTTAGCGAAGGTTCCAATGATTCAGACAGCTACGCGGTTAGAGTAACATCTGGAGATGCATGCTGGACCCTGCAACGATCTTACGATAATTTTGTTATGTTTGACAAGCAATTGCATCGCTGCATATTCGACAGGAAGTTCTCTTCCTTGACCAAGCTTCCGGATGCACGGCCAAAAAACACCTGTGATATACTGAGGGACTATTTGAACAGATTCTCGCAGTTAAATCACGAAGGCCTAAATTGCGGTCCCGTGTTAAATTGGTTGCAGCTAGATAATAGAGGAAGAAGAATACTTGTGCCAGAGTCAGATTCATGCCCTATTAACACCCCTGCGGTAGCGGCAGCTTACGCAGTGAGACCTTACGTGGCTCAGGCACCGGATGAGATCTCCTTTCAGGTGAGCTTTTAGTTTCAGAAATACAAAAGAAGATCAGATACTGCTCAAGGTAATTAGAGGATCATGTTACTGGACGATTGAAGGGAATGAACCATATTCCAAGAATGATAGGTACATTTAATACAGTAATACTTCTATCGAATGCCTGACTTACATACCTTGAACCTTTTAAGGTCTGATTAACGAACGATATCATTTGAGTGACTGATCTTTCATTATTTTGAGCAGTGTATTTTTGTGTTATAAGAATAATTAACGACTCTCGACAGCTGTTTAATTTAAATGGATTGGTGGGTTCCAGGTTGGGGACATGATCTCTGTAATAGACATGCCTCCGCCAGGGGAAAGCACATGGTGGCGTGGAAAGCACGGTTTCGCTGTTGGGTTTTTTCCAGCCGAGTGCGTGGCTGTAATTGGGGATAAAGTTCCACGACATCTGACCGTGTCGACGACCGTCAGATCGAAACTACCGGTGAAACCAGTGCTCAGGAAGCACGGGAAACTGATCGCCTTTTTCAGGTCTTTCATACTGAATAGACCGTCCAGGAGGCGATTGAAGCAGTCAGGAATCTTGAAGGAGCGTGTATTTGGTTGTGATTTAGGGGAACATCTTTTGAACTCAGGTCAAGATGGTACGTATGCTCTACCATTATTCTTAATTTCGCTAGCGATTCGTTGGCGCTCTTAACAACGTTTCTCGATTGTTTTAGTGCCTACTGTTTTAACGTGCTGCGCCGAGTTCATCGAGAACCATGGCTTGGTTGATGGCATATACCGTCTAAGCGGCGTGACATCGAACATTCAGAGATTACGAAACGCGTTCGACGAGGATCGTGTTCCTGCATTGCATTCCGATGAAAGTATTTTACAAGACATTCATTCGGTGGCGTCGCTATTGAAAATGTACTTCAGAGAACTACCGAATCCACTCTGTACATACCAACTTTATTCTACTTTCGTTACCGCGGTTCAGGCTAACACCGACGCGGAAAGGTTAAGGCGGATGAGGGATACCGTTAGGAAATTACCACCACCTCACTATAGGTAAATATATACAGAAAACGTTTATTTTGCTGAATCTGTGATATAGCGAGGTCGTAAACTAAACTCTTGAGGGTTGGGACCGACTACTGTTGGCGGCACTTAGGGCCATACATGACATCTTGCTTGAGGGTGCCTTTTTGAACGCACCCTCAGTTTCTGTGTCTGTAACTGCACTAACTTTTTTCATTTTCTACATACATATATTATAAGCAGGTAAATTAAGATATTAAAGACTTGAGTAAGATCTTCACCTGTTACGATACCTCTAAAAAATGGCGACACTGGATAAAACATTTCTTCATACGGCCCCGACCAGGGTCTAAGACCTTTAGCTGCTCATATTTCTGTCAATTCACTTGTTCCGGTAGCTGAAACGTGTAAACTTTGACACCTACTCGAGTTTACGACATCGCTATTTCGTGGCCCAGAGTATGCCTTGGAAATTGGCCGGGATTTTCTTTTAGAAATCCCTTTAAAAAGAAGAAACACACGGAATTTCCTGGAAGATTTACTACCTTCAACTATGGCCAGTTTTGAATGCCGGCCAATATCCAAGGCATTACTGTATTTATATTGCTCGAACAATTAGATCCACCAGACAGACTTATTCGTTTTTACGCGAAAATAGAGAACTAGAATAAAAAACTTCATACGTATCTTTAATTCACAAGTTGAATTAATAAATGAAGTTCTTTAAAAGTAGCTTATAATCTATACATAAAATTCGTACTTTCTAAGTAGTTTTTCACAATAATTATTTGCACAGGTTTGTAAATGTACATAGAAAATTCAATTTGTATTTGAACTTATTTTCTGTGTCTCTAGGTGCAGAAATTCTTCGACGAAAAAAAAATTTCAAATCGTTTTAAAAAAATTATTTTTAGCTAGGAGGGTTAATTACAATCATTTTTAGTGAATAGACATACCCCCAAAATCCTGCTCATTTTCTAGAAAAAAATTAAATACTGGTGAAACTTTAAACGTTAATAACTTTTTAACGAAGCCTCAGTCAAGAAATTGATATTCTTGATTTTCGTCTTATTTTGGTCTCTGGAATCTCTCATTCAAATTTTTTCCATGGGTGGCTGAACACCTTGTATACTTCTTTAAGCGATGATTCTAACCTTCAAATTGTAACATTGCAACGAAAAATAATTTTAGATTAAGAATGAACGATTCTACTTGTACATAATAATTCAAAATGTTCTGAATTTTCATGTTCATAAACACTTTTTTCCACTCGTAGACATCACAAATGTTGACTAAGATGACTAACCCAATATAATTCCCTCTTTTTTTCCTACAATATCATGTTCCATTCAAATCGATCCAAATGAATATCTTCGAAACTATTGATGATATAGAATAACCTTACAGACAAAATTATGATAGTAGTCACATAGAATCCGCGACGAAAGAATAGCACACTTTGTAAATTTAATAATATTTATGAGAAAGCATAGTTTATTGCTCCTTAAACATTGGCCTTCTATTTTGGGAATTGTTGAGGTTAGGTCTGGGTTAGGTCTGGGAATTATTGAGGTTGTACATTTCGTAATAAACTAGTCCGACAAAATAATAAACAAAACAATCATATATTTTCACATCTCTAAAAGGTGTGGGTGGATATTGAAATACAAACAGTTTTAGTATTATCAAAAGAAAACTATTTTGTTTCGAAAATTGCCAAAGCTGTTAACAGAAGTCGGAAAATTGTTATGAATTTATCGAAAAATCCACAAAATTATGGAGAAAAGAGACGCCTTGGGCGACCTACAGCTTTAACAACACACAATAAACGTGAACATTATAAGAGCAGCATCGAATACATCGATTATTAACAAACGCATTATTAAAAGTTTTTCTTCTTAATCATCTCCCCTATTTAAACACTTGTCGTAACTTGAGACTAGTTTTTGTATACAGTAGAACTCCATTTATATAAATTCGATTAGGTTAGGTTAGGTTCAAGAACAAGCAGTTCTCTATTATGTACAAATAATAGGAAATCACTGATTATCGCCACTAGTACCTTATCGTTTAAACAACAGAAGTTTTCGATCAAATAAGCAAATTTAATCATACTCATTCTTTGGATTATAGTAACATTTAAATACTAATGAACTTGGAAATGTCTAGTAAGGACAGTGATTAGGTAAAGCTTAGTAAATAAATTCTTTATTTGGTCAAAGAGTACAAATAACTGGTAAATGAAAATGTATACTGTATGTTTTATTAATTACAAACAGAATTAATCATTTTCATTTAAAGACTTTACAAATTTCCTTCAAATCTTTCAAACACTGTAAATTAATTTTATTTGCATCCGACTGTACATTCGACTATTTGATAATATGTCTGGGAATTACTATCACAATCTTCACTATGTGACAAACAACGACAACAAAGCATAAATATATGTTTTGTTGGCATTTTCGTTCCTTGAAAATGTCCATATAACTGGAGTGAAGCTCAATAGAAGTTCAGTAAATCGGACATTGATGAAAATTTTGTTCCAATAAATGGACTTCTACTGCATACATCTTTGGAGGAGTCATATAAACAGTTTCTATTACGATATCGCTGACTATACATATAAACAAAGGAATGACACACATAATCTATTTTATAAATGTGGGCTACGTGTGAAAAACATAATTTAACTAATTTTGTATTTTAATAATGTTAATAATTTATTTTTAATCAATTTATACAATTTAAATAAATAGTCTCTATGAAATGCAGAGACAATCGTCGAGGAATTAATGTTTAAGCGAGAGTCGTTGGTGTTTGTTTCAGAACGTTAGAGTATCTGATGCGCCATCTGGTGAGAGTAGCAGCACGTGGCGCGGAGACAGGTATGACGCCGCGCAATGTCGCGATCGTCTGGGCACCAAATCTTTTGAGGTGCAAGGAACTGGAAGTCGGCGGCGTGGCGGCGTTGCAGGGCGTCGGCGTGCAAGCGGTCGTTACGGAGTTTTTAGTCTGTTACGCGGAATTAATATTTGGCGACGGTCCGGTCGGAAGGCCAAAATCGTTGGCCATCACAACGTCCGCGAGATTGCTCAGTTTGGAGGAAGCTCGGAACAGAAGTCTGAGAGGCGAGCCGGATTACATTGAAGTGGGCGCTGGCCCAGCCGGACTACCGTTACATTACCACACGGTCATAGAGCTGCCGCGAAAACGAAACGGCTCGAAGCGTTCACCCTCGTTGAATTGGAGAGCTTTGTTCAGCAGAGGTGGCTTGGGTGCCAGAGGAAAATCGAGGCAAGTTGGCACGCCACCTCAAACAGAAACGGTGCCAAGTTCCTTAAACTCTTTACGACGGTTAAGACCCGTGAAAAGTGCTGATAGTTTGGACGGCGAGGACAGCCTAGGTCCTCTTCTAGGACCTCCGCCAGCCAGACCTTGCGGTCACAGTCGGTCGGTCTCGCACGACTCGTATTTCGATCATTTGGCGGACGCGCCCAATGCTGCGTCGCCCTTGGATCTGTCAGAAATACAGCTCAACTTTGACTTGGAGGAACGTGAGATGCGAATGTTCTCGGAAGAAGAGAGCGGAGGTGTGGCGTCGGTGGAAGCATCACCACGACGACAACGAACGGAGGGAACGCAGAACACTACCGCCACCGGTGGATCGAAGAGAAAGAGATCGCGATTGGAAGAAAGACTGCAATGCGATGTGGAGTTGCGCTTCATCGATAGTCAAAGTCCTGACCAGGTAAAATTCTCGTTGCTACCTTCCGTACAAAGTATTTGAAAGTTTGCACAAGTGCGGTGTTCATTAATCCCCTAGTACTCAGATATTTTTCAAACTTACAATCCAAAATGTAGTTTTTTTTTTGCAAAAATTTATGTCCTGTATTTTTATTCAAGTATTTTAACTAGAATGTATAAAATTATGCATAAAAGTTCCTTGTGTAATGTGTGTAATGATACCATAGTGACAATAACAACAACAACAACAATAAAAACAACTAGACAGAAAAGTATAGAAAAGAAGATACTATAAGGACAGCTATTAAATTCTGATTACTTGGCTAAAGAAACGAATGAGATGACGGCAAAGATTATAATTATTTTTATTGCTTATTCAGTATATATGCAAGAAATAGTGTTAATTATTAAGTGTTAATGTTGGTATTGAGAAGTTTATGCAATATGAAATCATATAAAATTTTTTGTCTTTTGCTTACTTTACACTGTAGAATTGTAATAATTCTCTACTCTTTTTTGGTCTTCAAGATAATATTTAATACAGTGTAAAGAACATTTCAACGTTCATAATTAATAATTATTTTAAAGTTTTACTTATAGTATACTATAACTACTCTCGTTTCCTGTTCATAACATTCATTGCTTTTCATTTTGCTTTGAAAAGTAATAAAGAGACAGTTTTATTGTACTTTTGGATATAATGAGATTGTTTGACCTGGAGATTAAGTAATAAGGTTTTTTTTATAGTTTTAAATAAATTCTAAGAAAATATTTACTGTTGTACATTGTTTTAATAACAAAAATAAAAAACTTTCATTTAAAGAATAAGAATCCAATTCTTGAAGGTTCACTGGAACTTTTCTTTATAAAAGTAAAGTTTGAAAAACACTATAATAGAAGCACATCTAACTCATTTTGCCCTAAGAAGCTACATGATCTTTTTATACCAACTATTTTTATTACGACATTTTGAGTCATCGTTAGAATAAATATAGCTATTATATACAGTGTGTTCGGCCACCCCTGGGAAAAATTTTAATGGGGGATTCTAGAGGCCAACATAAGTCGAAAATCAAGAATACCAATTTGTTGATGGAGGTTTCGTTAAAAAGTTATTAACAATTAAATTCAAAAATTTCAAATCGTTCTGGAAAAATTATTTTCGGTTGCGGGGGCCAATTATAATCATTTTTGGTCATTAGACATACCCTCGAAATCCTACCTACTTTTAAGAAAAAAATTTGAAAAGGTGCGAAATTTTTCGACGGAAAAAAAAATTTCAAATCGTTTTGGAAAAATTCAGTTGATCTTGATCTCGTAGATGTTTTATTGTTATTCGTAATTGAAAAATTCATCTTTTTCATAGAAAATTCGAAGGCTTCAGTTCACAATAATGACCTTGGTCTTCTTTATATACTTTATTAGTCATATTCAAACTACTTCTTTGTATATATTCTTTATCACTATTTCTCAGTCATTTTCTTTCATTGTTTTTCTATTTATTTTCATTACACGATCGTTTTTTACCTCATATTTATCACTTCCTATATTTATGGCTTCCATCTTGAAGATTGCAAGAAGACTGTTATGTCTAGTTAAAGATATCTAGTGTCATATGTCCTTTTTCTGTTAGATAATTGAATGTTGCTAATGTCATAGAGTTTTTATATGATTCCATCCAATGAGTAATGCATGATTTGACAATAATAGGTTGTGGAATTAATTGAAGACTATACATATAAACAAACTAATAAAGAAGAAAAAAACAAGATAACTATACATGTGACATGTGCTTGTTTTCCACAGAGCTCCTCAATTGTAAGAAGCTATTCACATAAATATGTATTTTCAAACAAAAAGTTATAGAAAGGTCAATGTACATATGTCACAAAATGTAATAAGTCGGACCACGTGTTTGATATGTCTGCTATAATACAAGAACAAAATACATGCAAAATTTATATTATGAAACCGGTAAACAAATTTAATATATTTTTACAGGTGATGGTATCCGCAGACATTCACAGCATGGACACACCATCCCCCTTACCTACGCCAGGGTATCTTCCACTGTTATCAGAAGCTTCGACTCCACTCACACCTGCCACATTACATGGAACCCCGCATTCTGTGTCACCTATACCAGTCAACAGTCCTAGGATAAGTTTCCGAAGTTTCACTTTACCGTTAGAGATCGACGATGAGCAGGGCAACGCGAACAAACTGAATAGAACTAGCGTGTCTTCCGATAAATCATCCGACCCTAGTCATAGGTTATCCGTAAACTTAGAAGGACAGAATAACGCTAAATCTTGCGAGAGGATAACGTCGTACGATAAACGCGTAGATTTGTACGACGCCAAGGAATCTTCCAACGCTCAGAAGATTTTAAAGGAATCGAATCTAGTAGTATCGGACGTAGTCGACCAAGAGATGACACTTTGTGATAGGCTAGCGTCTCACCTTAGCGAGACAGACTCCACTAAAATAACATCTCCGTACAAGGACGCGGACAGATCGAGTTCGTGTCCCGTCGATGGGAGCAAGTCGTCTCGTAGCGACACCAGAGACCCGTTGGACGTACGGAAACACGATGCACCGAACAGCAAGTCCGTTAGTTCGCAAAATGACGGCGCCATAGCTGGGAATTCAAACGCACATAGAAACGAATTGTCAGGATTGCCGTTATCCAATGCAACCGATCTCGATTCACCGATGTCCTATGAACAGACCATCGAAGATCTACCAGACTCTGGTTTTGTGATTTGCGATAGTTCCGACAAGATGTTCACCAATACGGAAACGCCGCAAATAGCTACGAACACCAACGATTCCGGTGAGTGGGTGATAGTCGAGAGAACCGGCTCGATCACAACGCCAACGAGCGAATCGAGCAGCCCGAAGGATCCATTGGATGGCACCGTGAACCCGGCGATAGCTACAGACGCGCCGCAATTAAGATCGATATCGGAGAACGTCTCCAGGACATCGTTGGATCTCACAATGGGCTCGACCGTGGACACAGACACGTCTTGCATCGGCGTCAGTGACTTGACCGAAAGTCCTGTTCTTCCTCAAGAGTCTGGAGAGATGACTTTCGACGTGGCCGACAACAGGGAACTCGAGGAACACACCATCACCGCCCAAAGGACAGCCGGGTCTTTCGACGGCCAAGCGAATTTCAGGTTGGGCGATTCCGGGAACAATTTCTCGAATATCGTTCACTCGTCCATGCACGACCAGGATAACGGGAATCAGAAAATGTGCACTGTCAGTATAACGGACGTTCGTTTGAATCAGAAGTCTACGGAAATGGATCACGAGGTCACCGCGTATTACAATCAGCTGGACAACGCGAAAACGTTCAACAAGAATGACAGTCCAACGAAGAAAAATCTTGGGAACGAGGAAGCTTTCGACAACTCTCAACGTACCTCGAGGAGTCTAGACTTTCAGCAACAAGATATCCGACGTTCCTTGCAGTTGCATCGGAAACCGCAGTTCCAGAGTGCCGATTGTCGTTCGTTTACCAGCCTGTCGAACAAGTATCAGGATTTCGAGTTGTCTCTCGCTAACGTTGACAATAATAAGCAACGTTGTCAAAATCAGAAGCTAGAAAAGTGCCAAAGCTTCGAGTACGTCTCACCAAAGGAACCGGCTAAGAGCAACCAACAGCACAAACAACTTCCAACGTGCACCGATGAGAACTCTAAATGTAATAACGTGAAGACCATTCAGCCGCAGGAACAAATGGAGATGGTGATCCCGTCGGAGAACGCGGCGGAACCCAGCGAAATAGCACATCATCCGGAGGGAGCGTCCGAGACGACGTCATTGGACTCGTCCTGCTCGTTCTCCAACGCGTCCTCACCAGTGGATGATTCGATCGTTCTCCGTGACACGGCAGCCATACTGCAAGAATTAGCGTTGCAAAGATTATCAGGCGGTATGGTAGGCGATCTGTCCATTCCTCCAAGAAGAAGGTACGAAGCGGAAAGTAACAGGGATCGAAGGAGCTTCGACTCTGAGATCGGAAGAGAAATAGTTCGCGAACGAAAGATGCGACAGGAACTGGACACCGCTCGAGGAAAGTCCGAGGAACCACCCGTGAACAATGCTCAACATTTGCCACCGTGTTTGAGGGCGCGTCACGCAAGAGCTACTCGAGCGTCGTTGAGTCGATCACTGGACGAGGCCAAGTTCAATAAAATGACCGAGGAGGCATGCTTGCCCGTGAAACAGGCCACGGAGGATGCACAGCACAGCTCCACGCCGAACGTTGGGGCCAGTTCGAACAATTCGAGAAATTCCGATAAGTCTAACCTGAAGAACCTCGGTGGCTTAGACCTGGGTGATCCCCAATGCAGAGAAAGGATAGAAAAGTACAAAGAGGAGAGGAGGACGTTCTTGAGGGACAAGTACAGGTCGGAAAGTTTTCGTGGAATGCTGTCAAAGGCGGAGGACGACGGAGAGCAAGCCCTTTTGACTAGGTTAAAACAAAGAGCCTCTAGGCCCTCCCTTCATTGATATTAACGTAATATTTATGAAATACTCTATCGACTTTTCCGCGTAGATGCCTCTAATGCGTCGCACGATGAATTACATGTATAATTCTAGTAAACTGCTGGCTGCACTAATCACGTTTAACCCTTTGCTCTCAGAATCTCTTTTAAGTTAGGGGAGGACAATAGCGTATGTTTTGTTCAATGCAAAAATACAGTAGTGCATGGTTGAATTTCTACAATTTATCACCACTCAGCGTGTCTCGAGTTTTTTCAAACTTTTTATTCTCCGTAATTTTCATCTGATCTTTTTCAAATTAAAATGTTGCACGATTCAGTAATTTAGTTCCTGTATTTTATCACGTATCAAACTAAAATTTTTTAAAAGGTTTTATAGACACAAAGGAAAATGATCTTTAATATAATTTAATCTACTTTATTCCTTAATGAAAAAAATCTTTTAACTTGTGATTTATCTCCGTTTGTTTTTTTAGTAAATAAATCTCCGATTTTCTGCATGTCACAAAAAAACACCATTTTCATTTTTTGTTTGACATATTACTGTATTTTTTAAAATTTGTTTCCAAGTTTGAATATTTTTTTCAGTTATATTTTGTCAACATGTATCCAAAATATTGATACAGTCTTTGATATTGTATTTTTTCTTTGATTCTAATTTAATTTATGTATAGTGAAGAGTAGAAACTTAGTTATTGAATCGAAAGTTTATGAGCAGTCCTTATTTAAATTATTAGTTAAATTTCAACAATGCATCGATACCATGTTTAGAAAGATGACATAAACTATTTTCTTTCTTTGTTAATATTTGGGTCCACTTCTATGAAAATAATTTTGCACGCGAGAATTTCACTGTTGAATGAAATTTAACCATGTATTACTTTATCGTCTACGAAGAAAGCAAAAAATGATTCATAACAGTACTTCGTGGTACTGTAGGTGATAGGAAGTCCATTAAGTTTCAGAATGCATACAGGGTGTCTCGTTATTTCTGGTGTAACTGAAAAGAGGATGACTTCCAGCATTTATGAATAAGTCGAAAATTGTAGAATAAAGTTTGAAGCCTCATTCTAAAAACTTTTGATCTTGGAAATGCTCTACTCAGATTGTAATATAGATGTTAGCCTAACTTCTTTGGGATACATGAAATGTATACAAGTTGGTTGAGCGAAAAATCTGGAAAGAAGATACCCAAACGAAATAGTGGGGAGTAGATTCTCTATAACACAATTCGTTTAGTTTTTTTTTTTTAACGAATTTGTCAATGTTCATGGATCAATTAGGATGAATAGAGCTTTACATTGAGATCCCATTAACCGAAAGTAAGTTTGCTGTACGTTTAGCCCATGACTTTATTTAAACAGATCTATTAAAAAATTACGAATTATAAGGGGAAAAATTTATTTTCCACTTTCGACGTATTCTTTAGCAATAAATCAGCCCCATTTTGATCAAGACACTATACTAACGTACGATTATCTCAATTGCAAATTTTATAACTCCAGAAAGTTTTACTAACGTATTAAAAAGGAATGTAACTGTTTGCCATTTTTTTTTTGTTAAGTATTAGTATATGTATTTAATAGTATTTACAATTTTTTTTTTGTAAGAAAAGATTTATTAGAAGGGTCCCAACGAATGCGTTAATTTCTCGTGTATTAAATTATTAGAGTGCAAAGGGTTAAAGGATGAAATCCGAGAAAGTTAATCGAATACGAGTGGCATAATGATATTAAAAAAATTAAAAAAAAAAAATAAGGAAAGAAAACGGTCTGCGATCGATGATCGAAGCTTAAAATCGATGGAGAAAAAACGTTCGGTTTGTCGCTGTTAACAGAACAGTTCGATAACTTGAGTGTTCTTAATTTATTGTACATGTATGTATACACGTAATGGTATACGTGTATTAGATTATTTCTGTTATTGTTACGAATCTTTAAGAATCATTTTCCATTATTGTTATTAATCGCTCCCAAAGATGTCTCATTAGACTTTTGCGTTTGTCGCGCTGTTCTGTTAATCGACTGATCCAATCGATCGTGATGTACCACATTTGGGTCCACGGAACGAGTTCGTTGTCAAACCCTTTGCACGCGAAATTTCCGTTTCCGCCACCGGAGCCGGTGAGCAAATTGTTTCGAATGTTATTAGGAAAGTTAAGTTTAAAACGAACAAGTTTATACGATAATCTGTAATAGTTACAAAAACGAAAACGCAAAAAAAAAAAAAAGAAAATTATCTTCGAACGATGCATGTATAAGAGATATATATAGTTTATAAACATTGTAATACGTTCACGTTTTCTACGTTGTACCATTCGCTCGAGTAACGTCGACTGTAAAACTGTAAATTCTATGAATATTCGTTTTGATCTGGTCTCGACGCGTACCGGGTGCAAAGGGTTCAATATGTATACATATATTGTAACCACGCATGCCTTCGTAATTGATTAACGTAATGATATAGTTGAGTTAAGAAAATCGATACGCTTCCGTTTCCTGTAAATTTCGTTGTTGCTCATCGAACCGAGTATTTTTATACGACAAAGCGTTTACCACGGAGAAAATTTGTTCGTTCGATGATTGAAGCGTGTATCCGGTGAATTTTCTCGCTTCTTATCGGTTTTTTTCTCTTTTTTTATTATTTTTGTTAGCTCCCTCTTCTCTCTCTTATTTTCTTTTTCTCCGTTTCATATGTTTTACGCGTACGTTTTCACGCCGATCGCTTGTCACATCTAAGAACATAACACACGTAGTTAGAAATTTTTTAAATATGTTACACCGTTTAACGATTAATATCGAGAAGTTAGAATACTCGTTACTGTTCGTGTTCATTTTTCTCCCGCTTTAATATTAATTTTTTTTGTTTATTATAAACGTTCTTGAATGTCTCGCGGATTCTCGTTTCTGTGCCTTGCACGCCGCTCGAATACGATTCTCGAGAGTCGCGAAAATTATTTTCACTTTACAATTTACCGTATTATCCTAAATATTCGGCAACACGCGTCGATATATCTTTCTCACCGTGGACTGGTCTGCGGCAATCTATAATGCGTCTTCTGTATATGCTAATTATTATTTAGTCGATATGTAATATATTAATTTATGTATTTTAGTTTGGTTATCGACGAAAAGAAAACCTTGCTCGAAATCAAGATTACTATCGGAAAAGATTGGTTTGTTTAATTACTCGAATGTAGTCAGTAGTCGCGCGTAGTAGTTTAAAAATTAATTTCAATTGACGTAGAGAGTTCCATCGCGTCGCAAGATATGTAAAACATCTTAATTTATACACTCTTTTTACACGTATTATTTACACTCGTATAATTATAGTTTCATTAGCGGAGAAGCACCGTTCTAGCGACAGTTTTTCGTTCAAAATGGCTCTTCTGTCTCGATATTTAGTTACTACTTTAAATTGCGCATTTCAGTTGTTTTGTTAATTTTGCGAAGCGTTAATGCAAACAGCGACACGAACTGCTGCGTAACACTATTCCTGAATCCATCGTCGGTGAGATTTGTCGCGAAGCTCGACAACATTCCAATCGTTCTGAAAATTGGATCATTTTCCAAGTCACGGTCCTCGGTCTCCACGTTTCCCCGTTAGCGGAATGCACGTCAATCAAAACGAAATCAGGAGCACCGGATTCTGTGATAGCATTTATATAACTCCATAACGAACCAATTAACAGTATCTATCTCGCAATCTAATAAACCGCCAGTGTATTGTACATTACGATCTCCGACGAATCGAAGCACGAGACTCGGAGGATCATACGTTTGTAATTCTGATAATGCTCAAAAACGAAGAAAAAAAAACATTTGCAAGCTGTCGTACGAGGGTAGCGAAGTTGCGCGAGACCTTTTAACCCATTGAATTACACGAAGTTCGTATAAAGAGTGATCAAAGACACGCGACGAAGAATTTAAGGGTCCATAATGTTTATAAAAATAGAAGTTAATTACAGATAAATCTTGCATGTACAGAAAGATCATTAGAGACTGGATAGAATCAAGAATACAAAAGGTAATGAAAGAGTTGAACTTAAGTATAGTTGGATTCCTCCATATTTTGATTTCAGGCAATGTAATGCATATATTTACAAATTTGTAGACTCTTCGCTGGCCTTGATAATTTTTTAAACACAGAAAGTGGTGCATTGCTCCAACAAAATTAAGTTTCGAACCTTTATTTGCTGGACAAAAGCCCTGAAATTCTTCGTACCTATTTTTCGAACGCTCTGCATACGCTACAACATCAACCATTAGCGATCTAATATTTTGTGTATTTTTTTATGCTACAATAACGACGTAGTATACAACATAATCGTTTCTCTGCAAACCAAAGGAGCAAAACGCAACGACCAAGCGCAGATACTTCACTCGAAGTCTTAAAACTACTCGAAGCTATTAGTTACATTTCTATTTAAATGTTTAACGAGACTTAATACTTGCTAAAGAGAAAGTACGCGTTGAGTACTCGTAGAAGAGGAAAGAAGGTGATGTTTTTTAATAGATGTTTAAACAAGAAACGATTAACGAGTGAGTGGAAAGTGTCGCGAGGATCGAACGTTGCGAAACGTAAAAAAAATATTGAATTTAGAGAGCCGCGTTAGAGTGCAACGAGGTAATTCAACGTTGCGAACAATACTAGTTGGACGGTGTAATAATAAAATTCGAAGCAATTGAATATATTCCTCGTCCAATCATTCTTTTCGCTAGCATCTCTCCTGTTCGTTGTACACGCATAGTACGAAGCGTTCGTGAACTATTTAATTTAACCCTTTGCACTCTGAAATTATTTCGTTTCATTACGCCAACTGTGAGATTAAACATAGATTTATCCGGATAAAAATTTACAATTGTTCTCTTCTCGCGAAAAGGGAAGTACTATTTTTTACACAAATCGTTAACATTTTAAATTTCGAGTGAAAAGGGTTAAAGATTGTACGAGGCAAACGTTGCTACAGTAGATACCAAAATTATTGCAACAATTTCTATTCGAATGCTGCAAATTTTCCCAGTAGTATCGGTACAGTTAAGCATCGATCATTCGCGGAACCGAAATACCCTTAAAAGTATAGAAACTTTTATTGTTTTGCGATTTCATGATATTTAACTGTTAAAAAGATTCGTACAGAGCGTTTAATTTTGGTCAATTATGGGTGTTCGTCGTGTATACGGGAAAAAATTTAATGGGAGATTCTAGAGAGCAAAATAAGACGAAAATCAAGAATACTAATTTGTTAGTTGAGGCTTCGTTACAAAGTTATTAACGTTTAAAGTTCTTGAGTGGGAACCACTATCGCGCGTGCGCAGCTGTTCGAAGACTGCCGTTCTACAGGCGAAACTTCAAACGCTAATAACTTTGTAACGAAGCCTCAATTAACAAATTAGTATTCTTGATTTTTGTCTTATTTTGTTCTCCAGAATCTCCCAATTAAATTTTTCCGTATAGATATCGTACACATTGCATAAATCTTGCAAATTTAATCTTATACAATAAACTGAGCGCATCAGCGAACGCTGGAACATCGAACGATCGGTGCTCGATTCTGTCGTCGACGATAAGTTCTCGTCCTCGCGTTTGATCCTTTTTATTAGCAAGTCACGAGCGCGTAAGGATCCGTAAACGATATGCATGCACAAGTAGCGCGTCCCAACGACGAAACTGTGAGAGAAACGAACCTGTTTAGAGATAAAAGTATCTTAACAACTTCAATAGTCGCTTCCCTGGATACCGCGTTTAATAGGAAAGGCCTAGTTAGTGGTATTTAAGTAACGCCTAAAAGAAAAAGAAAAGAAGAAAAAAAAAAAATGGAACTCGAAGATTCATCTATTTACGAGTACTTCTGCACAATATTATGCGCAATAACAGTACATCCGTAGGATGTATATTTTTAATAATTTGAAATTCTCGCGGTTATACATGATAATAGGATATAGTTGTAGAAAGTGAAGAAGAGAAGACACGCGCCTACTAGATATAACAATTTACGTGAAAAAAAAAAAAGAAAACTGACACGCGTACTAATTCTTGTTTCTCCTCGCGTAGTCGCAAGGACTAATAGTAATCTTGTTTTTGAGTGTTGAAGACCCACCGTTCGACAAACTGGACGTATTTTTGTCACTCCCTCCACCTGTATCTCCCCCCATTTCACTTTTTTTAGTTATCTTAATCTTTTTACGACTGTTTTGTTATTAAGCGATACTACTGTTTTGCCTACTACGATTATAATTATAATATATGGAAAATTATATGTAAACAAATATAAATACTATAAATATTGGAGAAATTATGCCGGTGATGTGCTTTCTGGAACCTGTCAGTGATTTTCTTTTCGAACGCACTGTGCTTTTCGTTGTTAGATCAGGCAATCCATAGTGTTGTTTGTTTATAGAACAATATCATTGTATTTCTTATAATTGTAGGCATCTGTCTCTAATATGCCTTTTGAGAAGACTTTGTATTTTTTGTATTCAAATTTGGACAACGTTGAAAGTGCGAAAATATGAAATTGAGGATTTTGCAAAATTGATGTTAAAAGTTATCCTTTCTTCGAAATTATATTAAAGTAGTCATGTTTTTAAAATATTTCAATATTCTTTTTAAAGATTTACACTTCTATGCCAGGTTGAAAAAATTGATTTACTAAAATCAATTGCAATTTGTTGTCGTTTATCGATTAAAGGCGAGGAACCCTGTTGCCAGAAACTTTTAATCTGAAAGTGTGCATTGTTCATAGTTTGAGAAACGTATACAAGAGTCTTTTAGAGTCTTTGCTTGGCTAACCATGTGAAAAATTTGAATGGGAGATTCTAGAGGCCAACATAAGACGAAAATCAAGAATATCAATTTGTTGATTGAGGCTTCGTTAAAAAGTTACTAAAAAATTGAATTAAAAAATTTCAAATCGTTCTGAAAAAATTACTTTTGGTTGCGGGAGACAATTATAATTATTTTTGGTGAACAAACATACCACCAAAATCCTACGCATTTTTGAGAAAAAAATCGAATAGGTGCAGAAATTCTTCGGCGAAAAAAAAAATTTCAAATCGTTCTGAAAAAATTATTTTTAGCTAGGGGGATTAATTACAATCATTTTTGGCGAATAGACATACCCCCGAAATCCTACGCACTTTCGAGAAAAAAATTCCTAAACGAAAATATAATGTATGGCCAGAAATGTACCCTGGAAATTTCATGCGAATCTTTAAAATGTCATAACTTCTGAACGGATTGACGGATTTTAATATTTAAAAAAGCAAACTACGCGTATTTTGGTGGAGAATATGCACAAATCGCAAAAATATTCGAAAGATTGGTCCTTGATCCCGCAAAATGAGAAAAACCCCATAAAAATGGTTCAATATTCAAACAGCCATAACTCCTACAACTGTGAATATATTTCAATGAAACTTTTTTCTGAAGTAGAGCTCATGGGTACCTATAAAAAAGTATTAGACAACTTTTCTATAGGGCATCAAACAAAGATATTAAAAATCGGAAACGAATTTTTAAGAAAAATCGACAGAGGGTAAGTAAAAAAAAAAAATTCGAATCTAATTAAGTTACTCAACCATTTTTCTATACATTACTTCATCTAATTAATTAGTTATAAATAATTTCTGGAAGCTATACTTATTTATTTCAATATTGCGCCAAAAGTGACAAAGTGTCGCCATCTGTCGGAATGTTAGAGGAAGTATCCAGAGTATTGTCCCCTCACCCCCCAAGGTTTGGTGCACACGAATAGTATCGCCATCTAAGAACAGGTATCGAACTAAAAAAGTTACAGCTACCCAAAATTATTGTAAAATTATTTTGCCTAAATTTTTCGGCGAAATTGAAAAATTTCAAATCGTTCTGAAAAAATTATTTTCATTTGCAGGTGTCGATTACAATAATTTTTGGTGAACAAACGTACCCGCGAAATCCTACCCACTTTCTAGAAAAAATTCCAGAAGGTGTGAAAATTATAATAGTATCCTTGAATGTTGCCGAGGATCTATACTATATTCTTCGATTCTAAAAGTTCATATTTTATTCCCAGAAAAGGAGTTATTAACGAATAATCAAAGTACATACTGCGTATCAGGAGTAGCAGGAGTGGGGGTAGCTGTAACTTTTTTAGTTCGATACCTGTTCTTAGATGGCGATACTATTCGTGTGCACCAAACCTTGGGGGGTGAGGGGACAATATTCTGGATACTTCCCCTAACATTCCGACAGATGGCGATACTTTGTCACTTTTGGCGCAATATTGGAATAAATAAGTATCGCTTCCAGAAATTGTTTATAACTAATTAATTAGATGAAATAATGTATAGAAAAATGGTTGAGTAACTTAATTAGATTCGAATTTGTTTTTTACTTTAATACTTTTACTTTTTTTTTTACTATAATTTCTGGCAGAAATGTCTGCCCGAATTTTCATGCGAATTTTTAAAACGTCATAACTCCTGAACGGATTGAACGATTTTAATGTTTAAAAAAGCAAACAACGCGTATTTTAATGGAGAATATGTAGAAATTACAAAAATATTCGAAAAGTTGCTCCCAAACCCTGTAAAGTGAGAAAAACCTCATAAAAATTGTCTAATTTTCAAACAGCCATAACTCCTACAATAGTGAATATATTTGTATGAAACTTTTTCTGAAGTAGAGCTCATGGGTAGCTACAAAGAAGTATTAGACAACTTTTCTGTGGGCGTCAAACAAAATTACTAAAAATCAAAAACCAATGTTTAAGAAAAATCGACAGGGGGTAGCTGCTGAAATTTTTCGGCGAAAAGAAAAAATTTCAAATCATTTTGAAAAAATTATTTTTGGTTCCGGGGGTCAATTACAATCATTTTTGGTGAATAGACATACCCACGAAATCCTAACCACTTTCGAGAAAAAAATTCGAGAAGATGTGAAATTTTGTCGAAAAATTAAAAAATTTCAAATCGTTTCGGAAAAATTATTTTCACTTGCGGGGGTCAATTATAATCATTTATGGTGAATAGACATACCCTCAAATTCCTACGCGTTTTCGAGAAAAAAATTCAGAAAGGTGGACAAATTTGTCGACAAAATTAAGAAATTTCAAATCGTTCTGAAAAAATTATTTTTAGTTGCAGGGGTCGATTACAATCATTTTTGGTGAATACACATACCCCCGAAATCCTACTCACTTTCGAGAAAAAAATTCCTAAATGAAAATATAATGTATGGCCAGAAATGTACCCCGGAAATTTCATGCGAATCTTTAAAATGTCATAACTTCTGAACGGATTGACGGATTTTAATGTTTAAAAAAGCAAACTACGCGTATTTTGGTGAAGAATATATATAAATCGCAAAAATATTCGAAAAGTTGGTCCTTGACCCCTCAAAATGGGAAAAACCCCATAAAAATGGTCAAATTTTCAAACGTCCATAACTCCTACAACTGTGAATATATTTCAATGAAACTTTTTTCTGAAGTAGAACTCATGGGTACCTATAAAAAAGTATTAGACAACTTTTCTGTAGGGAATTAAACAAAATTACCAAAAATCGAAAACAAATTTTCAAGGAAAATCGACAGGGGGTAGCTGCTGAAATTTTTTGACAAAATTAAAAAATTTCAAATTGTTCTAAAATAATTATTTTTAGCTAGGGGGGTTAATTACAATCATTTTTGGTGGACAGACATACCACCGAAATCCTACGTACTTTCGAGAAAAAAATTCTTTGCTGAAAATGTAATTTCTGGTCAGAAATGTTCTTTCAAAATTTCATATGTTTAAAAAATCATAACTTCTGAAGAGATTGTAGGATTTTAATGTTTCACAATGCAAACAGATCGTTGACCTTGATGTCAACCTATTGTTGACCATCGAATAACCAATGATTCATTAAAACCATTACGATGTCGAAGATTAACCTCTTAACCCTCATATATTTCGCGTTAATGATCAGTTTTCTTTATTGGATTTGTTTCTAAGCTTTTTAAAAATGCGGTTCTTATTCATTACAATGTTGTACCCAACAAATATAATTTGAAGGAAAACAAATATTGTCATCCCTTAAACCGTTAGAATAAGCAAATATCGTTTCTCAAAGCAGTCAGACTCGGGCATGAACGTTAAGAGAGCCTTCTTACAAGGATTCCCTTACAATTTGATGATCTCTTAACATTTCGAACGCTTACGAGAGAGGCAAGAGCGTAGCCCTCTGGTGGCGAGTACAGGAGGTGACGTCGCAAACGTACAACCGCGAAAGGAAATGCGTTAAGTTTGGTTATGTTTAATTATGGTGCCCTGTAAAAATTCCACCTGTCGTATAGAAACGACCCAGTAATAATTCGTCCAGGGGCGTCGTATTCGAGCGTATCAAGCCTGTAAAAGACCTTTGGTCTTTAGTTCCTTATCGTATCCTTGTCGCTCGATTCGGCGTCTATTCAATACCCACTCGATATTCGTTTTGTGTCGTACGAGCGGTGTCCCGGGGGCGTGTATCGGCGATTTAATAAGGCAACCAGGCGCCGCGTCACATTGTCATCTCGAATAAACTCCTTTCGAGCCGGTCTAACCTCTTAAAACGGTAAAGGACCTTTGGTCTTTACTTCTTTAAACGCGGTGATAGAGTGGTTGAAAGGTGAGGACCACTCGGGCGGTGCCGGAAGAGACACGAGTACGTACAGAAGGGGGTTGGCTGGGCTGCCTTTATGCCGTACCAACGAGGGCCACTTCAGAGGGCAGGAAGCACAAAGGTGAGGGCGACTCCGTGACTATCGCTGAATCTTCCACGGTAATTATTTTTAAACACGTCCTGGAGATACGAATCTTTAGTGGGCTCTAGCACCGAACAGCCGAGTAAACTTCTCGCATCTCCGTAGCCTAACTAAATAACCGGGCTAATTAGGCTGTACCCGTGCCTTCTTGCACATTGTAGCACACAGCGTCGTGAATTTTTTTTTTTTTCTTTTCGTTCTTACGACTCATTTCCCCCCTTTCGTGTCGCGCGGTCTGTCTGCGTCTTTGTTAGAAACTTTGTTGGAATAATCGAATGTGAAAGAGCTAGGTTAGGAACGGGGCTAAATTTTATTGTTTACAGTTGGTACTGGTTGATACTTCCGGATGTAAGAAGTATTCCGACGTTTCGTCAGCATTACAGTTAGCTTCTTAACTCTTATGTCAATAACGAAAATATGATACTTGTATTATTAATATTGTACTCAATAATGAGTATTTGGGTACCCAAAAAGCTTTGCTTGAGTAAAGTCAAATATAAGATAATGACTTTGCTTCCATTCTTGACCATCCACGATGCATCGTGTACTGTTTTCAAAAATTTTAACAAACCAGACTTAGAATTATAATATAAATCGATTTTGTTGTCTTTGCACTCTTAACTTTTTAATTTTTAGAGTGTATATTATTAGTTCGATGTTAAGGGAGGAGTCTTATGTAGTAACATTAAAATTAGTTTGAAAAAGCTACAGGGAAAAATTTATTTTAGACTTTCAGTTGTTCAACTTCGTTAATCTTTTTCAATGATATGGTCATTAGACGTTAAACAATGTTCTTAAAGTTAAGTTATTTCAGCTGAGTTCAAACCTACTTTAAATAGAAAAAAGCCTGTAATTTTCTAAAAAAGATTCCGCTTTTTCTGCATATAATTTTAACTTGAGAAGTTTAAAGACTTCATAAATAAAAAATAAAATCAAATTTTAGGTTCGATCCCCGAAGAAAGTTGTATCGAAGAAAAGCTTCGTTTCGAGTCGATCGTTCTGTTAATTACTGACCTAACAATAATTTGAAAAATATGATTTCGAAATTTTTAGTAGAAATTTTTAATAGGGTTTTAAAGTTCGATGTATTTAGTCTGTTAATCCATTTCTTTATATTGAAGTCGATTGTAGATCGAGAGCGCCACGTAGTCGATCGGTAAGGGCGCCACCATAATGCAAGCGGATGCGCCATCTTGATTGGTTAGTTCGTCTTATGACACGTGAGAGAGGAGATGTATTGAAATTCAGTTTTCCTGTAAAAAGGTTATCTCGTGCAAACTATTTCTTCTTATCCTGTTCAACTCCTGCCACGTACGTCATCCACATTTCATTTCCATTCCATTCTTTATTTCTGGTTAACAAGATCTTCCGACTCGACGCCATTATTTTTCCTTGCAGGGCTGGTATTCTGTTTGTTCCAACAAATTACGAACTGTTGACGATCTTAGAGCAAACATCGTTCGCGTTATTGGTAAGACGTAGCCTCATTTATTTATCAGTCATCGAAAATTGCAATCGTGTTTGTGTAAAAGAAAACGAAAAACCCTGTTTTGCTTTCAAGATGATCTTAATTCCATCCACTCTAACGTTTCGAAATCGATATTTTTTCGTTGTAATTTGCAGTCTGTGCATTGAAAGATCCCAATAATATACAACTTTGGTGTCCTTCCCTCTTTCTCGCGCCCCTGCCCCCTTTTTCTTCCTTTTGTTAATCTTTCTCTATCGGTCTTTCGATCGTCGAGTCTCTCTGTCCTTTCGTCGGCTCTCCAGCAGCACGCTTTCACAGTGTGCAAATCGAATCAGAACGCCCCCGCAGGGTCGTCGACAATGTTATTTGTTAGCGGAAGTGTCGTAGTAACCGAAGGTTGAAATGAGGCCAGATTGCCCAGGGTGATCAAGTTAAACGGCACGTGGGCAGTAATGCCGTTCCCTCCACCACGAATATCCTCCGCTCGTCGATCCTGATCCTTCCTCCAGTTCTCGAGACATCAATGGGGATGGATCGTCTGCCTTTGTATCAGTCTCTCTCTCTCCCACCTCTTTGTCTTACTGTACGAACGAGTTGTCTAATTTTGTGTATTAAAATTAAGCTATTAGCAAGAACGAGTAGAGGGGGATTCCCTTAGTACTTACGGTTTTAAGGACACTTGAGTTTTTTTTAAATCATTAATTAAATATGATATTTTATGCCTTCTATACTGTTTCACTTATAATTGAACAATATTAGAAATCAATGTAAAGCAACAAAACAAATAATATTATTATGATAGTTAACTGAAACTTTGGGTAAACTTTGGTATAGAGTTTGAACCATACTGTTTTAAAAAATGTATAAAAGTGTCATAAGATTTTATTTGTGTTACTTCGTCAGCCTTTAGCACCTATGACAGCAGGGACTTGTTCAAAATTTCGTATAAAATTCTGGTTTCGATGTAAATAGGAAATATAACAAAGATGAAAGGATAGAATCTTCAGTTTTCACTGTCTTGGAACAATCTAACAACGCGTATTAAAAATAGTTAAACTTTACACGAGTACAGTTCCGAAACTACTAGTGTTTTATCCATAATTGAGTCATCATTAGAAGCGGTAAACCTTCCTCTTTGAAATGGTTTTTAGTTTTTGTTGATCCGACTTTTCGTTTTCGAAATATCGTAATTTATGTAAAGGGGTAATTTTTTCAAGTCGACTATCTCTGTCTCTGCACGTGAGTCGTGCTACGCACTGTTTACTATTTACGCGCGAGGTCATTGACCTGACCGATGTCAACAATGAAACGTAAACAGACGCTTCTAACCCTTATATCTCCGGAACTAACCACGCGATCGACTTGTTTGAGCACTCATTTTAAAGGGTGTTTCATCCTGTATCAGTCAAATATATCAACTATTATTATTTATGCTGTCTTCTATATTTATTTTTAAATTTACTTTGACACTATGCACCCAAAGAAGTTTCAGCAATTCCTATTGATTATAAAACTGGACTATAAATTGTTTATTTAATTGAAAATTAAAATTCGAGAAAATCAATTTTGTCAAATCACTGAGCACGCGTCTAACAATAAGTACAATTTTGCTAACGTGTCTAGTCATTACTCAATATTTTTACTTGCATTGGTGCATCATCCTTGGTACACTACTTCTACGTACATTTCGCTTTTTGTTAAACAAGAAATTGTTAAATAAATAAAAAAATAAGTCGTTCAGGATTTGAATATATGGGATTTGGTATATCCTCTAATTTGCATGTTTCGGTTTGTCTCATAATTTTGAGAGACTCTTTACAGAATAGTATTGTCTCGCGAGCTTCCCCTAGTATCACATTTTAACGGGACGACGCTTGTTTCCAACGCTTCGTCGAATCGTAGGAAGGAAAGAAACGCTTGGTAAAGAATAGATTTCTAAAATAATTGAAACGTCGTTGAAGTTAGAGAAGCACGTATCGTGACACAACGAGAAAGTAAGGAGCAGACAATGGTATAACGTTTGATTGGAAGTGAAATGTCAAGCTAAACAGCGGTAAAGAGGCTCAAGCGCATCGTGTTCGATGAACAGCACCCAACCGTTAGCCTAACAAGCTGTCAAGACGTCGCCGCGTGTCAATCCATGGGTCTCAACGAACCCTCCGAATAAATCTACCCGGAGCAACCTTCCACCCTCTAGCTACGCGCTGGAAGCAACCGGAGCACTGTCTCTAAACCGCTGCTTACAAACTTTTAGCCCCATGAACGCTTTAACCCCTCCTATTACGCTTTCCTCATATTTGGTCACGTTCAACGCAGTTTTTTAAATCCTCCCTACCTTCGTTACGTTCGTCCCAATGTCGATCGTTGGGTCATTTGCTCTAATATGGAATAATTTTTTTTATGCTTAAAAAAACTTAAAACTTAAATATTATGAATTTATAGGAAAATGCTCTTTTGGAGATTTTATAGGAAAATTTAAAATATAGTGACGGTTTAGGGAACGTTTACTTTTTTTATTGAGTTCCCCATTTTCTATATTAGGTTCATAGTGCTCGTAATATAAGATACTATATTTGTATTTGAACAAATAATCGAGCTAACGCAAAGCTGATGCACTTACCTTATTGTGTGTAATATTATTATAATTAATAATAAGTAATAATTTATGTATTATTTTCTTCAATACTCTTTTACGAACACGTAATTGCAACAAATGAGAATCGTAATCGATTGCATTCATCGCCAATAGATGGTAAAATCACGATTCTTTAATATTGCCTTATTCTAAATTAGGAATGTATTCCATGTTAGGGCAACTAACCCTATAAACGCGTTTTTCGAGTCCATAGATTTTTTTTTATATATCCTCTGATCAGGATAATCAACCCTTAAGTGGACCCTCAATCCAACAACTGAATTATTTTACATGTCGATTTTTACCAAATTAGTAAATGGAAATCAATTTTCCTTCAAAGCATTTAAAAGATAAACTATTACATAAATTTTCAAATAGTTACATTGATATATATAAAACAATTATTAGTTTAAACTTGCGGAGGGGTAGTCCACTTAAGGGTTAAAAGAGTCATCGAATATTAGAGGTGGGTCGAAAACTAATTTCTAGTTTCACAAAACCCGAATTAGGAACTTTGGAGGGCCTCGAAACCCTGAAAACTCTAAATCTATGTACATGCTTACTTTTTTCTTATGTTTTTACGAATCCATTTGGTCAAATTTGTTTCACAGAAAGTCATCCATTTATTGAATGTAATTAAATGAAACTTAAAAGTATTGAAACGAATAATTTAACTCTCTATACATTTTTGAAGTTTGATTTAATTCTATTATCAATCTGTATCAATTATAGCTTTAAATAGTCTTCAAACAACCAATGTATAACAATTATTTTACAGTATTTGAAAATGAAAATTTATATTTATTGAAATTTACCTTCCAATCTTCTTAACAGTGTTAACGATGGTCATATTGCATAATACGTTTTAAAAGTAATTTTAAAAAACTTCAAAAAGATAATATAAAAGGAAAAATTTTAAAAACAAAATGTAGAGTGTTATGAAATAAGTATTTTTAACAGATCTAACGTACGATATTACAAGATTTCGATGCACGAATCTAACAATAAATAAATTTGTATCTATATTTAAATTTCATAGAGAAAAGTCTGAAGTAGAAAATTAGAAAACGATAGATGTTAACACTTTCAAAAAACAATAAAAATAAATTTAATATTAATATTTATTTACGAAAATATCTAATCAGGATTCTTGTTTCAAATTACTTGCATTCGGATCTGCAAAATTTCGTCAATATTAATTAGTGGGACACTCGATGGATATTTCTTACGATTAACTATAGGAATCGACTCGATATGTTTATTGGTAAATCGTCCAGTTATTGAGTTTCTGTGATCTTCTATGTCTCCGTACTCGAGGAGTGTGCTCGATTATAATTCCCTGGATCCTTTGTGGGGATGTTTATAGATCTTATCTGCTTGTAGAAGTAATTTGATTTGCTGGGATTACAACGTAGGCGCGGGCCACTCTGCGCATACTATAATTTCCCCCTTTCATCTACCTATGACATACTGTTTCATATTATACACTTTATAACCAATAATGGGTTCAATTTGGCGTTCGACTGAAATGTTCGAATCAGTTCTGAAGATAAGAAATCGTTAATACCGTTTCTGAACAGTTGCCATAGTGTTATAACTCCTATATTTTCCATGGAATTGAATCCTCGCGTCCATTCTTTATTTCAAAATGCTTTGAAAAGGCTTAGAACTAGTACCAAGTATAAAACAACAATTGCAACATTGCCCTACTCTCCTTTAGATAGTATCAATTGTCTCAAAAGTCTCTAGATCTGGACCAATTGGTTTTAATAAAAATTACTCCTAAGTTAATGTTAACTACTAGACTACTGATGTTTATGCAAATGCAGTACAGTGCTGGACATAAGTATTGGCACAAATGCTTATAACTACCAAACAAAAGGAAAAACTTGTTGACCCATTCATTTATTATCTATTTCAGTTCATTACATAACAGAAGCAATGATATATATACATTGATTCACAAAACAATAACAAAAGTGTATTCATTGAACATTTTATGGGTGGACCAAAGTATTCTCGAGTAAATACATTTAAAAACAACTTGGAATTAAATATTACTATTTAGTTGGTCCTCTTTTCCTTTTAAGGACTTCTTTCAATCGTTTGGGTATTGAACCAACTAACTTTTTTGTAAAATCCAGCTCGATTTTGTACCATTCTTCTAAAAGAACATTCCTCAAGTCTGCTGTGTTATGTGATGCTTTTTAATCCCTTTCTGTAATTGGTTACAGGCATGTTCGATAGGACTCTGGTGTATTTGGAGGATGAGAAATGTTATAAATGAAACATTATGTCCAGAGTTGTATGGATTTGACATGAACATCAGCAGTCCGGTAATTAACATTAAGATTAACTTAATCGTTGCTCAGATTGGCTCGGTTGGAGGTACACAGACCGGCGGCAGGTAGATTTCGAGCTACCCTCTCGCGTTTGCTGAACTTGGGCGTCCTGTGCTGCGCATATCGGTGACGAACCCCTGTGACGGAAAATAATGAAAGTAATGGGAACACGCCCACTGCATTTATTCCGCTCAGCTACCCCCCTCGGCTTCAACCCCCGTTCTAGCTCTTCTGTACTTGCCGCCTTGTTCATTCTCATCCGTTCTAGATCCCATTGGCTATTGTACCTGTCACTTCATTGTCCTTTATTTCATTATTTTTGCCGCATTCCAGCTCCCTTTGCCCGGCAAGGGGTGCGAATCTTCCCCCTTTATTTACGTACTATAATAACAGACGTCTTAACGAAATCTAATAAACGTCATAAATGGCCTCCCGTGATGCCATTAGTTTACAAGATACTTGCTTTTTCTATCCCAAGCTTCGTCGTTGTGTGTGCTCGTGTCTTCGTGCATTTCGAAACCGTTGGAAACGTTAATGCACGCCCCCTTTCAAATAAAACGCTTGATATACTGATGCCTATCGACAGGCATGGAACAATGTACTTCTTCGTTTAGTTTATTCAATATTTTTGCTGTTTAACCGCGAGGTTGATGGTGGGTCATCTTTGACCCGACTATAATAGAAGGACTTTACAGTAGAAACAGTTCTGGAATGTTTAAAAAGTCCCAGTTAAAACATAGAGGGTACCCCCTTAGTATTTAAAGTTTTTGTTAATTGAATAAAATGTTAGGCTCTTCCACCGTCATTGATCGTTTAGAAATATTAAAGTTTAATTACAAAATATTAAATTTAAATTTTGATGCAACTTTGGTATAGAATTTTCGCTGATTATTATCAACAGGCATGGAACAATGTATTTCTCCGTTTAATTTATTCAATATTTTTGCTCTTTAACTGCGAGGCTGATGGTGGGTCATGTTTGACCCGACTCTAATAGAAGGACTTTACAGTAGAAACATTTCTGAAATGTTTAAAACGTCCTAGTTAAAACATAGAGAGGACCCCCTTCATTGATCGTTTAAAAATATTATATTTAATTTAAATTTTGATCCAACTTTTGGTATGGAATTTTCACATATCATTATCTCTTTTAAATAGGCTAATAATTTATCGAGCGATTAGTTGAAGATTTCACTTGCATCTTCTCATTTTTGCTTCAGTTCTGTTTTTGGTTGTTGCAAAAGTGGGATTCGAGGAAAAATTGATTTTGCAATACGACGATGACCCGAGGTACACGGCTAAAAGAGAAACAAAAGAATTGTTGAGGATTCCAATATTAAATTATTGGAATGGCCGGCACAAAGTCCGTATTTGAATCTAATTGAGAACTTCCAGAGCATGCTGAATTCAAACATGCGATTGGCATTTGATAATATTGATAAAAATTCTATTGAAAATCTGATAAATTACATTCCACGGTGTTTAGAAGCAATTATTGCAGCAAGGGGTGGTCATGTTGATTTCATATTTTTGAATATTTTATTACCTCTCTACTTACTTTTGTCTCTCGATAATTGACTAACATTTTAAATATACCTACTGCCTTAATTTAAATTGTACGTTAAATGATCTATGTACCATAGAGATATGTAAAACTTAAGTGCATAATAGTTGTATTAATTTATACTTATTTCCTTTACATATCCACTTAATTTTGTCGAGAACTGTATTTGTTCAGGAAATTAAGATGTTTCGACGACAGTGAGATTTCTGGTTTTGGATAAAACCGCATACTTATTTGAAACCTTGTAAATCTTAATGTGATGGCCAGTGCGACGGGCGCTGCATAATATAAATGCAGGGACGTAAGTGAACGGTTTGAGAACAAAAACTCATTAAAGCACAAAACTGATGCATGCTCGTGTCCATTCTTTGTCTCAAAATGCTTTAAAGGAGGCTTCTCACTAGTTGCAAGTGTTAGACAAAAATCGTAACGTTTCATCATGGGGAAAAAGAGGTAAAGAGATTTACAGAAAACATTAATGGCGGATTTTTGGAAAAACTATAACGTCAGAGCATGAATGCCAAGAATAGTCTCTTAAAAGGATTAGGTTTTATCATAAATTAGTGTTTGAAAAACTGCAGAAAATATTCTCTGCAAGTCAGGAGCTTAAAACTAACAATGAATAATGAATGAATGTACTATAGCACATTTTAGTTTGTGTGATTATTTTGTGTAGAATAACGTTTCTAAATTTTTATGTACAATCAGAAACAGAAAGAATGAAAGCAGACGAGAAATTACAGTTACTTAAATTTAAAAACAAATTCATTTCCGATACAAAATTAAGGTTACTGTTATATTTTTAAATGGAACTACGTATTTTTAACTTCATAGACGTTTAAAGAAAAATTATCATAATATTTGAAATTATTCGGCGATACATAACACTAAGGCCTCCATTTGTACGTAAATAAATGAACGTAAACATTACGAATGATTTATTAATAGCTTAACATTTATTCAACTTCGAAATAAAAGAAAAGTTTATACAAAACCAAGCTGAAAATGTGCATGTAATTAGTAATTAAATTAAATGTTCGAACTGCATTTCACCTTCTGCAACACAAAGTTCTATTCTTTGTAATAAAGTCTTATGTTTAGCTTCAATTAGAAAACTTCTTCGTACATTTCTACACATTTTGTAGAAATTTTCCTTTTATCTTGTGTAGTAAGTTCTGAAGTTGATTAAATAAGCATTTTTAATGTTTACGTTCATTTGTTTACGTTCAAATGCGAGGCCTTAGTGTTATGTATCATGGCAATTAGTGTAGCAGGTCGTTCAATTCGTCTCGACTTCGTCTGCAGTACTATCAAGTTAAAAATATCTAATTCCATTTAAAAATATAACAGTAATCTCAATTTTGTATTAGAAATCAATTTGTTTTAAAATTTAAGTAACTGTAATTTCCTGTCGATTGAATATTCATTAACTTCGATAGGAAACATTCTTTTATCAGATCATCGAAAGGGGCTGAAAGGGGCTAGTTCGTAGTTGTTTTCTAGGTTGCAGAACAACAGAGTTTCAATTAACATTTTTTAGTATAGTTTTCATCCGAAGAGATCCCCTTTGTATTTCATATAAAAATAAAACAGGGATCAATTTTATCACATTATATGTTACTGCAACCCCAAAAACCATTTACCTCCCTAAACAATCGTACAATTGAAAATTCGAGCACTTTATTTCACAAAAATAATTGCACAAAATAAAAAATATCGAAACACACGAAACCATAATCGCTACTTCCTATATTACCGAGCAAGCGTATGGGTCGATGGCCATTTCGAGTCCTCGTTTCGAATCCTTTCCTATCGAGTTTCTTGACGAGATAATTCATCGTATCCGCGTACGGAGCATCGAAGGATCAGTGTACACGATTTTCCTCGCAAAACACTGTCATCCACTATACATTTGAGAACATGCAGCGTGATTTTGCCTCGATAATATGATTATAGACCTCTGTCTCTGTCCCTCTATCTACCTCCCTCCTCTTTCCCGACCTGTGTACGCGTGTGTATGCGTGTACGTCTGTTGGACCGTCCTTTTCATCCACCACCCCTCAACGAATCTCCAGCGCCACAAGGGGGATGAGAACGCCGACACCTCCACCCTCTCTATATACGGTCCTGAACCGAGAGAGTAGCTCCGCTCGCTCTGATCCCTCGCAATTACTTCCCATTATCTGGGTATTAGGATTCACCCCAACTGGAAGCACGACGTGTTCCGCAGACTCCGCCTATGCCGTGCCCCGACCGAAAATGCTCTGCCTGTCAGCTCGCAATATCCCTTTCTTTCCAGACATGGATCTCAACTCTCTAACCTTCGGCAACAGGTAGCAAAAGACGTCGTTCAGCGATCCTCTCCTTGTCAACGTGTCGGTGAATTTAACTATCGAACGCTCGATCCACCGTTTAATTCCTTTGTTTACCCCATTTTCGTAATTCGTCGTACGGATCGAAACGATCACGTTAAGGGGTGAGACCACTGCAAAAACCTGAAATAAAGCAAATCTTTGCGATTTCTTTTTGGATGGATGGATAAGTAAAAGAATAATTATTATTAACCATGTCGTTAAGTGTTAAAAAATATTTACTCAAAGATAGTGCGAAATGGCGACGCTGAGAGCCATTCTCGCGAGGCGCTCTGCGACAGTGTAACTTGACTTTGTATCTGGAAAAAATATAATAAATTTTCTCTTAATCTAAGTGAGTATAGTTAGAGAAATACGTAGTTAATTTTATCATTATTTATTGACAAATGATTGCCCCATTTTTTGTACAAAATTGATCTTTTTACTTCAAATGTTCGCCAATCATACTAAGATTAATGTTTCAAAAATCCCCTATGTATTTCTCTAGCTGTACTCGTGTAGATTAAGAGAAATTTTGTTGTTTTTGCGTCAGTTAGCGAGAATAGCTTCAGCGTCCTCATTTTGCACTATTTTTGAATAAATATTTTCTTTTTAACACTTAACGACATGGATAATAACATTCTTGAATATTATTATCTTACTTTCCCATCCATTAAAAAAAAATCGCAAAAAGAACGTTTTATTTCAGGTTTTTACAGTGGTCTTACCTGTTACGGGGCCTTTTCTACTTTGTTGGATTAAAGAAATCGAATTTTCGTTTAGTATGTAGTCTTCAAAATATATCTACCAAATATTGAATTGAAATTCGAAAAACTAACGAAGTTATAGCCTGCTGAAATGTAAAACTTTAAAGCTGTGTTTCTCGAAACTACATTTTTCGTCACTACATAGTCAATAACATGAAAGTTATTGAGAATATCAACGTCAAATTTATGCAGTATCTTTAGGAATGGTCTCTCTATCGCGTGAACTGAAATAACTGCGATATATGCAATACTTTTTCTTTTATTAACAAAAAAGCAACCGAATATATGAAAATATTCAGTACCTTTTGGTAAAGTAACTACCATTGTGCCATTTTTCGTTTTATTGAAAAGATCCTAATTCATGCGATAACCAAACTTATCTATATTAAAAATATCTCTGATTTTTGGATTTTGGATGACGTGTTCACAAAATGTTACCTACACAGTCGGGCGTTGTACGTAAAAACTGTTGTTCGTTGATCAACAAAAACGGCGTAATCGATAGATATTACGCGTTGTAAAACTTTGTAAATATAGTTAAATATACAGGGTGTTCGGCCAATCCAGGGAAAAATTTTAATGGGTGATTCTAGAGGCCAAAATAAGATGGAAATCAAGAATATCAATTTCTTGATTGAGGCTTCGATAAAAGGTTTTTAAAAAATTAAATTAAAAAATTTTAAATCATTCTGAAAAAATTATTTTTGGTTGTGGGAGACAATTACAAGCATTTTTGGTCAATAGACATACCCCCGAAATCCTACCTACTTTCGAGAAAAGAATTCGAGTAGGTGCAGAAATTCTTCGGCGAAAAAAAAAGTTTCAAATCGTTTAAAAAAAATTATGTTTAGCTAGGGGGATTAATTGCAATCATTTTTGGTGAATAGACATACCTCCGAATTCTTATGCGTTTTCGAGAAAAAAATTCAGAAAGGTGGACAAATTTGTCGACAAAATTAAAAAATTTCAAATCGTTCTGGAAAAATTATATTCGTTTGCAGGGGTTAATTATAATCATTTTTGGTCAATACACATACCGCCGAAATCCTACTCACTTTCGAGAAAAAAATTCATTACTGAAAATATAATGTCTGACTATAACTGTCTGGTTACCCTGAAAAAAAAAATTTTCAAATCGTTCTGGAAAAATTATTTTCGTTTGCAGGGGTCAATGATAATCATTTTTGGTGAATAGACATACCCCCAAAATCCTGCGCACTTTTGAGAAAAAAATTCAGTAAGGTCGGAACTTTAAACGTTAATAACTTTTTAGCGAAGTCTCCATCAACAAATCGCTATTCTTGATTTTCGTATTATTTTGGCCTCTAGAATCTCTTATTAAAATTTTTCCCATGGGTGATCCGTAATTAATTGCTCTTTAATAGCCCGCAAAAAAAAATCACAAAAAAACATCTTTCTTGCCTACAAAGTAGAATGGTCCCTTAAACCTCTATTGGGTCTGTGTAACTTTCAGGATTAGATTCTATACACGAAAAGAATCATATAAAAGTTCATATAAACGTACAGTAAGGAGCGTAACCAATAATCACAAGATTTGCATAGATCATTATTTACTGCTAAGAATATAGGAGGATATTAACAAACAAACATTATAGTTATCTTTATCACAGTTAGAAGTAACATAAGGAATTTTTTTAGTAGTTAATGCCTTCTCGTTTGACAATGAAAAAAAGAATAGATTGACTCGGTTTTGCACTACGTTCGATACTTGTCAGTATTTAATATGTCATTTATTTTTAATATTTTCTCCACAACCCTTTTGCTTGCAAAACTGCACTAATTCGCTTCGACGTACCTTCTATTAATTTTCTACAATAATTTAGAGATATTTCTTCCCGCTGTTTAATTCTGCTATAGAAATGTTTCATTGATGATGATTGGGAATCATATAAATCCCGCATTCGTTTTTTTAAAGTCGAATCTCTGCGCAGACCAATCCAAAACAAAAAATTTGTTAGCAATGAACCAATTCTTCCCACTTTTAACAGTGCACTTAGGGTCTAAAATTTTCCTTTCATTTTTAACACTAATAATAAAATTTAAAAAAAGCATTTGCTTTAATCTTTGACTCGAGGACGTGTTACATCCAAAAGCTTTGTAGTTTTGAATCAAGCTCGCCCAATTAATTGCCCCCAAATTTACGTAAAATATTCACTCGGTGTAAAAAAGCATTTTTATTTAAAAGAAGTCACCTTCTCGAAAAAAATAAAAATAAAAAATCAAAGTAGACTATCGCGTTTGTCATGGAAAACTTGAAAACTTCATTCTCTTTCATTATTTTTTAACGCTCACTGCTTACGAAAAAAACATTCAACTAATAACAACCTGAATATCAAGACCATATATGTTTAAATAATTTTCCTTTCTTAAATTTGCTTACATTGTTGCCAAAGTTTTCCGGGAAAAACGCGAAGACTCAGATCGAAAAATGATAAAGAACATTTCATTATTTTGATACGTCAAACTTTCGTCCGAAATATTTTCCCACGTTATCGATAATTCGAATTGTAATTGTGTTTATTGAACGTGTTAAACAATCCTGTACAAAATCAAACGAAACAGCGTGGTCGTCTTAATAGTGGAAAACTTGTAAAACAACTCGAAGTGACTCACGTCTCTGTTGCTCGTGTCGGTTTGAAATTAAATGGAGATTAATTGCTCTTCGGCTCATCGAACCACGTTAAGCCTCGAAAATGCCCTAAACGACGGGCAGGAAATGTCACGCTGCCAATTAGTGGAATGGTAATGTTGCAGAGAAGGCACGGTCGTAGTTCTTGACCCGCGACGCCATAAAATGTCAATCGAACGACGCTTCTCGACGCTTAAAATTCCCTAATTTCTCTTTTAAATTCACTCGTTAACCGCGACACGAAAATTCGATAATCCAAAATCGTACGTGATTTTCGTTTCGATGGAAATTAAATCGCAAAGAGTTCACCCATCGAACGTATACCAGCGTTGTTATAGAGCGAGCCTGTGAAAGTTTATCCCAATTATTGTTAAAAACAATTAAAAATATTCTTATCCCCGACAACGGCGACGCGACGGAAAGACGTAATTAAGGAGGGCAAAAAATAATATATTGCATATTACATCGTGACATTTTAATCCCAAGTTGAACCACAAGCTAACTTTCTACTTCGCTATAAAAAGTGACACGAAACAGACTAGCTTTAATTACGGCATTTTGCTATAAAAAGTGTCGCGAGAAATCGATTAACGAGCCATTTACACGTTTACACTTTCTACATTTTTTTTTTTTTTTCTTTTTTCGCTCCGCGGAGCTTTATCAAAGTCTTATCTTACACCACTTTCACCCACACTTTTTACAGTATCGTTTACGTACGCGTACTTGGTATCATCGTTTCAATCACACGCGGTCTCATTGTCACTGAAAATAGATCTGACGCTCTCGCCGGTTCCTTTTGATTCTCACCGGTCCACTGGTTCCTTCGATAAACGAAATGTACAGGGAATATTTCTTCTTAAACTTCTATTTTTTACACGTATAACACAGTTGGTAATACAATCCAGTTACTAAAAATTAGGCGCAGCGGAAATTTCGAGTCCCGTTGAATTTCCCTTAAACGTTCGATTTCCGAAGAGTTCACTTTAAACTGTTCGTAGCGTCTCCAAAATCTTCAAGGGTCGTTAAAAATTCGTCTGGTCGAATTTTCCTGGAAACTGGAACCCTTGGATTGCACGTGAAATTCACACGACGTTGAAATAATCTTGGAACGTCTCTCAAATGATTGTTGTAAATTAGTTTTCTAAATCCTCGGAGCTGCTCGGATAACTGCTCGACGGACGCCCACGCGTTCCTTAATTGTCTCCAATATTCCATGTCTCAAGCTGTCGCTCGAAAATCTTCGAAATCATTCTCGATCGTCGTTGAAAGAGCAACACGCTTGAATGATTTCATTTCAGCGATGTTGACGTTGAATGGGCTGTCCGTGTTGCGGTTGATGAGACAGGGTAACCGAGTGGGGGTGCGTCATCTGATGAAAACTCGTTGGCGAACCGACGCGTCTGGAGATGTGGATGTTCCCTGTCCGTGTCGGCGACGGCGTCTCGTCGCCGAGGACGTCGATTTCGTCGTCGTCGGAGTCCACAGGAGCGTCGCTGCTCGCCCGTGATTCTCGACCACCGCTCAACGAGAAATCCACCGGTCGTTCTGTGAACAGTTTCGTCGCAAATTTCAATTTCTTTCATCTTTTTTTTGCATTCGATGGGTTAAAATGTATTAAATGTTCGTAAAGAAGATATTATACAGGGTTTTGTATGTATTTTTGCCCCAAAAATTTTAATGGGAGATTCTAGAGGCCGAAATAAGACGAAAATCAAGAATAGCAATTTGTTGATTGAGACTTCGTTAAAAAGTTATACAAACATTTCCGGGCACAGAGTATACTTTCGGTTAGGAATTTTTTTCTCGAAAGTACGTAGGATTTCGGGGGTGTGTCTATTCACCAAATATTATTGTAATTGACCTCCGCAACTGAATATAATTTTTTTAGAACGATTTGAAAATTTCTTTTTTCAGGGTAACCAGACAGTTATGATCAGACATTATATTTTCAGTAATGAATTTTTTTCTCGAAAGTGAGTAGGATTTCGGGGTTATGTGTTTTGACCAAACATGATTGTGATTGACACCTGTAACCGAATATAATTTTTTCAGAACGATTTGAAATTTTTTAATTTTGTCGACAAATTTGTCCACATTTCTGAATTTTTTTCTCAAAAACGCGTAAGAATTCAGGGATATTTCTATTCACCAAAAATGACTGTAATTAATTTCCCTAACTAAGAGTAATTTTTTTAAAACGATTTGAAATTTTTTTTTTCGCCCAAGAATTTCTGTACCTACTCGAATTTTTTTCTCAAAAGTACGTAGGATTTCGAGGGTATGTCTATTCATCAAAAATTATTGTAATTGATTCCCGGAACCAAAACTAATTTTTTTAGAACGATTTGAAACTTTTTCTTTCGCCCGAAAAATTTCAGCAGCTACCCCCTGTCGATTTTTCTTGAAAATCCGTTTTTGATTTATAGTAATTTTGTTTGACGCCCTATAGAAAAGTTGTCTAATACCTTTTTGTAGGTACCCATGAGCTCTACTTCAGAAAAAAATTTCATTGAAATATATTCGTTATTGTAGGAATTATGGCTATTTGAAAACTGGACCATTTTTATGAGGTTTTTCACATTTTTCGGCATCAAGGATCAACTTTTCGAATATTTTTGCAATTTCTACATATTCCTCACAAAAATACGCGTTATTTGCTTTTTTAAACATTAAAATCCTTCAATCCGTTCAGAAGTTATGACATTTTAAAGATTCGCATGAAATTTTAGGGAAGCATTTCTGGCCTCACATTAGATTTTCGGTAAGGAATTTTTTTCTCGAAAATGGTTAGGATTTCGAGGGTATGTCTATTGACCAAAAATACTTGTAATTGACCCCTGCAACTAAAAATAATTTTTTTAGAACGATTTGAAATTTTTTAATTTTGTCGAAAAGTTTGACACCTACTCGAATTTTTTTCTCGAAAGTGGATAGGATTTCGGGGATATGTCTATTGACCAAAAATGATTGCAATCGACCCCTGCAACTGAAAATAATTGTTTCAGAATGATTTGAAATTTTTTAATTTAATTTTTTAATAACCTCTCAACGAAGCCTTAATCAAGAAATTGATATTCTTCATTTTCGTTTTATTTTGGTCTCTAGAATCTCCTATTAAAATTTTTCCATGAAGTGTATATTATTAAGCGCTTATTAGCGACACGAGCGATTTCCATTGTTATTTTCTTCTGAATATTAAGTAAACTTTGGTTATTTTTTAATGATTTGATCTTGACTTCTTGTTTTAGAATGTCTACCGAAAAATTACACGTCCACCAACGTTTCCAATAAATTTTTAAAATCCTCTCACGCTGGGTTCTACTATCTCTATAATAAATATTTTTCCAAGAAGTAGTTCAAGAAATCTACTTTCGAAAACCTTAAACATTCATTAGAAAAAGTTTCAAGCCCCCAAAAAAAAGTTCCTGAAAATTCCTCTTATTTCCATCCATCACAGTGGTTTCCTCCCTCAATGCAAATAACGATAAAAACCGTTAAAACAATTCTTACCGGACGGATTGAAAATCGCTTAATTAAATTGGGTCGGATATATGCCGATATACAACTACGGTCCTTGGCAAGCCTCAGTGGCGAGCAATCGTGAATGTAGGTCTGGCCGAGCACTTAGCCGATAATTGACTAATTTTCTCGAAGACCGAATCGAGAAGACAAGAGAGGTAAGAAGGGGTAGCAGAAGACAGGGGCAACGGGGGTGGAACAGCGAGAAAGAGAGTGCGGCGAGGGGTATCGTAACTCTCCTGGGTTCCTTAGACGGTATCCGTTGGAGTCTCTAGACGACGAGGCGGTCTCATCTTCTACGTGCTTTCCACCCCTTACAACCCCCTTCTTCCTGGCTGCCAAGGAGATGTCTGCTAACTTCGTTAGCCCTTCCTACCGAACGGAGCCATCTTGGCTACCGAGACGAGGAACTTGACGAAGGTTACGAGCAGATGCGACTCGGGGATGACTTGAGATCGCTTCCCCTCGGTTATAGCCGGTGATTATTTAGGAAAGCGATGGGAGCTACTGCGGTCGAAATAATACGGCGTTCGCGAAAAATATTCACATACCATGTGGCGTTTTATAGTGAGGAGCATAACTAATAATCACAAGTTTTGCATAGATCATTATTTACTGCTAAGAATATAGGAGAATATTAAAAAACAAACGTTATATCTTTATCACTAGACTGTGAATCTTTGTGCAAATTCATAACCAGTAATCACAAGTTTTGCATAGATCATTATTTACTGCTAAGAATGTAGCAGAATATTGAAAAACAAACGTTATATCTTTATCACAGTTAAAGGTAACATAAGAATAAGAGCCCCTGTGGTCGAAATAATATGGCGTTCGCGAAAAATATGTGGCGTTTTATAGTAGGGAGTATGATCAATAATTACAAGTTTTGCATAGATCATTATTTACTGCTAAAAATAGAGGAGAATATTAAAAAACAAACGTTATATCTTCATCACTAGATTACGGATATTTATGCAAAATTCATGTTTTTATTAATAGAATGAATGTAATGGGAGCTTTGTAGAGGGTTGTTTTAACCTTTAAATATAATAATTTGTACCTCCCTTTAGGTACTTTTTATATTTCTGTATATTAAGTGCATTGAATAGTTTTTTGAGAATTAAAATTTCCCATAAAAGCACAGACATCCACAGTCTATTTATCACAGTTAAATGTAACATAAGAAACTTTTTCAGTAATTAATGTCTTCTCATTTGGGAATGAAAGAAAAAATAAATTGTCTCGGTTTTGCATCAGTTTGTAAAAACAATGTTTACATAGAATGTCTTAGCAATGTTTGCATTTAGCAGTTTCGAATGATTGCAATATGCTATTCTTAATTGCTCACAATCTTTCGAACATATAAATATAAATCTAATTTCTCCAAATTGTTTAAAGAAAATCATTCCTCTTTTGAATGACAGTGCAAAGAATAAGAAACAAACATCGAAAAATATATTGTTAAAAGTTGGAGGAAGACCAAAGAAATTATCACAGCAAGAGAAACGAAGAATTATACGTTTTGTCGCATCTGGTGAAGCTTCAAGTGCCATTGTGGTTGCATAATTATTAAAGGAAGACACAAATAAGCATGTGGACAGGGATCCTTAAAAGAGCTGAGTTTAGAAGCATTAAAGAAAAGAAGAAGAATATTAAACTTCGTTTGGAATTTGCCAAAACATATCAAAACTGGACAATCGTTGAAAGGGAAAATGTCATTCGATCAGACGAGACCAAAGATGGCTGAATTCGTAAAAATGAAACCCTTAAACCACGACACTTTTAAACAAAATTAAGTATTTCTTTTTATTCGACAGAAAATACAATAGTAAGATAAAACTAATTAAAAGAAAAACAAAACAATCCAGTGTTACAAAACAAGAAAACAGTTTTTCACTGTGTATAAGAGACTTTACGATACAAATTTTCACACACATTTACAGTAAAAATAACACGAAAAGGTCTATAAATGTTTCCAAAATGTCAAACTATTTTTATGAAACAATTCCAATACGAACAAAAAAATAACTAAAATGAAATAAAATTGTTTGCTATAGCTTTTTGATGATGTGATTAAAATTTCGATGCTCGTAGTCGTGTTTTTTATCGATTTTAACGTTCTTCCAAAGCAACAGTTGATCTTGCAAATACATTTAACGTGTGCTGTACCTGCATAGTCGCCGAAAAACTAAAATATATGTCGTAATCGAAAATACCACGCGAAACCTTCTCTGTGAAGCGTTTTTAAAAGGGCGAAGCTACATTCAAAATACTCGAAACAGAAACGAAAGCTACAGGTTGCGTTCAACGAAGTGCAAGCGCGATTGCTACGAATTAAAACTTGACTTTTTAACATTGTTTTCAACGTTATGTCGCTTGAAAGGGAAATTACTCTATTCACGAGACCCTTCTTTACAAATTTGTATTTCCGTGAAGTGCAGTTACGCGAGAGAAAATGCGAAACGAAAAGAAAATTTACAGATTATGTTCTATGGAACGCGATGAAACTTTTTAAAAATTGTTTCCAGCATTGTACTCTTTCCAATGGTGGTTCCAATGGAGGTTGATCAAAAGTTATCTTGCAATTTTGCATTATACGATGTTGCATCGTAATAAACTTAAGGGTGTAATTTACTGTGTTAATTTTACCGTGGTTTAACTATTTTTATTGCCACGACTCATTCGTATTCGTCGCTTGATTTCAGTCAGAGCCAACGCGGGCGACGTATCGCCGGGAAGCCAGAATTTTTGTTTATGAACATCACGTTTGCAGCTTTTAATCGGTTCGACTGTATGCTCGCGCGAGAAACCCAATTCAATTGATCGTAGATCGTACCATTTACTGCACTATACGTCGATCGTGTGCCATTTTATAGTGCGTGACTGCGTGTGTGTATAAAGCGACGCAGTTATCACCAATTACTGTTCCATCTATGCTCTATTTGTGTAATGGCGTTACCCCTTCTTGAACGCTGTTATTGATACGTTCACGCAATAGTATTGCAGTACTTGTAACACGGTCTACCAACGAACACTTTTCCTAGTTAGGTCGAAGCGCTCGATATCGATTTTAACATTGAAATGAAATATTTTATCAAAAAATAAAAGATTTTTCGTAAGAACTTTTAAACGAAAAGTAACGTTTCCGTTGGACGGGTATTATAAAAAGGAAATAAAAAAAAAAGAGAAAAAAATGATAATTGAATTTCAACGTGAAAATTTATCGAGGAAAATCTGTCGTAACCCGGTAGCGGTGGCTGATGGGATCAAGCGATTTTACATGAAATTTTAATTCGAAAGCCTTGCGCAAAACTCGACGGCCGATTAATTCCACGGGGCACGCAAGGTCGACAGAAATTTCGTACGCGATTAACACTTTCGTCGCGCGACGTACCGTTAATTTACAACTTGGAATAATATGAGAATCGTTGAACGAATCGCTGGAACGATCCGTCGATACGATCTACTTAGTTCGTTTTTCCTCTTTCAACGTCAAACTATCGAGCAATAATATAATCACGCGACCAGGGTGGGGAGCGAGAAGGGGGTTGAAGGGAGGGGGAGTGCAATTAATTGTCCGATTCAAGGTCCCCTCCACGCAATTTATAAGCGATAACATTGTTAAACCGGATACGAATTGTGGGGAATTGTACGGCAAAAAGCGATCATTATCCAGGCAACGGTAGTTAATGATTATAGTTCCTGCGACCTCGGTTACGGTCTGGTTAGTTAACTAAAGTTGCGTAATTTATTGCCAGCCGAATTTTGGTTGCATTATATGGTCCATTAGCATGATAACCGGGAACTATTTGACGTACACCGAAATTCCAACGGTAGCCCCGGCCGCGCTCAAATGCAAAATTGATAATCACAATTACGAAGTTTATACTAATAACGATTTAATTGCGATATACAAGCCGCGATCTACTTTTCGCGGATTATTACTTTCGCGCATGCTACGGCGAAGGCAATTACGCGACGCGAAAATTCAAAATAATTCCTGCCCGTTCGACGACGACGACGGTACAGTTTTGCGTGGGACATTCGACGATCTAATTATCGCGTTATTCGATCCCGTCGATCGCGATACTCCGAGACCTTTCGTTAAGGGGGTAATTTCGCCTAAAGAGCGCCAAGAGAAGTCGTTTAAAATAGATCAATTTGGGAAATCGTACGAGAAATTCTTTTAACCGCTTTTTTTTTATTTTCACCTTAAAATTTACAATCTGATTACGAGCAATAAGTAAATTGAATTGATTAATAATAACACTTTGGTGTTCGTCCAGCGATTCATACCAATTATACTGATCACTCCATTTGGAGTCTGTCTAATAGTTTGAGTTTTTTAACCACTTGAAAGTTAAAAATTTATTCACTTGTGTGTGATAGGGTTTTGAACCAAAAAGTCATTGTATAATTCTAACACTAACTTCGTTTTCAAATACTTTAAATGTAAATATGAAAAGGATAATTATATGGTGTAACAAAGTATGATTAACAATGAATTTGGAAAAAAGCGCATTGAAGTTTTTTCTACGTACAGAATGATTTTCATTCCTGCGTAATAAGTTTAAGCTTTTAGAATTTTTACACGCCCTAATTCAATATATTTTCAACTGTTAATTATTTTGAATTTTTTAAAATAATCCAGACAGTTATAAAAGGCAATGAAAAGTAATTAATTGTAAAAAATGACTTTCATAACACAATTATAGTATATTTTTATCTAGAAATGATAAAAATTATAACATAATAATCGTAATCGTGACTTTATACATTTCTGAAGAACAGAGTGGATTTGATGAGAAGATCGACGGATCTCCTGAGTTCTTTCAATTCTTGTAATTTTCTGAATCTTTCAACAAATTATAAATGAACTTATAGTTTCTTTTGCCTGTTTTGGAATTTTGGAAACGATCGAAGTTCTATTTTTGGTTCGATAATCTTCGTTTCGTTTAATTTATTTCTACAACAGTTTGTAGAACGCAATATTTCTCAATTTTTTCTTAAAACATGCATTTTAAAAATTTGTACACAAATATTCAATAATTTTACTCCAAATGCGCAAACTTAGTACCTTAATTTCATATAGAAAATTTATAAATCACGTCGAAATCTTTTAATTTTCATGAGGTAGGTGATAAAACGCCCGTGAAAACCAATTTTGTTTCAAGTCGATACTGTAGTTAATTCCGGAGAAAACAATTATTTACGAAAAAAATGGCATAGTAATTATGCAAACATCCTGTATAAAAATCCACGTTAATTTTCAGTTAAATAAACTATTTATAATGCAGTTTTATCGTACATCAGTTGTATAATCAATAGGAATTGTGGAAACTTCTTTCGGCGCGTAGTGTGAAAGTTAATGTGAAAATAAACATAGAATGCAGCATAAATTAGAACAATTGTTACGTTCATAGAATAGAGGATGAAATGCCCTTTAAAATGAGCGTTCATTTAAGTCGATAGTGTAATTAGTTCCGGAGATATAAGGCTTCGAAGCGTTTGTTTACTTTTCACTGTTTACGTCGCGAAGTCATTGACCGCGCGTGTAAATAGTAAACAGTGCGTAGTAAATTCTTGCAAATACTACGTCAAGATGCACGTAGGAGAAAAAGAGGTTAGACGTATTAGACGGAAATAGAGACAGTCGATTTAAAAAAATTACCTTTTAGGAAGAATAAAATATAATTTATAATTTTGTTTGCGTGGAAGCCTAATAGAGATTTAAAAGACATTATTTAAAAAAAATAAAATGTCTTCTAAGACAGAATTGAATAAAATAAGAAGGTTTGAACACAGAATTATTAAGGTACATCTACTTTATAACTGATTGTATTGCAACTGTCCTTAGTAACTTAATAAAAATAGAAAAATTGATTATTCCATCTCTGATGAATCTAACTTCGATACTAAATAAATTAACGTTCTTATCATGGTCTACTATTGATTGTTAAACGAACCTATTTCGAAACGAAAGGCGTTCACGCAATTTTATGAAATGTTTTTTCATTCTAAAGACGTCAATCGAGGAAACGATCTGAATGCAGACGTCTTGCGTCGGTTAAATTAGATTCGACATACATTAAATGCATGTCTATCATTTCCTGGTATGAATACCCATTCATTATCACTTCTAATTCACAAGGTACAGAGATATCAAGTATCAAAGGAACAAACTAGATTTGTAAAACAGAATTGTCGATAAAATGTCTAGTTTTCTATGAGAGATTTGGATAAAATAACGATGCTTCAAAATTAATATTTTGCAGCTGTCGAAGTCTCTTAATAAAAGTAAGTTCATTTTAATTAATAAATTTGCGCGGAAAAAAGTATCGAACATATCGGTACGCGTTAATTCCCGGAAAATCGATGAAATTATTTTCGAGTAAAGGGGTTGCAACGACTTGCTTCTCCTTTATAATTTTCCAAATTTGTCGTCTCATCGATACGCATACTTTTTCCTCGTCAGAATGACAAATGTGATTTATGAATAATTGATTATGTAGGACAGATCGTGCTGTTAATCCGTGCTAATTGATGCGGAGCAACGCGCGCGGGCGCAACCGTATACTGTTTATCGAAAAGTCGATACACGTGTTTAGCGGTAATTACGCATTGTGACGCGGATAGGAAATTGCATAGGTTCTGCAATCGCAATTAAACGCTTGCATTACCGAGGCGATGCAGGAAAATTTTAAGCGTCATCGAGTTTATAATAGGAGGCTAACTTCCGTTTTATCAACTATCTGCTTCCTCGAAAATTGTGATCGCGTGCATCGTGTATTCGGAAAGCTTGCGAACTTAAAAGGAAATTCCGGTCCCTTTCCTTGTCGCCATCGATATTGTTCTAACATCCTGTGTAAACACTTTAACAAAATCTTCAACATTCGACTTAAACGATCGAACTTAAAAAAAGAAACAACGAAATAAAGTCTATTATCTTTTCTTTGGTTATTCAATTCTGTTTTGTGTTATGATATCAGTATTGTTCTAACATCCTGTGTAAACACTTTAACAAAATCTTCAACATTCGACTTAAATGATCGAACTTAAAAAAAGAAAGTCCAAAGTTACGATATTTTTGTATTATTTTGTCTGAAGACAGTAGTTATTTACGCAAAACAATAATAATGATTAATGGGGTTGAAACATGCAACGAATAGAATTTCATTTTGTCTTTGTCAGAAAAGATAGAAAAAAATATAATTTCTACTTGTAAAAATTAATTCTATCTAAGATTTGTTTAAAACACTTTTTAGAGCCTTAAACGATCGAACTTAAAAAGAAAAAACAACACAATAAAGCCCATTTTTATCATCTTTTCTTTGGTTATTTAGTTCTGTTTCGTGTTGTGATATAATCATAAATTTTTAGAATTTCTGTCGACGTTTCGATTTTACTTTTTCAAAATTGGAAGAAATTATTTTTACACGGTCATGATTATATAAATATTCAAACTAAACTGTTAGTGGTTGAATCTTCGAAGCCACCAGGGTTGCTATTTTTTAATTAAGTTTTTAATGAAAATAATTCTTTCACGCTGTGAAATTGGGTCAAAATTCGAAACGGCCTGATTTTGTAATGTTCGTCGTAAGTAGCCGCAAGCTAACGCCTCGAGTTTGTGCAACAGTACCGATAACGAAAACTAGTTTTATTCGAAAATTTCCATAACAATGACGCTTTTTAATCCTTTAGCGAGTAAAAAAAAAAAGAATGCCTTACTCACCGGCGGGTGATGTGACGGAAACGGATTGGCCGGTGCATTGCTGATTGGAATTCTGATTGCTGTTGCTTCCCGCGCTGGTGCTCAATTTTCTCAATTGTTTCTTGTGCTTCATTCGCCGGTTTTGAAACCACGTTTTCACTTGGGTCTCCGAGAGGTGAAGAGCCGCCGCAAGCTCGACCCTTTCCGGCGTACTGAGGTACCTTTGCACCTCGAATCTGGCTTCCAAACCCGCTAATTGTTGATCACTGAACACCTAAATACGATAGTAAGAGTAACTATAAACACGTAGAATTTTAATGATGATCCATAAAATATTCCTATTGAGAAAAATTATTCGATACATAAAAACACTGTCTCTTCCCTGTATCTGGAGATTAGTAAAATTCTCATCTGGGTAAACAAATTTAAAGTAACGAGTAAAAGATGACCAAATTGTGATCTGTTAATTGTTCGATCAAATTGATAATCTGCGTTATTAAAGTAACTCGTAAAGATATCGATGATTATAATTTTTTGATCGAATAAAATTCTAGCTATGGTCGATTCCATAATATCAAGTGAAGAGGTTTTATACAGGGTGTTCGACCAGCGCTGGGAAAAATTTTACAAGAATACCAATTTGTTGATGGAGGCTTCGTTAAAAAGTTATTAACAATTAAATTCAAAAATTTCAAATCATTCTGGAAAAATTATATTTGGATGCGGGGGTCGATTACAATCATTTTTGGTGAATAGACATATCCCCGAAACCTATTCACTTTCTAGAAAAAAATTCGAGAAGGTGTGAAATTTTTCGTCAAAATTAAAAAATTTTAAATCGTTCTAAAAAAATTATTTTTGATTGCAGTGATCAATTATAATCATTTTTGGTCAATAGACATACCCTCGAAATCCTATCCACTTTCAAGAAAAAAATTCCTTACCGAAAATCTAATGTGAGGCCAGAAATGCTTCCCTAAAATTCATGCGAATCTTTAAAACACCATAACTTTTGAACGGATTGGACGATTTTAATGTTCAAAAAGCCAAACGCCGCGTATTTTACTGTAGAATATGTAGCAATTATAAAAATATTCGAAAACTTGTTCCTTGACCCCGTAATGTTAGAAAACCCCCATAAAAATGGTCCAATTTTCAAACAGTCATAACTCCTACAATTGTAAATATATTTCAATGAAACTTTTTTCTGAAGTAGAGCTCATGAGTACCTACAAAAAAGTATTAAACAATTTTTCTGTAGGGCGTCAAATAAAATTACTAAAAATCGAAAACGAATTTTTAAGGAAAATCGACAAGGGGGTAGCTGCTGAAATTTTTCGGCGAAAAAAAAAATTTCAAATCGTTCTAAAAAAAATATTTCTTGCTGTAGGGGTCAATTACAATCATTTTTGGTGAAGAGTCATATCCTCGAAATCCTGCGCATTTTCGAGAAAAAAATTCAATACTGATGAAACTTTAAACGTTAATAACTTTTTAACGAAGCCTCAGTCAAGAAATTGATATTCTTGATTTTCATCTTATTTTGACCTCTAGTATCCCCCATTAAAATTTTTCCCAGGGGTGACCAAAACCCTGTATAGTATTCTTTCGTTTGCATTTGCTGTAAAAATACGCATTTTTCGATCGAGAAGTTTACAAACTAGATCGAGTTTAATTTAATTCACAAGTTTCTGACTTAATAGAGGGGAATAGCGTCGAAAAGTAATTGAAGGAAGTCGGAAGAAAAGAAATTTATACGTTAGGATATTATGGGATCTGCTAGACTTCTAAATTCAATTTCTGAACGATGTTAAAACGACAAATACAATGAAAACACTACAATTTAATTTATTTGCAATTTTAGTAATAAATCTTATTAAATTTTTAATAAGTAATACATTTTTTGAGGTTGTTAATGACGCAAACAGACATTTCATCTTAGCTCAATTATTCATTACTACATGATAGCAAAATCGTATTCAAATAATAGATGAATAAAAACATGTTAAAGTAATTCCTTGTCAAATGAGTTTCTAATCACGCAAAATAAAATACAATTTCATTTTATTATTTGAATTCAAAGTATCGAATAAACAACAGATGAAAAATGTTGTATCTTTTATTTGTTATTCGAAATTATATAGTATACGTATATTAGTGAATCCTGCCGTAAAATACATAAATAAATAACTTTGATTAACTGATTGGATCAACATTTATTCTGCGACCGTAGTAAACAGAGTGTGGCATTTAATTTTCTGCATTCCGAGTCAGTTTGTTAAAAATGATCAAAGCTACAACTCTAATAACCAACTAACATTTAAACAAGGATATCATAGTATTTATTAAAATTAAATGATTAACACTTTTGAGGATAATCACATTCGTATTTAACAGTCTCGTGTTATTCTGAAATCACAAACCTATTATTTATAATTTTGAAATCTGATTTAATCCTGTGATCAATGTTAAGAGCCTATATTTATATACAATTTTTTCCTTAACTTTGCTTGCACAATACTTTGGTAAAGTTCTGCGGGGAAAAAATTGGAACACTCTGTATATAACAGAGATAATAGATTAATTAGATGTTTTATGAATGTCAACAGGGGCCAATTTTAAAATAAAAAGTTTCCAAAAAGTATGGAAGTAAAATTGCATATTCGATGTATGAAAAAAATATTTTTATTATGGTAAGCGATTACTAAACAAATATAACACTTTCAATTACCAATATAAGGGTTAAATTGTCGACAAATGTGGAGTGGGAGGGGGGAGGAAGGACAGGATATCACGGCAAAAGCAAATTTAAATTTCTTAACAGGTTCTATGAATAGCAAAAAATATATAGAATTAATAGACAAACAATTAGAGCAACATGTCGCTAGAATTACTTAAGAAGATTTAATTTTTTAACGTCCATTCACGCTCCTATATGTGCACAAAATTATTTTTCCACAAGAAATATAAAATGTGTTTTAAAACATTATTGAAAATAAACCTAATTTATCTAGACGCGTTTACGAAGAAAAGAAGCAAGCTCGAATAATATAAAAATTAAAATTAGAAATTGTCAACGACGAAATGTTCAGTCGAATTACACAATACTAATAAATTACTTATTCATTGCACATAGCGTGCTATTACTTTGTTCCACTGATTTTAGCTCCATTTTATATTTTTTCGTGAAGCTCATTCCACGAAAATGATTTTCGATATGTTTACACAAAATAGGACGTACAATATATAGCATGCATTTAGTAAATATATATTGCACGTCCCATTTTATGAAATACACAAAAAATCATTTTCATGAAACGACCTTTACGAAAGTTAAGGAAATAAATAATAATTATATGCATGTTATACAGGGTGTTTGACCAACCCTGGGAAAAATTTTAATGGGGAATTCTAGAGGCCAAAATAAGACGAAAATCAAGAATACCAATTTGTTGATGGAGGCTTCGTTAACAAGTTATTAACGTATAAAGTTCCGCCAGTACTGAATTTTTTTCTCGAAACTGAGTAGGATTTCGGGGGTATGTCTGTTGACCAAAAATGCTTGCAATTGACCCTTGCAACTAAAAATAATTTTTTTAGAACGATACGAAAATTTTTTTTTTCGCCGAAAAATTTAAGCACCTAACCCCCTGCCGATTTTTCTTAAAAATTTGTTTTTTATGTTTAGTAATTTTGGTTGACGCTGTACGGAAAAGTTGTCTAATACTTTTTTGTAGGTACCCATGAGCTCTACTTCAGAAAAAAGTTTCATTGAAATATATTCACAATTGCAGGAGTTATGGCTGTTTGAAAATTGGAGCATTTTTATGAGGTTTTTCTAACTTTACGGGGTCAAGAAGCAACTTTTTCAATATTTTTGCGATTTGTACGTATTCTCCACCAAAATACGCGTAGTTTACTTTTTTAAACATTAAAATCCTTCAATCCGTTCAGAAGTTATGACATTTTAAAGATTCGCTTAAAATTTTAGGGAAGCATTTCCGGTCTCACATTAGATTTTCGGTAAGGAATTTTTTTCTCGAAAATGGTTAGGATTTCGAGGGTATGTCTATTGACCAAAAATGCTTGTAATTGACCCCTGTAATTAAATATAATTTTTTTAGAATGATTTGAAAATTTTTTTTTTCGTCTAAAAATTTCAGTACCTACTCGAATTTTTTTCTCGAAAGTGGATAGGATTTCGAGGGTATGTCTATTCACCAAAAATGATTGTAATTGACCCCTGCAACCGAAAATAATTTTTCCATAACGATTTGAAATTTTTGAATTTAATTGTTAATAACTTTTTAACGAAGCCTCCATCAACAAATTGGTATTCTTGATTTTCGTCTTATTTTGGCCTTTAGAATCCCCTATTAGAATTTTACTCATGGGTGGCTGAACACCCTGTATATTCTACGTCCCATTTTATGAAAACACACTGAAAATCACTTTTGTAAAATAAGATTCGCGAAAGTTAACCCTCTATGTAACTATCAGGTCATATGCTAATATATCGATATTTTATCAAATAATTTTTTCACAAGATGACATATGACTTCATAATTATACAATGTGTCTGAGATAACCAACAACAATATTGATGGCGGTGGGCAGTGCACCGTCAACCTGAAATATCAAAGTAAATGCTTTGCAAGATTATATCTAAGAAAAAAATTCACCCCATAGAGGTTTAACCTTTAACGATATAATAGAGACTTTTTGACTCATTTTTGTTTTCATAGCGATAAAAGTAGTCGAAAAAATAGTTTAGCAGAATTATTCCTTTTGCAGCTTTTGAAGATAAGGTGTTTAAAAATAAATTTTCAAATAATTTACTATTTCTCAAATAAAAAATATTCAGAAAAAACTATAAAAATAACACAAACGTATACAACAGTTTTTCAGACTCTTGATTATAATTTCATGGTACTATAACATTTTTAGAATAAAATTATCCGCGGAATTTGAGGAAGCGTTTTATAATTATAGTTTTTTTTATCCCAATGACTTCAAAACAAAATAAAGAATCGAACAAAGAAGAAATTCGCCGCGCAATTGATGCGGAAACAGACGAAGACGATGATATCGATAATGATTATCACTATTATTATATTCTTTCACTATTGCAGAATTGAGGAAATAGCAAACTATAAACTACAAAAATTTAAAATATTTAAAAATTTGACTCTTCCCTACGTTTCTGTTATAAAAGTGCAAACGTAAAATGGATATAGTTCGCGTTATAAAAGTAAACAAATGTAAAATGGAGCTAAAATCAGTGGAACAAAATAACAGCACGCTACACGTAAAATATGTGTGTGCAATGAACGAGTAATGGGAGAGAATATTCTACTAAATTGATGGAAACTTCGAAGAAGTAACCAGGACTGCAGATTCTTGCTCGAGAGTACTAAAATTTCTTAAACATATAAACATATTTCATTCAATTTAACTTAATCTCTGTGTCTATCGTACCTTATTTTTCTATGTTAAGCGTATAAATTTTGTCATTTAATTTAACCTAATTCTATATGCAACGGTTGTAAGGCATTGTGGTTGCTAATTACCCTAATGGGTTGATGCAACAGTACAAATTAAATAAAAAAAAAGAAAATATACGCGTGAGTGTAGCGATAAACAAAAACGTTGAGCAGATCATTTAGAAACGATAGATTTCACTCACTGTTCGTGCCTTTCGTCGACGGCAGTGCTTCAAGGCCGCGAGTTCACTAACCCCCGGTACAACACCAACCCCCATTGCGGTGTTACCGAACAGTGGTCCCAAAAAGAATGCCGCGGTGGGTGGCGCCGAAGGATAACCGGGCAGTAAACTGGCAAATTGCTGGTAGTGTTGATGCTGCACCCCGTGATTCGACGTCAAATGCTGATGATGAAGCTGATGATGGGAATGCGGGGGAACGGTACCGCGGCTCAAGATATCCTCGATCAGAAACGAAGTCCTGTTGGCCGATGTTCCGTTCTGACCTGGCTGAGCCTGCTGCTGCTGGCAAGTCGACTGCATCTTTGACCCAGTGTTTGCTCGAACTTTGACTCTCGACGCTCCTTACATTCTCAACGACGAACATCCACTCAACTTCGACTCGCCACCGATTTCAACACGTGATTCGACTTTCATTCGTTAAACCCGATCGGAAGCATCACAGACACCACGTAGATTTTCAGAAACTTTAAACAGACCTTTAAACCAATTCTTCGATCACTTTCCAATTATCCTTCGACGAGGAAAAATGTCAAGAGGAGACGGTTCCGTGGATCATCGCTGCGGAATACGAAGGAGGAACTTGGAGCAACGTTCAACGGATCTTCGAAAGAATTGACTTGGAACTATCACATGTTCTACGTTTCCACCCGAATTCTGTACAGTCGCAACCCGTGAGTTTATAATTGGGATGCATCGTAGAAAAGAAACCAAACTCCTCGATGGAAATCCTTGGGCACTGCGTTCACCGAGCACACACCGATTCGACTACCGGAAGCGTCTCGACGGAACGACCGTCGATAAAGTCACTCCAACCAGAGCCTTTCGACATGTGTTCCGTTTAATTACGAGACTTCGATCGAATGAACGTACGCACATGATACGAAAGAGAGTAATCACCGACGTTGAAGGTGTCTGGCCGACGATGGTTGATCCGACGCGCACAATACCGCGAGAAGCGTTGATAGGGTCGCGTCGGTGGGTGGTACGACGGGGATTAGATGAAACGGGGGTTCGCGGGGACCTCGCGAAATTCCAATTAAATCGAGACCAGCCTGGAAGAAGGCGATCCGGGCCGAGCGAGAAAGTCCGCGGGCAAAAGTGACCGGGTGGCGTCGTTCGGCGACGTTTAGGGAGTATCGGTGCGCGATTCAAGGCGATTCAACCCCCCGCTCGTGATCATCTCCACCCTCACCTGCTCTAACTGGCCAAGAAGAGAGTAAATCACGGACCGGATGTTCAAGGCTCGACACCCGTCGGTATTGGTCGGCGTCGCGACGCTCGTCGTCGCAACGGTTGGCCCAGTTGCGCCAACGGGGCGGTACCACGGCCGCCGTTTCCATGGACACGCCGTTGGGGGTTCGCGAATCTCACCCTTGCGCCCCCACGGATCGAAAGGGAGGGCTGTTAGGGGAAGGAGAAGAGGATCCTATATCCGTGGCTGCCCATGTTGTTGCGCATTCACATTGACTGCACGATAACGGCGTTCACGCGTGCACTTCTGAGGTAGCGTTTCCTACCGCTTAAATTGTATTTCGTTTTCGTCCTACCTCGCCGTCAGTGTAACGATCCGCTGGTATTTCTTTCCGTTCTAAACCCAATTTATTCCATTTTTTTCGTTTCTTTTCCCCTCGAGAAATCGATTTTTTGCGGATTCCGAAGTCGCGAACGAAATTTATGGTAATTGCCGTAATCGGACCGTACATTATTTCACGTTATTTTGTCGCGTTGCATATTTTTGTAGATAGCTACGAAGCTGTAAATGGGTAGGAAAAACGGGGGTAAATTGAACGCTTCTCAGTTTTCGAGTTTTGCAAATTCTCTTCGATAAATAAAATGAAAAGTATTCTACTTTAATCCTTTATCTTTGAACAAGAAAAATTAATGACAATGCATTGTAAAATAAATTTGAAAATAGTTTGGTGATGAAGTCATAATATATCAATACATGTAGGTACGTAAGCAAAACATTTTGCATCGTATATTTTTATAAATAGCTACGAAGCTGTAAATGAGTAGGAAAAACGGGGTAAATTGAACGCTTCTCGGTTTTCGAGTTTTGCAAATTCTCTTCGATAAATAAAATGAAAAGTATTCTATTTTAATCCTTTATCTTTGAACAAGAAAAATTAAAGAAAATACACTGTAAAATAAATTTGAAAATATTTTGGTGATGAAGCTCAATGTATCGATACATGTAGGTACATAAGCAAAATATTTACCATCGCATATTTTTATAAATAGCTACAAAGCTGTAAATGGATAGGATAAGTTGAACTCTTTTCGATTTTCAAGTTTTGCAAATTCTGTTCGATAAATAAAATGAAAAGTATTCTATTTTAATCCTTTATCTTTGAACAAGAAAAATTAATGAAAATGCATTGTAAAATAAATTTGAAAATATTTTGGTGACGAAGCTCAATATATCGATATATGTAGGTACATAAGTAAACACATTTTTATTCGAACTTAAATTGAATCTCAGATTTAAATAGTAGGATAATCGATCACTGTCTAAATTTGAATGCATAGTTTGGAATATCTTTACCACATTTTCTCCTTACAAACAGACACTGAATCCATTCTTCACGTTGGTGAAATTCTGAAAAAGTTTAGGGGTAGAAAATGCATTATAAAATAAATTTGAAAATATAGGTACATAAGCAAACTTCGAACTTGAATTGAAACCTAAATTTAAATAGTAGGATAATCAATTACTATCTAAACTTGAATGTATAGTTTGGAATATCTTTAATTTAAATTTTGAAAAAGTTTGGATTATTTTACATTGTTCAGTTACGTTGAATATGTTGGGAAAAATAGGAAACTATTTCTGATAAATGAAGAATTTATAATGCTGACTTTAAGTAGTCACAGGAAGTAAGAATGATAGAAAAGGATAATAGATAAATAAATTATAGGTATTTTGGTACTTGAAGGTATTAAAATTACTAAATTGTAATTTTATTGCCCTTTGCAGCCTAGGAATCGGTATAGCTATTTATAGACATTTTTTCACGTTTTCAAAACCACCTATCTATTTCTTTTGTTTAAAGAAAATCGGTTTTTTATGGAGTCTTATGTCGTAGACGAGATTCAGGGGATGAAAAAAATTTTCCAGACGCGTTGCGTATTTTTACCAATAGTAAAATTGAAAAATCGTAAACGATTAGTTAGTAGCGCTTCCTACATCATGAAGTAGCCAAACATTATAGAATTGGTAATTAATAATAATGGTGCAGTAAATACTATGTCCCGAGGGCAACTTAAATTTTCTATTTTTGAAGAGAAATCGATGTTTTGTGAAGTTTTGCGTTGAGGATGAAATTTAAGAGATGGAAAAAAGGTAATTGAATCATTAGTTTACACTATTCTCTTGCATCGTGTATGTTACATAATAGAAAAAATAATAACTATAAACGGGGAAATTTCAAGGCTGGTAACTTTTCGCTTCAAGGGATGAAATAAATTGAATTGCGCATTATTTACACTTTTCTGTTGAATCTCGCATGTTGGCAAATAGTAAAAGTAGGAAGCTATATCATTCTCGTTATTCTGTTACAAAAAAGCAAAAAATAAAAATAAAATCCCAGAAAACTCCGTAAAGTATGCAGTGCATTCACAAAAATAGTTCCACAGTTTCCAAGTATTAAGGAAATAGTATTCAAAATATATCTAGCGAAAATATTGCAAATTAAAATTCGAACCTGTGTACTCGCCAGAACAAATTGAAGTCTCAAAATAGAAAAATTTAATCTGCAATTCTCCAAACGAAAGCCTCGTCAGGCATCTAGCATGTCTGCCTAATTTCATTTCATTGGATAACGATCCAGAAAAATCGTTTATCGACGTCCATTCCTCTCTTGAAATTGTTACGTTTAATTCCTACTATAATTGATACTATTGCAATGCATTCGCGAAATATTTTCTACATTTATTTCCCAATTCGAGCACAATCATTCCCATTATTTCCATCGTTTATCTTCGAGCGTTTCGAAAAACTTTAAAATTCGCGTTCGAAAAGCAAAGTGTTCGTTTCTGTTTGTTGTTTCGCGGAAAGTAACGAAGGCTTTTTCTTTTACCTCGTCAGTATTGATCCTCCGTCGATGTACGCGAAAGCTCTTCGCAAGTCAATACATCTGTATCGAATCTTGAAGGGGTAGAGAATGCGGATCAGGAGGAGCAGGAGCGCCGGATTAGATTACTTATCGGGCGGTGTATACAGCACGTTCAAAATGGACGTATCGATGTACGTCTATGTAACCATACTACCTACACACGTATAGGCTTTACCTTCCGACGAAATTATTACGGTATCGCGAAACTGTTTTCCTAGACGTCGGTACAATTTTCTTCCCGATGGTGCGTCGCGTCTGCAGTCTCTAATTGCCACTGACGGAAAATATATGCATTGAAAATTGGATATGCGCGCGAAAATCGGGTCCCCAATGCGTTTATGGAGCAAATGGATCGATTTTAATTATAGAAACAGCGAGTAAAAGAGAGGGAGGTACTTCTCGGCTGGAGGGGAATCTATCCTCAGTGGTGGGGATGAACACCGAGCATTTATGCCGTAGATCGGTTCGAGCATATACAGTGAACATTGGAGAAAACTTTGGTTCGAGTGAAAAATGAAATAAAGTCCAGGTAATTTGGAATAGGCGTTATTCCAATTTACTTGCACTTTATAAAATTAAAAAACCAAGCAGATAAGGTTATTTTCTCTTATGATTTGATCGGGTATAAAAATTACAACCTAGGAACAATTTTAGTTTTAAAATTTATTTGTAGTTTGTCACAGGTGCAATTTTCAGAGTTCCATCCTCGAACGTTAGCAAAACTATAAAACAGCACGAAACTACAAAATTAATATTCTATTAAATATTTAATATTATATTAAATGATTTATTCCATACTTTTGACGTACTTTAACTGTGATTTTATAAACTCTATGCTGGCTGAAAAACTTTTGCAAAAATTGTAACAATGATCATTCACCTCCCAAATCCTTACTTTTCACCGCAACGGTCATGAAACTTAGGCATTTAATTTCTGAGTAGTATTGCATTCAAAAACAAAAATAACAAAAAATTTTCCGACTGCCTGGGCCCCTTAAAAAGCACGATAAAATTTTCTCGAGAAAATCTGCTCGACATAAAATTGCAATTCGTACGGAAGACAAGATGAGTATCATTCCGGACGATGTCGCAATCTGTTTAGCAAAACGCACGTATGATGACGCAATCATCCGTAAAGCTGGACCCGTATTCATCCCTTGTATTAGAGGGCCTCTACTTCGGTGACGGCAGAAGGGCGAAGAGGCGCGTGCCGGCATTTAGACGGGGTTGCTTCCGCGATTATTGAGTAAATTAACGTCCCGGTAATTGTGTTACCGACGCGTGTCCATTCATCCGTCCCGTCGTTCCCTCGATGGTGGTCTACAATCCACGGCAACCCTCGATGTCGACGGTAAAGCCAGAAATCCGTCCGCAAGCTCAACGCTGCCGAAACTATCCCTCCAGTGTTTCAGAAATCGCTTCCCGACGACAGCGGGGCTAAACAAACTCTCTCGAGACTTGTTAGACGAAAAATGAGCATGATTGTTGGGATCTCCTGGATGATAATCGACAGCAAATATTGCCACGATCCACGGTTCTCGAAAAATCGTCTTCCCTGTCGCTAAAGATAGAATTTAGAGACTTTTACAACCCTTAATAAAGTAGGAAATTGCATAATTAGACAAATAAATCGAACATCGTGTCACTGGATTTATGAGATAACCAAGAGGCAATGAGATAATTGCTTTTTTATTATGTGTAGAGAAGTATTTCGATTAGTCATTGTTTTGATTCTTTTCTCCTGTTTTTCTTTGACTAAATTTTACTAAGAAACTCCTCAAACCCCTTCACAAATTTTTACTGTATTTGCTCGTTATTATGTTATGGAAAAGATGCTACAAAAATTAGCTAAGACAGGAATTTTCATTGAAGTTGTAAAAGAACGTTTCTAATAAAAGTTCAAGAGAAATAATGTGATAATAAATAGCAATAGTGAAACTTAGAAAAATACAGTTTATTCAATAAGAATTAATGCATTTTATATTCTCTTTAAAAAACTATGGTTCTAAGTAAAAAATGAAGTAACAAATGACCAGTTTCCCTTTTTCTCTTTTACTGTATTCAAATTTAGATTCATTTTCAATTAAATAAACAATTTATAATCCAGTTTTAGCGCACATTAGTCGCATAGTCAATAGGAATTACTGAAACTTTGGCTGTATAGTGTCAAAGTAAATACGAAAATAAATATAGAAGGCAGCATAAATAATAATAGGTTATATATTCATATACTAGAGGATGAAACACTCTTTAAAATGAGTGTTCATTTAACTAGATAGCGTAATTAGTTCCGGAGATATAATGATTTTTGTTTCAAGTCGATCGTATGGTTAGTTCCAGAGATATGGGGATTCAAAGGGTTTGTTTACTTTTCATTGTTTACGTCGCGAGGTCGTTGACCGCACGTGATCGTAGTAAGTAGTACACATTACGTTACTGAGTCACGATTGTCGCGACTCACGTGCGAGAAAAAGAGGTCCGACGCGTTAGAGAGAGACAGAGATAGTCGAAATTAAAAAAATACCCTTTCATATAAATCACGATATCTCGAAAACGGAAAGTCGGATCAACAAAAACCAAAAACCATTTCGAAGGGGAAGCTTCACCGCTGCCAACAGTGGTTCAATTATTAATAAAACACGCTATCAGTTTCGGTACTGTATTCGTGTAAAGTTTAACTATTTTTAATACGCGTTATTAGACTGTTCTAAGACAATGGAAACTAAAGATTCTTTCCTTTCATTGAAACCCATCTCTTATTATGTGTATCCTATTATATAAAATGCTTCAGTTTAGTAAACATACTTCACTAGTTGAATGTTAAAATTTGTAAACTGAAAATGTCACGTCAAGTGACTGCAAAATACATCAAGCATTTTTAAAGAAACGAAAATAGTTAAGATTTACCAGAACGTGGCACAAAACGGAAGTAAACGACAATGGACTGCCGAATTCAGGCCCATAATGTAAAAGATGTCTTCAGTGAAACTAAATAATACCTTTATTAAAACATGCAATGCAAAGAGTACGATTAAAAATAATAAAAGGAAACAGTAAGATTAAATCGTGAATGCCTCAAAAGAAGCATCTACATTTTATTATAAAAATACATATATTACTTGATAATTAAATACATGATACAAATTCGACAGAAAGTTAATATTTCATGACACACGATTAACATAAATAACGTCACCGATGTAACCATATTTTGTTCAACTAATTATGTTCTAGGTAACATTAAAAAAATCCATAACTTACCGTCCAATCATAATACTCTTAAATAATCGTATCTTCGCTCAAATTTTTTATCGTACGATGTTCGTGATTCTGAGCCCTTAACGAACACTCTGAATAGCGATCCATTACGAATTAATGTTTATAACTTTTACAAAACACCGGAGGTGGTGTTAGTCAGCTCGTCTAACTCGTTCCTCTATTTATCGACTAGATCTCATCGACAAGAATGAAGACGTCACATGTCGTCGTCGTTGGCAGTTCTCTTGTAGAAGGCGCGAGAGAAGCTCGCTGGTCCCTGGGACCCGCAGAAGAAGTATCCACGACGCCAAAGGACGAAGGCTGCCAGGCAAACGGGAATGGCGATTATCAAACCGATCATCACTCCGACGAGGATCATGGCGTCCCTCTCGGGCCTTGCTCCGTAAAGGTCCGGACAACGAAGCTTTCTGTGCGACAACGACGACAAATTCGTCCCTGCATGCTCCGGCGGCGATGCACAGGTCAGTGTACCGAAGTTGTCGCCCATTAATTTTTTCCCATACTTTGGCAACAGTTCGCCAATCTGCGGACATAGGAACAGAACTTATTAAACAGTGGCGGGTAGCACCATAATAGACTCCATTATGGTATTAATGAAATAGAATTCCAGGGATAAGGAGAGAGAGAAATGGGAGACAAAGTGGGGGGAAGGGGTTAGTAAGGAGTGGGGAGGTGCTTTGGAGGAGGTAATTTACCTTTTTACCAAAGGTAAATGGCACGAAAGAGTGAATGTTTAATTGATGCTCATTTTCTTTAGGCAGGGTTAGACTTTTAATCAGGAATAACGAATAAAAATTTTAAATTCATTCGTAAACTAATCGTTCCCGTTTCATATATAAATCTATTTATAAATTAGAATTCGTTAACGTATTTTTCAAGAGAGCATTAATACGAGCAAAGTTGCGTACATTTAGTTTACTTGTGTTTATAACAAAAATAACAAAGTTCTCGAAACTCGAAACTTTTTCAATTTCGTCGGGTTTTGAGTGATTCTTTTAACGTTTTGTAGAACACATTTTTATACAAATATTTGTCTATATAAATAAAATTGTATTTTTACAGTCTTGGAACTTTTTCGTAATTTGAAAACGACTCAACATATTTCAAAAGAATTTTATACTTGTATAGACATCGCTTTAAAAAATAGACTATTTGTCTATTATTTTTCTTTATATTTAATTTAGAATACACATATTTTTAACAAACTTTCTGAAACCAATAACTACGTGGGCCAGAAGCTAGTATAAAATAAAAAGAAGCAGCTTTTTGTTTCAATCGATGACATGAATATTAGATTAAAATTAATTGCTCGAGTATAACTGTCAAAGAACTTAAAATAATTGTATTATTTCATCAAAAAAAGTATCTGTACCGTTGTATCAAAACAAACCAAAAATACCATTAAAAAACAATCCCTGATTGAGAGATTCAACTTTTTCTTGTATCAGTTTGCATCATCACTTTCTATAATAGAATTCTATGCGAATAAGAGCAACGAATTATCGAAACGCTGATTACGGGAACCCCCTTTACGAAGTAACATCATTTTATATTAGTCATCGTTTTTGATCAAATTGATTTGAAAAATTCGTTCGATACATACACGATCGAGTGATATGACGCGAATAACGTAATCTATCCATTAGTCATTATTTTTACTTATGTTAGCGTTCGCTATCATTGATGAGGTACGGTATTATCTGGTTTAATTGATTGTAAATAGTTAGATGATAGTCGTTATCAATTGATTCTCTGTCCTTCCTATACTATTCATAAAACTTGTTAAAAAATTTTTTTCTTACAATATTATTACGCTTCCCCTCCCTTTCTTATTTGTTCAGGATTTAACCCTTATGTTGGTAACCGAAAGTTTTACATTTGTTTGATAAACGGGATGCCCAGGTACACTCAACATATTTTTCTCATACATTTTACTATTATACTTTCTCGAAACTTTTGATTTTTAATTTATACAGAGTGTTCAGTCACCCCTGGGAAAAATTCTAATGGGAGATTTTAGAGGTCAAAATAAGACGAAAATCAGGAATACTAATTTGTTGATTGAGGCTTCGTTAAAAAGTTATTAACGTTTAAAGTTCCGTTCGTGTTGAATTTTTTTCACGAAAATGCGCAAGATTTCGGGGGTATGACTATTCACCAAAAATGATTGTAATTGACCCCCGCAACCGAAAATAATTTTTCCAAAACGATTTGAAATTTTTTTTTTCGCTGAAAAATTTAGGTACCCCCTTGTCAATTTTTCTTAAAAATTCGTTTTTCATTTTTAGTAATTTTATTTGACGCCCTACAGAAAAGTTGTGTAATACTTTTTTGTAGGTACCCATGAGCTCTACTTCAGAAAAAAGTTTCATTGAAATGTATTCACTATTGTAGGTGTTATGGCTGTTTGAAAATTGGAGCATTTTTATTGGGTTTTTCTAACTTTACGGGGTCAAGAAGCAACTTTTTCAATATTTTTGCGATTTGTACATATTCTCCACCAAAATACGCGTAGTTTGCTTTTTTAAAAATTAAAATCGTCCAATCCGTTCAGGAGTTATGACATTTTAAAGATTCGCATGAAATTTTAGGGAAGCATTTCTGGCCTCACATTAGATTTTCGGTAAGGAATTTTTTTCTCGAAAATGGTTAGGATATCGAGGGTATGTCTATTGACCAAAAATGCTTGTAATTGACCCCTGTAATTAAATATAATTTTTTTAGCATGATTTGAAATTTTTTAATTTCGTCTAAAAATTTCAGCACCTACTCGAATTTTTTTCTCGAAATTGAATAGGATTTCGGGGGTATGTCTATTGACCAAAAATGCTTGTAATTGACCCCTGTAATTAAATATAATTTTTTTAGCATTATTTGAAAATTTTTTTTTTCGTCTAAAAATTTCAGCATCTATTCGAATTTTTTTCTAGAAAGTGGACAGGATTTCAGGGGTATGTATGTTGACCAAATATGATTGTAATTGACCTCCGCAACCGAGAATAATTTTTCCAGAACGATTTGAAATTTTTTAATTTAATTGTTAATAACTTTTTAACGAAGCCTCAGTCGAGAAATTGTTATTCTTGATTTTCGTCTTATTTTGGCCTCTAGAATCGTTCATGTAAATTTTTCACAGGGGTGGCCGAACACCCTGTATAACTCAGCAAATACAGTTTCAATAAAATACTTAATATAATCTCATAGTAAAGTCAATTATCAGTGTCTCTCGTATAGAATACGTTGTACATAGAAATTAAAAAATTGAACTATCCTCGCAAATAATGAACATTGACAATAAAGCTCGAATTACCAGAAAAAGAAAGAGTTTGAATAAAATCGGCGACGTCCCCTTACAAGCAATTTAAATATTCATTGGAAGATCCAAATAAAGAATACGTAGTGATATTTATAATGTAACTATCGTCGAAAACATTTTCACTGTGCAAGCAAATACTAATAAACCGCAATCCACACGCTTTCGCGCGAATACATGTTTGAAGTTTCATGTTCTCCATGGAACACTTACAATTAGCCAAACTTTACAATTTTAAAACTTAGCGAACTCCGTAGTCGAAGATACGCAATTTGGCGTACATCTCGCAAATCGAATCGACTGGTTCGATATAATACTTTTCCCGTGTCCCTTCCCTCCTCATCCTGTTCAAATAACCGTACACGTGGCATTTCATTATTGCTAGAACTTACCAGATATTGATTATCGCAATCGCAGCCCCACTTGTTCTTCGTCAAATCCAATTCTTCGAGCAAGTCCCACCTTACCAGGAGGTACTGAGGCAAATATTCCAGGGCGTTATCCGATAAATCTAGTTTCTTCAGTGGCGGCCATGTGATCTCTTTGGTCTCCTCCATCTACGATCATTTCAAATACAATACATTTCTGGCGCTCCTATTTCAATTAAACAGCATATTTATCGCTTCGCGAGTCTCGATCAAAAAGGGATCGACGATATCTTTTCTCTCGTAAATCGCGATATAATAAATTCCTGGAAAATATTTAAACGGAAATGCGTGCCTTTGTTATTCGCCGGGTTTAATTAATACCAAACACCTTTCGCGCCTTTTCACGTTTGGGAACAAATTCTCGGTATTTTCAGATTTAAAAATTGTTCTCGATCATGAAAAACAGGTATAAATTTATCTTTAGGGCTACCGATCCTACCACTTTTGCTTGTGGACTTCGTTCAAAAATAATGTTTACATTGCAAATGGTACTTCTCTTTACGAAAATGATAAATACCTGGAACGTTAGAGCGGATTCTTCGATTGTTTCCAATTTCGGGCAGTTTGATACGCGGAGGTGTTCGAGCATCTCCAAGCCTGAGAAACTGTTCGCCCCGATCATTGTTAAATGAGGCATGCAACAAAGGCTCAGTTCCTTCAGTTTCGACATAGACGGGAACGGGTTCAGATGATCGATAACTTGGATCGGATTTTCGTCCATATAAAGGTACTCCAGCGACACGGCCCCGTTCAATGCAGCTGGAGGAGTCGTGAACTGATTGCCGCTTAAGTCCAATTTTTTTAGATATCTAAAGATTATAAATATAGATTTAACGAACGTGCCAGGGATGTATTTACGAGACTTCTTAAAAAAAAAAGTAAGGTAAATGTACCAATAACTGACCAGAGCAAGCAATGTCTCATACTTGGCCATTTATGCAAATATTAACTATTATTAAGCATAAAGTACAGCTTTAGGACATTTAAGGAAATTGTTTCACAGTTATATGTATAGTGAATTTTCTTTGATTCCTTACGATTCAGTCAAAGAGTCAAGCAGATAATTAATATTTGGTTTTTCCACGAGTGAAAATAATTTGCAAACTTACAAAACACAGTATTTTATTGTTCAAATTGTTTTTTATATTTTTGTTTGCCCAATAATTAACCACTCGTTCTGTTATCGAGCTATTTGTCAAGTTAAGTTTATTCGAGCATAAAAACTTATGTTCTTGTATTTTCCACGATAACGATTGGGGGTAAATTATAATTTTCATTTGCTTTCTATGTAATAAATGTAAAAATAATAAATTTGTTTAATAAAAAGTAATTCAATCTACTTGTATGCAGAAAATTTAGAAGAAATGGTGTCTTAAGCTGGCCAGTTATTGGTATATTTACCTTATTTGTCAAAAACACGGCTTTTTGTTCTCGTAAAAACGGCTATGCTTAACCCGCTCCGATATCAGTGCTTCTTATCAGCGTATTCCGATCTATCGATTTAGTTTCCGTTATATTATATGTATAGATGCTTCGTCACTTTGCACTCCGATATCAGATTCGAGCAGAAAGTCGAAACGATGTTAACCTCGAGAAACGAAGGTATCGCGAATATTCAAGTACACAATTTTAAACTTAGAAGGACTGATCAGTCGTAAAATCTTAAAAGCATCTATACTATTCCTTCCGCATAAAATGGTCCCATAATATTATTCATTGACTCTTATGCCCTCGATATTTAAGAGTCGATTTTGATTTAGTCAGAATACTAATACAGTCGTACCCCAAACTTGTGTACCAATTGGTTACAGAAAGCTGATGTAAGTCTAGGTAAAGTCTTTAGTCTTTAACGTATCGGTTCGTGACTCACGATCGGATTTTACAGGATTAAAGTCTTACGTGGTGGTGTGAAACTGGCTGTTTACGATTTCCTTTAAACCGCAGTAACTCAAGTCCAATTCTTCTAATCGTTGTATAGAGCTGATCGCTAGAGAAGTACGTATGTCGATATGCGTGAACAAATTGTGGGACAGATTTAATGTTCTCAGGTTCGACATGTGTTCGAAGAGATCCTGATGGATCGTATGAAGTTTGTTATATGCTAGAGATAATCTTGTCAGATTTTCCAATGGTTCATAAGCGGTCGGTGAAAATTTACCCTGAAAAACGAACGAATTTTAGTCGGAATCTGCTTTATGCGTATGTAAAGAAGAGAAAGAATTCACTACGATCCTTAAAATAATTAGGGAATTAACTAATCTTTTTTATCGTTCCGCCATGATATAATGAAAATAATATACAGACGAAAATAAGACGAAAATCAAGAATACCAATTTGTTGATGGAGGTTTCGTTAAAAAGTAATTAACGTTTCAAGTTCCACACGTATTGAATTTTTTTTCTCGAAAATGCGCAACATTTCGGGGGTATGTCAATTCATCAAAAATGATTATAATTGACCCCCTCAACTGAAAATAATTTTTCCAGAACGATTTGAAATTTTTTAATTTAATTGTTAATAACTTTTTAACGAATTCATCAACAAATTAGTATTCTTGATTTTCGTCTTATTTTGTCCTCTAGAATCTGCCATTAAAATTTTTCCTAAGTTTGGCCGAACACCCTGTATAAGTAAATAATATAACCGAACGCCTCTAAATTTTTCTAAATAGTCATAAATTACATCCGATAGATAATATAAAAATTATAGTAACAAGGTCGATACGTAACGGTTTTTAATCTTGGTGCGGAAGAAATATCAACGTAAATTTTCAAGATAATAACTATGACTAATAAAAGATTACAGGAATTATTGTATACCCAGAGTGAAGTCGTTCGAGTACTTGAAAAGAATGAATCTAGGTTTATTCCGTTTCGATACCCTAATTAAACAGAGCACACAAAAATTTCGTGCAGCTCGAAATATTTTAGAACAAAGACTCTACTTAACTGAGAGAATTTATTAGAATGCTTTGAATTTTCCAATAACTCCAGCACAAAATGGCTAGCATGTAAATAAATTAGTGTTTAATAGTAATTGAAATTGTAGTGATAATACAACATTTTTGCTTCTCTTTATGGTTTGTTAATATAGTATAACTGCTTAATAATATAGTATGACTCAAACGTTATAGTTACCTCAAACGCGTGGGGACGCAAGCTCTCAGAAGTAAGTTCGTTACGACTCAAATCTAATTCCGTTAGATTAATTAATTGCTTGAAGGCGGCCCTGTCGAGCTTTGTGATTTTATTTTCTTGCAGAATTAATTTTTTAACCACAATCTTCGGGAAAGCTTTGACATGGTCCAAGAGATTTCCTTTAAACGATATCGTGCTTATAGTTGTGTTTGGCCATTGAGAATCTTCGAGATTAGCGGTTAAATTCTTGCCCTCGCAATCTATAACAACACCTGCTACGAAAAACAGAATTTATTTTCAAATTTTCAGTTGTGTACTCGTAATCGTCTGTTAAGAGAAATTTACAGAAATAATTCTGTAGTTTGTGTATTTATTTGTACGATTAATTTTCATATTCTTGTCCTTTTTAGTTTCTCACCGGTGTTTATTACGTGCTCGGATAGTTGCACGATACCTGTACAGTTGCATACGTTACACACGTTTGGAAACTTTGGTACAGGCGGTAACGCTGTCACTGTCTCGTTTGTTTGTTTATCCTCGACAATTGCACTTTTCGTATTATTACTTTCCGTGGTGACATTTGGGGCGATGCTTTCACATTTGATCGACGTAAACGCGAATAAAAAAATAAATACTAGTAGATGATCCATGACGCCTTTGGAGATCCAGTAACCGTAAAACTATACACTGAGAACTGAAATCGGTTGTCTTGTATCAAGTCGACTATCCCTGATAAGAACACATTGATAAGATACCGTCGGTTACTCGTCGTTCTAACCAGATAAATAGTAATCCATTTCCAGTTAACGTGTTTTTTTTTTTTAATAAAAAATGTTATATTTTCGAACAGTACAATTTCATTCGATAAAAATAATTGATAATAGGTACAGTATCGATTTAACAGATCTCGAATTTATCGGACAAAATGTTAGTCCTATGTCGATACATTTCTAAGTTGTACGTCATTCGATTCTTCCCTGTATTATTTTAAAATTCAATAATTTGTTTAAGACTATCTGGAAAACTGTTGCCTTATTCTAGTATCTCTTGGATAAATATAGTGAAATAGCTACTACTTAGTTGTTTACATGCATTGAAAATGTGCATAGAACAAAAAAGATTTTAATTTAATTTTTAATAAATTATGACTTAAATGTTTTTACAGTGAAAGTAAATGTAAATGAAATTTCATACGTTTTATTTTGCGATGTTATACAGGGTGTTCGGCCACCACTGGGAGATTGTAGAGGCAAAAATAAGACGAAAATAAAAAATATCAATTTGTTGATTGAGGCTTCGTTAAAAAGTTATTAAAAAATTAAATTAAGACATTTTAAATCGTTCTGGAAAAATTATTTTCGGTTGTGGGGGTTAATTACAATTATTTTTGGTCAATAGATATATCCTCGAAATCCTACGCACTTTCGAGAAAAAAATTCGAGTAGGTTTGAAACTTTTTGACAAAATAAAAAAATTTCAAATCGTTCTAAAAAAATTATTTTCATTTGCAGGGGTCGATTACAATCATTTGTGGTCAATAGACATACCCCCGAAATTCTACGCACTTTCAAGAAAAAAATTTAAGAAAGTGGACAAATTTTTCGACAAAATTAAAAAATTTCAAATCGTTCTAAAAAAATTATTTTCAGTTGCAGGGGTCGATTACAATCATTTTTGGTGAATAGACATACACCCGAAATCCTACGCACTTTCGAGAAAAAAATTCTTTACCGAAAATATACCGTGTGGCCGGAAATGTTTCCATAACTTTTTAACGAAGCCTCAATCAACAAATTAGTATCCTTGACTTTCGTCTTATTTTGGCCCCTAGAATTCCCCATTAAAATTTTTGGTCGAACATCCTGTATAGCTCATAGTTTAATTTTGTCTACTTTAATTATACACTGCCGCTCATAAGTAGGTATCAAAACACTTGGTTCGAACGTTAATCTTTGGACTATTGTAACTTTGCGATAAAAATCGATGAAATCTTCCTGTTATTATTTTAAAGACTGAACCCTCTACTTTTGCATCCCTAAATTGAATTTCCTCGAAGATTCATTTGCACTAAGGTGCATAAAAGTATCAGTATTTGTCATTTGGCAAACCTGATCGGCAATGAGCAATACCAAACAATGTAAACACGTGCATCGTCTTGGTTAGCATAACTTGAAAAACCGAATAGTACGCTGGCAAGTTAAAAAAATGGATTGTGTTAAAACCAGTCAGCTTTTGTTGTTACTGTATTCCCAGAGAACAAGCAAAATTCTAAGCCAAATCGACGAATTACAATTACATCAAGACTACCGAATGAATATAATCTTTGTGAGAATGGAAATCATCTGGACAAATGAAAAAATTGATCAATTAATACAGATCTATCATGATCGTCCCAACATATGGGTCTATCAACATAAAAATTATAAAAATAAAAATAAGAAACACGATGCAATAATGGAGGTCGTAGTCGCTTTTAACGAAACGAGCTAAGAAATCGAAATAAAACTCAAAAATTTAATAAGTAATTTCTCGAGAGAAACAAAGAAAGAAAAAGACAGCATAAAATCAGGTACTGGTACCGAAATATTTATAAATGTAAGTGATTTACTTACAAAAGTGTTAAAAGATGAAAATAAGGCAAGAAGGATAATTGATATGGAAGGTAAGGTAAGTAATAAAAATACATTCTTTATATTCACATTCCATTATTATCTTATTGTTATGACACAAATGGTGAGAAATTATAAATATTATAAATTAAGATTTTTCATGTTGTCAAAGCACAGCTCTTTCTATCAATGAAACATATTTTTTTAATTCTTCTATCATTTCTTGTGCATCCTCTGAACTTTTGCATACTATTGGTGTACAATTTGCCACAGCTATAATTTTTGTGATTCTACCATTCAGGCAACAGGTATTAAATTTCCAGTATCGGATCATTCAATATCAAATGTTCCTGAAAGGTTATAAATATTCCTTGATGCAGTTTAAATAGTTGCTAATACTACTTTGATTAATGTGTTAGATTGCAACATTGGGTTTTAAAACACTCTAACATTTTTAAACTTTCTTGCATATTACTCCCAGACAATTAGAGAAATTCCTCTTCGAGTTAACATCTTTTGCCACAAGTTTTCATCCTCATTCTGAGGTATCCAGAAAAATAAATTATCAAATATTAACTTATTTCGAAATTAATAGCTCATTGTTAGAGAAAGAGAATATTTTCAGATCAAATTTCTATTGAACAAATGACTTTTGAGAATGCAAATGATGCAAAAGAAAACTAATTTTTATCTCCCAAGAATGTACCAACTTACTTTTACATAAAGTAAAGATCTTATGGTAAAGAGTAAAAGTAATACTTTTACATAACATTAAAGTACATCAATGAGAGCTTTGCATATTTCTGTAATAATTCTTGAAATTGTTTGTTGAAAATTTTGAAGAAATACATGAGGGTGTGGTACAAATCCCATGTTGCTAGAAAATCTCAATGCTATTTCAAGATGTTCTTTCGTAAGGATTATCTTTTTAAAATTTGTATCTTTTATAGCAAATTTTCTCTTTCGATGTGCATTTTTTCTTTTTAATGAATTTAAATATCCCGCGTCGATCGAACGATGCTTGAATGGACATAGAATCGCGTGTGTGCCGCCATCTACGGGAGACTGAAAATATCAACGAAGGAGAAACCTTCACTAAAAGTATTGAATCGATGACGTCACAAAAGACGTGTCAGTGGAAGGAGTAGACGGGATTGTGGAGGAGCATGTTGAAAAATGTCCGATCGCTTTAATTTATCGTGCTACGTGAATAGTGGTAAACAGACGCGTTTGTGTTGACCACGTTAGTGGATAATAGTACCGGTGTCGGTACATGATTATCGTCAGGTTTCGGGATATCACGTGGACGAAAAAGACATTTCTATTTCCGACGAGTTGGACACGCCGACCAAAATATCTTTGAAAAATAAAACTAGTGGACGGTGTTGTTTTGTTTCTGTGGGATTTGTCGGTGCTGGCCTCGCGGTACGGTAAGTTAACGAAGAATAGTATTTCCTGATACGGCGGCACAGAGACAGCTGTTTTCGTACATCATATTTGATCGGTTAACCTCCGCTGGGCTGTGCACTTGCGAATTTGTGAGGTTAGGTTCGTTTGTTCGTTCCTTGTGCGCCGATACACGCGAAAAACTTGTTTTGTGCGCAATACCCCCCAGTGAACGCCCATTTCTCGCGGTCTGCCTTGACAGAATTGCGGATTGATATGATCGATATTGTCAAGGGTCTTCCAGAAAGCAACTTTTTTCGGTGACATCACGCGTACCACGCGACCATCGTTCACCGTCGTCTACTTTTTCCTTGATATACCACTCGTCTGTTTTATCTTAACGTCGCGAATAAATCTTCACTTAATTGCTTCATTATTTTAAAACAATAATAATTTTTTCTCCGATGTTGACAACGTCGTATACCCGACTGTATTTCTCGGATGATAATTTAACTTGAAACCGCGTTACACGATTGAAATTCTAATCTCGTTAGGTTTATAATATAGCCACAAAATCTAGAAACGACGTTTGGCAGGGTACGAAAGATTTTTGCTGCGTGTTTGAAATTTGCTTCTTTCATTGTATCCCCAAACTAACATAATGTGTAATAGTATCGTTTTCTTTATCCTGTTGTAGCTTTAAAATACGATATTAAACAAGATACATGTATACTTATGTTTTAGTAAAGACTATTTTTATATTGAAGAATCTTGTTTTAAAAATGAGATTTGTAGAGAATATTACGAATTTCTTAAATTGAATAAATCATACATATATTTCGCTGTATGCACGGGACTCTGTTGTATCAGTTATTGCAATAATGATAAATTACTTTCAAAGCGAAATATTACGAAATTACAGTAAATATTTGATATTTATAAAGTATGATAAAAATTGATATAAAATAATTGTACGGTATTTATCATCGTTTTTTCTTGCGTATTGTTTTATTCAATGAAAGCAATCCGCAAATGAACTCGTTCCATACGCAGAGAAAACGACGTATGCTAACTAATGCTTCGTTGCTCCACAGGTAGATAATACAGGTTGTAACGTTATCGCCAGTACTAAATACTTGTACTTGATTTGATGAGACTTTACTTACTATTATTACTATTACCAAGTACTAATATTCTCATTTTTATTATTAGCATTATACATCGCGTAAAGACAGACGAAACATTTTAATTAGGAAGTGTTTTGTTTAATTTTTTTATATATCAATTATGCCCTTTAATATTTATTTTTAAACGTTACAACATTTCAAATGTGTTGTCAGTATCGATAAGTAAATTTAAAAAGGTTGACCGGGTTATTTGAATCGAAATTAAGTTTTCTAGAATAAACAATAAATATGATTTATTAACACGCTGACTGCAATACCAGTACATAGCGTAACAAATGGAAATATTTAATGGTTCAATGGGGCACTTGTTATTTTACAGTATTTTCGTTTATTATTTGTTTCAAAGACACATTGTATGTCTGAAGTGCCCCAGTCATCAGTGACCACCATAGCAGTTAAGGTGTTAATACATATGTACTTTGAAAATTGATCTACTTTGTATTTATAATTCTAACCAGAATAAAATAATTCGTAATAAACGAATTATGGAAAATTTAACAACGCAAGCGTTACACGTCGTGCATACAATCGATCAGGAAAACCGGTTAAAATCGTTCAGAGAATTTGTTGTGAAGAAAGGAACGACAAAAATGTCGCAACGAAGTGTCGTCGTTCTATCACACGGTAAACTGGAAGGAACAAATTAGTACAAGTATCGGGTGAGAAATTTTACTTGTGAACGGAAATACACAAATTTAGTATATTCTTTTTTTTTTAAGTTTAATTTGATATGCAAAAAAACGTAAAACTCCAGAATATTTGTTCCAGTAGTCAGATATAATTGCCAATACGAATTAAAACAGCGTTCAATAAATAAATTAGTAAAACGTCCATGCCTCTAATTTTCTCCATATTTCGTGACACGCATGCGCAAAATCATTTTGTTTTACAAACGTCCTTTAAAACACCGTTCTCTTTTACAAAATGCTGGAATAATTATCCATTAATTCTAAACGATGCATTCGATTGTGTTCAACGTCTTCGGTGCACGGAATAATTATTGTTGGCGCGTCATCGTACAATACGTGGCCTGAAAGAAGCGGCGAGACGAACTCGAATTTCCCGCAGAAATTTTATCGAGCACCCTATAGGTCGCGCAGCAGTCAGGCATCGGCGCCGTCGGCGGCGGTGGTCTCTTGTAGTTTTTGCTACGCCCTCTTCGCATGAAAATGATTCTTCCTCGGCGCGCCGTGGTAGTAGGGATCGTCGACCATTGGTTATCGAACGTTTGACTGACAGTTCGACTATCTCGTGTCGGGCCAGCGATGAAAGGGAGAAAGAAAAACAGCTTCTGGTTCCCTATTAACGCCTACCGACGATCCGGTGCGCCTCTCTAACCCGTGTCTCCTTTCTTCGTCGGTTTATTGCCCGACACGACGCCGGTTTAATACGCCGATGACTGACAGGTAGTAAACAACTCCGCTCGTCCGCGGGGATACCATCTTTGTCATAATTAACTCTTTCGGTGCCGGGCCGGTATGTGCGCGCGTTAAATGTGTTTCTTGCGGTGATACGTTTTCACCGGTACTCGGAACGACTGTGACGTCTGCGTAAAAATGCTGAAATAAAGAAGCAAATAATTAAACGTAAATATGTACAGGGCGATCGGCTACTGGTGTACACAATGTTGAGGGCTGATTCTGCGTGTTGAAATGAGACGGAAATCAGGAACGACGAGATAGCGTACGAGGTCTATTTTGTTTTTCGATCTGTACAAAAGGTATATCGCAAAAAATGGAATACTTTTTTTTTTTTTTTAATATAAAGCAGTAAAAATATACGGTATTGGATCACGTTTTATTATGAAAGTGGTCCAACTTTACGTTTGACCATATTAAAAAATATTTTTCCATCGTTAAAAATTAAATATTTTGTTAATTTAGGATTATTATATTTTATGAATAATTTGCACGAATGCGTGTATTTCGAACAGTTGAATGACTTAATGTCATTTTCTACGTGAATAGTATATTTTAGTTGATTCACGATTGCAGAAAAATAATGAATTTTATTTTATGATTGTAACTTTGTAATTATTTTTTTTAATGAATTTTATTCACTTTGTAGGTTACATCTATTAAATCTTTATGCTTTTTTATTGGCACTCGCCTTGAAGTAGTAAATAATGGAGACAACTGTAATTATGGAATAATTTTGGTCTCCCCTTCTTGGCGAAAGATTTAAAGCTCGAAAATAATTCTATTTTTAACCAATTAATTGTTCTCCATCGGTTGTTGTTTTTTTATTAGAACAGTGTTACTTTTTCTATTACCGCAGGACAAACAACTTCCGTCGTTATTAAATTAAGCATGAAGATGCAACAAATAATAATGAAAATAACAACTTTATTTTATTACTTCACGTTAATCAATTTAATTTTTCAATAATAACAAAATGTACCTACATAGTTAATATGATATCAAATGAAAATTAAAATTTTTTTGGTTTCGTGACTTAGGCCACTTTCATAATAGCCGGTTTATATAAAAAACAAAATAAGATTGAATCTAAATGAAACTTTATATTTATGTTTTATATTTTCATTGTAAAGTTTGATTAGAGTTTTAATAAAATCAATATTTGAGTAATCATGGTTATTTCTTATATTTTTATATACATTCGTTCTTTGTAAATATTCTAAAAATTACTTTGAATATATTTTAAAGGGAGTTTTACATAAAAGAGTTAAATAACATTTTATGTCCATCTTCTCTAATAAAGAAAATTTAATTTTTCATATATTTTTAGCAATTGATAACTCAAACGCAATTTCGTCATTCTCGACTGTTTTATTTTGGCATATAGAATTATCCATTAAAATTTTGTAATTTGTAACCGAACACCCTGTATATACATTGCTGCTAAAAAGTTTCGAGCATCCCGTCAATCATTATGGAAATAAAGCTGTTTTATACGCATTACTTCTTTCATTAAAAATTCTACTCTTTCGTGCCAGGAGAATATTACTCAGGTATGATATAAAATAAGAATTACATTTTGTTGAGGACTGCAGTGTCGCCATCTATTAGACTTATCCGAATGGGACTTCCCCGCGCGACGCTAGAATGTTCGTAGTACACGATGGTAAAACATCATAGCCCTTTTTTAGTTTCGTAAAGTTACACTAAAAATGGCGGCCTTTCCCAAACTATAACACATTTCGTAAATACTCTTTACAAAAATATGAAAAGTTTACGGATTGTTCTTTTTTACTATGTCTGTTTCGACGATGAATTATCTAATTTTATTTTTTATTTTCAATTAATTAATTAATGGCTTTTTTTTAGTTAGAAGAAATATTTAAATTAAATTTGCATATTTAGCTACTTTGTGAAGAAGTGAAGCCTTTTCACTTCGTTGTTAAATTTATTAAAAATACAGTCATAATTTTCATTTCAAATTATACTAAAGTAATTCCCAATTATATTAATTTTGCATATTGCAAGGATAATATTTTCAGTTAAACGTTCGTATAAGAACAAAGAAGGTTAATTTATTTAAAAAATCGGAGGGTGTTCTAAACTTTTCAACAGGAGGTTATATACACAGTGTCCCACGTAACCAGGATGACTTTTGGTTTCATGTATTTTATAAAGAGTGCTTATTTGAATAATAATTTCTGGATAAATGTTTGATAAGAGAATAATGCAGGAGAGTAGTAAAATTAAATGTTCGCATTGAAAAATTATACAATAAACGTTGTGCAAATATTTGACCACTGACGGGTGTTTATTTAGGTTTAAGTACTTTCTTACGGCCGAACATGATTTCTGAACCCTAACCGTCTGCTACTGCTTTGGCACCTTAGGAGTTAAACATTTGTTTCTTTTCTTATTTACGCTCGTAAAAACATGTTTCATTGCTCTTGTAGCCCCATTACCTTTTCTTACATGTCGGTGTGAATGCACAACAATACGCTTGATATTTCTATATTAAATGTTTTATGTTCCTCTAAAAAAATGTTGAAAAGTTTATTGCATTATTGAAATTTGCGGTGTTATGAATTTATATTTAACTTTTCGTATAAGAAAATATAGAATTTCGAAATATTAATATATTGATCGGATTTTGTATTACACTAATTTTTCAGTTTCCATAACGATAGTTTAATTTTAATTAACACTGCATAGTGTTAAGAAATAAAAGTTCCCTTTTGCAAATTAACATGTTACTTACGCGTACGCGTGAATTATCACTTTTTACTCTTTGATTGCTTCTAATTGCACGTTTCAGTGTCACAGTAATTATGTGCTCGTTACAAGGAATCGACACATTAAACGTGCGGTGCAGTAAATTGCATGGGCAGAATGCACGTACGCCATCATATAGTTACCGCCAATCCGTTTCATTTGAATTAATAACAGTCTCGTTTCCGGTTGTACACGACACGCGCCTCAACGTTGTAAATTTGTTTCTTGGATTTCCTTTTTATTGTTAATGGTTTCACAAAATTAAACACACTTTCTTTTAATCGTATATTCGTTCTCTTTTACATGTTTGTTTCACCATTTTCCAATAAAATTTTGATTTCGATAAATATTTATTTTCGTGTGATTTTTTGAATGTTTTCACTATCTATGTAATGTTTATTAATAGTTTATCATCAGTACTTTGAATTATTTTATGACGACAATAAACAACAAATATATATATTTTTCTACAGTTTTTGAAAAAGTGATTAATGCAGAATTTCACAGTGTTTGGGAACAGTACAGTTTATATTTATAATAAATTACAATTGCAATGAGGAACTCGATTAACATGTGATCGCATCTGCAATAAAATTTTAATCTAGAATAATAACGAAATTAATTAGGGTACAGTTTTGTTCTAACTTGAATTTTTTTATTAACTGAAAAAATTTTAATGAGGGATTCTAGAGGCCAACATAAGTCGAAAATCAAGAATACCAATTTATTGATGGAGGCTTCGTTAAGAAGTTATTAAAGTTTAAAGTTCCACTCGTTTCGAATTTTTTTCTAGAAAGTGGGTAGGATTTCGGGGGTATGTCTATTCATCAAAAATTATTGTAATTGACCCTCGGAATTGAAAATAATTTTTTCAGAACGATTTGAAATTTTTTAATTTAATTTTTTAATAACTTTTTAACGAAGCATCAGTCAAGAAATTGATATTCTTGATTTTCGTCTTATTTTGGCTTCTAGAATCTCCCATTAAAATTTCCCAAAAGGTGGCCAAACACCCTGTGTACTTCAAATAATAAGAACTGTTCAGTTGAATTTGAGGCAGTAGATGTTTAAAGAAGTAACTTTTGTCTTATAATTGTTTTCTTGTTTCGCGTAGTTTGCGAATTATAACAATGAAATGAATAATAGCTAAACCTTGGAGGGTTAATTTCCACCCCTTAAAGTAAACAAATTAATTTTCAAGCTTAAATGTTGAGCAAAATAAATCTTGGCAAAACTTATGAATTTCAACGACGTTACGGAAGTAAATTAAATAGTTTTCGATCGATTAAAAATAAAGTGTTTAGAAAGACATTCGATATAGTCGATTAATTTATACGAATAAAGGATAGAAGATATTTTCTAGTCACGTGACGTCGTAAAGCGTGCCGTTTGAAGTCGCATAAAGCTATGTCGAGAACGTTTCGTATATCAAGATATTTCGATAGATATTATGGATCGGTGGAAGCGTTCTTCTTACATCGCATCTCTCGTCGGCTCGTTAGAGCATATGCGTCGCTTTCATGTCCGGTAACAGCTGCGTCCAAATACCATCGAGCACCCAAGAATTCGAAAGCGATATAATGCGTCGTTTGAAGGCGTAGAATAAAGAAAAGAAGCGTCGTTCCCTCTCGCATCTGGAACAACAATGCGGAAGATTGAAAATGAAAGCAACAAGAACAGAGTCTCGTTTATTCAAATCTTGAAATATCTTTTTTTCAATTTAGAAAATCATTTACGTTTCATTTCCAACAGTATACAGGGTGTTTCGTGCAACTGGGTACAGCTGTATGTTTAAACATTTACTTCGAATAATAGACAACGAACAAAAGTATAATTCAAAAATATAATTCTAATTTTAACTTTTATTAGAAATTTTTATTAAGACAAAAATGACCCTATTTTTGATTGCAACTTTTTTCTGTGTAGTAGAAGTGATTTGTTTCTGCCATTGTCCTTTGCTTAATAAAATTTATTTCCATCTCTAATCGTTTTGAAGATAACGTTGTGCGAAACACACCCTGTATATTGACGTTTTTTAATAGAATTGTCTATTAATCTATCGATATATCGAGAAATTGAGAGATCTACTTTACCGATTGATAAGCATTGTTTAGTCGAGCCCAAGATGAAAGAAGTTCCACAAAGAGGCGCAGTTTATTGGGAAATGAAGCATGCAATAAAGGAGAAAGCGAAGGTTTATAGTTAATTATACGTGTGAAAAGCGGTAGCTAAATCACCAATGCTCATGCGTTGATAAACAATAATATTCACGGTTGAAAGAACACAAGGTTGTTAATTACAAAAAACACGAAGCAACGAGAAATGTATCATTCCCAGACGTTTTATAAATATCAGTAGTATCCTGAATACAAAATGTACAGAAATCGATTTGTTGCATAAAATGCGAGATAAGCATCGAATTAAGGCGTTAGCAGAAACGTTAATTATGTAAGAACCTTCGATAGGAATTTCTGTTGCATAAAAGGGAAATACAATCAGATACGACGTAACATATGGAACGTTAAAAGATGTTTTGACGATTCGTTACTTTGACGAATGTTATTGGGAGAAGAAAGCAAAAGATGAAAATCGTGCAGGGGGGAAGAAAGAAGAAATTTAAACGCGTTTAGGTCGATCCAACGCGTGGACACAGTTGCGGAAACGAACCACACTGACCATTCACCGTCAGCGATAATATTTTTAAATGAAAACGCCGAGAAACGAGCGGCACAATAAATATCAGGTTTAACGGAAAGGCGCGATAGTGGTGGAAGCACCACTTGCAAGTAATGGTACCTCTCTGTCCACTTCCTTTTTCCACCGACTTCTCCATCTGTTCTGGCGCCACCTTCTTTCTCTTCCCCACCTCATGGCGTTCCCTCGACGTGACTGTTCTTCTTTCACGTCGTTACGCGAGTCTCCCCGGCGGGATGGGCAAAATATATTTCAGAAACTATTCGAACGACGAATAGTTCATTCGTTTGTATTTTATTTGTTGTCGAATGGTTAACCTTTGAACGGCGACTAGTTTGAAACGAACGCAACAGACGAATGTTAGGTTATGTCGACCCGCGATAGAATTTCCATTTTATGTATATTTTTAACTACGTATATTTACAGAGCTATTAAAGACAAAATGTTTCTGTACTTTCTACCTCTGTCGAGTAAACACATAATTATACTCGAGCGAAGAATACGGAAACAGCTTTATCCGAATCGAAATGACCCTGCATTAACTGCACGGAGGGTTAACCACTTCCGCTGGAGTTGATTCATTGATGCACGTGACCAAACCATCCATAGTAATCCCAAACGAGCCATAACCTGAAATCAGGAGACAAGTTTCACGCCAAAAGATCAGGCTTGTATAAATTTTAGGCAGACGCGTACAATAAATCCGTTTATTAATCATTTTTTACAGAATAATAAACTTCAAAGCAGCGTGGAATACGTAATGATAGAGGACATTTTTTGCATTTTCGGGTAGTTTTATTGTAGTCTATTTTTAGTGTTTTTTTTAGCTTTTGTGGATAAAATACTTTTAACAAAATGTCTTCAAATGTGGTTGAATGATATTACTGACCTCGCTGTCGTATTTCATTCTGAAACATGAATAGAAATATTATTTACTACTAATTAGAAAAATTAATCTATTATTTGCATTGTCTTATACTTCAGTAAATATATAGAAAACTCCTTTGGATGTCCATTTGTAAAATTACGACAAAATCATAAAACAAATGCAATTTTCAGAATTCTTTCGTTATAATATACGATTAAATATTGACTATTAAACAACAATCACCAAAAAATCGTAAAAAATAATTTGTCACCTATTTTAGGAACTGAATAATATACAGGGTGATCGGTCATACCTGGGAAAAATTTTAATGGGAGATTCTAGAGGCCAAAATAAGACGAAAATCAAGAATATAAATTTCTTGACTGAGGCTTCGTTAAAAAGTTATTAACAATTAAATTCAAAAATTTCAAATCGTACTAAAAAAAATTTTTTCTGTTGCGGGGGTCAATTACAATCATTTTTGGTCATTAGACATACCCCTGAAATCCTACGCATTTTCGAGAAAAAAATTCCTTACTGAAAAATCTAATTAGGTGCCTAAAGACGAAAAAAAAAATTTCAATTCGTTTTGAAAAAATTATTTTCGTTTGCGGGGGTCAATTACAATCATTTTTGGTGAATAGACATAACCCCGAAATCCCACGCAGTTTCGAGAGAAAAATTCGAATAGGTGGACAAATTTTTCGATAAAATTAAAAAATTTCAAATCGTACTAAAAAAATTATTTTTAGTTGCAGGGGTCAATTACAATCGTTTTTGGTGAATAGACATACCCCCGAATTCTCACGCGTTTTCGAGAAAAAAATTCCTTACCGAAATTATAATTTCTGGCCAGAAATGTCTGTCTAAAATCTCATGCGAATCTTTGAAACGTCATAACTTCTGAACGGATTGGCCGATTTTAATGTTTAAAAAAGCAAACAACGCGTATTTTAATGGAGAATATGTAGAAATCATAAAAATATTCGAAAAGTTGGCCCTTCACCTCGCAAAATGAGAAAAACCCCATAAAAATGGTCCAATTTTCAAACAGCCATAACTCCTACAATAGTGAATATATTTCAATGAAACTTTTTTCTGAACTAGAGCTCATGGGTACCTACAAAAAAGTATTAGACCACTTTTCTGTAGGGCGTCAAACAAAATTACTAAAAATCGAAGACGAATTTTTAAGAAAAATCGACAGGGGGTAGGTGCCTAAATTTTTCGGCAAAAAAAAATTTTTTCAAATCGTTCTGAAAAAATTATTTTCAGTTGCGGGGGTCAATTACAATCATTTTTGGTGAATAGACATACTCCTGAAATCTTGTACATTTTCGAGAAAAAAATTCAGTAAGGGCGGAACTTCAAACGTTAATAACTTTCTAACGAAGCCTCAATGAACAAATTGGTATTCTTGATTTTCGTCTTATTTTGGACTCTAGAATCCCCCATTAAAATTTTTCCCAGGGGTGGCCGAACACCCTGTATATTCATATCATTAGATCGATTAAATTTATAGAGAATAATGCAAAAGGATTTTTACAAAGTATTAGAAGTAGAAAATCGTGCTGTGGAAACGATTTATTTTATACGTGATTGACAAGATTATCACCTGCTAATTCAACTGTGTAATACTATCTTAGAGCCTTATTAGCACTATACTGGAGAATTGTATACCTTAACTATGAAAATAAAAGAAATTAATATAAAATAAATAAAATAAAATGAATAAATGAAAATAAAATTCGAATGGTTAGAAAAGATAATTTTATTATCATGAAGTTATTATCAAGCAGATATGAAATAACACAGAGCACTGGTTGCAAAAGCATTGATTTAACTAATATTCGAAAACTTCAGGGATTCCTTAATTTTATCTGAGTGCCAATAGGGATAGTTTAAAGTATCATTATAAAGAAAGTTCAACTGCATTTTGTAAATGCACCATACAAAATGTTCCTCTACTCTGTGTATCTAGAATATAAAATTGTATATTATAAATGTACGATTGTTTACTTAAAATTTGAAGTTAATTATTGTATATTTAATATCTATGTATCTAGAATCAATTTATATCTATATCTCATATGAAACACGACGAAACAAGATGCATCTTCAAGAGTACTTCCTTATCTGGCTGTAAGCATGAATAGCTTTATGCGATGCACACATAGGTCATTGAATGCATAGTGTCCGAGGCAAGTGTCGCCCTCTACTGTCCCTCGCAATATGAAAAACCAAAATGGTAGATCAGTACGTTTATATTGTAGGAAGCAACGAGTATCGTTAGATACTGTGTTTGCTGGATTATAGTCTATAAATAAATTATAATCTTTTAACCTTCCAAAGACTTTAATTACTGTTTTTAACACATTATCGACACCATTTATCAAAGAAGTCTTCAATTACATGTTAAACACATCAACTACCACGCTCATTTTCCATAACTAGCAAATGTTTTCAATATTTACACAAAATCAAAAAACAGAAATATTCAGTTATACGTTACGTTTTTTCTATTTTTCAACTGTATAATCTGGGATGTTGAAATACTAATTACGATGTCGGACTTTGAAATTTTCAAATTCTTTTTGGATATACGATATTTGTATAATTTTTATATTTAATTAATCTAATATATTTTTGCTATATAAATCATTGTTACTTGAAAAATGTATATGATTTTATATAGTGAAAAATATTACATTCCAGTAAATAGAAAAATGTCAAACTGGATCTTCAATGTCGCTTTATTGCCTCCACCTAGGTAGAAAGCAATCTGCTCGTCGTAAAAACGTTTCCCCTTTTCTTTGCAACATAACATTTTTCTTGCACAAACAATTTCGTAAGATAATCTTTCAAAGTAATTGCGTCGATCATTTCATACGAATCATTTTGTACATAAATAATTTCCTATAATGGATGCGAATTTGCATCTCGAAATTGATTTAATTACGGAAAAAAGTATGCAACGCGACAAGTTTTCTCGGTAAGGCGTAAAAGTAGTATGTCGTCCGACCTTTCATCAAACCTTTCGTTCATTCTCTCACGGTTGAATAGATCGGTGAAATTACGTATAAAATATTAAATATATACAGGGTGTACGGCCAACACTGTGAAAAATTTTACTGGGAGATTCTAGACGCCAAAATAAGACCAAAATCAAAAATATCAATTTGTAGATTTAGGCTTCGTTAAAAACTTATTAAAAAATTAAATTAAAAAATTTCAAATCGTTGTGGAAAAATTATTTTCGGTTGCAGGGGTCAATTACAACTATTTTTGGTGATTAGACATACCCTCGAAATCCTACCCACTTTTGAGAAAAAAATTCAAGTAGGTGTGAAATTTTTCGATAAAATTAAAAAATTTCAAATCGTTCTAAAAAAATTATTTTTAATTGCAGGGGTCAAGTATAATCATTTTTGGTCAATAGACATACCCCTGAATTCCCACGCGTTTTCGAGAAAAAAATTCCTTACCGAAATTATAATTTTTGGCCAGAAATGTCTGTCTGAATTTTCATGCGAATCTTTGAAACATCATAACTTCTGAACGGATTGGCCGATTTTAATGTTTAAAAAAGCAAACGACGCGTATTTTGATGGAGAATATGTAGAAATTCCAAGAATATTAGAAAAGTTGATCCTTGACCCCGGAAAATGAGAAAAACCCTACAAAAATGGTCCAATTTTCAATCAGTCATAACTCCTACAATTGTGAATTTATTTCAATGAAACTTTTTTCTGAAGTAGAGCTCATGGATACCTACAAAAAAGTATAACACAACTTTTCTATAGGGCGTCAATCAAAATTACTATAAACGAAAAACGAATTTTTAAGAAAAATCTACAGGGGGTAGGTGCCTATATTTTTCGAACGAAAAAAAAAGTTTCAAATTATTCTAAAAAAATTATTTTTGGTTCCGGGGATCAATTACAATAATTTTTGGTGAATAGACATACCCACGAATTTCTAACCAGTTTCGAGAAATAAATTCAATAAGTGGATAAATTTTTCGGCGAAATAAAAAAATTTCAAATCGTTTTAAAAAAATTATTTTTGGGTGCGAGGGTCAATTACAATAATTTTTGGTGAATACACATATCCCGGAATTCCTACGTTCTTTCGAGAAAAAAATTCGAATAGGTGGAGAAATTTTTCGACAAAATTAAAAAATTTCAAATCGTTTAAAAAAAATTATTTTTAGTTGCAGGGGTCAATTACAATAATTTTTGGTCAATAGACATACCCCTGAATTCCCACGCATTTTCGAGAAAAAAATTCCTTACCGAAATTATAATTTCTGGTCTGTTTGAAATTTCATGCGAATCTTTGAAACGTCATAACTCCTGAACGGATTGGCCGATTTTAATGTTTAAAAAAGCAAACTACGCGTATTTTGCTGGAGAATATGTACAAATCGCAAAAATATTCGAAAAGTTGGTCCTTCACCCTACAAAATGAGAAAAACCCCATAAAAATGGTCCAATTTTCAAACAGCTATAACTCCTACAATAGTGAATATATTTCAATGAAACTTTTTCCTGAACTAGAGCTCATGGGCACCTACAAAAAAGTATTAGACAACTTTTTTATAGGGTGTCAAACAAAATTACTAAAAATCGAAAACGAATTTTCAAGAAAAATCGACAGGGGGTAGGTGCCTATATTTTCGGACGAAAAAAAAGAATTATATATCGTTCTAGAAAAATTATTTTTAGTTGCGGGGGTCGATTACAATAATTTTTGGTGAATAGACATACCCCCGAAATCCTACACAGTTTCGAGAAAAAAATTCAAGAAGGTGGACAAATTTTTCTAAAAAATTAAAAAATTTCAAATCGTTCTGAAAAAATTATTTTTGGTTGCGGGGACCAATTACAATTATCTTTGGTGAAATCACATACCCACGAAATCCTGCGTACTTTCAAGAAAAAAAATTCTTTACCGAAAATATACTGTATGGTCGGAAATGTTTCTATGTCTTTTTAACGGAGTCTCAATCGACAAATTAGTATCCTTGATTTTCGGCTTATTTTGGCCTTTAGAATCTCCCATTAAAATTTTTCTTAGGTGTGGTCAAACATCCTGTATATTTTCAATAAAATAACAAAAAAATAACACTAATACACAAAAGCAAACAGACTTAATATTTAGTGGATTCTCCTTTATTTTGTATCACCAGAAATATCCTTTTAGATATTGACTGCATTAATTTACGTAAGCCTAATTGTTTATCTAATTGTTTAGATGGTATGGTCGATATTATTAAAGATTACTGGGAAGAGGCGGTTTAATTATACATCGTTCAAATATTGTGAAATTGGATTCCTCGGTTTTTGGTAACTGCCTTGGATAACTGCGGCTTTTGGGTGTCGTCGCCTTGTCACTGGGAGAGTATTGCAGTACTTTATTTATTCATACCGAGGGGACGTGTATAGGGGATTGAGGAAAATTCAAAAGGAACGTTCGGAATGGGAAGCAGAACTGGTGCCAGCAACAGTGCTGATGGCGTTGAGACGTCTAACGATGACATTTAAATGCAGTGCCGCGCATCGTTTGGTTCTTCGTACCACGACGATTCTCTTCTTTCTGTTTTCCCTCGCTTTTCTCTCCTATACTCATTCGCTTCTGTTCCGAAATGCTTGCGTGGATCTATCGTCGAATAAATATTTTTCTTCACATTCCCGGCGAACAAAATTTCTTTACTTTTACTGGTACTCGTATAGCAATTTTATTCGCGATAACGAGGGGGGAAAATACAGGGTATTTAAATATTTTATTAAGCAAATGCAATTGGCGTAGAATGTTCTACATTTTTGTATCATTTTTATGCATTCTTGTGAGTCGATATAAGTGTTAGGGGACTGTATCAATGGTGGTCGAACCATTTTATAGTCTTACTACAACTCCTATAAAAGAATTATCTAATATGACGTACAGTTAGTGCTCTGGCCCACAAACTTCCCATTACTAAGTAATAAAAGACGATTATACCTATTTATAAATAAAGAAAATAGATGAATTTGTAAAAATCTTATTTTCTTAAAAAGATTTTCTTTAGATAGACGTTTTACGCATTTTTAATTATAAAACAGTAATATCTAGTGTAGTAGTATATAAACGAAGAAACGTTGTCAGTCTTATTATAAAATTTATGATAATTTATTATATAAAACTATTGCAACTTTGCAAAAAGAAGTCTCACAATGATCTTCCCAGGGTCATTTTAAAGGTTGAACCCTCATGTGGAGTCAAAGTAACACAAAAATTATTTGGTATAAATGGGAAGACAATATGTATAGTATATTATTTTTGTCTATGGCGTAGTGGAAGAGATTTTATTGTCAAATTTTATTTAATAGTATTGTATGTTTTGGTATATGTTATGATTGACAAAAAAACTTGTCTTCAGGTTATTTTGTCAAGATCTCAAGGTTACTCGTTGGTTGATTTATTTTGTTCGTATAGGAAGCGAAGGTTCATCAAATTACTACTTGGCAACCTAACCCTAGCCCTAAATCATATACTGTATCTATAATTTGAATAGAGATGGCTGTGGATAATTTAGTGATATTTCTGGAATTCTTTTCTGTTTCAGTTTAATTCTGCGAATAACATTGGAAGTGTAGGTTAAAGATCATTACATCAGAGGCCCCGGAGGACCTGGGCAACGATGGATGGTGCCAGACAGGAATGATAGGTAAACGTTCTCTATTAGTCATTAACACTGGACCAATCAAACTCGTCAAAACGATAGATTTGGATTTCTAAACTAATTTTCAGTAACTTTCCACTTCAAGTGTAACAATTTCATTTCTTATCTATTATTTACGATATTTATAAGACTTGAAAAATCATTATTATGTAATTTTTAAAATGCATTGCAGAATTCAACTGCGTTTAAATCAAGGAAAAGACGATTTTTGTTTCAAGTCGATCGCGTGTTTAGTTCTGGAGATAGGGTTTGTTTACCTTTCATTGTTTACGTTGCGAGGTCAATGACTTCGTAGTAAACAGTAAACAGTGAATTCTTAGAAATACTACGTCACACGGTCACGATCAAAGGGGAAGATTTGTTGCTTCTAACAATGACTCAGTTATGCAGAAAACATGAGTGGCCTCGGAACTGTACTCATCTAAAGTTTTATTATTTTTAATACGCGTTAATAGTCTTTTCTAAGACGTAGAGTGTAATTATAAAAATTAGCCCTCCATTTAAATTACGATATCTTCAAGACGGAAAGTCGGATCGACATGAATCAAAAACCAGTTTAAAGACCTTGGCGCTTTTTAACAGTGGCTCAGTTATGAAAAACACAGTAGTTTCGGAACAGTTTCTTAAATATACGATAAATTGATAATAAGTATACATCGACGCTGATGGTCCTTCTTTTGATTAAAATTGTCTTAATAATATAGTAATATTTTATTGAATTACGTTAATAATGTAAATGAAAATTTCAATTATAGAATAGAATAATCATACAGGGTGTTCGGCCACTCCTGGCAAAAATTTTATTGGGAGATTCTAGAGGCTAAAATAAGACGAAAATCAAGAATACCAATTTGTCGATTGAGGCTTCGTTAAAAAGTTATTAACAAAATTATTAATAAAATTTGTCCACCTACGCGAATTTTTTCTCACAATTGCGTAGGATTTCGGGGGTATGTTTATTCACCAAAAATGATTGTAATTGACCCACGCAACTGAAAATAATTTTTTCAGATTGATTTAAAAAAATTTCTGATCGGTATCAAACTTTAAACGTTAATAAGTTTCTAAGGAAGCCTAAATCAACAAATTGGTGTTCTTGATTTTCGTCTTATTTTAGCCTCTAGAATCTCCCATTAAAATTTTCCCCAGGGGTGGCCGAATACCCTGTATAATCGAATGGTCGTCGCGAATAAATTGTTTTACGTTGTCCCTTATTCGAATAAAAGTTTGCTGTTGATGTTAATGGGTTATTATTATTGTTGCAGAATGCAAGAGGGTAGCACCGCCGTGGCGCTAGCGATGGTGACTCCTGGCTACGATCAGGACCCTGCAAGTGGGGTTGCCGATTACACAACCCATCAAGATCAGGCACAGTTCGAAGCAGACAAGAGGGCAGTGTACAAGCATCCCCTCTTCCCACTGCTAGCGTTACTATTCGAAAGATGCGAACAGGCTACTCAGGGCTCGGACAATTCGACGTCCGAAAGCTTCAACATGGACATAGAGGCCTTCGTCCAACACCAAGAAAGAGACCGAAAGCCATTTTTGATCAATGACCCCGAAATTGACGGTTTGGTGAGTTCAATGGATCCCTGATAATTTAAAAATTCATCGTTTCTGGACACGTTTGACCCTTTAAGAAGGTACTTTAGTCTAGACATCAATTTTTCATCTGTTCTTTGGAATTTAAAAAACGACACTTTTATGTTGGATTTTATCCCATGGTTTTAGTCTGTATGTAAGAATTATACACAATTTTTTTCGTGTAAAATTATTTAAAATTGTCGAAGATACAGTTGTTTCGGTAAAACTCATTTTGTTAAACGTACCTTCACGGTTGTCACGATTCCTATCGTGTTTATCTAAAATTAACAAACAAAAACTATTTTGTTCAGTATGAACTTGTCTGTGGATGGTATAAAAATTGTGCAAAGATATTGAGAAATATTGGCTGCACTTTAAAGTTGGTTTATTGAATTTTTTGTTTTATCAATTAGTATTATTAAGAACATCCTATATGAATATGGTCAACTATCAATATTCTCAGCTTAGACACAAACAAAGATAATGAAAAATATCGTTTATTTCTTTAAAAAATCCTTAAATTCGATTTATACTAACATCGAGTAATCGTTTTTATATTTTTCTGTATCTTGTAACCAGTTTTTATTTGCGAACGTATGTATTACCGTGTGGTACAAAGATGAACAGATTTAAAAGTCTAGTTACGTATGTACATATTTTCGTATCGAGTATTAATTTCTCAATATTAATTTCTCGCGGCGAAGTCGAGATTTCTGTCGTTCAGAAACGAAGATCGTAACGCGAGGAAAACAAAAAACTAATAAACGACGGCTCCCGAGGCACGCAATATGAAAAGAAAATCGATCAGTCGTCGACATTGTTTTCTTTTTTTTTTTCCCACTCCATGCCAATCGTAGATGATCAAGGCGATACAGGTGCTGCGAATCCATCTACTCGAGTTGGAAAAGGTTCAGGAGCTTTGCAAGGACTTTTGCAACAGGTACATCACGTGCCTGAAGGGCAAGATGCAGAGCGAGAATCTGCTACGCAGCGATTACAGCCACCATGGGCACGATATGGGTCCATCGAGTGGCAGCAATGGCAGCAGTCCTCTGCAGGTTAGATATCTTTCTTTTTTACGTTCAAGCCTACCTGGTCTGTTCTCCCTTACCTACGTAGATATCCTTTTGTCAGTGACGCGCAAGGATCGCGAGTGTCTCTCGAAAACGCAACATGCTCTCTCTTAACCACCCTAATTTAACCCGCTCAGCCTACAGACTCATTAACGTTAACGTCTGCAGCGAATCTGTATCGTACCATTAAAGTAATTAGTAGTTGCTCGTATACTCCGCAGGAGAGGGTGTATTTATTTTCGCAACAAAATTTCCGCACTTGTTAATTGCTTATCAGGAAAGAGGATGTTTACGTCAGTAAACTGAAATGTAGGCGTACCAATTCTCACGAGTACTTTCATCTAGATCATCAGCATTCCTTGATTTACACCTTGTACATACAGTTGGTAGTTGGTAGATTAAGAGTTGATTAAAGATGCTTCAGAACTAACCACACGTGTCGGGTCATTCCATAAGTAATATGAGTATGTTTCTGTTTTAGATAAGGGTACGGTGTAACAGTTTAGTGACTTTGTTTCTAAATGTGTTTATCTTTTTCCAGGTTTTTTAAAAAAGGTATATTTCAACATTGAAAAGAAGAATCGGGGGAGCTTGAAACTGTGCTTTTGCTAATTTTTTGACGAAAAAACGCAGAGATTATAAAAGGAACTGCACAATGAGTAGATTTTATGTGTAAAATAATTTATAAATATTGTTAGTATTATCACATTAACTTAAAAATCTAAACAGCAAAATTATCGGAATTGATTGACGGATTCTGCAGTCTTTTTAAATTGTGTGTTTTTTGTTAAGAAACTAGCAAAAGTATTACTTTTTCAAGCTCCCCCGATTGATGTCTTTTCAATGTTGAAATAGAGCTTTTTTTTAAAAAAATCGGAGAAAAATAAAAACACTAAAAAGTGGAGTTTTACCCAATTTATTCATTTACTTACATTTTATCTATAATTTAATTATAACTCCTATTTTGCAAGTATACTTTAAATTAATAAATTTTTGAATAATGTAATTGACATTTGAAATATTATAAAACAACAAATACTCCATTGAACTATTGAATATAATCGAAATTTGTACGCTCCTATTTTTCCTCTAATTTATTTTAAAGTTTTTACTTGTAATTAACAGGTGTAATTCTGATTCAATTTGTCGAATAAATTTTCTATAGAATTTACTTCACCCCTCTCGAAAAGAGAAAAATAATATTTATGGAATGACCTGTACTATAATATCCTGATAGGTGTTAATGTAACGTGAAAAATCATGTAAGAAACTTCTACCAAAAGTTAAACTAAATTTGTATTAGCTCGATAGAGAATGTATTTTTATTTAATACTAGAACTGTAATTATAGCAGAAAATAGAAGTAACTAGATGAAAAATTTGTATTATTAATTATTTAACGTTTATTTACAACTAAAAAGGAGAGTTAGTATGTGGTATTAAACACACTAAGTGGATAAAATTATAAATTGTTAAAACTAACATACTAGCTGTATACTATATGTGTACAAACAGGATTCTAATATATAAAAAGAATTATTTTCTTTTTCCTCCATATTACTGATATTAAAGTTTGTGAATATTGTTGGTCATGGAATAAACGAAACGTGATGTATTAATATAAAAAATTATTTTTAACGCATGGGACGCATGTCGATCCACTTTAAAAAGGACGTATTAATGTACAAATTAAGAAATAAAATATCTAGTAAGTTTCCATTTTGGTGTTTTTCAACCATTTTCTGACTTAGACATTTCTATCTTTTTTTAACGTTTAAAATAATTATTGATATTGATACGTCACGTGTCGATTCTCTTATGATCAATAACATTTACGACTTTCATATATACTTTTACGTAAAAAATCTTTTTATCTGAACATAAACAAAAACATATAAATTCAGTTGAATGAAATAAAATATACTCTTGTGTTTTGTCACGTGCTGGAATAAAAAGAGGAGCAGAAACTAATCGTATCGTTTCATTAAATTTTGTAGTTGTATTAGTGTATCTAGAGCAGGGGTTGGCAAAGTACAGCCCACGAGGTAAGAATGATTTTTAATTAAATTTCGTGGCAGAATCACGGGAAAACAATAGTACCAAACGATATTAAGTCCAGAATTGGAATCTTTAGGTTGAAACCTTAAAATTGGGGGTGGTCACATAATTATGTCATGCACCGTATGCTTTGTCATTCTTAGACAATTAAAATACTGGGCTTTTCTATTTTGGTATCACCTCTTATGAAAGTTGTTTCAGTAATACATGTAAATACTTAATTAAAAAAATGTTCTGCATAACGCTTTTCTAGTTATGGATGGCTAAAGAAAACGTTTGATATGTTCATCGTGTGTCTCAACATTTTGCACTCACTGAAAAGGTATTCTCACTGTTAGATAATCCTCGAATAGTCTCAAATCCATTTTGTATCATTTCTTGGACATTGTTCGCTTGTGTTACATCTACAATAAATTTTAAATGACCCTACTCAGATCAGAAGACCATACACGACCATTTTACTGCTTTTAGAACCGTACTTAACTCTCGAAATTGTAATACGTTAATATGTTAATTATTCATTGACTGTCAAGGTTGGTTATCACAAAAAACTAGGTCTTGATCCCTACAAAATCCGTTTAATTCAAGAATCAAGTATAAGTAGGGTGATACAATTTCATCAAATAGATACATCAAAATAAAACAATGAGCACCATGTTATATTCTGTATTTTCCATTTTATTTCAGTTCAAAATTTTATCTATTTTATTGGAATATCCTATATTTACATGCATATCTGAAACACTTTCCATGGTACTCTTCGTCCGAAAAGGTAAATTTCTGTATCGTACGACCCTTTTCGGAAACTGTTTGCCGACCCCTGATCCAGAGAATCGCTGGATCCACAGTTCAGGTTCAGATTGAAATGTATAGTTTAATGATCGAGCGATACTTGCGCGTCGCTCGAACTATTATAGAATCCCACCCCTGCTCTCTGACGGCTAGTTGCGACATATATTTCCCAGGTGCTGTCTTCTACAGGCAATGATGTTGAGCCGGGAGCTAACGGATTCAGAGTGAGCAGAGGCGACACCCTGTCGGAGAACGGTGGTGCGAGTCAAATGGCTGCGCAAGAGGAAACCGGTAACGACAGGCCGCCATCGGTACGATCATCTTCCACCGCTCAACGCTCGAACAGATCCTCTAGCCAGGACCATGACGATCCTCTGTCGCCTTCCACGGTACATGGGAGCACGCCCCTTTCGCAGATCGGAGTACATCCTTGTGCACCAGTCAACGATATGTATCTTGGTCAAGGTAAGCACCGTATGTATCCTCTATTCCAATTATTACTAACGATCCATTTCTATTCAAGGTCTACAATAAGTAAGTAAACGTAATTGCACCCAAACAGTCTCCTATAGACTTTTTTGTTTTCCTTTTCTTTTTATTTCACTGGCATTCAAACTGTTTCTCAACCCTCAGCTGGTGTGATCGGATTTAAATGGCGCCACAGTGTTCTGGGGCACTCCGAAGTACTCTTGCGTTCGACCTTTGAGCGACAATTGTCTGTTTCGCGACTCTTTTTCTCGCTTCTGATTCACTTCTCAGTTTCATTTATCAACGTACGCCCCGTTTCTGACGATTGCTGATAATTGATACAAATAATAATATACTGGTCGTTTCTTTCCATACTGTACAATAGAATACAAGAATTTATTGAACTAAATTGCGTTTCTCAACAAGTAAATGAAAAGTAATTCTTTCATTGAAGGAGATATCTTTATTCAATTATGTATTTTCCGTTCTAACTTATAATTACCATCTTTCAGATCTTTAATAGCCTTCTGAGATCGAGGCTTTGTATTAACTTTACTTTTTTATTGAGATACGAAGGTCGACATAAATTTTTTAAATACAGGGTGTTCGGCCACCCCTGGGAAAAATTTTAATACGGGATTCTAGAGGCCAAAATAAGACGAAGATCAAGAATACCAATTTGTTGATGGAGGCTTCGTTAAAAAGTTATTAACAATTAAATTCAAAAATTTCAAATTGTTCTAGAAAAATTATTTTCAGTTGCGGGGGTCAATTACAATCATTTTTGGTCATTACACATACCCTCGAAATCCTACCCACTTTCGAGAAAAAAATTCGAGTAAGTGCTGAAAGTTTTGGGTGAAAAAAAAGACTTTCGAATCGTCTTGGAAAAATTATTTTTAGTTGCAGGGGTCAATTGCAAGCATTTTTGGTCAACAGACATACCCCCGAAATCCTACTCTGTTTCGAGAAAAAAATTCCTTACCGAAAATATAATTTCTGGCCAGAAATGTCTGCCCGAATTTTCATGCAAATCTTTAAAACGTCATAACTTCTGAACGGATTGGACGATTTTAATGTTTAAAAAAGCAAACGACGCGTATTTTAATGGAGAATATGTGCAAATCGTAAAAATATTTGAAAAGTTGTTCCTTGACCATCTAAAATGAGAAAAACCCCATAAAAATGGTCCAATTTTCAAACAGCCATAACTCCCACAATAGTGAATATATTTCAATGAAACTTTTTTCTGAACTAGAGCTCATGGGTACCTACAAAAAAGTATTAGACAACTTTTCTGTAGGGCGTCAAACAAAATTACTAAAAATGAAAAAGGAATTTTTAAGAAAAATCGACAGGGGGTAGCTGCCTAAATATTTCGGTGAAAAAAAAAAATTTCGAATCGTTCTGAAAAAATTATTTTTAGTTGCGGGGGTCAATTACAATCATTTTTGGCCATTACACATACCCTCGAAATCCTACCCACTTTCGAGAAAAAAATTCGAGGTGTGAAATTTTTCGACAAAATTAAAAAATTTCAAATCGTTCTAAAAATAATACTTTTGGCTGCAGGGGTCAATTACAATTATTTTTTATGAATAGACATACCCCCGAAATCTTGCGCATTTTCGAGAAAAAAATTCAGTTCGGTCGGAACTTTAAACGTTAGTAACTTTTTAACAAAGCCTCCATCAACAAATTGGTATTCTTGATTTTCGTCTTATTTTGGCTTCTAGAATCCCCTATTGAAATTTTTCCCATGGGTGGCCGAACACCCTGTATGTATTTAACATAATATTTTTATAGAACGTATAATACACGCAGCTTTTTAAAGTGCGGGGTATCGTATAATTAATTATACAATTATGATTACTTTAAATGGTGCGTTGAATTAGAATAATATGTATTTTGTCCTCTTTGATTAAAGTTAATGTAACTATTATACCCATTGTATAAAGAGTATCTGATCATACCAGTTGACTGTTAATAACAAAAATGATACTAATTTGAAACAAATTATTTTAAAATTAATTGTGAAAATCACTTGATAAATGCGATTGAAAGTACTTTTATAAGTAGTGTAGCAAATAACTGAGTCGTGAAGAGAGGATTGATCTAAACGTAGCCGTTATCAACTTCCATTTATAGATGATATGGACTATGTTAGCGACAGAATATATTTAGAAGAAGCTGGTTATTGGGGCCTTCTTGCATTGCAGGAGCGCGAGAATGAATACGTCGATGTCGGGGATGCTAACGACGAAAAGTATTTTGGTTAGCAAAAGTTGCTCATTGTTTAAATGCTGATTATTATCTCTAATTGTATTATAGCGACGTAAATTCAAATTAAAGACCGGGAAAAGGTTTCGCATTGATGATGCACGTTTCTTGTAAAAATTATATCTAATGCGATGTGTTTAGATATCACTGTGGCGGGCTCTCCCTCCCCTGCACCCAGCGAAGATGAAGACGAGGGATGTGGCACTGGTACTGCTACTTCAAATCATAGTAGTAGCCACGGAGGTAGTCATAGTAGCATTAAGAAGGGAAGACAAAAGCGGGGCGTCTTACCTAAACAAGCTACGAGCATTATGCGAACTTGGCTCTTTGAACATATAGTTGTAAGTATGATGCTTATTCAACTTCTATTGCTCCGTTGTCAATTCCAATTATCTGATTCATCAAGACTTGCTATCTTCTGCATTTAAAGTAGACATAGATAGGCAAATTTCTTATTTGATCAAAGTTAGACAGCTTTCTTTAACGAAATAAATCACATGATACAATACTTTATTCTGTATCTGTTATTCAAGTGGTTTTTAACTACTTTTGCTAGTCCAATGATACAAAATTGAATTAGAGATCATGGTTTTGAACGTGTATTAAATGTGCAATTATTTCATGTAAAATAATCGAATTTTCAGTTATACAATTTTCAAAGATGTACAGGTAATATAAGCAAATAATTTGGGAAAAATATATCATTTTTTCAGGTTGCAACAGTGTTTCAAATAACAATGTTTAGTTACTGCATTTGCAAATTTGATTTCCCTTATTTGAAAACCGCTTATCCAAACAGACTTGTTTCCCAATTAATTCGACTTACATTGATGTTCTGTTTATAACTGTACTTGAAAATTTGGAAACATTATTCTACATGAAATAATCACACAAAATCAAGTGTCCACTGCTTCAGGATTAAAGGTAATTATTAATTTTACTATTCTACACAGCATCCATATCCTACGGAGGATGAGAAGCGTCAAATCGCGAGTCAAACGAACTTAACGTTGCTGCAAGTCAATAATTGGTTCATCAATGCTCGTCGACGAATCCTTCAACCGATGCTCGACGGTGCCGGAGCAGACCCGGTGCAGCGTGCAGGAAAACGTCACAAAGTGTCGAAACACGTCGTCCAACAGCAGCACGTGCAGCAGCAACAAGCCAGTGGCTGGCAATCCGAAGACTCCGGGAGTGATTCAGGCTCCAGCGACGGTGAGGGAGGTGCCGATAGATCGAAAGATGGTAACGATAGTGACGAAGATGATCTTCACTGACCTCTGTCGATCACCGAAACGTCAACCTCTTTACGGTACCTTCAAATCCAGTTGCTCATTACAGTATTAAGGTATTCGAGAATAGATTTCGCTTTAACTGTCAAATACGTAATTATTCTCGCGAAAATCAAGGGTATATCGATCGAGGTTATCACGCTCTCTTATCGGATTCGACATATTTGATCTCCTTTTACCATCGATGGAGCCACCACCTTCATAGATTTATAACCGTCTTCAATTGTTACTTATCATAGTCCGAGAATGTTCGAATTGAACGGACACTGGGAAAGGGTAGTTCGATTGGTTCTCATGTTTCTTGTTATTCGTGAAAGTAATTTATTCGGATTTCTGTCGGAACGGAGATTCTTTCGAAATTGTTATCTGTTTTATCAGTTTTTTTTTTTTGTTTATTCGTTGCTCCGTAAGCTATGATCGAAATAGTTTCTTTGAATCTTTGTTCTTTGCAGTTGTGTTTTTTTTTTTTATAAGAATTACATGTTCAGAGTAATAAACGGAGGTGCTATGAATGTAGCACGAAGTACTTCCGAAAGATCTCGTGTACTCCGTAACAGGTCGTCGTTCGTGTCTTTTAGATCATTGAACACGTCGGAATTCTTCTAGGTAATTCAGTAATTCGTAAAATGATTTAGTTTGTCAAAGTGTAGAAAAAAGAAAAGACGTAAATATACACGAGGTCTTTATGAAAAAGAAACATTTGCGTGTAATGTGTACATTTTTCCTACAATACGACTCATGAAATTAGTCATGATTCTATTCGTTTGATGGTGCAGTTAACAAGTCATAGCTAAGAAACTAAAAATAAGTCAGTGTTGCTATATTTTTATATCCGACTTCATTTCCGCCGAAGCAAAAAATTTTTTTACAGCGTTTAATAATTACGATTGTGTAAAAAAGGAAAAAGCAAAAAGAAAAAAAAGGAGACAGGTACACAAAGATGGATCTGACATCTGAATTTCATGCGTGCAATTTCAAACATCTAGTTTCTCTGACGAGTTTTATTTACTATTAGAAATTTAAAAATATATGCTACAATTACTAACGTTTACTCCCTAAATTTCGTGCACGAAAAAATTTGAAATAAGTATCGAACGTTTTTCGAGGAAGCTCGTAATATTAAAATTGAATGGAAAATCAGTTTCTTAGTTCAATCGACCTCACATAACCTATAATTCCTTAATAGTTCTAACCAGGGGTAGATATTTCTGTAAGAATTTTTAGTACATGTCTATATCGCTATTGAAATCGTCCAAAAGAGACTATGTATAGTATTAGGAGTTGTACAACGACAGAATTAAGTGGTCGTTGTCAACCCTTCCTAATTAAAATAAGCTACGACGATATTGTCCTTACAATTAACGTTACAGATGTCGTAACGATCGGTCAACAACACATGAAAAGAAAGGATCCGGAAAATTGTCTATAAGGGATTTAAGATAAATTCGCTGGCTATTGTTCTCGCACGATTTTTATGATCTCTCTAAAATTCGTGCAACGGATGATCGTTCGGTCAATAGATAATAGCAATCTCGATTCTGTTTCCTTCGTGCCATTAAAGAGCGTGGTAACTTCCGCGTTTAGTCTTTGTTCAGCTCTGCAGTGTCGTGACATAGCGAAGTGCTATCCCTCCAAGATAATAATAATAACAATAATAATAATATTAATAATAATACTATTACGAGTAATAACAACAACAACAACAACAATGATAATATAATACTACTTTAAATATATGATGATTATATTTTTAAACTCTAAGTGTCGTCTTTAAACGCGTGTACCGCAGTTTAACGAGATGTGGTACTGCTGTACATACGGAATACAATACACAGAACTGTTAGAAATAAAGGAAGAAAATATTAGCGATTACGATTCTTCCGCGAGAAGGAAGCACAGCGTGTTTACGTCCCCACTCCTGTTGCAGTTCGTTGACTTGTAGGTATTGGTCGAAAACGGTGACAACCAATCAGCGGACTGCAGCAAGAGTGGGGATGTAAACACGCTGTACCTTCTTCTCGTGGAAGGACGGTACCCGAAGAAGGAGATTAACGATATAAAACCTTCCTTATAACTGAAAACGAAACGGAGAGCAAAGCAAAAAAGAGAGATAGAGAAACGTCTAAGGCTCGACGACAAGCACATGCCATCTTAGCATTAAGTGTTCATACAGTCGCTGTCTGCATATGATCGTGTTGCGTTTTACTAAAAGTAGCAATCAGATCGCGAGTGCTGAATACTTAGCGACGTGTGTACTTTTTAACGATATAAGTATTAGAGTGTATACGGACCATGTTCCGAGATTATTCGATCCGATATCATCGATATCAACTTCAAATTCCGACGATATAAGATCTGTATAGATACGTATAATGTTCTTCCGGTGTACTTGTCTTCGATTGTCCTTCGGTTTATTTCCAAGCGTTCCGTCCATCGCATTTTACCACCCAAAAATGTTGAAACTATCTTAAGACCTTCGACTGTCTTGGAAAAGCGGTTCTAACGGGATAAACGTTTCCGACATCGATAATTGAAGCTTTGAAATTTGTAATAGCTTATAGAGATCGTATTGTTTCCATATGATCACGTCTCCTGTTTCTAACAGCGGTTTCAAAATTTCTCGAATTTCTCACGCTTTGTCCTTGCACGAGTAAAGCATGAGTAGAACTGTAAATTCATTGTACGACCTTAAACATAAGCGTTATGTTGTATCGGTCAGAGCAATATCAGTTGGTCGCTGAGGACCAACAATGAACAGCTGACCCGTTGCTCTATCTTTTTTGTACTTTGTACCAACCTATTGGCACGCGCTGTCTGACTCTCACAAAGATACAAGCTAGCACGTAAAAATGTCTTTCGGCGGCCAATTGAATTTGAATTTCACGCGTTTCACGATGGGAAATGTAACTTACAAAAGCGTCCAAATTCGAAAAGCTTTGAAGCTTTAGCATGTGAATGCAATAGAAAACACGAACCATGAAGATGTTTATTTGCAACAAGTTTTATGGGATTCTTTAAACACAATGATCATTTTATATTTCAAATAATCAACTGTCTGAAATTACAGTCTCTTTGTATTTCAAATCATGTGTCCTTTTCTGAATGTTAGGGATACTTCGAAAAGATTTATTATTATAGTTCAATTAAAATCGATCGATTGCTCGAAACCATCGAAGGATTATAACCGCCGTACTGATTAACCATCTTCCGCCATTGGTGGAAAAATAGAAATATTTAGTGTGATTTAGAGTCAAGAAAATGGCCTTGAGCAATCAATTGACCAACTATAATAATCTATACTTGCTAGTTTTACAATAGCCTTACCACTTTTCGCTATTGAATTATCTTGTGTTTTATTCGTTAATTAGCACTACGCGTGCTCGCTTTGATGTCATTATTACGTGTGAAAACGTGCAACGGGAATACTCCATTCGGACAATGGAGGATTTATCGTATTTGATTAAGTAGATCAACGCTAGTTCACTGATTGTAATCAGGGATGGATGAAAAGTATTTCAAAAAGTATCAGAATGATGAATACTTTAATACATTGTATTCTGTTTGTAGTCGAGCGCTTAAAAGTATTCACATATTGTATTCGTTACCTGTGCAACTATAGAGTACTTCATTCGATTTTAGTATTCAGTACCTTTTAATCTAGGTAACTAATAACGAATATGTGAGATAAGAATTAATTTTGTAACTTAATAGTTACATGTATGTCGCCATCGTGTGTATATGGTATTAAAACGATGTTTGCACCTTATATTTTCTATAAATAAATAATATTACAATAATATACATTCTTGTCATAAATCAATGTATTTTATTATTTATTTATTCGTACAGTTTATAAATTTAAATATTCTACATCAATCTCGAATACATTTACAAACTCATCAATTTCATTAACTATTAACATATAAATTTAGAAATTGATCAAAAATACATGATTAGATTTGTAAACTTCCGAAGACTATAAATTTTATACAAATTTCTAAAGATTATAAACGTCTAAATAATTTCTGAAGTATTTATATATTTAAAACATTTGACATTGTTTTTAATTTATTTCCATTAAAAATTCGAAGAACAAACGTCACGCTAATACTACATACACACGGCTTGAAGCAATAGTGTATTTTTATTCGTCAGTGAAACTGAGTATAAATATTTTTTACTAATCAGATACCGGATACAAACTAACGTATTCGGTATTCAAGCGATGCGACGAATGCAAATGGCAGGAGTATATAATATTCGACAGCATAAATAAACACGAAACGTAAACGGACGTTGATATTTGATCACTACAGAATATACAATATGTCAAGATGTTCGTCAGTTGTTCCTAAGCACCGAATACAAGTATTAGTATTTTAGATCTATTTCGGTTAGAAGGTCATTCGAACGTACCCATCTCTGATTTAAACGGCAGACAACATAGCGCTTAATAAGATGTCATCGACTGACGAGATTAAGCTCATAGATAAACAACGATAGGAAGCAAAGGAGCACGTCGCTAATAAAACATCCGAATCATACACCGCTGATCCTCAATGCGCTCAGAAGAAACACGTCTCGTACAAATGAGAGGTCGAAGCCATCGATTAGATCGGTAGTCACTCCACTAGTATCCTACATACTTCCGGTATTGATGTACATAGCCAACTGGCACAGAGTGCTTCCATTAGTGGCTCTACGAGCTCATTTCCCCGAGCATCCTAGGCATACCAATTTCGAAATCAGTTGCTGTTTGATCGTATTGTGGCTACGCGAAACTTTAAAAAAATAGGTCAGGCATGTCAAACGCATCTCTTCTTGAAGGTCAATTTGCACTTTGCTACTACATCCCAACCCGCAGATGTATGATTATTTTTAAGGCCAATCCGTAGCTACATTATAGTATCACGAGCAAACATGTGTAGGACGAATAAGACAATTTCTAAGCAGCTTTCTTTTTGCCTTGACGACAGTTTTCCCTATTTAGAAATGTACTCAACGTTTGTTTAGGTAATTATATAGTGTTGTTTAAAGTTTTACGTATATTGGGAGTCTTTTATTGTAAACAATTTTGAAACATGTTGCACGTTTGTCAACTCTTAGCGGCACAGGATTTCAGATATTTTATTGCGTTTTAAATTAAACGAAATTGGTATATTTTTATTAATAAAGGTATTACGTAATGTAATAACATAAAAAAATAGTAATGAGTAAAAAAGATTGTCGCGATAAATTTTCTGCTTGCAACAATTGATGAACCTGTATTGGCACGTTGATTGTTGCCAACGCAAGTGAATACATTTGTAACGTTTGTTGAAGATATTATCAACTGCTTTACGTAAATAAAAATGTCCCACCGTGTATTACAGTGCAAAGAGTTAAATAGGTAGTACTGCTTCACAGACAAATTTGATTTGGAGTTTTGAACCAATTTTATCAGGTCATAAGACTTCGTGTATGTTTGAAGAAATATTAATCATTTATCAAACAGTTATCTTCATATATGATTTGTCACTGTGGCTAAATTAATTTCTCTCATAGAAACATTTTAACATGTGCAAGTCGTTAAATATTTTGATTTTTAAACGTGATCGTCTTGACTGAAGAATAAATGCTACATAAAATTCGTTAATACAATTTTATGAGTGATATGTTCTACAATTAGTAGAAGATATGGTAAAATTGTATTTAGTATGTTTACATTGCATCAAAAGTTCTGAAAATTGTAAGCTTTCGAATATTCTGTTCTTTATTGCTGAAAAGGATGTTCGCATAAATGTGTACTCCCACGTATAGATAGTTTGAGTAACAGAATGATAGTAAAGAAAATCTAAAACAAACGTAAAGGTTGAATAGATTAGTGTTCGACATGCCTGCCCTAGACACAAGAAACGAATCGATCGAGAGGCTTAGTAAAACGATATTATCAGTTGAAGACAGCTTTTACAGTATAGCTCCATATACGGTGTAGTGACGTAAGGATTAATATCGAACGATCGCGGACAAACGGAAAATCAACGAAACAAAATAAAAAGTCATCGTCATTGTTGGGTCGTAAAACGAGAATTTGTTTGACGTCTCGGTCGGATCAGCGAGAAACAGGTCCTCGATCGGTCGCTCTGATTTAGGTCGCTGTTCACAAGTACCAGCAATAACGTGCACTTTCCATTAAAAAAAAAAACATAGAAATAAGTCGTCGTCGCGGCTCGCGAATCACCTGGTACGGGACTATACTGTATTTTGACTAAGTATAATTATAAAATAACGATAGACTAAGAGGTAGGTTGTAAGGCTGAACCACGTATACGTATGTGCTGCGGCACCAGACGACTGTGATAACTCGGTGGGCGGTGCCCAGCCTCCTACTTCATTACTTGTATACTGAAAACTATGAAATACTTAAAGACACGACACACACACGAACACGTACACACACAAATAGAAACATTTACCGAAAAGGTTGAACGTATGTTTGGAGCTTGCATCGAGAGAAACTGCTACTGGATCCATAAGCTTCTTACATGTTACACTCTTGTTGCACACTCGACCTTCTACGCGATCAGCGTACTCTCGAGTTGGGCACGATCAGTTTGAAGGTAGCTTATTTTAGAAAATGAGAAAACGAAACTGATATTACAAAACGCAATTTGAAATTTGTTACTTCTGCAGGGAAACGTGAAAAACTTATCACTTACCATGTTCGTCAGAAATCTTTTGTTTGGTCGTCTCAGTTTCGTCGCGGGCTCGTTCTCGTTATTCGGACCAGAATTTTGTACAATAATTTGATTGTAACGTTGAATCGATCGAAACTGTTGATACTTTTCTGGTGCATCTCTTTGTTGTCAATCATAACCAGACTTATAGGTGTAAGTGGTTATGTATTAGATGATAGATTGAACGAATGTTGTATGCACCGATACAGTATTATGACGGAGCAGCTAATTTTTTGTTCGTTATAGCGAAAGATACAAATTTGAAAGTGTCGCGATAATTTGTTTTGAAATTTTAATGTCAAAAAAAAAAGGGTCTGAAGTATGAACATTTTCGTCCTTCCAGGTGCAATCGAGTACATGTACGAGAACGGATCTTCAAATAAAATCACTAATGTTACTGCTCATTAGCGATTGACGTGCAAGCTCTATCAAAAATATTTAAGGAGATAGGAATGGACCAAAAAAAAAAAATAAGACAGTAACGAGAGTTAGTTTTGGTACGAGATCGAGTCCAACATTTTCAGTCTCTGAAACTGTTGAAACGTTATGTTTAATTTTCCATATACTTTTATAGACGGTGGTATTGAAAATCACGTTAATATTATATTTGATCATTTCATGCTGTTCTTCGCGTTGTATGGTTTCTTTACGGCGACAGTGTAACTCGAGAAAATATTCTGTTGACAAACTTATGTGACAATTCACGTTATACATACCTATGTACACTTTTTCACACGAATCTGTCGTATTCTTGAGAAACAATTTACGAGAATTTAAACATTGTTTCTCTGATTGTGATGCAAAAAGTAAAATGTAATTTTGTTTTATATTTGCGAATATATTTGCTCAAATTTCAGGTTCCACTTTTCTTTAATTCTTTTTACAAGCTAAGTTAGTTTCACATTTTATTAATTTTCATTTCCCTGTATTTCGTTAAATTTCTTTGTCTCATTGAAATGTTTTTAATGTTTGTGAATTATACAAAAGTTTCTAAGCAGCATATTTTGTTCCATGTGTTGTGACATGTATTCCATCTTGCCAGGAGTTCATTCTATAGTTTACGAAAATGTTCACGTATATATTGACGAATATTGTACAATTTGATATTACAAGACGCACACGTGTATATGTATATGCGCTAATATAAAATTAAAGGACTTTCAAAGGTCCATTCCTAACTTAAGTGAAATTTTAAGTCGTAAACTAAACGTATTACATACTTACGTACATACTAAAACGGAAGCATAAGTAAACAACTTGAATACTTCTCTCGTGTACATCAAGGTCCTGTTATAAGTTGTTTATTGATAATAAATGCCATCACGCTTGCAATGTGTGTTTCCGATTTTTATTGCAACCTTAAAATATTATTTCAGGTAAACCTTACGTTTAGGGGAGGCAGCTCCGATGACCTTGACCTTGGCACATGTTGTCAAGGTCAAGGTCATCGCAGGTTTACCTAACTTCATGTCCCCTTTTCTAATCAAAAACATTTCCGTCGGAAGAGATTTAATCATTCGTAATATCGTTTACTACAAAAAGAATAAGACAATTGGGAGGCTATAGTAAATTGTATTTAAACTTATCGTACAAAATATTTTATTATCATTAATAAGACCACGTAATTCGTATATGTGACAAAACACCAAACAATTACGGCGCCCATCGCAGCGTATATGTCTCTTAAAAAAGTATGTAATTGCAAGTGATTACAAGTAATTATTTATAAAAAAATTCTAGATTTTTATTAAGAATAAAAGTATTCAGGATCAGTATCTCTGTTAGAGCTATAAATTTCTTTTTCCTAGAATGTTTGTATGGTACCGTTCGCAATTTTTGTATTTCCATCAATCTTCACATAAAGTATCTTGAAGTTTCTAAAGTACGTCCGAAAAAAGTAAAATGATCGTAAACATACAACAGTGCAATATAAATTTCAGATAAGTTCCCTAATAATGGACTTACTTTTATTTGACAAAATTTTATTGTAATCGAAAATTTTTTTATCAAATGAATTGCTTAACGTTTTGCAACGAGTAACAAAACTTTCTTAAATTACATATACATTGTTGCCTTCTTTACTCAACTATTCAATACAATTCAATTAACTATCTACTTTTCGGTAGTATAAGCAAGGATCGTCTAAACGAATTAAATATCCTGCGCTTACATCGATTAAATTATAATACAAAGATGAAATAAATAAAGAAATACAAGACTGATTACTAAACTTATTAGCTATTAGATTTCAATAGACACATCACAAATTATTGACGATGCATTCAAATACGAATTAAATATATTGTATAACATATACAGGGTGTTCGGCCACCTCTGGGAAAAATTTTAATGGGAGATTCTAGAGGCCAAAATAAGACGAAAATCAATTTCTTGACAGGCTTCGTTAAAAAGTTATTAACAATTAAATTAAAAAATTTCAAATCGTTCTGGAAAAATTATTTCTAGTTGGAGGGGTCAATTACAATCATTTTTGGTCATGAGTCATACCATCGAAATTCTATCCACTTTCGAGAAAAAAAATCGGGTAGGTATTGAAATTTTACGATGAAAAAAAAATTTTTCAAATCGTTCTAAAAAAATTATTTTTGGCTGTGGGGGTCAATTACAATCATTTTTGGTCATTACACATATCCTCGAAATCCTACCCACTTTCTAGAAAAAAATTCGAGAAGGTGTGAAATTTTTTGACGAAATTAAAATATTTCAAATCGTTTTGAAAAAAATATTGTTAGCTGTGGGGATCAATTATAATCATTTTTGGTGAATAGATATACCCCCGAAATCTTGCGCATTTTCGAGAAAAAAATTCAGTACGGACGGAACTTTAAACGTTAATAACTTTTTAACAAAGCCTCAATCAACAAATTGATATTCTTGATTTTCGTCTTATTTTGGCCTCTAGAATCCCCCATTAAAATTAGTTCGGTGGCCGAACACTCTGTATAATACTAATGCTCGTGAAAAAATGAATGACGTAGAATTGAATGATCTTTCATAGTGCCTCGTCGATTATTTGCACTGTGTAAATAAAATGCGTACGTTTACAATTGTATACATAATGACTCTAACAAAAATCAAAGGTGTAACGAACAGTTTTAGTTAATATATACCCTGCTTATTATTGCGATACGCGCGCAACAATCTCAGTATCGACTTTTCATGGAATTAAAAAGAATTCCACGTTTCATTATCGAATACGAATAATCCATTTACAAAACTGTAGTTACGCCAAAGTATAATCAACAATAGAGTCGGGAAAAGCAACGCGAAGGATCAAGCGAACGCACATGTTGTTCTCGATGTACTAATAGCAGGTGCAAAAATTTGATTAAATTAGTAATCGTAACTTCGCGATAACGGTGGAATAAAACGATGGTGGTATCAGAATACACTTCAACATTCAGATATAAAAATTGTCCGAGGGCGTACCACACATAGATTCAAAGGCTAGTTATTGGGATATTTTTATCATTTCGATGATCCAACCTGGTCATTGATATGTGGTCCGCAGCGTGTCCCTAGCAGTTTGTTCCTCTTCTGTAATAATCACTTTAATTCGTAAATCGATAATAAATTTGAAACGGTACTAGACAACTATTCTTTTTTAAATTGTCACTGTACCTTGAATTGAACAATATATCAGCTCGGGAATTAATAAACCACACAAGAAAGAATGCTAAGCCAGCTACCAAGCTACCTAGAATCATACTGAATCGCTCTGTAGCTGCTGATGGCTTCAGGAACATTCTTACACTTAATGTTTCCCATACAGATTCTGTCCATGTAGAGTATTTGCCTGACTTCATATCATATCCTATTCGAAACGTTAAAATGTTCAAATTAAAAACTGGCCAACCCCTTAATGCTTTTGCCCGAGACTGACTGCTTTGAGAAACGATAGTTGTTTAATGTAACAGTTTCAGGGATAACGATATATGTTTTCCTTTAAGCTATATGCTAGATACAACATTGTGATAAATAAAAACCGCATTTTTACATAGCTGACAAACAAATCCAAAAGAGACAACTGAACACTCTTGGTTAAGGAGTTAATTATGCAGAAAAAGGCAACGTTTCACCGATTTCAGTGACCTTGAGATATGTTGTCAACGTCGACGTTCTGAATATTTTGCTCGACTTTTCTGCATAATTACCAAAATCTGGTTCAATAGTTCTTCGTTAACGTATAACAAATTCGTGCTAAGCAAAGAACGTTTTAAATGCAAACGACTTTTCTTTAAATTTTGATCATCCATAATCATGCAAAAGAATTATCCAAGGAACTCCCGTCTATCAGTTAGGACTATATTGTATTTTCTAGCGCTTTTAATTCTCACACAATACATTATTTTTGGTAGAAATCATGCGTGTTTATAACATATCCGATTACGGATTCATATTTTGTAATGTCTGAATCCCGTTCATTTAAATCGTATGATTATCAGTAATAATATACAGGATAAACTTACCATCGATGATAAATGCTGGACTCATAGCTGTGCTAAAATTCACGGTGGAATTAATGCACAAACCAGTGAAATTGTGACCAGCTGCCATCCAAACAAGATGGTTCTTGTAACATGCGGTGTCGTTCATGTCTGGCAATTCCTTCCTGGTCAAATAAGCGAGAAGCTGACCAGTCAATGTCGTGGCAGTATTTGGTACTCCATTTACACCGACGTATAGCGGCAGAACTTGATTGCTTAATTTAACACCCGGCGAGGAAGCAGAACGGAACAAATTGCAATTGGGACTTTCCAAATAGCAGATTAACATTTCAGAGATACGATCCTTGACGTCAGATTGAAGGGATTCATCCGCGGATGGAGGCAGTTTACCAGTCACGTTTTCATAAAGAAACTTGGCAACGTTAATCGCTATATTTGCTAAAGGCGCTGCAAGATCATTTGGGTCACTTCTGAAAAGAGCATACACGTTCATCTATAACGTCGTAAACAAATCTGTTTTGCGCGTAAAACGAATGGGTAGAACGATACCTGTTAAAATGAAGGCTTTCTGCATCATCCAATATACTATTGTAGAATTTATTTTCAAATTGGTAACCATAATTACTTATGACGGTGGCCGTTAAATCAGGATTTTGTTTTAAGAAACTTTGTATCGACGCAGGTGGAACGCTACCTCCCAGAACAGATGCATTCAGTGCTTTCTGCAGATTGTTTAACATTTTATTGTTCTTTCCGTTGTTAGAGTGAAAATATAAATTTCCTTTATTTAGCTGACCAAATTCGATGACACATTTAATATCGTCAAATTTCAAGTTCACTCCGCCAAGTGCGTTGAAATTACCTTCTTTTAAATCGTACACTAATCTACTAGATCCTATGTAATCAAAAGCTTCGCCATTTAATAATGAGAAAACAACGTTTGTGTCTGGAAAAAGAAAGACGTAGGTAATAATTAGAAAGTATTTACAAATATATACGTATTACATTATGTCAGATATACTATCATACGTACCGTCCGGTATTGTAACATTTTTAAACAAGATATTCAAATAATAGGCAGTGGCAAGTAGTGTTACTAATCCCGTTACTATGTTACCCGCTCCGGGCGATATTCCATCGAATAAAGACGAAGCATCCAATCTGGCTGTTACTAATGTAATGGAATTTTTGTCTTTATTTAACGGAGCTAAAGGCCAATGTATGTTTCTATCTCCCAAAGGATCGCAAAATTGCATTGGATTGAAGTTTACTTTAGAATCGCTGCGCTTAATGCAAGACTCAGAGTTAATTGCGGCAAACATAAATGACTTCATTTCCAGTGCACACAACGGTCGCGAGTGTTGAGTATCTAAATTTTGCGCATTGTGCTTTTGGAAACAAGTCTTTACGGCTTCTATCAACGTTTGGTTCTGAAATTAATAATAAACAGCTTGTATTTTGTTCCAATTTCTATAAGTTACAAATGCATCTCTTGTAAAGTTGGGTGGAAATTCGTTATTTTATCGTTGCTTTTGTAATTGATTGCTAGAAGTACACTTTTGAAATAACGTTATTTAAAATACTACTTCAAATAACGTGTTACCTTATATCACAATTATGTCGAAAGGTCAGGATCCTCGACAATGTTCACGATTTTAGTTTAGTAATTAAACGATTTGTCGAATTATCCCGGCGATCGAGTTCCTGACATTTTTGGATTTTCGCGTACTTGTAATGATTACTGATTTGATTATATGGTGCGTATAATCGTTAAACGGATTATGTTTTACTTTGTAAACTACCATTTTGTAGTAGGTAGCAAATAGTACGATATAAAAATTGAATTCTGACCTCTATGAAAAACATCGGAAAGGGCCAATCTTCCATAAGCAAAAAGGATCCAAATGGATTCCATGGATTAACGTCGTTACACCTCGTGTATCCTGAATATCTGTTCGGACAAGTGTCTTCCGGAGAATAATGATCAAGGCGTACGTGACTGACATTTTTTGCTAATAAAACTCCGTTTATATTATTTGTATTCCGTAATCGGAGTAGCATAGGTCTAGTGAACATAGAAAATGGAATGACTACTGTATATGGTCCAGCAGTAGCGTTATGTTCGATCCAACTAATATTGTCTTCTTCTTCAATGAAATGAATAACACCAACACTTCCTGACCTACTTGCTGTAAAAATAAGATACAATTTATGAGGATTCTTATAACAAATAACTTAGATTTAATAATTCATGTAAGCTGTTAATTTTCCATAGATAATTCTAATAACTATTAAATGTAGTGTACGTAATCTTACAGGAACATCCAAACTGATGTGTTCCATTGTGTCTACGGAAACAGGCAGAAACTCCTTCGAACGACATATAAATCATATCTTTTATTCGCTCCGCAGTCACTGAAAACACAGTTTTATTTTACGTTTATCGAATCTCATTGCGCTCTTCCGATTTCAGGATTTATATAATGCATAATTTGCCCGCGTATGCGGACGATAACATAATTTGATAATAAATTGACAAATGAAATTTTTTCCTAAATTCATACTAGCTTAGATTATAAGTAGAACAATGAGTTGAACGATCTATTTCTGTAACAAAGAACAAAATGTACCTCCTCTAGGAGCGACAAAAGTTTTTATTGAAATTTACGGTACTGTTTCAACATAGGATTCTGTGATTTTCAAAAATTTTTTATCGTCTTACCTAAATTTATAATAACAAATATTACAAGGTATCCGAAATAGAAACATCTTGCCATTTTTTTCTTTTCAATAGCACCTATTAAAAATTTCGTTTGCTATCACGACCACCAGTGTGGATGGCCGATAGTTTACAAAAGGTTAGATACTATGACATAAATGCATCGCGCGAATAAAAGGAGAGTCGAATGTTCCTTATCTTTCTTGGTGCATTTGGCATTTAATGTAATAACGACGCCAACTCCCACCACTAGAGGGATACAAACAAACGTTAAGTCACACAAGTTCTTTAAAATACTCGATCAAATTATCTCTTATGTTATAAACATGGTAGAATAAAATAGATCTAACATCTTGTAGAAGTTTTGTCATAAAAAACTAGGGTAAACCTTGTGACCCGGATCCTTGCCGAGCGAGGGGAAAATCACCAAATTCTGTGACCCCCTGATTTTTCGTTTTCAACAGTTACCGCACATGACGTCGTTTAAAAGTTGTACGGAATACCAACACAACGAACAGATAATTATTTATTGAATATGTATCACTTCGTTTTAATATTTCAAGGGAATATACAAAATTCATTTATTAGATTGGGTTGCTCCATTAGATGTACAAGATTGAGATCTTCATCGCTAGATAATGTGCCTTGAAAATGTGAGAATAGACATCATCTGAAACGCAAATTGCTATCGTTGAATACATTCTTTTGGATCTCAGAGCCCGCGCATATAACGTCCAATAGGATAACGCGGTGGTATGCAGAAGATATAGCGGTTGGCGGGAGTTTCATATGGTACATGGTCTACGACTACTCTCGTTCTCTCTATTTTATTTAACGTGATTTGATAAAATCATAGACGAGCTATACGAGTAGTGTTTACACTTTATGAATTTTCGTGGCCCAATCTGATTGCCATACCAACCTGAAAATTCGGAGATGATTTTAGCGCCCTCTTGTCATGGATGGCGGTCAATTGAGAAACTCACTGAATTAGTGTGATAGGCAAACAGACTAGTGCGTGTAAATGCATATGAGTTGACAAGTACGAATTATTCGCGATTCTTCGACTAGTTAAAGTTGTTAATAATTTGCGTGTAATGATCGAAGTGAATAGTGTTAGCAAATTCAAGAATCTTGTGTGAGTTATATTTAATTTGTACATTATATCGTCATCCATCAATACGATTTTAAAATCAGTTTATCCGCGGTTTCTATCTGAAGCATCCCTCGGGTTCGTAATACAAGCTTCGGGAGACATCGGAGCTTCCCCCACTCCGCCGCCTAATTCGCGAGCGTTACCGAGCACAGCGAACGGCCATCATTCATACTTTGAAAACAAACGTAGCAAGACGTGTCAGGACGTATCGGCGTTTCGCGATCGAGGTATTTCTAACCTGTTGATCTTTCCACTATTACTACTCGCATTCTAATTACGATCTCTTGCAATACGGTTTCGATTTAATCATTACTTAATTACAATAATCGTTTGTCTACTTCAATGCATCGTTATTTCGTTTCTGTTACAGTCTCTTATTGGAATTCGAAATGAAGAAATAATAAGACTTGCTGAAACCTGTCAAGACGTGTCGGCGTTTCTCGACCAACGAAGTACGTATTTCTTCGTTATAATCAATCATTGTTTAATTATGATATAATTTGTATTTTATTTCTGTTGCAGTCTCCGATTGAAATTCGACGCCATGGGAAGTTTTATTGGCGCGTAAAGGACACCATACAGATGGCAGACGAGTCGACAAGTTTTGGAGAAAATATTGGTAGCGTTTAAATAATTATACAAAAATTAATATTTATACGTTTTTATCGCTTTATTAAATTATTCGTTGCAAGCATGATCGTAATTTCGTAATCGGTCATTGTTGAAATAAAATATTAAAATCTTTAACTAACTTTTTATCTACTTCGATACATATCGAAGTATACAGAAATGGCGTCGGTAGCCATTAACGATAAATTGGCTAAATTTATATTTAACTGTATTCTGAACGCGATTAAATATTTTCGAGTGTTATTCATTTAATTGATCGTTTATATTTCTTTCATTATGAATTGTTGTAATTGTAATTTGCATATATATTTCGATACAAGTTTAAGAGAACGTAATAACTGCGGAGTTGGAATATGCTATTCGAGCATAAATAACCAACGAACTTTAATTCCTGCAAATTTTGGAATATTTATAAAAATTACCGGATATTCTAACGTTCGATAAAGTAAAAATAATCATGCTTACAACTCTAAATGTGAAAATTTGTGGTATTTATAAATTGAATAATTGAACGTAATTATTTTCCTAGATAATATTTTATCGTTGAAATTCTCATTGATCGAGAATATTTCGCCGTCGTGGCATTGAATTTTTACGTGGCAAACAGTAGTATTAAGTAAAGCAGTATTTCTGTTGACGAACTTTAGTAAGAAGAGAAAAGAAAAACAGTAGGCTAAGCACAGGTGTGCTTGTTGTGTTTCTTCCATCCTGTCCTTTTCTTTTCAGCTCTTTTCTTTCCAGGAATTTGTTGGCCGCGCGCAATGCGGCCGGTAGATTCAGTGATCGTGCGTAGCAACAAGTTTGTTTCTCGGGGTAAAGTGACCCCGAGCACGTTGTCGTTTACGGTGTTAGGCAAACGCGAGAATAGAAGCAGTGTTTTCTACGCAATATTACATTACTTCCAGAGCATCGTGGCTCTTCCTGCTTTCTGAATCGCGATAATAGAATCATTTGTTCGCCGATTTCAATCTTCGATCGCGGTAATCTAATTTAATACTTTCTATTCAAAGTAATTATTTTTTCAATTTGAAATTTAAACTCCTCGTTACCGGAATTAGAGTCGGTGCATCACTGAAGAGGACTATTGGGCGATGCTCCACGAGCAAACAATGTAAGTATAAATTTATACTTTCAAATTTTTAATTAAAAATCTCTAGAATTTTAATAATAAATTCTAATTGTTTTCTCACAGTTTTTTTACAGTCTCTGGATCTCATCCTGGAAACCAGTAGCAGTACCCGGGGGGTATCGGGCGGTGGACCATGAGCGAACAACGTAAGTATAAATTTATACTTTGAAATTTTTAATTAAAAATTTCTAGAATTTTAAAAATAGATTCTAATTGTTTTCTTGCATTCTTACAGTATCTGGACCTGATCCTGGACCTGATCCTGAACCTGAACCTGACCAGCAGGACCATGCTGACTGAGGGATGACCGATGATTTGCAGTCATCACTAGTGAGTTGCATATTGTTTGTGTTCCTCTGGTCCCCAACCATGTTGTAGGATGAAAGATCCGAATCAACACGGGTGACCAGTTGTATACTTGATATTTTTGACGAGTTAAGTGACCACGGGTATTTTTAATACCCGTGAGTAGTAACATCAACCGTTATATTTTTTAGAGCAGGTTTTAGGGTCTTCTTGCACTCGCGTTTCTTAATGTTACAAATGAATATTACACATTATGATCATTATAAAATTTCTATAAATATATATAACACAATTTTTATGAAATATATGAAATATTTTTATTAACTTTATATGAATTATATCATTGAGTAGAAAATGAATTAATATAATGTGAAAACATTATATTTATTATCTGATCGAGTATAATATGAATGATAATTAATATGACATTGTACAATAATATAACATTAATATAAATTATTAAATTCGTTTACTTAATTAATATATGATGTATTTAATGTGCAAGAAGGCATTTCGCGACAGGTCGATTTTTGAGTCAAAGTAACGTGCATTTTATATTAGTTTCACCTTTTTAAAAATTTACTTTGACGACAGAATCGACCAAGGATAATTGAATATTTTGAATAACAATTTAATGAATTCATTTCAATTTTTAAAGTAAATTATTTTATCATGAAATCTTAATTAAACTCTTTCATTTTAAATAATTAAATTTCAATTATAATAGCTTTTTGAATAATAGTATTTTTCAATATTAACTTCTTTTGCTGTTGCTATATCAAACATAACAAGTCGAGTCATTTTAACTAAAAATTAAATACGAAATACCGTTTAGCTATTAACCAGTTTTTCTAGTCAGGATTTTCAGACTAATTTTTCCGTGTTCGTTGCCCAAGTTCATGCACATGCCCAGGTGCTATTTGCATGAACGAAGGCAACGGGCACGATGACTTAGATTATAACAATTTATAATAATGTATCGACGACTGACATTGGTTAGTGAATCGTGCGCGACGTACTGTCCACATGTGTGTGTTGTGGTTAGGTTGCGGAAGTGCGTCGTTTCAGATGTTTCTATAATTGTAATTTACATCCAGAATTTTATAACATTAGATTTTTATCAATAATAATATCAAATTTCAATTTACCACTTATTTGAAAGTTGTTGATCTTAATGGATTTCAATCTTAATATTTTTCAATCTTCCATAATGATACATCCATACAATATATTTTATTAAAGACTAGATTCCATATATTAAAACGTTCTATACAAATATTTATGTATATAATAAAAATACGCAATGGACACTAGCCTTTGTCAGTCGATTTCAGAAACTGGTATGTACATTTAGAGTATGAATGAAGTGTTATGTCCGGGTGTCGGAGGAACCCCGGGGAGTCCTCCCTAGTTTAGGTCGCGCCCGGACATTGAGAATGAGAACCGTGGAGTGTTTGTTTGCGAGAATGAGTTTTGCAATTTTTTAAATACAGGGTTAGGTAGGTAGGTAGCTTTCTGGTGTGTGTATGTTTAATCTAAGTAGGTAGGGTCAGGGCAGGACTGTCCACATTAGTAATTCGGGTAGGCGCGTTTTCGCGTGGCAGTTCTGTTTCTGTAGTTACGATTTCGAGAGTAGAAATCTTGCTGATTCAAACGGTGTATGCTGTTTGTTTCAGCTTTATTTTCGACTCCTCGAATCGCGCGACTCTTAAAGTCGCTCTCTCGCGCTCGCGGTCGTGATTAGGTCCCTTACGAAACGCTCGTCCCCCTCGAGATTCACCACGTATGCTCGACCAACAATTCGTATATTGTTGGAAGACTACGTATTGCACAAAATCTCGAGCCAAGTCTTAAGTAAGTTTCAGGTTTCGGCAGGACCGCCGAAGAAAGAAAAGACTCTATATGAGCTGAAGAGGCCCTGACAAACTGTTTCAAGAGTGGGCTACAACAAATGGCTTTTCATCTTCATCCCCGAATGAGAATGGAAAGTCATTTCTATTACTACTTTGTCACTTAACTCGTCTGTAGTTGTAGTTAGTTTGTTTTCATGGCTGGCTCACGTATGCATGTACTTTGTACATGATTGCACCATACATGCCAGCCATCCCTCCCCTGTGTTCTTTTGGCTGGCTCACGTATGCATGTACCTGGTACATGATTGCACCATACATGCCAGCCATCAGAGCAACTCGCGGTTATGATGTACATAGAGTTGCGAATATGCAATAATCGCGTTTGCTTGTAGAGTTGCGAATTCTTATTTTTCGCGTTGCCTTTTCAGGGTAGTGTTGCGACTTGACACAATTCGCGATTGTTTTCATGCAAACTTAGGTACTGAATGTTTGCTTAAAAATAGCGTTGCGACTGATTAATAAACGCGATTGCTCGTAGAGTTTCGAATTACTATTTTTCGCGTTTGCTTTTCAGGGTAGTGTCGCGAATAATCACGATTCGCGTTGCTTTTTTACTCTTTTATACATATAATGGATGCCAACCGCGTTTGCAATTTTCATATTATAAATTAGCGTTGCGATCTTGATTCATCGTGCGATTTTTTTATTAGCGTTGCGATACTTTCAATGCCTAAATTCAACCCCAACTGTAGTATTAGAAGTAGTTAGTTTGTGGCCAGTACATGTGTACGTACATGTACCATGATTTCCCTGATTAAAGTTAGAGTTGCGAATAATATACAATGTTCGCGTTTGCTTATAGAGTCGCGAATAAGTATTTATCGCGTTGATATGTCAGTGTTGCGACTAAACACGATTCGCGATTGTTTTTAATGCAAAGTTAGGAACCGGGAGTTTGCTTTAAAAATAGCGTTGCGAATTATTGATAAACGCGATTGCTATTTTTCGCGTTTGCTTTTCAGGGTAGTGTCGCGAATAATCATCATTCGCGGTTGCTTTTATTGTTACAAGTCGCGTTTTGTAATTTTTCTATTATAAATTAGCGTTGCGATTGTCGATTTATCGCGTTGTTTGCCCCGTAGTGTTGCGATATTTAAAACGTCTAACTTCATCCCCATATGTGCCACTCTATTGTAGTTTGAAGTAGCTTGAAGTAGTTAGTTTGTTTTATGCATGTATGTTGCAGTTACAACTGAAGACGCCAGCATCTGACCCAGCATTTTTGGGCAACGCGATTTGCATTAGCGTTGCGAAACATAAATATATTTCCATTAAAGATAGAGTTGCGAATATGCAATAATCGTGTTTGCACGTAGAGTTGCGAATTCCTATTTTTCGCGTTTCCTTTTCAGGGTAGTGTTGCGAATTCCATACGCGATTGGTGTTATTTTTATTTAAGAATAGCGTTGCGAATGCACTGATCGGTTTGCTCTTAGCGTTGCGAATTACTATTTTTCGCGTTGCTTTTCAGGGTAGTGTTGCGAACAATCACCATTCGCGGTTGCTTTTATGGTTGTAAATCGCGGTTGAAATTTTTATATTATAAATTAGCGTTGCGATTTTGATATATCGTGTTTTTTATAAGTAGTGTTGCGATTCATTGCCTAAAATATGGCGCTGACCACTGCTTCAAGATCACCACGACGCAGCTATACTTAAACGAAGCCTCGAATGGCTCAACTTTCTTATTAAAATTAGTGTTGCGTATTATTTGATATGGGTGCACGCGATTTAATAAATAAAGGAACCCTGTGTGGTTAATTTTTCGAATAATAAGCACCACTCGCGACTTTTGTATTTTATAAATTAGCGTTGCGACAGAAAGAATGGTCCACTCACGGGTTGTTATTTGAATTTACAAGTGGACAATTTATTCTATGTAAAATATATCTTTTCTTTTATATATTCGTTAATAGAAATACTGCTTGAAAGTACTGCTTTATGAGTATAAATCAAATGTTTCATCCTTCATAACGTATAAATATTTGTAATTTTTATCACAGGTTTGTGATGCATTTAAAAATGCTATATTTTTTATTAAATTGATCGTAGATTGAATTCGCGATTTCAATGTGCAATGTATATCACTAATTATTCATTGTTAGAGTTGTTAATTTTTACGGGATATACTGACTTTTCCGAATGCAATGTTTCTTTAAAAATAGTGAATTTTTTTATAAATATTCGGAAATCTTTGCAAAAATCAAAGTTTGTCCGTGATCTTCGTTTCAATCAATGAAAAATAAAATACTTGCATCAAAAGAGTATGCAAAATTGCAATGCAATATTTCGTATTGAGAGTTAATTTCCGCGTAGAATCGATATCTGTGTTCGTTATTGCTTTTTTTTTGTACAAATCTAAATTAGTATTCAATACAGTAAAATATAATTATTGCAATTTTTTTCGAGTTTCTTGGACATTGCTTTCTTCATCGTGTAATATTTAAAGTATATATTCTCATAAATATATCAAGAATGAAATTTAATTTACCTATATAATAAAAAGAAAATTCTTTGATTGCTCAATTTCGTAATCGTCAATTTTATTTGAGAAACGAAACAATAAATAAAATGTACGGGAACGAATAAATAAAATTTTCAATAAATTCAGTATTCATCTTAACATTGAGTCGAATTTAACTTTCCATTCAACTTCGATCACGTAATATTTATGTTTCTAAATTTTATAATATCAATTTTGCAATGATCGATGAACATGAGTCTTGACGGTACATAATTGTTCTTTTTTGTGTCCATTAATACATTTTCATTCCAGCAACTAATCCTTTGAACAAGTTCTTTTTACAGAATATATAAACATAGAAGAAGGGAATTGAAAGGGGTAAATGGGGGAGACTCCTTAAAGGTTACAAGATACAAGATTCGAATTTCATTGTTCTTAGGGAAGTACCTATCTCATACATTTCTATTTATTGTCTTAATTTATGTTTCAGGTAAACATCGTGGGATTAATAAAAACCTCAAAAAGAAAACATCCTCTCATGTTTCTTCGTTTCATATGATTTATATTTATTGTATATGACTGAATATTTTAGGAAAACATCGTGGGATTAATGAAAACACCAAGAAGAAAACATCCTCGTATTTCTTTGTTTTATGTGAATTATATTTATTGTATATGACTGAATATTTTAGGAAAACATCATTAATGAAAACACCAAGAAGAAAATATCACGTTTCTTCATGTTTCTACAAATTGCGTTAGAATTAAGTATAAATGTATATAGATTATAAGATAAATATGCGAATTACGGCGCCTATGTTAAGTACCACCAAAACCCAAATCCACATTTAAATAAGAATGATTAATATTAAGATACATATAAGTATTCCTCAAGACACATTGCTTCGTTCTTCAGTGTCTTATTAGACACTATCGAGATACAATGTCGATTGGAGTGGAAAGAATTGATATTAAATCATCATATTACACATATACACAACAATCACATATCGATATCACATATTACAATTGCACATTGCTTCGTTCTTCAGTGTCTTATTAGACACTATCGAAATACAACGTCGATTAGAGTGGAAATAATTGATATTAAATCACATATTGGTATTTTAATATCATTTGGTCGTTAGGGTTCGTACGTGCAGTTGCACATTTTTATTTCCTTTTTGGAAAACATGTCATCTCGCTTGTATCCACATTTTGTTAGATCGGTGGTCTGTTTATCAGAATTTTCTTCTGAGCACTGTTAGTTTGTTGTTAGTTTCTCTCAATGATCGAATTTCGATCGTTTTTCTCTTAGGAGAAAATTCCCAAAGGTGTTAGGATTCCTCGCCAAAGGAGGGTGGTTGGGGCGAGGCTGGGGTGGGTCTCCATTCGCAGCAACCTCCGCGCGGTGAGACCTGGGGATTATTATTTGGTATGTAATTAATTTTTTGTTACTGTATAATATAATTATTTAATAGTTAATTACATAGCAAATAATATGAGCTAATGGCTGCGATCTTCTAATAGTTTCACACACGTTCTTCAGAAACTATCCCATTTGTCGTAACAGTCGTAAAAATATTTCATTGTGTGCCAAGTTCCCACAAAAATTCAGATACATTCGTCCAATACAGATCGATTTAGGTTTCACTTTCAAATAAGTAACTGCTCTCGGTATACTTCGTTTTATTTCTCATCGTGAGCGACGTTAAATTCTTATTTCGTACTAAATCAATAACGTTGAAATGACAAGGAAGTTTTCTACAGTCCCCAGAGTCTTTGAACAAACGGTTCCATCGAACACGTGCACCTGCATTTCTATTAAAAATAAGTTGCAACTATTTGTACCCTGAGTTTCCAATGCAAGAAAGTATATGTTAATTTAAAAATAGTTTGATACTTTCTTGTTAGCGTATTAGTTAAATAAGAGATTTAGATAAAGTTAGATAAATTTACCACTTCCTCTTGTGTTTATTTTTAAATCTGTCGGTAACGTTGCGAGTGACACGAAAATGGTAATGGGGCTCTAGAGCCCCAGAAAAATGGGCCGAAAAAATATATTGTGTGAAAAGTCTACTCGTATACCTCGTCTGTTGGTAACATTGCGAGTGACATCGAAATGATAATGGGGTCTGTTTTACCATCTAACAGTAATATTTATTTCACCGTTTGCCGGCAATATAGAAAAATTAAATTTATTTACCAACTGGGAGTTCTTTTTTGTATTTCTTTAAATTCATTACGATATCTTAATATTTAGTCGAAGTTTTATCAAACTTAAATAATTGTCTTCCTGTTAAAGAAATACAGTACATAATAATGTATAGGAATATTCTCAAGATTTGTAGCTGTTATATGCAAATATAAGGAAGTGTTTGAACATGTGGTTCCGTGGTGTAGCGGTTATCACGTCTGCTTTACACGCAGAAGGTCGCCAGTTCGATCCCGGCCGGAACCATGTTTATTTTTTGACATTTTTATTTCACAATTAAATGGTATACATTTTAAGGAAATAGAGCAATTTCGAGTAACAAAGAAAATTAAATATAATTAACTACATGTAATTGGATTTATACAAGCAATCAATAACGGGATTACATTCAGAATAACTTCCCCATATTCTTATTTATCTCATATATTTCGTATTTCAAAAAGTATTATCGATCCAGCTAGTTTTAATTTTCTTAAACTTTACAAAAGTGCTGTTGGATGACCAATACGACCATACAAACACCACTCAGTCACATCACAAACAATACTCATCCAAACATCCTAATCACGATTTCTAATCCTTACTCATCCCGAACCTCGCACCCTTCCTGAGTCACACTGCCCCTTGATCATCGTCTCTATCTCTATTTATCTCCAGCAATAGCATATAAAAGCTTGCAATATCGAAGAATGGTCAGAAATAGTACTAGTAATCTAGTACTAGTGTTGTCAATTTTACTGGAATCCAACAGTGCATCTGAAACTGTGGAGACGTTTCAGAGTGTTCATTAATTATATTTCTCCGCAATAACGAGCACTATCAAATACAAACGACACTCGAGGAAATTATTTACACATATGGCGGTCTAAGTCGCTCTTATTGAAGAAACCTATCGATTCTTAAACGCTTACTTTCGGGCGACCCGATAAATCAAACGCCATACCGTCCGCGAAATGAGACGAACGATACGTTACGAGACAGACGGAAAGAAATCGACGACTCGTGCGACAGGAAGTCGAAATTGATATTCGGTTCGCGCTCTCGCATTTGTCTTGTCCCAGCTTTTCGACGACTCGGTGCCGCGAACGCGCCGAAACGCTTCTTTCGCTTCTCCATTCACCGTTTCCGCGCCGGTCATCTGGCAACCCACCTGCACCAGCCAACTGTTTCGTTTCTTCGGCGTCGCGTAACGAGAGCAAGTCCGGTTTTTAGCCGAGCCACGGCCATTCAACGTTCCTTTTTCAGGCGGTACTTTATACCGTGACAAGACAGAGAGCACCGGGAGCATCGATGTGTCTTTGAACGACCAACCGATCGTCCTTTTTCCTCCTGGCTGATCCTGCTTTTCTTTTTTCGGCCACCGAACGACCGGAGGATTCGATTTTATCCCGATGGTTTAACCTATTGGAATTGTAGAGGGCTGTATGATCGAATTAACCCCCTAACGTACGATTTAATGTAATTTTTCAATCGTATACTATTTCATTTTGTTCAAATTTGTGAGTACAATGGCCAAAAAGAATTTGTTTTACGAACACTTCGTGAATGAAAAAATGTGGTGATTTTTATATGTAAGACTTGATGATGAGTAGAGTCAGACTCGCCATTGTACGGCATAGGGTTAAACAAGAATATTTCACTGTAGAATATTTAGTCTTTATTCGAAACGCGAAACCCTAGCGATGAACTCTTCTCTTTGTATATTAAACCCTGGGAAAAATTTTAATGGGAGATTCTGGGAGCCAAAATAAGACGAAAATCAAGAATACCAATTTGTTGATCGAGGCTTCGTTAAAAAGTTATTAACGAAGCCTCGATCAACAAATTGGTATTCTTGATTTTCGTCTTATTTTGGCTCCTAGAATCTCCCATTAAAATTTTTCCCAGGGGTGGCCGAACACCCTGTGTAAGATCCACCCTGACACGAGTTTTTCGTCGTCGAGCCAGAGCGAAAACATTCGAGTCTGAAGGATCGGAATGGATCTAACTCACTTGTTAGTAATTACACGACCGAGGACGGAATTGGGTCGAGCGTCGTGAGAATACTTTAGGGCGTCTTCAAAGTCTAGTGTTCTTGCGCAGCCCCTATCTTTTTACGAGACGTACGTTGATTCCCGGGTCTTTCGCTTCCGCGACTCGCTTTGTTCCACCTTGTTTTCGTGCATCGCGCGACAGAATTTCGAATGATTCTAATTTGAGTTTTTAAATTTAAATTAGTTTTTTTTCTCGCTACTTTTCCTTCGTTCGTCAGATCCAAAAACGATAAATTTGTTCCCATCGCTGACGAGTGACCTTAGGGGGGGAAATTCACGTAAAATGGTGAAACGAAAAGTGATTTTGATAATTTTTTTATTGCATAAGGGTTTGATGAAACTTTTTCGCCACTTTATACGTATATTTTTTAACATTTCAAGATACAGATATATTTTTTTCGTTACGTTTCATCGACTTTTGATGAAATAATAAATGTTATTCCTTATAGCATTGCTTTCCTTTGATCCAGAATAAAAAATCGAACTGCATTTTGTTCATAATAGTACTACACGTTGAATGAACTAATATCATTCGTAAAAATAATTATTTAAACTATGTTTATTGCATAATTAAATTAGAAATTTATTGCAAGAATCACTTTTTTGTGTGCAGATCCGTGTATCTTCGACAATTTTGCATTTTTTAAGGAGGATTTTAGTTCATACGACGCGCTGTACTATTACGAAACAAAATGTCGTTCGATTTGTATCAAACATTTATGTAATCCTTCATTAATTCATTATTTTTTAAATGCTTTGAAGGACAGTTGATTTCCATTTATGAATTTGGTAAAAATCAACAATCAGTGAAATAATTCAGTTGTTGAACTAAGAGTCCAGAATTAAAAAATAAACGAGAAGACCTTCTGTCTAATTTAATTTCGACACTCGGTTTATTCTATTTTCACTACATAAAATTTTTGATCTATATGTTTTACACAAGTTAATTATCCGTTTGGACATTGCAAGAGTACGTGTTTCTAGAGTGCTTCATTTTATCTTATCAAACTAGTTTATCGTTAAATCGAATTCTTGAGTCGACGGATTTTTCGTTTTATAGCAGATAAGAATATCTGACTTGGTCTAACAACTTGTAAAACAAACTATTAATAAGAGTCTAGTAGTTTTCGGTATCGAGCATGTAAAATGATATTGATGAATATAACAATTGAAAAGATTTACAGTTCTTCTTTGGCTCCTTCTTAGAATTTTGATTTTACGAAATAAGAAAATTTGATGGTTACAGTTCCTTACTTCAGAAATGATCGATTCTTCGTTTGAAAGTATACAGGGTATTCGGCCACCCCTGGGAACAATTTTAGTAACAGATTCTAGAGGCCAAAATAAGACGAAAATCAGGAATATCAATTTGTTGATTGAGGCTTCGTTAAAAAGTTTTTAAAAAATTTCAAATCGCCTGGGAAAATTATTTTTAGTTGCAGGGGTCAATTACAATCATTTTTGGTCATTAGATATACCCCCGAATTCCTACCCACTTTCTAGAAAAAAATTCGAGTAGGTTTTAAATTTTTCGACAAAATTAAAAAATTTCGAATCGTCCTAAAAAAATTATTTTTAGTTGCAGGGGTCAATTACAATCATTTTTGGTCATTAAATATACCCTCGAAATCCTACGCAATTTCGAGAAAAAAATTCTTTACCGAAAATATAATTTTTGGCCAGAAATACTTCCCTGAAATTTCATGCGAATCTTTAAAATGTCATAACTCCTGAACGGATTGGACGATTTTAATGTTTAAAAAAGCAAACTACGCGTATTTTAATAGAGAATATGTAGAAATTCTAACAAAATTGAAAAAGTTGTTGCTTGACATCGTAAAATGAGAAAAACCCCATAAAATTGGTCCAATTTTCAAACAGCCATAATTCCTACAATAGGGAATATATCTCAATGAAACTTTTTTCTGAAGTAAAGCTTGTGGGTACCTACAAAAAAGTATTAAACAACTTTTCCGTAGGACATCAAATAAAATTACTAAAAATGAAAAACGAATTTTTAAGAAAAATCGACAGGGTGTAGGTGCCTAAATTTTTCGACGAAAAAAAAAAATTTCAAATTGGTCTGAAAAAATTATTTTTAGCTGAGGGGATCAATTACAATAATTTTTGGCGAATAGACGTACTCCCAAAATCGTAACCACTTTCGAGAAAAAAATTTGAGTAGGTATTGAAATTTTTCGAGGAAATTGAAACATTTCAAATCATTCTAAAAAAATTATTTTTAGTTGCAAGTGTCAATTACAATCATTTTTGGTGATTACATATACCCTCGAATTCCTACCTACTTCCTAGAAAAAAATTCAAGTATGTTTGAAATTTTTCGACAAAATTAAAAAATTTCGAATCGTCCTAAAAAAATTATTTTTAGTTGCAGGGGTAAATTATAATCATTTTTGGTCAATAGATATACCCTCGAAATCCTACGCGTTTCCGAGAAAAAAATTCTTTACCGAAATTATAATTTCTATCCAGAAATGTTAGCTCAAAATTTCATGCGAATCTTTAAAACGTCATAACTCCTGAACGGATTGGACGATTTTAATGTTTAAAAAAGCAAACTACGCGTATTTTGATGGAGAATATGTACAAATCGCAGAAATATTCAAAAAGTTGCTCCTTGACTCCGCAAAATAAGAAAAACCCCATAAAAATGGTCCAATTTTCAAACAGCCATAACTCCTACAATTGTGAATATATTTCAATGAAACTTTTTTCTGAAGTAAAGCTTGTGGGTACCTACAAAAAAGTATTAGACAACTTTTCTATAGAGCGTCAAACAAAATTACTAAAACTCGAAAACGAATTTTCAAGAAAAATCGACAGGGGGTAGGTGCCTAAATTATTCGGCGGAATAAAAAAATTTCAAATCGTTCTGAAAAAATTATTTTTAGTTGCAGGGGCCAATTATAATCATTTTTGGTCGATAGACATCCCCCTGAAATCCTACGTACTTTCGAAAAAAAAATTCTTTACGTAAAATATACTGTGTGGCCGGAAATGTTTCCATAACTTTTTGACGAAGCCTCAATCAACAAATTGGTATCCTCGATTTTCTTCTTATTTTGGCGTCTAAAATCTCCCATCCTATATAAGAATATCTTGGTCCAACTCATAAATCAAACTAATAATAAGAATCCAGTAGTTTTCGATATCGAGCATCGTGTATATTATTGACGACCACAAAAATTGAAAAGATTTACAGTTTAACCTGACCTGTCGTTCTTGTTTGACTCCTTGCTAGAATTTCGATTTTACGGAACGAGAAAATTTGATGGTTACAGTTTCTTGCTTCGAATATGATCGATTCGTTGCAACTAAGCCCCAATAAAGGATTAGGTAACAACCCGAATCGAGCGATTGGAATTTATCATGCATCCGTGTTCCCTCGTAGCTGCAGGTGGCCCATTCAGGATGCGGGATGATTGGCCAGAAGTAGTCGCTCATGAATAAGACGCAAGGACCTTTACCTCCCGCGTGGAACGATCAGTTTCAATGACGGGCTCGTCCGGGCCGATCCGCTCGGTTTCCACCGGGTCTTTCGTGTGTCCTGCGGGCACTACCTGTCCGTGAAATCTCGAGAAACCAGTCTCACGGTTGTTAATATTTCCAGCCAACGGCGGCGTCCACCTGCGGCTTCTTTTCCACCGTCCTTCGATCTTAGGGCCGCTTAAATTCACCCTAATCTGGAATCGTATCTCGAGCAACGATTAGATTAGATTCAATGGCTACCCCAGGGTGGTATCGAACGTTTGATCGCTGAATAAAATTGCCAAATATCGTTAATGCACCGTTTGTGTAATTAGCAAAATTAGGTGTCAAACAAACCAGTTGTCGTCACTTTCAACGGGGATACAATTTCCTTTTCTTCTTACCAAAAGCTTGGGAACCTTTCTACTAAACAATTTGACACTTTCTGCCTAGGTACAGTGGGCTATTCGAGTCGAAAAGTTGGTCAAAAGGCAATTTCGAATATGTTATCGAACCTGTGTTTCTGAAAGTTAAATATTCGAGGAACAATATATTAATATTTTTTGTAAAGCATGGTTCGTTTATTAGCGAAATTGTGTAACAGTTCTGCATCGTGCAAACTATTTATATAGGTCTACACCTTTCAATATTTTTTCTTGTAACTTTAATTTTTATTTATCAGGCTGTAAACACTTTTATTCGTTAGGCTAACACGGTACAAATAAGAGTATAACAACTACAAAATTAAGTCATTCACAATAGTAACATTTGTTTCTGAGACGTTCGATCGAACATGTATTTCACAAGTTTGAGGCCAGTTTTTCATCCAGATACGAATTTCAGGCCAACAAACAAAGGAATGCACAGTCTATTATTCAACACACTAACACGATATAAATAAGAGTATAACAACTACAAAATTAAGTCATTCACAATAGTAACATTTGTTTCTGAGACGTTCGATCGAACATGTATTTCACAAGTTCGAGGCCAGTTTTTCATCCAGATACGAATTTCAGGCCAACAAACAAAGGAACAAGCGGTCTATTATTTTTTACTATTCCAGAAGCATGACATGTTCCATCGAAATCACTGATAGTTAATAAAAAAGTTTCCTTTTCAACGTAAAACACTCGATTCGTAGCATTTTTCTAATTCCTGGCTATTATTAAAGTCCTGAAACGCGCGTCCATCACGAAGAAGGATGCGACGCGAAAGCGACGAAGGAACGCGAAAGTTTCGCGCGGACAAGGCAAGGAACGGGTTTAAAAAGTTGGCGCGAAAGGGACGATAAATTTCTCCCCGGGATTGATTAACGTTAATAGTTATCTAGCATTTTCTTAAGCGCCGCATAAAAGGGAGCGTTCTTGGAGTTAATTAAAAGCAATAGTTTCAAGCCTCGGTTACTTTATCCTGTCCATGTTTGGACACGTTCGAGTTTCATTCTCAACGAAACGGAAGATTCAGTGTGTTCAATTTTTACAGTAAACTAGCAATCGACACTTTCACTTTGGTTCGTTAATTATCTGTTTTACTTTTAATTAACAAAGAAAAATATACTGGTCTTTTGTACTGTATGAAATGTTGTATCTTATGTTATTGGCACTAACGTTACTTTGATATTATAAAACTGTACAGAAATATTATTATTTCACACGAGGAATATTATTCAGTAATAATTAGACTACGGATCTTTACAAATTCATGTTTTTATTAATAGAATTAATGAAATGGGAGCTTTCTAGAGGGTTCTTTCAACCCCTAAATATAATTCGTATTAAATAATTCATATTTTACTTTAAGTGTTTTTTATATTTTTAAAAATTAAAATTTTCCATGAACGCATAAACATCATAATATTATAGAATTTTTTATTATAGTTTAAGGTGGTGGTTGCCAAAAAATGTATGGATAACTGGGACATTTGCCTTTCGTCTTATTAATAAATCCGTTTCGGACAGAAAGAAATTCAAACGTCGTATCGTGGACCGTGTAGCATGACTCGCATGAATCATCGTGGAATTATGAATATTCAATGACGTTGGGGCTCCATTATACCGCGTATCGTTTTCATGCTATCGATGGGACCACGATTAACGGAACCAACGATTTCTTAGCGAGAAGTAGGGGGTGGTCATTCCACGTCAAATTGATCAAGGATCTTGTGTTGTATTTCGCGTAAAATTTGTGTTTTCACTTATCATTTTGCTGGTTTAGTATTTTATTGATACCAGAATTACAATTGTAATGTATTTATTTGTACCAAAGAAATTAAAACGATATACATGAATTAAATAGAAATTAAAACGAATAAAAATGAAGTCGAGTCAATTTTTTACAAGTTTCATTCTGTAGCTACTTTTGTACTTCTATTGTACAGTCGCTCTCACGAGGGGACGAAGAAACAAAATTTCACGACTGTGAAATTCTTTAATTAAAAGTAGAACTATCGACCATAATAGTGTATTTATTTGTTCCAAAGAAATTAAAACGATAGTATAATGCAATGGAAATGTTTATTCATTCTCTCATAGAAAATTAGAGTGAATTTTCGAAAATTCAATCGAGTCAATTTGTTACAATCTTTATTATAAATTACAAATGTACGAAATCTTACTCAGTTTCGAAATAAAAATTCAATAAGTGGGGCAAATTCGACGAAATTAAAAAATTTCAAATCATACTAAAAAAATTATATTTAGTTACAGGGGTCAATTGCAAGCATTTTTGGTGAATAGACATATCCCTGAATTCCTACACATTTTCGAGAAAAAAATTCGAGTAGGCGTGAAAGTTTTAGACAAAATTAAAAAATTTCAAATCGTTTTGGAAAAATTATATACGATTGCGGGAGTCAATTACAGTCATTTTTGGTGAATAGACATACCCTCGAAATCTTGCGCATTTTCGAGTAAAAAATTCATTACTGGCGCAACTTTTAAAGTTAATAACTTTTTAACGAAGCCACCATCAACAAATTGATATTCTCGATTTTCGTCTTATTTTGGCCTTTAGAATCTCCCATTAAAATTTTTCCCAAGGGTGGCCAAAAACCCTGTATATGTTGACATTAGCGTGTGACCAAACCATCCAATTCGAAACGAGTCACTTGATTAATAATTAAATCAAACGAATTAGAAACCGTCTAAAATAGTTACTGAGATCGACTAGCGTTGCATTTGAATTTTCTTGAAAAATTCTTGATCGATTTGACAGTGGAACGTAAGCGATTGGTGGAGAAGGATGCGCGGATGAATCACTTTGGCGCGCGGAGAAAAGGGCGAGAAGGGACGTCGGATTGTCGCGGGGACGAAAGGTTCTGGAAGGAAGGTTGGCATCAACGTAACCGGTGCAAAGGCGATGCACCGCAGTTGCAGCAGCGGCTGCACGAAGGAAAAATCGATGCATCGCCTGCGATTGTGGCCGAGCGCCGCCGAGCCGAAGTCGGCTCAGCTGGGTCGAATACGAGGGACCAGCGTGTAAGGGTTGAGGCAGTAAATGAGCTAAATTCTCATCTAGATAAACGATATAAAAGATAAACAACTATCATTCGACTTGTATGGATAATCGATCGAGGGTGACAGAACTTTGAATTAAAATGAAACAAAAATTATGAAGATTACCTGGTGCTCATTGTTTAATGTACCTTCGATGACATTATACGTGGAATGAAATATTATTTCACACGTTGACTGCCAGATCAAACCCCTCAAATTAAAAGGGATATTAAATTTTGTTTTTAGACAATTGGAGACTAGTATACCCATCATTTGTTATTGAATTTATTTTCACAGACTCGTTAAAATTCAAGGACCCTACCTAGCTTTGTTTTCTTTGACATCTAAGCTTCAGAATTAATTTTTTTAATTCCTCGATGAAAAGTCGCGTCACCCATATGTGGGTGACGTGGCAGTCAATGTGTCGAACGACCATCGTGATCGTATTTTTCGTGACTCTTGCTGTGTCTCGACAGTGACACGGATGGGTGTTTGCTTCAAGTTTCGAGCGAGTTCGAGTGAGACGATGGTCTCGAAAGAGCCGAATAATTCGGCACGATTGCATCTCGAAAAGTGGAAAGTTCGAAATGACGAGCCACGACGTCGATTTCGTGGATATCTCGACGATGCTTCGGAACTTTCTTCGCCGGAGATATCTGGGACGCGTCTTGATTGTTCTTCGATTTGAAATTTTATGCGAGAATATGCACAGTTTCTTGGAGATTGCAACCCTTTAGAAGTTTAGTCTCGAGTGTATGAGCACGCATTTATAACATCCCTTGGCACTGACAGTGGTATAACTAGAAAATTAAATTTTACATTTAAAAGTTCGTATTTTTGAAGAACTGTATAGGTACCGTGACATTTGATAAAATTAGCGAAACAATCTTGATTTAGGAAAGAACTGCTCCAGAGTATGACAATTCAATTATCATTTAACATTGTATTCGCCTCGTGGCTCGCAGGATTTCATTTAAATTCGTTAAAGCGAAAGAATAAAACGCAAAGTGGCGTTCTTCATTATCTGCTTTGAAACACACGCGAAACGGGCCTTTGAAAGGAGAGGGTGCCTTTTGTTTATTTCAGCTATTGTATTAATTTTTAACATAGACAGATAACGAGTAATTGTCGTATTCAGATCTTCATCTAAATAAGTAAAAAAAGCTATTATATTTTCGCTGAATGGAGTTACTTAAACAAATTGTACGCCTTTCGACGAAACTTCGACTTATCGTTTAAAATTAAAAATATTAAGCTACTTCGGAGCAATCGACGTAATCATTTTACACGTAATTACAATGAAAAAATTTTGCAGTTAGAAATAGAACGAAATATCAGAGGCAACCTTTAGCAGCGATCGGTGCAAGGGAAATAGAAAACTCTCGTGGGAGGTGCAAATGTCAAGGGATATTCCTATAGTTTCTCGGCGATGTCACCGTTAGGGGGTTCGTTTAGTATTAATATTCGGTCCGGGTCAAGTAGCAATTACATTTTCCCATAATACGTACATTGATAACGCTCTTAATGCACGCACGGTTTCCATTTCGTTATTCTTTCGTAACGGTTAGTTCGTAATAGCTATTTTTAATCATCGAATCGTGGGAGAGTGCAGCCAAAAAGTAAAGAAGCACCTAAAAACTTATAATATCGTCAACGTCCGGACTATCGTCGGTCGAGTACATCAATGTTTTGATGGAGTGGCTAGTTACGCTCCAATTCTGCTACGAATTAACTATCTTTTAATCCGATTAGCGAACACCAGATTGTGTAATGCCAGTTGAGCTCATCCTCTCCGTTGTCCCGAGCTTTTTATGCCCTGGTTACAGGATGCAGATGAAATCCCACAGTTTCGCGTACACGTGTTTTACGGTCTTATTTCTCTCTGAATTTTAGCACGAACGTTTCTCTATCGCGTCATGTTTTAAGTAGATGAAGGACGCCTTCATTATACATTACCACTAACGTTACTTTGATAATATTATCAAACCATACAGAAATATTATTATTTCACAGAATGAGTATTATTTAATAATAATTAGACTGCGGATCTTTAGGCAAATTCATGTTTTTATTAATAGAATTAATGAAGTAGGAGTTTTATAGAAAGTTGTCTCAACATTCAAATATAATAATTTGTATCTTATTTTAAGTATTTCTTATATTTTTTGTATATCAAGTGCATTGGGTGGTTTTTTTGGAAATTAAAGTTTCCCATAAATGTGTAAACATCCGCTGTCTAATAACAATTCTTCTGATTGATAAGTTTGTATAATCTGATTATGTTATCGAAGTAGTGTTCGCAGCTATTGCATTACAGAACATTCTTTATTAATTTATGTTTCATTTATTGATGATTGATGGAATCTTGATTACTGAGGTTGTTGCAATAATCAACCCAGTGAGAAACAATCCCCATAGCGTATCTCTACTACGTGTAGCTCATGCGTAGCGTCTCTAAGCTTACTTGTTGCTTAGCAATTATCCCCTCTAATCGTAGACACTATACCATGGATTAGTGTACGAATTTAAACTTTTTGGAGTAGTCATAGCAGACCAAATGTTGGGACGATCCACTACACGTAGACAAATTAACGATCGTTGGTTTTTTTCTACGATGTACTCCATATTCCTGTTTTTGATGCCTTCTTTATGTACAGGGTGTTCGGTCACCCCTGGGAATAATGTTAATGGGAGATGCTAGAGGCCAAAAGAAAACGAAAATCAAGAATATCAATTTGTTGATTGAGGCTTTGTTAAAAAGTTATTAACGTTTAAAGTTCCGCCCGTACTGAATTTTTTCCTTGAAAATGCGTAGGATTTCGCGGGTATGTGTAATGACCAAAAATTATTGCAATCGACTCCTGCAACCGAAAATAATTTTTTTAAAATGATTTGAAAAAATTTTTTTTCACCGAAAAATTTAGGCACCTACCCCCTGTCGATTTTTCTTAAAAATTCGTTTTTTATTTTTAATAATTTTGTTTGATGTCCTACGAAAATTTTGTCTAATACTTTTTTGTAGGTACCCATGAGCTCTACTTTAGAAAAAAGTTTCATTGAAATATATTCACTATCGTAGGAGTTATGGCTGTTTGAAAATTGGACCATTTTTATGGGGTTTTTCTCATTTTGCGGGGTCAAGGACCAACTTTTCGAATATTTTTGCGATTTGTACATATTCTACATTAAAATACGCGTAGTTTGCTTTTTTAAACATTAAAATCGTCCAATTCGTTCAGAAGTTATGACGTTTTAAAGATACACATGAAATTTCGGCATAACAATTCTGGCCAGAAATAATATTTTCGGTGAGGAATTTTTTCCTTGAAAATGCGTAGGATTTCGCGGGTATGTGTAATGACCAAAAATTATTGCAATCGACTCCTGCAACCGAAAATAATTTTTTTAAAATGATTTGAAAAAATTTTTTTTCACCGAAAAATTTAGGCACCTACCCCCTGTCGATTTTTCTTAAAAATTCGTTTTTTATTTTTAATAATTTTGTTTGACGTCCTACGAAAATTTTGTCTAATACTTTTTTGTAGGTACCCATGAGCTCTACTTTAGAAAAAAGTTTCATTGAAATATATTCACTATCGTAGGAGTTATGGCTGTTTGAAAATTGGACCATTTTTATGGGGTTTTTCTCATTTTGCGGGGTCAAGGACCAACTTTTCGAATATTTTTAGAATTTCTACATATTCTACATTAAAATACGCGTAGTTTGCTTTTTTAAACATTAAAATCGTCCAATTCGTTCAGAAGTTATGACGTTTTAAAGATACACATGAAATTTCGGCATAACAATTCTGGCCAGAAATAATATTTTCGGTGAGGAATTTTTTTCTCAAAAATGGTTAGGATTTCGAGGGTATGTCTGTGGACCAAAAATGATTGTAATTGATCCCCGTAACTAAAAATAATTTTTTTAGAACGATTTGAAATTTTTTAATTTTGTCGAAAAATTTAACACCTTCTCGAATTTTTTTCTCGAAACTGGGTAAGATTTCGGGGGTATATCTATTCATCAAAAATTATTACAATCGACCCCTGCAACCGAAAATAATTTTTCCAGAACGATTTGAAACTTTTCAATTTCGCCGAAAAATTTAGGCACCTACTCCCTGTCGATTTTTCTTAAAAATTCGTTTTTAATTTTTAATAATTTTGTTTGACGCCTTACAGAAAAATTGTCTAATACTTTTTTGTAGGTATCCATGAACACTACTTCGGAAAAAAGTTTCATTGAAATATATTCACTATTGTAGGAGTCATAGCTGTTTGAAAATTGGATCATTTTTATGGGATTTTTCTCATTTTGCGAGGTCAAGGACCAACTTTTCAAATATTTTTGCAATTTTTACCTATTCTCCACCAAAATACACGTTGTTTGCTTTTTTAAACATTAAAATCGGCCAATCCGTTCAGGAGTTATGACATTTTAAAGATTTGCATGAAATTTCAGGGAAGCATTTCTGGTCTCACATTAGATTTTCGGTAAACAATTTTTTTCTCAAAAATGCGTAGGATTTCGGGGGTATGTATAATGACCAAAAATGATTGTAATTCCCCCCTGTAACTAAATACAATTTTTTTTAGTATGATCTGAAATTTTTTAATTTCGTCTAAAAATTTCAGTACCTACTTGAATTTTTTTCTCGAAAGTGGATAAGATTTCGGAGGTATGTGTATTCACCAAAAATGATTGTAATTGACCCCCGCTACCGAAAATAATTTTTCCAGAACGATTTGAAATTTTTGAATTTAATTGTTAATAATTTTTTAACGAAGCGTCCATCAACAAATTAGTATTCTTGATTTTCGTCTTATTTCGACCTCTAGAATCCTCCATTAAAATTTTTCCCAGGGGTGTCCGAACACCCTGTATATCGATAATTAGTAATCGAAAGTATGTTAGAGACAAATCACAATATTCAATATTTTCTATAGCTATGAGATACAAATGAAAAGAAAAGAAAGTTAATTTATTATACGTGTCGCACTGATTCTGTTAGAAAAGGCAAAAACTCCTGTCAGAACTGTCAATGATCAGTTATTATAGTAAGGAGAAAATTCTTGTTCTAAGAATTGCCTTTCAGCAAAAGTAAAATACTTTATAACAATCTCAACTACAACTTTCGTTATATGGGTATTCGGTACCCTCGATTATTAATACTTTCATGGAAGTAAATACTATAACATTCATTTTTATTGTGATGCAAAATGACACGGATCTTTATGCATTTATAGGAAATTTAAATTTTTAAGAAACTATAGAATGCACTTAATATGCAAAAATATAAGAAATACTTAAAGTAAGATACGAATTATTATATTTGTGGGGTCGAGACACCCCTCTACGAAGCTTCCATTTCATTAATTTTATTAATAAAAATATTAATTTGCATAAAGATTCGCAATCTAGCTGTAACATTCAAATTTATAAGCCATATTATCATGCATTCAATTCTTATATAGTTTTTATTCGTTCATATGAAACCTTTACCACAGCAAAAATAATAAAAGAGTTTCAAATGAATATCCCGAAATAAAGAGCAGTTAGTTTCAAGCATTATGCATATTACATTTTCTACATTTGTATATCTTCTGTAACTTTGTCATTTTTGCGAATTTTACTTTAATATTTTAGGTCATTCTAAAACCCCCAAGCATCGAACAGAGATAAAAAAAAAAATTTCAATTTTTTCAATTCGTTACAATGGTTTCCCCCCTTAAGTAGGCCAAGAAATAACAAGCAATAGGCAGACAAAGCGTCACTATAATTATTCTCAAAATAAACTTCAAACGTGATTTGCAAATAGGAAATTTCAATATCGTTGTCTATAAACATCCGCTTGCATCGATTTATACCTTTCATACAGAATAACCGTATTGTTGCTCATACCACCAATTGAACAGATAAAAAAAAAAAATTTCACGTTGGTTTCGCCCCTTGAATAGTTCGAAAAATTAGTTTCATCATTCGTACATAAACGAGGCCCCCGGAGGCTGCAGTGCCCTCTAATCCGTGCCCGCTACCGCGCAGTACGAGGGTTACCTGTATAATTCGATTGATTATCAGCGAAGTGGCCCGTGGCGCTCGGTATCGGTTGTACCTTGAGCCGTGCCTGGTCGGAAGGGGAAGTTTGTGGGGAGTAGGAGCAGGGTGGGGGAAACGAGGAGCCCGGCGAGCAGCCGGGAAGGAGTACCGCGTGTCTGCCATCTCTGTCTTTGGTTCAGTTCGAGTTCGGCGCGCAGCCGGTTCGTGTCCGTGTGTTTCGCGCGCGACTTCCGCCTGATCGCTCGTTTCTTCTCCGCGGCGACTGGCGTCGATACTTCGTCACCAGTGTTTTCTCGTCGACTTCTGCCCCGGAACGCGGTCACCAGGTCGTGCTTCCCCCGATAACGTTAGTATCGAGCATCGATTCGTAGCTATTCTGTTCCTCGACGAGCTTTGGCCGATCCAGCGTGTGGCCCTTCGCCGGAAGAATAGAGTCTTTCGACGATTCCGTTGCGTTACGAATGCTCGGCCCGCGTTGCACGCCGTCGACGGGACGGTGATTCATCGCAAATATCGAACAGAGGGGTTGTTTCGCCACGTTTACGCGCGAATCGCGTTTCGACTTTTCCCAATGCACCGTAGCTTCGCCGTGTTGCGAGATCAGTCGCAAACGTGAACATTGCGACGTAGATTGCTCCGAAATATCGACCGTTCGACGCGTTCGTGCGACGACAGTGGATCTGGCGTCTTTGAGAAACGTCAAGACGGACGCGATCTCGTGGGACGTGTTTCCGTTCGGGGGTTTGCTACGTTCGCGCGTCTTCTTCTTGTTGCCAGCTTTGACAGTTTAGAAACGTGTTTACATATCTTTACATAATACGCGTCCATTTTTAACACGAGTTCTCGGGCGAAACTAGAAGTTTAGATCATTGTTAATGTCGTAAGTCTTCGGAGAATATTCGTTCAGCAACTTTGGGTTAATTATTGCTTTCATTATCACGGTAATTTATTGTTTGGGACGAACGATCAATCAGGGAGACTAGGTAGCGCTCACGCTGACAACATTGACAGCTAATTAATCAGTGACATACGAATCTTGTGAACATGCAACGTCGGACGTTTACCGAGATGCGTCCACGAAAACAGCCGTTATTTGACAACAGAATTCTTAACGAGCTTTCTTGTATACGGACACTGCGATCTATAATTGCTTAGTTCTTTTTTATCGTCGGTGAACAATAAAATCGTTTCTGTTTTCTCGAAAAAGGGAAATAAGATTTTCGTCGAGTCGACTGTTTTCCAGTTGATTAGCTTTGTTCGATGATTCCGATTATGTCGAGACGGTGATTGTTCATTGATAAGAGGACAATGAAGAGCTGACTCAATCTACTTGATATTAACGTTCCTTGCCTTTTGCTCGACATCTTTTGTACCTTTCTTCTTTAAAACGGAGTACGATCGCGGAACGTTCACCTGTACTGACGCGCGAAAGAGCTTATTACGCGTTAACGGATCGCAGAAACGCTAGAGGTTCTCCGTCGAAACTTTTCATATCGTCGGTCTCGAGGGGCAACTTTCGCGCATCGATAACGAAACGTCGATAACTCAACCGTTGTTCGAAAGACTTTTATTCTTCCGTCGATGCTTCAGATCGTTTCCGATTCTGTTCCAAATAAAATCTCTCGCAGCAACCAAGCGTTTGACGATAATCTAAATGGTGGATGTTGAATAAAACTGGAGCCTACGAATCGTGCTCGCGACTACGAATCTCTCGATTCTTTTTTCAAGGGACAGCGAAGGTTCGCGCGCGAACGAGCGAGCCAATCCCGTGGAGTCCCTCGATCGTTTCGAAACGAGTTCTTCGCGAGTGTCGGTCGATCGAGTGTCGACCTGGCTGAGGAATAGCGAATAATCGTCGCGAAGTAACAGAGAACAGTGGACGATCATGGTGTGACTCGGGTAGCTAAAGAGATCTTTCGGAAAGATCGACGAGGTTGACCGGTGGTTGTGTGGTGATTGGTTTTGGTGGTGGTGGTTGATACGCTCCTGGGAGTCGGAAGCCCGTTGGCACCTGGGCCTCGTTTACATCGGTTTACTCATGTTGGGAGTTTTGAAGCGGCGCTGGAAGCCATCGAAAAGGTGAGCCCTTTTCTCCAACGCACCTTTTCCACCGCCTCTTTCGAGGAAAATATTCCTTTTACGTGCATCGAAAAACACTATGCACACTTTGTCGAATTTCAATTAATTTGTCCTTTCGGTGGTCATCGAGAATATTAAAAATTTTGTTGGAGAATAAATCCTTGTGGATTTATTTTGAAATGATAGCTTTTGTCCAAAACTGTGGCTTGCGTTGCTGAATTCGTGCCAATATTGTTGTACGAAGAAATTTGTTGCAGCAATATTTACAACTCCGCCGTAACTAGAACAATAGAACAATGGAACAATAGAGTAATGCGACTCTAACGAGAAGCAGTGTTACAGAACGAGTTACAGTGAAAATAAACGGGCCGCATACCGGCGATTTTAGTTGTCGAAAAAGTTTTTGAATAATCGGATAACAGTCGTAGGGACCTGCATGCATCGAAGAATTTCGATGTCTCGTTATTTGTCGAACGACGTTTTTCTTTTTCCTCTTGAACAGTTATATCCTGTTCGTGGAACCGTATGGTGGAACCGTCCTGTTTGAAATGTCGTTAGTAGAGAGGATCGGGCATAGGGCCATAGGTAAACACACCTGCCTTCTGGTTTCGTATTTGTCGTAAGATTGCTTCAGAGTAAACGCACCATCTCCAGAACCTTTGAAAGGATTGTCGTTTAATTCCAGCGGTGACTTCGAGGATTTACAAAAAGCGTTGTTCCGCGTGAAAAATTAGGCTGAATAGTTGGGGGCTAAAATTGAAAAGGGACGCGAGTACGTTTATCCCTCGTATGCAAGTTTACGACTCAGAGACACTCGTTTTAATTCTCTTCGTTCTTCCAGTGGTAGAAACAACGAGTTACTCGTGCATGAATTTTACGATTCTTCGTTTCTTGGCGTTAATCCACTTTGTTCGAGGAAATGATGGCTCAGAATGTTCGTAGACACGGTAAATTACGAAGGAATGGGCGAGTAGAATTTTCTAAATTATTTTATAAAGTAGAATAAATTATATCGATCTGATATTTTGCTATTTGCAAAGAATAGTGCAAACGTCATTGTCGTAAATGAAGGAAAATAGCTTTAGTGATAATGTTTATTGAATAACGGTTTTACTGAAATTTTAATTCTTTGGATTCTTGTGGTATTGCAATGCAATTTTCTCCCTGAATTAGCATTTAATTATAAGAATTGGAGTAAAACCTTCAGGTTATATTGTTTTAACTCTTAAATGGTAGGGTGAAGTACGTAACTTATGGAGTAGGGTTTTGACCCTAATTAAGAATATAAGTGGAGCGTACACATTATTAAATGCTTGGTTATATATTTATTTTAATGCTATGTTCATGGAACATAAAATCGAAATTAATATTCTTCTCTCTGTTTTTACATATAAGAAATCTAAGATAGGAGAAGTAAAGTTTTAGAAAGAGAAATATACAGGGTGTTGGGTCAGGTCTGGGAAAAATTTTAATGAGAGATTCTAGAGGCCAAAATTAGATGAAAATCAACTGAGACTTCATTAAAAAGTTATTAAAAAATTAAATTAAAAAATTTCAAAACATTCTAAAAAAATTATTTTTAGTTGCGGGGCTCAATTACAATCATTTTAGGTGAACACACATAACTCTGAAATCCTACCCAATTTCGAGAAAAAAATTCGAGTAGGTGCACAAATTTTTTGACAAAATTAAAAAATTTCAAGTTGTTTAAAAAAAATTATTTTTAGTTACAGAGGTCAATTACAAGCATTTTTTGTGAATAGATATACCTACGAATTCCCTCACATTTTCGAGAAAAAAATTCTTTACCGAAAATCTAATGTGAGGCCAGAAATGCTTCCCTGAAATTTCATGCAAATCTTTAAAATGTCATAACTTCTGAACGGATTGGACGATTTTAATGTTTAAAAAAGCAAACTACGTGTATTTTGATGCGGAATATGTAGAAATTGCAAAAATATTCGAAAAGTTGATCCTTGACCCCGCAAAATAAGAAAAACCCCATAAAAATGCTCCAATTTTCAAATAGCCATAACTCCTGCAATAGTGAATATATTTCAATGAAACTTTTTTCTGAAGTAGGGCTCATGGGTACCTAAAAAAAAGTATTAGACAACTTTTCTATAGGGTGTCAAACAAAATTACTAAAAATGGAAAACGAATTTTCAAGAAAAATCGACAGGGGGTAGGTGCCTATATTTTCCGACGAAAAAAAAGAATTACATATCGTTCTAGAAAAATTATTTTTAGTTGCAGGGGTCGATTACAATAATTTTTGGTGAATAGACATACCCCCGAAATCCTACGCAGTTTCGAGAAAAAAATTCGAGTCGGTGGACAAATTTTTCGAAAAAAATTAAAAAATTTCAAATCATTCTGAAAAAATTATATGTAGTTGCAGTGGTCAATTACAATCATTTTTGCTGAATAGACATACCCCCGAATTCCTACACATTTTCGAGAAAAAAATTCGAGAAGTTGTGAAATTTTTCGACAAAATTCAAAAATTTCAAATCGTTTTGGAAAAATTATTTTCAGTTGCGAGGATCAATTACAATAATTTTTGGTGAATACATATACCCCGGAATTCTTACGTACTTTCGAGAAAAAAATTCTTTACCGAAAATATACTGTGTGGCCGGAAATGTTTCCATAACTTTTTAACGAAGCCTCAATCAACAAATTAGTATCCTTAATTTTCGTCTTATTTTGGCCTCTAGAATCTCTCATTAAAATTTTTCGCAGGGTTGGCCGAACACCCTGTATACTATTTTGATCCTTACTAATTTATTTAATTTCCTATTTTTTTAAATCCACCACTAAACCAAAATGAACCAAAAAATTCGCTCCCATTATTGCTGACGACACATGAAACAGTATTTATAACCCTTCACCAATGGCATATGAATTATGTCGACATGTATAGAATCGATTTGTGGAGAACAAACTAGATATGAAATATGAAGGAAACATCTCTTCGATGGTACAATGTTTGCTAAATTGTATAGTATAAGCAGCTTATGAAATAACGTTCGACTCGTTGAAATATTAGACAGTCCTCTAATTATTCTCAGTATAATAGGTAAAAGTCCGTTAACTATAATCTCGTCACGTTTATGCGCGTTTGGCCGTGGTATTAAAATTTATCCTCCGAAATACGATCGAGTGGCGCGCGTGCTGGCTAGGTGAATAAATATGGTTATCGAAACGTAACTATAATCCGTGAAAATATCCGAACGCGTCCTTGCATCGTAAATTAGAATAACACCGACGACGTGGCCGCGGATTCGTGTAACATAATTGCATCTTCGTAAATAACGCTTCGACGTAAAAGCGAACGTTGATGTGTGCAACGAAGGTGATTACGTGGCCCGCTGCATAACTTTGCATGATAATGTTTACCCGGGCTAATTTAAACGAATTATCATAACACCTGCTGCGCACAGGTCCCCTAATTAATTTTCATTAGATCACCCGTTGACTAAATCAAGAACGAAACGGTCCCCGTCGATGGAAGACTCGTACGGTGCCATTTTTACCGTTCGAATTCCGCCAAATTTCAGTTTGGAAAAGATGGTTCACCTTATTTTATCAAAAATATAAAAGCAAACTACGCGTACTTTGGCGGAGAATATGTATAAATTGCAAAAATATTCGAAAAGTTGATCCTTGACCTCGCAAAATAAGAAAAACCCCATAAAAATGGTCCTATTTTCAAACAGTCATAACTCCTATAACAGTGAATATATTTTAATGAAACTTTTTTCTGAACTAGAGCTTATGGGTACCTACAAAAAAGTATTAGACAAAATTTTCGTAGGACGTCAAACAAAATTATTAAAAATAAAAAACGAAGTTTTAAGAAATATCGACAGGGGGTAGCTGCTGAAAAAAAAAAATTCCAAATCTTTCCGGAAAAATTATTAATACTAGTCAGTGGACAGATACGAAGGAAAAAAACAGTTTTTCTTTCTACATTTTATCCCGCATGTAGCCTCTCTTCAGAAACTTGGTTTATCGAACAACAAAACTCTGACCCGCATGTGGATGGAGAATGCAAAAGGAAATATTGTTTGTTTCCTTTGCACTTGTCAAAGGCTATTACCAGTCTGTTTATTACATCAGTATAATATAATTTATATTATCTTTGCTATTAATTCGACTCGTAAGTCATCTTACAAAATTAAAATCGCAAGCGTTCGAGTGAAATACCGAGAGCAAACGTAACGATCTACGCCCGTAATGGTAAAAGCGTGTTGTTTGATATATTCCAGATTAATAATTTAATTGGGACACGTGTCGTACAGATAGCAACGAGTTTTTGAACGCGCGTTTACGGTTTTCCTTAAAAATTAATACCAGTTCGAGCCTCGCGGCGAATTATTAAGACGAACGGTCGACCGTGTTCACCGCGATTTAATTTGTATAATTTGATTTAATATAAATTTTCCACGCGAGCAGCCTCGTAACGGTATTCGAAATTAAACCCGTGTTCGGTCAAAATGCTAACTAGTGCACGCGATTCCGCGTGTCTAGTGCAAGAAATGTGTGCGATGCGCTTGAAATGCAAACGCGGATGAAAACTAGTTCGTTAAGGAATTCACACACAGGAAGCGCATCGGGTGGCATGCACAACAGTTGCGGGGGAACGTTACAAAAAATTACATCAAAAATAACCGCGTTCCTCAACTCGATAAATCAATTTTTATAAATTCGTTTGTTTAGCTTGTACACGTTACAATTATATTTATTAATTCTCAGTTTGGCGGACCATAGAATGTGCTTTTATTTTGTAATTTTGTTCTGTATATTTTGTAAAGTTACTGAGAAATTTGTTTTTCTTTTGTCACGTTTGAGTGTTTTTATTAATTGATACGATATGTATTGTATCGTATGCTGAAATTGCGCATTAAAAAGTGTTTGCCAGGTATTGTAATTTTTCGGGGCCATTTGTGGAGGGGTTAAATAAAATATTTTCCAATATTCGGGCACAGAGTAACGCGCAATTTCGCGGCAGACAGTGTCTGTCGGGGCCATTACGGATCGACGAACGTTATTCGATAAAACCTCGGTTCTTTTTTTGCTTCACCGGGCATCCATCTCGCGGAAATGCGTGAAACGATGAGCAACGTGAAAGGGTCGAATAGGATTTGCGCGTGGGTGTAATCTCGTTCGTAATTATATCTGTCGCGCGTTAGAAGCGCGCAACTCGATCAAGCGTAAATCCTCCTCTCGTTTCCGGATATTCCGGCATGACAAAAGGAAAAAGGACAAACCGTAAAGAGATTGCGAATGCCATGGAAAAGAGAATATGGCGTCTCGCCGCGGAAAATAAGGACGGATCGTAATCGGGTTTCGTTGCACTCAGGTTCACCTGACGGTGCCACGACGGATAGAATAAGATAAGTCGAGAATAGATGGATTATCCGTGCTGACGGAACGGTATGATATTTTGCAGACCGATATCCCAGCGGGGAACACGCGTGCAAAATTATTCAAATGCGATACGGGGCTCGAGAAGAGAAAAACATAATTTTGGAATAAAAGACTTGTACCATATTAAGGAGGTATTGCTGTTTAGACTGTCAATTTCACGGCCCTTTTTGTGATTTTTTTTTTAATGATAGATAGGCTGTTTTGTACTGAGACTTTCTAGATATATTTATTTATCTTATAAGCATGTAGAATATTTTTTTCATGAAAAAATATTAAAAATCGTGGGAATTGTAACTTCTTATTTAATGGCCCTTTTGGAAAAGGTGCTCCAATGACTTCCAGGATTCCAGATAATTTGAAACAGAGGGGGTTAAAGTATCTTCATAAGGAAGATTGTAGTTATAGCAGGAACTAGGGAGAAGTCAAAATCCTGATAAATAAAGAAATGGCGACGCTTCAAGTTTCGAATTTCTATTTGTTAATCGTTCCTTTGTCTTTAGCGTATCAAAAAAAATAGCAAAACTCAATATTTTTTTAAATCTCTAGTTCCAGCTATAAGGGCGCGTCTGCTGAATATTCTCTCCAAATTTGAAGTCAATCGGTTTGCTAGATCTCGAAATATCATGTAAGCCAGTTTAAATGCGTTTTTTTAAACAAGAAGCTATAACTCTCGCAATTTTTAATATTTTTTGATGAAAAAAATACTATACATACCTATAAGACGAATAAATATATCTGCAAAATGCCACTACAAAACAACCTACCTGTCGTTAAAAAAAAAAATCACAAAAAAAGGCCGAAGATATGATAGCCTAGACAGCAATACTCCCTTAAGTAAGTTTTACGTAAAAATTCGTACAGGGTGTCCCAAATTTCAATGGCCAAACTAAAAAATTAAGAAACACGAAGGAAGCTTATTGATAATGTTGGGAATTGTGTTAAAAAATTCTAAAAAAATAGGGAAAAGGAGTTTCGAGCTTTGAATTCGACAGAGAATTGCCTAACGTTTTCTTCATCAGGGTTTAAGACAATCTTTTTGGATTAAATAATGAAATACTGGGGGGACTCGAGAAAAGAACAAAATAATTTTTGAATGAAAGACGTATGTACCATATTTCTGTAAATTAAGTAAGTTTTACGTAAAAATTCGTACAGATTGTCCCAACTTCAATGACCAACAGAAGTCTACGAAACACGAAGGGAACTTATTGAACGGTGTTAAAAAATTCTAAAAAGTAGCAGTAAAAAGTTGTTTCTAATTCTGAACTCGACAGAGAATTGCCTGTGTTTTCCTTGCCAGGGTTTAAGACAATTTTCTTGGGTTGGTTAAATAATGAAATACTGTGGGAAAAAGGTAGAAAACTAAAACGAATGGGCCAGCGATTTTCAACGGAATCTCCTTGTCCGGAATTTCATTGTGCTCGTATGTAACCCAGCGCAGGTGAAATTCCGCCAGCGAATCCGAATGGTTTCTTTCCTCCAGCGTCAATTAGAAGTCCTCGCGAACGAGCAAGAAATCTCGCTCTACGGAACAGCTAAATTCCGACCGAGTTTCTGCGCTGCTGCAGTCGCTGTCGAAAGCTTTTTTTTTCTCTCCGAACAAAAATGGATACGATGCACTTCGGAGCGATCGTTCGGGTGTTTCGCGTTTTCGTGTATTGTCTGTACGGAGGAAAAGCACCGGGGCACTTGATCCCCTGAAACCTACGAATTTTTAGATCTCGATCAGTATTTCGGGGCGAGAAATGTGGGTCACGCGAGAACTTTTTCTTCGCGGGAACTTATTGTTCCAGTTCTCGTTGTAGAGTGGTTTTGGCAACCGAGAATTCACCTTGTTAATTTTATTTTAACGTAAGTTACATTATTTCTTCAGCGAACATTGAGGAACTTGGTTGCTTAGGAGTTTTTATAATTTTCATTTAATTTTGTCGATGGTGGTCTGTTTTTTTCCTTAAATTATTTAGACTCTAAATAGTATACTATGCAATACAGGATTGTGTAATTATAATTGTCGAAAGGAATGTAAACTTTGTGATTTTTCGTACGGGAAAAGTATACGTTGTAATTTTAATGGAACCACTTTTTCTACGCCTATCGATCCTTCTTATCAGTGTGCGTATAATGAGAGTATTAAATACTAGGCACTAAAAAGCGTTACGTCATTGGTTTTACGATGTAAATTGAGCTGCTGTTAAATCTTAATAAAGTGCTGTGTTTCATAGTAATCCGACATTTATTTCAAAATCGAATTCAGTCACTAACTGATACACGTGAGTAACACTTAAGAACGTGACAGTAAGTCTTGAATATTACATCATAAATACAATGTCAGTTTCTATTGAATACTGCTTGGCCGAATAAACTGATGCTCTAGCATTAAATATGAAATATCTTGATTTAGTTACTTTAGTACTTCCATACCTTGAGCGTATTTTCATAGCTATTTTACGTAGAACGTAATCTCGGTATTAAAATTTCTTTTACGTTCCTAACATTAGAACTACCGAGAACTGGTCAAAATGACCCATTCGTAATTTCTAATAAAAATTGGAGTTTTCTATAAGAAAATGAATAAATATTTATTTCCATTATACGTGCCCTCGAGTATCTATCGTTTTAATTCCTTTGGTACAAATAAATACACCATAATTGTCGTCAGTTCTGGCGTTAAAAATCTAACACAGCAGTGTCTAAGGAAGTATTGCTGTCTAGACTGTCATTTCTTCGGCCTTTTTTTGTGATTTTTTTTTTAACGACAGGTAGGTTGTTTTGTAGTGATATTTTGCAGATATATTTATTCGTCTTATAGGTATGTACAGTATTTTTTTCATCAAAAAATATTAAAAATTGCGAGAGTTATAGCTTCTTCTTTAAAAAAACGCATTTAAACTGGCTTACATGATATTTCGAGATCTAGCAAACCGATTGACTTCAAATTTGGAGAGAATATTCAGCAGACGCGCCCTTATAGCTGGAACTAGAGATTTAAAAAAATATTGAGTTTTACTATTTTTTTTGATACGCTAAAGACAAAGGAACGATTAACAAATAGAAATTCGAAACTTCAAGCGTCGCCATTTCTTTATTTATCAGGATTTTGACTTCTCCCTAGTTCCCGCTATAACTACAACCTTCCTTATGAAGATACTTTAACCCCCTCTGTTTCAAATTATCTGGAATCCTGGAAGCCATTGGAGCACCTTTTCCAAAAGGGCCATTAAATAAGAAGTTACAATTCCCACGATTTTTAATATTTTTCCATGAAAAAAATATTGTACATGCCTATAAGATGAATAAATATATCTACAAAGTCTCAGTACAAAACAGCCTATCTATCATTAAAAAAAAAAATCACAAAAAGGGCCGTGAAATTGGCAGTTTAGACAGCAATATCTCCTTAATCGAAACATCGAATCCTTAGTATGGAAGCTGTGGCTTCCAAGCGACAATCGGATGTAATTCATTTGAGTCAAAGAGAAACAAAACACTCGCGTACTCCGAGTGGGCCTGAAATAGCGGGAGCTTTTAAATATTTCTCGAAATTTATGCGGCAGGGATACGAGATATTTGGTCGTAGCCGTAGACCGTTGTTACATCAGCGGAATTTCTTCGGTTAGCGAAGCCCGCGGTTCTGCGAACACGTTCTCCAACGCGAAGAGAAATTATGCAGAGACGATCTAACTTTAGAATTTCGTTCCGCGGCTATCGATCGATCCTTCCTTCTTTCTTCCCGCAGAAATTTCTACGAGAACCTGCGAACCTTCGACACAGATTCCCAGTTAATAAATCACCGTGTTGTATTCCGAATCTAGAAACGCGAAGTTATAATTTAACAAACATAATGTGTTTCGGTATTTCTTTTATGTATATCGTTATTGTTGGTTACAGATTTTACTAAAATTTACGACTATTTATAGTTATCAGAGAATCTTCATACAAATTCGTATTTTTATTAATTAAATGGGAGCTTTGTAGAGGGTTGTCTCAACCCCTAAATATAATAATTTGTATCTTACAAATATTAAGTACATTCTGCAGTTTCTTGAGAATTAAAATTTCCCATAAATGACAACAGAACTATTAAATTTTCTTTTGCTACAGTGGTTAATCGTTTCCCCGATATCCTCTGAAATTTATGAAATTGTATATACGCCCCTTTTCCCAGTTATTCAGTGAATTATTGAAAATGTCCTTCGTTGTTGTAAGTAACCGTGAACGTACGAAGAACATTTGGTGTGTTGTTTATCCTTTTAAAGATTCGAGTGTAAGTACTACTTAAATCGATCGTTAAACAGAAGGGAAGCACGAGTTCCAAGCGTTTCACGTTCGTGTCCCTTGAAAAGTTGGGACGTTCTCGACTTTCTGTAACAACACACCTCGGTTCCCCTTCTTTTGAAACAGTATTCGAAGCTTGGGCGCGACGTGTTTACACAGAGTTCGATATTCGAGCCATCGGCCGTACTTGTTTTCCGAGCCAACTTGCATCTTGTTTTCAAACATTCATTTGATAAATGAAACCCGTGAACGCATAATATCGATTATTTGAGATTAATTTCCAATTATTTCGCGATACTTTCTCTCAACGATGTATACCACTTTGGACATGGCTTGGAATATTATTAATTTGTTAGAAACTCTACGAGATTTCTAATTAATAGTTTTTGGTAGACGCTATGTAAGAGTTCTGCATAGTACTTGTGTATCATCGAGGCTAGAATTCTGCGCGTCCGTCCACCGAGTAAAAATAGCGAAAGCCGAGCAGAGGACGATTTTGTGTCCACCTAGAAACGCGAAATTCCGTCGACCAGAGTATGATAAACTTAACCGTACGTCGACGACTCTGTCCTTTAAACCAGGGCTTGGCAAACCACGAGGCGTGAGGCAACAATGATTTTTAAACGAATTTCGTGACCAGAATCGCGAAACGGTAGAAGAAACCGTAGCTTTGAAAATCCTTAAAATAAAGAAATTGTAATAGAAAATAAATTTTATTAGAATACGTTATAGTAATGCATAATTACCTTATAGAAAACACGGAACCAACCTCATTGCGAAACACGCGGAACTCATGATTTATGATTATACCGCGGGTGTTCATAAAAATCTTTAAAAAGAAAGGATGGAAAACTGGGACTTGGAGTAAAATCTGTTTGGTCGAAATTTAAAAAATCTTTCATTTTAAATAATTCTTACGTACATATCACACGTAGACTGCGGTTGTTTATGCATTTATGGAAAATTTTAATTTTCAAGAAGCTACGATAAAATTAGATACAAATTATTATATTTAGGGGTTGAAACAAACCTCCACAAAGCTCTCAGTTCATTAAATTCTATTAATAAAACTATTAATTTGCACTAAGAAAATTTGGGACTTGAAGTAAAATTTGTTTGGTCGAAATTTAAAAAATCTTTTATTTTAAATAATTCGTACGTACAAAATCGTAACTTTGCATCTGTGTAATGTTTTTCCTTTATTTCTTTTTAATTAAATTATAAAATAGATACAGAAACAATTTCTTATCTTGTAAATAAATAAACCTTTTTTTATTAGATTAATATTCCGGGCAAATTTGGCAGCTAAAATTGGCGTTAAATTAAAGTTTAGTGTGCCCTAAATTAATATACAGAAAATCATCGGGGTATTTTTCTTTAAACTCAATTCAAAGTTGATAAACATTTAACATAAAAAATTGGGACCAATTGTTAATATTGTAAAAAGATTGTTTAGCAGTTTGGAAAGTACTATAATATTGTACACAATTTACAAAAATCAAATTAAAAACACAAACTTTCGGTAAATAGCACACGTTCAAATGCACCGAATTAAGTTGTAATAAACTGGCATCATTTTGAACAACAAATTGGTAGATTCAGTAAAAGTTATGTGTGTTAAAATCCACGTTACTTTGTTAACATTTTGCGATATAAGAATTTATAAAACATAGACTTTTGTCCATTGCTGGATACACTGTGCAACGTTGCGATCTCTGATCTATTTTCGACGATTAATCGTCACATTGCACTCGAAATTGAACGCGGAAATTGAGTTCTACGTTGCACGAGGAGTGTTTCTGAAACAGGTGGAGCACTACGGGGGGTTCGCGTCGATGGGGCCCCTTTCTCGTCCACGCGAGTAGAATATGGTTGCAAAGTTTGGCCACCTATTTCAGAAACATCGTAGAAAGTATAAATCTCGTGGCTGGCTGATGGACGTGAACCGAACGCTGGCTTCGAGTGCGTTGTTCCATTACCGTTCTGGACGCGGGCAACTTACGATCGGCCAGGCATAACAAACAAATTCTGTCGGTGGAAACGCTTTTCGTCTGCCAAGCCACCGGTCCTCTCCTCTCTCTCTCTGGCGGATAAATTTAATTGCGAGAGAGGCTGCCCCGGCCACCGTCGCCGAAGAATGACCTTACGACCGGCTCACCTTGGCGGTAATCATGCCTTGAATTATTCAAGTTCTCTCGCTGATAAGCGACCGTGGATAATATATCGCTTCTAATTAGCGTTTGTCCGTACCGAAAAGAAAGCTGGGAGATTCGTATCCTTAGATTCATTACCACGCCAGGGGAAGATCGTTAGATCTCGCGAGAACATACACGGTGATCTTTTCGAGCGTATCGTTGTACCATCGGTAATTAATGGCGGGGATCGTGTTCGATTTGGGCAGTCGGTTCGTTCCGGTGTTGCAACGTTAGAATGACGCACGGTCTATCGAACGATGCACAATACGGTCTCTACGATCATTTTTGACGTATCGTGTATTGGATAGAATAGGAAATTGAAAATTAAAGCAGGGAAGGAACGGTTCTTTATAATCTTTGTTTGGTCTTCAGTATTTTTAATCTTGATGATATCGAAGTAGATGAAAATTAGATGAGAATACAGTTTCATCAGATTTTCTAATTTCTTTTTGTTCTCATTAAAATGATATATTGTTCTGAAATAATTGGACTAATAAAATTTCTAGTAGAAAGTGGGTTTCATGAAAATAAAATTAAGAGCCGCATCGTAGAAGCGCTATGGCCACGTCTGTTCTATAAATATACAGTTTATTAATGTGCAACGTTATAAATGTTACGTTATGGCTCTTATTTAGATCAATTGCACTTTTCACAAAGATAGAAGGAAGCAATCTTTTTTCTAAATTGTATTAAAGCTCATATTTGTTTGGGAGAATTTTTATAGTATATTTTAATGGAAAACAATTGTTGTCGTTACGAATTTGTTTGAAAAATATTCCTGTCTGATTGTTCAAAATTTGCGTAACGAAAGATCTACAGATATGGCTATTTCAGTTATGTTAGTAGAGTAAGCGTTATAAAATAAATAGAACGGCCATATCGCGTTTATGGTGCATCGAGTCAAATGGATTCTCGCCTTTCTAGGAGAAAGTCATCAGCACTTGTACTAATTAAGAGGCCTGCCCGAAAGAGACAGGGTTTTGATCGATGCCAAAGCTGGCGACTTTCTCCTGGAGGAGCAAGGATCAATTTAGTTTTATTTCGTAATACAATATTATATTGTTACAAATTTAAGCGATAGAATTTCTTGGTACACTTTTCATTCAACTGGGCAACAAAAAATCATACATTAATTTTTAAGGGTTGCAAAGGGGAAGCTTCTCCTTTTTAGCACGTTCTAAAACAAATTGCAAAAAAAATTCAACTACGTGGAGTTGTTCGAATTTGGAGGATTTTGGGGAAAAGAATTTTCTTGCTCTGTGTTCGACTGTAGAAGTATCCTCGAGAAAATTCATTCAAGAGTCGTGGAAATTGAAACTTTGCCTTTCAACACTTTTCACTTTGATACTAAGATAAGTTATTCTCAAGCTGAAATATTAAAAGATATAAATTTGAATAGGGTTGATGAATCTTAAAATGATTACGAGAATGATTACTAGGACAAATTTTAATTCAAACATATTTTTTAATTTACAGATTTTTAAAATCAAAGTTAAACGAACAGAAGGCAATTTTTTGGCTCTCAAATAAGCAATTCTTTAAGTTTCGAGCGTATCCTGTCGCTCGAACAACCGAATGCTCGGTTCAGTTCGTAAGAATCGAGTTTTCATCGTCCGAAACAAGAAGCTACCGGATCGTTTGGTGTATCCGGACAGCTCCAGCATCGCGTTCGCGGCTCTTTATGGTTCCCTAACGACGCGTCGTCGTTTGTTCGGCGACTACGCGCGAGTTCCAGCATGGTTTACGAGAGTTCTGCGACGATTCCGCGCGAGTAGGCGAGCGCGACGGTATTTGCATCCTCGCGTCGGTACGGGAAGTTTAAATAGCCGTGGTATTGTTTTCTCGTGCCGGCTTTAGACGCGGATGAACTTATCCCTCCTTACCTCACCTGCTCTTTTCACCTTTTCTCGGCTGCCACGAATCGCGGGCCCATCGCGGGTCGAATCAAAGGTCACCGTGCACAGTTGGTTCTGTTTAGTCGATAATACCGGGGGATCACGAATAGGGTCGTGTGCGAAATTCCGTATAAGGGCGCACGTTCTCACACGAGCCACCAGCATCTCGAGAGCTTCTCTTCTTTCGCTCAGAAAACGCTTCCGTTTCTGTTCGATCACGATCGAACGCTCGTCAGACACGATCTTCATTCCGGAAATTTAAAAAAAATTTGTATTACGCAATTATTGAATATTAACCCTTTAATATTTGATTATTTTTGTTAAATTTTTATGTTTCACGTGAAATTTTAGTTGGCGGTTCAAATAGAAGCAACATAAATACTGTTATTTTAGTGGAAACAAAACGAAATAAAATAAAAGAAATTTAGCGATTACTGTAACTGAAAATCCTTGGTTTAGATGGTTTGATAAAATTTAGCAATTTAAAATAAAATAGCCAATATTTGCCTCAGTCTCTAATCGTTATTACTCTCACAATTTCACAAGACGCGTACCTTTGGAACACCTTGCACACTCGTATAGAAATCCTGCATAGTATCTGCATGTATTCAGCGTAATCGACGGATAAAAAAATGTTTAAAAAAACCGTGTCGTTCGCTCATCTTTTTTCGTTGCAGTGACCGTGTCGCCTCGCTGGGGTCTTTCACTCGTATTTTTATGAATGAACGTACAGACGCCGATTGCGACATTCCGCGGATGAATGGAAGGAGTTCAAGAATGAGCTGGCAATATCCTTTCCTTCTCTTTTTCCGTGTCGCAATCGTTTGACTGGCCAAGTGCTGTTGCGTTCTTTCTTTCGAACGCGGCGATGAAATATGGCGCCGGGGGAGCCAGCTTAGGTTTAATCATTCGAAACGGCCCATCACTGACACCCTCATGGTCATAGATTAATCAGAGAGCAACGAGATTTTGAGGAAAAACTAGCATTTTACACGATCATCGCGAAACCATCGATTTCGTATAGAGTGAATCGAGATTATTGATGAGTTAGGGAGGGGATTTGACAATTTTTTTACAGCATAAGGGTTTGATGAAACTTTTCGCCACTTTCCACATATATTCCTTAACATTTCAAGGTACAAATATCTTTTTTTCCGTTACGTTTTACGGACTTTGGATGAAATAATAAATGTTATTCCTTATGTCTATATATAGACTGCATAATAATAATTATTTGAACTATGTTTATTGCATAATTAAATTACAAATTTACTACAAGAATCATTTCTTTGTGTTCAGAGTCGTGTATCTTTGACAATTTTGTATTTTTTAATTTTTTATTCCAAATCGAAGAATACAAATGTTAGACTGCACCATTCATCCAAAGTCGATAAAACGTAACGAAAAAAAAATATTTGTATCTTGAAATGTTAAAGAATATATGTGGTAAGATGCAAAAAGTTTCATCAAACTCTTATGCTGTAAAAAAATGGTCAAATATCACTTCTTGTTTTACCATTTTACATGAGCCTCCCTCCTTAAGCAATTTAAACGAAGTCATTCGCGAATATAAAGGGTTCACCATTACTTGCCCTGTATGTGTAATGTTTTGTAGAATCGTGGCGTCAATGTATTTCATATTACGTATTTAGAGGACATTCTGTTTCCATTGTATCTAATTGTTCTGTGCATAGAATTATTGGCGCTGTCGGTGGACTTAATAATAGACAATAGACGACGATTGTGTTGGAAATAAAGCGCCATTTGCTTCTGCGCGACCTAGAATTCTTCTGACTTACTACTTTTGTACCGTGTGCTCGTTAAATGTGTGTTGTTAAGAGGAAGTCGAGTGTTGCTCATTTGAATCTCCAAATTTCTACAGGTCCAAACGTCCTTAAATATTTAGTAACGATATTCCAGAGATAAGTACGAATCCTGGAATTTTGAATACTGTTTCAAAGTAGAACTTTCTGGTCGAAAAACTTAAGGTCCACGAGCTCCGTTAGATCCCCAAAAGGGAGAGAAAAGCTAACGATTGACATTAACCTCGATCGAGACCTGCTTTCCTTCGTTCCGTCGAGTTAAAAATCCACTTCGTTGGAGGGTCTCGAGCACGTTCTGTAACAAAATATCATCGAAGAGGGGTAGCAAACGGCGTCGTTGCGTCTAATGCCGTGCGACTTATCCGCATCAACGGTACTCAGCACTTTGCGCACGACTGAGCTTTCTTGCGTTCCGGCAACGCGAATCGAATCGTAGCTTCGCGTTTGTTTTTGCCACCGTGATCCCGTTTGCCACCATGCCAACCTGCAGAAAATCGAACGTCAGTTTCGTGTGTATCGACTCCGTGAAAGTATCCGTTCCAACGCTCGTTTCGTAGTTACGTTCTCCTAGTTTTATGCGAAAACGGTTATTGCCCGCTGCAACGAAGCATAATTCGCCATTAACTTTTTCCCCGTGTCGTTTCAAGCGGAATTGGAACACAACCGGCATAAAAATGAACGTTTCGCGAAATATCATTTTTTACTTTCGACGACCGCGCACGATTTTCGATACACCGTGTGAACGTCGAGACGTGTAAACTTTCGCGTCGACGAGAAAATCCTAGGGTATCGTAAAAGCGTCTTGGCAACCGTTGTACGTCCCTGGTCGTTTACCATTGTTTTTTCCCCCGGTTCTTTTTCAATTTACGCGATTTCTTCGCGGCCTCTTTCCATTTCGGCTGGAAACTTTTGGCGATGCCGTAGCTCGCCCGTAGTTTCGCCCGTTCGCATGCTCTTTGCACTTTTTACGGGTTTACGAGGCGAACGCGGCCCTTTCGAGTCGTTGCACGTTCCCGCAAGAAATTGAATTATTACCGCCGGCGCATCCTACGAGCGTAGCGAGAGACCCGGAATCCTTTCTGCGCTTCTTTGTTCCGCTCGCGTTAGGGGAGACTTTTATTTCTTAATAATTGACATCGACGAGCCCCGGACGCGAGCCCGGTCGATGTAATTTATCATTTCTGCATTTCTCCACGACTTTCGTGTTCTTTCGTGCCTCTCGGGGCCGCAACGCGCGCCCGACCGTTTCGATGCATTGAATTATTGCCACGGTACAGGTGCACCTGCAACCTGTAAACGTTCTCCGCATACGGCTCTTCGATTTTACATAGGTAGCTGCGTGCGCATTGCATCATTCCGGGCTGTCGCGGTGCTCGAAAATACGCGCACGATTGTTGCGGGTTTTTTTGTCGCGTAAAAAACGTTCGAATCGTTCGCGATAAATTTACGATAAGAATTGTAGATTCAAGGTACAATCTGTATAATTTTCATCGCTCTTTATAATCATTAGGGCGGTATTTGTACACTCCAATAGCTTAATTACTGATCTAACACACTCTTAGATATAAAGACATTCGATGTTAAAGCTGTGGTGATTTGCTGTAGTAGGAAAAATAGTAGATCGAGTGCTTGTGAGAGAGTTACAAGTGAAGCATAGCCCTCTACTGGCGAACGTGGGAAGTAGCGCTACAGAGAATCACAGACGAGGTATATGAGTAGACCTTACACTTTATGGACTTTCGTGATCCAATTTGACTGCCATACTGACCTGAAAATTCGGAGGTAATTTTAGCACCCTCTTCTCATGGATGGCGGTCAGTTGAGAAACTATTCACTGAATTGGTATTGATGGGCAGATAGCTGTAGTGTGATATCTTTTACAATAGTGAATGTATTTCATTGAACTTTGTTTCTGAAGTAGAGATCATGGATACCTACAAAACAGTATTAGACAACATTTCCGTACAGCGTCGAATTCATTAAAAATCAAAAACGAATTTTTAAGAAAAATCAACAAGGGGTAAGTGCTGTTTATTGGCGAAATCAAAAAATTTCAAATCGTTCTAAAAAAATTATTTTTAGTTGCAGGGGTCAATTACAATCATTTTTGGTCAATAGACATACCCTCGAAATCCTTACCATTTTCGAGAAAAAAATTCCTTACCGAAAATATAATTTCTGGCTAGAAATGTCAGCCCAAAATTTCATGCGAATCTTTAAAACGTCATAACTCCTGAACGGATTGGACGATTTTAATGTTTAAAAAAGCAAACTACGCGTATTTTGCTGGAGAATATGTACAAATTGCAAAAATATTAGAAAAGTTGGTCCTTGACCCCGCAAAATGAGAAAACCCCCATAAAAATGGTCCAATTTTCAAACAGTCATAACTCCTGCAATAGTGAATATATTTCAATGAAACTTTTTTCTGAAGTAGAGCTCATGGGTACCTACAAAAAAGTATTAGACAATTTTTCTGTAGGACTTCAAAGAAAATTTTTAAAAATCGAAAACGAATTTTTAAGAAAAATCGACAGGGGGTAGGTGCCTAAATATTTCGGCGAAAAAAAAAAATTTCGAATCGTTCTGAAAAAATTAGTTTTAGCTAGGGGGGTCAATTACAATCATTTTTGGTGAATAGACATACCCTCGAAATCCTAACCATTTTCGAGAAAAAAATTCGAGTATGTGTTGAAATTTTTCGACGAAACAAAAAAATTTCAAATCGTTTTGAAAAAATTATTTTCAGTTGCAGGGGTCAATTACAATCATTTTTGGTCAATAGACATACCCTCGAAATCTTAACCATTTTCGAGAAAAAAATTCTTTATCGAAAATATAACGTGTGGTCAGGAATGTTTCTGTAATTTCATTTTTGGTTTCACTTCCTCTTGCGTTCATTTGTGTAACCTGTCACGAAAATTGTAATGGGGATGTAGAGCCCCAGAAAAATGGGCTGAGAAAGTACATTGGATGTAAAGTCTACTCGTACACCTCGTCTGTGACCAAACGTCTCCCGAAATACCGTTTACTGCCAAATGCAGAAGTTTGGATTTGTCGATTCTACTTCGGATTATTATTTCAATCTGTCCTCTTCGACAAGTAAAACTACAGGGGAACGGAATGGAAGGAAAAAAACATTTCCTGTTACGGGTCGACGAGAAAAAAAATGGTCGTTTCTGTCGTTTCATGGTTGGAGACCTCCCTTCATCGACCTCTTCGTCCCTGCGTGTTACGAACCACGCAACCCCCGTCTAATGGATGCTCTTGTCACATAGTGGGTAGCGGTCGTGAAGGTACCGACTGCATTTAGAAAGGTCGTTAAGGACTTATTATAGGAACGCGTTGCGTTACCCGTATCTGGAGGGTGAGAGGCAGCAGGCCTCTCCTCTTCACCCTCGAACACTCGAGGCGCCTTTACGCGTTAAGGTCTGTCCACACAAGGATTAGTCTCTCTGTTCCTTGCCGGGAATGTCTTTTAAACGAGGATTCGCATTATGTTCTTAAGTAGATTTGGTGTTACGGTAATCAAGGGGTCGCGGAATGTAGCTACCATCGTCCCTCTGTTAACCGAAATTTCGTCACAGTGTGTATTCAGGATTCTTAATTGAAACCTGTGGAGCAGAGAAAAATTTGGAGCAATTGCAATATACTTACTGTCGTTCATAAATATGACACTTGGTAAACGATTATTATAATTCCAAGATAAGTTGCCCAACAATCTTATAACCCTGTCTAATTTCATATATCCGAGATAAATTTCCTCGAAAATTTACATACCACGAATAAGGATAATGCTAATTATATCTACTGTAATAACATCCAAAGGAGAGTAACCTAGTTGCGAATGGACGAGGTTTGACGTTAATTGCTGTTGTAAACTCCGACTCTATGAGTTTACTGTACATCTTGAAGAACATTAATCGTTTTTCATTGGATTTCTCGATAGAAATTTGCGAGTAAAAAGAACAATGAAGTTGTCGAGATGCAGGTGTAGGTGATCCTTTATTAAATTGTTCGCAACATGTGAATTTTCAATTTATAAATCTCGTCTTTGTATAAACCTGTGGGGGAAATTTTTTATCGAACTTCTTGCAAGCTACACAGAAATAACATTCTATTAAAAGTGATCGCACAGGAGACGATACCATTTAGACGTATAAATATCCACGAACAAATCTTTACTGTAAAGATTTTTTATTCAGTTGCAGAAAAAATAGTGATATGTCTTTGATTTATCAATCTGGTCCATGCACAAACCTCTAGACATTTTTGGGCCGATTTTTTTTGGTAAAATGATTTCATACAAAAATGGCTGAACGAAGAGATGGTATTCGGGGAGTTTTTGAATCATATTGGTCCTGTTTGTGGACGGAGCTTCACGCGAACGAGAGTTTGTGGTCGATGTGTAGCGTTTGTCGCGCGTTTGTTGCTCGAAGATGTTCCCGCGTATTTATAGGCGTCATGCTGTTTGCTTCTGTATTAGCCCAATTTGCTTCGTAACCCCCGTGCGCCCATGGTCACCCTCCAATTAGTAGATTAGTCGGAGCATAACGTCTCCGCCTTGTTGGCGCGATTCGCGAATTCCAGGCCCACCGCGGGGGGACGCTCGATTTAACGCAGCCGAATCCACGAATTCGTCAAGAACGCATATTTTTTTCCAAAAACAAAGAAAGGAACTTGGTATCCTCGAGTTCCAGCTAATTTCTTGGTATTTTAACGAGGCATTCGACTGAATTTCGCTTTCGTTACACATCCTGTGTTTACTCTAGAAATTTAAAATGTTTCGTTGCAAATGAGGGCGATAAATGAAGCAGATTTTCGAAATTTCATTTAGCTGTTACTTTAACGTATGATTCGAGTTTTGTTATTTTTTTGGTAGTTTTCAGGAAGTTTATTAAGCCATTTTTTGGACGACTTTTTCTCCAAATTCGTGAATATATTTTTACCGTTTTAATGTTTGTTAGTTCTTTCTTGGGGAAGTAGAAGAAGCATCGAGGAGTTGAGGTCGATTCTAAATGTACGGTGCATCGTATAGTGGAAAGAATGAACGCGAAAAGTTAAAATCGTGGGGTGGATCGCAGAGACAAATGCTTTCAGGGAATGGGACGGGTGTTTTGATTTTTCTTGCAACGTTAACGCGTCTTGCGAGTGCTTCGCGAAATTCTGCGGAATGACGACGGTGAAAAGAAACGACGGCTTTCGAGGCAGGTTCGTTGACAGTGCAGAGTTACGAGGAAAATTTTGCTACGTAGAAATTTATTTCGGATAACGACGCGCCGCTTGACAAATTCGAAAAGCAAGAACCGTGTAACCCGATGTTACAGGAATCACGGTGACAAATACTTCCCAGGAACGGAGTAATAATATAACATTTCTCGCATCGGTTGAAAATATTGCTAATTTGATGGCAATTAGGTTCTACGTTTGAGGGGGTGTAGAATAAGAGGAGCTCTAAAGCCATTTAACTTTCTATTCTAGTACGTTATTTAATTCGAAAGGATACGTCTTTATGATACTTGTAATTTAAATTTGGGTTGTTTTTACTATTATAGGAATATACAATTATGTGCATAAAAATTGTTACAGTTGCAAAAAATCTGTTTATATTCCAGGTTGACATTTTTATACTATATTATTGCAATCATAATATTTTAGCCTCGTTATAAATAGAGTAGAAAATAAAAACGAATGGAATAGTTGCAACCCTTAATTTTGATCGAAGAAAAGAAATTATACCACATTATTGAAATTATAATATTTCAGCCTAGTTATAAATAAAGTAAAATATAAAAACGAATGGAATAGTTGCAACCCTTAATTTTGATCGAAGAAAAGAAATTGAAATATTTTTGTTAATTCCACAAAAGTCTTGCTCAACTGCTAACCATCGTTTCTCCATAACATTAGAGCTAGGAATAATTTTTCTCGTTTATGTATACAACTTATTAACGTTGTACTCTTCGAGGATACGAGGGGTGAAAGTTTCTAAGTCAACGACGTTTGCGCTCCTCTTCGAGCAAAGGAGGCCTGCGTAAACATTTACGTAAATATTACTTCACAAATGAGTTTGGACAGTTTTGGTCTCTCTAGTCAGGGGAGTCGTGCGAATGGCATGTAGTACTTCGTAGAGGCGATGACCTTACAAGTGGAGTTTCCTCTTAGAACGAATCCATGAGGGGATGTAAGGGAAACACATAAGGGAACGGGAAAGAGACACGCTTCGCTGCCTTTACGCCTTCGTTCATTCCCTAATTTCGTGTTTCTCTGCTCTCGAGCCGGAACTAATAACCCCTAAATGACTCGTTACTCTCTACGAATCGCTCGTACAGCCCACATGGAACGAAAGGGACCACGGTCAAAATTTTGATTAGTAATATTTTTTACGAACATTCTTAACGCTAGCAGAACGCAAACTTTAATCATTTTTTGGCTTTAAATAATTCATTATAAAATGAATTAACAGAAAATGTTCAGTGTGGATATATAAATTCAATTCATACAAGTTCTTGAAAAAACTGAATCTAGTTCTTTAAATCTTTAATTCTGGGCTCGTAAATACAACAATTCTATTATGGGAGGTGTCTTGATTGGCAGTTCGAAAAGACTAACCCATACGGGATGGGCAAATTAGTGTTGTTTTCTTTTCTATTTGCCAATATATGATCCGGCTCGAAGGATCAATTCAATTCCCTATTTAGATTCTTAAATTAAGAAAATTTAGATTAACGGGCAGACATCCCCATAATTACGTTTAAGAATGTAGAATAAATAACGATGGTCGAGGATTTCCTGAGGAATGATTCAACCCAGCGTGGCGGCACGTTGCAGGAAAAAGGTGCGGCCAACGGGTAAAAAATCAATTTCCTTCTTCGAACCTGTTTAAGATGCCCAACAATCCGTCGCGTCTCTAATTATCCCCCTCCCCGCGGTCGATTTATACACACAATCGTGGTTTAACGAAGCACGGCCACGCACCAGCTGTCCGAGAGACGCGCACAGGAAATGTATTTCCACGGTTTTGAACGACTCTATTTTTAAAGGCGGATAATAATGCCGTCTGCGCTCGCCGAAAAGATACTCGGCTGGCCCCGGGGCTCGCTTTTGTCCGAGATCTCTATGCTGGAGCAGTCGTGCCGCTGCCCTTAATAAAAGCTCGTAAAAATTGCGGAGCTTTTGCTGGTACGCGTCACGTGCAAATTTAGTATCGCCGCGCGGCAGAGGAAGAGGTGGATTCTCGCAGAGCAGTCGTAAAATTCAAATTTCGTTTCCTTTTTCGTCGTTTCCTTTATTTTTTCCCGTTAGTTTCTGTCGAGAGTTTTTGGCACCGACACCGGGTGGGGGGGGGGGGGGGGGGGGAGTGGGGACCGAGGGGGATAACGAACCCTCCGGATGACGCATCGCCGAAAAATATTGGCGATAAACTTCGAAACGATGCGACGCTTTTTACGAGGTCGGATTAAAGTCGCTGTTATCGTCTTCAGAGTTATCTCTCGTGGCTGATAACCGAACGCCACCGTCTGGCTCGCCGTTAACATTCAGAATATTAAGAACTTCTAACGTTGTAATGCAGGCAGATGGTTGGCGATAGTTCGCGTACTCGTCAACAGAGGGCTACCCTCGACTTGCACCTGTCTCACAAGTGCTCGATCGAACAGCTATTTTTATATTCTTTCACTAATCTAAGATAGGGTCTGTTAGGGACCAGGAGTAGAATTAGAAGTCTTTCCTGAAAAGGAAAAAAGGAAAACAGAAGAATTGGAGAATTCTTGAATTTTGATTAAGTAAAACTCCCTAGAAAAACACCCATCGCTAGCGTATGTGGGCTCGTTTATACGCGTTTCTGAAAAAATATTTCAACGTTTAGGGTTATCCTTTATTTATGGCGCAAGTAAGAACTTGTAACGTCGTAATGCAGGCAGAACAGATGGTTGGCGACAGTTCACGTACTCGCCAACAGAGGGCTACGCTCGACTTCTATCTCTCTCACAAGTGCTCGATCGAATTTTTATATTCTTCCACTAATCTAAGACAGAGCCAGCTCACCACTTAGTGTGTCCAGGGGTGGAATTCGAAGTCTTTTCTGAAAAGGAAAAAAGAAAAACAAAAGAATTGGAGAATTCTTGAATCTCGATTAAGTACTCTCTAGGAAAACGCTGATCGCTAGCGATGTGGACTCGTTTATACACGTGTTTCTGAAAGAATATTTCGACGTTTAGGGTTATTTCCTTCACAAGGGGTTATCCTTTATCTGTGGCGCAAGTAGTATTCGAAGAACAATTTGCAAACTTGATGGGAGATTCCGTGGAAGCGGCGGTACAAAGTTTTCGCGGTAAGAGTTCGTTGTTTCGGAAGATATCATCTTTTCCCATCGGACTGAGGGGGCGGGGGGCGAAGTTTAAAGCTCATTCTGGCGGAAGTGGTCGGACGCCCGAAACCACTTCCGGGCACAGGAGACAATCGGCTTTCAGGACGGTTCCCCCGTATTTTAAAGAGCAGTCTACCGATGAAAACCAACCAGGGAAGCTAAGCGGAAAGGAAGTTGCACGGTTCCTGCTCCCGATATTGATTTCTTTCCATTGAAAGGGCACAATGGTTTATCTCGGTTGGATTAAAGAACACTGAGAAGTCTAATGACTTCTATCCAGCGAACAACAATGTGTCCCTCTGTTCTCTTGCTGTTTACAAAAATTTGGCGAAAAGTGATTCACGATAAACGGGACGTATCGGTGTTTGAAACATTGTCTCTTGAAATCTGCAGTGGATTTATGGTATGATAAATTGTACAATTACGTCTTGCACGGACTGTTCAAACGATAATTTTAAAACGAATGACGGTACGGTGCTGTCATACGGTTTATTCTTGCAAATCGATGCACGATGAGTCGTACAATAAATCGTAATCGTTAATTTTAGGTTGCTCATTGTCTATATTATTCTTTTATATCGAACTCATTAATTTTTTTTGTGCTTGAAAAATTCGATTCTCAGATATATTCTTAAAGAATTTTGGATCTGTCTCAAAGTACTTTTCAAAGACGTCAGATTCTATAGCTAAGAAATACTATAATACTATATAAAGATTCATTTTAGTCCAATAGATTTCGTAACATCAAAGCATCGAAATAATGTAGCACGTCGTCAGTACATAATATCTTACAAATTATTTGCAAAGCTCTGCTAATTTCGTGACTGGACGTGTTAACTATTAAATGTTTGGTTCGAAGTCGTGTAAATTCTCAAGGAAATTAAGTCAGAGCTCTCGTACGTCCATCAAGAAATCGACTTGCACTTCGAGAAAGGCTGCTCTAATGTACTCTCATCGACGTTCACGAGCATTAGCGTAATTATCGTTCGCCCATGGAAACTACTAAGTGGCCCGGTGCACGAAGTTCAATTTTCATGTTCCTGCGGGTCGATAACGTTTCCAGCTGCGTCTCGTTTATTAACAGTTACTCGCGTGTATCGAGACACGGCCAGTTAAGAACACCTCGTTGAACCGCCACTTTGCTCGCGGTTTGCTCTCGTCACATTTTTCCGTTATTAACGAGACGCTTTACGAACACACGCGTCCCGATACTTATTAATTCCCGCGCGTCGGTTCGGCGATGTCGGTGCACCGTGGATCGTCGTAATGTTCACGTGCAGCCTGGTGCGTCGCTATTAGGTACAACATCCTAGAGAAAGATTATAGGCAAATGCTTTATGAATAGCACGATAAATCTCGAGCTTGATACCGCGATGGTTATGTGTGTTGGTTTTAAATGCTCGTTTGGCGCTCGAGGCGATTTATTATGAGATTATCGTGCAACGAGCTTCGCGATTGTAGCGCGAAAGAGCGTACTTTTGAACCGAATGAAACAAAAAAGAAACCACCGTGGGACTTTGGCGATTGTTGTTCCGTCGCTTTTTACACTGTTTCTCGGTCGTTCGTACGCGAGGACAGATAAGAAACAGCGAGAAAAGCGGAACCATAAAATATCGGCGTATTTATCGGTTGCGACTCGAGCATGGATCACTGTTAATTGAGACGTTTGAAACCGCGATCGATCTGTTCCGCTCGTGCAATCTCACGCCCGCGAGTGAATAATGCAATCGACCTTTTATTCGACGCCCGGAGTTATCGTCATGTACGTTTCTGCGAACGATCTGGAAGACATTAAAATACTTTGGAATGAAATAAACGACCGTTACACGAAGTCGAAAAGGTTCTCGTCGAAAGACACTGCTCGCTTGAATTAATTCGAAGTTTCGAGTGTCTCGATATAAACGACGATTAACAAATTGGCAGCCTCCGACGTAATCCTACGTCGTTTCGAAGCCTGTAGCTGGTTGTCATTGACGTATGTATTTTGGCCGGCCAAAATGTTACGTAAATCGAAAGCAGTTCTTTTATGGCAGGAAATATATCTTTATTTGATAATCGTTTTCCGATGTAATTTGTAACTGGATTGTGAATCTTTATGTAAATTCGTAGTTTTATTAATAGTGTTTCTTATATTTTTGAAAATTAAAATTTTCCATAAATTCGCGAACATTCATTCTATTTATAACTTATTTCTATCTTACAGACACTTTCGTAGTTTCTTGTCCATAAAAAATATTTTCTCATGAAAAAAAACTATTTAAAAGTCTGTGTATGAAATTCTTATTTTAAACAAAGAGCTTCGATGAATATCTAGTATGAAATATGACGCGTTTCAAAATTTTAGGCTCGGTCTTAATTGTATAACAGTGAAATATTATTGTGTAATTAATTCGAGAACGTGGAATATTTTGAAACGTTCGAAATCTGTTATCTGGATGAGAATTTTAGTCATTTGTGATTAAGGCTCATTGGTAGTAACGGTTAATTGCTCCTCTTAAATTTCGCGTACGAAAGAGCTTCATTTCCCGTACAAACGAGCATTAGTGACGAGCACGGTCGCTCCAGATTTGACATCAGAGTGATCTTTGAACATTTAACTATCTGTCAACGTGTGTGCCCCGTCCTCGACGACTCGACATTCCCGCGAGGACCATTATACGCTGTCTCATTATATGCTCCGCTTGTATTGTACACCTCGGTTGCAATTTGGTGCAGTCTCTCTCGAGACAGAGCTTTTGGAGGTCAGTCTATTCTTACCTGGCTCTGTTCGCTCTTCCGTCTACCGAAATACGATCTTCGATGCTAAAACATTGAACGTCATAATGTTTCGAGTTATCGTTTCGAATTATTATTTCGTATTTTTGGGTAATATTTCACCTATATCGAATATTTAAAACAATGTTTTTAGTCGTTACGTGTGTTTAAAGTTTCATCGAATCTCTTCTTCAACGCTATGTATACATAAATCAGTATATTAATCGAGCATTTGGCACAAGTGGCATTCGAGGTTAAAATGATAAAAGCTATCAGTCGCTTGGCAAAAATTCGTGCAATCAAAACTCGCAAGACATTAATATCTCGAGAACAAATTACAGATATAAATACAATAGATAATGGTGGTCATAAAGAGCAAATGATTTATATAGAGATTTTATTTAACAAACCATGTCGATAATTAGCTTAATGATTTCAGCCCTTCTGAGGAGAGTTTAAAGTTAAAAGAGGACTGTCATGATATTTTCAGTTTGATTCTACATTTAATCTCTCACAGACAGACAAAACTAAGTTTTATTTCTGATAATATGAAACAGAATATTGGTGGTTTAATTGAAATCTGAGTTGAGAAGAAACAAACAGACAGACAAAAATTGTAAAAATTCTGAATTAAAATTAAAAGGGAACTGTATAGCTGCTATTTTAAGTCGTTTAATCGCAATCTCACAGACAGATTAGACTAAGTTTTATTTCTGATAATATGAAACAGAATATTGGTGGTTTAATTGAAATCTGAGTTGAGAAGAAACAAACAAACAGATAAAAATTGTAAAAATTCTAAATTAAAGTTAAAAGAGGACTGTATAGCTGCTATTTTAAGTCGTTTAATCGCAATCTCACAGACAGACAAAACTAAGTTTTATTTCTGATACTATGAAACAGAATATTGGTGGTTTAATTGAAATCTGAGTTGACTCAGAAGAAACAGACAGACAAAAATTGTAAAAATTATGAATTAAAATTAAAAGAGGACTATACAGGGTGTACTAGAGGTCAAAATAAGACGAAAATCAAGAATACCAATTTGTTGATGAAGGCTTCCTTAAAAAGTTATTAACGTTTAAAGTTCCGTCCGTACTGAATTTTTTTCTAGAAAGGAAGTAGGATTTCGGAGGTAGGTCTATTCACCAAAAATTATTGTAATTGACCGCCGTAATCGAAAATAATTTTTCCAGAACGATTTGAAATTTTTTTTTTTCGCCGAAAAATTTAGGCACCTACCCCCTGGTGATTTTTCTTAAAAATTAGTTTTTCATTTTTGATAATTTTATTTGGCGCCCTACAGAAAAATTGTCTAATACTTTTTTGTAGGTACCTATGAGCTCTACTTCAGAAAAAAGTTTCATTGAAATATATTCACTATTGTAGGAGTTATGGCTGTTTGAAAATTGGACCATTTTTATGGGGTTTTTCTCATTTTCCGGGGTCAAGGAGCAACCTTTCCAATATTTTTAGAATTTCTACATATTCTACACTAAAATACGCGTCGTTTGCTTTTTTAAACATTAAAATCGTCCAATCCGTTCAGAAGTTATGACGTTTTAAAGATTCGCATGAAAATTCGGGCAGACATTTCTGGCCAAAAATGATATTTTTGGTAAACAATTTTTTTCTCGAAAATGCGTAAGATTTCGGGTGTATGTATAATGACCAAAAATGATTGTAATTACCCACTGTAACTAAATATAATTTTTTTTAGTATGATTTGAAATTTTTTAATTTCGTCTAAAAATTTCAGTATCTATTCGATTTTTTTTCTCGAAAGTGGGTAGGATTTCAGAGGTATGTGTATTCACCAAAAATGATTGTAATTCAGCCCCGCAACCGAAAATAATTTTTCCAGAACAATTTGAAATTTTTCAATTTAATTGTTAATAACTTTTTAACGAAGCCTCCATCAACAAATTGGTATTGGTATTCTAATTTTAGCCTCTAGAATTCCCCTTTAAAATTTTTTCCAGGGGTGGCCGAACACCCTGTATAGCTGCTATACAGACAAAATTAAGTTTTATTTATGATACTATGAAACAGAATAGTGGTGGTTTAATTGAAATCTGAGTTGACCCAAAAGAAACAAACAGACAAAAATTGTAAAAATTCTAATAATTCGGTGCAGATATCCTATGAACTATGCTGTTAAATGTCTTTGTCTTTAATCGTTCAGTCGTGAAAAGGTATGGATCTTTTCTCCAAACGGAAGTAAGCGTGTGTTCGGAGTGTTTCGATAGAAGTCTCTTTCTCGAAAGCGGATCGACTGGAACTCGCGTCCCATTGGAAACGTAGCTTTAAAGAGGTCAATGGGGGTGTGTGTGTCCCTGTTTCCAGGGGACATTGAAGTCGTTTGTCGTTCCATTTGCGATTCTCCTGTCGAAGGAAGGACAGAACCCTGGATAGAAGTTGGTCAAACACGGTACGCGAACGCAGATGAGACGCACGCGAATCCAGCCTTGAATCGAGCAAACGTTCTCTGGCGGGTAAACGTTGTTTGTGCCCCGGTGTACAGCCAGTGTGTGCCGAATAAATAAGATTCCGTCCCCGGGGGTGTAGTCTCGTTGAATATTCCAAGAACCCCATCACTTTCGTGCAACATTGGACAACGTTGTACATCCAAGGACTTCGCACAAACGACGAAGGCCTTGCGGAGAATGTGCTCGAAACGGCTTTTCCGTTACGGTTTTAACCCCTACGAGCACCCTGTAGATCCAAGTGACCCACTTCTAACTCGAAAGTAGAGGTATTATTCCTGTTTTAGATACAGAACTTGGATACAGAGGGACAATTGTTGCGTACTACCATTAAAGTTACAAATTAGAACAATGCATTTGGAGTAAATAGTATTTATTTGTTATTCTTTTGCAGGATATGGTACTCAATTTATTAGAAATACATTTATTTTTGTGAAATTCCTAATCATTATATGTACTGAATATTAGTATAAATTGATGAAAGAAAAGATCGATCCACTTTGGCAGCGTCAGTTTATATCTAAATCTACATATTACTAGATCGAAATTAAATATTTTAAATTGTTATATTAAGTGATTTACTTAATATAACAATTTAGTATATTTAAGAATTTAATATTCCTTTTTACTATACTATGAAAACGATTAATAATCCTTTCGAATCCAAATCGATAGCATATTAATTATTACCATTTAAATATAAACACATCAGTTATTCCCATAACACGTATCAGTGAATTCTCCTTTATTCTTTGCGAGTAATCTGTTGCAATCAGTATTAATTCCAGCGATTACTCGGTATTAACGTTAACAAGGTATCAAATAAATTTTGACGTCCGAATAAATTCGTACGTTTCTATTAGTACTGGTAACTGTGAACTTCCGAAGTTTATTCGGTATTTGATAAACCAAATATCCACTTAATACGTATAATCGAATTGTGCAAGAAACGAATACAAGTGTTTTACTAGGAATCTGGTGGCAACCTTTCTCTCTGTAAATTGAAAGTTTGAGTTATGAGGGGTATTCTTTGAAACAGTATTCCGTGAAGGTATACAGATGTTTCCTTATTCGTTGCAGGTACGAGGAGCTTTGTAATTATGGTGAACGGGAAGACGCATTCCCTTCAAGACGCTACTTGAATGAATAATATCGTCAGACCGGTTTTTCTTGTCGAGATCTTGACTATTGAATTTATTTTTATCATTGCATATTTAATTACATAATGACAACGTCGTCTCTTGTTTTACAATCTAGTTGTACACGCATCTCAATGTACTTGGCGAACATCGATCACAATATACAAGGTATTCGGCCACCCCTGGGGAAAATTTTAATGGGGGATTCTAGAGGCCAAAATAAGACGAAAATCAAGAATACCAATTTGTTGATGGAAACTTCGTTAAAAAGTTATTAATGTTTAAAGTTTCGCCCTTATTGAATTTTTTTCTCGAAAATGCGCAAGATTCCGGGGATATGTCTATTCACCAAAAATGATTGTGATTGACCCCCGCAACCGAAAATAATTTTTCTAAAGTGATTTGAAATTTTTTTTTTTCGTCGAAAAATTTCACACCGTCTCGAATTTTTTTCTAGAAAGTGGGTAGGATTTAGGGGGTATGTCTATTCACCAAAAATGATTGTAATTGACCCCCGTAACTGAAAATAATTTTTTTAAAACGATTTGAAAAAATTTTTTTTCACCAAAAAATTTAGGCATCTACCCCCTGTCGATTTTTTTAAAAATTCCTTTTTCATTTTTAGTAATTTTGTTTGACGCCCTACAGAAAAGTTGTCTAATACTTTTTTGTAGGTACCCATGAGCTCTACTTCAGAAAAAAGTTTCATTGAAATATATTCACAATTGTACGAGTTATGGCTGTTTAAAAATTGGAGCATTTTTATGGGGGTTTTCTCATTTTGCAGAGTCAAGGACCAACTTTTCGAATATTTTTACGATTTCTACATATTCTCCATCAAAATACGCGTAGTTTGCTTTTTTAAAAATGAAAATCGTCCAATCCGTTCAGAAGTTATGACGTTTTAAAGATTCGCATGAAAATTTGGGCAGACATTTCAGGCCAGAAATTATATTTTCGGTAAGGAATTTTTTTCTCGAAACTGAGTAGGATTTCGGGGGTATGTCTGTTGACCAAAAATGCTTGCAATTGACCCCTGCAACTAAAAATAATTTTTCCAGAACGATTTGAAATTTGTGAATTTAATTGTTAATAATTTTTTAACGAAATTTCCATCAACAAATCGGTATTCTTGATTTTCATCTTATTTTGGCCTCTAGAATCCCCCATTAAAATTTTCCCCAAGGGTGGCCGAGCATCCTGTATACGATCTTAGAAGTTTCCCAAATTTAAAAGCTCTTTTTCTAAGCACTTTAAGGTTTACGTTTTCCAAAAACTTGTTGGTTGTCTTTGTAAAACATTATTCATCGATCACCTCATAGCAGATTATACATAAATATACAGATTGAATCAACGCCGTGGCTTCAATTCGATATCATTCGTGACCTTGGATCGTTTCAAGTAGGATTCGAACGTTCTCGTAAAATTTGTTTCATCCTCTAACGATCTATTCACAGTTGAAGATTGACCTTGAAATTCGTCGTGTAAAATTCCACGATGCAATCATGAAATTATCGTAGCGCAGATACGAGTTAAATATTTTTTTTTTAGAAACTATGTCGTCCACCAACAAATAATTAATATCGCCTTTTTTTATAGTCAAAGGCCGTTTCCTTTCGCCGTTCGGTGTCGAGATTAATATCGAGTTCAATATCGGGTCGATCGGACAGGTTTCCATTTTCTTTCCTCGATTAGGTGACAGCTGGCAGCTCTCGCGTCACGTTCTAATAAGAAAGTGACGTTGCCTGACGTTTCTTGGATTTTCCTGTTATCCGTCACGACAGGGTCGAATTCGCGACCGAATCTGAATGTCGCACGGCGGAGGTTTATTGATTGGGGTAGCTCGCAGCCCCACCCTGTCGTCTGCTCGCGAATGTAGTTCACCAGCCCGCCCCCAACCTCGGCTTTACTGACCTACTACCACACAAGCAGTCTTCGCAAGGTGAGGGTTGTCTTCCAAGAGGAAATTCGAACGAGCTCCAGCAGCCGCGCCAAGGCGGTTCCCTGGCGCATACAGGGTATTAAATAAAAAGGGTTCAGGGACTTCGAGGACAGATAACACTCGCCAAATGGAAGAAGAAAGGCTTGGAAAATTAATATTCCCGGAATTATAATTAATTTCAGTCGAAGCTCGTGACTCACTTGATTTAAATCGAAATTTAAACCAGTTTCATTTCCTTTGAGGATTTCTTAAAAGTCAGGGACTTTTAAAAGGGTTGCAAATTCTCCCATTTCATCGTAAACAGAATATCGATGCATATTTATTAGAACTTTGTTCCTCCATTTGGCAAGTATTTTACAAGTCGTGGACTCTTTTTTTTTGAACACACTGTATAAGGTCGGGTGGCTTACAATGGGAGGATACGAATGAGACGAGCACTTTTTGATGAAACTGAGCCGTAGGAGACGATGAATTGAAATAAATTCTAGAATATTAGGTATTCGTCAATCGTGTGTTTTTATAAAAAAAGCGTTAAATATTGAAATTTGTAGATCACAATGAAAGGAATATAAATATTGCATGATTGTGTAACATGTAATTGCTTAAAGAGATGGATCTACATATTAATATAATTAAAAAATGTCCTACATATTTTCTTTTTCAAATTATAGATGAAGTATGGTCATACTTGTAAACATTTTTTTATTTCATCTATAACTCGATAAGATATCCTGTTTGTGATCTTGCTTGTTAGTCCACTTAAGCTCTACTATCGATCAATCTGATGGATATTGTCTTTGTTTACAGGTAAGAGCATTTGATTTGCGATTAATTCCGTTGGCGAACTTCAGATGCGTAAGTAGTGCAATTAATTATGTATTACGAGTATTTATTAGGTCGTCGACAAAGTCTTGCAACACTTATAACAATAGTTTTGAAACTTTTGTTCTTTATTGTATTACAATTTCTATTTAGACTATAGTCAATTTCATCATTTCTAAAAACGAGTTTATCCAATGGAAAAATATAAGATTTTTAACCAATTTTTTGTTGTCAAAAACTTTATATTTTTCCAAGGAAAAATATCTAAGAGAAAGCTTCTTTTTCTAAATATATGAAATGCCCCAAAAAGAGACCTCATACGAAATGTGTGTGACAAAAAGAATTAACATCAATTTTTACGAACCAGAAATGACCAAAACTAAGGGTTGAAACATCAGTGTTCAATAAATAATGCCTGTTCACATTATGCATGCCATATTTCAATCTTGACGAAACGCTTGGGAGAAACGTGCTCGCGAAGGTTACTCGAAAGCTTCCAGCAGAACTTTCGTGAACGATTTTTAGTCCAGAAACGAAACGGAGTGCTCCAGCCGTTTGCGAGCTAGACTTTCGAAGCATGTAGGTCAGGAAATCGATCTAGAAAATCGTCGTAGAAAACGGCGGAGAAGTGTGTACGTTAATAGAGCGAAAAGTTAATTAGAATTTTTGTTTCACATGCTCTTTCCATTATCACGATCAAATTTAATGGGTTTTTAAGTTCCTTACTGGTTAATCGCCTTTTAATACTGTCCCTGGTACAACAAATTTACTCTTGGTCAACTTTTAAACTTATCCTGTGAAATAGTTTCCCTGCGATTTCTTATAATTCTCCACCAATTTCAGTTTGATAAGAATTAAACACACAGGTTTAAAACTTTTGAATCTTAATAGTTTTTTTTTTAGTCGATCATTTGGCTCTAAATTTATTTATTTGGATCGTTTTCGACCTTAATTTTGTGGGTTATGTAAAAATTATTTAACTACGTGCGTTGAACAACTGGATCCACTTATTTTTGTTTGAAATAATTTTAAATAATTCCTGAACCACCAAGGTGGGAAACATTCTCAATAAATATATTTAGAATCGAACGATTATTCAATTTGTTCGTTTCATGATAGATTTTTTATTTCAATAAAGTAATTTATTAAGAAAACTGGTATCTTTCGAAAGCTGATGCTCACTCGTAAAAAAAAGAAACGTTTGCGTCGAACAACTGGTCCACTTATTTTTGTTTGAAATAATTTTAAATAATTCCTGAACCACCAAGGTGGGAAACATTCTCAATAAATATATTTAGAATCGAACGATTATTCAATTTGTTCGTTTCATGATAGATTTTTTATTTCAATAAAGTAATTTATTAAGAAAACTGGTATCTTTCGAAAGCTGATGCCCACTCGTAAAAAAAGGAACTGTTCTTCATAGAGTATTTTATGATCTATAATAATAGATGACTTATAATAATTATTTAAAAGTGTAGTAAAGGAATAACTTTCGAGAGATTAGACTGGTCAGTGTGTTGTAAAACGACAAACGTTCCTCGTTAGCTGTGTTCGCCAACATCCGCTTTGATGTCGTTGAAACAATTAATGAGAGTGTTAATGCATTCATGAAAGTTGTGTTCCAAGCTTTGGGTACATGTGGCGTGTAACTCCATATCCGTGGCAAGCATGCTCCCCAGAACGTTTCATTCTTGCGTGTCTCGCGATGCGTATCAAACAGGGAGATATTGTATGCATTAAGTTGTTAAAAAGAGATCAAACATGTTCGGTGCGGAGCTTTGAAAAAAAAGTGCTTCAAATCGGCTTTGTGGATGAAACGATAAAAAAGTTTCCTCATTACTTACCCTCCTTGACCTGTGCTTTGTAGCCGCGGGAGCAGCCAAAGTACAATTAAAATTCCTTTAATCTCCTCAGTGTACGGAAAACCGTGCTCGTTCGGCTGTAATGGCTTCTCGACGTCTCAGAAATTTGAAAATCGCGCTAAATTGTCGACGATATCAGCTTTACTCCTATCAAGTTTTATTTCCCAAAGGATATTGCATTTTAATTTTATCTATTCTAATATGTAAATCGAGTAACTTATTATTTTTTAAACTAGTAATATTAATTATTTTTTTTAAATAAAAAGTTCGTGTTCAAACACGTTGGACTTTCTCTGGTTTGTATATAAAGTAACTTTCTTTTTATGAAAATATAATTTTATTTAAATTATCTTAAATTAGAATAGTATGAAAGTGATGTGCCTCCATTAATTACATTCTGTTTATAGAAATTCAATTCCTTGAAAGAATCTATCCCGAAGCAATTAATTAATAGTTTGAGTCAGTAAGCGTAATTGAACCATAATTTGTTGTCAGGAATAAAGCTGGTTCTAGGAAAATCAATAACGTGAATAACAAGCTATTTAGAAGTTACCAAAAAAAAAGAAATATAAATTACTCACGCTTTAATTTATTTGATTATTTTTTATTTTTACTGATCTAAACACGTATTAATTTCTGTAGACCAGTTTCTCACTTTTGCTAGTTTAGATCATCTTTTTTTGAAGATTGCAAATTCTTGGTCGAGAACGTGCACCAGAAACAATAAATGGCTCGGCACAAGAACGCAACGAGCCGTTTGAAAGCAGAATAGCGCGTCCACTATTACGTTTGTCGGAACGTTTGAAACTTTAAGAAGCAAAGCGTTGCACATCGTCGTTATTGTTCAGGAATTCAGCAATAATTTATCCCGTTTTCTCGCGTTCGATCGTGGAAGCGTTCGTTGCGGCGAAAGACTTTACAATCGGGTTACAATGTTACGGAACACGGAGAATACAATCGTTCTGAGTGAATGCCGTGATAAATGTTCGTTGCGTAAGCAATAGGTGTACCGGTCATAATCTACGATCTTCTGCTTATCGTGACCATTGCACGTGGAATAATAATCATATCGTAAATTAGTGATAACGGAACTCGTACGTAGAAAGTATCCGGCGAGCGTAGACCACGACGCGACAATAAATTCGAAGCGATTTAAAAATTTTAGAAATCACGGGACTCGCGAGATTCGCGTTACAGTATCGCTGTACCGTTGCATAATCTTTTTCTAATCGGTTCAACGCTATAAAAAGCTTTATTTTTCGTATCGCAGAGAAAGCGACGGCATTGTGTTCCCCTGACTTTTTCCTACAGGATAACGTGTCGAATTTCTGTCCTACGACGATTTTTGCCGTCGGACCGATCGCTCGCATCCGTCTTTCTTTAATAACTCGAAAACGAGCACGTTAATGCGTATTTTCGCTCATACGATAATTGTGCAGCTTAACGTTGTCTACCGGTTAGGCGAGTTTTTTTTTTTTTTATCTCGAATTTTGAGAATTTTTTTTTTTCTACATCACACGTGCGTATTATGCACGAGTTAGTACAGTACCGGTGTACCGTTACATAGTGTTTTTCTAATCGGTTCAACGCTACACAAAGCTCAATTTTTCGTATCGCAGAGAAAGGGTAATTTTTGTACGATGAACATATTAATTGTACTCAGTGGCGAATCTAGAGAAGCTCAAAGGGAGGGGATCGATAAAAACTCATGAATAAAATTGAAAAGATGTTTGCTGTCCATGAAAAGACGAACCGTTCAGTAGCTTTCGAGGGAGTTAATTAAACCAACAACAATAAACGAGGGGAAAAAGAACGTTTGCCCCCTGGATTTTAAAAATTAGAAGCACACTCCAGGATTACTCGAACTTATATTTTCGTTATGATTCCTCGGATTAAAACGCGTATTATGCACGAGTCAGTAACTCGCGAATTTGGCGCAAAAAGGAGCACAGCTTTCTTGCCCGTATGAATCCGGTTTAATAGCTCGAAGGAGGGTGGCGGTCTCGAATTACAGTTTGAACGATATTTATGCCGCAGCAGGAGGAATGCAAGAACAAAGAGGTCTCTGTGGTTGCTCGGTCTTAATCGTTTAGGATCTTCCGCGCGGAATCGGTTTATTTTCTCATCCATTATTTTGTTGTCCGTTTAATTATCGCCAACTAGTAATTTTCGATTCGTGGTTCGATTTATCGTTCCACTATCCCCTCGATAATCGAAGAAAATCCCCATTAGTAGGACTATGCAGGATAGTGTTTGGAAACCAAAAGGAAATCAAGGATTTTTGGCTCATCAAAAACTATAGATTTCACATTGAAAATTGAAATTGCTGCAGGGCACCCACAGTTTATTTTTTCTCAAGCAACTCCAAGGGTTTTCCATCTTGTTGAAATGCATATTTCGTAGAGGTTACTTCGAGGAATAGGGTGTGAACGTAATCTTGGAGTTGATGAAATTTGAATTCGAAAGTTGTCAATAATAGGCGTCACCGACACGAACGTTGAATACGTCAAACGTTTTCAACTAATCCAGATTTTTTTAAAGGTAACACGTCGCACCGCCAGGTCGCAATTAACACGGACATTTTCGGTTACATCAGATCGCAGTCCTTCGAGTTGAAAATCACAGCGCTTTAATTGCATGCACGTGTCGGCTTTCTTGACGATCTTATCTCGCTTTCGTTAATCGACGTAACTTTCAAACTACCTGAGCGCGTTCACTTCTCTCTAAGGACAGACCGTGAAGGAAATTTTGAAACGTAAGCAGAGTCGAAACTTTGCATCAAAGGAATCCGTTTCGTGGAAAGTTGAATCTCGCAAACAGCTCCGAGCACTCGTTAACGAATCCACTCGAAGTTCGGATATTCTATAATTCCCTCGACGGATCGCGTTTACAGTTTCTTAAACTCAGCTTTATCGAAAATTCGTTTGTGCCCCTTCGAGGAGCAAAAAGAACAGATAGTTTAGGGATTTCACGGGTCCTTTGAAGTCCCGAAATTCTTTCTCGAACCTGGTAGTTTTACTAATCTCGGACCATTGGGGTCCAGGACCGACAGTGTAGGTATTCTTAGTCGACACCTGTTCACCTTCAACCGTATCGCGGGCGACTACAATTTTTAGCGCTCTCGAAAAGCGATAAGTGAATAACGATTCTGCAAGGTGTCGCCCGCAAAAGGGCTGCCTTATCGGTTCATGGACATTTCGCGAGGATCCTGAAAGTAAACGGACCGTATCTACCCGTTCGTGAACGTCGGGGAAGAGAAAAAGAACGCGAGGTTGCACGAGAAGCTCGAGATATCCAGACGCATAAGGATATCGAGATCCTTCTTCGACTCTTATTGCTAACCTTTTTCTTTTTCGCGATTCCGACTTTTATTAACTCGCGCTTTTGCATAAAATTCTGGCTGTTAACGATCTTAAATACACAAGCTCTGCAGTTATACAATTTCTTAGTATACTTGTACTTTTAAAAAACATGGAATTTCGTTCCCCCAGTTATTATACAGAAATTCATTTTTTTTTATGGTTCCCTTACGGTTCTCGTTTTAATTGTTACGTTTTTGTGAGAATTCTAATTTCTGTTTTAACGTAGAATCTCGCGACGTGCTAGAATGCTTCACGTTTTATATGCACGGTGCAAATACGTGTTTCTGCCAAGGTTTACGTTCAACGCATTCGTACGCGATCCCGATTCGCTGAACAAAGCGGTGACCCGATTGGCTGACCGTTAATTGATGGTGACTAATTAATATGCACGAACTACGGACGCGTAGTGTTTACTCGAAGAACCTATAGGCATAATTTCGCCATACGTGGACCCGTGATGTCTTTATGGTCGTATTGTTGTACACAGGTGTAAATTGCTGGTCACAGGTGCGCCATAACTTCGATTATTTCGCAACTCGTTCTGAAAATAAAATAAAAGTGCATCGAATGACGTTACGATCTGTTGTTTACGAAACTTAACAAGTCTGAGACAATTAGTTTGAACATTCGATAACCCATTGACTGCCACCTACGTGATATCTCGTAGTGTTTTTTTTCAATCAAAATTACTAAATCTCTAACTTGCAATTAGTATTATTATATTTTGGGAAATTTCATGTTTTCTTTAAAATAAAATCTTGGCTCCCAGGGCAAGACGTTCTAAATTTGCCTGGCAGTCAATTAAATATTTTTTGTCATGACTTTAACTTTACAATTCTTCATTCAAGTAAAAAGAATTCAATTTTTCCAAAATTATTCCACCCAACGGGTAATATTGTAAGCCATAAAGGACACTCAATATTTCTCGAATCCAGAATGCTTTACGACGTTTGTAATTAAATTTGGGTGGATCGAAAACAGTGGCGGTGCGTTGTACGTGTTCAGAAACATAATCGAGAACGCTCGTTGGTAATTACAAGCGCGAACCGGCGTGTAATCGTTGGAATTAGTTGCCAGAGGGGCTGAAAAGTTGCGAATTTAATATGTAACGCGTTTGCTCGGCCTTTGGGGGGGTTGTTTTTCGCGCTGGCGTACGGTTTACAAAAACTCGATGAACTTCCAATCCGTTTAAACTGCCCGCGTGTTGTACGGGGCGAAATTTAATTAAATGCACCGCGGCCTTTATTTGTCCGTGGCCTTCCTGTATTCCACAGATTTTCCTACGATGCGAGTGGCAATTACGCTCGCGAAGCAGAATGTATCGTCGACGGAGGGAAATCTGGACGGATCTGGACGAAACGTTCCGAAATACGCGAGTTTACACGGTGAAAACCCGTGTTTCGCGCTCATTGCAACGCGTGGCACAGAATTCAAAAATAGTTTATCGATTTCCCAGAATTTTTCTCGGGCAACTTGCTATTAGTAATCTGTAACGACACGTGGCAATTATCTTTTACGAGGGGGTTCGCTAATTGAAACTAACAGACATCGCGTTTATTATCCACCAACGTCGTTTTCAATTACAAAGAAATAAATTGAGTATTATAGGTTCGATATTACACATAAATATACTATTCTTTCTTTCTGATATTTATTCTTGCTTTTTTTTTAATCTATCTCTTCATCGAGTTGTAAAAAAATTTGCAAACTAAAAGGTAGATTTAACTAATTGTCTTCTCCAAAGTGGTCCACTAATTGAAACTAACAGGCATCGTGTGTATTATTCGTCAACGTTGTTTTTAATCACAAAGAAATTAAATGAGTATTATAGATTCGATATTATACATAAGTATATAATTCTTTCTAATATTTCCTCTTGTTTTTTTTAAATCTACCTCTTCATCGAGTTGTAAAAAATTTGCAAACTAAACGGTAGATTTAACTAATTGTTTTCTCCAAAATGAACTACTAATTGAAACTAACAGACATCGCGTGTATTATTCATCAACGTCGTTTTTAATCGCAAAGAAATAAATTGCGTACGGTATTGTGGCTTCGATATTACACATAAATATATTATTCTTCCTTTCTGATATTTACTCTTGTTGTTTTTTAAATGTATCCCTTCAAGTTGAAAATTTGAAAACTGGTAGATTTAAATCGCTGATATAATGCAATTAGAATGCTCGAGCAAGCAAGATGAAAGTAACAACGAACAGAAAAATTAAAGCACCGAGTTTTTGAATATTTTCGTAGCCATAGTCGGTGTTGTGAATTATTTTTGTCGTCCTGAGAGCAAATTTTGACGACGATACTGTACCACGAAGCCTTTTGTGGCGGACGAAAATCGCCCGGGGCTGCTTAGAAAATTTTAATGCGTTCGAAGAGGGAAGAATCGCCCGAGAAAGGTATCAGATTCGAACCCTCGTCGACGCGGGGCATTTTTAAGTAGCGTCTGGATTCGAAGAAAGCTCGATCGAAACTCTTAACGGGAGGTATACGGTGTACAGAGGTGTTTCAAGAACGCGTGGATGGTGCGAGGATTACCGATGATATCGAATTGGAATTTTAAATTTATGATTTCCTTCACGTCGACGTATCGTAGCGAACTGGTATCGACCAATAATTTGAATACGTATAATATTTTTACGATTCGAGACATTTCTTTTGAAATTTCAATATAAAGTAGCTCGAGGGTGAAAATCTGTACGCTCCATTCGCGGATGTTTCGTAACCTGACGTGAAAGGCGCTACATATACATATGTACGGTTTCCTTACAGTAGAGTCACAATGATTATGTATAAAGTATTTACATATCTTTTTTAACGACGTAAGTCTCAGCTGAAGTATCAGTTTGTCCTTTCCCAACGTTTAATCCTAATACTTTTATGCATGGGTGTCAATTCTATTTTCTACCCTTAGCCAACAAGATATATAAAGTAATAATAATCTAAAGCACAGAACGAAATTTTGTCGAACAATGGTACTATCGATTTACTAACAAATCATAAATTCTCTCACAAAATTATGCGCGGTTATTGCAGCGTATAATGTGGCAATTAACGACAGCCATAACTTGTCGTAACGAGTATCTGCATTCTAGGGATCGTAATAACGCGTCAATGTAGTCCCGACGAAAAGGACGAAACTGGCTGGAACGCTTTCGCGGAAATTTATCGACAAACAAACGCGCGTCGTAAAATATATCCTATGCACGAAATATTCTCGAGTTCCTTCGGTATTCGCCATAAATTTGCTTTATGGCAGTACCGACTGTGTAGTTCCACGCCGGTAGCCGTGTTAGGTGGAACGTCATTGATCTTAAACGGAGAAACCGTAACTCGATGGAATCCCAGGGATATTTACTTGAATTTTTCGCGAGATTTACGTGGCCATCATTCTCGCCTCGATGATGGATACAGAGATAATATTGCAGTCTCGCGAACGCAAACGGATCGAGACTGATTTTTCAAGCGTAGTTTATAAGGGAAAAGGGAAACACCCCTTGCACGAGGGGCTGCCTCCATTTTCAAGGAGCGGGACATTCGTCTTTGTCCTGTTGGGATCAAAGTCATCGATCCTGTCGTCTAAACTTCGCGAAAACGTTCCTCAGAGATGGTAATCGTGAACAATCATACATAATAGTAGAAGCAACGTAGTTCGTTCATTTTTCTGCTTTCATAAAAATAGTTTTGTACAGCAATACTTATCTTATCATCCTCATTTTAGCATATCTTTTCATTTGGAAAGAATTTAAGTAACCAACATTGCAATTAAAACGATTCTATTTAATCCTCGGATGGTGGAGTCTGGGTCCATTTTGACCCGAATCTGAATTTCGTTATTTTCTATTACTGTACAAGGTTTCTGATCTAATTTCTGCACTAAAGTTTTTGCAAATTTTTAATTTATATTACCCACTGTTATTTAGTAAAAACCAAAAGTTTACTGTTCTGAAATAGTTTTCGTGGGTCAAAATGGACGAAGCATAGAACGTTTGGAGCTCCACTGTTTACGATAGTTGTTTCATTCATAACATCGTGAGAATTTCCGCCATTAATCAAGGATTATGGGGTTCTGAAATCCCCTCCCCCGGGTGTCATTAATATCGTAGCGTTATTGATCACTCATAGGGGCTTTCGGCATCGAACTTAAGCACTCGCGTTCGTGCAACTGCACCGTTTGATGTTCAGCGTTCAGGATCTAGTGAAAAATCACTGAAGGATCGAGAGCTTCGCGGCGTGAATGGGATGCTGTAATCTTAATGGATTGCACGATTCAATTGAAACGATTAATTGATATCCTTAATGTTCTTTCTTCATCGAGTTACTTATGCTGACGTTTATACATGGTGAATCATCTAAACGAGACGAACTGTATCCACTGCTTGATTAGAGATAGGAATTAATGACAGGAGATAAAGCTAAATTGTCCAATACGCCCTCTTTCCCTGTGTGATCACTTTTTCCTAATGCAATTAATTTCTGTATCATTCTTTCGAATAAATCGATCGTCCTCGAATGTTTCAACGCACAAAAACACCAATAATGTTCACATTGGAAAAACTAAATATCTGTAATTATTTAGAATCTTTATTTAATTTTATTTGTCAGATAGTGTCGTTTTAATTATGTGTTTTGGCAAGTATTTTACATTTATTGCATTCATAGATCATCGTCAGATAACATATAAATACAAGAATGGTTAAAAAGAAAAATATATAAATTGAAAAATGTATAACTTATAAAAAAGTAAAAGTATATAACTTAATTGAATATTTATTGCGTACGAAACACAATAAGACACAAACGTTAATAGACATATCGTGTACCTATAACCAGTTTCTCGTTGGGAGTATGTACCGATCTCTAATATTATACTCGGTGCGTATGTAATTTAAGAAAATAATAATAGCAAGCAATGTAAATGCCTTGTTCGAAACGTGTTTCAAATAACTAACATATTTAAAGAGAAACTAACAATTTTGTTGTATAATTTCGTACAACTTATCGCTAACTGGGCATTTTTGTCTGCATGCTTCGGTGGCCCGACACGAAGTACCGGTTTGTGGTATCGGCGATCAATATTGACTGCGATCGATTTATAGTTATTGCAAATGGTTGACGCGACGTCGATTTATTTTATTCGATGTTTTTAATTAATAATTCCGATACTCGCGGAACGACGTCGACTGCACATAGTTCGCGATACACCGGTACACAGGAATAATTTCGTGCCATTTCCGGTTCTCATTAGGAATCACTCGTCGCGCCGAGAACTGCAATCGCGCAACGAGTTCGACGAGCAAATTAGTGGGATGCGAAAATCGAATTTGGGAATCTTGCCAATACCGCGTTTAGAATTCAAGAGGACATTATGCGCTCGTTCAGGGTTCTCTGTATTGATTGATAAGTATTATAGCGATCGCGAACGTTATGTAATCCGGGTCATGGGAGCCAGAGAATTATTTAACAGAATTCCAACGTTAGTTAGTTGGTTGTGTGCGGATCGTTCGCGTTGGGGGGGAAAAAATCGTACGCGAAATTTGCTTTACTTCGATGACCGATCGTTGAAAACTGCGAATGGAAATGGAACGCAATAACAGCACGATACGCGATGAACAAGTCCATCGGAATTTTTCGAGGGTTTATTCAAATACGAGATCGAGCACGATGCGCTTTTTTGTGAAATCAAAAATTTTCCATGGATAATAATCGAGATGAATATTCTTTGTTGTTTGCGAATAAACTGAAGCAAAAGCATTCGTAACTCGCTACGTTTATTGGTTCGATGTTTTGTGAGTGATTTTGGTTTTTTTGAAACAATATTGTTATAAAATACGAAAATATTTGTGTATATTTTATTTATTTTGAAAAATTTTAGTGGGGGGTTCTAGAGGTCAAAATAAGATGAAAATCAAGAATACCAATTTGTTGATTGGGGCTTCGTTAAAAAGTTATTAACGTTTAAAGTTTCATACTCACTGGAAAATTTTTCGGCGAATTGGGAAGTTTTAAATCATTCTGGAAAAATTATTTTCGATCGCAGGGGTCAATTACAATCGCTTTTGGTCGATAGATGTACCTTCGAAATCTTAACCATTTTCGAGAAAAAAATTCGAGAAGGTATGGAAATTTTCGATAAAATTAAAAATGTTCAAATCGTTTAAAAAAAATTATTTTTAGTTACAGGGGTTAATTACAATTATTTTTGGTGAATAGGTATAGCCCCGAAATCCTACGCATTTTCGAGAAAAAAATTCATTACCGAAAATATAATCTGAGGCCTGAAATAGTTCTCCAAAATTTCATGCGAATCTTTGGAACGTCATAACTCCTGAACGGATTGGACGATTTTAATGTTTAAAAAAGCAAACTACGCGTATTTTGATGGAGAATATGTACAAATCGTAAAAATATTCGAAAAGTTGGTCCTTGTCCCCGCAAAATGAGAAAAACCCCATAAAAATGGTCCAATTTTCAAACAGCCATAACTCCTACAATAGTGAATATATTTCAATGAAACTTTTTTCTGAAGTAGAGCTCATAGGTACCTACAAAAAAGTATTAGACAATTTTTCTGTAGGGCGTCAAATAAAATTATTAAAAATATAAAACGAATTTTGAAGAAAAATCGACAGGGGGTAGCTGCTGAAATTTTTTGGCGAAAAAAAAAAATTTCAAATCGGTCTGAAAAAATGATTTTCAGCTAGGGGGGTCGATTACAATAATTTTTGGTGAATAGACATACCCCCGTAATCCTACTCAGTTTCGAGGAAAAAAATTCTTTACTGAAAATATAATGTCTGATCATTACTGTCTGTTATCCTGATAATTGAAAAGTTTCAAATGATTATGAAAAAATTATTTTTAGTTGCCGAGGTCAATTACAATCATTTTTGGTGAATAGACATACCCTCGAATTCCTTCGCATTTTCGAGAAAAAAATTCAGGAAGGAGAACAAGTTTTTCCACAAAATTAAAAAATTTCAAATCGTTCTGGGAAAATTATTTTCGATTGCAGGGATTAATTACAATCATTTTTTGTGAATAGACATACCCCCGAAATCCTGTGCAGTTTCGAGAAAAAAAATTCCTGTAGGTGGAGAAATTTTATTACTAAGTTTTAACTATAATTTTGTTAATAAATTTTTAACAAAACCTCAATCAACAAATTGGTATTCTTGATTTTCGTCTTATTTTAACCTCTAGAATCTCTCATTGAAATATTTCCCAGGGTTGGTCGAACATCCTGTATATCGCCTTTGTACCTAATGTATATCCGTGTTTATAATTTTTATTTTTATAAATTTGGTACAATGAATATATTTTTAAATTACGTGGTTGAAACGTCGAACTAATAAACGTAAAATAAGATCACTTGAATTTATTCTGATTTTCCAAAGAAAGGGGGATTCATTTGAATTCTCTATACCAGTATCGATTGTGTACGTACGCTTTTTCGATCGTTCAGAAGTCAATTCAAGTGAAAAGTTGACCGAGTTACAGTTATTTAAACGGTGCCGTTGTGGGGGATTGCAGGGGATACGTCAGGATTTAAAAGCGAATCGGCAGGACACGTCGATCGAGCGCGGGAATCTCGTCCAGCCTCGGATTTAGAAGCGTAGCAAAGCGAAATAATCGTTTAGATTCGGACTCTCGCGATGGTAAATGTTTCCATCGTGCTTGCCCCCGACGTTTCACAACTCAATATAATTGCAAACGAGAAATCTGAGTTCAGCGGAATCTTGCAGTGGTTTGGACCGATGGGTATTGCAAGAGTAATTGATCCTACGTGGAAACGTTGCGTAATCAGAATTTTGTATCGTATAATTTGTTTTCACGTTGACGTGGAATTAATGACGGTAACATTCGATCGAGTTAATGCAGGGTATCTCGTAACGATTGCCACAACTAAGAGGCGGGCGTTCCTCCGCGCAAAAAATAAATCGAAAATGTAAAATAAAAAGCTTTTCGTACCAGCCCGATAAAATCAATTTTAAAATTGGTCTGGCGTGCGTTCGAACGATAAATCTCGACTCACGGACGTCTTCTTTACATTAAAAAAAAAAAAATTAATAAAAATAGTATCTGATTGTGAATAATGTATTCCAAATATCGATATTCTACAAATTTTCCGTTACGATATATTTTCACTGATAAAATTTCTGTTATTTTACCAAAAGTATACACTGAATTTAAAGCCAAAGGTCACTCGATGTTCAAACAATTGTCAAAATTCAAGTGGCGCGTCGAACGTTTTGTAAACAAATTTCGAGACGAGTTTCGCATTTAATCAAGAACAACTGCACCGCAGTCGGACGCATCGAAATTGAAGAGTAAATTGCTAGGGCGTCCCGATCGGAATCTGCAATTTGGTCGATTGCACCCTTTCCGTGAGATTGAAGAGCCGCGTCGCCTTTCGGGGTTTCAAAACAACGGATCGTCGCGCGTTGCACGAGCTACGAAACGGACGTATCGCGAACATTTATCGGTTCTGTCGCTGCTAAACACCGACAACGGCGACTTAGGTGATGGATGGGACCGTTCCGTCCGTTTCTGGCGTCGTACGGGAGTGTCGGGATTCCCTGCATAATGTATGACCGAAAAGAGAATCCTCGACGGACGAGACGTTTTAGGGTCAGTCGGTACTTTCGGATAACGGAAGAAGAGGTAGTTTAGGGGGCGTATCCCTCAATTATGATAATAAGAACGGCTGTTCTGTCGGCTTGCATTGAGATTCAACGCGTGGATGGGTGTATCGTCGATACCTCGAACGGCCCAGAGTGGAACGGGTTTATAAAGCGACTTGGTACATTCGTAAATTATGGTTCTTCTTGCTCGAGTGTACGTGGTCAGTGTTTAATTTCCATCCTGTCCTTAATTCCCATAATGCCACTGGATCTCTCGACGAAGTCTCCTACTTATTAAACGTCAGATATACTTGGAACAACTGAAATTAAAAATTTTCAAAATATCTGAAATCTTGCTCCAATCTTAAAATAACACGGAGTAACGATTTTTCTTTTAATCGAAAGCATAACGTCACATCGACAAATTCACGTTCACATAAACATCTTTCGTGTTCCAAACAGTTGGTCCTCGAGGACTTCTATGGAAATAAAAACAATTTACTCCAACTTTCTCCAAGCATTGGAGAAAAGCTTTCGCGCCGATAAAAATGATACCGAGCGATCCAGTCGATGTAGCCTAGTCGCTGAACTTTTCGAGCATGTCTTCGATTTACCCATCCAGATTCTCGAACAAGAATTCCACGATGTTCTTGGAACTTTCCATTCCGATAACTCAATTCCCAGGTATAATAGAAAATCGTGGGAGTCAATGGTACCGCGAACTCCGGTCGAAGGAACGTCCTCTCGTTTCTCGATTGGCTTTCACGAGCAAAGATTCTCGTTGGACGATATCGCCGGAGCGATCGTTCGCGAGCAAAGTTTTCCTATTCGATCGGTCGTTGGGAACTTTCGTCGATATCGTCCGATGGCGTGTGCAATTAACGAGAACGCGTTCGGTAGACGTGTTTCTTAACTGAAAAATGGCGCGACAGTGCCGCCGCTTAATTGCGTTTTCTGCGGGAAGGGGGTTGCAGCTGCGTTTCCTCGAGGTACGAGTAATGATGCGTCGTTGAATGGCGTCGCGACGACGGGTGAAGCAGACAGAGGAAACAAAAGCCACGCCGCTGCAGCGAGGTCTTGTCGTCGTCGTTGTACGTGTTTTCGGGAAAAATGAGCTTCGACGGAGCGTTTCGTAGCGAAAAATGAATATCCGCCGGGGTAGAGACGAGGCTCTATCGCGAAGAAATCGGAAGCGATGGATCAACGACAGAGCGCCTCTCGGTGGTCGGTTCTCTTTCTTACCGGGCTGGACAGCTTGCCAATTTATGGCCGATTGATTAAGGCTTCGATAAACTGGTAATCCAGGAGGAGGCAAAGAAACGCTCTTGCTCTTCGATGTCGCGGAGGGTTTATTTCTCTCCCCTCCCTTCCTCCTCCCCGCCTTTTTTCTTTATCTTTCTCTTACGAATCGGTGATCGTTTCGTTCCTTGGCTCGTTCCGGCGAGGATTTTGATTCAGCTCCAGATACATTCGATTCATTGATCTGCGTCATTCGCCGAGCGGCTCGAAAAAACCTTACCAAAGGTATATCCGTCGCGACGATCGTTCTCGATTTATGACTGCTACTCGAGTAATCGTTCCTTACCTTTTTCTTCTCGTTCCGTTCGATTCGCGTTTGTCGGACCGTCGAACTTTCGGTGGAACGACGAAGTTTATACGGGCTGAGTTCCTATTAAAATGCTCTCGAACGTTATATGGGGGGTTACGTTTGTCATCGTAGAAAGACACACGGTTGGACACGCGTTTAAAATTTATCGATTCCACCTTTTTAAGAATCATTTATTTCTCAAACTTCTTTTATCTGTCCTTTCATTTCTAACGATAGACGAAACAAGTCAGCAAATTGCCTATTCATTTTGGAACAATTGCTAATTATTATTCAACGGTTATACAGATTAATACGGATAAGTTGGATATGTATCCGATGAAATATGCATGGAGGTTTATGCGAAATTAATGTATAATAGGAGATCGTTCGGACGGTTTTCGATCGGGGCACAAAGTAAAACAATAACGAAATTGGAATCAGAAATTACGTACGACCGAACGCGATGCTGATTAATAAATGAGGAAAGAGCGATCGCTCGTCGAGAGTAATACGACGGAGAACGGAGCGTCGGTTTTCAATGAAAATCCTGCCCGGGAGGCGATCCGGTATTCCGCTTAAACCGCGCTGGCACAATTTCCGCTGATACGCGCGCTACGAATACATCAGAATTTCAATTTAATTTCCTTGGTGCACGGTTATGTAATGCAGCTTTTCTCCCTTTGTGTTTCGCAAACATCGGCGCGAACCGTGCCCGTCGGGACGCACCAATGCAAATCTGAAGTATCACTTCGTCGTTACAGAGGTTCGAGAATATTAATTGGGACCCGAGGGTTGCACAAAACCCGCGAGTCGGATGTGGCGAAAAAGTTAATTATTCCTGTTCGATTATTCGTTCTGGCATCAATTGCGATCGCGGTAATTAGACTGGGCTCGAGGACATTCCTTATCCGTGTTTTATTCGTGTCTGCTTATTTATTCTAGACTAGGTTTCGACTCTTTTCAAATAGCTTCTATATGATTTTAAATATAATTCTGTATTGCTATTTCTCCAATAGGACATTTTATATATTTATTTATTTATTTACGGGTTTGTATACCCTTTGATATAATATAGGTGCATAATATGTGTTAAAGAACCGAAATAAGAAAAGATCGAAGTTTTGTAAAGTGAAAAATTGAACCTGAATATATAGCGTGGTGGTTCAGCCACCCCTGGGAAAATTTATAATGGGATATAATGGATTCTAGAGATCAAAATCAGACGAAAATTAAGAATATCAATTTCTTGACTAAGGCTTCGTTAAAAAGATATTAAAAAATTATATTAACAAATTTCGAATCATTCTAAAAAAATTATCTTTGGTTGCGGGGGTCAATTACAATCATTTTTGGTCATTATACACACCCCCGAAATCCTACGCAGTTTCGAGAAAAAAATTCGTTAGCGAAAATATAATGTCTGGTCATGAATGAAAGATTCCCCTGAAATTTCATGTGTTTCAAATCGTTCTGAAAAAATTATTTTTGATTGCAGGGGTCGATTACAATCATTTCTGGTTAATAAACACACCCTCGAATTTCTACCCACTTTCGAGAAAAAAATTCGAGAAGATGTGAAATCTTCCGACAAAATTAAAAAATTTCAAATCGTTCTGAAAAAATTATATTTGGATGCGGGGATCAATTGCAAAAATTTTTGGTCATTACACATACCCTCGAAATCCTACGCGCTTTCGAGAAAAAAATTCCTAAACGAAAATTTAATTTCTGGCCAGAAATCTTGCCCGAAAATTTCATGCGAATCTTTAAAACATCATAACTTCTGAACGAATTGGACGATTTTCATTTTTAAAAAAGCAAACTACGCGTATTTTGGTGGAGAATATGTAGAAATTCCAAAAATATTCGAAAAGTTGGTCCTTGACCCTGCAAAATGAGAAAAACCCCATAAAAATAGTCCAATTTTCAAACTGTTATAACTCCTACAATAGTAAACATATCTCATTGAAATTTCGTGTGGAAGTAGAGCTCGCGAATACCTACAAAAAAGTATTATACAACTTTTCCGTACAGCGTCAACCAAATTAGTTACACATGAAAAGCGAATTTTTAAGAAAAATCGACAGGGGGAAATTTTTCGGTGAAAGAAAAAAATTTCAAATCATTTTAAAAAAATTATTTTCGGTTGCAACGGTCAATTATAATCATTTTTGGTCATTAGACATGCCCTCGAATTCCTACCCACTTTTGAGAAAAAAATTCAAGAGGGCGTGAAATTTTTCGACAAAATTAAAAAGTTTCGAATCGTCCTAAGAAAATTATTTTTAGTTGTGGGGATCAATTACAATCATTTTTGGTGAATAGACACAGCCCTGAAATCCTACTTACTTTCTAGAAAAAAATTCGAGAAAATTCGACCTCTAAAATCTCCCATTATAATTTTCCCCAGGTGTGGCCGAACACTCTGTATAACGGGGGTTTTCTTACGATGAAAACGCAGAATTTTTCATTTTCGTATATTCTGTACATTTTCATTTCGGTTCAATTTTTCATTTTACAAAACTTCGATCTTTTTTCCCCCGCCAGTAGTATTGCACTTTTATCGAAGTCCTTTGAATCTCTTTCGTGGAAGGTTTTCTTTGAGTTCCAGCGTTGAAAGTGTATACGTCTTACGAAGTTATCCCAGAGTATCCGCAAAGAAGTTTCATGCACGGTTCTCACCCGCGGGATAAGCAGAACAAAGGATTTTCGGTTCCACAAACGCGAATATCATATTGTTGGTCGCTATCGATCGAAATGCATTATTATTACGAAAGTCGTAGGTGATGCACGTTTAGTGTTTCAGAATTCACATTGTTCGACGCAAGAATATTATATTACACCGGGGCCTTTGAAATATATCCCGTGTACGATGTACCGGTGCGAAATACGTATTGTATGCGAGGGGTTGTTGACCTACGTTGCGGATGTATCTGGAAATTGGCATACATACCGTGGCGTGCTATCTCGTATCCTGCATTATAGTAATCCAACTAGCGACGTATGTCCTGCGTAGTGTTTACCGTTGATTTATTGGATGTATTTCGTACTGTGCTCTCTAATTATCCCTGTTAATTTAGTCGCCGATATCGGTCGATTCTCGTTTCGACTATTTCACCAGTGGAACTTCTATTACTCGTCGTTTTTAATGCTTCTTTTTCTTTATTGTAAAAATCTTTAAAAAATATTTACGAAATCAAGAAATTCGTAAATTTTTACTTGCTTCATAAATAGCTAAATGTATATGAATCAAGACTGAGGTTGCAAGAGAATCACATAAAATAACAAATATCGATTTAATTAAGTAAAATTGTTATTAAGGAAAAATGAGGCAGTTCCTGATAGTCTTAAAGCTTCTTCTATTTCTTTACTGTAAATTTAATCTTTAAAAAATATTTACGAAATCAAGAAATTCGTAAATTTTTACTTGCTTCATAAATAGCTAAATGTATATGAATCAAGACTGAGGTTGCAAGAGAATCACATAAAACGACAAATATCGATTTAATTAAGTAAAATTGTTATTAAAGAAAAATGAGGGAGCTCCCGAAGGTCTTAAAGCTTCTTCTATTTCTTTACTGTAAATTTAATCTTTGAAAAATATTTACAAAATCAAGACAAAGGAGGTTACAAGAGAATCACATAAAACAACAAGTATCGATTTAATTAAGTAAAATTGTTATTAAGGAAATAATGAGTCCCTGATGGTCTCCAAATGGTCTTCCAAGTATCGTAAAGACGTGCTGTAATTTCTTATATTATTTTAATTATAATTATTGAAAAAATCCTAATAGTAGGAACGAGACATTTGATAGAAAATTTACGTACGTGTATTAATTATATTGGCCAGTCGTTTGTTCGAGATAAAATCCTCGTCTGGTTATTGTGTAGGTGTTTGGCATTCTGGTCGGTGCGACGTTAAGACGTCGATCGTTGGTTGGATAATTTCGCTTAAAATATCCCACGCAGTTGACCCGTGAACCCGATTCGAACAAAGAGGGAATAAACGTCAAGGCCCTTCCTGATTTGTACGTCTTCATCGGAGACGAATGTCTCCCCCTAGTCAACGATGTTTTGTACTCTTACGGATTGATAGTCATCACGCGCGCCTTGTTGATGGTCGTCGGCATCTGGACAATAATGTCCCGCGGTTTCCTGGTTGTAACGCGGCGGCAGATGTTAAATCCAACTACCGTCCGCGCACACGTGGTGTCAAAGGTGACGTTGAGAGGCTCGGCCTAAAGGAATGAAATAAGGCAATCCATACAAGACGGCTCGAGGGAAGGTAACACGCGGTTAAATCGTAATGAATGAAACACGACGGGCTAAGATATCGACGCGTATCATTATTAGACTCTAAATGCTATTAAACGATTGTTTAATAAATAAACGTTTCTCATAAAACATTATCTTTCGTAATGGGAGAGTTACATCTTCGTGAATAATAGAAAACCTTCAGGTCCTGGTTCCTCGAATAATCTCCACCGTGAAAGTTCGTACGGATATTCTTTTATTTGTTTCTTTGACGACTTCGTTACATTAAAGCAAACGTAAAATGTAGATAGAGGAAGAGGGTGAAGGCACGAGGTTCAGAGAATAAGGTTTTACAACGTAATTCGAGTTTTAACGTTATTTTACGATTTTAATAATGGGGTTTTTTACAGCCTAGTCATCTTTCCACTGTCGCCACCGAGACTGGGTTCGCTTCTGCGTTTATTTTTATATCTCTTCTGTCTCACCGAAGGTTTAGCAATATCTTCATATTTTTCTTGGATATTCTGCTCGTACAGAGTATTTGAACAGAACTGTTTTCGATCGAAAGATAGGTTCCCAGACTTCCATTAATGGCTCTTTCATATCGACCTTAAATATTGATATAAGCGTAAACACGATAGTCGTAATCAAGCCTGAAAAGTTGTCTAGTGACGTCAGAACGAGTGCACACCGTGTAAACATTAACGAGATTCAGTGGGAATAGTTAAATTTCTTCGTTATTCTTCACATTTCTAGGTACGTGGAAAGTTCCCAACACTTCTCAGTCCATTTTTTCAAATTTTATTCGCGATCGACAGGCTGCGTGTGGTCCAGCCAAAATACGCGCAGTCAGAGTTGGATCCTCTTCGATGACGTCAATGACACGGATCGTGGCCTGCCACGCCGTCGATTATCATCGACTGTCAAACTTCCACTCGTGAATCTCGAGTACCATTCATACGCTACGCGCCTGCTAACGGTGCTGGGTCCATAAGTATTAACATTCTTTTCGCCTTTATACTTTTTAAAAACTCGTCGCTATCGTCGAATTTTCACACGCCTATACAGTAATGGATTCCCAAAATGCACATCGCGCCGGGCTTGGTAGGCTCATCTTTCGTACAGTTGAAGTGAAATTCGACACCAGCAAATATTTACAGATAGATCGTATCGTTTTTTAAATGTCTCAAGTTTCATTGAGCTCCAAGGAGGATTTTCTTATTTGGAAGGGATAGAGATGTTCAACTTACGAATCTGAGGTTGAAAGGGATAGAGACGTTCAACTTACGAATCTGAGGTTCATTTTACGAATCATTACTGTAGCACGTTAAAAAAACAAGCTATGTATAAATAGCCCTAAAAATAACAGTCACGTTATTATAGTGCTGAAATTTTAATATTTCTAAGATTTATCATCGCGAAAAGCACTTCGCTGTCGGCACTCCGAAAGTTTTAAAAATTCAACGACAGTACACGCTTTCTTTTCGACGCGCGATAGCGTAACGGAGAGATATTTCTTGGCAGTCGAACGAGCAGAGCATACAGGAAACGAAACGCGAACGATCGAATCGAAAGTAAAATTCGTCGAATAACCGTTCCAAGGTAAAATAAGGGCGTGCAAAACGAGAATCGTAAATTCTCGCGAAACGTACAATGTTAACAGAAGGAAACACGCGGGAAAGCAGGCCAGGTTGATGGATACCGAGTCAAATTAAAACGGAATGGGATTAAACGCGAACATCTGCATTATCCATGGATAACACGGAGGTGAGACGGGATGAAATAAGATGAAGCATGGTTTCGTCATATTAAGTATTCTGTAGCAGGCGCGGAGGGGTTGGGGAAGCGAAGGGAGCGTTGAAGAGGAAGAAGCGAGATGAGTTTCGAACATGGAACGCACTGCGCAGACTGGTCGGCGTCCTCGTCTCCTTCGCGAGCTGCATTTCAATCGAAGCTTATATTAACCATCCCAGTTGCATTCTTTGACCTTCGCCAGTGCGGTGGTCGGGAGGTGCATGCGCAGTGCCGTACGTACGCAGGGTTGAAGCGGGGGTGTTGCTTTCTGGCGGTTTAAAGGGACACTGTTACGTAAGATTCGACACAATGGGTCGTTACAGCCAGGGTCAGAACCGAAGCTGGCCAAAATACTGTTTTAATCAACGAACTGGATATAAACATTTCGTCGTAGACCGTAGATATGCTTTTGAAAATAAAATATCTTATTCGATGCAATCAAAAATATGAATTGCTTTATTTTAATGCAATCAATGCAATCAAAAATATGAAATGTTTTATATCAATGCAATCAAAAATATGAAGGGTTTTATTTCAATGCAACCAATGCAATCAAAGAAATGAAATGTTTCATTTCAATGCAATCAATGCAATCAAAAATATGAAATGTTTTGTTTCAATGCAATCAATGCAATCAAAAATATGAAATGTTTTATATCAATGCAATCAAAAATATGAAGGGTTTCATTTCAATGCAACCAATGCAATCAAAAAACTGAAATCTTTCATTTCTTTTCTCGAAGCTTCTTGAAAGATTCTGAGACTACTCGAAGATAAGAAAGATCGTTTCTCCAACGACTGTGATTTAGACAAACTGGACGTGTACGTTGTTGGTCGGACGAAATTCGAAACGCGTCTCGCAGGAACCTCTTTAAAAACTTTTCTATCCGTCTGAAAGGGTACGCGACTCTTTGTTCTGGAGTTCCTCGGTCTTCAGACATTTTCGCGAGACAAAGCCTTGCTTTGCACCTTTTCCCGAGCTCCTACGGCCGGGGTGCGACGCCAATGCCCGCGTCGGGATACGGGAGGAAGTCGAATAAACGTGAATCGAAGCGACTCCCATTGAAAGGCGGTCCGCAGACGTCCGGAGAAGAAACGGACCGCGTTCTTTTACGTCATAGCCAAGTCAATGCACCGGTTTTTCGCGTCGTGCCAGGAGTCCTCCGCAGCGGCCGACAGCGACAAGCTCTGAATTACTGATACGTTCGACGAGAGGGTACACGACCGGACGCGGAAAGTCGGTGAAACAAAATCCCGGTCGCGGTCACGTGTCGCAGCTTCCTTCTTGTCGCGAAACAGGTTCGAAATTACTATAGAACCTCCATTATTCTTTCGTTAGTCGCGCGCGACCGACGCAACGCTCGTGAAGGAAGCACTCGTACGCTTGGATTTTTTGCAAATACTTTGTACGATCCAACGAAGCGTCGACGAAACTTGATTTGTTGCGTTGAAATCGAAAATTCGAACTCTTAATAATTATTTTCGATGGGCAGAAAAGTTGCAAAATTTTGTCCAGAATTGAAAGAAATTTAATTTAGAAACGTTCAGGGTGCAAGATAATTTAAAAAAGAGTTTGTTGATCCCCAAATATTGTCGTACATTCTCTTGTTATTAATAGAAAATAATTATGTAAGAGTTCGTGGAAGAATCTGCAGGCTTTATGGAAATTTCGAGCAGAGTGTGTTTCGATAATAGAGCATTGTAACGGAGGTTCGAATAAAGGTTCTCTGGTTTACGTTTCGCTTTAATTACCGCTGACACGATGCGATAACCGTGCAACTTTGATTGTGCTTGTCTTTGCCTCGTTTAACCTTGCGCTGATTAACGTCGACGAAAAGGTCATTGAGCAATTTTTAATTACATCGCGCGTTCTACCGAATCGATCGAGTCGAGCTTAAAATACAAATAAAATAAAACCCTACGTAAAAAAACAAATCGAAAATGAAGAACAACATTTTTTCATTCGAGGCTTCGTTTTCCAGAAAATCGATTTTACATATGCACGATAGACAACTTCGATATAAGTAGAAACAGAGGGTCGTGGACAGACACACCAGATCCATTCTCGTTCGATCTTACGAAGTTTCAACTTCAAATATCTTGATAACAAAGCCTCAAATGAAAGAATATTATTCTTTATTTTCGATTTGTTTTTTCATGTAGCTACAATGAAAATGAACAAAATTTTTTCATTTGAGGCTTCGTTTTCCAGAAAATCGATTTTACATACACGCGATAGACAACTTCCATATAAATAGAAACAGTGGGCCGTGGACAGACACACCAGATCCACTCTCGTTCGATCAATAAACTTTCAAATTCAATTATCTCGATAACAGAGCCTCAAATGAAAAATGGTTATTCTTCTTTTTCGATTTGTTTTCTCATATACAATCATCCATACTGAAATAGTCCCTGTAAATTTATTTATTGACCCAGCTTGAACTTGATAAGGGACTAGGGAGCCAACAATTTTCTTTCTTTCGTAATATAGCTTTGGGATCGCTAATGTCACAATTTTAACCGCGCGATAAGCCTGTAATCAACCCGTGATCGCGTTATAATAATTGAACTGTATTTTGTCACGCGAATTACCAATTCGATGCGAGAGGACGTCCTACTTTTTCCGCGCGGCGTTCGAGACTGCATTTATGCAAACGATTCGGCGCTTCCAGCATATTGATCAACGCGCGGCTGGAATAAATCAGGCAAAGTCGATTGAGCACGGTCAACGTTTTTCTAATTGATTTCACAATGCCACGATTAGATGCGAAACGCGCCAGTCACGAATAAAGCTTCGTGACGAAGGTGGATCATGCTGCCAGGTCCCTTTGTTGCTCGACCTTGCTTTCAGTCGTGTCACGGTCACGGTCGCGAATTATTCTTTTCCGTCTGTACAGTGTTATTTCGCTTTTTATTCGCGTTAATGGGATACTTTCACGCTCTTTGATCGACGCGTGTCACGGAGCCTTTGTTATCAGGTCTCTGATAAGCTGATTGCTTTTCTAATTATGATACTTGGGGGATTACTAACCTGTGTCCTTACGTTGTGGTATTTACAAATTTACAAACATATGAACGTGGAGTTTCGAGTCACTTTGAAGTTCTTTTGACGTAAAATAGGCTTTGAAAACCTTGGGTTCTCGAAATGTTTTTTTAAAACACTTGACTGTTGAATGTAGTATTGTTAATTTTGTTTGTTACATTGTGGGCCCTCGAACTATTTTCCAGAGAAGGTCGAAGGCGAAGTATTTTAGAACTAGCTTTGATTCCTATTTCAGGAACCCGTCTTCTCGTGTTTTTATCATTTTTTTTTCCAATTAATCTCCGTAAGTGCTGTTTCGGTATACAGACATCTGGGGTTGCAATAATTAATGGGATAGGACCAATAATCGATAATTACCGTCGAGATAAGGTCGTGCGAACGATCCGGTCGTTTTTCTTGCAAGATTAATGAATAATCAATAACCGTTTCTAAAAGTTCACACGACGAAGTTGCCTCCTTTCTCTGTTGCCTGCGCCACGGTAAAGATTAATTGGGTCAGAGAGTCGATTGTATCGCGGGGAAGATAATTAACGAGACGTTACGTAAATACAGAAGAAAATGTCAATGCTCGTTTGATTTACGACAGGCGGGTGGGTTATGCATTAGATATTTGTGCAACGACCGCTTTGTTGTAACAACAACTATTACGATCTCTGTTTTGAGAACCTATTCATTGCACCAGACACTCTGCTATTAGTTGAAATGCACCGCGATCGCAGGAACGATTACGCGAGGCCGTCGCACGTTCCGTTTTTGTGAAATTAAAATTAATGAGTCACGTCATTATCGGCGGGGGAAATCTGAATTTCTCATATCTTTTGTTACGTTCCATTAAGTGAGTATAAAATCGGGTGATAAATCTCTCCCGGCGGTATTAAAACTCGTTCTCACCGTGGAATATGTATTTTGTAATAGTTTCTATCGACATTTATTGTGCGCGCAAGTGTAGCAGTACGCCTTTGGCATACTTATCTTAATGGTAACGCTCTTACTATTGCGAAATACCCTTTGATCTATAGGCTAATATACTTGTCGGAACAAATTTGCGCGCTTACGTGTTTATTGCACCGAAAAGCAATGTAACGTGCCAACACTTACTATGTAAATGTATCGTTTTTTCCATTCGAATTTTCGACCACACTTATCCACGAATCTTTTATCATTCCCACTGTTCCGCTAGATCACTATATACTGAAGCATGGTATACAGGGTGTTCGGCCATCCCTGGGAAAAATTTTATTGGGGGATTCTAGAGGCCTAAATAAGACGAAAATCAGGTATACCAGTTTGTTGATGGAGGCTTCGTTAAAAAGTTATTAGCAATTAAATTCAAAAATTTCAAATCGCTCTGGAAAAATTATTATCGGTTGCAGGGGTCAATTACAATCATTTTTGGTCATTACACATACCCTCGAAATCCTATCCACTTTCGAGAAAAAAATTCGAGTAAGTGCTGAAAGTTTTGGGTGAAAAAAAAGACTTTCGAATCGTCTTGGAAAAATTATTTTTAGTTGCAGGGGTCAATTGCAAGTATTTTTGGTCAATAGACATACCCCCGAAATCCTACTCAGTTTCGAGAAAAAAATTCCTTACCGAAAATATAATTTCTGGCCTGAAATGTCTGCCCGAATTTTCATGCGAATCTTTAAAACGTCATAACTTCTGAACGGATTGGACGATTTTAATGTTTAAAAAAGTAAACTACGCGTATTTTGATGGAAAATATGTACAAATCGTAAAAATATTCGAAAAGTTGGTCCTTGTCCCCGCAAAGTGAGAAAAACCCCATAAAAATGGTCCAATTTTCAAACGCCCATAACTACTACAATAGTGAATATATTTCAATGAAACTTTTTTCTGAAGTAGAGCTCATTGGTACCTACAAAAAAGTATTAGACAACTTTTCTGTAGGGCGTCAAACAAAATTACTAGAAATGAAAAACGAATTTTTAAGAAGAATCGACAGGGGGTAGCTGCTGAAATTTTTCGGCGAAAAAAAAAATTTCAAATCGCTCTGGAAAAATTATTATCGGTTGCGGGGATCAATTACAACCATTTTTGGTGAATAGACATACCCCCGAAATCCTAACCAGTTTCGAGAAAAAAATTCAATAAGTGCATAAATTTTTCGACAAAATTGAAACATTTCAAATCGTTCTAAAAAAATTATTTTTAACTAGAGTGGTCAATTGCAATCATTTTTGGTCGATAGACATACCCCCGAAATCCTACCCAATTTTGAGAAAAAAATTCATTACTGAAAATATAATGTCTGATCATTACTGTCCGTTACTCTGAAAATTGAAAAGTTTCAAATCATTGTGAAAAAATTATTTTTGGTTGTCGGGGTTAGTTATAATTATTTTTGGTGAATACACATGCACCCGAAATCCTACGCACTTTCGAGAAAAAAATTCTTTACTGATAATATAATATGTGGCCAGAAATGTCTCCTCGAAATAGATATAAATAATTTTGTATCTACGTATAGTTTACATCTTGCAAGTCTTGATCATCCTTTGGTAGTCTAAAACAATACTACTTCACAATTTTTACAAAAAATAACTAGTTTATTTCCTTAGATTGTTTTCATTACCTAATACGTATCATTTTGTCTCCTCGAAATACATATAAATAATTTTGTATCTACGTATAGTTTACATCTTGCAAGTTTTGATCATGCTTTGGTAGTCTAAAACAATACTACTTCACAATTTTTACAAAAAATAACTAGTTACTTTGCATAAATTCTTTTCATTATCTAATATGTATCATTTTGTCTCCTCTCGCTACCCATCTACTTGCAGATGCACACTAGAAACAATGGGTAGTGCATCAACATAAACATCGTCGAGAAATGTAATTGTCCTCACGTTGGACACGTTGTTCCCGGTTTAATAATTCGAAAGATCGTGGCGTCGCGCGGATATCGATCCGTATCGCGAGAAATTAATACCGGATGGGATGGATTAAGGACGCGTCGCGAGCGGGCTCTCACACGCTGGTGCACCGAAAGCTCTCGAGGCTTTCACGTCGTTCCTCCTCCGAACTTGTTACAATGGCCCTTCGGTGATTCAAAGGGACCACGGCCCGTCGAGGCCTTTTGTCTCTTCCGATGGGTTCTCCTCGTCGCCCACGTGGCGTGTCCACCACCGGGAAGTGCAACGCGTGCACGTGCAGCCAGCCGGGACGCGCATCTATGACGTGGAAGACACGCACGGCTTTCGTGTTTTATGTAAATGTACCTGCGCGGGGCCTCTCGTTTCGTTACACGGCCGTTTATGCGAAAGCCTGAGACCACGACGCGCGAGAATACCTTATCCCCGCGGGCGTGATTCAGCGGAGAGGAACGACTACGGCGCGTGCGAGAATTCAGACGATTACGGGCGCTTTATAGGTTCGAATACCTAGACACGTGCTTGGGAATTTAACAACCTCATCGCGGTCGTCCGCGAAACGAGCTACGCCTAAAAAGTGTTCGCACAGCGAGCATGGAAAATACTTTCGATAGCCTCGTTCAAACAATACCTCCACGTTGCATCTCGAAAGTCTGAGGCATTCTTTCGTCTTCAAATAAACAGAAACTTTAACCTTATATATCGAAAGAATTTTTATTTGATTTAGGATGGAAATTATAATTTTATTATTACACTACGATGTTAACTTGACATACAATTTAATTCCAAATAATTTTTTAACGTATAGTACTTAATTTTGTTTAAATTATATCTCGTGAATGTAAAAATGTGTTCATTTTAATATGCAAGACTCGATGACGAGTAGCCTCATGATCCTTCTGTATTTTCAAATGAGGGTACGATTATTTTTAACTGTTTCTGCCAATGTTTAATTTCCTTTTTTTACGTTTCGAAAATCTATTAATAAGTCGAGACATGGAAGGTTTTATCAGAGATCGATCGCCGGAAGGATAGTTTTCCCGCGGTCTTGAGAAACTGTTCGCCGCGATTTATCCCACAATTTGATTCAATAGCGGCTGTATCTAAACACGCGAAAGCATAATTACGAACGGTAATTAGGTAAATGTTCCTAGACTGAAAATTTGCCCCAAGATCGATCGCCGTGATTATTTACTGATGTCTCTATTCCGATAGAGATGCGGGCAGATTCAAGCCTATCATTTGCGGGCATTCATCAATGTAAAGCACACGAGATTAAATGGGAACGATAAGCGTTTTAATGATCGTTCGTTCACCGGTTTTACCCGAACCTGGATACCGTCGATCGAGTCGCGCTTCGTTTACATACCAGCGGAATAATTATAGTTATTAGGATCGCCGTGTATCCGCGAAATCGGTGTACCTTGTACGCACGGAGCGTGCAGATCGGGCGCAGCTGCAGTCGGCCATTTTTTAAAGTTTCATCGAGCGCCCTCTGCAAAATGGTGGTTAGCCAACGTGACCGTCTAAGAAATATCCGTTCGAGGAAATACACATCCGTATCGATATACCAGACTATTATAATAACAAAATTATATGTATAGAATTCAAGTCGATTACAAAAATAGATTCAGAATTATTATACAGTGTTCTCCGTAAAATTAGTTATCGGTAAAATCGAAAAATGGCGTCGTGTTCGTACTCCGTAAGGGTAGATTAGCGAGCCCCAGTCCCGGATCTATATTTTTTCGTGTACGATACGCGCTGAAACACGGGTGGAGGTTGGTTCGACAACAAGGGGACCACCAGTGAGGCAGGATGCATCGCGTGAGCGCGTTTTATCGCGTCCTGAAGCGTGTCCGCCATCCCCATTTCGGTCTAGATAACTATCGTGTTCCCATCAAGATCTTCCTCGAGCGCATATGTTCATGCAAATGGGACCGTGCGTTTACTCGGACACTTAAAGTCGAAGCAGGTGCGTTCGCTCGCAGAAACGCAGTCTCCGTTCTGACGCCAGCGCGACTGTTCTTGTTTCGCGCGGACCAGAGGCGGATTGGCAGCGTGAAATGCTACGGACAGGGAAATCTCCGGCGCGAAAATAGTCTGAATTTGATGTATCTTCTTGGGTCCATGCGTTTGGAGAACGCGCGTTAAACTGCTCGTTGCTCAGACGTTCCCTTTACGAAGATGATCGTTATCGAACGCTTCTCTCTGTCTCGAGATTCGATTACTGGAATAAATTAACATCGAAATATTTTCTTTTTAATACGTTCACTGCCATGTCGTACAATTTTTTACGTGACCCAAACTTCGATTTTATTCAAATTTATTTAACTTTTCAATTTCAGAATGAATTGTTTCAGTTTCATAGTGGGGAAGCAGTCAAAGGCCATCTAGGTTTCGATGAGTGCAGAAAAAGCGACCGAAATCTTGATCGAACCAGCAAAATTGCCCTCCGGGTTACCTTAACCCAATTAGTGGCGTGTAACTTATTGTTCAGCTTTTTTATTGTTTGGTCGGGCGAGGAAAAAAAATTGAATTCGAACGGGATACGTGGGTTAGCGAAATACTGCAACGATCCGCGCACTGAACCGCGTTACTTTTCAAAGCGCAACCTCGATGGCGCTTTTTCTGCGTTCGGTAGAGTGTCGTTGGCCTTTAATTAACGCTCGATTGGATTCTCGAAAATAACAGACGCTCTTGGAGCAACGTGTTGCCCTACATTCGCCGTTTTCCGGCAGCCAATCTCAAATTCATGCACGATAACCCGACCGTACTTCCGCGAACGCCAGATAGTGGCTGACAGACGTAAAAGTGGAGTTCCCTGTATCTTAATCTTATACAAAATTTGGAATCTCAATGCCAAACCGTATTTATCTGTTAATTAACAGTTCGTCGACGACCTACATTCTGCCTCTTTTTCGCCATTCTGCTCGAAATAAAAGTTTGAAACTATTATTGGCATCTGTCAATCTCGCGTCGGATTACACGGTTGGGAGATTTGATTACGAACATCGGTTTGCTATTTCGGTATTTACAATGGTATCTTTGGGAGGTCAAAGATAGAAATGATACGAACGACGGATGCAGACCGTTTGGGAATCGTTTAAGGAAGTGGTTTTCCATATTTCATTAGATCTTTTCGAGGCGAGGTCTCAGAGGAGGTGGAAGAAATTTGAAGGAGGAGATACGGTCAGCAGAATCGCGATACACTCGTGGAAGAAGCTCGACGTTGGCGTTTCGGTACCAGCAGAGAGAGTCTGGCTGGCATGCCAACGGAGATGTGGCAATTCTCCAAGCTGCGTGGTACAGAACTGTCATCTCCGTTGCTTAGAAGTTGCTTAATAATTCAGAACACAAAGTTACTGGCTGACTCGAAGAAGGGAATAGATCTCGGCGGTGAAATCGTTAAGCGACGTGATGCATTGCGGCTAATTCAGCCGTGCAACATAATCTGACAGTAAATACAGATCATTGTGCACCTTTCATAATAATTGTGATATATTATTGAAGCGGCGGGAGGGTCGTAAAACACGCGAAAGGTGTGCTTTGCAAAATGAAATTGCATTTAGGAAGAATTACGTGTCACGTAAATCACGAATAGTGCTTTGCCATTCATGGTTGACAAGAATTTTAAACTCGTAATATCGAACAGAATTCGTTGGGAAAAGATAGAAGAAAATTGTTAAAAACAGGAATCGAAATCGATAATTTAAGGTTACTTATCTAACGGTATTATTTAGTATCGATCAACTAAATTACTGAAAGTGAGAAACGGAATCTAATACAACTGTTTTTGCAGTTATTACTAGCGGTTGTATTTCCGCGGAATTGCTTCACGGAGATATGCATAAATGTGATCAAGTTTAATTATATCTCAGCCCGCGATAGAACGACGTATAAATCGCGCGAGATTCCAGAGATTAATTGATAATCCGTGTTAATTAAAGGCGTTTTAAGCCAATGGCGAGCGTGGTGTGTGGCCTTTGACAAGGCTCGTCCTTCACAGCCCAACCAAGTTTCTTTACGCTGATCTTGCGCGTAACCAAGGTCGGTGCATTCTCTTGTCTCCAAGGTTCTTCCTTCATAAATTTCTTATGTGCCTTCGTCGCTAACGGTACAGTTTTCGGTCTTTCGCGCGTACTTAAAGTTGAAGCTTCAAAACAGACGAAGCACAAAACTGTGGACTCGTTTGAAAAATTACTCGTTACAAGACTAGAAAGAATCGTTAATTGACTTAATAATATTCTGATTGTAATGTTACCTTTTTCAAAAGAGCAGTAACTATCAATTACATCCATTATACAGGGTGTTCGGCCATCCGTGGGAAAAATTTTAATGCAAGATTCTGGAGGCCAAAATAAGACGAAAATCAAGAACATCAATTTGTTGATTGAGGGTTCGTTAAGAAGTTATTAAAAAATTAAATTAAAAAATTTCAAATCATTCACAGAAAAATTATTTTCGGTTGGGGGGGTCGATTGCAATCATTTTTGGTGAATAGACATACCCCCGAAATCCTACTCACTTTCGAGAAAAAAATTGTTTATCTAAAATACAGTGTCTGATCATGAACGACGATTTCCCTGAAATTTCATGCGTATGTTTAAAACGTCATAACTCATGAACGGATTGGACGATTTTCATTTTTAAAGAAGCAAACTACGCGTATTTTGGTGGAGAATATGTAGAAATCGCAAAAATATTCGAAAAGTTATTCCTTAACTCCGAAAAATGAGAAAAACCTCATAAAAATGGTTCAATTTTCAAACAGCCATAACTCCTCCTATAGTGAATATATTTCAATGAAACTTTTTTCTGAAGTAGAGCTCATGGATACCTACAAAAAAGTATTAGACAATTTTTCCGTAGGGCGTCAAACAAAATTACTAAAAATCAGAAACGAATTTTTAAGAAAAATCGACAGGGGGTAGGTGCTTAAATTTTTCGGCGAAAAAAAAAATTTTAAATTGATCTGAAAAAATTATTTTTAGCTGGGGGGATTAATTGCAATAATTTTTGGTGAATAGACGTACTCCCGAAATCGTAACCACTTTCGAGAAAAAAATTCGAGTAGGTGTTGAAATTTTTCAAGAAAATTAAAAAATTTCAGAACATTCTGAAAAAATTATTTTTAGTTGCAGGGATCAATTACAATCATTTTTGATCAATAGACATATCCTCGAAATCCTACCCAGTTTCGAGAAAAAAATTCAATAAGTGGACAAATTTTCTTTTATTTTTTAGTATATGCATTTCTCAGTAATAAACCGGGAAAGTAAGTTAATAAGTTAAGAAAAAGCATTTCTTGGACTTTCCAAAGCTTTCTGTATATTTGTGTTCCAAGTCTCGTGATTCAAATATTTTTAGATCTCTTTCAAAACAATTTAATTTGTGTCGACTTTGAAAATTCATTGTACACGCATTCAATGAAGTACGATTCGAACTTTGATATAAGTAGAAACAGTGGATAGTGGACAGACATACCAAACGAGTGAAATTGCCAGTTTAAAATCTGCGACTTGGAGAGCTCGAAGCCAAGAAGTTCGAGATGAATGAAGTTCTGACGCTTGAAAGTTCTAAATAAAGAAGCACCGGTACACGGAATTCAAGGTGCACAAACTTCTGAATTCTCAAGGTCAGAGAAGGCTCTGAACTTGAAAACTTTAAGGATCCAAGGTAGATAAAAGAACGGCGACCTTTGGAAGTTTAATACGAGAGGCTTCGACCTTAAACGAGGCTAAATTGCCCATATTTTCTTATGTAAAAAAAGTCTTTTCGAAACATCTTTGACTTGCACCTTCAGGTTTAAAACCTCGCTGTAAATTTTGTACGGGGGGAAAAAGATCGCTAACCGCATCGTCGAGTTTGCAGCGGTTTCTGCGGCGATAGTATTCGGTGGACGTTTAAAAAGAGAGAGAAAAAAAGAAACGTAACCTGCAATTTGAAAGTATCCGTCTGACGTCTGAGTCACGCGTTAAACTGTGTCAGAAAACCGGGCAGTCACCGACTGGGCGGACGAAGCGAGGAGTCTCCCAGCTCGCGTTCCTTTGGTGTTGGATTTTTCGTATTGGCAATTAGCGGCGAGTGCCAGCGTCGAGGAAGACGCGGGGGAAATGGAGGCGAGGCGAAACGAATGTGGAAGAAACGAGAAGGAGGAAGGAAAGAAGAGAGGACCGACTCCTCAAGTATTTATACATCTTCGCATTCCCGGCTGCCGGAGACAGGGCCTTTTCCTAGTAAACCCGGAATAGATACCGCGCAGATGAGCTTTTCAAAAGAGGATGAAAACTCCGAGCCTCTCCTCTCTCTGGGGTATTATTAATCGTGATTTGTTTTCGCTTCAAGGGCCGTCGAAACCTGCCAACACCTGTCCGCGACGACTTCCTGGAAGCTATTGTTTGGAAACACTTGTCAGTTTCTTAGGGATTTCTGGTTTGAAAGTGAATTTATATCATGTTTAGAGAATACAAAAGAAGGACATCACCAACGATATTATCGAGTCGATAGGGAACAGAGTCTTTTAACACGATTGCCATGTCAAACTTAAGAATTGTTCACGAAAACGAGACTTTGTCTTCAGACAATTGGAAACTAGCATATCTAGAATTTGTCAACTGATCTTTAGAGCCTCGTTAAAATTCAAGAGTCCTATCTAACATCTAATCTCGAAGATGAATTTTTTTGACTCCTCAGTGAACAATTATGTTATCCACATATGGGTGACGTGGCAGTCAATGTGTTAAAATTCCCCTTCTGCCTCGATTGCTGTATTTATAGTAACGGTTGAGTGTATATGTAAATTGACTTGCTTAATACGTGATTAGAGTATGACTTATATTATGATTATACGAACCAGTAGAGAGTAACAGGATTGGAAATTGAAATTGAGACTTCTCAAGTCTACTGGATACATAAAATTAAGTGTTCGAGTATTTCATAATCGGCGTGATTCGGATCGCGAGAGAAAGTAACGGAATCCGATAAACAGACTTCTATCCTTACAGAGACTTGAAAAATATTTATTTCAAAATGTGATCGCTAAAATACAGGTTGACGTCGTCGAAGATGAGTTATTCAAACGCCTTTGTACGTAACAAACTTCTCTTCCCTTCTCAAGATTGAGTTACTAACTATTCTAGTCTAACAAGACTAACTATTCTAGCAGAATATTCTGCTGCAATATGGTAGCAAAATTTGGTCTCCTCGTTACAAAACATATATCGACAACATTGAGAGAGTTTAACACAAACTTCGTCTTGTTGCTAGGCATAGTGGGTGTCCCATACCTCTTGAATCACATAATTATAATGATTTATTAACACTAATCTTCAAACGTTGCATAATAGAAGAAAAATCACAGATATTATGTTCGTAAATAAGCTAATCAAAGGTCATATTTCGCGTTCAACAATTACTCAATTGTTCCCTTTGTATGTACCATCAAGATATTTCAGAAATCACTATTTTATACTGAAAGTAAATAGAATGATTAGTCATGCAAATTTTGTCCACACTAAGACTGATTTAATTGAACAATCATTAGAAGGTCTAAAATTATTTTTGCAACGTATTGTAAATTAATTTACTTTGTTAAAATTTAAAGTGATACTGTTTGACTATGTAAAATCCACATTTGTAGTTCCTTACATATTACATGTTTTGTAGTAAAGGGTTTATTCCCGTTAATAAATGAACGACAATGACAATGACAATGACAATTACACAATTACAATTACAATGACAATGCCACAATTACAATTACAATGACAATGACAATGACAATGACAATGACACAATGACAATGACAATGCCACAATTACAATTACAATGACACAATTACAATTACAATTACAATTATAATTACAATTACAATTACAATTACACAATTACAATGACAATGACAGTGACACAATTACAATTATAATTACATTTACAATTACAATGACAATGACAGTGACACAATTACAATTATAATTACATTTACAATTACAATGACAATGACAGTGACACAATTACAATTATAATTACATTTACAATTACAATGACAATGACAATGACAATGACAACAATAACAATAATAACAATAACTTTTCTTTACGAGTGAAGTTTGCAAACTCGAAAGTTTAATCATTACGACGGTGGCTCTCTTCGCATAGTAGCAAAATTACAATTAAAATATTGAGTAGTTTTACTTTTCGAACAAATTTCACAGATACGAAAGTGGAGGGTTCGAACGACGTGCACCGCCAGGAAAGTCGTTGCTCGACTATTAATTCTAATTTGTTTTCGTTACAAGGAACTTCGAGTGTGCGAGCACCTGGGCGTTCGCAGTTCCCCGAAAGAAAATTATTACGGAGTGTCGACAACCCCGCGGGGTACGAGAATAATGTTTAACTGCAGAGTTTCTCGGCTTTTTAATACCGATTCGTACCAACGAGACGCGGTAGCTTCAGAGAGCAGGATACGGTTGTTTGTTTTCTCGTACCTTTATATCTTTTGTTGCTTACACCCTTACGACCTTCTCGGGCGTTTTATGGTCCTATTTTCAAACACCAATCCTCTCGAACGGTCCTTATTTTTGATTGAAATTTCAAATTCGATTAGAATTTATTTAACAAGTAACGACAATCATCTCTTACTCGTACCTCATTCTATGGAAAACAATTTCGATACATACAAATAAATATATCGTTAGACACTAAGAAATTAATTTCCTTCCTTTCTTAATTTTGAATTAAGAAATTAATTTCCACGAGATTTTTTTAACTTTACAAGTATATATTTAAATTCGAATCACAAAGTCATGTTTCGAGGTAATTTTGATAAGAGTGAAATATATCGATAGACGAGGAATCGCCACCGATCGGAACGATAAACGAGTGATTTATAGTTGCTTGCGCCATAACTTGTCGCCACTCTTGATTTTGGTAACAGCAATAATTCTCCGGCTCTCCGAAAAGGAGCGGTGTTTATCATGTCTCGGCTCGTTATGTTTTAGTTATTTTTCAAGCACCTGCTACAGCATTACAGGTAAGCTACCGAGAACGTCTACCGCTTTTTGCGAAAGAAACTTTATGATTTATTTACGTCAGCGACGACTCTTTCGTACGCAAACAACCTTGCTTTTAAAGTTTCTGTTTGATCATAATTTCTCCTGCCTCTTTGAACGTGTTCCTCGTTGGACGACTTGTCTTTTTCTGACCAGGTCATCTCGATCAGAAAATGTATTAATTAAACTTTCGTGAAACTTTAGATTCAGATTTGCTGCGATTAAAACAAATTTTTTATTTAAAATTCTTCTAAAATGATTCTAGATCGCACGTTTCGTGGATCAAGAGATTGGAGATTGTGATAGAAAACGATTGAATTTTTATATATTTTTAAGTTCACCTTTTCGAATTTTTACGAATACATTAGAAATGCAAATCCGAAGCAAAAACGAATGTTTAGTAATGCTTGAAGCCTGTTTTTTTATAGCTAGAGGCGAATAAATGAGCAAAGTGCAAAAGCACGCGAATGCAACACGGGTATGACATTGGTCGACTGGGCGAATCGTGTACGGTTGCAGTCTGTACGCGTGCACTCGCGCATGTGCCTATGCAAATAGCGTACAACCTTAAAGAGGCGAGCCTCGTTAAATTATATTTAAGGCGGTTAAACGTTCGAGGTAGTTAAATTATCCACGACTCGTCGGTCGGCGTTCCACGGTGCAACACGGTGTCCTGTAATCGCTGATAATTGCAGAATAATTTGTGCCCGTGTACGCGAAAGAATGCGCTAATTGAGAATTTGTCGCGTGTCTCGTAACGTTGTACGTATAATTTAGCGAATCGTCGACAGGTTAATATCCACGTCGTTAATCACGCGAATGATGTCATATTTATTCGGGTTACAAAAAACGAGGCTACTTCGATTAAGTAATATTTGTCTTGGGGCTCTCTCGAATTCATTTATTTTGCCTCGTGGAAACCAGAATTTCACTGCAATTTTTCTCGAAATTAAATAGAAGGTTTTTAGATGTTATTTCTATTTTTATATTTTACGAGTTCATCGATCGTTTGGGACAGAGCTTTTAAAAGGGTTCACTTGCTCCATCAAACGAATAATTTTTTCAATATTCAACGATACTCGATGATCAAATAACAAAAGTGTGATAGAATAACACGATAGAAAAGAATTTTTATTTGATAAAAAGGGTTGCTTTCGACTGACAATTTTGTGAATATTTCTAATTTCGTTTGGGACAGAGCTTCCAAAAGGGTTCACTTGCTCCATCAAACGAATAATTTTTTCAATATTCAACGATACTCGATGATCAAATAGCAAAAGTGTGATAGAATAACACGATAGAAAAGAATTTTTATTTGACAAAAAGGGTTGTTTTCGATTGACAATTTTGTGAATATTTCTAATTTCGTTTGGGACAGAGTTTTTAAAAGGGTTCACTTGCTCCATCAAACGAATAATTTTTTCAATATTCAACGATACACAATGATCAAATAACAAAAGTGTGATAGAATAACAAGATAGAAAAGAATTTTTATTTGATAGAAAGGGTTGTTTTCTACAATTTAGTGAATATTTCTAATTTCCATCCTCGTGCAGTTCTCGATATGATCTGTAAGTCTCCAGGTCTGCTTCTATATTTACGTTTTACTATTTTCATAGTCGAGACTGCCTTCACACGCGGTGCAACAACTGGGATCGGATATTTACCTTCGACATAAGAGGCTAAACGTTGTTTTCAAAAGATACAGTACCTTCAGTAATGCCCACCTAGCTCCATTTCTGAAGATCATCTTCTCGAAAGTGTTGTTCGATGCGTTTCAATATATTTTCCTCCCACGCGCGGTTGCCCAATCTCCATCGAATCCTGTTTTCGTAATTCTAATGCATTCCTTTGAATTTATCGCTGGTAGTGTTAATCTTGACCTCGTGGTTCACAGAAGCCAATGGTGTTTATCGCGTAGCACGGATACCGGTTCGAAGCACCGCAGAAGCTGGGAAACGACGGCGATGTTTGTTGAACGGTGAAAATCTTCTCATCCGTGAAACGTACCGAACGATTGCATGGGAGCGCAGCTTCTTAAGCTTTTTTTGATGCTCGCAGACGTTGCACTGCCGTTTTCTCCAGGAGGTAATGACCGTGTCCCATTCTGTAAGAACGGATTCATTTTTAACGATCCTTCCCACGGATTGGTGACTAACAGTGGGAATGGCGATCTTTCTCATCCATCGAACAGAATTCGATTCGCAGTTCGATTACTTCTTTAATCCAAGTCTGTTTTATTGCGTTACAAACAGTTCGAAGTGGCTTATACAAGGAATTATCTTAAAAAAATTGCCATTTTTCAATCCATCTGAAAATTAAAAATTCATGCAGGTATTTTAATAATGTCCTTTTAGCTGTCTTATCTGCTGTTGTTTTTCTTAATTATTTTGGCGATCAACGTTAGAATAAAAAGAATACAACACGCAATGTTTAGGTAAATATTAATTGTGAAGATCTTTGAAAATAAGTATGTGGTGCTGCATTGTAGGAGATCAAAAGAGAATTGAGGGAAACTATGGAAGCAAAATCATTTTCTTACATCTGAAAGTGACGACTGAAAGTAAAAGTAATATCGAAGAATATTTTTTCAAAATTTCTAAGCCTTTTTAAATAAACATTCGACGTTTCTAAAAATTTCTCAAGACTCCAAAGGTAAAAAAATCTCGATTCTTTCGATGCATTACGGTGCATTCCACCCTTGGAGTGCCCTCAGCGAGCAACCCTGAGTATTTTGGTACAAATTGCCATTCTGAAGCTAGCTGTATTTTGATCCTGGCGCGGTACAAATTCATCCGTAGCGAACCGACGTTTACGCACGCTTCGGGTCTGCGTGCTGCCGCATATTTCAGCGGACTTTACGCTTAAAACGTACGGTTCGTTTATGTAGCCGGTATCCAAGGGTCGCTTCCCGGCCAGGGAACATCCGCCTCGTTAAACTGTTTAAGGGCAAAGTCGTTAAACCGTCCCTGCTCCTCGCGAAAGTTCGCTGGAGCGAGGCGTCTTACAAGAACGCTCCTTGCAACCGCGTACGGTTGCAGGTGCAAGGCAATTAGCAACCCCTTGTTCTTGCGCAATGGCGAACTCTGTCGTTGGAAAGCTACCGGGGCCGTAAATTATATTATTTCGCTCGTGCGTAATACACAGGGAGCAATGAATGGAGCGCAAATTAGTTCGTCTAAGAAAGCTTTAAGCTTCGTAAACAGTCTGCCCGCGGCGAGGTGAACTGTTGACGCTTGCTAGATCGTTTTACGATGCACGTTCGTTGAAAATCACCGTTGATTGTCCTTAATGCGCGCACGTTACAATATCTCGATAATAAATGCTTGCAAACGATTCTAATAAAAATCCAGTGCTTTCTTTGGTATCGTTGGTACAATTATCGAGGTCATTCCACTCAGAAAGCAATATTTACGATTTCCTATGTATCAACTTTCCGATTTCACCTTCAAAAGATGTCGAAGATTTTAAATTAAAAAATTCGTGCAGTGATTTCTTTGATATCGTTGATGAAATTATCGAGGTTATTCCACTCAGAAATCAATATTTACTATTTCCTATTTATCAACTTTTCGACTCCACCTTCAAAAAATATGGAAGATTTTAAAATAAAAAATTCGTGCAATACTGATATTACACGGTAGTTAAAATTTTTACCAATTAAAAAATGTTGCATCGATCGAAACACATATATAATAATCTTTTGATGCAGTATTCAGTGGTGCAAAATAAAAATTTTTAATTTTCATCGTTTTCAAACGTACAAAAAATATCTTTCGAGGAACAGTAAAAATGTTGATCATTTGCGTTTAGAATTATTGTATATAAAATCCACTTTTATATCAACAAGGTGATGTAACTCTGAATGAACAACGATCCAAGCAAATTTCTATAATTATTAGTGGATTTATAAATAGTAACCGACACAATATTTTTCTTTATTTCTTTATGCATTTTAATGAATGCAAACTACTCCGTTTCTTGTTCCGTAGGGGTTTTATATACGCCATGATCCATTAAATCCTGGATTCGAAAAAATACCTGCAGGATTTCCGCCGCGCAGCAATTTCTTCTTCGTCGGAGTTTCCCTAAAAGAAGGATTGCTTGGCTCCGGCTACCCCGGAAAGCCAAGGTTCTTCGTCCCGACGGAGCTTTCTTTTGATGTCTCTCGCCCCCTCACCCCCCATTATTCGTAATCCAATGCAAACATGCCGGGAAAGAGAATCTCTATTAGAGGAAAATATGTTCCTCCGTGCAGTACAGTAACGATGGTATTACGCGGAAACTTTGCGCAAGGGAATGCTGAATATTAAAGAAACATTATTACGCCATTTTTCCGTGTTTTTATCAGAAACTACAACGCTTTTGCTCGCCATATATTTGCAACCGTGAAGCGAATTTCGCAGCTATTTTATTACTATTCGTTCCAATTATCGACGTTACATTTCCTCGTAATATTTGTTTTCACTGTTAATTTGATTCTGGGATTGCACATGCATGTTGTGATGAATAAAATGACCAAAACAAATTTTTAGAAACACGAGTCGTTTAATTTTTCGTTTACATATTCGACTGCAGTTCCGTCAATTCATATTTTAATATTGTTTTGTCTCTAGTTTGTACGCAGAATATTTGTTATTTTAAAAATCAATGTTAAAATAAATTGTGAATATAGAGATTCGGTAGAATTTCTGTTTGAATTTATTTATCACACGTAGTGTTAATGTGTATTTCCTGCAGTTTATTGTAGTATTGTAATCTCTTGTTTCTTTGAAATGCACTCTGTAGTCCTTTCAATGCAAAACACGTTCCAACTTTCGAACATCCTGTGATCTTAATTTTGTTTGTTCTTGCGGTGAAGAAGGAAACATTAATTAGGCGAGTTCTAGTATTCACACGATTGTGAACGCTTCTCCATCAAATTTTTATTTAGTTGTTATTATTTCCTTTATCTTGTGGTGCTATTACAGAGCTTTACGAAGCAATTCGATACAATGACGTTGATTTGGTGTATTTTTTCTGCCTCCACTCATCGTGGTTAATGAACTTTTAATTACTGATAAAAATTGTTTTCAACTTGTGGCAGTACTATCATATTGGTGGACCATTATTTCGTTGTTAAATGAGAATTAGCATAACATTGTATGCCATAAAATTGAGTACTGTATTACTTTATGTTTGAATTTAATGATTTTGATAAAACTTTCAATTCCGATTGAAAAATCAAATACTATTTAATCCAATTATGGGTATAAAATTATGTATGACTGACATTATTGTTATTGCATTAATTATATTATAAACTTTCCTTTTAAATTCAATAAAAAAACAATGAATTAATTAACATAAATGGATTTTTAGTATACATAATTTGTATTCATGTTCTCCATATACAGGGTGTTTGGCCACCCCTGGGAAAAATTTTAATGGGAGATTCTAGAGGCTAAAAGAAAACGAAAATCAAGAATATCAATTTCTTGACTGAGGCTTGGTGAAAAAGTTATTAAAAAATTAAATTTAAAAATTTCAAATCAATCTGAAAAAATCATTTTTAGTTGCAGAGGTCAATTACAATCATTTTTGGTGAATAGACATACCTCCGAATTCCTACCCACTTTCGAGAAAAAAATTCGAGTAGGTGCACAAATTTTTTGACAAAATTAAAAAATTTCAAATCATACTAAAAAAATTATATTTAGTTGCAGGGGTCCATTACAAGCATTTTTGGTGATTAGACATACCCTCGAAATCCTAACCATTTTCGAGAAAAAAATTCCTTAGCGAAAATCTAATGTGAGGTCAGAAATGCTTCCCTGAAATTTCATGCGAATCTTTAAAATGTCATAACTCCTGAACGGATTGGACGATTTTAATGTTTAAAAAAGCAAACTACGCGTATTTTAATGGAGAATATGTATAAATCGCAAAAATAGTCGAAAGTTGATCCTTGACACCGCAAAATCAGAAAAACCCCATAAAAATGGCCCAATTTTCAAACTTCCATAACTCCCACAATAGTGAATATATTTCAATGAAACTTTTTTCTGAAGTAGAGCTTATGGGTACCTACAAAAAAGTATTAGACAACTTTTCTGTAGGGCGTCAAATAAAATTATTAAAAATTGAAAACGAATTTCTAAAAAAAATCGACAAGGGGGTAGCTGCTGAAATTTTTCGGCGAAAAAAAAAATTTCAAATCGGTCTAAAAAAATTATTTTTAGCGAGGGGGGTTGATTACAATAAGTTTTGGTTAATAGACATATGCCCGAAATCGTAACCACTTTCTAGAAAAAAATTCGAGAAGGTGTGAAATTTTTCGGGAAAATTAAAAAATTTCAAATCGTTTTGAAAAAATTATTTTCGTTTGCGAGGGTCAGTTACGATCATTTTTGGTGAATAGACATACCTCCGAATTCCTACCCACTTTCGAGAAAAAAATTCGAGTAGGTGCACAAATTTTTTGACAAAATTAAAAAATTTCAAATCGTTCTGGAAAAATTATTTTCGTTTGCGAGGGTCAGTTACAATCATTTTTGGTCAATAGACATACCCTCGAAATCCTGCGCATTTTCGAGAAAAGAAACCAAAACAGGCGGAACTTTAAACATTAATAACTTTTTAACGAAGCCTCCATCAACAAATTAGTATTCTTGATTTTCGCCTTATTTTGCCCCTTAAGTGCAAGTTGGTACATCAACAATATCATTTTGATTTGTTTATTTCTATTTGGTTTATATTGTGTGTTATATGAATAATTATTAAATCTAAAATCATAACTTCATATATCGGAGAATAATACTGAAATCTTTGTTGAAACTCCATAATAGAATGTTCAAATTCTACAGTAATATAGTTTATACATTTTTATAAACTTCCCAAGACAGTATACACAGTTCATAGAAGAGTGAGAGGATATCTATATGTCATTAAAACTATCATTAACTCATTTTTTCCAAAAAAGAACAAATATATTAACGAATAATAAAAAATAACGATAAAACACTATCGACCTGTGCTTCGAGTGGATATAAATGAACTTTAATTTAATAAAATTCATAAAATTTGTATCACCAAGCTTGTAAGGTCCACTTGTTAACCCTTTGCACTCCCACTCGACATTTGATTAAGTATCAAAGAGATATCATACACTCGAAAATTACAAAATACAAGAATAGTATATTTTTAGTTATTATCTTCTAGTTAACGTAGATTTCAAATAAAACACCCCATTTTTTAATTAACATAGATTCCAAATAAAACACTCAAAAGCGTTGGGAGCTCCTGATAACAAAATTGAAGTATAATTCGGAGTGCAAAGGGTTAATGGACGAATTTTTGGAATTTCTACGAGTCCACGTTGAAGAGAGTGCTTTGCACCTTCGAATCGGAGGCTCTTCAGCGGTCGATTTTAATACTCGAGCGTCCTCGTCGATTCGTTCGATCGTGCGTTTCGCTTTCCGCGAAATTGCCAGCTATTCGTATAGGTAGAGCAACCTATAATTGTACGCGTCGAGTTCCACGTGCTGTGCGTGTGGTAGCAGCTGTTCCACGGACCCGTTCAATTCGTCCATCGTACTCCTGGTAATTCCATATGTTCTCGAAACCTCCAGTTCCTTTACGCGCTATAGACCGTTGAAAATTCGCGTACGTTCGCACGCGACAACAAGCATCTGCAATAAGATAATGCCGGCTCGGTGGCGAGCCAACAAAACGACTTCCTTTCTCTCAAAGAGTCCTCGTCTCCTCGTCTCCGACGACGACGGCTATACGATTTCTATATATAATTCCCTTTGCCGCGTTATGGACACATTTTGCGAAAGAGTTGTCGTTAATTCGAAACACGCCGCGAAAACGTCTGTACACTAGGGAACAGACGCTGGTAAACGCGACGCTGGAATCCGGACGAGATCAAGTTGTACCGTAACAATTAACTACGGGACGTATCACGCGATTGGAAATGGTCGTTAATCTTTCATCGTGCTTGGAAATAAACCATAGAGTGGTACAGCAAGATCTTTGTTTATATAGATTTTTCTATAAATGGTGCGACGATTGCTTTTCAAATGTGCTTTTTACCTGTTGCGTTTGTTGACAAAGTTATATTTTATTTTTTTTATCGAAACACTTGGGGATCTATATTAAAGAAATTATTAACTCCACCGAGATCGATCGAATATAGGAATCGAGATCTATGTTTATATAACAGCGGTTTTTCTATAAATGGTCCGACGATTGGTTTTCAAATGTGCTTTTTACCTGTTGCGTTTGTTGACGAAGGTATATTTTATTTTTTTTATCGAAACACTTGGGGGTCTATATTAAAGAAATTATTAACTCCACCGAGATCGATCGAATATAGAAATTGAGATCTACGTTTATATAACAGCGGTTTTTCTATAAATGGTCCGACGATTGGTTTTCAAATGTGCTTTTTACCTGTTGCGTTTGTTGACGAAGGTACATTTTATTCTATCTTTTTTATCGAAGCGCTTGGGGGTCTATATTAATGAAATTATTAACTCCATTGAGATCGATCGAACATAAAAATTGTGTAACCTCGAATTCGAATTACTGCTAGCTTTGAGAGTTTGTATAATTTATAGTAATGGATTTTAGCACGTGTCACGGATGGAATATAAATATTTTATTACAACGAGATCTATCGTATATGAAACTGCTAGCTTTGAAAATTCGTACAATTCATATCGATAGATTTTAATACATAGATGAAATATAAATATTTTCTAACTTGAAATACGAATCTATAAAGGTCGTTTAAAGTGAGATCTATCGATCATATACGAAACTGTTAGCTTTGAAAATTCGTACAATTCATACCAATGAATTTTCATATATATTATACATGGAATATAAACATTTTCTAACTTGAAATACGAATCTATAAGGGTCGTTTAAAGTGAGATCTATCGATCATACATGAAACTGCTAGCTTTGAAAATTCGTACAATTCACACCGATGGATTCTCACACATAGATGGAATATAAGTATTTTCTAACTTGAAATTCGAATCTACAAGTTTCCAGTGAGATCTATCGAGCATCTTGCAGGAGATCGATACGGTCATAGTGGCCGCGGCGGTCGTAAAATGGCGATCGAATCAGCGGGGCTGTAGCAACGGCAGGTGTGGCGATATTTCAGAGCCCGGCAGATTTTACAAACGAGAAAAGGATCGATTACAAGCGGAACGAGAGTCGGATCGATCAAATATTCAGACCATTTTGTCGATAAGAATCGCGCTACCGCTACCCACCGACACGCCGAGCCAGCAAACTGGTTTGATCTAAGGATCGAGTGCGGAGAGTCTTGCGTTTTCTCGGCTTCTTGTTTCGACCCTAATCAAATTCCACGCGCGAATTCGAGCGAGGATCGCCGGAGCCACGGTTTCGTTTCACGCGCAATATCGTCGATTAAACGTCTCCCGCTATCGGGATTGCGTTTCCTCGCGGGCTACGGTTGCCATTGCAAGAAAAGAACACGCGAGACACTCTTTCAACGGACCTCGATCCTCTTGGAAAATTTATGGTTTCGGTTTGTACGTGACGCGTGCAATAATCGCGATACAGCGATGCGAACGATCTCGAAACAACGATCGAGGACGCTTGGAACCCAGTTACGGGCAAGCTTTTCATGAATACAATGACAATTTGCACTGATTTATTAATTGAAAGTGCTCGAGGAAGCTTATCAAATATTAATGTTCGTTCGATGTTTTATTTAATAGTTTCGATATCGTTTTGTAAATATTTTCTGCATTCTATCATTTATTTACGGTTGATAGTGGCTCGAATTCGAAGGAAATGAGTTCATAAACAAAAATTTATATAGTAAGCATTCTTATGGTTCGAGGAAAATTTGAAGTAACTTCTTTTGGGCATGCATGTTATTAAGAGGGCAATTTCATGTGAAAGTATATATATTTAAGAATGTACTGTTAAACTTTTAATTTAAGCTTTCGCCATTTTGCCTATTTTCAGCATAAATTAATTATTTTGCTACCTACCGAATAAAAATCTTTTTGATTTTTTTATTTAATCAACCTTGTTGCAATCACCTATGCCAGTGATTAAACACGTGTTTACTGTGGGCGTAATGAAAACATGAAAAATTTATTTTGCATTTCCAAAGGACAGTTAAGTAAATTGCGAAAATAAATTACAGTTAGATGTAACGTTTAATTAAAAAGAAATTAATAAAGATGGTTAAATTTTACAACGTACACATGAGACTGCTCCCTTAAGCTGATTACTATACATGCAGATCAAATTTATACAGGGTGTTTGGCTAAAATTTTAATGGGGGATTCTAGAGGCCAAAATAAGACTAAAATCAGGAATACCAATTTGTTGATCGAGGTTTCGTTAAAAAGTTATTAACGTTTAAAGTTCCGCGTGTAGAACGACAATCTTCGAACAGCTGCGCGCGCACGATAGTGGTTCTACACGCGGAACTTTAAACGTTAATAACTTTTTAACGAAGCCTCGATCAACAAATTAGTATTCTTGATTTTCGTCTTATTTTGCCCTCTAGAATCTCCCATTCAAATTTTTTCCAGGGTTGGCCGAACACTCTGTACAGAATACAGAAAGATAATCTGTATCTTGGCAAAAGTACACTATTAGAGATGTAAAATAAAACATATTACATTTATAATACACGAATTTAGGGAAAGTTTTAGTATTTGGGACCGTAAATCTGAAAAATATGTAAGCGTTAAGGGGTTAAGTAGTTCCGTACAGGGTCTGTTGTGCGCCCGTGGTTTCAGACATTCATGTTCGCATGAATTGCCCAGGATCTCCCGGGACATCTGGCGAGGTCCCACGGGATTTCCACTCGACGTACCGCTGAATCAGTCCGCTCGAGCGTGAGAAATTCCGCGTTTCGCGGAGCCGCGAAATGATTTTCTGAAACGTTCGCTTCCAGAAAATCGACGCTCGGGATCGGTATATCGGCGCGCGAGTTTGTCGAACCGCAGCCGCGATCGAGGCGTAATGATATACGTAGATTAACCATCGCGGAATGCAACCACGTTGTGTTCCCTTCGTTCCGGATGCCGTTCAAAATGCAGTCACCGAGGTTGCCGCGTGCTCGTGGCATGTGCGTTTTAACAATGATCGGTTCAACCTCCCGCACAGAAGCACTGTATTTGCCTCGAGGTAATTGCTCGAAAGCAATTTCACTTTGCCCGCGCGTAGATATTAACGGAGGAAAATATCGCTGTCGATCAAAATTTCCCCCTGCCCACGCGTTTCTCTGTTCCTCGACGCTTCGAAATGTTCGGGAAAGTGCAAATAATGCATCGTTCCTCTGTTCTATAATATCGATAATGAAATTCATTTTTCGGAGCAACATTTCAGATGGAGAATTTTTTCAAATCATTTCAACGTTTCGAAGTTGATAGAAAATTCGTGAACTTTGGGCTTGTGATCTTTCTACGATGGTTATTTTTGTTTAATTTAGATTTTGTTTAGATGCTATGAGGCTTTAAAAATAAGAAGTTTCGGTATTTTAGATTGGAATGTTCCTAATTAAAATTTCCAAACCTCGAGGTATTCTATTTAAAATTTTGCAAGCGTTAGGATTTGTTTAGAAACACTCCAAGTTCGAAGTGAATTCGAATACTTTGAAGACTTTGTTTAGGTGTTATGAGGCTTTAAAAAATAAGAAGTTCCGGTATTTTAGATTGGAATGTTCCTAATTAAAATTTCCAAACCTCAAGGTATTCTATTTAAAATTTTGCAAGCGTTATCAAGTCTTATAAATGAAAATCAACACATATTTACATTCACGATGTATTCGTAAAACAAATTCTCTGTCGTGGCCATTGTACGGACAAATTTAAACGAAATAAAATAGTATACGTTTGAAAAATTACATTAAGTCGTACGTTAAGGGGTTAATAACGGACTAAGTGACGCTTTGGTGAAATTCTGGCGCGTCGAGCTTTCTAATTACGCAGGTAAGTGACGAAGATTCAGCTTGGCCGCAAACGAGTGTTTCCACCTGCGTATCTGTTTTCAAAGCACCGTCGTCGCGACGGAACACACGAAGGGTTCTCGCCCTTCTGCTTGGCTGCAACCAGCAAGCGAAGTGCAAACAAAAGGATAACCGATTCGCAGTCGACGCACAATTCCAACGGTAATTAGCTGATTACAAGGCGACCGCCCTCCCCGGTATTTCCATTTCGCGACGCCACATTCTCTAATTATGCGGCACGTCGTTCGGACAAAGGAAGTCCGTGTTCTCCTTGACCAAGAAAAAGCGGATGAACAGATTGTCCTGTTCGCGTGGCTGACCCGCGTTAAATTATGCGTGTCCAGAGGGCAGGATGTAAGTTCCTGTACGAAAATCGGCCACTACTTTCGTCCATCTTTGCCACGTTCGCTCAAGACGCAAGCTGAGCGTTATATTTTATTTATAATACGTTGGTTCTTCCGATTCCACCCTTTTGGTCAATTTATCTTCGACGGGATTAGAAGATTTAAGTGTCGTGTTAAAAAATGACATTTAAAAGTAGTTAACTTTTCTGAAATCCATTATCTTGTTAACAAACGTTTTCTTTTCGAATCCTGTATGCAAAAAACACAGAGATCTCTGGGTCCACGTTGACCCATGGAAACGATTCATTTTAATTTTCACTGGAGAGTAGTAATAGCAAAACGTGAACTTTTAACAGTAAACGATAAAATAAAGAATTTACAAATATATAGTAATGCAAAAATTCAGTGAGAAACTGGTCATTTGAAGATTTGGGTAAAAATGGACTCCAGACACCATTTATATTTTCTTTGATATTTTGAATAAATATACAAAGGAAAGGAAAATTATTTCTTTGTAAATGAAGAATTTACAAATATATAGTAATGCAAAAATTCAGTGAGAAACTGGTCATTTGAAGATTCGGGTAAAAATGGACTCCAGGGGAGATTTCAGAGACTAAAATAAGACGAAAATGAAGAATATCAATTTCTTGATTGAGGCTTCGTTAAAAAGTTATTAAAAAATTTCAAATCATTCTGGAAAAATTATATTCAGTTGTGGGTGTTAATTACAATCATTTTTGGTGAATAGACATACCCCCGAAATCCTATGCAGTTTCGAGAAAAAAATTCATTACAGAATATATAATGTCTGATCACAACTGTCTGATTACCCTGGGAAAAAAAATTTTTCAAATCGTTCTGAAAAAATTATTTTTAGTTGTGGGAGTCAATTGCAATTATTTTTGGTGAAAACACATACCCCCGAAATCCTACCTATTTTCGAGAAAAAAATTCGGTTAGTTGAAATTTTTCGGCGGAAAAAAAATTTTTCAAATCGTTCTAAAAAAATTATTTTAGGTTGCAAGGGTCGATTATAATCATTTTTGGTCATTACATATACCCCCAAAATCTTACGCATTTTCGAGATAAAAATTCCTTAGCGAAAATCTAATGTGGGGCCAAAAATGCTTCCCTGAAATTTCATGCGAATCTTTAAAATGTCATAACTCCTGAAGGGATTGGACGATTTTCATTTTTAAAAAAGCAAACTACGCGTATTTTGGTGGAGAATATGTAGAAATTCTAAAAATATTCGAAAAGTTGATCCTTGACCCCGCAAAATAAGAAAAACCCCATAAAAGTGGTCCAATTTTCAAACAGCCATAACTCCTACAATAGTGAATATATTTCATTGAAATTTTGGGGAGAAGTAGAGCTCATAGGTACCTACAAAAAAGTATTAGACAACTTTTCTGTACAGCGTCAAACAAAATTATTAAAAATTGAAAACTAATTTCTAAGAAAAATCGACAGGGGTAAGTGCCTAAATTTAAACGATTTAAAAAAATTTTAAATCGTTCTAAAAAAATTATTTTTAGCTAGGGGAGTCGATGACATTCATTTTTGGTCAACAGACATATCCCCGAAATTCTACTCACATTCGAGAAAAAAATTCGAGAAGGGGGCAAATTGTTCGACAATATTAAAAAATTTCAAATGATCCTAAAAAAAATATTTTTGAATGCAGGGGTGAATTACAATAATTTTTGGTGAATAGACATACCCCCGAAATCCTGCGCATTTTGGAGAAAAAAATTCAATACTGGCGGAACTTCAAATGTTAATAACTTCTTAACAAAGCCTCAATCAACAAATTGGTATTCTTGATTTTCGTCTTATTTTGGCCTCTAGAATCTCCCATTAAAATTTTTCCTAGTGGTGGTCGTACACCCTGTATATTCTTTAATATTTTGATTAAATATAAAAAGGAAAAGAAAATTATTTCATCGTGATATATAATTTTTTAATGATCTGCTTGCAAAAATTGTACTTAGATGGCGTAATTCTGCTCGTTGGAACCTCCTTAAACAATGTTACTTTCCGGGCGAACGCGGTTTAAAAGGAACTTTCGACCGTAAAATCATCGAGAAATAGTTTCTAGAAGCGTGCGGACGACAGGGCCGAAAAATTGCTCTATTGTAGACGCGGCAAAATATCGGCGCGACGCTGGTCCATCGGCTCCATTCACGAGTGACCTGTCGTTTCGGTCTAGACTTACCGCCTGGACGAGCAGCCTTTTCGAACCACGAAACGCCGCAAATTCACCGGACCGGTCAGCAGACGTGGAGTCTGGACTCTGGCCTTAAAACGAACCGCAAAACCGAAACTGTCGGGGCTGTTGAACGTAAGAAAGACTTGAAGATGAGAAACATCGAGCTTAAAGATAACTGATAGCGCGACTTTTTCAATCGTTAACCCGCCCCTCGCGCGAATCTCGTGCTTTATACGAGTCGTTCGTTATTATCTCGATATCTCCTCCGCAAAGATTACGTTTGGCAAAGTAGAATATTTTTTATGGCTCTTTAAACGACGATTTAAATAAATCTTCCTCGTTTAATACAAACTTGATAAATATACGATTACTTGGAGTCGAGACGAAATACAGAAACAAAAGTTTGTTTTTATTTTCGAATAACCATCTTATTCCTCAAACAATTGAATTTTGTATGACGATCTTTGTTTGGAATTTTTCTTGACAAATTAATTGGTGCATTATTTGATTTTATTGACATTCGATAAAGTAGAATATTTGTTATGGCTCTTTAAACGACCATTTAAATAAATCTTTCTCGTTTGATACAAACTTGATAAATATACGATTACTTAGAGTCGAGACGAAATGGGGAAACAAAAATTTGTTTTTATTTTCGAATAACCATCTTATTCCTCAAAAAATTGAATGATTTCTCTTGACAAATTGATTGGTGCATTATTTGATTTTATTCCACATTTTCGATTTATTTCCACACGTAGGATTACCTTCTTTATACATGGATTCATTGTTAAAGCAACCCCTTTATGTCATGAGAAATTGTTTTGTATACTGCCAGTGAGAGCAGCACACTATAGTGGAGTTTTATTTGCATTTTATATTTCACGTCTAATGGAATTCTAAACATAGTACTTTAATTTCTACGAAGCTTGTCGATAAACACACTGCAACTAGATTCGACGCATCGAGCAGAAACGTTTTAATAATTCATACGAGTCGTCATACAGCGGACACATGAGATCATTCTAAGGTGAATTAATTAATCCAGTTGCACTCAGGTATACGTCCATCTGTATTTCCATCCGCTTGTTGTGCACATTATCTGCAATGCCATAAACGAAACCGCGAATTTGCATGCTGTTTCTTGGACAGGTCTCAAAGCAATTTACCGACTGTTGTCAGCATTGAAATGGTTATTAAACAGTCCATTAAGCATCGAGATGCATTATTCAAATTACTCGTCTTTCGAGCGACATAAACGATCGATCAAATCGTTTCTTATGCTAAGCTTTAATTTTTAATTTACTGGCCAAGCCATTCGCAGTGGTATCGGTGCACAACGGGGAAAAGAATTCGTTCCAGTTTATAAACACGCTGGGTCGCTTGTCACTTTGACAATATATCACAAAAAGCTGTATAACCGTAAGTTGCACTAATAATACCTGCATGTTTCGCTGAGCCATGGCAACTGTTATTTCATTCGTTTTTTTCCCCGGATGACAACCTCTTTCTGATACTGTGTGACATAGAGGTTCGTAATCATACGCTGCACTAATAATATGTACGAGAAACATTGTTTTATGGCATTATTTTCTTTACTTTTCCTTTGAGATCGTGTGATGTAGAGATTATAATCATACGGTGCATAGTGTTTAATAATATTGCTTCACAGTATTTTTAATACTTTCTTAATTATTTGTACATTTATTCTCTGAGTGTGTACCTTTAGCAAATCAAATAAAAAAAATTGATTTCTTGAGGGTTCAAAACCAGGATGGATTTTTCACTGCGCCAAAAAAATTATTTCTCAATAAATGAATCATTTTTATTTTATTTGCTGAAGGTACACACACATAGATAATATTGCTTCATAGTATTTTTGATACTTTATTATTTATTTGTATATTCATCCTATGTGTGTGTACCTTCAGCAAATCAAATAAAAATGATTTCTTGAGGGTTCAAAACCAGGACAGATTTTTTACTGAGGAGCTAAAAAGTTAATTCTCGAGATTAGATGTTAAAGAAAGTGAATCTAGATAGGACTCTCGAATTGCAAAATAAATTTTGTGCTATATAGTGGTCATGCTAGTTTCCAATTGTCAATCGAACGATCTAACAAAAAATTCTATACTCATAATTAGACTGAGAATGTTTATGCATTTATGTGAAATTTTAATTCTTAAGAAACTGCAGAATGCACTTAATGTGCATAAGTATGAGACATAATTGAAGTAAGATTCGAATTATTATATTTAGGGGTTGAGACAACCCTTTTCAAAGCTCCGTTTCGTTAAATCTATTAATAAAAATAGTCTCATAATTCGGACCAATGCTACGAGCAACCACGTTTCACTAGCATTTCACAAATACTTCACAATAGCAACTAGCATTTCACAAATGCTTCACAACAGCAACTAGCATGTCACAAATGCTTCACAACAGCAACTAGCATTTCACAAATGCTTCACAACAGCAACTATCACTCACAAATGCTTCACAACAGCAACTAGCATTTCACAAATGCTTCACAACAGCAACTAGCATTTCACAAACGCTATACTCATAATTAGACTGAGAATGTTTATCCATTTATGTGAAATTTTAATTCTTAAGAAACTACAGAATGCACTTAATGTGCAAAAATATAAGACATAATTAAAGTAAGATTCGAATTATTATATTTAAAGGTTGAGACAACCCTCTTTAAAGCTCCGTTTCGTTAACTCTATTAATAAAAATAGTCTCATAATTTTGACCAATGCTACGAGCAACCACGTTTCACTAGCATTTCACAAACTCTTCTGTGTGACCTCTCAGCCTCAAAGGTGCACGTTACATCAGGATTCACCCCATGTAACGCTAATATTCCCACGCACGATTCGAGTCCAGGACTGTCAGGTTCCCCGTAAACGCAATCGAGTCCTCGAAAAGTCAAGGGTGCTCGAGAAATAAAATTTGCATTTCGTCGGAGGATCCATCGTGGGGTAGTCCCAGTCGATTCGCGATCAATTTGACGTCGAGAAGGCTAGTCGAATATCTCGGTTTGCTCGTTTCGTCCGCGAGTGAAGCACCGGTACGTTTCTCGACCAGACATACCGGTTGATCGAGCAACCTTTTTGAAGCACGAAGCGCAACAAGTTCAACGAAGCGGACGGTGCGTGTCGACCAGGCTCTCTCGAACTCTACGTCGGGGCTGGAAAAACGACGTCATACGTAATTATCGTCGGATACAAGCCGCTTGGTGCCGTCGTTTAATTCGTTGAAAAAACAGGGATGAACTGCCGTGCACGGGAACAGCTTTGAAACAATTTTTTTTCTAATTGACAGTGTCGGATCGGCGGAGGGTTGGAAGCGTCGACAGACTCGTTTAGCTCGACGCACGAGATAATTCGTACGAGCACCGTGAAATATGATAACCGAGCGAACCGCGGGGTTAAACTGTATTATTCCTGAAGCAGATTGGCGTAACAGCGGTTCAAATCGGACGAAAAGGATCTTCGATCGCGTTGGACATCCATAAAACGTGAAACCGGAAGAGGTTACGCGTCCGGAGCGACTCTCTAGGCTCTCTAGGTTCTTATTTAGTCGCCTTTTAGTTGACAGCCCCGACTAATGAGGCAAAATGGCGTGGAAAATGAGAGAATAGCTGAAAGTAACATTATTCTCGTTGAAATTTATTTACTCGTAATACTGCGTGTAATACGATGAAAAGTTTATTTTAAAAATTAAAGAATAGTAAAATTAATGTTAAATGGCATATTCGATAAAAAAAAAATTAGAAATTTTATTCTGATAGTTCTTAATTGGTCAACAACTGGCTGCGTGCTTAGATTAGATTTGAGTAAATAAAACTTCTAATGTAAGTAGGTGACGCGCGTAGAATTTTTATGAAAATTCGAGTTCTCGGTTCTGAACTCTGAACTCTGTCCTCGTGGGTTTTTAAAGTTTATCGTGAAATTCGAGAAAATTAACCGCGGTACGATCTTCGCGCACGCCACAGCCTGGTTTGCGTTAGCAGGAAACCTCTGGTCGGTTGGCACGAAGTAATTTTAAACGTCACTCAAAATATCGCTGGTAAACCGAGGTACAACTAGCGCAACGAGTGTTAGTAATCGGCCCATCACGATTTCTGTTTCATCCCGGAACGAAAGGTAGTCAATCTCGCATCTACTCCTCGTTCTCTTATTATTTCGATGCAACAATCGGGCCCATATTCCTTCGAGATTCTATTTCATAGCGTCTCTACTGATGCATTTAGCCTGTATCAATTTCTAGGTAACGGAATAATTAATTTAACAATTAAATATTAATTTGTATTACGCGATTCGATCGTCGAACCTCCAATCTCCAACCTCCACCACTTTCATTACGACTTAAAATCTGCTCTTCTTTCCTAAGATCGTGGAAATAATATCTTGTTCCATTTGGTCCATCCAAATTAAAACGTTTCTCGTCAGTAAAAATAACTTTTCGCCATTTCTTTCTTCAGTGAGAAACTTTAGACATATATGTTGACAATGGAAATGATTTTTGTAACATCCGACAGTCTCAATTTGAGAATGGTCTAAAATGAGCAACGTGGAGATGATTTTTGTAACATCCAACAGTCTCAATTTCAGAGTGGTTTAAATTGAGCAACGTGGAGATGATTTTTGTAACATCCAACAGTCTCAATTTGACAGTGGTCTAAATTGAACAACGCGGAGATGACTTTTGCAACATCCAACAGTCTCAATTTGACAGTGGTCTAAATTGAACAACGTGAAGATGACTTTTGCAACATCCAACAGTCTCAATTTCAGAGTGGTTTAAATTGAGCAACGTGGAGATGATTTTTGTAACATCCAACAGTCTCAATTTGACAGTGGTCTAAATTAAGCAACATGGAGATGATTTTGTAACAGTCTCAATTTGACAGTGGTCTAAATTGAGCAACATGGAGATGATTTTTGTAACATCCAACAGTCTCAATTTGACAGTGGTCTAAATTGAACAACGTGGAGATGACTTTTGCAACATCCAACAGTCTCAATTTGACAGTGGTCTAAATTGAGCAACATGGAGGTGATTTTTGTAACATGCAACAGTCTCAATTTGACAGTGGTCTAAATTGAGCAACATGGAGATGATTTTTGCAACATCCAACAGTCTCAATTTGACAGTGGTCTAAATTGAACAACGTGAAGATGACTTTTGCAACATCCAACAGTCTCAATTTGACAGTGGTCTAAATTGAGCAACGTGGAGATGATTTTGTAACAGCCTCAATTTGAAAATGGTGTAAATTAAGCAACATGGAGATGATTTTGTAACAGTCTCAATTTGACAGTGGTCTAAATTGAACAACATGGAGATGACTTTTGCAATATCCAACAGTCTCAATTTGAAAATGGTGTAAATTAAGCAACATGGAGATGATTTTGTAACAGTCTCAATTTGACAGTGGTCTAAATTGAGCAACATGGAGGTGATTTTTGTAACATCCAACAGTCTCAATTTGACAGTGGTCTAAATTGAACAACATGGAGATGACTTTTGCAATATCCAACAGTCTCAATTTGACAGTGGTCTAAATTGAGCAACATGGAGATGATTTTTGCGACATCCAACAGTCTCAATTTGAGAATGGTCTAAATTGAGCAACGTGGAGATGATTTTTGTAACATCCAACAGTCTCAATTTGACAGTGGTCTAAATTGAGCAACATGGAGGTGATTTTTGCAACATCCAACAGTCTCAATTTGACAGTGGTCTAAATTGAACAACGTAAAGATGACTTTTGCAACATCCAACAGTCTCAATTTGACAGCGGTCTAAATTGAGCAACGTGGAGGTGATTTTTGCAACATCCAACAGTCTCAATTTCAGAGTGGTTTAAATTGAGCAACGTGGAGATGATTTTTGTAACATCCAACAGTCTCAATTTGACAGTGGTCTAAATTGAACAACGTGGAGATGACTTTTGCAACATCCAACAGTCTCAATTTGTGAGTGGTCTAAATTGAGCAACATGGAGATGATTTTTGTAACATCCAACAGTCTCAATTTGACAGTGGTCTAAATTGAGCAACATGGAGGTGATTTTTGTAACATCCAACAGTCTCAATTTGACAGTGGTCTAAATTGAGCAACATGGAGATGACTTTTGCAATATCCAACAGTCTCAATTTGACAGTGGTCTTAATTGAGCAACATGGAGATGATTTTTGCGACATCCAACAGTCTCAATTTGAGAATGGTCTAAATTGAGCAACGTGGAGATGATTTTTGTAACATCCAACAGTCTCAATTTGACAGTGGTCTAAATTGAGCAACTTGGAGATGATTTTGTAACAGTCTCAATTTGAAAATGGTCTAAATTAAGCAACATGGAGGTGATTTTTGTAACATCCAACAGTCTCAATTCGAAAATGGTCTAAAGTGAGCAACATAGGGATGATTTTGTAACAGTCTCAATGAGAAAATGGTCTAAATTAAGCAACATGGAGATGATTTTTGCAACATCCGACAGTCTCAATTTGAGAGTGGTCTAAATTGAGCAACATGGAGATGATTTCTGCAACATCCAACAGTATCAATATGAAAATGGTCTAAATTGAGCAACGTAGCTCGATTCTCCGATGAAATTTCCGACGGGAAAAACGGCGTTACGAGACCACTATTACGCTCGTTGTCCCGGGTCCGGTGAACAATACGCTGGCAACACCTTCGGAGAGGCTGCCCGCGTAATAGATGTCGCGACGTCGACGGGTCGTCGAAGAGCAGACGCGCCGGCTGGCCGAGCAGCTTTTTTCAAGCGCGAAACGCAGCCAGAGCAGACGGTTCGCCTAGACCAGACGCTTCTAGGAGCCGGGAAAAGCGATATCGCGACGCGTTGCATCGCCGTGGAGCCAAGTGGAACCGAGCGGAATGAGCGTGAGGTTGAAGGAACGAGGAGAACGGTGGTGCGCGGCGTGTTACGAGCGGATGAGTCACTCTTACCGCTCTTACTGCCGATAGTCGGGACTGGCGTGTAACCGACTGCTCGGTGATAGGTCACCGCACCTTGCCTTTCGATCTTCTCCTCTTCCAGACTCCTCTTTCGGCCGTGGACAAGGTAATTCTCAGGCGAAGAGATTGCTTGGACTTGCAAGGAGAAGTAGCAAAATTTAAACGAAACTGCTCAGTCTTGCGATGTTTACATTTAGTCCAAACACCTCACCACGAGTCTCACACGTGGTTCTAGGGCAAAGGGTTAAACAGGTAATTGTCTAGGTCGCTAGATTGGCGATTATGACTTTGGGCACTATGGATCTCACGTGTCGCGACACTCGACACCGAGGATTTTAGAATGGCGATCCTAGATAGGAAGACTCTTTTGGGCACGAGGTGCTTTGGGATCGTACGGTGAATTCTCGGGGTCGTAGAGCTATGCACGGACGTCTGAGGTCAAGGGATTCGTTGCCCAGGTTCTCGGGACCGTGAGACTCGACGTCGAAGACTGTAGGAGGATTTGATACAATGATGGAGAAACTTGCCCTGATACCAAATAATTCGTGGGATCAAGTACGAGGGATTCCCAAAATCATGGGATAGGGGGGAGTTCCTCTGGTTGGATCTTTTTACCTTCTGGAAAAGTCGTGTCTTTCTGTTTCTTAATAGAAAGGAAGGAATGTACCCATCGCTGTTTTGGCGGTAACAATTTCGACGCCATCGCGACGGTCGTATTTCTCCGTGGCTGTTTCCCCAGCACGATCGCGCTGAAAAGCCTCGATGGTTGGCTCGGCGACAACCGAATCACTCCGTGGTTCTTCTATTTAGAAATTTCAACCCAGCGTTTACACGCTTCGGTATTGTATTCTATGATCTCGGGGTCGTTGATCTGAGGTTCGTCGACTCCTGCTACCGATACGGTATGCAACACGGAAAACTCACTCCGGTGGAAGGTATGTGTATCGACAATTGAATAAACCGTGATCCAAGCACAATAAAACCTTGGTGTCATTTCATATTTCTCGCCTACCGTTGTTACATTCATCTTCTCTAGCTATAAATCTTCGAGGCTCGGTTGCCGCTTGTTCCCCCGGCATAAAACGAATCGTTCCCATTCAAAGGGAAGAAATACAAAAGTAAGTCTCTCTTAGAGTTTACGATTTCACGGTATCATCAGGCGTTCGAATCATAAATTCCTCTCGCGCCTGAAATAGGATTTACACGCACCTGTACCGTTACGCAAGAACGTCGAATCATCCTTCCTATCGGTAGAATAAATTTCGTCCCTACGAATTGGAAACTATTTGATCTTGTTACACGATTACCACGGCAGTGTCGTCGGGCGCAGGAAGATCTCCATAAAACGGCTGGAAAGAATTCTCGCAATTAGCATTGCAGCCAAGGTTACCACGGTCGCCCCGATCTTACACGTGGGCGCTTTACGACTCGTCTGGCGCGTCGAAATCCTCTTCATTTGCGTGCACCATCAGCCGTTCGAGGTTTCATCGCGTTCTTCGGCGCGACGTGAATTTCCACGGTTAAACTCGAAGGCTACTTGGCTTCTACGCGGCTTCGGAACGACGGGAGTCTATCTCGTAACTTGCTCGTCATCGCGGAACTTCCCTGGGGAAAGCTCGTAAAATGCGGCTCGCAATCTCGTAATTGCAGACACCGCTCTCGGAGAGGACGGTCGTGGCTGAATGCGAGTCGGGACACTGTTGCTGCTTCGACGGGACATCGTAAATTGGAAAACAGTGGGAGTAAAAGTTAGCGAAACCGTTCCTTGGAAGTTGGAAGTCACAGAAAATATAGGGTTTTCCAATAAAAGTTTGTTACTCTTTTATTCGAGTCATGTGGTATTATTATATGGGAAAAATTTTAATGGGGGATTCTAGAGGCTAAAATAAGACGAAAATCAAGAATATCAATTTGTTGATCGAAGATTCGTTGAAAAGTTATTAACGTTTAAAGGTCTGCCGGTAGAACGGCAATCTGCATTCTGAAAAAATTATATTTGGTTGCGCGGGTCAATTACAATCATTTTTGGTCATTACACATACCCCCGAAATCCTACGCACTTTCGAGAAAAAAATTCCTTACCGAAAATCTAATTTCTGGCCAGAAATCTTGCCCAAAAATTTTATGCGAATCTTTAAAATGGCATAACTTCTGAATGGATTGAAGGATTTTCATTTTTAAAAAAGCAAAGTACGCGTATTTTAGTGGAGAATATGTAGAAATCGCAAAATTATTCGAAAAGTTGGTCCTTAACCCCGAAAAATGAGGAAAACCCCATAAAAATGGTCAAATTTTCAAACAGCCGTAACTCCTACAATAGTGAATATATTTCAAAGAAACTTTTTTCTGAAGTAGAGCTCATGGGTACCTACAAAAAAGTATTAGACAACTTGTCTGTACAGTGACAAACAAAATTACTAAAAATCAGATATGAATTTTTAAGAAAAATCGACAGGGGATAGGTGACTACATTTTTTGGTGAAAAAAAATTTTTTCAAATCGTTTTGGAAAAATTATTCTCGGTTGCGGGGGTCAATTTCAATCATTTTTGGTCATTAGACATACCCTCGAAATCCTATCCACTTTCTAGAAAAAAATTCGAGTATGTGTGAAATTTGTCGACAAAATTAAAAAATTTGAAATCGTTCTAAAAAAATTAGTTTTAGTTGCAGGGGTTGATTACAATCATTTTTGGTGAACAGACTTACCCTCGAAATCCTACACACTTTCGAGAAAAAAATTCCTAAACGAAAATATAATTTATGGCCAGAAATCTTGCCCAAAAATTTTATGCGAATCTTTAAAATGGCATAACTTCTGAACGGATTGAAGGATTTTCATTTTTAAAAAAGCAAAGTACGCGTATTTTAGTGGAGAATATGTAGAAATCGCAAAATTATTCGAAAAGTTGGTCCTTAACCCCGAAAAATGAGGAAAACCCCATAAAAATGGTCAAATTTTCAAACAGCCGCAACTCCTACAACAGTGAATATATTTCAACGAAACTTTTTTCTGAAGTAGAGCTCATGGGTACCTACAAAAAAGTATTAGACAACTTTTCTGTACAGTGACAAACAAAATTACTAAAAATCAGAAATGAATTTTTAAGAAAAATCGACAGGGGGTCGGTGCTGCAATTTTCCGGCAAAATTAAAACATTTCAAATCGTTCTAAAAAAATTATTCTCAATTACAGGGGTCGATTACAATCATTTTTGGTGATTAGACATACCCTCGAAATCCTACCTACTTTCTAGAAAAAAATTCGAGAAGGTGTAAAATTTTTCAACAAAATTCAAAAATTTCAAATCGTTCTAAAAAAATTATTTTTAGTTGCAGGAGTCAATTACAATCATGTTTGGTGAATAGACATACCCCAGAATTCCTACGTACTTTCTAGAAAAAAATTCTTTATCGTAAATATAATGTGTGGTCAGAGATCTGTGATTATATTCCTCATTTTTATCACTTCATATGTAGATATAGTCCAATTATCCGGCATATAAAATTTCAATGGGAGATTTTAGAGTCCAAAATAAGACGAAAATCAATAATACCAGCGTTAATAACTTTTTAACAGAGCCTCTATCACCAAATTGGTATTCTTGATTTTCGTCTTATTTTGGCCTCTAGAATCTCTCATTAAAATTTTTCTCAGAACTATCCGAATACCCTGTATATGATTTATGATGGGTTGAATTGACCAATGGCACTCTCGTCGTTTGGTGGACAAATTCGAACTGGTTCAATTGTTGATCAATATAATCCAAATCGATTTCACCACATTCTGAAGAATCAGATGTTTCTCATAAATTGCAACTAGTTTAGCGACACTAAATCTTAAGTGTCGGTAGGGAGTAGGTGTCCGTGAATCGATTGAAATTTTTGCGTTGGCCGTTTCTGACCGACACTCGTCGTCAGGTCACGCATCATCGACTTTCATTACCAAGCCCACTTGTTCGACCTTTAGCACCTCGAGAGACGTTTTCGAGTGCACGTCGGCTTGCGTGCATTTAATGTCGACGACCTCATCACGAAAGTCGCTATTTTCATCTTAACACTCGAGCATACTTAACGCCGCTAAGTGGAGGGTTCGATGTCTCGTTTGAAATTCTATTCTAATAAATAATCGTCGACAAATTTATTCGTCAGTTTGTTTATCTCTTAATTGATCTGGTCCCCTCTCGAGAAAAAAATCTGCCGATAGCCCGCGGTGCAGGTTTCCAATTTTGTATCTTAATAGCTTCCATTAGCGAAGTTATAACGCTCGCGTGTCGGGACAGATTTGCGTGTTGTACGATAATAACATTCGGTATTTTCTGCATTGGAAATGTCAGACGCCTAGTTTCTCGTCCGACCCAGTCCGAATACGCTATATTTGTCGGTTAGTGGCATTTTCAAATGCGCCGAAATGTTCGCGTCGCCTGTTCGAGGAAACGCGGTAGCCGGCGTAACTTTCGTGATAGGTGAGGAGTTCATGCATCTATTACCGATCCTTCGAGCAAGCGACGGTACTTGATATGTCAGAGGTCGAGAGGTTATCAGACAGTCCGGTTTCTAGTAAATCTTTGTCGCGCGTCTAAATATACGGTGAGACAAATTTTTCCCACACGATCCACCGACGCAGGAACAGGATATCACACGCGAGCCTGTCGCGCATTAAAAATGCTCGACGTATGCATATTTGTTGCATTTTTATGGACAGGGAAACGGTTCCAAACTGTCCAGCTTTCACCTCCTTTAAAAGAAGCTACCAGATCCGGTGTCCTTAATATTCTTGCTCTTTAATTTCCATAGTTTATGTATCATGTAGCAAATGTATCGAAGTTGTTTAAGTCATTAGTAAACTGAGGATGTTTACGCATTTATGGGAAGTTTTAATTTTTAAAAGATTATAGAATGCACTTGATGTACAGAGATTGAGACAACCCTTTACAAAGGTCACATTTCAGTAATTCTATTAATAAAAATATGGATTTGCATAAAGATTGATAGATCTTAAATTATTTAACATGTTACAATTATAATACAAACTCCTACTATATCTATTATATATTTTTTAAGAAACTATTCACAGTATTATTATTACAAATAAATTAATGATTCAGTCGTGAAGAGGCTTTCAAGAAAATCGTGTTTGAAAACCCAGTTACTCCCACTCGTATTCTTTTCACTATAATGGCGATTCTCTGTAAATGGGAAAAACTTGTTTCTTGTCAATTGAGTTGTTTTTGAAACTGGTATGGGTCCATTTATGTCACGCATTGAGATATTTAAGAGTTCGTGTTTGAATAAATTGAAAACATTTGTCAACGATCCTGCCACGTTGAAAGCACCGGTTCTCGTTAGATCACCGAAGTTAAGCAACGTTGGGCGCGGTTAGTACCAGGATGGGTGACCGCTTGGGAACAACGCGTGTTGTTTGGCATTATTGTTGTTTTACACTGTTTGTATTACACCTTTCTATCGGTTTTGTAATCGGGTATACTTGTCTCTATAATATAAAAAAATAATAAATAATATTTAGAAAAACAATACTTCGTAAATAGAGAGGTAACACAGTGTAATAAACAACATTTGGTAAAAATAAATGAGAAACAATTCATAACAAACAAAACAGAGTAAAAATAGTAGTATCATAAAACTACTTCACAAATTGAAATAGCACAGTGTAATGAACAGCATATGTTAAAAATAAATGAAAAACAATTCATAACAAACAAAACAAAGTAAATAGAAGTAAAACTACTTCACAAATTGAAATAGCACAGAATAATAAAGAACATTGAATAAAAATAAATGGAAAGAATTCATGAGAAACAAGTTTCTCGTTATTTATAGCAAATACACAATTCCCAGTGTACGAATATGAGTGGGAGTAATTGTATACGAGGTCGCGAATAGTATTAGAGTCGAACATCCATGTAAGTAGAGACAGCCAGTAATGAACAGACGCGTCATCGCGCTCAAGTACACACGAGTCGTATGATACGACAAATTTTCAGGATTATTTCGAAAACGAGACACAAGGAAAGCTTTCATTTTCTCAATGCGTTTTAAGGAAAAAGGTGCAGTGAACGCACACGGATCGATCGTTTTCCGATAAACGTCGTTGCTGTTCGTCGCCGGTAATCCCCTAGTACAAGCAGCTCGCGAAGTTCGCTGCTAATTAGCAAGTTATCAGTAAGCGCAGGAAGCACCCTTGGGTGGCTCGCGAGCTTTCATCCGCTCGAACCTTCTAATCGCGTTGCATTCATCCACTATGAACGAGCTCGTCGAGAACTAGGAAGCGAACACAACGCGGCAAACTGGAAGGTTTTTTACGGTTAGTCTAACATCTCTTTGTTTTCTTTCCCAATACCTGTGATTAACGCGTCGAAAGTTGCTTTTATCGTTCGACTTCGTTCGGCGAACACGCGGACGGAAATGAGATTTTCTTGCAAATGCAGGCGAGCGTGATTGCTTGCCTCGAATCGATTCGCTGAGCGGAGAACAATGAAGACGAGTAATTATTGCAGATGTAATGGATCGAAGAAGTTGAATTACTTCGCGACGGTTGAAAATAGATTGATTCCTTTTTCCACTTGGCGGAACTTTTTAGTCGAGAAACGTTACTTGGAAACGTACCCCTGGAATCCAAGCGTATTTAGACTCGATAACAGTTCTTGCAATAACACGGAATTAAAGCTTGGTTCGAAGGTTAACGGTAATTGACGTTCATTACAGAGGAATCGAGTACTTAACCGACTAGTGACTCGTAAACTGCAAGGACGATTTAACTGTCTCTGGAACCGGTGTGCCGTGCTCGAGCGCAATTTTTCAATCGACGTACGTGTGTTGAATCATTGGGAGCGAGGAGGGGTTGAAATCTTCAGACGGAGATTTCAAATGAAAAAGAAAAATAACTAATAATTGTTCTTTCGTTACAACGAGCAATTTCAGTCAATCGTATCTTTAAAAATATCAAACACTTAATATTGCACGCGTATCGTCGGAAATATACATTCCGTGGTACGGTGATCTCTCCTTGTCAGTCGATCGTTGGAGAGCGTTATTAAAATGTGAACAGTTCGTCGATAGACTTCGAACGCATCCAGCAACACCTGTTTCAATTATATCGCAACACAGCGTTGGTCTCGGTGAGCGATTGTAAAATTACAACGTAGGAAAAATCGATGTGTGAACGGATAAAGCGCGCAGCATCGTAATAGCACGTGTCTTAATCTGGTTTGTAAATTATTGCCGCCAAGATCGCAGATATCACGATACCATCCAGGTAGCCGTTCATTCGCGATGATTTGTCCGACAACCGAGCACCGCGAGCAAAAACGTGTACCATTCATTATACGAGACTGTTTCCTGAACGTCAGTGTCTAATGAGTGGCGCGTACGGGTTCATTAGCGGCTGGGAAAGAATATTATACGATTACAGCCGGTAATCTGATTCGTTGTGCGATGAGCTAGCGCTACTGATTGCATTTTGTGCGTTGTAAGGTCATTATCGTAACGATCGGCGGTCGCATTATTCATTGCTAGAAAGTAAATACGTGGAATCGAAGTCTGGTACCGAGGCGTTGCTTAAGATTCGCGAAAGTACATTTTATTTTACGGTCCTTCGCTTCCTTGGACAAAATTTGTAATACGAACGCTAATATTACGTAATTAAACGCCTCCATGGAATTTGGACAGCATGATTCGAACCGGGATTATACGCTTCTAACAATTAATTAGCTTGCAATCGAGTTTATGTTAGAATATTTTCATTTTGATAATAGAGATCTGCCTAACCTTTTTGTACAGATTTTATGTTTATTTTTCTCATCATTGATTTAAAAAATTAAATTTAAAAATTTCAAATCATTCTGAAAAAATTATTTTCGATTGCGGGGGTCAATTATGAGCATCTTTGGTGAATAGACATACTATCGAAATCCTACGTAGTTTCGAGAAAAAAATTTATTACTGAAAATATAATGTCTGATCATAACTGTCTGGTTACCCTGCAAAAAAAAAATTTCAAGTCGTTCTGAAAAAATTATTTTTAGTTACAGGAGTCAATTACAATTATTTTTGGTGAATACACATGTCCCCGAAATTCTACGAGCTTTCGAGAAAAAAATTCTTTACCAAAAATACAATGTCTGATCATGAATGATGATTCTTCTGAAATGTCATGTGTATCTTTAAAAAATCATAGCTCGTGAACGGATTGGAGGATTTTAATGTTTCAAAATGCAAACAACGCGTAATTTGTTCCAAATGTATCGTACCCCAAAGTAAAATTAGAAGGAAACGCAAATATAGATACGTGCCTCGAAAATTCGATGTGTCCGACGCAAGGGACAATCGTGGCAATTTTCCACGGTGCTGTTCAAAAGCTTGGGGCCCAGTCACGCGACCAACGATCCTTCTCGCGAGCGTCGAGACGCCTCGGCTCGTTAGCCGCGGTTAAAACGCTGCAACTCGAACGCGACCGCGTCGCATCGAAGTACCGTTCCGCGGACGGAGCCGCGAATAATTCAACGCGTCGTCCCGCGAATGTGTTACAGTGAGATTATATCACGGGGCATCCGTTACGCGGGGCGAACAACACGTAGTTAATATGCATGCACGGCTTAATTTACATTAGCCCGTGCATCCAGGCTGCATTATGTACACGGAAGCGGCGCGGAGCCAGCCGGAGAGAAGAACGTGGAAGAAGAACGACGAACGGAGCAAAAGAGAGGAAACCGAGATCTTCCTGTGAGTTCAGCCGACGGTCGTGGAACGAAAGAGAGGGAACGGAGAGGAGAACGATTAGGCCGATAATATAAAGCGCGGATGAGAGGCTAACGAGTGAGAAGGAACAGAGAATCCCGAGAGGCTGTGAGAGGGCCTTCGACCGCGCGGCAAAGGGAACATTGGCGAAGAAAAAGCAATTAAGTGTCCGGGGTGACCGCGGATTTTCCGCGGGAATTGAACGTCGCGACGCTGGACGTTTCCTTTTTTCACGCGCGACCGGGTGTATAAATAAAGGCGACCAAAGGACCACGCAGCTCGCGGCGAACGGTCGAGGAAAGAACGACGCGCGGAAAGGGATCAACCCTGCAGTGACAGGTTCTATAGGTCGATTCTCCGGCCAGAGGCTCCGCGCGATCGTAACATTGTGGTAACATCAAAGGTCTTTTGCAAACGAGGTGTTGAAAGTGGCTTGCTTCACACCCTCGTCGAGTGCAATTTAGGATTTCTCCTAGGAGGAGATCGTGTACGATTTTGCTTCGTACGCCTGTCTGAACGTTTACGGTTTAAGGTCTTGTTTGCAATCTTCGTTTTCCCCTGCATTTGCGTTGCAAAAGGTTTTTCCAGTTCTCTCTGATTTCTTAATAAAGTTGCAGCGTCGTACGGTAATGATTCGTAAAATGAACGTGGCTCAAGAATTGGCGCGTTCATTTTTCGTAGAGCGGTGGCGAATTCGACACCAGTGCATAATGATATCATTGAACCTATATTTATTTACTATTCGTTACATAGTGATCTTTTTTTCTATTATTATTCTTTCTTTTATTCTATTCTATTTATCTTGAGATTTACATATTAATATATAATGAGGGTTTGATAATCTATATATTATTTATGGTTGAACATATCATTTATATATTAATATATAATCCTCAATTAGTATACAGTAAATTTATAGTTTATAGATTAATAAATATTTACATTGAATAGAGAATTATAGATCAATGTATATGAAATGTATAATAAATACATATATTAATAATAATATATTTACTTATCTTGAGATCTATATACATCTATTAATATATACTGAGAGTTTGATGATCTATACACCATTTATGAGTTAATCGAATTTATATATTAATAAGTAATCCTCAATTAAAATATATTTTGCAGAATTTACGAATCACCATCGCCATAGATAACTCCAAATCGACGAAATCTACAAGAATTCGAAACGAAATATGGTTTCGAAAAGTAATTTCTAAATAAATTTTAGACAGATCCTTTCCTAGATCCTAATATCTTTAGATTTCCCAGAAGCACATCTAGTGTATACAACATTAACAGACGTTTACGTAGTGAGAACGAAGTAGCAGTAACTTTCACAAGCGCAGAAAAAAAAAAACTGTTATGTCATTATTTTAATTAGGTGCCAAACAATACACTCGTTATGATTATATCGTGACCTGGAACGACTCCCGTTTCGTAGAACCTTATTCTACTGCTATACATCGTTCATATTATTCGAAGTTATATATTTCTCTCCCATGATGGTAAACAGAGTCGCGCGATAAATAAGAAAAATAAATTTACTTAACATCGTATACGTCAATATTACGGAATCGAACGATTCGCATCTTTTTACTTACCCGTAGCTTTCACTGCGGGGATTGCAGGTGCGGAGTGACGAAGTTTAGAAAACGTTTCCTGTAAACAGTAATGAATCATCATCGCGGAATGAAATTAAGTGTTAACCATAGTGCAAGAACCGTGACGGTTCGAGCGATACGTTCGTGTTTCTGCGTTAACTCGATTTTCACGCGATACGGGTTCCGAGTTTCTTACGCAACACTGTGTACACTGGGCTCGAGATGTGTGCGAACGATTAGGAATATGTAGCGCACTAGATCGCGATTAGAACAATTATGTAAGGGAATACAAGCTATATTAGCTAATAAGACTAGTTAAACGGAACGAAATTCGTCGATATGCATTGCAAGCCGGTTCTTCGAATCGATAATAAATGAACATAGCAACTTGAGATATGGAAAATTATTTTATTAGTAGTACTTTTTCCTAACTGGTGTATCGTATTAAATTTCATTGGTAATATTTTATTCAGGTATTCGAAAAGTTCCAAGTTGCATTTAAAAATTACACAAAATATGTTTTATTATCGACATTTTCTTTTGGGTCTCTTTTATGTGTTACAATTATCCCAGATCTCACTTTTGAATTTATTAAATTTCAATAATATGTCTTTATTCAATATAAATATTTATCAATCTATAAACTATAAATTTATTTTATATTAATTGAGGATTATATATTAATATATAAATTATATGTTCGACAAACCCATAAATGGTATATAGATTATGAAACTCTCAGTATATATTAATAAATGTATATAGATCTCACAATAAATAAATATATATGTATTCTATAACATATTTATTATACACTATACAGGGTGTTCGGCCACCCCTGGGAAAAATTTTAATGTGAAATTCTAGAGGCCAAAATAAGACGAAAATCAAGAATACTAATTCGTTGATGGAGATTTCGTTAAAAAGTTATTAACGTTTAAAGTTCCGCCCGTACTGAATTTTTTTCTAGAAAGTGGGTAGGATTTCGGGGGTAGGTCTATTCACCAAAAATGATTGTAATTGACCCCCCTAGCTAAAACTAATTTTTTTAGAACGATTTCAAATTTTTTTTTTTGCCGAAAAATTTCAGCAGCTACCCCCTGTCGATTTTTCTTAAAAATTCCTTTTCGATTTTTAGTAATTTTGTTTGACGTCGTACAGAAAAGTTGTCTAATACTTTTTTGTAGGTACCCATGGGCTCTACTTCAAAAAAAAGTTTCAATGAAATATATTCACTATTGTAGGAGTTATGGCTGTTTGAAAATTGGACCATTTTTATAGGGTTTTTCTCATTTTGCGGTGTCAAGGAGCAACTTTTCGAATATTTTTACGATTTGTACATATTCTCCATCAAAATACGCGTAGTTTGCTTTTTTAAACATTAAAATCGTCCAATCCGTTCAAAAGTTATGACGTTTTAAAGATTCGCATGAAAATTCGGGCAAAGATTTCTGGCCAGAAATTAGATTTTCGGTAAGGAATTTTTTTCTCGAAAGTGCGTAGGATTTCGGGGGTATGTGTAATGACCAAAAATGATTGTAATTGAACCCCGCAACCGAAAATAATTTTTTTAGAACGATTTGAAATTTTTGAATTCAATTGTTAATAACTTTTTAACGAGGCCTCCATCAACTAATTCTTGATTTTCGTCTTATTTTGGCCTCTAGAATCCCCCATTAAAATTTTTCCCAGTGGTGGTCGAACACTCTGTATATATATTGATCTATAATTTATTTTTTTTATTTTAATAATATTTGTTTATTGAGTAACTGAATTGTTAAAACACGGATATACGTACTTCCATTATTCTACATGATCGAATCTATGACTTGATAACAACTCTACCAGGACCAAGACTCGGAATATTGCGATAATAAATACTATTTGTATAGATACGAGCTTGATCTAGTTAAAGTTTTCGAATAATAACAGTATCCTGATAAAATGTACGTAGATCGCTGAATCTTTCCAGTTTTAATCCGACTTCTGTTCCGAGACTTAAGCACCGTACCTGTACGGGATTAAACTTATTGGAGCGGCAGAAAGCGTTCCAAAACGATGCTCGTAAAAATGGCTGGTAGAATATTAAGGTTCTACCGTGTCTGGAGCAGTTGGCAATGGTTCCGCAGGCCGAGGCTCATTTAAACTCAAATTAAATCGCCTGCCCACTACTTGGCAACCTTTGCAACTACTAATTCAGACCACTGGCAAGTAATTCCCCTCCACATTTTTCACGATTATCCCGCCCGGGGAAAAAGGGGGATCGTTTTTCACGAGAAGGAAGCAATTAGCTCTAAAGCCTCCAAACTAGGACGCATTCTCTTCTTAAGTAATACATACATTAATCGTTGTATTGTCCAACTTTTTATTTCCATGGTCCTCGTAGCCAAAGTGCGAAAGAAAACGTGCTCGTTAAGGTCTTAAGCTTCTTGATATTTGCGCGCAGCTTGCGCCAGTTTCGCGTCAGGCGCATGCAAAATTCAAACATGGCCTCTGACACTCTATCTGCAGCCTTTGAAGAAGTTCTTTCGTTCATTATTAAACCAGTCAGAGCTTGAACTCTCGTGCTACGCGGATTAAACTAATATCGAGTGCTCTCGTTGCTTACTACGTAAATTTTATAGAGGCTGTCAAATCGTTTAGTAATCATGAGACGTTTCTTAGTCTCGATATTGCGCTCTGCTACCGACGACGTTCGCTATTAATTCTGTTTATCGACATCGAAGTTGCTCGACGCCACGGACCTTTCCCTCAGACGCATAATACGCACAGGTTTCCATGGATCGAACGCTTACCTGTCGCGGGTTTTGCTTGGAAATCACGCGGGAACGGTAGTTCGGCCTCTGACATTAGAGAGGTTCATATTGCTGGTTTGGTTGCACCGCGACACAGCCACGGACGATAGGATTGAGCGATTAGGTAGAATCCAACGGTTCGCAGATTCCTATCGGATCTACATAGCCGGACGAAGTTCGATGCTGAATAGCGATATCGCGGCGAGTGGACTCATTGAAAGCAACCCTGGCGCTCGGTTGGCGACCAATTTAACCCTCTCGTTAGGCGCAAGCTATAACCAACGTCCTCGAAACTTTCGGTATATACGGAGGTTTCCTCGTTTGGGATTCAAGACACGTCGTCCATGCAACGCGAATCAGATTTGCTTGGAATAGTTCCACGGATGTCTGGCGATCTTTGGCCCGGGACTGTTTAACTCTAGGAGCATCTTGCGACCAGGTAACATCGACGCAGATATCGGCTGGATTCGTGGATAATCAGGAACTGGAAAATGATATTCGGGGGTAATTGCATAGTCTTCGATATGTATCAATTCGAAAGCAGCTGGAATCGGGAGTAACTCTAGTCTAGCTTTCTGGTTCTATGTCTCTATTATTCTGGAATTGGGTATACAATTTAAGGAGGTATTGCTGTCTAGACTTTCAATTTCACGGCCCTTTTTGTGATTTTTTTTTGAATGATAGATAGGCTGTTTTGTACTGAGACTTTGTAGATATATTTACTCATCTTATAAGCATGTACAATATTTTTTTCATCAATCGGTTTGCTAGATCTTGAAATATCATGTAAGCCAGTTTAAATGCGTTTTTTTAAAACAAGAAGCTATAACTCTCGCAATTTTTAATATTTTTTTATGAAAAAAATACTGTACATATCTATAAGACGAATAAATATATCTGCAAAATATCACTACAAAACAACCTACCTGTCGTTAAAAAAAAAATCACAAAGAAAGGCCGAAGAAATACTCCCTTAATTTCTATTCCTCTAGATAGCTCTCTATTGTTCTATCTTAATAGCTTCTTATCTGTTCAGTTCTTTAGCTTTCTGGTAGTATTCTAGGCACAGTAATGATTCGTAAGATGAACGTTGCCCCAGGGCTGGCACGTTCATCTTTCGTACAGTGGTGTTGAAATTCGACACCAGTATCGTGTTTCAAATCTCGTCTTTCATGCTTCACTGGCTCCAAGGGTGATAAAAACGTTCAATTTACGAATCATGCCTGAAGTTCATTTTAAGAATCACTACTGCACCTCCCACAATGTATTATAAAAAATGTTACAAAAAGATTACACTCCATTTAAGGAAAGATATACCTTTAGATGTCCGAAAATGAGGCGTTTTTCAGGAATTTTTTTTAATGTTATAAAACAATCTATTATTTCTGAAAGTTTCATAACATTACATTATTGTTTCAGGGTATTAAAAAAATTTTTTATTTTAAAAAATGACAAAAAATGACGACTTTATTGTGCAATCTTGTAGGTGTACTCTCACGCGACTTATCTGAAACAGAAAAGCAAGGTATTTTTCGATGAATGATATATTTACGCTATAGATATACCAATTAAAACATGAGAAATTAAAAAATTGTAAATTTGGCCTTTTTGAAACTAACTTCAATTTTTAACAGAATTTTTGCTACGTTCAAACTAACTTTTTCTACCAAAACCGACCGATATTTTGGAAAATGTAAAGGTATTCCCCCCTTAAGAGTGTCAACTTCCAATCCTAGCAATCGTACGATATTCAAATAAATTTTACCAAGGGGAAATAATTTTACATCGTAGATAAATTACTGACGTGTCAGTGTTTCGAAATTTTCTGAAATTGCCCGGTTCCCCTCGTTTCCATTGTCAGGATCCGTGAAATAGAGAGATTTATCAGTACGTTGTTCCGCATGCTTTGATATTGATCTACATCGAGCGCGGCAGTAAGGAATACGGTACATTTAAACCCGCGGTCGAACGCGACCCACGAAACGCTTGTAACGAAGTTGGAAGGTTGAAGTGTCGTGTATCTCCGTTGGAAGAAATCATGCTGAAGCTCTAGGTGGTAGCGCCAGCCATCAGATATCACCTGGCCGTGTAACGATGACGCAACGCTATCTCCAGGATCGGTGGAACGAAATAATGCGTTTGAAGGCACCGAGTCACTAGGGAAAAATTCGACGACGACAGGACTGCCTGTTCGCCGCGATATACTGGAATACGGACGTTCGTAGACGCTGCATAGGAGAGGAAGTTCCCGTAGAAATTTATGAAGGTCCCTCTGGACAGGTTTATTATTCTATTCGGAGAAAATAAAGTTTTTCGACATTTTTCAACTGCACGATAACTCACCGGAATTAATACGCGTTTGTTAAGTAGGAGACACGTTGATAGTAGCAAGATAGAGTAAATTACATTTTGGCCCCTTAAAGTGGGCTCTAAACTTTCGCTCGACACTTTTGGGCGATGAAACTTTTCACTTTAAAAAAATAGGCTGAAATGTTAAGGAACACTTTGTATAGGATTCGTGAATTTTGACGTGGTTACAAAAGTAATTACTCAGACGAATGTTAATGTATGTATAATAGTTTAGAATTGTTTACAATCAAAGTTTTGTCACTGTTCAGTGTTAATGTTAGGAAAATTCTGACATTGTTTCCAAATATCGAAGGTGTAAAATTGTACCTTTGTTTCATTTCCATCCAAGGGTCAGAAATCATCAATTTCTCTCGTTCGTTAGACTTATAGTTATCGACACAGAGAGCCATGGCTCATATGGGTATGTTTCCGCCGCGAGCAGTAAATAAAACGTAAGGATTTAAAAAAGATCTTGTTTATAAATTTCACGGGCCCCCCTTATAAATTGTGCCCGAATCAGAGGTCGCCGGGGCATTTCCCATTCTTTCTCGTCGGGACGCGTAAATATTTACAGGAATTGGCCCGCGATAAAGAAGATTCGGGGCCGTAGGAATGGACAGAGGTCAAGCAGCCACGAAGGAGTAACGATACCAACCGATCGTACATCAGAACACTTATACGCGAACCTTTTCGGGCCCCGACCTCGAAAACAGGGGTCAGAGATGGACCACACGCGTGGCACGTACCTGATCCTCCACTGGAGTCCTCTCACGAATCGCTATAATGCTTACGTCTACATAATCCTTGCGTATTCATGTTTTTCTAGTTTTTATTTATTCCAAACTCCCCACGTTTCTATGCTGTTTACATATTTCATTTTCTTCGTGTCGGTCTCTATTTTATTTATCATTCGATAATTCTATTAAAGAAATATTTGTGTATAATACGATTCTTAGGAAATTGGTACCTGAACGAAGTAATTTTTCTGTAACATTTTGCGTCTGTTACAATGATTATAGTCTTTGACGGTTTAGTTGACGGTTTAATCGATCAATTATAGAGCTCGTTGAATTTTCTATGGCAATACGATAGAAACAATTTTCAAGACAAGTGCATCTCTTCTACGATTCCTGTTATTTTCATGTTCATCTCATTGTCATAAAGAAAGAAACAGAAAGTGGTTACAATATTTACACCCTTCGAAACCATTTAGTCGATGCATTATAGAGCTCGTTGAATTTTCTATGGCATACGATAGAAACAATTTTCAAGTTAAGGGAATTTCTTCTACGATTCCTGTTATTTTCATGTTCATCTCATTGTCATAGAGAGAGTGTGTAAACCATCTGCTTGGTAGTCGTTAATACGGCGTGTTTTATTGCCAGACGACTGGTGTCGTTGAATGCAGTGTATCGAAGGTGCAATATGCCATTCGAGACGTCCAGTGATAAATGCACGAGCCGTATCCGCGGCGATTCCGCGTAAGAAATTATTGGTTTTTCGGTATTACGCGTCGAAGGCGCTAATGAGCACCGAGTCGCGTATTTTCGGTCGTAAATCTCGTAAGGAGTAAAACGAAAGAGTTGTAAGTTATTCGTCTGTCTCGGCGGAAGGGCCGATTGTATTATGTATTTGCATTTTAGTCAACTTATTCAGCGTCGGGGCGTGAAATATGGTTTCGTTTGAATTACAAAGGAGCTCAAGGGAACGCCGATAGTTGTAACGAAACTGCAATTACGTACATCCCTTCCTAACAAATTGTCGGTTTTTGTTGCAGGTAAGCAGCCTCCACGACCACGAAATTTGACTATCGAACGTCTTCGGTGCGGTGAGAATTTTAACGTTTTCATATCGATGATCACTGTGTCTTTTATTTTATTAATTATTGTTTGGTGAAAGAATCATTTCATTTTTTAGTATATTACGTACTTTAACGATTAGCAATGTCAAATTAAATTTAGAAATAAAAAGATCTTTCCACAAACATGTATACGAATACCTATAATTTAAATTTTATTTATATTTTCCAAATTCAATTTGTGTTATCGTAAATGGATCTTCAAAGAGTGCAAAGGGTTAAATTTCCGTAAGTTCCGATATGCATTATTCACTCTTTTCTTTCTTTCGATTCTTCGATAGTTTTAATACGAAGGAACAGTTACGAAATCTAAATTAGTATTGGATACGCGTTATCCGGCTTTTCTCATTGAAGATGTCGAGTGTGTTTGCTCCACGTGCCTTCTTATTATGTAACTCAAGGGAACGGAAGCTAATTAGATACGATAACAAAGTTTACACGGTATCAGTGTTTACCTGCTGCATAATAATAGAAGTCTCTCCTAGAAAAATCAATATGGCGCGTTAGTCGTGGCTCGAGGTTACGGTTTGCACGTTGTTCGGTGCTATTTGACCGGTTTGTTTGAACAATCGATTTCGTCCGTGCGATTGATACCAACGCGCAGTATTTGGAGTCGAACGATTCTTAAATATTCACGGACCACACTGTGCTTAGAAACACGATCGGTTCTGGCGCGAAAAGAGTGCAGGTTCCATCAGAAAACCTGCATTTTTTATACTGACCGTTCAAATAATTTATGATTCCCTAGAGTTTGTTAGTTTTTAATTAGTTTTATATAGTTTTTAATTTTAATTATTTAGCTTTTCGATCGACCAGATTTGAGTCATGAAATTCTAAATCTAAAAATTGATGTGAATAGAATTTAAGGAGTACAAAAGATCGGAATATTAAATTAAAATATCACATAGAATGTTTTGAATATTTTCGATAACTTTTAATTTATCGAATAACGTAACTAATCCAGAAATTTGAGTCATGAAATACTAAATCTAAAAATTGATGTGAATAGAATTTACAAAGTGCAATAGATCGGTATATTAAATTAAAATATCACGTAAAATGTTTTGAATATTTTCGATAACTTTTAATTTATCGAATAACGTTCCTCTTGACTCGAATAAAATATCGTACGAATTAATAGACCAAATACGAATATGTGAATTACTCGATCGACAAAAAATTCTCTCTTGAATACGAAGTTTCGAAGAAGACACTTGTATTCTGGTCGAACCAAGACGTAATCCAGACACTTGTTACGAAGTAAAGTCAAATAATAAAGGCTTCAAAATAGCCATGGTGTGCTTATACCGATAAAGTTGGAGTCGCTGATACGACGAGATATAATTTCGAGAATTTTACGAGCGTTTTCTCGAGAAAAAATCTCTCGAGCAGGCACTCCTGGCCGAGAAGATAGATCCTAGTTTACGTCTTTCACGGGGTAGCCGTACGGTTCACGAGGCTGGAATAAATTGGCTTTAGGTAACTCGATCGGACTAGAATCTCTGGTCCAAGGACAAAGCATGGCCTCCTAAATTTGCTCGCTGTGTCGTTGCATATCGGATGATGCAGTCTATAAACTAGTACCAGCTAACACAAGCAGCGAAGTCTGCAGAGATAGCCAGCCCGATTACAAGCTCGTTTTACGTTCTTGCAAATGGGACTTTAAACCAGGGGTTTGACCACTCTCCAAGTCGACCGTGGGTCAACGATTTCGCGATTTTTTCTCGCCATTTATCGGGCGCGTGTTTCTCGAATTTATTCACGCGATACGCGAATGCATTATTCTTCCAACAACGTGTGTTAATTATTTTTACTGGTGTGATTTGCATGACTCAGTTTGAGCTTTTGTTTATTTCAAATAAAATAGTTCGTCCCTGAAGAAGTTATTTTTTGACTAAATTATAACGTGTTTTTTCAATCGTGTATATCAAAGATATTTCGGTGCCTAGAAAACTGTAATTAGTATCTTATGCATGACTCAGTTTCAGCTTCTGTTTATTTCAAATAAAATAGTTCGTCCCTGAAGAAGTTAGATTCGATATTTTTTGACTCAATTATAACGTGTTTTTCCAATTGTGTATATCTCTGGAAAACTGTAATTAGTATTTTCAAAATAATTAAATAATTCTGTGGGAGATAAATATGTAACTAACTCCTTTTTAGAGATTTTTATATATATGTCTATTTTGTAAACATTCATGGAATTCATTGAACGTGAATTAAGAGAATGCAATTACAGGCGTTGGTAAACAAATGGTTAACTGTTGTAAAATACAGGATATTACACTATCGATGGTGAAATCGAAGAGAGGGAAAATTCTTCATGGAAAAACAAATCGAAAATAAGGAATAAAATTTTGTCATTAGAGGATCTGTTTTTCAGGAAATCGACTTTATACAGGGTGTTTGGCCACCCCTGGGAAAATTTTTAATGGGAGATTCTAGAGGTCAAAATAGGACGAAAATCAAGAATACCAATTTGTTGATGGAGGCTTCGTTAAAAAGTTATTAACATTCAAAGTTCCGCCCGATCTGAATTTTTTTTCTTGAAAATGCGTAGGATTTCGAGGGTATGTGTAATGACCAAAAATTATTGTAATCGACTTCTGCAACTGAAAATAATTTTTTTAGAACGATTTGAAAAAATTTTTTTTCACCAAAAAATTTAGGCACCTACCCCCTGTCGATTTTTCTTAAATATTCGTTTTCCATTTTTAATAAATTTGTTTGACATCCTACAGAAAAGTTGTCTAATACTTTTTTGTAGGTACCCATGAGCTCTGCCTCAGGAAAAAGTTTCATTGAAATATATTCACTATTGTAGGAGTTATGGCTGTTCGAAGATTGGACCATATTTATGGGGTTTTTCTCATTTTTAGGGTTTAAGGATCAATTTTTTCAATATTTTTACAATTTCTACCTATTCTCCACCAAAATACGCGTAATTTGCTTTTTTAAACATTAAAATCGTCCAATCCGTTCAAAAGTTATGATGTTTTAAAGATTCGCATGAAAATTCGGGCAGAGATTTCTGGCCTGAAATTATGTTTTCGGTGAGGAATTTTTTTCTCGAAAATGGTTAGGATTTCGTGAGTATGTCTATTGACCAAAAATAATCCTATTTGACCCCTGCAACTGAAAATAATTTTTTTAGAATGATTTGAAATTTTTTAATTTTGTCGACAAATTTCACACATACTCGAATTTTTTTCTCGAAAGTGGGTAGGATTTCGAGGGTATATGTATTCACCAAAAACGGTTGTAATTGGCCCCTCTAGCTAAAACTAATTTTTTTAGAACGATTAAAAATTTTTTTTTTCGTAAAAAAATTTCGGCACCTACCTGAATTTTTTTCTGGAAAGTGGGTAAGATTTCGGGGGTATGTGTATTCATCAAAAATGATTACAATTGGCCCCTGCAATCGAAAATAATTTTTTCAGAATGATTTGAAATTTTTTAATTTAATTTTTTAATAACTTACTAACTTACTAACGAAGCTTTAATCAAGAAATTGTTATTCTTGATTTTCGTCTTATTAAAATTTTTCCCATGGGTGGCCGAACACCCTGTATGCACTCTCTACTCTAGTACAATTTGACCGTCAATGTAAGTAGAAACAGTGGGTAGTGGACAGACAGAGCTCGAACGAACCAATTCTGCCCTTAGTTTTCTCAATTTTACCATCGTTACTAAGACACTCTGTACATTAATACAAACTTTTAAAAATGGTTCCATGGTTCGAATTGCAGTTGATTCTAAAATAGAATAATCGGTTTTTGTAATTCGAGGCAACGTCTTTCGATAAATTCACACGTGAATATTGCTTCTGTCAGGTAATCGTTGCCAGATACATTATTACATTTCTTTTGAAAATTCTGCACATCTGTTGCAAGCAGAACGAATGCTCCACAAAGTTTTATCGTTTATCAGGCAGACTAGAGGAATCAGAGAAACGTATTTAACAGTTCGGCAGAGTTTCCAATTAGTTTCAATTATATTATAGGCGGAAAATAGAGGGCCAGTGGAAAAGTACATGTTTTATTTACTATTCGCAGAGATGCATTCGAAGAGGCACTCGGCGGTCGTTCGAAACGTAGTTCTATTTCACAATGGCGCTGCTCGAAGCCGAGTTTAGCTTCAGTTATTCTATATTTTTCTGTGCGCCGCGGGGCATTGAAATATTCAGTGAATACGTTGAATTATGAGAGTATATCCGGTCGGAAGTATATGGGCTAAAGGAGAAACGAAACACAAATTGGATGTAAAATATACGTGACATCCGGCGGATGGATCGATACCTAGTTCCTGGATTTATACGAACGCGATAGCTTCTGTAGCTTCTCCGCGTTGTGTCCTCAATTTTATTCAAATCATTCGTTCGCGAAATATTGCGTGCATTTCGAAACTTTCACTTTCGTTCCCATGGTATTTCGTATCGAATTGTAAATTTTACGGTTCAGGTTTTAGAATAATAACAGAGGCGTCATTTTTACGTTGAGCACTAATGGCATGGTACAACGACAACAGAAAATTCAACAAGCGGAACGCCATCGTACCAGCAAACATCCTTTTATCGACGATGATTAATGTTCTAGTGTATTTAATTTGTACGTGATTGAAAACATGGGAATAAGATTACAGCAAATGTACAGTAATGATTCTTAAAATGAAGTTACATTTTTTGTTTGCTTTTATTGTAATTATTTATTTCAATTCAGACAGAATGTAATGCATTTGATAATACGCTATTATATAATTACTAAATAATTTATTTTATATTTTTGAAAAATATCTTTCTACAGTTAATATAGAACTGTGGTCTCTAAGTACCTAACTGGCGAGATCACGCTCATTTTAAGAATCATTACTGTAGTTAAAACAACTTCAAGGGGTAGTCATTACAAATCTATAATAGGGTGATCCTTATTTCTCGATTTTCGATTACTTTTTTATTATTTACCGCGAACTATTTAATAATAAATTGAACGATAGTATTGGAGATAATGTTATTATTTTACACTAAAGGAATCATAATTTCACCAAAAAGTGTCGGTTAATAAATTTAGATTTGATTCTAATGCGAAATCGTTATAATTTTAAAGCTTCGATTCAAATGCAGCGCGTGTTCCAGTTGCCCAATCACGCTTTTGGGATAAACGATTTCTTCATCGAGTGTTGCAATCTATGGCGGTACGTGGGAAAAAACTAAAAAAATATTTTGACCCCTGTAGCTAAGGAGCACTTGAAAATTATTTAAGTAGACCAATTAGTATTCAATTTCCCGTTATTGTGGGATCTAATATTTCGATCTCGATCGTTCGAGAGTACCGTGGCCGCAAGTGCATAGCCGTGAACCGTTTCGACGGGTGCATTCGGTGCATTCAGTGGCACACTTGGGGAGTCGGGTGCATTGTAGGGTACGCGGTGGCATACTCTGGAGATAAGCGCCATAAAACGTCTGTCAGCGGCGCTCGTACAGCCGGGAGAGGCTTGTCAGGCACGGTAATGAATTTATTGTTGCCAAAGAACGGTATTCGTGCCGCGGGGCAACGCGATGCGGATAAGATAACCGTACGGGCGATTAGTTTGTTTGCCGTCCGTCAGTGGACGGTCGCGTTTCGCTTGAAAATAGGAGTTCCACGTACGAAAATGGATAATCCTTTTCTATGGTTGCAACCAGAAAACCATCGTACACAGAATTCGTACCAAAGTCCCGTTTCACGTTACTGGGTAGATGGAATCTCTCGCTAGAGGCTTACGAAACGCCTTTTATCGAGGTTATCAAATTGTCCTCGTTTCGACGGGACCAGTTTTCATGCTCGAAATGTAGTTTTATTCCAACGAGGGTTGTTTGAAAAGAGGCTTGAAATTATTGAGATTTTTTAATAAAATCATCCTTAAATTTCAAGGTGTTTGAAATAGTTGATCATGTAGATATTTGATCAATTCTAGTTTTATTCCAGGAGGATTCTTTGAAAAGAGGCTTGAAATTATTTGTATTTTTTAATAAAATCGTCCTTAAATTTCAAGGTCCTCAAAATAGTAGATCACGTAGACATTTGTTCAATTCTAGCTTAATGTCTTAATATAGATAAAGCAATAATTTTTTTTAAATCATATTCAAAATTAGCTATTAATCTTGCCATAAAAGTGTTACTAACGAAATATATAATATATATCACGAGGATCGTTTGAAAACAGATCCTTAAATTTCATTGTCCTCGAAATAGACGACCATGGCTCATTCAATTCTAGGAGCATAGTTTTAATAAACAAGATCGCTAACGAGCAACGATACAAGCTATTAATAATAAATCGTGAATCGATCGCGGTTACAGAAACCCGGTTTTAATTCGTCGTTTGTATTCACCTATGTTTTCCGGTAATTTCTCACTGGTTTATTTATTCCGAAGATCTCAATCTTTGATCGAATCGTGACGTTTGCATCGTTATTGTGTCGTAATTATGTTCGCTGCGTAGCGAGATGCATTAAATCGTCATTCTTTATTTTTATCTGCGCGCGTAGAGGCGTTTGTGTTCGAAGAAGCACACGATCTACGGGTCAATACGGTAACGTGAAGTATTAATTTCCTGAACACCTTGTCTGAACACCTTCATACATATGTAGATAGGCGGCACCGTCTCGAACGAAGTGCACATGGACTTTTGCACTCGACGAGAAGGTGAAGTCATGTTATATTGATGAACATTCTCTGCGAATGCCGCGTTTTTTTTCATAGACGCGGCACTGTGGCCTGAAATGACGAAAAAGTGGCAAAAAGTGCAATTAAAATTCAATAATCGCTGTCGTTGCGTTCTATAGTCGATTGTATGCTTAACTCAGGGTATTTCAACACCCCATAATACAGAGTGTCGCCTAACTACACTGAAAGAAGATTGTTCTACGACTCCTTTCTCATACTTGTCTTTCGCCAAATATTTTAGAAAGAGATCTTCCTCATTATTAGGTCGTCTCATGAATTCGTGTCGTTCTTAATTACAATAAAATTTGTAATTCAATAGAAAACAAAGAAAATTTGTAAGTTCAGAAGTTTTAAATAAACATGAAGAATTCATAAAAATTTGAATAGATATAGTGTCAAAGCTCAACAGTTTGAAATTGAATGATTTTTTGAAACTTGCAACTTGTGAGAAATAAAATGCAACAATATCAAGGCTTATTAGCGTATTAGGTGAGCAATTTGCAATTTAAAATTCCATTATACTTTCAAAATATTGCTTTAATGTTTTATTTAATTGCTTAATTGCTTTAAATATTGCTTTTTGTGGATGAAATTTATATAGGGACACTAATATTTTTTAATAAAAGAAATTAAGGAAAATAAGAAATAGAATGACTAACAAACAAAAAAACTCCTTTGTTTTTTTCATAAACAATAGATCTTTACTAAGAACGTTTCTTCGCGGCAGTCCAATGAAAGTGAAATTATTTAAAATTATTTATTAAATAGGATATCATAAATATTCTCAATACATACATTCTGTGAGTTGTAAATGATGTTACTAGTCTGAATACTAAAATAAAACTAAGTAAATGTCCCCAATACAAATTTCATAACTCGAACAGAATTCTTGTCACTAACAACACTGTGGTGCTCACGAGGTTTCCAACTTGTAGCTAATAAAAATTTATAATCGAAATCAATGCATGTCAGTGAATCACAGTCCCTATGCAAATCTCGTCGACTGCAGTTTCGAGCTTCGATGAGTCTAGACGAATGCTCGATGCCTTTCTGTCGCAACAAGCACGAGTTAATCGTCGAATGATTTCGCGGGGTAAATAGAAGGCGAGCGCATTCGCGGTGCTCCAAACAGAATTTCAGGGCGGAATATCACTCCCGACGAGCGGTCGAGAAAAGTTCTGAAAAGGTCTTTGGTTTTGCATGGATTCCAATTGGGGTTAACCCGCGCTGCGCCCCGGCGTAACCGCTCGCCACTTTTCTCTGTCTCCCTTTCGTTTCTGCTCTGTATATCCGTCGTTGCATTGCTAAAAGGGAAGCACGGAACTGCTTGAAAACCGAATGCCGCGCGCAATAAAGCCAGCGCGACCGTTTGCACTTTGTTTGCCCCACGATAACTGGACGATCGTTTCGCGTTGACTCTTCGTGCGTGAAAATAATCAGAAATTCTCCCTTTCCCTGCGTCTGGGAAGGGAAAATTTCGTCGCTCCAGAAACGCTCCAGAAAACTGCATTCGTGCGAATCTTCGTTTCTTTTTAAGTAAACGTCTAGACCACTGTTCTGTGGTCACGAATTTATTCGAGTCTAATGAACCATACAGCGAAATTACAAGGAACAGATGTTTTATAAAACTATTTCGATAGTGATACACAAACAAGGAAATTCCTCGCGACTGGTCAGCTTTACTTGGGGGTTCCCCTACGTTCCCCATGTGCCACAAGTTCCTCGCGTGGAGAGAAGTTTGTGAATAAAAATGCAACGTTTCTAAAATTGTTTTCTGGGCGTAGATAGTTTAATTTTCAATCTATTTAATTTGAATCCTTACCCCTTACCGTACAATGACTCATTCGACTCGTGACAAGTTCTTGATGTCAAGTTTTACAATCACGAGGCTACTCATCCGTCATAAAATCAACACATTTTAGGCCATTCCTTGTACGAACTTCAAACAAAATTAATTGGTATAAAATTACATTAAATCGTACGTTAAGGGGGTAAATACAATTCTCTCAATTAGCTCGCGACAGGACCGAACGAAGAGTCTATTTTTTTTTCTTTATGAAACGGGTTGAGAAACGATGCCTTCTCGCTGAAAAGTCGACGAGGCTGGAAGTCAGAAATGTGCATTGGACGCTGGCACTCGTAAAATCGCGACTGTTTACAATCGTTAATCTGCGCGGCTCAAAGAGTATGTTTGTTACGCGGATCTTACGAGCACGCCAAACTGGATTATCGGCGCCCGGTGGAACGTTCACTGAATCACGGCCGCTTCGAACAGCCAGCGGGAGTCCAATATGCGATTTTATACGCGCGTAAAAAGCATACAGCCGCGTTCTTTATCATCCTGACGCGGATAGAAAGCCTCGTATTTTCCTTATTCGATCCCACGCAATCGCCAATACTTAAGGAGCACCTTATGACGCTGGATCTGATACAATTTCAGACTCGTAAATTCCGTGTAAATTACGAAAATTGTTACCTTCGACCGTCACTAGCTGTCGAAAAGTGTACGAGAGAAATTGATAATTTTCTTGGGATTCCAAGATCGTGGAATAGACGGGTCCTTTCGTCCAGTGAACTGGAACTGATTCGACACGACTTTGGGAAGCTGTGTATCTGCTTGGGGGACGAAATGCTTATACCGAGGCTGCCACGATTTCTCGTTTCAAGATTTGCTTTTTTCCACGGCCACTGTTTCTGTATACCTCGAATTTGTTCTGAAGACTTTCAGGGTTCGACAGGGGAAGGCCACAACTTAGACACATTGTTGGAAATATTTATCTTTAAAGGCACTTTTTTTATAAAAATTCTTGTTTAAAAATCGCTGGTTCAGGTCGTGGTCCTCCCTTGCAAGGCTGACTGAAAATAGGATTCTAATTGAAAATTAATCTAAAAAAAAAGGAATGGTTTAAAATAGCAAGTACAGAATTGTCATTGACAAAATGATAGCATACCCTGAAAGTATACTAGTTCCTTAATTTTAAAAGATTATTTTACTTAATATGTTTAGAGTGGGTGTAACAAATTATTTTAGTCGATTGACGAAAAGAACAAAAGCTTTTATTTAATGAATACTTCGCTAATGTTATTTCTAATACTTCGTGTGCCCTCCTTTAGTGTGTACAATCTGGAGCAAACGTTTTGGGATGAATTTGTATAGCTTTTTTATATACTTTTAGCTTATTGTATTTTGTATAATACATTCCTTTAATTCCTTAACTGTTTGAATTTGTTTCCCTTTAGCGTACACAGCTCTGGCCAATTGTCCAACAGTTTTCGGTTATATTAATCTCAGGGGAACGGGTTGGCCAGCCCAAGAGAAGAGAACGTGTAATTTATAAACAGAGAATATAATCGATATGTGGAAAGATGGCATCCATGATCTGCAAAAGGTTGCACGCGACCTGTAGGACTGCAGGTTGCTCATCCCTGGGCTAGGCGATAACGCTCTGCCTAGTCGGTGACACTCGGAGATACTGGAATTACGACTACCGGTTTTCTTCTGGAAGTACGCCGTGGAGGGTTCAAGGCACTCGCCTTAGAATCTCTTCCAGGAAGCTCGTTACGAAATCTTCGCGGAAAATCGCGCCCAACAGTGACTTTGTTCCCAACTTTGGGAACGTACGAGCGAATAAAAACGCTGGAAATTCTCGTACTCCAAGATTAACTTAAGTGTGGTTCCCTTGAGTATGATTTCCTGATTATCTAGGATATTTTTCTTGAAAATTTAGCGTCTCACAGAAGCCTCAATCCTACAGGGGAACGTACAAAAATTTTTAAATTCTCAATTACAAAGAACGTAAATTAAAAATCCCATTAAGAATTCTTCAGACATAAGAATGGAGTTTGAATTAGATTTAGGGAATCAGGGATTCAAAAGAAGATTTATTCTTGAAAATTTAGTCTCACAGGAGTCTCTATTCTATAGAGGAACGTACAAAAATTTTTAAATTCTCAATTGCAAAGAACGTAAATTAAAAATCCCATTAAGAATACCTCAGACATAAGAATGGAGTTTGAATTAGATTTGGGGAATCGGGGACTCAAAAGGAGGCTCGCCACGAGTTCCAGAAATGGGGTCTCCCGTGATTTAACCCACTGTACAGAATCTTATCCGCTGTCTACAACATTTCGAACTGTCCCTCTTTTAGTAAACTGGTTTCGGACTTTGTTTCCTAATGGGATTAGCAGGATTAGCATCTGATCTCACCTTGTGAGCCTGGGCACAAAACACGTGAACCCATTTGTGTTCGTTAGCTCGATACCTTGTCAACGTATACACACACATAGGTCGTGAGAGCTAGAATTTAGTCCACGTTCTAATACTTGGCTCTACAAATAATTCAAAAGTACCACGTAACAATGCTACCTTAATTATCCAAGGCTACAGAGCAGTTTCAGTTTCGTTGTAATTTTGTGATATCAAATAATAATCTTTCTATTTCTAATTCAAACTATGTATTCAATGGAATATCAAATATAAAAAATGGGAGATGCAAAGTACAGTATATTTGATGGGAGTATTTCTATCCCCAATTGGAAGGTGTTTCATAAAAATGTCCTATCGACGGATAATTATGAGAAAACAAGTTTCAATCGACGACTTATCGAACCGATCTAATAAGGCACAGTGAAGGACAAAATTCAATGGAATACTTATCAAATTTAAAAAATGAAAGATGCAAAGTGCAGTATATTCGATGGGAGTATTTCTATCCCCAATTGGAAGGTGTTTCATAAAAATGTCCTATCGACGAATAATTGTGAGAAAACAAGTTTCAATCGGCGACTTATCGAACCGATCTAATAAGGCACAACAAAGGACAGAAGAATATCCTCCTCGTGAATTGGTTGGCACTCGAACGTCGAGTTCGTCGTCGATAAAATCAGATTCGAGCGATATTAAGAAACGGCTACTAAGCGAGGATGGAATTCATCGATGTTTCCGATCGGAGAGGAACGCGTAAAATGAGATCCAATCAGGGCGAAACTCGATTTTTCTTTTCATCGAGAGGATGAAACGTGAGACGATACGAGAGCACAGAAATCGAGACTTTCGATGCGACCAGAAATCTGAATAAATTTGTTAGATACGATCGCGGTTCCTATTCGTTCCTCCGTCGGCTTTCTGGTTTCCATTCACGTGAAATCTTGGCTTTTGTCGTCTGCTTGGATAAACACGGGAGAGGCACGAAAAGTGTCATCGTTCCTTCTTTTTCAAGCGTGAAATTAACTCCCGCGACAACCGAGGAAAAGATTCGATCATCTTAAAGTGGAAGAACAGACTTTTGAGAGATATTCTGTAAAAAAATACTGTTTAAAAGAATCATAGAAAAATGATGATTAATTTTGAATAACATTCTTTTCTTATCATTCCTTAAACGATTAAAAATAATACAAACTCTGTTCGAAAAAATAATCTCATTAAACTACGTTGCATCAGATATTTGTCTACCGATTTATTCCTCAAAAGAACCCTGGATTAAAAATTATTTGATAAACATCGGAGTAGAAATTGAGATGTTTGCCTTATCGTTTTATTCTACGGATAAAATCAGAATTTTAATAAGCCCGGTACGCCACAAATGGAGTCGACAGCTTTTATAGCAAGAGTATAGTAATTCCGATATACATCTCGATACTGGTTGATATTCAAGAATACGGATGAAGACCTACGAAGTTGGAGGATGCATACTGTCGCCGGAGATCTCGTTTCTGGGGACGAAAATCCAAGAGACAAAGCAGATCTAGAATAGTGAGATCGAATCTCGAGTGATTTTTCGAGCTCTGGTTTCATCGTCCTCTTCGTAAAAGGGTTCTCCGTTGCGTTAATAATTCCATAGACGGCCTCTCTGTCTTCCGCTTTATCTATTTATCTCTCTGTCGTCTGTTTTCAACTTCCTTGCCCTTTGTGTCTCTGTTTTGCGTTTTTCCCGTTCTTAGCCGCCTTGTTAATTTACGTATCCACTTCTTCGTCTCTTTGTTTCATTTAGTTATCAATCTCTGTCTTCTGACACGAACATTTTGTTGCTTCTGCTTCAGATCATGTACGCGTGGAATTTAATTTTTCAATCTGTATTATTTGAATCAGGGATCTTGATTCTGGATTGTACGTAATATTTTCGGTGAGAATGCAATGAATACTCTCAAATTTATCTATTTAATCATAGATAAATAATAATTTATGTCGTTAATGACCTTGTGGATGCGACATTAAGCTTTCAATTAAAAAAAAAAACTATTATCGGTGAATCGGAAGAAATCGTACGAATTTGAGCAAATTTCACGAGCAAACATTCAATACCAGCATTTTTCATCGAAACGTTTCCTTCCAATCCGTGAAACGATTAGAATTCTTGGGAGAATAGTTCGCTCGTTCGTCGATCCCTCGAGCCATTGAATTCAATTTTCGCGATGAAAGATTATCCGACAGTCGATCGCTGAACGGGTGGCGCACAGAAAATGGAATTGCATTCGGAGATGCCTCTCGAGATACGTCGAACTATCAGTTAAAATTGACGATTGGTACTTTATGTGGTCGCGAGAAGAGCATACGATAGTAGCGTGCCATATTTTGCTCCAGATATTCCTTTTCAAAGTAATAACAATGTGCTCCAAGTTTCTCCTGCAAACTTTTAAAAAACAGACAAAAATAATATCTTATTATACAGGATGTTGGACCATAATTTTTCCTGGACGATTTGAAATTCTTTTTTTGGTCGAAAAATTTAGGCACCTACCCCCTGTCGATTTTTCTTAAGAATTCGTTTTTCATTTTTAATAATTTTGTTTGACATTCTACAGAAAAGTTGTGTAACACTTTTTTGTAGGTGCCTATGAGCTCTAGTCTAGAAAAAAGTTTTATTCCAATATATTCACTATTGTAGGAATTATAGCTGTTTGAAAATTTGACCATTTTTATGGGGGTTTCCTCATTTTTCGGTGTCAAGGAGCAAGTTTTCGAATATTTTTAGAATTTATACATATTCTCCATAAAAATACGCGTAGTTTGCTTTTTTAAAAATGAAAATCGTCCAATTCGTTCAGGAGTTATGACGTTTTAAAGATTCACATGAAATTTTGGGGCAAAATTTCTGGCCATAAATTACAGTTTCGATCACGAATTTTTTTCTTGAAAATGGTTAGGATTTCAAGGGTATGTGTATTCGCCAAAAATGATTCTAATTGACTCTTCCAACCAAAAATAATTTTTTTATAACGATTTGAAATTTTTTTTTGTCGTCAAAAAATTTAGGCACCCCCCTGTCGATTTTTCTTAAAAATTCATTTTTCATTTTGAATAATTTTGTTTAACGCCCTACAGAAAAGTTGTCTAGTACTTTTTTGTAGGTATCCATGGTCTCTACTTCAGAAAAAAGTTTCATTGAAATATATTCACAATTATAGGAGTTATGGCAGTTTGAAAATTGGACCATTTTCATGGGGTTTTTCTCATTCTGCGGGGTCAAGGACCAACTTTTCGAATATTTTTACAATTTCTACATATTCTCCATTAAAATACGCGTAGTTTGCTTTTTTAAAAATGAAAATCGTCCAATCCGTTCAGGAGTTATGACATTTTAAAGATTCACATGAAATTTTCGAGAACCATTTCTGGCCTCACATTAGATTTTCGATAATGAATTTTTTTCTCGAAAATGTGTAGGATTTCGGGGGTATGTCTAATGACCAAAAATGATTGTAATTGACTCCTGCAACTGAAAATAATTTTTTCAGAATGATTTGAAATTTTTTAATTTTCAGGGTAACCAGACAGTCATGATCAGACATTACATATTTAGTAATGAATTTTTTTCTCGAAAGTGCGTAGGATTTCGAGGGTATGTCTGTTCACCAAAAGTGATTGTAATTGACCCCTGCAACTGAAAATAATTTTTTCAGAATGCTTTGAAATGTTTTAATTTAATTTTGTTAACTTTTTATCGAAGCCTCAATCAAGTCTTATTTTGGCCTCTAGAATCTCCCTTTAAAATTTTTCCCAGGATAGCTGAACACCCTGTGTATGTTTTTCGTACAGTTTTATGTCGTAATTGAAGGCATTAGTTAATTTTAAAAGACTCTTTATAGAGTTTTGAAAGTCTTAATTTTGAAGAAACATTGTATCGATCGTGATTAAACGGAGCAAATAAATATTCCGTTAATTTCTACAAAGGTTTCAATTCGTTCTTCTCCCGGGAATCCATTCTGCATTATTTATTATCGTTTGGCGTTTTTAGCGGGCAGGAATGCGCTTGGGAGGACGTTTTCTTCGCTCGATTCGAAACACACGGACGACGATTCCGATACCGCCGCCGCATCGATATTGAGGGCAATTATTTCTTGATCTATAAATCTCGGAAGTCGTTTTATACGGTGGCGTGACCGACTGGTCTCGCGAGATCTTAGTGCATTTCAGTGTCTCGACTCGAGAGAGGAAGATAGGATTTCTCGTGCGCATAACTATGGCGTTCTAAGTACATCTCGATTGTGTTCGAATAAAACAATAAATGCACTCTGCTAACGGGGAACGTAATATTAAATATCGCGGGGAAATCGATCGAAATATGAGAAAATTGCTCGAAAACGAGACGAAAGGCGTAAACAAAAAGTGTGGTTTATCGATTAATTTCAATAGTTTAGAGAAATTTCAATCGAGTGAAATTATTTCGCGATGGTCAGCGGAAGGTAGGAACGATCAATCACAATGAGAAACTTCCGACGCGTTCAATAACCTCGCTATGGAGGGGGATGGAACTTTATTAGGAGACGTATGTTATAATAAGGGGAAACTATGAATTCGGGCCCCTTCTGGTGCCACCCGCCACTATAAATCTGAAGATTAATGCTTTCAGATGTAATTTCGACGATCAGGAGATCGTGACCCCCATAAAGATCGAAAGATTTGAGAAATTGATCGCAATTGAAAATAATAATTTCTTTCCCCAAGATATTTATGTCCAAAAATTTGACAATCTTTTCCTTGGATCGATTTCCCATTGGGTTGTGCAATAAAAATTCAAAGGTCCATAGATGATTTTTTGACGTAAATAAATTCTTTCGACCATGTTTGAAATTTTTATTTCTTGCCAATTAAATACTTTGGGTTATGGAAACTGAAGATAGATTTCATTCACTCAGAGTTAGTAGAAAATGAGATCTTGTTAGGTAAACTCGGTGAAAGACCCATGAGAAGTGAAAATTACTTATTTCGTATTCGAGCCAATTGCCATAGCGGCCGTTTGCAAGAATTTTGCACGCTGTTTATTATGCTAAAAGTCTCGCCAAGACGGTGCAACGTTTCTCTCGATCGAAGTAACCATTTTACACTATCAGTCTCACGGTATACTTTTCCCATTTGCTAGACTCCCGATGAATAATAAATATCCACTTCTCCGAATACGATTGAATTTCTCGACGCAGGACAAAACGGAATAAGCGCTCGAAAATGTTCGCGATAATTCATGCATCAAGTTTCCTCCGACTCAGTTTTCATCCCTGTTCGCGAACGTTACGTAAGAACTTGGAAAATTGAATATTTTTAAAGAATGGTCAGAGGGAATGCGAAAGATCGAACAGTGTACTGTGTAGGGGCTGTTATTGATTTAAAAAAAAAAACAAGAGTGTTTTACGAACGATTTCCTTCTATTTTAGATTTATGTGAGAAATTCTATTTCTCCAAAGTTTCTCGTCTTCGATAAAATCCGAGTTTCGTTCTTGGGGGAGGTCGTGAAAATAATATAGTTTCGATTCGAAAAGGAAGACGTAAGAGAAAGGGTGCTTATAATGAAGTATACTTGTAGGAAAGAAGAGTTCTCGAGTATCTGATCCTCTATGATTGGAAATGATAAGGCTGGTCGTTCTGGGCTCCAATCCATTGGCGTGCTGGACCCAGAGGGTGGAAAAATGTCTATCGAAAGCTATAATCCGTAATCGTTTGCCACGTTTTAACCCTCACTACCACAAATACAAATAATAGATATATAATGGACGAATTGAAAGGTAAATTTTCATAATCACAAACTTCCCATTTGTATCCATCTTGGTCTGAGAAATTGTAAATTGTTTTAAAACACAATTTATACACACTGACAATATAATCGAATCAGACTTGCAAAGCATAGACAACATTAAAAATAACAAGATTTCCTCCAGTTTTTCGAGGGTATGTGTATTAACTAAAAATGATTGTAATTGACTCCTCCAACCAAAAATAATTTTTTTATAACGATTTGAAATTTTTTTTTTCGTCGAAAAATTTAGGCACCTACCCCCTGGTTGATTTTTCTTACAAATTCGTTTTTCATTTTTAATAACTTTGTTTGACATTTTACAGAAAACTTGTCTAATACTTTTTTGTAGATACCCATGGGCTCTGCTTCAGAAAAAAGTTTCATTGAAATATATTCACAATTATAGGAGTTATGGCAGTTTGAAAATTGGACCATTTTCATGGGGTTTTTCTCATTTTGCGGGGTCAAGGACCAACTTTTTGAATATTTTTACAATTTCTACATATTCTCCATTAAAATACGCGTAGTTTGCTTTTTTAAAAATGAAAATCGTCCAATCCGTTCAGGAGTTATGACATTTTAAATATTTGCGTAAAATTTTGGGGAACCATTTCTGGGCCTCACATTAGATTTTCGGTAAGGTATTTTTTTCTCGAAAATGCGTAGGATTTCGAGGGTATGTCTAATGACCAAAAATGATTGTAATTGACTCCTGCAACTGAAAATAATTTTTTCAGAACGATTTGAAATATTTTTTTTTCTTGTACCTACCCTCTGTCGATTTTTCTTAAAAATTCGTTTTTGATTTTCAATATATTTATTTGACGCTATACGGAAATGTTGTCTAATATATTTTTGCACGTATCCATCAGCTCTACTTCACAACTAAATTTCAATAAGATACACTTACTATCGTAGTAGTTATTATAAAAAATAGTAATGAATATCCTTCTATAAAACTGTGTTAAATGTATTAAATGTAATTCAGGTGTTTGTAATCGGCGCTCCAGTTCTATTTAGTCATTCATAAAACGATTGGCGAGTTATGGCCACCTTATTTCTTTATGTTCAGTTGTTTTATTCAGTAATCTGTGATTTGTGAATCATCCATGCGAAACACACGTGCAATAAATTTGAAAATACATTTATATTGCTTGAGCCATTAATTGTGATCAGTTATTTCTTCCATGAATCCATAACAAAGTCCACAAATTCTTCCTACGACAAGAAGACGCCACAAATTACAAACGTTGCCAAACTCGTGTCCATTCGATCACGGGTTCACGGACGTAGCGGTAAATTTCGAAGAATTTCAATTTTCGGATGTTGTATCGAGATCCCATCTCGTGGCCACAGGAATTATAGAGATCTTCGAGTGGTGGGAGCACCGAAATTTCGAGGGGTCCACCGCGGAATGCGATAAAGCGGAATCTTTCGCGCGTGGAATATTATCTTACGAAACGTTGGAATTATACACAGCGGTTTGCGCGTTCAGACAGCTTCAAACGCGAGCTGCTGGCTCCGGGCGAGGCTGAACCGAAATGATAATCGCAACGTAGGGTAATCAAAGCGTATCTGTTGCAACCGTCGGTCGAGTTGCTTGCTAAATTAGCGCTGCTCGCGGACAGAGCTTGATGAAGACGAGAGAGAGAGAATGGAGAGGAGTTTGCACAAACGTGGGGTTTATTCGAGAGTTTAATCGCGAGCACGATTTCCGTGCCACGGGAAAAGGTCAGTCGCGATGGCACTTTTTATTTCGATATCGAGAGTGCGCACAATTCCGTCGAGGCAATCAAGACGAATGAAAATGGAATCGCCAGCGGAGATTAGCAATTACGACAAGGGACGAACAACTTTCTGGGTCCTCGAAATAACGCGATTAGCCTCCCGCGAGCGGAACAAAGCAGCCACGTTTTAGCGACTCCTTGTCCATTACAGGGGAGAGTTAATTGGTCAAAAAACTGGAGGAAACCTTGTTATTTTTAATTTAGTTCCATGTATAGAGGGGTTTTTAGGATAAATGTAATTCTTAATGGCTTTGAACGACGGTGTTCGTTGTCTATGCTTTCGATTATATTGTCAAATTTACAATTTCTGTGATCAAGATGGATACAGATGGGATGTTTGTGATTATTACAATTTATCCATTATGCAGGGTATTCGAGCACACCTGGGAAAAATTTTAATAAGAGATTCTAGAGGCCAGAATAAGACGAAAGTTAAGAATATCAATTTGTTAATGGAGGTCTCGTTAAAAAGTTATTAAATAAAATAATTACAAATCATTCACGGAAAAATTATTTTCGGTTGCGGGGGTCAATTACAATCATTTTTGGTGAATAGACATACCTTCGAAATCCTACGTACTTTGAAGAAAAAAATTCATTACTGAAAATGTAATGTCTGACCATGACTGTCTGGTTACCCTGGAAAAAAAAATTTCAAATCGTTCTGAAAAAATTATTTTTAGTTGCAGGGACCAATTACAAACATTTTTGGTGAATAAACGTATCCTCGAAATCCTACCCATTTTCGAGAAAAAAATTCGAGTAAGTTTTCGACTAAAAAAAAAAATTACAAATCGTTCTGGAAAAATTATTTTTGGTTGGGCGAATCAATTACAATAATTTTTACAGTTTTTTGAAAATATTTTCTATTTTTCTCTGATGGATATCCTGTTAGTCAATTCTAGTCGCAAGTAAGCAGTCGTCAGTTGTTTTGCAGTAGCCACTATTCAACGAAGATTCCATAATCGATAGAACGATCCTCTTCGTCCATACGTGGTGAAGATCAAACAAGAAAACCCTCTCCATTCTGTTTGTACGTTGCACTAAACATCGAGAACGATTTTCACTCCTCTCGTGGACTAAAACTCGTTACGATATGTTTCAAAGTGTTTCGATCTAACACAGTTAACAAGCAAAATCTATAAAATTTCATAAATAATATTTATCACGAGAATTGAGCTATTAACCCCTTGCCATGCAAAAAGTCTGACTCGTTACAAGTTCCTTAATGTCACAATCGTGAGCTTACTCACTTCATCATCAAATCTTATAAAACAAGTCTGTTCTTTCTCGTGACCACTTCTTGTACGAACGAATTTAAACAACTAAATAGTACACGTTTGGAAAGTAATTTGAAATTAAATCGAACGTCAAGTTGATAATAAAAAATTACGTTTTCATTATTTACGACTCAAATAAGTTTCTTGCGAGTACGTTGAAGAGACTGGAAATATTTTTATCAAAATTGTACTATTCTATAAGGTTTGAAGGCAACTGTTACCGAACGTATGAGAATGCAAGGGTTTGCCAAGTACTCGCAGAAGATTTCCCCAGTCCTTTTTACGCTTTTGAATTTCTATGCTGTTACGTGTGTACGCGGCAAACTCGTACAACTTCCTTCCTTCCGGTTTGGCCTCTCGCTGGTTGCAGCCGCAGAGGTGAATAGCAAAGTCGATTTCCGTTGCGCGCATAGGGCTTTCGAGCATGCTCTCGATACCTGTTCTCGTGGAAAAATTTCTCATTACCTGCACGTTCCGTGATCGATCTTGAATTGCTCCGGAGATATAACTCTTCCCCTAACTGACACGAGAATATACGATGTTTGTGTGTTTGCTGTATAAATTGCGCAACCAGCGAGAGCAGCACTGCTTAAAATATTGTGAAAGAAGGTAGCAAACCATCCATTTGTATCTGCATCCACAGTAGACTGTATTTCATTACATTTAGAATAGATTTTCTTTTTATTCAGAAGTAAAAATAATGACGTTTCTCGAGAGACTTTGGACTAGAAGTGTTAACTCTTTGCAATCTGAGAATATTTATTAATATGAACGATTAGCAATACCAAATTAAATTTTGTGATGTGATTTCTAAAAATAAAAAAACATTCTTTCCACAGACATGTATATGAATACTTATAATTAAAATTTTATTTATATTTTCTAAATTCAGTTTGTGTTATCATAAATGAAACTTTAATCGAGCTGTGGTACGTATTATGTTTGTCGCCATAGTGGAGTGAAAAGGGTTAAAGATGTAAAAAATATTTAAAATAGCAAAAATTCACAGAAGGAAAGGAAACATTTTTGAAAATAGAAATAGGGTGATTGTATTACTTTATTACCAAGTTTCGTAAAGATTTAAAGATTCATAAGTGCTGAATTCATTAGAGTCGAACATCGTGCATATCGTCTAAAGATTATTATTGAAATTCAACGATACGTTCGATCGCATCGCGACCTTCGTTAAATACAAATAAGGATACCAAAAAGTAAACCGAGCCACCTTGGCGTCGATTTTTCCAGCAAGCAGTTTGCGTGTGTCCGAGACCTTCGATTTTTCCTTACACGCGATTGCTCGACGGTTTCCATAACTTCGACAATTTTACAAATCCAATAATTTGCAAACCGTACCTTTGACGCACGCTACAAAAGCGTGCAAATAAAAAACAAACTCTTTTTAGGAATCCCTTGTGTTCTAGTTTCAATATTTGAATTGCAATTTTTAAACGAGACTTTAAAATTACGTGAATAATTTTTAGAAAGAGTAACAACTGTACAAATTTTGCATATTAAAAATTGCAAATAAAATTGCGTTGATATTGGAATATCAATTCCAATTCGTTTATTTCCATTCGTTGGGTCGATATGCAAGATTTTTACACTTGTTACTCTTTCTAAAAATTATTCTCACATGATTTCAAGATCTCGTTTAAAAATTGCAATACCAATGTCAGCGCAATTTAAATCACGAGGTTAATTTTGATCGTCGGGGCGATACTTTGTTTCCAAAATACTCGTTAACGAGAACGACTCGTTTTATCGTTGGGCAGATCGGAATCGTGGCTTAAGGCGGTGGAGAAGTGTCGCAGACGCGTGCATGATTAACAGAAACACGAGGATTTCCGGCGTACGAGGCGACGTGAAAAGGATTGTTTGAAGGGGGGAGGGGTTATCTCCGGGTCGATTTGTTCGTAGCGAGGGGGCGAACCAGACGAAGGAAACGGGGGTGAGAGAGTGGAGACATACGAGAAGTTACTCCGGGTAATAACCGAGTGGTGGAGCTGAATTGCCTCGGATGCGATACTCGACGTCCAACCGGAGGCGGATCCGGTATCACGTCACGCTCGTGTATATCGTGGTTGAGCCAGACCTCAGAGGATCGCGTGTTTCCCCGAGATCTCTGATGGATCGGAGTCTGGAAAAATCCGCCGTCGGCTCACGCTGTCTACTTACCTCCGCGAGTGGACTGACTGTTTTTAAGCTGGTGATTTTTTTTAAACTACGACAGGATGTCTTTCCTTTTTTAATCCGCTTCGTCGACGTCGGTTCGCGATCTAACGATGCCCTAACATTTTAATGATTCGATTCCTAAGTCGATTTTATCAAATTTTATTATTACTTTTGACCCTTTTTACTCTGTCCAACTTGGCCAGAGGTGTTTGTAAACAGCTTGGGGAAAAAATTTCTAATCACTTTGGAAAAATTACTTTTGATTGAGGAGGTCAATTACAATCATTTTTGGTTAATACACATACCTCTGAAATCCTACGCATTTTCGAGAAAAAAATTCGAGTAGGTGCTGAAATTTTTTGGCGAAATTAGAAAATTTTAAATCGTTCTGGAAAAATTATTTTTGGTTGCAGGGGTCACTTTCATTCATTTTTGGTGAATAGATGTACCCCCGAAATCCTACTCACTTTCGAGAAAAATATTGTTTATCTAAAATACAGTGTCTGATCATGAACGACGATTTCCCTGAAATTTCAAGTGTATCTTTAAAACGTCATAATTTCCGAACGGATTGGACGATTTTCATTTTTAAAGAAGCAAACTACGCGTATTTTGGTGGAGAATATGTAGAAATCGCAAAAATATTCGAAAAATTGATCCTTGACACCGTGAAGTAAGAAAAACTGCATAAAAAGGGTTCAATTTTCAAACGGCCATAACTCCTACAATAGTGAATATATTTCATTGAAACTTTTTTCTGAAATAGAGCTCATGGGTACGTACAAAAAAGTATTAGACAATTTTTCTATAGGGTGTCAAACAAATTTATTAAAAATGAAGAACAAATTTTTAAGAAAAATCGACAAGGGGGTAGATGTCTAAATTTTTCGGCGAAAACAAAAAATTTTAAATCGTTCTAAAAAAATTACTTTTAGCTAGGGGAGTCAATGACACTCATTTTTGGTCAATAGATATATTCCCGAATTTCTGCACGCTTTCGAGAAAAAAATTCATTACTGAGAATATACTATGTGGCCAGAATTATTTCCACGTATTTATATCGCAGTATCGCAGTCGGTGTTGAAAATTACATAGTTGGAATGTCGGTTGTTAATTAATTTATTTTCGAACTATTTTTATTATCGATCGAAGAAACAGACCGAAAGAAAATCAAGATAACAAGTTCTCATATTCTACCGATCTATGCCCATACGATCGATCGCGTGATCGATCAATCAAACATAACCTGTTATTCTCAAATACAAAACCATTCAATTTCTCTCGACTAGAGCTTATTGCTTTTTATAGTATTGCAAGGCAGGGCGAGTGATACTATTTTAATTGGAGGGAATAATTATTTAAACGACACGATATTTTCCCAAATACATAAATTAAATCAGGATTATTACAGTTACTAACCACTTTCAGCTTCTTTTCCTGTATCGAATAAAAAACTATGAAAAAATCAAGGATTCGATTAAGAAAGTTTAAAGAGGCCAATTTTATATAGTTATCAAGTGATCACGTTTATATTTTTATAATTTTTGAGTCTTGCTATGGTTACTGCGTAATTTTGACAGAGTTTTCAAAGTGGTGGAACATAGTTAACAAAATTAAAATCCTCAACTGTTTAAATTATTGTCTTAAGTACTCGGTTGACCATATTTATATTATTCCAACAAATTAGTACGACTAATAATGTACAATTTCTTTAGATTTTTTTAACAAGTGTGTCATAGTAAACGAGATTAAAAAAGGGTATTTCTTTTATTCTTTTTAAACGGGTGGTATCTACAATTCCAACTACCGAAGAAATATATAATGCAATGGAAATAAGTGTCTATTCATTCTCTCATACAAAATTGCGCCAAATTTTCAAAACTTCAACCTAGTAAATTTTTTACAAATTCTATTAAAAATTACAAATAGGTAATTTTGACTGCATCGATAGTTCCAGTGTTAATATTCGACCGGAATAACTTTTCTTTAGAGGCGTCTATTCATCGATCCGTCAAAACTGAAGTTTGAGAACACTTTCGCCCAACTTGTAGCATTTTTTGGCGTCTTCGTAATTTGGAGAATAGCCGCGTCTGAAACGAGGCATGCTCGTTCGTGGGGAACCGTAGGAATTTCAACGTGGTTCCCGAAATGGCCGGAGACGAGCTCTTTGATTTCAATTTTCACGCTGCGTGTCTTGAATGAGCCATTAGCCGGCGGCACGTGTGCCCCCGCGAACAGACAGTGTGACGCTCCTGCAGAGCTTGTTTCTGCGACCGCCGAAAATAACTCTCAGCCCCGACATTGCGAGTCGCCTCCGCGGCAGGTGCAGCATCCCCGTTGGCTCACGCAATCGAAACGCAGATTCGCGGAAGGCACGCTCACCGGTTAGGCTCGCCCACTTAGAGCCAATTAAAATCGCTCTTAATTACTCGCGGTCGCGCACGGAAACCCGTTCCCTTTAATCTCGAAATTTATGAACCTCCGGCCGGGTCGCGTATTCGACGCTGAAAGGATTCTGATCGATGGCGCCCTCGGTTTTCGAATGAGTTCCGGGAAAATTAAAAGCAATTAACACCCTGTACGTCGACTGCTCGGTTACCCTTCCCGTTCCACATCCACTTTCGTTCGTTTTTCAGGAATTTTTACAAAAATTGATCGTTTTCTTGAACGATTTTTCTTAACGTGTTGTTTATTTTTCTCAATGAAATTCACGACGTCGTCAAGTTCAGAATTTTTTTATTTCTACGGTGGATAGTTTTTTGTTAAGTTGTTCTGCTCGTTTTACGTCCACTTTCGGTCGTTTTTCAGGAATTTTTACAAAAATTGATCGTTTTCTTAACGCGTTGTTTATTTCTCTCGATAAAATTCACGACGTTTCCAACTTGAGAATTTTTTTATTTCTATGGTGGATAGTTTTTTGCTAAGTTGCCCTGCCCGTTCTACGTCCACTTTTGGTCTTTTTTCGGGAATTTTTACAAAAATTGATCGTTTTCTGGAACGAGTTTTCTTAACGCGTTGTTTATTTATCTCGATAAAATTTACGACGTCTCCAACTTGAGAATTTTTTTATTTCTATGGTGGATAGTTTTTTGCTAAGTTGTTCTGCCCATTCCACATCCACTTTCGTTCGTTTTTCAGGAATTTTTACAAAAATTGATCGTTTTCTGGAACGATTTTTCTTAACGTGTCGTTTATTTTTCTCAATGAAATTCACGACGTCTCCAAATTCAGAATTTTTTTATTTCTACGGTGGATAGTTTTTTGCTAAGTTGTTCTGCTCGTTCTACGTCCACTTTCGGTCGTTTTTCAGGAATTTTTACAAAAATTGATCGTTTTCTGGAACGAGTTTTCTTAACGTGTTGTTTATTTTTCTCAATGAAATTCACGACGTCGTCAAGTTCAGAATTTTTTTATTTCTATGGTGGATAGTTTTTTGTTAAGTTGTTTTGCCCGTTCTACGTCCACTTTTGGTCCACTTTTGGTCCACTTTTGGTCTTTTTTCGGGAATTTTTACAAAAATTGATCGTTTTCTGGAACGATTTTTCTTAACGCGTTGTTTATTTATCTCGATAAAATTTACGACGTTTCCAACTTGAGAATTTTTTTATTTCTATGGTGGATAGTTTTTTGCTAAGTTGCCCTGCCCGTTCTACGTCCACTTTTGGTCTTTTTTCGGGAATTTTTACAAAAATTGATTGTTTCCTGGAACGAGTTTTCTTAACGCGTTGTTTATTTATCTCGATAAAATTTACGACGTCTCCAACTTGAGAATTTTTTTATTTCTATGGTGGATAGTTTTTTGCTAAGTTGTTCTGCCCATTCCACATCCGCTTTCGTTCGTTTTTCAGGAATTATTGCAAAAATCAATCGTTTTCTTGAACGATTTTTCTTAACGTGTTGTTTATTTTTCTCAATGAAATTCACGACGTCGTCAAGTTCAGAATTTTTTTATTTCTATGGTGGATAGTCTTTTGTTAAATTGTTCTACCCGTTCTACGTTCACTTTTGGTCTTTTTTCGGGAATGATTACAAAAATTGATCGTTTTCTGGAACGAGTTTTCTTAACGTGTTGTTTATTTCTCTCGATGAAATTCACGACGTCTCCAACTTGAGAATTTTTTTATTTCTACGGTGGATAGTTTTTTGCTAAGTTGTTCTGCCCATTCCACATCCGCTTTCGTTCGTTTTTCAGGAATTATTACAAAAATCAATCGTTTTCTGGAACGAGTTTTCTTAACGCGTTCTTTATCTTTCTCGATAAAATTCACATCTCTAACTTGAGAATTTTTTTATTTCTATGGTGGATAGTCTTTTATTAAGTTGTTCTGCCCGTTCTACGTCCACTTTTGGTCGTTTTTCAGGTATTTTTACAAAAATTGATCGTTTTCTGGAACGAGTTTTCTTAACGCGTTGTTTATTTCTCTCGATGAAATTCACGACGTCTCCAAGTTGAGAATTTTTTTATTTTCACAATGAAAACTTTTTTGCTAAGTTGTTCTTCCCGTTCGACATACACTTTCATTCGTTTTTCAGGAATTTTTGCAAAAATCAATCATTTTCTGGAACGAATTTTCATAACGCGTTCTTTATCTTTCTCGATAAAATTCACATCTCTAACTTGAGAATTTTTTTATTTCCACGGTGAAAAGTTCTTTGCCAAGTTGAGAAAAATTATAACGAGCTATTTTCAACGATGAAAGTAAGTTTAATTTTGTAATAAAATAAAAAAGAACTTAATTCTGTGGAATACTATTACCAGTCACTTTTAGTTATTGCGTCACTAAAACTATGCCTTCAGCGTCGTGTGCAGTGCGTTGACAGTAAATCGTGTCAGTAAATCATAGGCGACCGTGGATCTACTCGTTTATAGTTTTAAAATTAGATCTCTGCTAATAGCCTATTGTCACGAAGGCTCTAAGTCACTTAAACCGCGAGTGTTTCATGGTCCATGTACTTCGTGCAATTATGATCGATTCGATTACCAATTAGATAAGAGTGGTTATCGTTTTCTGATCTGAAAGCTTTTAATATCCAGTTTGATAAAATTATCGAGCCAGTGAAAATATCAAAGAATCAAGAATAAACAAAACAGACGCGAAAATCGTAAATAAGTCGTCCAAAATTGAGGGACACCTCAAAGTGATAATTACGTTTTGGAAATTGAAAATTTGAGAGGACGGTGCTCCGGGGTTGTCCATTTCGGGATACATTTTGAGAGAATGAAAGGGAAACAACTCTCTATACATTAATTCTACAGTTACTCGCTCGAATGACGTCAACTACGAGCCACTCTTATTCATTACGTCAACTTTGTGTTTAGCGTTGTTGTTTGAGCTCTTGTGTATCCTTTCTGCCATAGAGTGCGTTGTATAGCGGGGCAGTAAATTCATAATGACAACGGATGTGCCCATTCACAGTCTAGGAGTCAGCTTCTTCGTTTAGTGCCCCTTGTCAGAAGCTTTTGAACTTCACCCGCACGATTATCAAGCCTACGTGCTTTGTGACATTACGTTTCATTCGACTGCCTATTACACAAACACAATTAACTAGGAAAATGACAATTATGCACTGAATATTGAAATCCTCAAAGGACGCTGTGAAAATAAAGTTATTTTTGCACTTTCAATACATTTGAAAATTCTTCTTTATTCGCAGTTTTCCTCGTCGTGAAGATTATTCAAATAGCTATTAGATGACGGATCTCTTTCACTGGCGAGTTTCAATCGTGAATCCTGTTCGTAGGAGTTCCAGCTGGGAGGCGCGTCTAGGGCAGGATCCGTTAGAATGACCTTAATGACGAGTCTTACAGCGGATCTAGGACGAAACGTCATAATTTCCATTCCTCTCATGACCAACAATCACGCTGCATTAGCATAGGTCTGAAAGTGGCTGGCAAATAAATGAACGAAATGAAATTAAAGTTCCTCGCGCATTTACTCTTCGATGGCTTGCTCGAACTACCGGAAGTCGAGTTGTTATTTGAAAATTTAAAACCCGAATTTCATTCATGAGTCTCTCGTTGGTGGTTCGTTGTTCGAAATATAAAAATTCATTGATACTTGGCGCGTCGACGCCTCTGTTATGCTCCAGTGGCACACTGTCGCCATTTTTATTCATCACGTCACCTCAACTTTACCTTTAGTACCGTTGTTTCAACTCACGCGTTCCCTTCCCGTTATAAATTGCGTCTACGTCTATTTATAGTTTAGAAATTACATTTTTCACGGTACGATCCTTTGTTACGAAGGTCGTAGGTCAGCTTCTGAACTTTAGACGCACGGAATTCAGGCTTTGCGCGCTTCGTGAAATGATTCATTCGATTACCTATTACGTGGGAGCGGTTAGTTCCTTTTAGAAGAGATGATTATAGCCAGTGCACTCGAAACTGAAAACCTTTCATGTTTCCCACTTCGACAAAGTCCTCTTTGCACGAAACTTCAAAATAGTAATAGTTGTCCACTCGAAACCGAAAACCTTTTACGTGTTCCACTTGGACGGTTCGTCTTGGAATTATTCTAGAAACGTGTGCTTAGTGGCATCGCTATTCACTCGATTACCTATTAGATGGGAGTGGTTGGCTTCTTTCAACCGACACAATGATACTTACGCACTCGAAACCGAAAGCCATTTGCGTGTTCCACTTTAGCAGGCATCCACAAAGGAAGCTATTGCATTCCAACCGAGTCAATGAGTCTCCGTTTGGTGAAAAAAACGAGTATAATATAGAGAATTCTGAAACTATTTAAATCGATTTCTTCGACGCCAAGAAAAATGAAGAAATTTTATTAATAACTGTAAAATATTAAATTGTAAGCAAGTATAAAACGATGAAGACTAAATGAAGATTATAATTCGTTGGAGCTGACTTTTTCCATGGACTAGGAATGTACGATATTTTATTCACGACAAACGTCAAGTTTTTCTCGCGCGTTGATATTGAGTTGCGAGCCACGCGGCGAGAAGTGACATTTTTATTTAACGCGCATGTGGGATTCGCTGGTGTTCGCGTATACGCCACGTTAGATTTCGTAATGTCCGCCCGGAGGGGGCCTCGGATGTAATTACATGCGTCCACCAAAGACCAATTAAATTTGCTCGTAATTGCGTTTTGTCCCCTTTGAGAATGCTTGCGTGGAAGTGGAAACTCAGTGCTCTGCAAAGTGTCACGCACGGCTGAAAAAGTTAAAGAGAACGTTAATCAACAACTTTTATGCGGCCTGGCATTATTCATGTTTCAGAACTATTGTAAGAAATGAGTACGCGTTGCCGAAGGACGACGCGTTTTACCAGGCAAATAGCTTTCGAGGTTAAAAAACGCACTCGAAAAATCCAGCATTTTAAAATATTCAGAAAGAGAACTGTTCTGTGCTCTTTTGTTTCTATATTTTTATTTCATTTATTTTTTTATATATAGTTACTGTATATTTATTTTTATTTTCGTCGAAATTTAAATTCGTTTATTTAAATTCGAATAATTTAATAGATTCTTAGATTGTATTTCTGGAAATAATTGTGAAGTATTAAGATGCTGAATTGTCTCCAAAATTCGGATATTTTGCATTTGACGTAGCTTTCGAACTTGGCGGTCGTTAAAAAACATCACAGGTGGAATTCTTCCGAATCGTCGTTTCGTACGTAAAATATTCAAGGCACGCTTCGAACAATAGGCTACCCTCGATACGGGGGATAACGATTGAAACGATCAATAGGAAGATCGATGACCGTTCGCTGGCGTTGAATGAATATAAAGGCCGTTTCGAATCTTGATCGCTCTCATCGACGTGTTCGGATTAAATCCCGATTCTCCGGCCGTGTCTCTCGACTCCGATCGAGATACGACGCGTGTCAGTGAATCGAAGTGTCTCTGGAGATCGTCGATCGTCTCTTTCGAGCGAGGAATATTCGTTCGAATCAGTTGTTTCTGAACTTCTTCCAAGATAACTCGCATTCAACAAATGGAGGGAATTTCTGGGCTCCAAATTTAAAAACAAAAGATTGTCACACTTTAATTGACTCAAAATCGAGCTATTTATCCACGAAATGGCAACAGGTTTCTCACTGAAAATTCTGGTAATTATACGATGTTGTTATCATCATGAGCAAATGTTGAAATTGTTTTGGGAATGGTTGGAAAACGTTCCTGTATCAAATGGAGAGAATTTCTGGACTCTACATTGACAAACAAAAAATTCTACGGTCACACTCATTTTAATTGACTCAAAAATCGAGAAATTTTAGTAATCATATAGCGACGTTGCTCTCATCATCAAGAATCCTTGAAATTGTTTTGAGAATTGTTGGTAGACAGGAAATAATTCTCGACCAGTGGAAAAACATGTTTGGAACGCGTTCCTGTATCAAATGGAAAGAATTTCTGGACTCCAAATTGACAAACAAAAAATTCTACGGTCACCCGTTTTAATTGACTCAAAATCAAGCTATATTTATCCACAAAATGGCAACAAGTTTCTCGCTGAAAATTCTGGTGATTATACCACGGTTACTATCATCATCAAACGTTGAAATTGTCTTGAGAATGGTTGCTAGAAATAATTTGCAAGCGAAAAAACATGTTTGGAAATCGTTCCTGTATCGTTGAAATGTATCATCGTGGTGGATAAGCGCGAACGACCTCGTCTTGACGGCGACGGTTCTCCCTCCGAAAGAAACATTGAAAGGGGTGGAACCAGAAACGATGGAAACACCGGTTTCGCGTTGGTTCGCACGATAAATCTTCGCATTTGTCCACCGAGGGGGGTATCTGATCGTCGTTCATGTATCGACGATGCATCCGCCAGGTGAGAGGGCCACGGATGATCCGACGATAGACGTAAACAATGGTGGAAGCGTTGCCATTATTACGACGTATCGTCGCGGCACCGGAGGACTGGTTTATGTACGACTGGTGACTCAGCCGCGGAATGCTGCACACGCGCCCTGCCTTGATTGCCTATCAGACTCCGTGGCTCGGGCTTCTATAAATAATACGACACACGTACGCGCGTACCTACGTATACGACGGTGTTGTTCGCTAGAGATGGGATCAAGCTGGTAATTGATTTGTGGATTTCGAACAATCGGACAACTAGGGGAGGACCTCGAACGTCTACTTTGCGAGCTCGAGACTCGAGGACGAACAATTCTCGAACTCATACACCAAACGTTACATTGGTATTCTGGTCCACCTTTCGTAGAAAATTTCTTCCGAGTTCTTTGCCCTAAATCGTCATTTTTCATCGAGAATGCGCAGTATGTACTGTGCATTTGCGAGAAGTTGGCTAGTGGGACGGTACTTCGTTTGCTCCGCCCATCCCCACTTTCGTCGTACGACGCCTCGTCATTGGGCTCGCTGAACTCTAAACTAGAGTGGGGAGCCAATCAGACCCGCATTCAACTTCCGAAGAACGCACAGTACTTGTTTCGATCGTAACTGAGAACGCAAACAAAATTGTTCTCGAGATTTTATCGTCACACTTGGTACGGTGAAAATTATATTCATTCATATAAGTTGTGCTCTGCTATTCTAATATTAAAAATCGATCAATTGTCCAATCTCTGAAGAGTTCTATACGTCGACGTTTATTAAGAAATCTTCGTATGAAACTCGTATATATATAAGTTAATTTAAATAATATATACTACATCGAGTAACATTTTAGTACTTTTCAAACAGTGTACCTTGCTATTTTTCTTCCTCATTTTTTCACGATTCTCTTAGATTCGGCAAAAGAGATTGGTGCTCGTCACTCAACTAGTCCAGAATATTTTTTAGAAATTGTATATTTCTCTATAATATTGCATATTACTGACAATTTAGCAAGGTGGAGAACTGGATTGATAAGTCTTTTGCCGTGTAGTTTTACGGGAATAAAAAGTAAACAGCTCGTTAGGGAGACGAATCGGTGGAGGTCGTTTTTCAGGCATTCCAGCGTTATTAAATAATAATTGCGACGACTAAGTGCCTCGTCAGGGGCATGTTCATCGCGAGTACATCGATTCGCTCGAAGCATCAATTTTCCAAGGTGTCGTTGTCAAGTGTACGTCGGCTTGATCCCATCTCTATCCTGGAGCAATGAAAGGCTGCCACGGTGTTCTGCGAGGTGTCGAGGAGACCGCGTCGACTGCGTGTAATGCTTCATAACGGTCATGCGTGTACTCCGATACGCGCGTGACAAAATTGACGTTAATTAATGCCGCCGCAGGTATTCCGGCTGATCGAAAGCCACCGAAGGAAAGCTGATCGCGTTTCCGCCGTATCGGGTGTGAAAATTCGTTTAGATTTTCTAACAAACGCAACGAGATACACGGATCATCAATCAGTCTAAGTTTATATTAATCTTGGAATTATACACAAATTGATATTCTTCTTTTCTTGGTATACTACACTTCATTTGGCGTGATTTGCACGAATAATTTAAAAATAAATTAATTTAAAAATTATTAAAGTTTAATCAATTTAATTAAATTGAATAAAAATTAACTGGAACACTTTTATTCTACAGAAACATGGGATTTACTAGATACATGGGGCATCGATTAGACGACTAAGTTTATATTAATCTTGGAATTATACACAAATTATTACTTTTTTTTTTTTGGTCTACTATATTTCACGGATTTGATGTGATTTGCACGAAGAATTTTATAAAAATTAACTGGCTTTTATTCTGCAGAAAAATGGGATTTAATGGCACAGAGTGGATAGTAAAAAACGGTTCCAGGGTTTTATGGCTCAAGGAACGCTGAGAGTTGAAAAGTTAATTTTGTCGTAATAGACTGCCTCTATAAAACTTTTTCTGGATCCACACTTCCGCTTCATTAAGATTTTAGGCGGGTTCGGAGTCTTCCTCGACAAACTTTTAGCGTTACCTTCCAGCAAAGAAATCGAAACTCTCGTAGAACATCGTAACGAACGGGTTGCATCAGCAGAACACCGAGGTCCATTAACCTTTTGCGTCCTAATGTCAGTGGAAACGGTGAGGGACAGGGAGTGGAAGAAAAAGAAGCAAGGGAGGTACATTGAGTGAATGTAATTAGAAACGTTTGCACCTTTGACTCCTCGTCATTATTTCTGCTGTGTGTAGATAAAATACAAACGACATTAGGTAATTTAGAAACTATGTTAGACAATTTGGAAACTGCAATTGTCTTATGGTTCTCAAATTTATATATATTCACGACATTTTTAATACGTTCAGTATTTTGAATTCTTTCTATGATAGTTCGAAATTTATTTTAGAAACGGAGTATTTGTTTATGTTATATCTAAATTCTCAACGAACATTAAAATTGCTTCGACAAAAAAAAGAGGTCGAGACGTAAATTTGATAATTCAATTAAAATCTATAATTTCCCATGTTCTGGATAGTCAAATATCGTTATTGTAATTGGGTTATAATTCCCGCCTAGCGTAATGTTGGGGCCCGTCGTAGCGCGTCGCTGTCTACTTCCGCTTGGTGCATAACGCTCCAGAGATGCCAGATTCAGCACACGGTGCCCTACTCACACATGCCAGATCACGCGTACGTGAGCTCGTAGAGTTTCGGAAAGTCGACAAAGGCAAACTGACACATGCCCTCTTCCTCGATTATTCCGAAGCTGCCCAAAGTAATTTCGGACCGCCTCGTGGGAGTCGAGAGAGAAAGGCTCACATTTGCCTTCTCGCTCTTAACAACTGAAATCCGACCTCCCGTCTACGGCATATGATTCGGAATCTCGACTGCCCAGGTATTTTTACTTGCCTTTCCTAGAGTTCGTTACTGAACTCTGCAAATTACTCCTGGTTTCTATTTGCCTCTGATGACCTCTGATGACCAGTGCTGACAAAATTACAGAACTCCCGACAGCTTTTAACACCATACAGCAACTGTTACTGACTGCTCCTGATTACTGCTTGCCTCTGCTGGACTCTGCTGACCATCGCTTATATTTCTGACAACCTATAACGATTACAACTGACTTCTGCTAACCTCTGTTGGTCTTTGCTGATCTCTGTCAGCGTGTGCTTGTCTCTGCTGAACTTTCCTGGCCTCTGCCGAACGCTACTGACCACTGCAGGTATTTCTGATAATGTATAACGATTAATACTTACTACTGCATGCCCCTACAAGTCTCTGCTTGCCTTTGCAGGTTTCTGCTTGCCTGTGCATGCCTTTGCTGGCCTCTGCTGAACACTGCTGACCACCCCTGATACTTCTGACATCGTATAACAATTACTACATGCTACTGTTCGCCCCTGCTGATCTCTACTCGCCACTGCATGCCTCTACTCGTTTCTGCTGACCGCTGCTGACCACCTCTGATGCTTCTGACAATATATAACGCTTACTACTTGCCACTGCTGGCCTCTGCTGACCACCGCTTATATTTCTGACAACGTACAACGACTACTACGACTCCTGCCTTCCTCTGTCAACCTCTGCCAGCGTCCCCTGGTCTAAGCTGGCCTCTGCTGACCGCTGCTGACTACTGCTGACCACCGTTTATATTTCTGGCAACGTACAACGATTACTACTGGCTACTGCCACCCTCTGCTGACCTCTGCCAACATCTCCCGACACCAGCTGACCATCGCTGACCACTGCTGACCGTTGCTGACAACGTGTGACGCGGTGTAATATAATATAATATGTTTATATGTATTAAAGTGTTGTATAATGTAAATCTATGGCAATAAATGATATAATTTCAAAGAATTTTATGTGTTTTCATCATTTTTACCCTTTTTTTCCTATCGAAATCATTCCCTTAGTTATAAGACGATCTTTTAAAATTTTCTAAGTTCCCCGGAAAGATTTCAAATTTTTCGGAATCCCTGGAACTTACCGGGGTCCCTGAAACTTCTCGGAATCCCTGAAATTTCCAAGAAGTTTCAGGCAGCGACTACAATTCCGGCCTGAATTTTTCGGCAACAATTTCAAAAAGCCGTTACGTAATATTACGTAATATTATATAATGTTACGTAATATTACGTAATTTTTGCCGAAAAATTCCGGCCGCGAGAAATTTTGAAGAGCTATTACGTAATGTTACGTAATATTACGTAACGGCTTTTTAAAATTTTTCCCGAAAAATTCAGGCCGGAATTTTAGCCGCTGCCTGAAACTTCTTGGAAATTTCAGGGATTCCGAGAAGTTTCAGGGACGCCGGTAAGTTCCAGGGATCCAAGAATTTTCCAGAATTTTTAGAAATGACGTTATTTCCAGGAATTCGCAGTAATTCCTGGCGGCGGGAAATTTGTAGAGGGAAAGAGGGGTAAAAAATGATGAGAATACATAGAATTCTTTGAAATTATATCATTTATTGCATTAGATTTACATTATACAAAACTTTAATACATTTAAACATATTATATTACATTACATCATGCCACAAGTTGTCAGCAACGGTCAGCAATGGTCAGCGATGGTCAGTTGACGTCGGGAGATGCTGGCAGAGGTCAGCAGAGGCTGGCAGTAGCCAGTAGTAATCGTTGTACGTTGTCGGAAGCATCAGGGGTGGTCAGCTGTGGTCAGCAGAGGCTAGCAGTGGCAAGCAGTGGCAAGCAGAGTTCAGCAGGGGCAGGCAGTAGCAAGTTGTAATCGTTATACGTTGTCAGAAGTATCAGGAGTGGTCAGTAGCGGTCAGCAGAGTCCAGTGGAGGCTGGCAGAAATCAGTAGTAATCGTTATACGTTGTCAGAAATATAAGCGGTGGTCAGCAGAGGCCAGCAGAGGCTGGGAGAGGCTAACAGTAGCCAGTCGTAATCGTTATACGTTGTCAGAAGTAATAGGAGTGATCAGTAGCGGTCATCAGAGGCCAGCGGAGGCTGGCAGAAGTCAGTAGTAATCGTTATACGTTGTCAGAAATTCCAGGAGTGGTCAGCAACGGTCAGCAGAGGCCAGTGGAGACCTGTTGACGGGAGGTCGGATATTAGTTGTTCAAGAGCGAGAAGGGAAGTGTGAGCCTTTCTCTCTCGACTCCCACGAGGCGGTCCGAAATTACTTCGGGCAACTTCGGAAAATCGAGAAAGAGGGCATGCGTCATTTTGCCTTTGTCGGGTTTCCGAAACTCCACGAGCTCACGTACGCGTGATCTGACATAGCGTGAGAGTACGCGTGTTTCTTTGGGAAAATGCATCCGCGATTTACCGGTTAACGTATTATTAATTACTTGTTATTTAGTGTGTATGTATATCTTTATATCGTGTGAATGAACTATGAATGTTAAATGTGCAGTTCACTCGAAACCTGCTGCGCCATCGGTTATTAAAATGAGAAATTGCAAAATTCTTGTCCAGATAAAAGTTTCGAACAACGATCGAAAGGTAAATGTTACCTATTATTCGAATATAAATATTGCTCGTTCCTGATCGTTGCACGTTATCAACGATGCACAGGACAAGCAACCTTTATTTAATGTTTTTAAACGTAAGCGTTTAATGGTTCCCGATGGTCGGTTGCTCGGAGCCGACACGCGGAGAACGCGTGGGTCGAAGAGTATTTTAATGACGCGTGCATTACCACGGACGTAATTTACGCCTTATTGTGCCAGTTCCTGGCTGGCCTGTATATTTATCGAGTAATGGTCAGACGATCGTCCGACGCTCGATATTTTATTTCCGTAGAAATGGCTAAACACACGCTTCAACGGCTGTGTTCCCAATAGAACCGTTTTGATCCTTTTCGGTTCGTGCAAAGTTTATTCTGTTAACTCACCGTCTGTAATATAACTAAAGAAATGGCGATTAAATTGTAAACTATATCTTGTAATTATCCTAATAGTAGAGGTAGTGGATTAATATTTGATAGAAAAGAATTTTCTGTTGAGGATCTATTGATACGTACAAAGTTAAATTTGGTATTTTCAAGTATCTTACTCACAATTTTAATTTTTATATTAGTATTTCATCTACTATATAAATCTAGAACTATCTTCAATTTTCAGCAATGACTAAACAAATATAAATTCTTGAATCCAATTGCTGGATATAGAATTTTACAAGTATAGAAAATTTCTAAATACAGAATTTCCATCTCAGAAGATATTCTTTTTATAATATGGGTCATTTTCTAGTCCATATGTCCAAAATTTTATTTGATTTTATTTTATACGTACCTTACTTACAATTTTAATTTTTATATTAGTATTTCGTCTACTATATAAATCTAGAACTATCTCCAATTTTCAGTAATGGCTAAACAAATACAAATTCTTGACTCTAATAGCTAGATATACAGTTTTACAGGTATAGAAAATTTCTAAATACAGAATTTCCATCGCAGAAATTTTCTTTATAGTATGGATCATTTTCTAGTCCAATAGCGCCCTCGAGTCCCTTCCGCGTCCGCCACTGCTATCAGGAATTTCCAACGCCTTCGAGTTTAATACTCATTTTCCCTCCCAGCTGTTTATTATTACTATTATGTTGTCGAGGGAACTTGTTTCGCGTGTTTTGCGCGTTGAACGTTCGGGACGGCCCGAGGTGTTTCATTTTTCAGGAATTCAGTGTGAGAGACTAATTGTTCACCGTTACTCCCGCTTAACGACCCGGGGTAACGAAGAAAGGTAACGCGCGCGGCGAACAGAAAAACCAGATACGCGTTTTGAAGCGGTACTCGCGCAACGTACTGCATGCAATTTGTTTACGAAGGAAATTACTTTTGATTTTTAACGGAGGGTGGATGGGGCAGGAAGACCGTCGACTCTATTTTACACGATGATTCGATAATAGATATCTTCTATATAGAAATTACGCTTCGTTTAAAATTTTTTTGGAAATAACGCACGACTAACGGTTAGAGAATTAACTCGTAATGTATCTAGTGTCTTTTAAGTTTGTTTAACCCTTTAACTTACGATTTAATGTAATTTTTTTAATGTAATGGTCACGAAGAAGAATAGAATTGTTTTACGAATACCTCGCGAATGCAAAAATGTGTTGATTTTGATTTATGAGACTTGTCGATGAGTGGCTTTATAATTGTGAAACTTGGCATCAAGAACTTGTGATTCGCCGCTGTGGAAATTTTCTCTACTAGTACCAATAATAAAATTTTCTTTTTAACCGTTGAAATAATAAATTCGATCGGTTATGGCGCTTTGAGAGACCAAGCAGGGAGCGTTTCGATGTTATTTTATCCAGGGTCGAAAGAATGCTCGAGAGCGCGTAGCGTCAGCCCGCTTCGATGAATCTCAATGTCAAAACACGTGGAGCAAAAGAAGAAACGTTTCGTATTCGAGACAGAAATCGGCACGGTCGGTCGCGCGAAGATTATTTTGCCATTTCACGATGATATTTTACAGCCACTATCGACGTAATCTCGCGGCTACAATAAAACGTTTAACTCCGGGCGATGCCGAAACAAATGGCGGGTATAACTCAGTATTTCGTTCGATTCGATAAACGACGTGTCCGTGAATACCATTTCAATGTGCAGCCACATATCTCGCGATGGAAAGGGACTTGGTCACGTAAACAGCAAGCTTCTTTGGTCCTTGCCTCCGAAAAATGAGGAAAACCTCATAAAAATGGTCCCATTTTCAAACAGCCATAACTCCTACAATAGTGAATATATTTCAACGAAACTTTTTCTTGAATCAGAGCTCATGGGTACCTACAAAAAAGTATTAGACAACTTTTCTGTAGAATGTCAAACAAATTTATTAAAAATGAAGAAAGAATTTTTAAGAAAAATCGACACGGGATAACTGCTAAAATTTTTCCGCGAAAAAAAAAATTTCAAATCATTGTAAAAAAATTATTTTTAATTACAGGGGTCAAATAGAATCATTTTTGGTCAATAGACATACCCCCGAAATCTTACCCATTTTCGAGAAAAAAATTCGAGTGACATTTTTCGACAAAATTAAAAAATTTCAAATCATAGTAAAAAAATTATTTTTAGTTGCAGGGGTGAATTAGAATCATTTTTGGTCAATAGACATACCTCAGAATTCCTACGCGTTTTCGAGAAAAAAATTCCTTACCGAAAATTTAATTCCAAAATATTAGGCTGTGTAATGAATCTCTTCGTGTTTCTTTATAAGAATGTTATAAATTTTCCAAGAAGGTCCTCTTGTTTGAACAGCATTGTCATACATGACTCATTTTTCGTTTTAAAGAGTTTATTAAAAATTGGGTAGCTTCAGTTCGTAGACAAGAGTCTATCGAATATATTCATCTTTGCTTGTAATTTACTGAATTTTAGGATCGATTAGAATGTAGGAGATTTGTATTGAATATTTGTGCCATACTGTAGTTTTGTTGAATGTTAATTTACTTGCAAAAGGGCTGAAAGTGTTTCGTTTGAGAAAGAATGGGCAACCATGGACAGCGAAACAACAAGGAGAACGAAACGAGTGTTTGTAAAAGTCAGACGTGATATTAATTTGTGTAAAAAGATTGTGTGCTTGATGTGTTCCAAATTCGTTTATATAATTATATTATTTGTACATTTGTTCCAAATGCAATTCTCTTTGTTAAATCCTACAATAATATTACGAAATAACGACTCCATCGAACCATTGAATATTTCGATTGTTTCGTCAGTTATTGAGTAGGTATCGATGCTTTCTTGGAAGCATAAACTGGATATTGTTTCCGTTTAATACCCACAATATTCGATAGCGTAATTTACAGGCCAGTGCCGACAGTATTGATCATTCCCATCGCTGCAGATAGGCCTTTAAGGTGGGCCACGTCCATTGCATCAGCCATAAGACATAACAACGGAACACTGCGCGCAATAACAACGCGATACGCGCGATATCTGCATGCATACTTCCAGTAATGCAACGCGACACCGCCGTGATTCGCGCTACATCGACGATGGAATATATCGGGGAACGTTCGCGCGTCGATTTTCTACTCTTTCCTTTTTTTTTTTTCAAATGCAAATCGAGCCTCGAGCAACATCGAGATCACGCTGAAACAGTATTTCAACCTGAAAAGAGAAACCGCGGGGCAGAGTATCGTGGGAGGTCTTGCGTTGTATGAGCAAACATTGAATGGTTATACATATGGAGCGTCCACTCTGCTCTTTTATCGTTGTACCACTGGTATAGTGTGCTCAGGGTCGTATAGTAACGCAACGTCGACCTCAGCTGTAAGATGAGTCAGATACGAGGCGTCCCGTTTTAATCTAGAAACTAATTTACGAGGATACGCGGTAATCCCTCGATATAACGACTGATTTCTCCCTCGATATAACGATACCAATCATCTTCAATGCTCTTGAGGATATCACGATCTCTTGGTGCCATTTTACGAGAGAATTATCCACGGATTAACGAGATTTTCTCAATGAGAATATGTCTAAACACTATCTTATTTGGATTGCTTGTAATTGTACATAGTCGACAGTTTTTTTAGAAATGATTTGTTAAAGATTCAGTTGACTGAAGTGAAGGGGAGTGGTTCCAAGTCTCACGGCACTCGAGCTCCATTTCAGCTATTTTGAATTAATAGGAACTCTCAGGAATTCTCGGGCGCCTATACTTAATTGATCCAAGGATCTTAAACATGTGTTCCTCCGCCCCCAGCGTGTTACTGCCGGGGGGATTGTAGATTCTGGATAATTAGCCCTCCCATCGTTATCCGAGTCATAAAGGAAGGGATCAGGGAGTCTAATACAGCCCCTACAGGGATAAGATTCGCGGGACTGTACGGATAGTGTTGATTCAGAGCCTCAGCGCTCAAGAGTATATTAACAAAAGGATGCTGATGTAATTACTAGACTGGGATTGTTTAAGCAAATGCATATGTTCCTAGGAAATAGATAAAAGAGTGAAACCCAAATAGAAGCTTGTTTCATCAGTAGAGGTCCTTGAAAGTATATTTTTTATTTTGCATATTATTTTTTAGTTTTTATATTTTTTACAACATACAATATATTTGTAAAATCTCAGTGCAAAACAGCCTACTTATCATTAGCAAAAAAAATCGAAAAAATAACAGACCAAACTAGCAATAACCCCCTTAACTCGTTTGCATTGCTCCACAAATATAACGAGTTCGAATTTTAAAAATCTCTAGTTCCAGCCATAAAGGCGTGTCTGCTGAATACTCTCTCCAAATTGGAAGTCAATCGGTTTGTTAGATCTTGAAATATCATGGAAGGCAGTTCTAAGCAAATGCATTTAAACAAGAAATTATAACTCTCAGAATTTTTAATATTTTTTGACGAAAAAAATACTGTACATGCTTATAAGATGAATAAATATATCTGCAAAATCTCAGTGCAAAAGGGCCTACCTATCATTAGCAAAAAAAATCGAAAAAATAACAGACCAAACTAGCAATAACCCCCTTAACTCGTTTGCATTGCTCCACAAATATAGCGAGTTCGAATTTTAAAAATCTCTAGTTCCAGCTATAAAAGCGTATCTACTAAATACTCTCTCCAAATTGGAAGTCAATCGGTTTGTTAGATCTTGAAATATCATGGAAGGCAGTTTTAAGCAAATGCATTTAAACAAGAAATTATAACTCTCAGAATTTTTAATATTTTTTGACGAAAAAAATACTGTACATGCTTATAAGATGAATAAATATATCTGCAAAATCTCAGTGCAAAAGGGCCTACCTATCATTAGCAAAAAAAATCGAAAAAATAACAGACCAAACTAGCAATAACCCCCTTAACTCGTTTGCATTGCTCCACAAATATAGCAAGTTCGAATTTAAAAAATCTCTAGTTCCAGCTATAAAAGCGTATCTACTAAATACTCTCTCCAAATTGGAAGTCAATCAGTCTGTTAGATCTTGAAATATCATGGAAGGCAGTTTTAAACAAAGGCATTTAAACAAGAAATTATAACTCCCACAATTTTTAATATTTTTTGACGAAAAAAATACTGTACATGCTTATAAGATGAATAAATATATCTGCAAAATCTCAGTGCAAAAGGGCCTACCTATCATTAGCAAAAAAAATCGAAAAAATAACAGACCAAACTAGCAATAACCCCCTTAACTCGTTTGCATTGCTCCACAAATATAGCGAGTTCGAATTTTAAAAATCTCTAGTTCCAGCTATAAAAGCGTATCTACTAAATACTCTCTCCAAATTGGAAGTCAATCGGTTTGTTAGATCTTGAAATATCATGGAAGGCAGTTTTAAGCAAATGCATTTAAACAAGAAATTATAACTCTCAGAATTGTTAATATTTTTTGACGAAAAAAATACTGTATATGCTTATAAGATGAATAAATATATCTGCAAAATCTCAGTGCAAAAGGGCCTACCTATCATTAGCAAAAAAAATCGAAAAAATAACAGACCAAACTAGCAATAACCCCCTTAACTCGTTTGCATTGCTCCACAAATATAGCGAGTTCGAATTTTAAAAATCTCTAGTTCCAGCTATAAAAGCGTATCTACTAAATACTCTCTCCAAATTGGAAGTCAATCGGTCTGTTAGATCTTGAAATATCATGGAAGGCAGTTTTAAGCAAATGCATTTAAACAAGAAATTATAACTCTCAAAATTTTTAATATTTTTTGACGAAAAAAATACTGTATATGCTTATAAGATGAATAAATATATCTGCAAAATCTCAGTGCAAAAGGGCCTACCTATCATTAGCAAAAAAAATCGAAAAAATAACAGTCTAGACAGCAATACTCCTTCAACTCGTTTGCATTGCTTCACAAATATAGCGAGTTCGAATTTTAAAAATCTCTAGTTCCAGCCATAAAGGCGTGTCTGCTGAATACTCTCTCCAAATTGGAAGTCAATCGGTTTGTTAGATCTTGAAATATCATGGAAGGCAGTTCTAAGCAAATGCATTTAAACAAGAAATTATAACTCTCAGAATTTTTAATATTTTTTGACGAAAAAAATACTGTACATGCTTATAAGATGAATAAATATATCTGCAAAATCTCAGTGCAAAAGGGCCTACCTATCATTAGCAAAAAAAATAAAAAAAATAACAGTCTAGACAGCAATACTCTCTCAACTCGTTTGCATTGCTTCACAAACATGGCGAGTTCGAATATCGAGCAATCCAATATATCTTTCTTATTCTCTACTCTGGGCACGCCTCGAATGTCATTAAAAAATCGCTCCATTATTCGGTGGCAGGAGTCCCTCGATCGAATTCGTATTCAGAGAGTAACCCCTCGCGTGCTCGATCCCGAATTACGATCGGCCCCGGCGCGGAAGCGGGGGAGGCGAAAAGAGAAAACAGCGGGGGCATTAAAAGCCAAGGGAACGCGAGAAACGAGAATCGAGCTTCCAATCTCGTCGGATTCTCGTGCTGGCCGAGAGGAGACGTCCCGAAACGAAAGGTTTCTCGCACGATCCGTGGAAGATTCTTTTACTACGGCGTGCTTAGATCCAGTCAGAGCAAAGCGGCGACGAATAAAAAGAGGAACGGAGCCGGTCTCTCCGGGAATTTCAGATTCACCGATACCGAGGAACCTCGTGCACTGAGAGGATCCGCTCACAGTGATCTCTCGTGATCCGCCCGTAGAGCGGCTTGCGCTTTCTTCTCGATCGTCGAGATATTCGTTCGCTAGAGCCATTTCACCAAATCACCGTTTCATTTTTCTTTTTATTTACGCTAGGAACTAGGTTATTAGCACTGTGCACTCAGCTGCGTGTACTAACATTATAAATACAGAGTTCTTACATGTCTAAAACAGTTCTCAAGTTGAAATGTTAAAGAAAATAAATTTGAATAGACTTCATAAATTTTAGCGAGGTTACAATTGTCTAAAATCAAAGTTTTGGCCTCGTAAATAATTTTACGGTTTCAGACTGGCAGTAAACGTGTTAAGGACTTGTGCTTTTTAAGATAATTATGAACAATAAGTAACGATGGTAATATGTGGTTTGGCCAAGAAGACATCAGTGGTACCAGGAGGGAAACATCTATTTTTGCGAAGATTACGAATAAGTTTATTTCTATTTTCTTCAAACAGTGGATCAACCACAAGATTGACCCTGAAAAGCGAAGCGACCTGGGATAAGTTGCGTCAGGAAACTTTCGAAGTTTAATGAATTTGCTAATCTTGTGCATTTATGACTTATGTATGATCATGAGAGGAGGTGAAAATATTCACGATCTTCGAATCATAGGAATTACAATTGCTATCGTTGCGTCGGTATACTTTTTTTAATGTTTCTCCAAGCTCTATGGTCCAGGACTGATACTAAATCATTGATTTCTCCGGGTCTTATCTCTGGAGTAGTTGTATTATAAGAGAAAACTCTCTTAGGCTGTGTAGAGGCTGCTGGAGGGACTCTTGACCCCTTTTTTACGACTCGGGTAACGGCGATAGAGCTAGTTACTTCGAGTCCAATACTCCCTTGGGAGGTATTCACGTTCTTCGGATCGGGGATGTTATAGGTTTTAAAGTCAGGGTACTCCTAACATCCTTGACACACATAGGTTACTCGTAGTATTGCTCTTACTGTGGTATATTTATATTCTCTAAGATCAAAAGAGGTTCTTGATCATCTAGGACGATGGTCGAAACGTTATCGAGCCTATCGAATATTTCTAACGTTGTAGACAAGATAGGAAGTGAATCTTGGACATTGTATGCTCGTTTTGCACAATAGATTTTGAAGTTTTTCTAAATGATAAAAATCAAGGTAAACAGTCCCATTAAATCGAGCTGAAATTTGGTGCTTTGATTTAAAGCTTATGCTTGGATTATCTTCAATCGTCCATCGGTCGAAAAGTAAGCTACGTAGGGCATATTTATACAGGGTCTTCGGTCACCAATGGGGAAAATTTTAATGGGAGATCCTAGAGGTCAAAATAAAACGAAAATCAAGAATATCAATTTCTCGACTGAAGCATCATTAAAAAAATTTTAAAAATTTCAAATCACTCTGAAAAAATTATTTTTAGTTGCAGAGGTCAATTACAATCATTGTTGGTGAATAGACATACCTCCGAAATCTTAACCATTTCCGAGAAAAAAATTCCTGATCGAAAATATGATTTATGGCCAGAAATCTTGCCCGAAAATTTCATGCGAATCTTTAAAATGTCATAACTCCCGAACGGATTGGACGATTTTCATTTTTAAAAAAGCAAACTACGCGTATTTTGGTGGAGAATATGTAGAAATCGCAAAAATGTTCGAAAAGTTGGTCCTTAACCCTGAAAAATAAGGAAAACCCTATAAAAGTGGTCCAGTTTTCAAATTGCCATAACTCCTACAATTGTGAATATATTTCAATGAAACTTTTTTCTGAAGTAGAGCTCATGGGTACCTACAAAAAAGTATTAGACAATTTTTCTGTAGGACTTCAAAGAAAGTTTTTAAAAATCGAAAACGAATTTTGAAGAAAAATCGACAGGGGGTAGCTGCTGAAATTTTTCGACGAAATTAAAAAATTTCAAATCGTTTTAAAAAAATTATTTTTAGTTGCAGGGGTCAATTACAATCATTTTTAGTGAATAGACGTACCCTCGAAATCTTGCGCATTGTCGAGAAAAAAATTCAATATGAGTGGAACTTTAAATGTTAATAACTTTTTAACGAAGCCTCCATCAACAAATTACTATTCTTGATTTTCGTCTTATTTTGGCCTCTAGAATCTCACATTAAAATTTTTCTCAGGGGTGCCGAACACCCTGTATATAACATTTTTCATTTATTTTAGTATGTTACAAAGTCTGACCCAATACAGTCAATAATTCCTGCCAGTAGTAGATAGTTTCTACAAAAAATACCATTTTTTATTCAAAAATTAGAGAACGTCACCTCCTTTGAAGGCACTCTTCCAGCTTCTTTTCAAAATATTTTATTCCCAGTCGAAGGAAATACCAAAGACATTTATGTAAAATCACCGTCGAGGCGTCCAATATTTTTCGCGCTCGAAATCCGCTAGAAATTGGCAGTTCCTTGCCCGAGAATATCGAACGCGATGTTGTAACTCGTCCAGAGATCCCTTTCGATCGTCGACTTGGCGGGCGTTGGTTTTGTGAAGGAAATCGACTTCGAGGCGCGAATTCGCGGCGAAAGTGTTTCGATGTACGCCCTGCGTGCAACAGCGGAGACACGAAGCCCGGAAACAGCGTCAGCGCGAGGATAAATCCAGTGACACGTTTCGAGGTTCGATCTTAACGAGGAGGAACGCCGGTCGCAGGTTCTCGCCGTAAATCATTCGCGATTCACGCTTATCTGCCTTGTTATATCTGCTTAGCAGAAGTGTTCTGTGCTCGTAGTGACCTTTACTCGAGCCTCGGGACCACGAACCAGTGTCACAGTGGACGTCGCGGCGCTCGCCGGATGAAAAACGAGCCCGAGGGGCCCGTCGTCGTCGTACTGGTCGCGGTGGTTTCGTTCCCCATCGGAAACGGGACCGGAACGTTAACGATTCCGCCGCGAGAAACCATGATGAATAATCTCGACGACAGGACCTTCGATCCTCCGGTGATTCGTCTTCGCGATCTTGAACGTAACCGAACGAGGCCCGGTGCAATTCATCCAGGGCTGATTCGTGATCCTTGAACGAGGATCGGATTAACCACGCTTTTGCCAGGTTCGACTCGAGCCTCGAGAGGATCATAACTTACGTAGGGAATTTAAATTTTCATCGACGACGTGCTGAGGACAGAAAAGAATCGAACCGGAGCGCAGGGGCTTTAACCTCGTTAAAAAAATAACTTTTTAATTTGAATTGTAGCATATTTTTGGTTGTGAGATCAATTATGTTTGCGTTTGTTTAACGTCATTGGGATAAAAATAACTGTTAAGAGAGTTCCACAGTGTTTTCAGGTGGAGGAATTATGAAGCACACTTGTGTATAGAATGTCAAGGTGTTTTTATCCTCATTAAAGAAATAATTCTTTAATTCGAATTGTAGCATATTTTTGGTTCTGAGATCAATTATGTTTGCGTTTGTTTAACGTCATTGGGATAAAAATAACTGTTAAGAGAGTTCCACAGTGTTTTCAGGTGGAGGAATTATGAAGCACACTTGTGTATAGAATGTCAAGGTGTTTTTAACCTCATTAAAGAAATAATTCTTTAATTCGAATTGTAGCATATTTTTGGTTCTGAGATCAATTATGTTTGCGTTTGTTTAACGTCATTGGGATAAAAATAACTGTTAAGAGAGTTCCACAGTGTTTCCAGGTGGAGGAATTATGAAGCACACTTGTGTATGTCGATAGTAATTAATAGGAGAATTCATGGTAATGTACATAAATTATTTCTGTAAGTCATCGACCAGGTTTCACGGAACGTGGGGAACAATCGAAACTTGAAAATCACACAGCGTAAGATCGTGTTTCGGTTGTCCAATTAACAGCGTGCGGTCGAGCATTGTCGTGAAATAAAATGGCGGTTTCGAATAGCTCTCCTCTATGTTTAACGAGAATAGCCGAGCTCTGTTCATTAATTAGCGTTTCACGATCATGTGGGTTGCCGGTCGTTGTTCCGTTCTCTGTGCAGGATTCGTGCGCCTCGAACACAAACGATAGGTTTAAAAATTACTGACAGGATGGGATGATGCAGGACCCGCGGAGAAACTATCGTGACAGGCTTAAAGTAGACGAATATCTCGATAAATAATTTAATTTTATATTAACCCTTAAGTGGACACTCAATCTCAACTGAATTATTTCACTTAATGTTGATTTTTTACCAAATTGGTAAATGGAAATCAATTTTCTTTTAAAGCATTTAAAAAATAATGAATGAAGGATTACATAAATATTCAAATAATTACATTGATATATATTATACAATATTAGTTTAAATTTGTGAAGGGCTTCAATAATCCACTTGAGGGTTAAGGTATTGATGATCTTCGGTTTGCTAAAACTTTCCATGGGGCCGGCCATTTTGTTAAAAATTATTCAAAGTTTTTAGTTTAGTAGACAAGGAAGTATTATCTACGTAGTATGTTTCCAAGATGTTCTGTCTAACATATTTTATAGTGGAAATAATTCCTATTACCATGACTGATTGGATAAGTAATATTTATATTTTAATTTCTGAAGTGTACCAATAAACTATATTTTCGTTACATCATAGACGTCTTTTATATTATTCGTGTAGTTAATTACTCACGATAGATTTCTATTGGATTACACAAACTATAAAAACGAACTCTCGATGAGAAGTCACCTGCTATTTATTACTTCCATCTTTAAATTCTTTACTTAATATTCTTACACGATGTTTATGAATTATAATATAATCGATAAAAATTGCTGAAATACGTTGGGTAAACAGCGACAAAATAAATTTCAAAATAAATATAGAAGATAACATAAATGATAATAATTGATATATTCATCGGATAGAGGATAAAAAGCCATTTAAAATAAAATTTGTTTCAAGTCGATAGTGTAATTAGTCCCGGAGATATGAAAATTTTTGTTTCAAATCCAGAGTCAAAGTAAATGTCAAAATAAACACGGAAGATAGCATAAATTACAGTAGTTGGTATAGTCATCGGATAGAGGATGAAAAGCCCTTTAAAATGAAATTTGTTTCAAGTCGATAGCGTAATTAGTTCCGGAGATATGAAAATTTTTGTTTCAAGTCGTGTGTCAAAGTAAAAGTCAAAATAAACATAGAAGACAGCATAAATAATAATAGTTTATATATTCATATGATAGGGGATGAAACACCCTTTAAAATGAGCGTTTGTACGAGTCGATAGCTTTATTAGTTCCGGAGATATAACGTTTTTAATTTCAAGTCGATGCGGTGGCTAGTTTCGGAGATAGGGTTTGTTTACGTTTTTGTTGCGCTCGCGCGAGTTCATTCATCCCCCGCGCGCGTAGATAGTAACAGTGCGTAGTAAATTCTTGGAAATACTACGGCCGGCTCTAGGTCACTCGGTCACGAGTCACGTACGAAAAAAGAGAGGTCCGGCGCGACGCGTCAGACGAAGACAGAGATAGTCGAATTAAGAAAAATACCCTTTTACATAAATTACGATATCTCGAAAACGAAAAGTCGGATCGACAAAAACCAAAAACCATTTCAAAGAGGAAGCTTTGCCGCTGCCAACGGTGGCTTGATCATGAAGAAAATATTAATAGTTTCGAAACTGCACGTAATTAAAGTTTTAGTATTTTTAATACGCGGTAATAGGCATTTCTAACACGGGGAAGCGAGAGACAGCGGAATTTAAAAAATTACCTTTTACATAAATTACGATATCTCGAAAACGAAAAGTCGGATCGACAAAAACCAAAAACTATTTTAAAGGGGAGGCTTTACCACTTCTAACAGTGGCTCAATAATTAATAAAACGCTACTAGTTTCGGAACTGCGCGCGTCTAAAGTTTTATTATTTTTAATACACGTTATTAGAGCTTTCTAAGATGAAAAGTAGAATTTTTAAGATTATCCTTTCATTTAAATTAGGTTATCTCCAAAACAGAAAGTGGGATCGACATATTTCGAAAACCATTTTAAAGGGGAAGCCTTGCCACTTTTAACAGTGGCACAGTTATATAGAAAATCAATGTTTATTTGCAATTGTAAACTTGAAGCTATCAAAGAGTCGTTTAATCAAGTTTTTTGCTATAGATTTCGTCGCCACAAAATGTGATTTAAATCTTAAAAATCGTTACAACATTTACATTTAGGATCTTTAACAATTCCAATGCAAGTTAAGAGTAATGATGAAATCTTTACACTTTTATGAGAATACCAGGCGAATCCTTTGGTAATTATTTTATTAAAATTTCCCATGGTTTATAAAATATTTTCCACTTTGGCATCGATGCTTCAAGGTTATCAGCCGATATTTATTGGCGCGAGCGTATGGAACGTAGCGTAGTTCGCGCGATCGAATGTATTCAATGAATACAACGAAATGTGGGAATAAATCTTTGTTTCTGGACGGTTGTTCCTTCCCTTCGGCGCTCATGCATGTATGTACATACGTATGATGCATATCGGGCCAGATGCACCGGCAGATAGGCGGATGCACATGCGGCGTAAATGCGGTGGGAGGTCGTGCCGATAAAAAGAGTGTATCGCGATCGCGAGGAGCCCGAAGAGGACAACGCCCACGCGATGCTTTCCATTTTCGTGTCGAGTGTCTCTCGTTTGCGGCTCGAGGGCCGATCCAGCGATTCGTTCGCGAGCAAAATTCGCTCCTGACAGGCTTGACACCCTTGCTTCTCATTCATTACTTCGTTCTCACTATAAAAATCTTATTCGAAATCGATAAATTATTATTTTCATTCAAATTTCATGACAATCGAGTAGTTCGTGAGTAGTTCGTAAAATAACTTCGTTCACACAATATATGCACTAAAATTTATTCTATAAGAAGAAAATAAAATAAAATACGTGTGTGAAGCATCACGTTCGACGCGTATGGATCGAGATAGATTTAGAATCGACCACACTGGATTTCATCGTAAAGAATACTGACAAAAACGTTTGAAAAAATAAGCACAAATATAATCAATCAAAAAATTTTCTCTTCGAGAGATCTCTTCCCTTCGTGAAATACCACGATCGATCGCCCTACTCTTACGACAAAACCCAAGCGAAATGGTCCTCCATCCAACTGTAAAGTTTCATTAAAATCCGAGCGTTCCCTCGTCGGTCTTATTACCAGCGACGAGTTTTCGTTTTGAAGTTTGCTAGCCAATTACAGCCCGGCTTGGACGCGGCCCTTCGCGTTAGTCCGCGTCCGCGTAACGAAATAACTCGTCGATCGTAGCGGGAGCCACTCGTGACGGAGTAACGCGCGGAATTGGCATGTCACAATTAATCCTTGGACCAACCCTCGAACGTTTGTCAGGGTGATCGACGCGTGCCCCCGAGGCTCGAGGATCGCTCTCGCGGGCGAATCGTCGACGGGACGTCCTCTCGACTCGTTCCTCCGGGCTACTCGTTTCCGATGACTCAGTTCGAGGCCGCCTTACGGTAGGCTTTTATCGTCGGAACTCGATTTCCATCGGTCCACGGCCAGGGAGCCCGTGATATTACGTCGACGAGAAGAAAATTGACGCCGAATTGGTTTTCTCGTTCTACGACGCGTGATTCACAATTACGGGGCTCGATGCCGCGGTTTGACGTGATTTACAGGAGAATTTATGCGCATCGATGCGGGGAATATGGAACTCGGTGAATCCTATTATCGCGGGATTATATTTATTAGGTAGCGTTTCGTTTCTATTTCGTAGAATTTCGAGTGGAGTTGGTTGATAAAATAATTGACGAGATCACGATTGTGTATTCACGACGCTTTATGTACAAAGAAGGACGTGTTCTGAAAACCGTATAATATTCTGCAAAAGTAAAATTTTGATTTTAGAGCACTCATTTTTGTAACGTTGTTAAAATTCACGAATTCTATTCAAATTTATCTCCCTCAATGTGTTAACTTGATAATTAATTTTTCTAGTACCATAATAGGAAATTCTATCACTCATATATGGATGACGTGGCAGTCAAAGTGTTAATTGTCGATAATTCAATTGTTACGGCGTGAAATAAACATTAGGGTGTATTATGGTCAAAATTAGAGAAACTAAAATCATAAAATTATAAAAGGTTTTCTTCTGACAGAAGAGAGACATTTATTTTTCTTAGTTCCTTAAAATAAAAATATTACCAAAGAGAAAAAAAAAGAAATATTGATTCGAGGAAAAGTCTGTGGAATTCCTGGGATTCTAAATTGACAAATTTCGAAAAATTCTTGGAAGCCAGTGACTACCTGGACAAAGTTCCTCGAGAGTTGTAGTATTCCATGTTCCAACAAACCTTTATGTTATTTTTTATTCATTTTTTGTGTTCGATGGTGCATGGTCGACGACATTGATCGCAAAAGTAACATATGAGACTCAGATGTCCTGGAAAATTTTGCAGTTTGACAATTCCAAATATTTGTGGGTCTGCTATATTTACATTCTTTATTAACGAAATCTCTGTTTTTGTTTCAGGTAAGAAGCACAAAAAGTCCACGAGAGTATCGTCTGTTTTCGACTTGTTGGAAAACAACGCTGTGAGTAATGCAACTAATTTCTATACTTTCTTCCGAGTTGGAGATACTACTAGATGTTGCTGCTTATTAATGTTTCAGTGAAAATAATAAATTTCAACACTGCAGTTGGAAAAACGATAGATTCTTAACGAGAGTTGAATTTTATAAAAAAACACACTAAACTAGTGTGCATTTCATACTGCTACAAAGTTATTTAAGGTGATAGAGTCAATATGTTTCATTCTGTATATCGTAAACCAGTGATTGAACTTCTGAAAACCACGTCCCAGTTCCTTCCATCGGTTATAAATCAAACTGTAATTAGTATTCGCAATCAGTTACATGCACGTTCGATATTGAGCGTTCCTCGTAGTCGACGAGCCGTTATTTTGTTTGCCACCGGTTGCCAAAAATTGATCGTCTGGTCCGTCTGGCCCTTCTCCTCGCTTTCTTCTGATTAATCCAACGACGTTACGGCAAAATAAGCCGTAATCGTCTTACCATTCGCCGCGGGACATTTTCCGAAACTCCCCCTATCGCTGGATATTATCGAGTCTTTTTATCGACTATATACGTGGCTTCTTTTCGCGCAAGATCATCGAGCCGCGCGGATAATCTCGTTCGAGTGGCAATTCGATCGTCGAAATTGGCCGACCAGGTCTCCGGTTCCTCTTTCAAGAATTCAGAATTCATCGAGAAGAGAAGATTGGGGATTTTCTATTGTCGATCCGTGTCCAGAATAAAGCATTCTAGATTCTAAATTCTAGACGCGAGACGGCTCTTCAGCACTACAAAAGAAATAGTTAATCGCTTATCGGTAGATTTTCCTTTTTTAAAAGTAAGATATGTTCGTTTTGGGAATTTTTAATTTTGAAATATTTCTTTTTGTAATATCTAAGACGATATATTGACTCGATATTGGCTCACAGTGTATAGAATGTATGCAGTACCGCCTCGCTTCTTGCACAATCTGTATTAGGGATATTTGCAACGGAACATCCCCACCACAGTGTTTCTTCAGCTTGGACGGCCGTCGACTCGAGTGGCCGGCAGCTGTGTAATTAAAAACCCATTTGAGGGACCCGTTTGCTGGGGCCTCTCTCGCGAGATCTGACAGTCCCGATCAGATTGCAACAAGAGAGACAGCACTGTAAATCTACTTGCTCAAGACTTGGGGACTTTGGAATTTATGGTCGATCAACGATCGCGTTAAATACTATATCCCTGGGACACCATCGAATTCAAAAACCAATAGAAATATACTCACTTTTCTTTTTTAATGGGCACAGCACTTGATTTTGTAGACAGTTTCTAGCTAAATGACAGTAGATCAGAATTAGAATTTCGTGGAATACTTAATTCAATAAACTTAATCAGGCGACGTATAATCACACATTTTTAGTTTTGGCTTTATAGAAAAGTACTTGATTTTCTAGATAGTTTCTAGTTAAATGACAGTAGAACAGAATTAGAACTTTGTGAATTACTTAATTCAATAAGTTCAGAAATTCGTCTGACATTGTTAAACTTAATCAGGCGATGTATAATCATACATTTTTGGTTTTGGCATTACAAAAAAGCACTTGATCATTATTTAAGATACATATCGATAAATAGGCTGCAAATTCAATAATTTCTATTCAAACTAAATTAAAGCTTTCGTTTGCATTCTGTGTACAGCCACCAATACATCGCACAAATAGCTTTTCATTGCTCGAGTCTTCATAAATGCGTAAAATTACTTTAAAAACATCATCGGGAAGTGCTAATTTATATTCATACCTCTCCAAATTATTTTGAGTCTTTGCAAATCCTTATTTTTCACCACAACGTCATGAAACTTTATACTAGTATTACTTTTTCAAACAAAACAAAAAATCGATTTTTTGACTGCCTGGTCCCCTTAAATTCAATACTCTGACATTTTTACCAAATACAAATTCATCGAACTTACGTTTCAAATGAAATACTGTAAAAAGAGGATCATCGTAGAAAGAAATTCTCATAATTTCAAACTCCCCAAAACTGAGACGCTCGTTTCAAACACCAAACGACGATCTTCAACCACCGTGTTTCCGTATCTTCTCTGGATCAAAGCAGACCAGGTTAAAAAGAACGATACCTCTTCCCATTAGCATATAAATTAATCGCCCCAGAAATACGTCGTAACCGTGCTTCCTGGTCCCGTTGACACGCGTGTCCTCGAATGCAGTCGTACGAAAGGGCTCCGTATCGAGCATACGCGTCGACGCGAACGCAGAAACGTGTTCCCGTTATATTATTCTTCGGGTCGGGATTAAACCCCCTATCGACGTCGACGATACAGCGTGTCCTTTGCATCCGAATGGACGGATAAGCCGGCGCTGGCTGGGAGGCGAAGAGTAAATTATCCATGGTCGGTGAGGTTTCGGACGGGGAGGGACGGGGGGCCTCCTTTCGGTCAATTATTCCGGATGAAACCCTAAGGGTACTCCCGAAACTTGTTTCGGTCTCCTTTCTCTCCGGCGGAGCTAAAAGGAGTGGCGATATCGGGCTCTTCTTTCCGTCGTTTTGTTACTCAATCGGGACCCGTTAAAGCGGAACGAACGACGACGGTGCATTGTGCGCGTCCTCCACGCAGTCTCCAGGTCCTGTTCTTCCATTTTTATTTTTTTACCGCGAACGCGGAGGGTGGAGAAAATCGTACTGCAGCCGTGAATCCTTTAAAGAGGATAGCTTGAACATCGAGGAGTCCTTTCTTTCACTTTTCGTTTCACTAACTTTGGAGTTTTTTATTAGTTTCCATTCCCTTTCCGCTCCTTTACTGGAAATAGTTTGGAATCTTACAAGTATCTTTTTTATTAATATTAAATTACATTTACGACTAGCTTCATTGCTTTTAATTCTGCTAATCGGTTCGTTCCTTTTTAGTCCTCTGATTTGATTATGTTCTAGTCCTCTGTCTTGTGATTTAATATTCGTTTCTATCTGTTGTTTGATATTATGTATGCCCAAATCGTTATTTAGAGAATCTGAGGTGACGTGTACATAATTTTTAATATTCAAAAATTGACTAGAAGAAAGAAATCACTAGGAAATTATTGAGCAAACGCAGTAGGTAATTTCCAGAATATATAACGGAGAACTGAAATTTGACTACAAAATAATTTTAATGAAAGATTTTTCTATGTTATCGTTTATGTTTCTATTTTTATTTCCGTTCTAAATAGATCCGCGTGCACACGGAGGTCAGTGGCCCGTTATTTAATAGTACAAGCATAATACATTGCGCAAACGCTTTCCGGCCACTGCACGTTTATTAATTGTCGTGCATGGTAAGAGGTACACGCACTGTCATCCTGAAAATTGTATGCAATTTGACATCACGTGCTGAATAGACGCACGCACCATCTGCACGTCTAATTACGCGATTACCGCGTTCACGTTTCTGTAAATTACTAGGATGGTGAACCGACAAACTCGGTACAACTGTTCATCGAAACAGTCGAAACCGCTGCAAGTAAAATGTTGCTTTGCAAAATCATTATTAGTTTATGTTGAGGTTTTTACTACACAGTGTATTATTTTGATTATACAGGGTGTTCGATTACCCCTGAGAAAAATTTTAATGGGGGATTCTAGAGGCCAAAATAAGACGAAAGTCAAGAATACCAATTTGTTGATGGAGGCTTCGTTAAAAAGTTATTAACGTTTAAAGTTCCGCTCGTACTGAATTTTTTTCTAGAAAGTGGGTAGGATTTCGGGGGTATGTATATTCACCAAAAATGATTGTAATTGACCTCTGTAACTAAATATAATTTTTTTAATATGATATGAAATTTTTTAATTTCGTCGAAAAATTCACCCAATTGCTGATTTTTTTTCTCGAAACTGGTTACGATTTCATGGGTATATATATTGACCAAAAATGATTGTAATTAATCCCTGGAAGCAAAAATAATTTTTTTAGAACGATTTGAAATTTTTTCTTTTCGCCGAAAAATTTCAGCAGTAACCCCCTGTCGATTTTTCTTAAAAATTCGTTTTCGTTTTTCAAAAATTTTCTTTGAAGTCCTACAGAAAAATTGTCTAATACTTTTTTGTAGGTACCCATGAGCTCTACTTCAGAAAAAAGTTTCATTGAAATATATTCACAATTGTAGGAGTTATGGCAATTTGAAAACTGGACCATTTTTATAGGGTTTTCCTTATTTTTCAGGGTTAAGGACCAACTTTTCGAATATTTTTGCGATTTGTACATATTCTCCATCAAAATACGCGTAGTTTGCTTTTTTAAACATTAAAATCGTCCAATCCGTTCAGAAGTTATGACGTTTTAAAGATTCGCATGAAAATTCGGGCAGACATTTCTGACCAGAAATTATACTTTCGGTAAGGAATTTTTTTCTCAAAAACGTGTAGGATTTCGGGGGTATGTCTATTGACCAAAAATGCTTGCAATTGAGTTCTGCAACTAAAAATAATTTTTCCAAGACGATTCGAAAGTCTTTTTTTTTCACCAAAAACATTCAGCACTTACTCGAATTTTTTTCTCGAAAGTGGGTAGGATTTCGGGGGTATGTCTCTTTACCAAAAATGATTGTAATTGACTCTCTCAACCGAAAATAATTTTTCCAGAACGATTTGAAATTTTTGAATTTAATTGTTAATAACTTTTTAAGGAAGCCTCCATCAAGAAATTGGTATTCTTGATTTTCGTCTTATTTTGGCCTCGAGAATCCCCCATTAAAATTTTCCCCAGGGGTGACCGAACATTCTTGTATTCGAAGTGGAAGAAGTGCCAACGAGACTTCTTCCAACGGGCCATCGATTATTGCAATCAATCCCACGCTGAGCCGTGAACACGCCACGCAATAAATATTATAAGGCCCCATTGGTTCGTTCCCTTTATCACGATAGAGTTATAAAACTGCACATTTCATTGGACGGATCCATTAATTTTATGTAAACACGAACAAGTCCGATAACAAAGCGACTTTTTATCAGTCTTCGTTCGACGTTTATTTTCCTCGTTGGCGCTCACGGGCCGCAACAGTTTCGTTTCACGTGAGCTCGATGGCCGGTTGCGTGCTTATGGCAAATTAACTTTATCGTTGCAATTAAGGTCGCGGCCAATTCAAATCGTGCCCGCCACGTGAATCGTTAGACGATCACGCGATGTTTTGTCGCCCGTAAGTGATTGTTCATAGTCGCGCGCCACGAGCACCGTTCCGCGTTAAACAATACATCGACAGCGACAGCGATTAACAATTAAACTATCGAAAGACGTGTGTACTTTCTACTCGCGAAAAGAGACGCAAGCTCCATCGAAACGTAAGATTAACCCTTTTCACTGTAATTGTTTTCGTAGTTCGCGGCCGACTCTGATTTAATTTTTGTAGTTTTGATATCACATGTCGGGTATGAAGTAATTGCTTGCAGTTATTTAAAGTTTAATGTTGTATTAACAGAACGATTGTTTAGAAAAAATGTATATCAAAATACGAATAATTAGTTTATTGTTATTTATATTTTTTTAAACTACGGCACTTTTTAAAACGATCTCTTAAAAATGGCTATCCGCAATATCGCTGTAAGCGTTATTTTCTTCTTCCATTTTGATGAATAAAAATTTCAAAAAATAACTATCAAACGTGCAGAACCTTCAAGGACGAGAATAAATTTAATATTAACGATAATTGAATTGCACATATTTTATCAAACAACTGGGATGTTCATAGACATAAGTTTTATACGCAATTCAGTGCGATTGTATTTGAACATTTGATAAGACGAAAATTAAGAATACTAATTTATTGATGGAGGCTTCGTTAAAAAGTTGTTAACGTTTAAAATTCCGCTCGTACTGAATTTTTTTCTAGCAAGTGGGTAGGATTTCGGGGGTAGGTTTATTCACCAAAAATTATTGTAATTAATCCCTGCAACCGAAAATAATTTTTCCAGAACGATTTGAAATTTTTTTTTGTCGCCGTATAATTTAGGCACCTACCCATTGTCGATTTTTCTTAAAAATTCGTTTTCGATTTTTAAAAATTTTCTTTGAAGTCCTACAGAAAAATTGTCTAATACTTTTTTGTAGGTACCCATGAGTTCTACTTCTCCCCAAAATTTCAATGAAATATTTTCACTATTGTAGGAGTTATGGGTGTTTGAAAATTGGACCACTTTTATGAGGTTTTCCTCATTTTTCGGAGTCAAGGAGCAACTTTTCGAATATTTTTGCGATTTTTACATATTCTTCACCAAAATACGCGTAGTTTGCTTTTTTAAAAATGAAAATCGTCCAATCCGTTCAGGAGTTATGGCATTTTAAAGATTCGCATGAAAATTCGGGCAGACATTTCTGGCCAGAAATTATATTTTTGGTAAGGAATTTTTTTCTCGAAACTGAGTAGGATTTCAGGGGTATGTGTAATGACCAAAAATGATTCTATTTGACCCCTGCAACTAAAAATAATTTTTTTACAACGATTTGAAATTATTTAATTTTGTCAAAAAATTTCACACCTTCTTGAATTTTTTTCTCAATAGTGGGTAGGAATTCGGGTGTATGTCTATTGATCAAAAATAATTCTATTTGACCCCTGCAACTAAAAATAATTTTTTTACAACGATTTGAAATTATTTAATTTTGTCAAAAAATTTCACACCTTCTCAAATTTTTTTCTCAATAGTGGGTAGGATTTCGGGGGTATGTCTATTCATCAAAAGTGCTTGCAATTGACCTCTGCAACTAAATATAATTTTTTTAGTATGATTTGAAATTTTTTAATTTCGTCTAAGAACTTCAGTACCTACTCGAATTTTTTTCTCGAAACTGAGTAGGATTTCGAGGATATGTGTATCCACTAAAAATAATAGCAATTGAGCCTCGCAACCAAAAATAATTTTTTCAGAACGATTAAAAATTTTTTAATAACTTTCTAATGAAGCCTCAGTCAACGAACTGATATTCTCGATTTTCGTCTTACTTTGGCCTCTAGAATCTCCCATTAAAATTTTTCCCAGGGGTGGCTGAACACCCTGCATAATCAGTTCATTTTCCTCCAATAATTCCCCGCCGCAAAAATCCTACATAATCGTCTCCGTACCGAAAAAGGAAACAGAAAATAGCGGTCGATCTATCGACTGGCGCCAGCGTCGCGATTCCAGCGTTCCGGTCGTTGGAAATTATCGGCGTGTCTCAAAGTCGATCAGGCCTCGCATTCCCTCCGCAAAGAGGGAACAGGCTATTGTTCTTTTCGTAGAAGCCGTGTTCCGTTTCTCGCGTAGCCTCTGTCAACGCCAAGGACCCCCACGGTCCGCAACAATGTGGTCCCCGGTGTGGTAGCAATCGCGGCGTACTTTCTATCGATCTTATCATACCTCACTGCGAACAAGGCGGCCAGTTATTGTAACACGAGCAATGAATAACGACTAATGCGAGGAGATTAGACAATGCTCGCGCAACCGTGGCCCGTTTCGCGGCTGGTGGAGTCCCCCCCCGCCCAGTTGGTCGACAAAAATTCCCTCCGGTTTAATCACGCTCACGTAACGAGCGGGGCAGAGGGGATCGAAACGGTGTATCGAGAGGAATTATATAAAATACGCGTGATGTAACACCGGTCGAAACAAATTATCGGGAGACCGGCCGGGGCCTGGATTTAAATCAACGATTGTTGGCGACAGTTCGCGTCGCTGGCCAACGCGACTTTAAACGACACGCCTGCCGGTGGCTGTTAACGCGAGCTGGACGAGGAAGTGTGGCCTGGTCGGGCTGATTGAAATACAGCCACGCGTAAATTATTAATATCAAAGACCAGTATGGCCCGCCCCGTTCCGCGAATAGAAACCTTCGAATTCTCGGGGGACGGACGACTTCTTGTTTAGCTCGCTCGTTTACGCGGAATAATCGAATCGACGCCTATGAAACACGTGGATTTTTGTTTTGCTAGTTTTCCATACGAATTTAAACAGGATAAATACAGTGGACGTGCATGCAGAGAGATACACTTACTGACTGTTAGTATTATTGTATTGGTACACTATAATGGTGATTCACTTTACAAATTGAAAAGAAACTTTTCTTTTTAATTTTGTTATTTAAGGTTGATTCAACTGCTTTGTGGGTTATTCAGGTAGGTCATAGTCTGGTTTAGATATTGTAGAAGCTTCTTGGTTGTGCTGTTATTTATCATTGCCTTTCAAGATGGGTTTTATGTTGCTCTTTAGTGATTGTAACTCATGGAACTGTGTTTTTAATAGTTGTGTAATAAGATACTAATTACAATTTCTGGGATAGATCGAAAAGAAACTTGTTTCTTATGAATTCAGCTTTTGTTTTCAAAACTGGTATAAATCCATTTATCGTACATCAAGATATTTATGGGGATATATTCGAATAAATTACAAAAAAAATTCATCAACGGTTATGCCATGTTGAATACACCGAGTATTGTTGATTTTTGTATACTGTTTTTATTATTATAACTCTATAAGTTTTGTAACTGGACCTCACAAGCTCGTCAAAACGTTTGGTAAAAATAAATGGAGAAGAATTATTAAGAAATATATTTCTTTTCGTTTATAACGAATCTCACCATTAGAGTGTATGAATATGAGCGAGATATAGAAATTAATAAAATTTAAATGCTTCTTGAATATCATCTATAACGTTGTGGTATTGTACAGTAAAATTGAAATCCGTACAAAAGATGTACCAAGAGTATATTTGGTAAAAATTCACAAGAAATAAATTTCTTTTCATTTATAACGAATCACCAGTACAGTATACGAATATGAGTGGAAGTAACTGCATATAGAAATTAATGAAAAACTGCTTCTTGAATAGCATCTATAACGTTGTGGTATTGTATAGAGAGTAAAATTGAAGTCCGTGTACCAAGAGTGGAATGTTTTCGAACACATGCTTCTACGAGTCGACCAATCATGGTTTCGATCGACCAACCGTATCTATGGGCTATCGCCTATTACGAGTACTTGCAAGGCCGCTCCGCAAGGACCGTCGTAAGCAATATGTTCGCTGCATTCAACGACAACGTTGCCCTCTATTCCACCGTGTTCCGTTTGGATCTAACGCCTCGAGGGGGGAGATACGACGCTCGAAGGCCGACGGTTCGATCACGGTTTAGTTATCTGCCTCCCACCGACGAAGAATCACAGTGTGCCGCCCTCGAAGCGAAGCCAAACGACTCTCGAATACTCCAACGTGGCCATCTTCTTCGATCGTCCCCGCAAACTCGATCAAAAAGTCCTTGTTGACTCTGATCCCTCGCAAACTCATAGTCGAATGTCCTTTTCGTGATTTTTTTTTTTTATGGTAGGTAAGCTGTTTTGTACTGAGATTTCGTAGATGTATTTATTCATCTTACAAGCGTGTACAGTATTTTTTTCATTAAAAAATATTAAAAATTGAGGGAGTTATAACTTCTTGTTTAATGTCTCTTCTGAAAAGCTCTCATTGTCTACAATAGCTGTACTTCAAGTTTCGAATTTTTATTTTTTAACCTTAAAAAGATAGTAAAACTCTGTATTCCAGCAATAAAGGCGTATCTGATGAATATTTTCTCCAAATTTGAAGTCAATCGGTCTGATAGATCTTGAAATATCATGGATTAAACTTAAAAAGACGCATTTAACTCCTTAACGATCATGCTCGAGTCTGACTGCTTTGAAAAACGATGTTTGTTTAATCTAACGTTTCAAGGAATGACAATATTTATTTTCCTTCAATTTATACGTTAGATACAACAAAAACTGCACTTTCATATAGCTTAGAATCAAATCGAATAAGGAAAATTGATCTTTCTTGGTTAAGACGGAAAATTTTAGCGTTAAGGGGTTAAACAAGAAGTTATAACTCGCACAATTTTTAATATTTTTCGATGAAAAAAATACTGTACATGCTTACGAGATGAATAAATACATCTGCAAAATCTCAATGCAAAATAGCTTACCTATCATTAAAAGAAAAAATTACAATCTAGATAGAAATACTCCCCTCAAATGATACATTATATAACATTTATTTAGTTATGTTGAGTTGTACGGAAAGTTTGTAACGTTTCACGGAAAAATCAGCGAGTCATATCGAGTTGCAGACATTTTAATTAAAAGGTCTGTGACTAAGCAAAATTACTTATATTTTATTTTCTTATGGTAGCACATTCTCTTCGACTCGAGATTGGTCTTTCTCAATATCCTAGTACCTCACTTTTTCAGCATCATAGTATTTTAATATTACTATAACAGTGTCCTCTGTATCAAATCTCATCGAGGAATCATTTTATCTCAATAACCATTGATTAATTTTAATATCTTACAATTACAAATAGTCAATCTCCTATCAATTTTTCAGAAGTAATCACAACCACTGAAAAATATATTTTTCTGCCATTTTTCAATCCACTTTAACGTTTAACTTATTTTCAAACTTAATTGGTGGTACCCTGGAGTGGTTTCGATCAAACTTCCGTCGATCCAGAAATTGAAAGGGCCAACAGCTAAATTGGAAAAGCTCCCCCGAATATCCTTGATCGATGATCCCCGAGTGCTTCCGGGACGAAATACCTTCGAGATGAAAAGGTCCATGCTTTTTCCCCCCGATTTTAAAAGCCTCGTAATTACAGCAGTCGCACATAAATCGTTAGACACGAGTTCCTAGTTGAGTAAAAGAAATTCTCCAGCGGTTAAGAGGTCGTTCATATTGGACCCGATGCTAGTAAATACTACTCTTGCTTTCTGGTTAGTGTCGCGTATCGCGAATTATGAAATTTGAAATAAATTATTAGCGACAACTACAAAGTAAACTTTGATCTTTTCGTGTTTGCACAGACTTCGCTTTCTCTTTCCTTTTTCGATATTAGAAATTTTAATATTAAATAGACATTTAATTCGCGACGAGCAAATCGATACCGTCGAACAGTTTCGAAATTAACAAAGGAAACAAATGTGCATCTGAACTGCGCGTGGTCACCGACAACCCTCGATTTATATACGATAATTTATATTCGTACGAGGCGCATTTTCGATACGAATGTAAATACCGTCGAGCCTTATAAACGCGGCGGTTACAATGGACTCGATTTATGAATCGAAATATTGAAGAGGACTAATGGATATTGAATGCAAATAGGGCGGAAAAGTTTTAAAATTCGTCGCTCGGCCGCGGTAATAAGAATCGACTCGTTAAATCGACCATCGACCGACGTTTGCGTTCCATTAACAGTTTTCACAGCGAACCTTCAGTCCCTCACCCTTGAACTGCCGGACAAATACGTTTCCACGGAAGGTCCTTGCCTGGAAGCTTTTTATTTCCAGCAGCCGCCAGTGAAACGATGTCGTTTGTGATCAGACAACGACCGACGTAACGTGAATAATTTATTTCGTCCGAATTCGCGACGATTAAAGCGAAGTTATCGTCGAAACGAGTCAATTTCGATATTAATACTCGCGCAGTCTTCGTTCGGTCTGCATTTTCCCGGAGATAATGAAAGTGGGCAACGAATACGTCGATGTACATTCTAGACGCGAGCTCTTCAGATATTAAAATTTCCTCGAATGCTCACGTTTACCGTGAATCTGTGGCAAGTTCTTTCTCCTTTTCCCGGGAGTTTTTAATATCCTTTAGTGCGTAATAAAATTCGTACGTGCTTTCATACCGACGTATGCGCCGTTTGTTGTCTGCTGCAGAAACGCGTACTTTGAAAGCATCTTTCGTTTCTCTGAGGTGCATACGGTTCTATAATCTCGAAAAATTCTGAGAATATTGTTAATACGTTATTTCCAAGTAACGTTAGAGAAAATAAACGAAGTATTGAGACATACTCTTCTCGTGATGTGATTATCAAAAGTGTTTTTCGCTTGATATTTGATGGATTTAATTTGTTGTGAAAAGTATTCGTACTGAATAATAATGTTTATCAAACAATATTTTTTTAATCATTCCAAAGTCTGCAGAACGACAATATCAAATAAATAAAATAAACATTCATTTATATAAATACAAAGAAAAATGACAGAAATGAACCAGTAATAAATATTCGTACAGTTACAATTTATCTATGATTCAAATTTTGTTGTGCAAACGTAATTGATTTCTTATACTACTTACTAAATACTGATTATAAATATTAATTTTACAATTATTTGTTTTTATTACGAATGTTTAAATTACTTGTACACTTGATAATGGCAACAGAACTGTACATTTTTCTTGCTATTTATACAAACAAAATGAATATTTTTTTTGTTCATTTGATATTGTTGACAGACTGCAGAATACATGTACCATGCTTAAAAATATCGTTTAATAAATATTATTATCGGAATTTCAGTCGTGATTAGTCACTGTACGAATACTTTTTACACCCACCGTAGTGGAAAGCCACGATCGAATCTTTGCAATATTGTCACTTTTACGAGCCGGGTTAGGTGGCTTTACGCGCGGTAAATGGACAAGATTGTCGTTCGCGGCGTGTAAAGCGAGATTTTCTGTCACGACATCCGGTGGTGTCTCGTCCACGAGCGTTAAATCCGTCTTGGACGGTCGTGGTTCCTTTCGCGGAACTTTACAGCGACCGCGATGCGGTCACCGCTGTCAGGTCGTAAAGACGGTTTACTGCGCGATGACCGATTTTGTGGTCGACGTCTCGATTTGCTACGCGTCGTTAATGGCCACCCGTTAAATCGAACGTAATACGGCGTCGCGATTAAAAGCCCTGGACGTCGGATACATTTACACCGCGGCGAAACGGTACAGAATTCGCTTCAACGCTCCTCTCGAACTTGAATCGTTCCGACGTTTTCGCTTCCAGCGTTCGTTATTAATATTTCTCCAGCAGGGAGCCTCTTCTAGAACACGTAATATCAGTGTCGATGAGGTCAGGATACGAAATGGTAAACTTAGACACACTTAACGAACAAGAGAGAAAATATAAATGCAAATATGGCTGTACGGAAGTGTTCTATTTGACATGTAACGACGTAATGCGACGATCTCTCGACGCAACGAAACATTGGACACCTATCCAGTGTCTGAGAAGTAGGCTCGTCCATTTTTCTAACATTTAGTTTTTTTCGACGAAAATATTCTGTCAAATTGCCGCGAACTAAATGGTCGAACGCGTAACGAAACTATCGATGGATATTAAAAAATGGCATTTAAATTGCATTTGAAACATCCATTACGAAATTAATCTGGTTTTACTCTTTTTAAATAAATTACATTTTCATCGTGAAATTTTTTTGTAGTATCAGACTTTATTCTCTCTGGAAAATTAAATTTCTTTACTGTATAATGTTTTTATTCACATTAGATAAATCGTAAATTTAATGAAGATAATGTGCAAATCAGCAGCAACGAAATATTTCTACGACTCGAATAGGATTCGAAACGAATTATCGAGAGGCAACGTTCAAACAACTGCAACGAAATATTTTAATTGCAATTAAAAAGAAAATAGAATATTAGCAGGGTGCAAGAAGCAGAATATTAATTTTAATTATAGAATAAAATTCCTGCGCCGCTAATAAGATTAGTAAAATCAACGAAAATATTCTATCAAATTTTCGCGAATTAAATGGCCGAACTCGTAACGAAACTTTCGATGGATATTACAAAATAGATATTGCAATATAAATTACATTTGAAACATCCATTACGAAATTAATTTGGTTTTACTCTAATAAATTACAATTTTCATTCTGAAATTTTTTTGTACCATAAGACTTTATTCTCCCTGCAAAATTAAATGTAAAATGTTTTTATTCGTATCAGATAAATTGTAAATTTAATGAAGATAATGTGCAAACCAGCAGCAACGAAATATTTCTACGACTCGAATTATCGAGAGGTACCGTTCAAACAGCAGAGATGTTTTAATTGCAATTAAAAAGAAAATAGAATATTAGCAGGGTTCAAGAAGCAGAATTTTAATTTTAATTATAGAATAAAATTCCTACACTGCTAATAAGATTCGTATATCAGATCGTAGATTGAATTCATCCGGGAGAAATAGTCGAAGTTGGCGAAACCTGCGTATCGAGGGATCGTAGATCGAGAATTTTATTCGAGTCGCGTAATGCCGCGCATTAGCTAAGAACGATTTTTCGTATCACAATGGTTTATCTAATGGCTCGGCCATATATTCGAACGATTTCGTATCGGATCGTGTTGCACAACGTTTAACGCAGTTAGCGATAGGAATGCAAATTTCAATCGACACCCGAAAGATCTGGAAAAGCGTTGGCACGCTGATTAAGATAAATGGCTCCATCGGATCGGTTTCACTTAGGCCAGTCGCGCGCCATTAATTTATAACTCCCGGTCGCTGGAATTTGTCTCCATCAGATAGAGCCTCGGGTTTTCTCGGACGTTTTTTCTCGAACGGAAAAAGGTATTTTCTGCGAAAGGTCGCGGCGAGCACGGTTTCTCACGCCACGGGTCCGGGGATAAAATATCGCCGAAGAAGCGGCAAATAACTATTGCTTCCTGCGAAATTACATAAAATAATGCCTGTCTCTGCGTGTCTCTGCTTACTATCCACGATGTTTATCGGCTACAAGCATCCTCCAAGTTAAATCTCCCACTTTCGTACTTTCCAATGGTGGGGTAATTAACCCCTTAACGCTCGTGTCTGACTGCTTTGAAAAACGATATTTCTTTAATCTAACGATTTAAAGGATGACATTATTTGTCTTCCTTCAAATTAGATGCAACATTGTAATTAACAAAAATTGCATTTTTATATAGCTTAGAAACAAATACAATAAAGAAACCTGATTATTCTTGGGTAATTTGTAAAATACGAGTATTAAGGGGTTAAATATTGTGTACTAATTGCGATCTAAATTTTATCTACAATTTATAAACGTTCTCACGTTAACAAAGAATTCTTCGTTCGATACTAAAAATATATCAAAACGTAAATTTATCTAAAACAAATGTTCTGTTTCTCTACTATAAAAGTATTTATTAACCCTTTACACTCCGAGAATATTTACTAATACGAACGATTAGCAATACCAAATTAAATTTTGCGATGTGATTTTTAAAAATAAAAAAATATTCTCTTCACAAATATGTATATGAATACGTATAATTTAAATTTTATTTATACAGGGTGTTCGGCCACCCCTTGGATTCTAGAGGTCAAAATAAGACGAAAATCAAGAATACCAATTTGTTGATGGAGGCTTCGTTAAAAAGTTATTAACAATTAAGATCAAAAATTTCAAATCATTCTAAAAAAATTATTTTCGGTTGCGGGGGTGAATTACAATCATTTTTGGTCATTACACATACCCTCGAAATCCTACGCATTTTCGAGAAAAAAATTCCTTACCGAAAATATAATTTCAACCCAGAAATGTCACTCCAAAATTTCAAGTGAATCTTTAAAATGTCATAACTTCTGAACGGATTGGACGATTTTCATTTTTAAAAAAGCAAACTACGCGTATTTTGGTGGAGAATATGTAGAAATTCTAAGAATATTGAAAAAGTTATTACTTGACACCGTAAAATGAGAAAAACCCCATATAAATGGTCCAATTTTCAAACGGCCATAACTTCTACAATATTGAACGTATCTCATTGAAATTTTTTTCTGAAGTAGAGCTCATGGATACCTACAGAAAAGTATTAAACAAAATTTCTGTACAGCGCCAAACAAATTTATTAAAAATGAAAAACGAATTTTTAAGAATAATCGACAGGGGGTAGGTGCAGAAATTCTTCGGCGAAAAAAAAATTTTTCAAATCTTTCTAAAAAAATTATTTTTAGCTAGGGGGGTCAATTACAATCATTTTTGGTGAACAGACATACCCCCGAAATCTTGCGCATTTTCGAGAAAGAAATTCAATACGTGCGGAACTTTAAACATTAATAACTTTTTAACGAAGCTTCAGTCAACAAATTGGTATCCTTGATTTTCGTCTTATTTTGGCCTCTAGAATCTCCCATTAAAATTTTTCCCAGGTATGGCCGAACACCCTGTATATTTTCTAAATTCAATTTGTGTCATTACAAATGAAACTTCAATCGATCGTACGTGTAATGTTTGTCGCCATAGCGGCGCCAGTGGAGTGCAAAGGGTTGATAATGTCTTACGTGCAAGCAGAGAATAATATATAACGTTTTATAAACTAGTTTTTATTATTGAATTTCCACTTTATAATTATTTAAATTGAGCTTGCGTGTATCGTTGTTTTTCCCAATCATTTTGTTCACACTCCGTCGATGTGGCCCCATGGAAAATTACTCTGGGGATGTTTAGCGAACCGCGTGGCGACAAAAATACCCTCGAAACCATGCACAAACCTCCCTGCTCCAAAATCATCGTGGGAACGATCGAAAGTGCCTTTTACACCACGTTAAATCATGGACGCGCAATTTCGGATATTCACCCTTCGAAGGTTTGTTAATTCTGACGATCGAGTGATCGATTTTCCCGGCCACACAATAGACGCGGTGAACAGCATAGGCCTTCGCATATGGATTCTCGAGGCCTTTGATCGAGATGATCAAGAAGCCATTCACGCGTGCCCAATGCACTGGGAAACGTCACGCGGTGAAACCAAACTGCTGCTCAGAAATTACCATACACGGATACCGTGTCGTGGAACGTATGAATCCACGGATCCACTCCGTTCTATTGGAAATGATAGAGATTGTCACGGAAAGTACATAGACAAATTGCAGTTGAATTTTTTGCGAATAATTAATTCTTTCTACTGCAATCGTACGACTATGTATTTAGAATTATCGAAAACGTACACTCGTTGTTTCATTGGGAATAGAAAAGTATTGCTATTAAAAGAAATAAAGTTTAGAATCTTCGAAATCCCTCCACCTGTAAAGAATTTGTTAACGTCACATTATGGCCCCCCTCAAACCATAGAACTTTTGTTAATAATGTTTCAATGTAGCTCAAAAAATAAAGGAGATATTCGAGGCGATCTAAGTTGCTGCTCCACCCTTTATATTGTTCGTTAGTTCCCTTTAACCTTACTTTAATTCTTCAGTGCATACAGTTGTATTTTATATATAAGAAGTAATAAATCTCTTAAAGTATGTTGTTTGATTAACAAAAGAATAAATAATAATTTAAAATGCAGTCGATGCGACGTTAAACCTAAAGAAAAAATAAAAATAATTAAAAATAGCGTAATTTAAAAAAATTGTATATTATAGTATATATATAGTATATTCTTAAAATATGTTTGATTAACAGAAGAATAAATAATAATTTAAAATATTTATAACGTAATTTTAAAAAGTTGTACATCTGACGAAGTTTCCAAAAAAAGGAACGAAATTCGAATATATCGAACTGAATATGATTCCTGATGGTCCAAAAAATGCAGTAATATTTTATTCGACAATTCTAAATATCTAGTCGTATCGGAGTAGAAAGAATTAATAAAATTGAATTGAAATAAAAATTGAAGAAATTGCAATCGTTCCAAATCATTTCCAACTTGTAATTAAAATTAAAAGATCTACGGTCGCCAAAAATTACTTTTGCGGGGTCTGATTTCCCTCGTAGCGTTTCGACGTTTCTGCCAATAGTACTTCCGGGGCAAAGGTTGATACTACGGTTCCGGGGATTCGCGAATAATCCCGATAACAATGCTGCAGGATGGACGCGAGTCGGATGCAGGGCCGCGGTTAGCAGCAGGTACCGGATAGCGCGAGCAGGTTGCCGGTCTCTCTGTAATTTGTAACGTCGGCCATTCGAGCGTGTAACTCCGTAATGACGCGTAATGATCCCGCCGCGAGTCCCGAGCTTCGTGGCAGCTGCATATGCAGCCCCGTTTCGTTCCTTTGCGTTCTCCCGTGCCTTCGTGACCGATCCTCCAGGATCCAGCCAGAGGTTACGCGACGTCGAGACTGCCATGCACAGGGAATTATTTGCTTGCTCATTCACGAGCCAAAAACCCCATTGATTTACAAAAATAACAGAAGACTGTCTATCCGACCTCGAAATGTCTCGAGACGCATCGAAAAAGTCAACAGATACACAGCATTCGTATACAGTAATGATTCTTAAAATGAATTCCATATGTGATTCGTAAATTGATCGTTTCTGCAAAAGGTAAAGACGACTTTGAAACTCAACGATATCGCAGAGCATAAATATCTGCTGATGTGAAAAATGAACGCACCGACCTCAAAGCAGTGTTCAATTAACGAATCATCGCTGTAGTATCCGAATTAAGAAACCGAAATCTGTAGTGTTTTGAAATAAATGTGCACATAAGCCTGGAGGATCTCTAAGAACCATAAAAATTTACTATTGACAGTTTTAATTGAAAGATCGAGCATAGATCGGACAATTTTTAACGGCTGTGTCCCGTTAATTTCTTAGTTCGAATATTTTTAACACTCTTAAAGGGCGATTTACATTCATTCCCACGAAGTTGGCCTCGCCACTCCGACTACTTGATCTTCGGAATCGTTTCTTTAAGGACGCGAGCGGGGAAAACGGATTTAGAGATCCAAGAAACGCTCGAGAGGTTGTTCCAGCAATTTACTCCGTGATACCTTGACTCCGGTTATAAACGAGACACTGTCGATCGGAATCTTCGGCTGTCGATCCGGTAGGTGAAACACTGGCGACAAGTAGAATACACTTAATTGATCCTATCAGCGAATGCTAATTTCATTTAAATTCAGCTTCCCGTTTCTTCGGGACTCGTTTAAGTGTGAACTTATGTAAATGCATATTTCGCAAAGACCCCTTTGTTCTACGTGTTTGTCACGCTTCGTAAACGAAACGCCGTACACGGTTCCGCGAGTACGTCAAGAGGCAAAGCTCCGCTGTTGCTTGTCGCTTTAACGAAGGACGTTTTGCAAACGGTGGAAAAATTTCAGCGAGAAATTAGAGTCGAGGCGACGGGTGAAGTAATCGCGTCGTGGCTCTCGCGAAGACATTGCGTTCGATCTGCGTTTCATAACGCGATCGATCGTAAATCGGTACACGTATACCGGTATTATGTCGTTAACTTCCATCTTCCTTGTGTTTCAAAACATTTGCACAACTATAGCAACTGGGAGTGCATCGAAAAATGGACAGTGACTGCTGCAATGCATTGGAAAACAGTATTAACGAGAATGGAGAACAGGATTATTTATTAGGTTGTAAATATTATTTTGAACCCCTTGACACTCACTGAGACTGTCTTTTAACGCTACATTCACATATATTTCTATTAAAACTCGTCGTATTGGTGGTTACATTGAAGTACAATTTTTGTTTTAATTATCAAATTCAATTCGAAGTTAATCAAACTCAACATAGATTGCTAACAAATAATATCTATAAGTTCTGTAACCTTAAATGTGGAACTTGAACTCTTTAAAATTGACGACTTTTGTTTTAATGTTAAGAACAATATCTGACCATTTAAAGGATCAAAATAATTCTTCAATTTCTATATTAGAAACGCAAGATGCAACAATTGTAATTAACGAAAGCCACATTGCTACGTAGTCTAGTACCAAATCAAATAAAATATTAATTAATCATTTTTTGGTGGGTCAGGTTGAAAAAGTGTGTTAATCGTTATCTCGGAAAATATTTGAGGAAACGAGCGCTAGAAGCGCGGTTGCCTCGGTGTCTGAATAAACATGCGACTTTATGCCCGCGGAAGCATTTAAAATTATGCTTTATAACGTAGATAAAGAAAGAGAAATCGCGGGATGAGCAGAGAAACTGTACCTGGAGCGAGTCTCGTTGACAATTTACAGAAGACTACAGTTAATTAACGTGTTTCTTTACGGTCATGCGTCGCGTCTTGCGTTTCGTACACCCGTGAAAGTAACACGCCGTCGGCCATATTTTATACGGCAACGTTACACGATTATTTTTAACGCGGCAAGAAATTCGCGCTATTTATAAGATTCGATGAAGTTTACTTTTCGAGATACTATCGTCTTTTAATTGACTCGATCTCGTTCCATCGACGGGGCGGCCCACAAAGTTGCTCGGAATCGAATCGAGTTGCTTGTCGCGTGAAACTTGTATATCTCGATCGTTACTCGTTAACATGCAACAAAATCGAGTCGAATCGGTTAATCAGAACCCTCGTTACCAGACAGTTACGATGTTTCGATGATAATTTAATTGGCTATCGAGTTCCTGTTTCAATGTTGGTATCTACGATCGAGAGATTAGACATTTTTGGTCGAAACTTGTCAATAACATCTGCATTTTATTTAACACTTCGAACATACTTTCGATTAAAATTTGAGTAACCCAACGAGCCACAGCGAAACACCAGCGAGTTACATTTTTATTCGATTTTTATTTTTCTCTCGTTAAAGGTAAAGAAATTTAATATCGCGCGAAGTATTTCCACGTTTCATTGGTTTCTGCGGCAAAGAATATTCGTCGGATAGACCTAAGAAATCGAGACGCGACGCTCGTGAAAGCGTGTCTCGGTTTCGTTCGGGGAAAGATGTCGTTCGCTTTCACGATTTCTGTCTTCGTTTCATATCGCATCGGAACGATTTATGCGTAACTCGATATTTGATTGGGCACGAACGTGTTCGAATTTTCGAGGCGAACGAGCTTTCGATGGGAACCAGTTCTTTCACGTGTCGGCGTTTTCTTGGATACCTGAATTCACGGGGTGGTTTCTCTGGAAAACGTTTCCTTCGTTTCTGTAGAGAATTCTCTTTCTGATCGATTAAAAGAAATTTGACGAATAGCAAAAAGGTGCTTTAAATTGTAACTTATCTTGTGGTCTCAACTTTAAATCGAACCTTCGATGTTCTCGATACTTCAATCTCATACATATTTTATTTATTTAATACACAGGATATATCCAATTTGAATACATATTTACATAGTGCAAAGTCAGAGGTAGCATTTGATTAATTCACCTTAGATCTTATAATTAGAAAAAAAAGAATTCTTTCATAACAGACTCAAGCTCAAACTAATAACATTCTTGTTCATCTTGTTTAATACCTCGTCTCTACAATTTTAATATCATATATTTTTACTTTTCTAATACAATCTTACACTGAGGGATGAAAACTACAGCTATGAATTCAACTAATATTGAAGATAGAAAATTGGCTGCATAACTTATCATGTACAAACGTGTGTTACAAAAGTTTTGTTTAATAGTTAGCGCGTGATCAAAAGTGACTTTGTTTTTTCAAAGATCGAAATGATAATAAGAATGAAAGATCCACAAGTGCTTTGGAAATTGATCGCGAACTGGATTCTTCGATCGGAACGGACGCGTGCGATCCACTTTCCGGCCTTATCGCTGGAGAACGACGCGCCTGATCGTGAGATGGATAAATATTCAAATAGGTCTAGCGGATGCGTGGGAGTTCACCCACGCGACTCCGGCTCTCTCACGCATCTGTAACGTTCTACGAGTGTATCCGTGTCCCGCGGTGTTACATCGTGGAAATTCTGTTCGATAATTTTCGGTGCCTGGGACCGTGTCCGATCGAGGAAACCTCGGTGATCGTAGAAGAAACGAACGGGAGTCTCCGCCCACGCGGAGACTGACTCATGAATTCTTTTCTACGTCAAATGGATCTTTCCATCGCCGTTTTCCCTATTCGGGAAGATACTTATACCTTGTCGGAAGTACGAGAATATTGCCATGGGCGTGGACAATAACTTCGTCGGCCTGAAGCAAAGAAAAACTGATTTATTGATACAAAATTCGTGGGTTTACGACTTTCATCTGTCTGATACTATTTTTCCCCTATCCGGATGAAATTTTGAAACGATGTTTTGTCTGAATGATACATAAAATCATTTAATAATAATTTGACTGTATTAGTAAGTTGAATATTCAATCCATCCTGGAATTCTATGCATTGAAAATATAAAAATTGTCGATCAAGTAGGTTCAGGAATTTTTCGGCGAAATTAAAAAATTTTAAATCTATTTGAAAAAATTGTTTTTAGTTGCAGGAGGCAATTACAATCATTTTTGGTGAATAGACATACACCCGAAATCCTACATACTTTCGAGATAAAAATTCGAGTAGGTCTGAAATTTTTGGTAAAAATTAAAAAATATCAAATCGTTGTAAAAAAATTATTTTTAGTTGCAGGGATTAATTATAATCATTTTTGGTCAATAGACATACCCACGAAATTGTAGCCATTTTCGAGAAAAAAATTCTTTACCGAAAATATAATTTCAGGCCAGATATGTCACTCCAAAATTTCAAGTGAATCTTTAAAATGTCATAACTCCTGAACGGATTGGACGATTTTCATTTTTAAAAAAGCAATCTACGCGTATTTTAATGGAGAATATGTGGAAATAGCAAAAATATTCGAAAAGTTGATCCTTGACCCCGCAAAATGAGAAAAACCCACTAAAACTGGTCCAATTTTCAAACAGCCATAATTCCTACAATTGTGAATATATTATAATAAAACTTTTTTCTGAAGTAGAGCTCATGGGTACCTACAAAAAAGTATTACACAACTTTTCTGTAAGGCGTCAAACAAAATTACTAAAAATGAAAAAAGAATTTTTAAGAAAAATCGACAAGGGGTAGGTGCCTAAATTTTTCAACGAAACTAAAAAGTTTCAAATCGTTCTGGAAAAATTATTTTTGGTTCCAGGGATTAATTACAATCATTTTTGGTCAATACATATACCCATGAAATCGTAACCAGTTTCGAGAAAAAAAATCAACAATTGGATAAATTTTTCGACGAAATTAAAAAATTTCAAATCGTCCTGGAAAAATTATTTGCTTTTGCAGGGGTCAACTACGATCATTTTTGGTGATTACTCAGACCATCGAAATCTTACGCACTTTTGAGAAAAAAATTCTTTACTGAATAACATAACGTTTGGCCAGAAAGTGTTATGAAAAATCATAAATTGTGAGGAGATTAGATGATTTTTGTCTTTCAAAATACAAACAGATCGCTGACCATTATGACAACCTATCGTCAGCCATCTATGGGCATAATCTAACCATTATTAACCATCGAATAACCAATGTCTTAATAACCAATAATTCATTAAAACCATCGCGAAGTCGACGATTAATCCTTCTTACAAGGATCCCCTTACAATTTGATACTCGATCTTCTTCATATTTCGTTCCACTTTGAAGCAGTGTATTTCAAGACTAGGAAATAGAAGAATAACATTCCACATAATCGGTACAATAAGACATACGTACGACGAAAATGTTTCACGTCTGACTAACGATCTTTCCAATGTCTCAGTTTCTATCGTATAATGTCTATGTTCGGAGGACTCGGGTCGAAACTTCGCGAGAAATAGGACGATCCTATAATTACCCGAGGTAAGAAAGACGGTGTGGCGATCAGCGCATTCTTCCGTGTTCTAGAAAATCTATTTCGGATTCGGTGTTACTCGGCTCGTCCAACGCGTGGAATGTAATTACCAGCTGAATCATACGCAAGTTCCTACTGTAACTTCAACGAATCCCACCCCGGCAGGGGGAGTTTGAGTTAGTTCTCGCGGCGGCGGCCGACGTGAGTCATTGCATCGTTGACAGAGTCTACACTGTGCCCGGACGTCGGTGCAAAATAGCCTTTCAGAACGCCGTAAGAAACGTCTAATCTTCCGTTTTCCGTATTAATAGACCCTGTCCGGGTTTATTAATAGTCCCGTCTCCTTTGATCGATCTTGTATGTTATTTCAGCGATGCATTAGCCTCACTTGGAAGAACATTAAATCCATCAAATAATAACAAAGTATCGCCGGTCGCGACGAAGAAGAATAAACTGTTATCGTTCAATTTGATGACTCTCAGATCCTATCGTGTCGTGCATGATGCTTTAACGTCGACAATTATGGGTTAATTGATCTTCACGATAATGAATAGTTTTGGATATCGCGTGCGCTTCGATTTCGAGAGAACGTTAAGTTACGTTTCTCGTTAGGTCGTTTCATAAATCCGTCGTAAACGCATCGAGTTCTCACGATCACCGGAGGCAATTAAACGTAACCAGTCATTTGGCACAAGTAGCAATCTCGTTTGATGAATTTACTTTCAGGTTGCAACGGTGATCCCCGTTCGAATGTGTAATTTCTTTAAATGGAAACGAATTATCAGCGTAAATGCCGTATTTTGTATATCCCGGTCTTAAGAGGCGCGTAATGAATGATTCCTCGAAGAAAAAGATTTCCAGCTCGTCGAAAAATAGCTCGATTAATCTCAGAGTAAAGTGAAAGGTAATAAATCTGATTAGTGGCTAATATTTTCTTTCGAAGAGTTAAAGAATTAGAGAAGGTAAGAAATTTATTACTCTGGGACAATGTCCTCGAAGAGAATCAAGCCACGAAGAGAAACGCTGTGTAGATTTACAATGCGAGAACCATGAATGGATGATGATCAGATCGATGGAGAAGGAAAGACACGAGCATAAATAACTGCAATAAAGTAAAAGTATGCACGGTGGATGCAGAAGAGATGTTCGACGATGAATCTAATTCGTACCTAATAATTCTTCTGGTCTGAAAAGAAAACAGATTTTCCGGTTGAAAAATTTTAGTTTGATTAATCTTGAAACAAGATACGTATTAATCCAACAAGACTCGTGGGCAGGATTGATCTAGCACTTTGTCGTTTCCATTAATTCGAAGTTCCCAGAGGTCCTGGGCTACATTCGTCTCGGTCTCTGGGTAAGATTAAATATCGTTGCATTCAGCTCGAAGCCTCCTTTCCACGTGTTTTGCAAGAACGGAACGAAACTCGTTGATTAATCGCGTGCCCAAAGAACGAATTCCTCATAGACAAGGAACAAGTATTAACAGACGCGTCACCGGGACGATATTGGTCCTTTGAAACTGGATGGAAGTTTTGTTTATCCCGCTTGAACTTTCGTTAACGAATTCCCGCGAAATAATACCGTGAGAAAGGAAAGAAATCACGAATTCGCAGAACATCACATTCGTCGAACATCGAGAGCCCTAAAATCGCAAATACACGTTGTCATAAATAATTTATTACACGAAGAGGGAACTCCGTGATAGAACGCCGGTTAATTCGCCGTGAAAGGAGCAAAGGACGTCGTGTAAAAAAGTTTGAAACATTGTGGACGCTCTCCTGTGGCACAACGCGCGGAAAGTTTACGCGTTAGGAAGTTTGCATTGCGGTACCTTTTTCAATTCCGCCCATGAATAAGAAGCAGCTGGAAAGATTGAAGTTTTTAGTTGAATTAAAGTCCGGTTTTCGCGGATCGAGGGACCTGAAAGTCGTTGCTTCCAGCGCTCGCCGCTAGAGGGCTACGCTCGATCTGTACCTCTCTCGCAAGTACTCGATCTATTCTTATATAGAGTATATCCGTTTCGACTGGAAATTCGGAATATGTTGTAAATAACTAAAGATAAACAAGACTAGGGGGTATAGAAACAATTTTTGTGTTTTTCATAAATGATTTAATGCTTGTGAATCTTATACTGGGACTTTACTCGCTCAATTTTATTAACGATTTGTTTGAACGTTAATATAGTGTAAAGTATATCGCTCGTTACTTAGTTAAGAATAATTTAATGTCAACGAAATGATTTTGCAGCTACTATAAATTGCCTATACATAAATTTCTATTTGATCGATATTAAAATTTGATATAAAGAAACTTATTAACAGAAAATGCGAGACTCCCGACCTGGTATTTTGCAAACCGTCTATAAAAACAGGACAAAGCGGATCGCGATAAGGGGAATTTTTTTCGCCTCGCAGCCGCCCACGATTTTAATTCCCGCGATCCCGCGATCCGTGGTCGTGTTTGCAAGGGCGAGGATTATATTTAACTCGGGTCCTCGTATCCGTAAACCAGCCATAAATGTCGCAGAAATAACGCGATCTCGGCTGTAACTCCGTAGCTGTCACATTGTTACGGTTTAGTCGAGAAGTTGTATTTCTGGTTCTATGAATTGCTCTTGGCAGCGCTTACAAACTATCTGCATCTTATTCATAGTTCCAGAGATAATTAAGAGACTCCAGAAATAAATGTTCATTCTTAGCGTCCGAGTGCAAATTCGGTCAAAATAATTCGTTCGGTCGGTTTTGACGTTTTACACGCGTCAAGGTAAAAATGTTGACAGAAAATTACAGCAGTTCGAGGGTCGACGATTTTTAACATTATTATTTCTATAATAAAAAAATTAAATTAGAAATCCCCTTTCGTTTTACGCCAACGCAAATAACGAATAAAAAGTAGTAAAAGATCGGAAGAATAAAACAAACTGAAAGAGAAAAGCAAATACTGGTCAAATATAAAAGTTTTACTGTGGTAATAAATTGAAATAAAATTCCCTGCTAAAGAGGGTAAACGAGAAATTGAAAGCATCAAAGTCTCTCTTAATTCGTATAATTTCGGTACGAAACATTTAAATTAAATTTTAGAGATGCTATCCTGCACGAATTATAAGCGTTTTAATTTAATTAAGAGTATTAAACACAGCAAGCAATTAGGTACCCGGTCGTGTAGTGTGATTTATCCCCAAGTTATTCGTGTCAGTCGTTCAACGATTTTCTCGAAGTGTGTCGGGGAAGAGAGATCGTCCATCATGGTGTACCGTGTCGGTCCCGATTGTTTATTAAAAGGACGCGCGGTCATTGTTGTCACGATATCCGTGGCTCTTTAATTTCACCTACCCGTGAACAATTATTTACATAATCTGAGACGCGATATAGCAGCCGTTCACCTCTCCCGGTCGACGACTCGGCCATTGTAACTTGCGAGTTACCGAGTCGCACCGCAGTGATAATTATCTGTCGACGTATGCGTGTGTTTCACGACTCCAAGCTCGTAATTTTTATTCACGTCATTTTTGTTACGCGATTCAATAAATTTAAAACTTACGCTTGACGAACAAAATTATTTTTACACTCGCGATCGGGCCTATCGATCTTAGATTGAATCTTCCGTAGTTTTGATTGGATAGTTCGTAATAAATATTCATCGAATATTATGGAAGGCCAGGGATACGAAGTTCAAAGATTATGGCGATGCCATTTGCGATCGGCCTGTGTCGGTAGTCCTAGCGACCACGAGCATAAACACGCAAAAAGTGTAGCTGATGTCTGATCGATTAGGGCCGGTGACCATGGTTGCCAAGTCCTGTGAAACAGGAGTAAGTATATGGTGCTATAATTTGACGATAAAATTTAGGCTTGAGCTATGAGGGTTGATTATTCGACTTGGTTATTCGATTTTTAATTTAATAATTGACAGTGGTATGTCAGTCGATCAAAGAACGACCATCAGTGGTCATTAACATGATTACAGCTTTGAAAAATCCAGCTAGCTCACTATTAAGCAGAGATACACCCTTAATACCTGCTGATTCTTCTTCTTATCTTGCTCAGATTATTCATCCCCTAACTCAGGACTACTAATTTTCATCCCACCTGTTCATAGTCCTTCATCTTCACACTTTTTCTAGAAATCGTTTTAATAATTTTTTGAAGACATTAGAAATATTGAAACTCACAACCCAGACCTAACCCACCTGGTCAGTCCTTTATTCTCATACTTTTAAATTTCAGATATCGTTTTAATAATTTTTTGATGACATTGGAAATATTGAAACTCACAACTCAGACCTAACCCACCTGGTCACAGTCCTTCATTTTCACACTTTTTCCAGACATCGTTTTAATAATTTGTTGAAGACATTAGAAATATTGAAACTCCCAACTTTCGTAAGTTATTTCAGTCGATCGTTCGTTGAATTTGATTTTGAGATTAGAAACAGTCCCACTGCTTAATAGTCGTGTAGATAAATGGTCTGGGAAACGTATTACGCGAGGGTTCAGGCTCAGAATCGCATAGTATTAGGGAGAATCAGATAGTCGACCGGTTTAAGCGAGAGTAAGAGTGTCGTAGGGGCTCGTAACAGACAAGACGTAAGAGAATAATGACAGTTTTGCCTTTGGTCGAATGTACTGTACCCGACCTCTTACCACCTACTTAAGTCCTGACCCAGAATTGTTTCCGAGAGCAGAATCCCTTCCCTCGACCTGTCCTTGTTACCGTGCTATGGAAACTAGGACTGATGCATTGTTACGCGCGCGAGAAATAGGTAGACGATATTGTCATGCAGTCACTGTTGCGGAAATCTGTTGGCTTCTTTGTCCTCTAGCGACGAGTTCCTCTCTCTATATCACCATGCATATCCTGTAATAACTCGAGGATCCTTCGATCTGAACGAAGACAGCGCAAGAAATAGTTGGCATAGAAAAACATATTCACGTTTTGACTTTAATTAAACTTATTAATGGTCTGAATTTTTGGATTGAAAAGAGTACATTGTCTTGGCTAAATAAGAATAATTATATTTTGCTAACACGATTAACAGTCTATAAAAAATTGTGCTACGTTAATATTATACTTGTGATAGTAAACATATTCTTTTTGTATGTAAAATCAACTTCCCCTTCGTGGAACAATTTACATGACGAAAAACTACGAGAATAGAAAATAATAAATTATAAAAAAAAAGATCTCAGAAGGGGGGGTACAATAATGTGTACTATCTATTCGACATGCATTTATTTTTCTTTTTGCTCGAAATGAAAATACTACCAAATTATAAAAGAAGAAAAAGAAATAGAAAAATTGTTGTGCAACGTATTCTAATCATAATAGTAAAGAAATTCTATTTTACATAAGATGAAAAGCCATGAGAATAGAAAATAATAATAAAAAAAAGATCCTACAGAAGGAGGGAGGCTTACAATTATTTTTCTCAGTCGTTCAAAATAAAAATACTACCAAATGACAAAAAGAAAAGAAAAATTGATCCTAGGTAAAGTGTGTGGAATTCCAGGGATTCTAAATTGATAAATTTCTGAAATTTCATGGAAGCCAGACCTGGACGAAGTTCCTCGAGAGTTGCCTACGCGGAAATGGACATCGACGGAAAAGTCCTTCGCGTGGAATATATTTCTTTCGCGAGACGCTTAGAAGGAAGACGCTCGGGTGCAGAGGTTAATTGTATTTATGAACGATTTCAATGGTAACCAGTTTGCGAAACGTCGCTCCTAAAGTTACGCTCGTAACGCAGACGATATACGGCGGTCGGGGTCTCGTAGATCATTCGCGGCGACGTCGGTTGCGTAATTCCGTGACACCGATGCGGAAAGCGATGGATCGCCCGAGTAGAACCAGTTTCTGCATTTTTCACCCGGTCGATGTCGATTTACCCAGGACGCCATTGTGTCGTTCGCGGACAGAATCGTTGGAATAATTCTGTGTGGGCCCGTGGAATCGCGAGTCGACTTTCGTAATTCGTAATCGGTTCGCGAGTGGTTCTATCGAGCAGAATGATTTATTTATCGTCGTTGCGATCGAGAATAAATTTTTCGAAGTCTATTTTTAAAACGTGGACTACGCGATTCTTATCCGGCGGGAAGACGAAGCCTCCCCGAGGGAGGGTTGTTTGTTACGAGGTCGTCCATCATTTTAGAAATTCCATTTCGAAGGGAACCGGCGCGATAAGGCGCGTTTCGTGATTGGTTCTCGTAACTTGGAGCGTCGAATCGCGATTGGATCACCGAGTGATCGAGGGGAAACGAAATCGAAAGTCACGGGAGGGAAAGGAGCGTCGTGTTAGAGAAAGGAGGATTCGTGAGTGGCGTATCCGGCGGAAGTAGTTATCGTTGGTATTCGTCGAGTGTTTTTCCAACCGTTCCGCTCTTCTTCGTGACATTATACGACTTCTCGTTTCGCTGCTTTGGCGGCTCGTACGCCCGCCTTTTTCCTTTCGGAGCTCGCTGGATCGTGTCGAAAAATTTCAACGATCTATCTGTTTCCACGATCCTGTTTTTCCGTGTATGGTAGGGAACAAAAGGAGACTGACTTGTTACTGAATAGCCAGTAATTCGTAGTTGGTCTTACAATTATTATTTGTGGTCGATTTAATAAATTGTAAAATATAAACAGTATTTGGAATTATGAATATTAGTTTCAAGACTATCGATTTCTGAATTTCTTTTTGCGTAAAATATAAATAATTTGTTGCATATAAAGAAATCAAAGCATTGCATTTTATTGAATGGACTATATTCCTATAATATTAAATTTACAGTTATTTAAGAGTTACAATAATTCAATTTGTGTAGAAGTAGCCAGTAATTCGTAGTTGGTCTTGCAATCGTCATTTGTGATCGATCTAATATATTCCAAAATATAAATAGTACTTGGAATTATAATGGATATTAGTTTCGAAGATTATTGAAGTAAATTTAATATTTCTATGACATTAAATTTACAGTTACTTGAGATATTGAGTTACAATGATTCAACCTGTGTAGAAGTGTTTATAAATTATTCCAAATTTCAGTTTTAACATCAAACGTTCTGTCCTTTGTCGCGCGAATCTAAAATTACAAATGTAGATATTGAAATAGCAGAAAGTTTCCTTTGCGATTTATCGCTCATTCCACATAATTTAACGCTGCTCACCGAAAGAGGAGACCCAGAGGGAAGACAGAAAGGCGCAATGCGGGTGCTTTCATTTTCACGAACCATCAGCTTTTACGTTCACGCTTCTTTTCCCTTCGCGATGCTAAGAAGCAGTAAAGTGAATTACGGGTTTGTAGAATTTTACGCGCGTTCATAAATATCGCATTGCGTATATCTCGTTGCATATCGGAAATGGCACTTAGGAGAAATGCAAAATGCTAATAGAACATTGACAATAATGTAACGTATCCATTTAAAGATTCTCTCAAACGTTTTTAAAAATTTCCTTTGTAAGTCGAAGCAATCCATCTATCTAAATTTCTAATAGAATGAATTTTCGAGAACAACTATTTTTACGAGAACTACAAGACTGAATTCGTGCTACAAAATAGAAACAAAATAAAAATTCCATCGATCATCAATTAATATTAAAATACTAAACCATTCGAGTTTATTCAAAAAATTAAAATACATTTGCGTACTGTTTGATGCTTCAAAATCTTTCTATCGTAAAAACTACTGTCTACGGATTTTGGTGCGCGTATTAGTTTATTTAAATAACTGTTCTAGACCAATTAAACAAAGGAACAGTAATTTAAAATGCTGTGCAACGCCGTCTGTGCCGTGAGACGGCTGCCATCAGTAGAATAAGTCTGCCCACGTCAGACACAAAAGAGCCTCAAAGGCTAACACAAAACCCATTCAGTCAAGACACAAGCAAAGTTCAACTGTTTTTTTACATACTTTATCTCTGAAATATTAAAAAATATTATCCTTGCTAAAATTCTTAAATTAGTACTAAAATTTCTACTGTTCAGAAGCTGAAACAAGTTTGCATTTTGGTCTGTACTTTTGTTTACTAGTTTTTTAGCTTGTATTTTGGTCGTCTGCGGATGACAACGACGCGATGCAACAAACGTATCGCGTTTTCGAGCGATCGAGGGGTCGGTTCGATGGCTCCTCGAAGTAGATTCAGTGGTTCCCGGTCTCCGGTTTCGCGCGAAGTCCGCTTCTGTTCTTTCGCGAGCCACTTGTTTCGGCGTTCGGTGCCTCTTTCTTGCCGCGCCGGCCGCGGAGACTTTTGACCCAGAACGACGAGTAGCTGCGGAACGCCTCGAGTACGAGGAAGCGGTAAATATAACGCCGTTTCAACGGCGCGTGAACAGCTACCAGCGAGTGACATCGCCCGACCAGAAATAGCAGGCAGAGTCGTGCAGGTGCCCTCCGTGGGAAGCGTTTCGTTTCACCGAGGGATGCTCGGATCTCCTATCGGTTTCTGCTCTTTTGTTGCTGTTCCCTTCTGCTCGACGATCGGTCGTGCGACCTCCTTTGCGAACTTGAAACGAATCGTGGAAAGGAAACGTTTAGGTCCTTCGTGCCGCGACCCCCGTCGAATCGTTTTCCCGTTTCGCGGTTCAGTCGGACCTTTTCCCGGGGAAAACGCTTCCAATTTTGTTGGTTGGTGAAATAATTGACGAAATCATAACTGTGTATTCACAAGATTTTATACAGGCTTTGTTAAAAAGTTATTGACGTTTAAAGTTCCGCCCGTACTGAATTTTTTTCTCGAAAATGGGTAGGATTTCGGGTGTATGTCTGTTGATCAAAAATGATTATAATTGACCCCTGCAACCAAAAATAATTTTTGTAGAACGATTTAAAATTTTGTAATTTAATTTTTTAATAACCTTTTAACGAAGCCTCAGTCAAGAAATTGATATTCTTGATTCTCGTCTTATTTTGGCCTCTAAAATTTCCCATTTGACCGAACACCCTGTATACTACCAATGACAAAAAAAAAGGAATAGAAAAATTGTACTACGTAATATAATTATAATAGTAAAGAAATTCTTTTTTATGCAGTCAACCTCCCCTTTGTGGAAGGATTTACATAAAGAAAAGCCACGAGAATAAAAAAAGATAAATTACATAAACAAGATCTCTCAGAATAGAGACCTACATTTATTTTTCTTAGTTGCTTAAAATAAAAATATTACCAAATAGCAAAAAGAAAAAAAGAAAAATTGATTCGAGGAAAAGTGGAATCCCTGGGATTCTAAATTGATAAATTTCTAAAAATTCTTCGACGATTCACTATTATATTGAATATTCCAAGTAACTCTTATACATTTTCGTCTTTTCGACTAAACATAAATAAAATTATTGGTTGTTACTATATACCTTTCATATTCTACAAAGTATTCGTCATTAAGTTAACCTATGAAATTGGGCATAACTGACAGATTTCTTTCAACAAATGAAATTCTTTGCTCAACCCTTCAAGACTACCGTTTAAAATGAAAGGTTTGGTCTGACAGTGTACGAGTAAGGGCGTAGGTGGCGAACTTTTCAGCTACGACGCGCCCAAGACGCAGTCTAGGAAGCGCAGGGCGTACGAGAGGCGTCTGTTTACGCGGCGCCGCGGCAAGCTTTCTGCTTTCCGTTTTTTCCGTCCTCCCGGCTGCTCACTTCCGCTCGCAAATCCTCGGGACGGACGCATTTGGAGCTCTTGGCAGCGGCTCAGACGTTCGCGATGAAATATCTAGCACGGCTGACTTTGATCTTCCGCGGCGCGGCCCGAAACGACCTGGAAGTCCTGGGACGCACGAAAATCGCGCGCCTGCATTCCTCCGCGAACCAGGAAGCTTGCTCCTTGCACACGCGAATCCTCGATTCGTTAGGTATTCGATTCACTCTGCCAATTAACGCAGCTGCCTCGCCGAGTTACGGTGCACGTTTTTCCTCGTTCCGCGCGTTTCGAGTCAGGAATAGAAACTTTTTCGAGAGCACGAAGCGCGATGGAAGCAACACCGACAATGCAAAGTGACGAGAACACGAAAAATAATTATTTAGAAATCTCTGAAAGCTTAAATCTTGGGTTCTATGGGCCACAAAGAAGGAGAGACTTTATTAAAAATCTAGATTCTAATATTCGGTTTGTAAATGTGTTGCTGTTGATAGAAAATATAGTTTTATAAGTGGTTTTGAAACGTTTCTTTTAACCCTGCGTTTCTGTTGTCTTATTTGCTGCGCCTGGAGAATTTAATAAATTTTTGACTAATTAACTTGGGGAAAACGTGCCCGAGATGTACGTATACGTACGTGCTGGTGCAGCTGAATTTTCTCGGTTTTATTTCAATTTTATTCTTGTTCATTTGCATTTTTATGACAGTTGTTCTTCATAAGGCAACGTTTGCTGAGTCAGCCATAGCTCCAGCCGCAATATTTGGACGAAAGGCCAATTTATTTTCGTGGCTACACTCGACCCTCTCGTAAGACGGTATTCTGGAAACGGTGTAAAAATTGCGACCCTCCTATAATACGGTTTCCATATAGCACGATTAACTTTACTTTTTGGTAGCGCAAAGTTGGAGGGTTGAGGTCAAGAAATCGTGTCGAAAAATCTGAACGATCTATCCGTTTCCATGATCCTATTGTAGGATTTAACGGAGAGAATTTATTTGAAGAACGAATGTACAAATCATATAATTATAATAAACGAATTTGAAACACACAAATTAAAATCATATTAATTGACAACACAAATTATAATCGCGTCTGTCTTTCACAATCACTCGTTTTATAAAACACTTTCAACCCTTTTGCACATAAATTAACATTCAACAAAACTACAGCGTGGCACAAATATTCACTACAAATCTCCTACACTATTTTTCACAAAAATAGAACAAAAGAAGACTAACTTATCGTTTCTGAATAGCCATTAATTCGTAGTTGATCTTACAATTATTATTTGTGATCGATTTAAGAAATTCCAAAATATAAACAGTACTTGGTATTATAATGAACATTAGCTTCAAATCTAGCGAAGGTTTCTGAATTTCTCTTTGCGTGAAATATAGATAATTTGTTGCATTTAAAGAAATACCACGATTTAATAAACTTGGATGACTCTTTGGTAGCTCAAAACTGAAGGGTTGAAATCAGGAGATCATGATTCGCCTTGTTCTATCCCTAGTTTTATAAATATGCTGTTCATCGCGAATTTTGCCTGATATCCAGAGATATTCTACAGTAGTTAAAGATCAAGATGAATCGGTTGAACTGGAAGGAAGTACGATCCCAAAAGAGTGTCCTTCGCAATCCCTTCCCACACATCAACAGACTGTTGGTGCCCTGACTGCAGGCTTGCGTGTGGATTATCTTCTGGCCAGGCACGTCCATTATGATAATTTATTATCTCATTTCTAGCGAATCCCGTCTCGTCAGTAAATAAAATGAGTCATAGGGAAGCTGGGTTCCCAGCGTGGTGTCTTAGGAACTATTCGCAAAGCGATCTTCTTAAACTGTAATCTGCCTGTTCGACGCTTTCTACAAGTTGCAGACAACGGAACGGCAGCAATAGTCTAGATAAAAGTTATTAAAGTTTCTGGAGACTCCGTGATAAATCTGAGAAAAGAAGATTATTGTTTTTTACAAAAATTAAATTGTCCCCACCTTCATTTTTTGAGGTAATTTTTTCTCACAAATGGGGGCTTCTCTATTCCTTAAATATAATATAATTATTGTAAGTATATTGTATAGATTTATTACTGCGTATTTTTAACTGAAATCGTATTTCAAAAAGCTTAGAAAACAAAGGTGATCACATTATGATGAAATTAATTATACAGTCATAAACGCAAGTATTAAAATTAACAAATGAATATAGGAAATATACAAAATTAAGGTGACAATTCTACGCAGAATAATTGCAACGATTATACATTCTAGTGCACCGTTGTAAACGCATGTTTGTGTGAAATTTCCGCGACACTCTGTATTTATTTCCCAACAAAATGTCCACGAGTCGGGACAAGTCGAGTCCTTGTAACTTGTCGAAATTAATCGTGCAGTCCAGGCAAATAAGATGCACGCGCCCGGATGAAGCTATTTAATGCGAAACCGCTATCGGCTGTTGGCATTGAATGAATCAGTGGCGTGGCATTTGTTTCGAGCGGGAATGTCGCGCGCTCGCCGCGTGCTCCTAGCTTGCATTCCAAACAAATACCGTACCATATGCCGGCATTGTTTGTTATTCAGTCGTCGAATAGTTTGGAACGAGCCGTCCTGCGTATTGTTTTGAATCGAGCGTGCTTGATTCGCCGTGACGGGACGAGACCCTCGCACTCTTCGTCGAAGGAACGACGAAAACAATTTCTAACAACGTCCAAAAAATGTTATTATTTATTTGCAAAGATTCTTTAAATTACTATATTTGTTTCAACATTCAGTATGACAAAGATATTGAAAATCGTGACAGTTATTACTAGACTGAGGATATTTATGCAAAAGCATATATTTCTAAGAAACAGATAAAAGAGTGAAACCTAAATAGAAGTTTGTTTCATCGCTAGAGGCCCTTAAAAGTATATTTTTTTATTTTGCATCTGAACATCTATTTCGATCTATTAATTTAACGTTTGTGTACGATAATCGCCACAGAAATGACAACATAGCTATTTATACATTTTCAAAAAACTACAAAATGCATTTGACATGCAAAAATATGAGAAATACTTAAAGTAAGATACGAATTATGTTTAGAGGTTGAGGCAACCCTCTGCAAAGCTCCCATTTCATTAATTCTACTAATAAAAATATGAATTTATCTACTAATAACTTAAATTTCTTCCAATCTCGATTGAAGACTGCCGTATAATAATATTTACCCTTACCAAAACAAATAACTCCATTTTCTGACCTTTTTCCTATCGTCAAATGAGACATTTAACCCTTTGCCATACAATAACTGTCTCTGGCTCGGTACAAGTTCTCGATGTCAAATTTTATATATTAAAATCACTCTTGCATTCACGAGGTATTCCTGAAACAAATTCTTTTTAATTGTCAAGCACAGAGTAAGTGTCGCTGCTAAAACATTGCATCAAAAAGATAGGTTTATTTTATAAAACTCGTCGTGGCAAAAAATCCTAGCACTTCTTCGTGACGGGTATACTCGTCAAACACAGTTAACTGGTTAAACAGAAATTAAATAGTATACGTTTGAAAAATTGCATTAAATCGTACGTCGAGGGGTTAACAATCGAATTGCGCCCCCGTTGGGAAACACCGGGTTAAATGGTTGCGTCGGCGGTCCCGGCGCGTCGGTTTTTCGTCGGTTCCGGCGACCGATCGCTCCGGCAACGCGAACCGTGTATCAAACGGCCCCGGTCTCCATGTCGCGTATCCCGTGTCCCGTGTCTCGCGTCACGCATACTAAACTTAACCAATTACCGAAATTGCTGACAGGCCCCGGCTACAAGGAGACGCGATGGCCCTCGAGCCAAGGAGTCCTCTTGGTTTGGAAGCGCGACTGGTTACACGGGCCGACAGCTGCACGCATACGGAATCGCGGCCGAAATCTCGCTTGACCCCCTTCTTCCTCGTCCTCGTCTCCTTCTTCCCGTCGCATTCTCACGTGGAGGGGTGAATCACCACCCTCGGTGAAATTCTAAAAGCGCCTGTTTCCCGAAAGTCTATTACGAACCACTTAGAATCATACGGCTCGGTATTCTCGCGGCGTGCGAACGGCCCTTTAAAACGGTGTCGTGTGGCCAGTGAACTCAAAGAGAGTCACGCCGGCGCGGCCACCAAACCGTCGCTTTTAGGTTCGTTAGTAATGTGAACCGTTCTTTGGCCGTTGTTTGATGGTTTTTCCACCGGGGCCCTTGTCGCCCCTGTGCCGCGGCGTCGCTATCGGCCGTGATTTACGACGTTCGCGGGCATTTTATGCCCAGTTCGAGAACGCGTTACTTTAATAAGGCACTTCGAACGAGGGTTCCCCAAGTCCTCTCGTTACCAGGGCGAACCTGGGTAGTTTCAGATAAGAAAATCAATTTTTTCTCTTTGCGTTCTCGCCCCCCAGGATTCCAGCATGGTAATTTCGCAGTTTACCCGGGTTTTCTCGGGGTTTTACTGTTCTACCACGGTCCTTTTATTTTGATTAAACGAGAAATCCAATTGGGTCTCTTATTTTGCGTAACAGTTTAAATTAAAATGAAATTTATACGTCGAATGAAGTAATTTACGTTTCTCTAACCTTCGTGCTTCGGGATGACTGACATTTATTTTTTTTCTATTTTACTATGGCCTTTTTATTTTAACAAAATCAATTAGATCTCTTGAACTGTGTAATAGATTAAATTGAAATGAAATTTATACGTCGAATGAAGTAATCTACGTTTCTCTAACCTTCGTGCTTCGGGATTGACATTTTTTTCTACGGTCCTTTTATTTTAACAAAACGAAAAATTGGATCTTTCATCCTGTATAACAGATTCCATGAAAATAAAAATTATGCATCCAATAAAGTAATTACGTCTCCCTAATCTTCGTGCTCCAAAATGATAGTCCTTTTAATGTAATAAAATTAAAAATCAATTGAGTCTCCAACCCTGTGTAACAATTTAAATTAATATAGAATCTATACGTCGAATAAAGTAATCTACATTTCCCTAGCCTGCGTGCTCCAAAATGGCCGATATTTATTATCGTAAATACGTACGAGAAAAATTTTGTAGAAAGTACGTACGATGTATTCGAACGTTACATAATTTTTCACGAAATAAATGGCTAAGGTATGGTATTAGGCTTTCGCGTGACGGCTCGGGGGCTCGGTATTTCTAGGATTAATATTATCTCCTCCGCAGTGTCTGCGAAGATCCCGGAGCTCGACGCTGTCGCCAGCCTTAATGATAATGCTACTCGACGTGTTCCTGGCAAATATCGCACGTTTATTGCTATACGGTAGCCGCAAACCGTCCTACAGAGTCGTTCGACCTGCAACAGCCAGTCGAGAGCATTAATTCGACCGTGAAACTGGCCCGAGGAATGATCTATGAGGCGCATGAATAAGTAATCCACTGTTTTCGAAAATGTAATTGAAATTCGAAACCCGTCGTTTCGTGTCGTGACTTTATCAAAACATAAGCTAATGGAGGAACTAAAGAAAGTATTAGTGCCTTAGTTTGTGCTCCTAGAAGTTTAAAAATGGAAACAATTTCCCTTTACTATTATAACTTACGCGATGAATACTACATTTTTTATTTATTTGTTTCGTCTCTAATTATTCCTCGTTATACTGGGAAATATCTAGTTTATATTAAACAAGTGATAAAACTTAACATAGCTTCGACTAATCCTAACTCAAACTCACTTTAAAAATCGAACATTTCGAAATTAATTGCTCTTAAAATATTACAAAATTAATAATTAATCAGTCTTCTCCTTTGAAATGGTTAAATCACTAAAGCAACTAAAAATTCTTTATTCTATCGAAAACATATAGTTTTTACAACTACAGATTCGATAAAAAAATCTGTAAATTCGTTTCAAATTCCAGTGATCATTAAACCATCGATTCTCTGGTGAATTAACCGACGTAAATAGAAGTCAAAGTTCGCGATCCCCGGTTTCAAATATTTAAAGTTTCGTTAAGACCAAGCAGGTGTCTTAGAAACTTTCCAGCAACGGTATCGGTGGACTCTGAGTGCATCTTTCTGCGGTGAACGATGGAGTTGGAAGAAACGTTTACTCCTCGCGTCTTTTTCCCCTTTTTCTTCAGACAGCGGATAAAAAGCGGGGTGGTGGCTTCGCGACGAAAGGCAGAGTTCGTGGCAGGATTTACGAAGTCGTTGAACACCTGCGACGATTTTATTTTCTTGTCAGGGACAGAATGTACGTCGGGGTTCAGAACTGCGAAGCACGGAGACACGAAACGGTGTATCGTGGTTTTATAGAAAGGGATGTCATACAAGATCCACGATATTGGAACTGGTACAGGATACGATAAGACTCGTTTCGGTTTGAGAGTTGTTCGAGAACGTTTCCCAGGGTTTCTCTTGTTTGATATTCTTGGAGCTATTTAATTTAATATTTATAAAATTTATGAACGTGTTATAGTTAAATTTATATGTCTAATTTTGATTTCCTTATTTCAGGTAAGATGAAAATCACAATTGGACTCCTTATGTTTGCCTTTCGTGGAACGTGGGATCGTGAGTAGAACTATTTCAAAAATGAAAATTTGTGTTTGGCCTCTGGAAAAAATTTTAATGGGAGATATTAGAGGCCAAAATAAGACGAAAATCAAGGATACCAATTTCTTGATGGAGGCTTCGTTAAAAAGTTATTAACGTTTAAAGTTCCGCCCTAAATGAATTTTTTTCTAGAAAGTGGGTAGGATTTCGGGGGTATGTATAATGACCAAAAATGATTGTAATTAATCCCCGCAACCGAAAATAATTTTTTTAGAATGATTTGAAATTTTTTAATTTAATTTTTTAATACATTTTTAACAAAGCCTCAGTCAAGAAATTGATGCTCTTGATTTTCGTCTTACTTTGGCCTCTAGAATCTCCCATTAAAATTTCTCCCAGGGGTGGTCGAACACCCTCTATACTCGATATATGAAGTAAATTTTTACTAGGTTCAGCTGTAATTTTCAAGCTTTTTCACATACTTAAAGTATCCTATATATACTCGATATATGCAGTAAAATTTTTACTAGGTTCAGCTATAATTTTCAAGCTTTTTCACATACTTAAAATATCCTAGGAAAGCATTTCTAATTATAACTCAGGAAACATTACACTTTTTATTGTGGTTTCTTTCTTTCCATAAACATTGTTATTATACGCTCTAAAGAAATCGTTTGAAAAGTCGAATAAAAATTCCAAATTCCAGTAATACTAGCAACGTATCCGTAAAAAAATTTGCCAAAGATTTCGAGGATTATGCCTGGCGAATCCTGTAACGAAAGAGGATTAACCGCGCGACACAGAAGGAAGCGGAAATTCAAGAAAGAAGCGAAACGAAAATCTGATTCCCGCGCGGAACCTAATTTGTCGAGTGCCCCGTGGCTTCTCGTAAAAAATGCAACGGGAACGTCTCGCCAGGCCGAAAATCACGGAGAAAGGGTGGCCACCAAGAAGGCGAATTATTTCGCGCTCAGAATTCGCCCGGTAGTAACTTAAACCGCGGTAACTGGGCACCTTGATGACTGGAGAAAAAGAAAACTTAAAAATGCTTGCCAGATGACGATGCCGCGTCTCTGGTCGACGAAAAAATTGTCTGATTCGTGTTAACGACGCACACGAGCCCCGTTTCCTTATAATAAGCCGCAAAAGAGGCTTTTAGCGCGTTGGCTGTCGAATCGATTTCGCAAAGTCCCATAAAATAATTTGTACGGTCAAAACCAATTGACTTTATTGGTCTCTGGAACTCTGCTTTCAGTAAAAAATTTTATTATCACTGATAATTCGAAAGTCTCGCGAGGCATGGTAGCAGAAACTTTTACGAACTTATACAAATAATTCACAGAAAGTAGTCTTCTATTTCCTCGATTTATAACATAAAATTCTACTAATCGACTTGTTAACACTTTGACTGTCACCCATGTATGATAGAATTATTCATTATAAAGTTAAAGAAATTAATTCTCCAGTTGAAGTGCTGACAGAAATAAATCTGAATTCGTGAATTTTACCAAGGTTGCAAATACAAATACTTATTTATACGATTTTAATTTCCAAATTCTGAGAAGTCGATCTTACGATAGGTTATTGAACACCTTTGATATTCTCTCAAGTTGGTGCAACGATAAGGAAGCAGGTAACGAATATGTTACAGGTAATTTACAAGGGAAATTCCACTAAAGTCAAAGGTCAGTTCGCAACGAAGATTCACGATAAGCGTCGGTGTTAAAAATTGGAAACAATTTAATTTCTCGGTTAGTCTATATCGTTCGAGAGCTGGATCGAGGAGCGTGTAATAGGAGAAGACGCGATTTAATTAACAAAGGCAAAAGATAAAGCGTCTTTTCCTGTTCATTTTGCATTGCATAATCCGCGACAGCGAAGCTGCTCGACCGGTAACGGTACACCCTCGATGCATATTTCTCGAATGAAGCCGGTGTCAGATGCTGGTGCATTAGCAGCTTCGGATCTCGTCCCAGTGATGTAACACAATATCCTCCTGAAAGAACCACAGCTTCCACTTGCAGGACTGCCCGAGCTTTCCGTTAAGAAGAGGCTCGAATTATCATTGTTGACGCACCACTCATGCAAGTTTAAGCGCTGTCCTTTCGTTGGTCAGTAAAAATCTGACTGGTTTAGAGAATTAAATTCGTTCAATACCTTTATGATCGTTTTCAAAATAAAATTTGAAACACAGGGGAGGGAAAATTAAATTCATATAAATATATAAATATATGTATTATATGTAAACTTATAAATTTAATTTAATTTATATATTATACATTTACATATTTATATAAATTTGATTTATAAAATTAGATTCGTTCGATACAACCTTTATGATCGTTGTATTCGAAAGAAATTTATTTGAAACACAGGGGAGGGAAAATTAAATTCATATAAATATATAAATACGTAAATGTATAATATATAAATTAAATTAAATTTAAATTAAATTTTAAATATAGTTATATAAATTTAATTTTCCCTCCCCTGTGTTTCAAATAAATTTCTTTCGAATACAACGACCATAAAGGTTGTATCGAGCGAATCTAATTCTATAAACCAGTTAGATTTTCGTGGAGGCCGGAAAATATTCTCCTTTTAAACAGAAGCTTTCAAATTGTGTTTAATTCAGATATATCAAATTTTAAATACAATAATATAGATATAATACAATTTTAAAAACTTGTTTAACCATTGGGGGAAAACTGTACACAGAATCTTATGCATTATTCTGTGTAACGTTTGAAACGTTGTATTCGACAAATGTGATTTTCTAACTAACGTTGCTCTTGTTGATCAAAGAAAGGATACTGCATGTTTCCAACGGCAAAACACGTCTTGATATATAGAAGTGTAATTTCGCGAAATTATGGCGTCGTAAATAATACGGACACACTTTGCGTATAGGTCACATTCGAGCTAGAGAAATTTTCTTACGGACGTTGCACGACGAGTTTTGCATATCGAAGTTTTTAGTAATAAATAAACGAATCGATAACCGTCGGAGATTATTCGATATGTTGATTACCGTAGAGATTACGAGCATTTCGAAATTTAAAATCTATCATTGTAAAACTTTTAAATACTGCGGAGCCCTTCGAAACGTTTCTAACTACAGTTTGCTAAACTTCGTCGCGAAGACTCGAAACTTGATCGAAGACTACGGAAGAACTTATCTCGAGGATCTGTCGGAGAGTCCTACAAAATTAACGAAAGAGGTTTGGCCACTTCCGGAGTATAAATTGCACGGCAAACTTCCCTCAGAATGGAAAAGTAAATAAATTAGAACCTTGAAATTTGATCGAAGTTGGCGCGCCAATAAAGCTTTCCGTCTTGCTGGTCTTTTATTCGTCGTTCGACAGTTTCATCCGGGTTAGGTTTTAGCCTATCGTTACTACAGACCTAATTTAGTGCCTCCGTTCCGCCAGCTGAGCGTTTGATGGACGTGGAAGAGGGGGAACCGCTTCTATTCATCGACCAATGAAGGTAAACTTGCACAGTGTGCCAAGACGCCTTGTGAATTACGATTCGTTGTCCACGTCCGACCAGTTAAAGACGGAAGAGATTAATACGCTCAGTTTTCTACCCTCGTACCAAACGAGCCTCGAGCATGTTTTGTCGGAAACTCCTGATATACAATTTCCAGGATCGCTTTAATGCGTTGACAACGAGACCCCTTACTCTTTCACGATGTTAAAAACAAAGTTGCATCGTATGTAGCGGCTGTACATTTATTATTACTCTAGAATTATCTCGCTGGGATTGTTTGCTTATTAATATTTAACAAAATGAAGAAAGGTACTTTGTAAATAAAAGTAACATAGTGTAAATCAGATTTGGTAAAAATTAAATGGAACGAATTCATGAGAAACGATACTATTTCGTAAATAAAAGTGACAGAGCCTGATGAACAACATTTGGTAAAAATTCATGAGAAACAAAACTACTTTGCAAATATAAGTGACAGAGTGTGACAAACAACATTTGGTAAAAATTAAATGGAAAGAATTCATGAGAAACAAAACTACTTCACAAATAAAAGTGTCAGAGTGTAATAAACTACATTTGGTAAAAATTAAATGGAAAGAATTCATAAGAAACAAGTTTCTCATTATTCATAGAAAATACACAATTACCAGTGTACGAATACGAGTGGGAGTTACTGTATATGAGGTCGAGTATAATAGTATTCGAGTTGGACATCTATTTAAGTAGAAGCAGCCAGTAATGAACAGACACGTCATCAGGTAAACAGGAGTCGTATAACACGAAAAATTTTCAGGATTATTTCGAAATCGAGACACAAGGAAAGCTTTCATTCTGCGTTTTCAATGCATTTTAAGGGAAAAGGTGCAGTATGTTTATTTTACGATTAAAACAATACGAATCGAATAATCGAAGCTTCTTTAGTGGAAATTCTACCAGTCAGACGTCAAGAATCTACGACTTATCGTTTTCCCACTTTTCTTTTGGAGTATTATGTTGGTTAAAAGAGGAAACGTTGACAAACTTAGAGAACCACGTTTCTTTTCGGACGGTTAGCTTGTTAAACCGACACCGGAAGACGCAGTCAAAGGTCTGTTGTCACAAAGGGCCGTGGCTGCGTCCGGGAACTCTCCTCCGCGCAGCGGACGCGGAATTTCTTCCGCTAATGCACGTTTTGTGCGAATTCAACGTCCTCTAGGTCTCCTCGGAGGAACGTCGCGAGTGGGGAAAGGCAAATGCTTGACTGAACGGTGAATGGATCGCACGATAAAACCCGCGTACGTTAAAACGCCCTACGGGTACCACTCTCGTTCACAAAGGTTGCTTCTTTCCTTTCTTCTTCCGTCTTCTTCGCCCTTTCCGACATCTGTCTCGCGAATGAACACCGAGAAACGCGATTTCGGATGCACCAGCTGCTAGTAAATCACGGCTACAGGCTTTGGGAGTCGACACTATTCTCAGGTGGACGAGAGCGAAGAAAAAGTTAGTTTAACTTGTTTGGTCATATTTAGAATCTGGACCATTTGATTGAGATTTATTATAATTTCATGGAAATAGATTTTATGGTAGAATTCATCCCCATAACTTGAGGCTCAGTATTTAAATTGTTACTTTGCAATATTTAAGAAAAAGTAACCCAGGATATTCAGAATTCCCAAAAACAGGCAAATCTTTGACACAGAGATGGGAAAATTTATATTATTTGCACCGTCTAACAATAAAATTTTGTCGTATTTAGAGTCTGGACCATTTGATTGAGATTTATTATAATTTCAAAGAAATAGATTTTATAGTAGTATTCATCTTCACAATCTTAGACACAGATATGGGAAAATGTATATTATTTGCCCCATCTACCAACAAAATTTTTTAATTTGTATTTAATTTACTATTTTTATCTGCGTATGAATTTTATCCACTTTTGATCTGACGTAAGAGAAATTTTAATTGCGTTTCGATGCAACCAGTCTACCGATCTCCGACCATCGCGATAGTCAGTTCCGCGTATCCCGGTATTTAATCTGCTTTGAAACTCATCGTCCAATATTAGTTCGGCGGTCAATTGTCCGAGCCGCGGCGCACCGCAACGGTTAATCTTGTGCACCGAATGCTTTCGCGGGACCACGGACGACGGGAACGGCGGTCGTTTTGAAGATTTCGTGCCGCGTGTATTTAATAAATAGGGAACGATAAAATTTGTCGGAGCGTAAGTTCATAACGTTACGGGGTTCGGGTTTAATTAAAACGACTTTAGCGCGGTTCGCATTTGATCGCGACTCGGGATATTGAAAAAGCTGGAAAGGCACGTCTGATGAAAGTGCTCCGGGCGGTCTGTCAGTTGCTGTTGTAAACGGACGGACGAGCTGTCTGCATCCCCCTTTTTTCCAGGGGGTTTCTACTTCCCTCGCCTCATACGCGAATCAATTGCTCGCGATCATTCTCGCGCGGAAACTATGGATGGGGTTTCGCGACTGAAAAAGCACCTTTGCAATCGGAAAGTGACATAGATATTCAGCGTGAATTTTTTGAGAATAGCTGAAAATCACGCAGATAAGATAGTATAAGATTTATGTTAATATGTACGTAGGTAAACAGACTTGTCACATCTATAGTCTTGAGACAAATTTACCTAGTATGTATGTATGTATAAATATGGACAGCGTTGTGAGGAATGTTTCAGAAGAAAAAGTGTGGGTTGTTACCCAACTGATGAAGTAATTTGTAATAATTTGTTAGTCAACTAAAATAGAAACCGTAATATAAATTTAACAGAATCGTTCGATATTTTAATGAGTATAATATTAGAGAATTAATTAAATATCAAGGAAAATTCGTGGTAGTGGGTAGATTCAGTGATAGACTTCATTATTCGATTATCACTTGAGTCTAAATTTTATGATTGACTTAACCCCTTAACGCTCATATTTTTCCAAGAATGATCAGTTTTCTGCATTGGACTTGTTTCTAAGCTACATAAAAATGCGGTCTTTGTTAATTACGTTATATCTAATGTATAATTTGAAGGAAAACAAGTATTGTTATTCCTTAAACCGATAAATTAAACAAATATCGTTTTTTAAAGCAGTCGGACTCGGGCATGAGAGTTAAGGGGTTAATATTTAAGTCGACACTGTACATTTCGTATGAAGCAATGAAATATTTAATATTAAAATGACTATTCTGCATCTAGGATTTAGAAACGAACATTTAGATTTCTTTGGGTGCATAGCGTCGAAGCAGATTTCAAAATAAACATGAAAGACAGCATAAATAGTAATAGTTTATATATTCATATGATAGGGGATGAAAAACCCTTTAAAATGAAATTTGTTTCAAGTCGGTAGCGTAATTAGTTCCGGAGATATGAAAATTTTTGTTTCAAGTCGAGCGTCAAAGTAAATGTCAAAATAAACACGGAAGATAGCATAAATTACAGTAGTTGGTATAGTCATCGGATAGAGGATGAAAAGCCCTTTAAAATGAAATTTGTTTCAAGTCGATAGCGTAATTAGTTCCGGAGATATGAAAATTTTTGTTTCAAGTCAAGTGTCAAAGTAAATGTCAAACTAAACATAGAAGACAGCATAAATAATAATAGTTTATATATTCATATGATAGGGGATGAAACACCCTTTAAAATGAGCGTTCGTACGAGTCGATAGCTTTATTAGTTCCGGAGATATAGCGTTTTTAATTTCAAGTCGATGCGGTGGCTAGTTTCGGAGATAGCGTTTGTTTACGTTTTTGTTGCGCTCGCGCGAGTTCATTCATCCCCCGCGCGCGTAGATAGTAACAGTGCGTAGTAAATTCTTGGAAATACTACGTCCGGCTCTAGGTCACTCGATCACGAGTCACGTACGAAAAAAGAGAGGTCCGGCGCGACGCGTCAGACGAAGACAGAGATAGTCGAATTAAGAAAAATACCCTTTTACATAAATTACGATATCTCGAAAACGAAAAGTCGGATCGACAAAAACCAAAAACCATTTCAAAGAGGAAGCTTTGCCGCTGCCAACGGTGGCTCGATCATGAAGAAAATATTATTAGTTTCGAAGCTGCACGTAATTAAAGTTTTAGTATTTTTAATACGCGGTAATAGGCATTTCTAACACGGGGAAGCGAGAGACAGCGGAATTTAAAAAATTACCTTTCACATAAATTACGATATCTCAAAAACGGAATGTCGGATCGACAGAAACCAAAAACCATTTTAAAGGGGTGGCTTTACCGCTTCTAACAGTGGCTCAATAATTAATAAAACGTTAGTCGTTTCGGAACTGCACGCGTCTAAAGTTTTATCATTTTTAATACGCGTTAATAGGCGTCGAGCGAGATCGTAGTCAAAAAATATCTTTTACATAAATTACGATATCTCGAAAATGAAAAGTCGAATCGATAAAAACCAAAAACCATTTTAAAGGGGAAGCTTCATCGCTTCTAACGGAGGTTCAATTATTAATAAAACTCCAGTAGTGTCAGAACTGCACGCGTCTAAAGTTTTATTATTTTTAACACCTAATAATTATTCTCAAACTGTTCTAAGACAGTGGAAATTGAAGATTCTCTCGTTTCATCTTTGCTGTATATTTCCTTCGTTATTTTAGTCACTTTCATATCGACAAATGTTTTCTTTCGTTTTCATTTTAATTAGGGGAGCATGCAATTTTAGTTTTTTGACGAGAACATATTATGATGGCGAAATTGGTGGACACTGATAGGCGTACACGAACCGGAGGCTATCGATTGGGTATCCAGCGATTCGCTAGTTTATTTGCTTTGTACGCAAATTAGACGCACGCTGGAGTATTCTGCGTGCGAAACTAACATGTGCCCGCACGAAGTGCAAATACCTTGGGGCGGTATTTTTATGCTTGACGAGCGCGCATGATCGATGACGAAGGAAACGTTGAAAGTAAAATAAATCATTATACGAGCAACATCGAACGAATATTCGTCAAGTTAATAAAATTGTCAACCAAAGACACAAACAATCGTATCTTTCTGCCTTTTAAAAAGTAATCGATATTTTATATGAATAACGAAGTTCGAAGTGAATATAAATTCTTTCGACAGAATTTTTCTGCAAATAAAAATAAATAAAGCAGTAGGTGCATGTTTCAAGGTACATATCTTTTAAGTAGATAAAAATAATCAGATTTTTCTGTTTAGTTGTAATTAAGGGTTCCAAAATTAAAAGAATCACAGTAATAATTTTGGTCTTTCCAGAATCTCGAACGTGGATGCTCGTTTTCGGATAAATTTCGTAATTACGGAGAATTGTACGAGATGCTATCGTGGAAAGTAATTGTATCTTTTGTTATAATATGAACGCGCTGTAATGGTGTACTTTACCGTGAAATGTTCGCGATAACGTCCGTCTCGGGCGAATTGCTAAATTAATTAAAATGTCTCATGGAACGCGTATCCTGAAAATTCATGCCCGGGATCCACTCTCCTGGTGCACGGGAAATCGATCCGTTTTTTATTCCTTCCAGCTTCGCTCTCCCGTCACGAAATAAAATGTGTATAAAACCGTCCAATGTGCGGTACGTACAATGGCGTAGAAATAATGATACCGCGCAAGCTTCCAAAACGAATAGAACTGGCAGATCGTAGACCTTCATTTTGCCAATTATACAGATGCAAATATCGCTTGAAGCGTTGTTATTCAACAATAATAAAAGAACACTTCAACTTTCGCGATATCATGTTCGAAACATACACCCTTCAAAAAAATTCTATTATTACGCAACACGATAATTGAGGCTTGAAAATACTCGTCGATATTCAGGTGTTTAATTACTGTGTTACACAAAAATAATTTATTGAACGCAAATACACGCTTTTCCGTTATATTAATAAACCTGTAAAAGAGTATAGATACATATTTTAATTGGGGTTAATATAGGAGATTCTAGAGGCCAAAATAAGACGAAAATAAAGGATACTAATTTGTTGATTGAGGCTTAGTTAAAAAGTTGTAGAAACATTTCCTGTCACACAGTATATTTTCGTTAAAGAATTTTTTTCTCGAAAGCACGTAGGATTTCGAAGGTACGTCTATTCACCAAAAATGATTGTAATTGACCCCCTCAACCGAAAATAATTTTTTCAGAACGATTTGAAATGTTTTTTTTCAGGGTAACCAGACAGTCATGGTCGGACATTATATTTTCAGTAATGAATTTTTTTCTCGAAAGTGAGTAGCATTTCGGAGGTAAATGTAATCACCAAAAATGATTGTAATCGACCCCCGCAACCGAAAATAATTTTTCGAGAATGATTTGAAATTTTTTAATAACTTTTTAACGGAGCCTCAATCGACAAATTGATATTCTTTCGCATTAAAATTTTTCCCAGGGATGGTCGAACATTCTGTATACCAGCATAACGAGGAAAGGACGCCGAAAGTGGATCGGGAAACGTGTAATTACGAGATCGCGACTAATTAATAATAATCGTGGGTTTCGACCGTAGCAGTCGCGTGCAATTACGTTTGCATCCCGAAGTAGCGGTCAGAGCTAGCGTTAACGCGTATTTATCTCAATTAAAATGCCAGTACGTTTTGAAAACGTCTACGATTGCTTATACGCCGTTAGATCTGTCATTCATCAATTAAGAAAAGCCAAGAGAGGATGTTTGTAATTAGAACGCGCGCGCCTGTCCAGTCGATTTTGCCAGCGCGAAAGAACCCGTTCCAAAGGACGCGTTATGGCGCGAGTTATAAATGTTTATTTCGTTAATTAATTACTCGTAGTCTGTAATTTGTAGAAATGCCAAGAGGTACTATTTTCGTTGCAAAATGTTTGAAGAATCTGCCCGCGCGAGAAGAGTGATGCAACTTGTAATATGTGTTCTTTATGGGGGAAAGGAATGTTTGACGTTTCAAGCAAAAACGAAGTGCATTTCGAGTGCTTGTTTTTTTTTAATTGTGCGTCTAAATCGTCCAGGTTCTTCAATTTTTTCGTGTAGGTCTAACTTGGAACTTAATAAAAAAGATCAGATATTTATTTTTCGTATTTTAATATTTTTTAAGAACCTCTTCAGGTGTGTTTACTAGAAATATATTTTGTATTTGATTTGTTTAGTATTTAATGATCTAAGAGATTTTAATTTTAATTTTAATTTTAGGAGAGTGCAGGAAGGATTCTTGATATATTTTTAGAAGAGGCCTAAACAATTGAAATTTTGAGATAATAGAGGCGTTGATGATTAAATTCCATGAACAACGCACCTTTTAGAAATAGGTATTTAAATAACGAGAAAAAGTATTTTATTTGCGACTTGTTTTCTGATCTAACTTATTTTGTTCACTAAGAGACATCAACGCAAATGTTTCCTACCTTTTCATAATGTTTTTTAGATGTAATAGATGATAATTTGAAATAGAATTTGTATTAACGGGTCAACGTAGTCCACAGTTTTTGTAACTCTTTTGTTAGATGTTTTCCACAGCATGCGCCTCTGCCAAAACTTGCGAAATAGTGATTAATTGTGGTCCGTGGATTAAGAGAGTCCACGGGTCGCTTGCAAAACACAGGAGTAATTACCAGCGTAATTTCTCTCGGCGTCGAGTAGAGTTTCAGGCGGATTAGGGATGAGATAGCGAAACTGTAGCTTCGAGTGTCAGTCAATCAGGTTAAACTTCTTAGCCTGTGTCCAAATTACCTCGAACCACACATTAATCATGGCGTTAGAAAGTGTCAGCGTCGCATGAATGCGTTTGTCGGTGAAAAATAGCAGCCCCTTTGTACGAAATAATCGTAAGATTGTTCTAACATCTATCCAAACGCTTAATTATATTCTATAAAATAGCATTGTTATCACCATTACGAGAAAACCTACACATTATCTTGCATTTAAAAAAAAAATAAACTTTAAAGTCCACTTCTTGTGGTTACACAGTAAAAATTATGGTAGACCTTACTTATACTTGATGAGAAAGTTTGATTTTACATTTGGGCAGCTAAAATTGGCGTTAAATTAAAGTTTAATGTGTTCTAAATTAATATACAAAAAATCATCGAGGTATTTTTTCGTATTTTTTTTTAAACTCAATTCAAAATTGATAAACATTTGACATAAAAAATTGAGATCAATTGTTAATATTGTAAAAAGATTGTTCAGCAGTTTGGAAAGTGCTATGATACTGTACATAACTTGTAAAAATCAAATTAAAAACACAAATTTTCGGTAAATGGCACATGTTTAAATGCACCGAAAATTGCAATAAATTTCTAGCATCATTTTCAACAACAAATTGGTAAATTCAGTAGAGGTTATGGATAGTGATAAAATCTACGTTCCTTTATTAACATTTTGGGATATACAGGGTGTTCGGCCACCCCTGGGAAAAATTTTAATAGGAGATTCTAAAGGCCAAAATAAGACTACCATCAAGAATATCAATTTCTCGACTGAGGCTTCGTTAAAAAGTTATTAAAAAATTAAATTACAAGATTTCAAATCATTCTGAAAAAATTATTTTTAGTTGCAGGGGTCAATTACAATCATTTTTGGTGAATAGACATACCCCCGAAATCCTACCCACTTTCGAAAAAAAAATTCGAGTAGATACTGAAATTTTTAGACGAAATTAAAAAATTTCAAATCATACTAAAAAAATTATATTTAGCTATAGGGGTTAATTACAGTCATTTTTGGTCATTATACATACCCCCGAAATCCTACGCATTTTCGAGAAAAAAATTGTTTACCGAAAATCTAATGTGAGGCCAGAAATGCTTCCCTGAAATTTCATGCATATCTTTAAAACGTCATAACTTCTGAACGGATTGGACGATTTTAATGTTTAAAAAAGCAAACAACGCGTATTTTAATGGAGAATATGTAGAAATTCTAAAAATATTGGAAAAATTGGTCCTTGACCCCGTAAAATGCGAAAACCACCATAAAAGTGATTGAATTTTCAAACGGCCATAACTTCTAGAATAGTGAATGGATTTGATTGAAATTTATTTCTGAAGTAGAGCTCATGGGCGCCTACAAAAAAGTATTAGACAACTTTTCCATACAACGCCAACCAAATTTATTAAAAATAAAAAACGAATTTTTCAGAAAAATCGACAGGAGGTAGGTGCCTAAATTTTTCGACGAAACTAAAAAGTTTCAAATCGTTCTGGAAAAATTATTCTCGGTTGCGGGGGTTAATTTCAATCATTTTTGGTCATTATACATACCCCCGAATTCCTGCGCATTTTCGAGAAAAAAATTCAGTACGGTCGGAACTTTAAACGTTAATAACTTTTTAACGAAGCCTCCATCAAGAAATTGGTATTCTTCATTTTCATCTTATTTTGGCCTCTAGAATCCCCCATTAAAATTTTTCCCAGGGGTAGCCAAACACCCTGTATAGGAATTTGTAAAACAGACTTCAGTTTTTTGACTTTTATCCATTACTATACACACTGTACGCCGTTCGAAATAATATCTTTACATAATTCCGACGTTAAACTCGAACCGGCCACTCGGTATCAAATTTTTCCCCAACATTTATCGCGGTAATTTCGTCGATCGAAGTTATCGGCGCGGAACGAAAGGCGCCGATTCTACGATTTCGCGTAAATGCGTTCGCGATTCCGTCGCATTTATTCGTTGAACTTATTAATTTCTGTCGGTCGCGCGGGCGCCAGAAACTGAGTTACGGTCCGTTCGATATCGCCTCGTCGCGCGAAATGTAAATATTGCCTCGTAACGCGGTGAGAAACGCGAGTCCGAATCGGTGGTTGCATAATCGCGCGCGGTTATTCTCGACGTCTTTTCGATATGCAGGCGACAAGAGCCGCGGCGAGCAACGAAAATAGATTCGCTCGAGGTGTGGCCCGTGCAAATGAATCTTGCATTAACATCCGCGATCGTTTACCGGTCGATTCGTAAAAGCAACGTTCACGGGTTCTTGCGTAAGCACGACATGTAATTCGGTGGACGATCCTCGACCCCGGGGGCCGCTTCGAGCGCCCGAAACTGAGAAAGCGACGTCGTTTATATTATACGGAAAGGGTTAACAGCCGCTACGTGTATTCATTTTCCAATAATTCGAACAGCGCGCCGTGCAATTTACGACCGGAGACGTTTTATTTTCGTAACGCGATTGTACTTCGAGATCCGATAACTCGAGACCACTTTGAATTTATACCGGTGCACTTTGAAATATCTGGGCGGCCGTAGCCCCGGGACGACGGTTTTATATATTATGTAACGTTAAACTTGGATTTCTCACGGATTACACTGATGACTCGGTGGAATTAAATTTTTCGTGAGTACGATATAATTAAAAGCTTTTTACGTTTTTACGTTCTGTTGGTGGTGAATATTTATATGCTACGTAAATGCGACAGAGTTTCGACCAAAGAATGTGTTTAATTAATGTAGTTTCGCAAAACGAGAATAATTTTTCCAGAACGATTTGAAATACTTTAGTTTTGTCGAAGAATTTCACACCTCGAATTTTTTTCTAGAAAGTGGGTAGGATTTCGGGGGTATGTATAATAACCAAAAATGATTGTAATTGACCCCCACAACTAGAAATAATTTTTTTAGAAGGTCTTGAAATTTTTTTTTTTCGACGAAAAATTTAGGCACCTACTTGTCGATTTTTCTTGAAAACAAGTTTTTGATTTTTAATAATTTTGTTTGATGTCCCACAGAAAAGTTGTCTAATACTTTTTTGTAGGTACTCATGAGTTCTACTTCAGAAAAATGTTTCATTGAAATATACACACTATTGTAGAAGTTATGGCTGTTTGAAAATTGGACCATTTTTATGCGGTTTTTCTCATTTTGCGGGTTTGAGGACCAACTTTTCGAATATTTTTGCAATTTATACATATTCTCCATCAAAATACGCGTAGATTGCTTTTTTAAAAATGAAAATCGCCCAATCCGTTCAGGAGTTATGACATTTTAAAGATTCGCACGAAATTTCGGGGTAACATTTCTGGCCTCACATTAGATTTTCGGTAAACAATTTTCTTCTCGAAAATGCGTAGGATTTCGGGGGTATGTATAATGACCAAAAATGATTGTAATTGACCCCTGCAACTAAAACTAATTTTTTTAGAACGATTTGAAATTTTTTAATTTTGTCGAAATAATTCGCATCTACTCGAATTTTTTTTCTCGAAAGTGGGTAGGATTTCAGGGGTATGTCTAATAACCAAAAATGATTGTAATTTACCCCTGTAGCTAAATATAATTTTTTCAGAATGATTTGAAATCTTTTAATTTAATTTTTTAATAACTTTTTAATGAAGCGTCACTCAAGAAATTGATATTCTTCAGTTTCGTCTTATTTTGACTATATTTATTATTATTATATATATAATATAATATAGAAATACCCATAGAACAAAATAGAATTGATCTATCGAGACTTCTAATTTAATTATAAATTATAAACTCGATTTTGAGTGAGGAAATTTTCATCTCAAATAATTCAATTTTGTCATACATTGAGATATTAAAAGATTGGATGAAAAGATAACAATTTACTTCACCTTTATTAACAAAATAAATTATTATCTACAGTAGAATCACAATATATATATCTTTACTAAATTAGACGATAAAGGTTACTTTTTATATACTTTCACGATTTTATAATATTCCTTATTTAAAGTCTATTATAATACACAGACACATATTGAACACATATACATATAATTCAATTTTTCAACTTACTTTGTACTGTACATGATACGTATATCTTTTAATTGATGTCATCGTACAATATAATAAATTTTATATAATTATATAAACAGTTCAATTAAACTAAAAGATATTCTCTATAAATTTTTATCATGTAGAAGATAATCGTTTACTTTTATCCTCTGTTTTCTAGTCGACTTAAAAATACTGGCAAACCTTAATAAATTCGAGTAATGTTTTTAAAACTATACAATTAAATTTTTGTATCTAATAGTAACTAATAAATATAATTTTTTAGCTACTAATCGACTTATGTAATCTTTAAAAAAAGCGTCCATTTTCCATGGAAACAGAGGGAAGAAGTGAAATTGTATAGAAATGATAAAGAAAAGATAATCGTTTACTTTTATCCCCTGTTTTCGAGTCGACTTAAAAATACTGGCAAACCGTAACAAATTCGAGTAATGTTTTTAAAACTATACAATTAAATTTTTGTATCTAATAGTAACTAATAAACACAATTTTTTAGCTACTAATCGACTTGTATAATCTTCAAAAAAAGCGTCCATTTGTCATGGAAACAGAGGGAAGAAGTGAAATAGTATGGAAATTTTTTTATCGGGGAAGGAACGAGGTAAACGTGAGACAGGCCGAATTAGGGTATTGGCTTCCGAATGCTAATTAAACTAACGATATATCTGTTTGTTGCAGGGCTTCCAGCGTCCGCGGACCTGATTCGCCCCTCAACTCGGATCTGGCGCTTGATAAGCCTCGCCCCATACCATCGCCCAGGTAAGCCTCTTCGTTGCGTCTAACCCTTTCTCACCTTTATGGCCGAATGGAAAAAACCTCGACCCCGATTTCGCGTGTAATAAACTCCGGTTAATTGGAAAACTTGGCGGGAAGGTATCGAAGGACTTACTCCTCACGGCCGAGGCTTTTCATCCTCTGAAGGGCTTCGACCCATATTCCAAGGACGCTGCTCCATCTCGATGATACGTACTAATTGAAACGGCGAAACAATATAAAGTTATCGTTAAAAATTAATATTGAAATATGAGATTCACAAGTTATGCAAATTCGTTCGTGAAGTTTAATATATCAGTGTATTTGTACCAAAGATGTAAATGTTTGTTCATTCTCCTATAGAAAACCACGATAAAATTTGCAAAAATACAGTCGAGTAAATTTGCAACAATTTTTATTAGAAATTACGAATGGGTCATTTTTACCAGTTTTTTCTAGTGTTGAGAGCATGGAGAGAGAGATTTTAGTATAATAAATAGACTGTGGATGTTTTTGCGTTTCTAGGAAATTTTAATTCTCAAACAGAATGCACTTGATACACAAAAATAGAAGAAATCTACGAATCTCCTATTTCATTAATTCTATTAATAAAAATATGAATTTTCATAAAGATCCTAGTTTAATAATAACTAAAGTATAGGGGTGTTCCTCTAAAATATAAAAATTCGAGACTCAATTTCAACGTATGGACTCTCAAAATAGTTGAAAATACTTGATAGATTTATTTTCTTCTTTTTATTTTTGCAAATTTATGTTTTGAATCTATCTTATAGAATAAAATTAATAAAATTCACGAACGAATTTAGGTAACTTGAAAATCTTATATTTTATTGTATAAAATAGACTCAAAACATAAATTTACAAACGTAAAAAAAGGGAAATAAATCTATCAAGTACTTTCAACGATTTTAAGAGTCCATACGTTGAAATTAAAATTTAAATTATTGCTAAATAATACTATATAAGACTGTTTCCATCGAAAACTTCCAGCGATTCAATTATTTGTTCGCAGCGCGTCCCCCGTCGTTCTTTTCTGAAACATCTCCCTATTCGCGTTCGAAGTGTTAATAAACCGTACTTCTCGCGACACGCTCAGGAAGTTCTATTTTTACCCCGAGCCTGGTACGTTTCACCCTACCTGACGAGATTCACCCCTCGATGGAGTCTTGACGTTCGATAAGCCTGGCAACACAATAACCATTCGCCGTGCACACTCAAACGCCTATTTTATTTCCTCGTCGACACGTGGTATATTTCGAGCCCTCCCCCACCCCACCCTTCGACGACGAACTGAACCCCCGTGAACTCAGACTCGCCACCTGTCGAGATTGAACCCCATCGGGGATCCCTAGGTAAAGCCACTCGCTATCGAGTATCCAGCGCGTTTTCCTTTATCTTTCGCTCTCTCGCGCGTTTCGCCATTGTCTGTCGGGCTAGTCGGGGGGGGAAAAAATATTTCCATCGCGGGCACGAACATTCTGACAGAGGGAGTGCACTGCAATTCGAACACCAATAGTTTCTAGAGGGCAATCGAAACGCACACGACGATGATACGGTACACGATTTTGCTTCGAAAGTAACGAACGTTACGAAATTTTTCGAAAAATTCAAGTCGACGTACAAAGGCTTGTCCAGGCGAGGCTTTATTAAATATTGTTGATGAATGGTACTTATATTCTCAGTCTATTCCTTGGATGCTAAAATCAAATTGGATTTTCGATCATTTTATTAATATTTCAGTTTCTTATGCTATTGAGTATTGTTGAATATTATTGATATTATTGAAGAATGGTACTTATATTCAGTCTATTCCCTGACTGCTAAAATCAAATTGGATTTTCGATCATTTTATTAATATTTCAGTTTCTCGTGCTATTGAGTATTGTTGAATATTATTGATATTATTGAAGAATGGTACTTATATTCAGTCTATTCCTTGGCTGTTAAAATCAAATGGGATTTTCGATCGTTTTATTAATATTTCAGTTTGTTGTGCTATTAAATATTGTTGAATATTATTAATATTATTGAAGAATGGTACTTATATTCAGTCTATTCCTTGGCTGCTAAAATCAAATTGAATTTTCAATAATTTTATTACTATTTCAGTTTGTCGTGCTTATTAAAGCCATGAGATCGCATGTAGAAGATCACTTAGTTAATTAAACGTATTACGTACTAGTGTTCTCTCTGTGCATTCCCATTTACTGCCACTTATATTCGTACACTATAATGGTGATTCGGTATAAGTGGAAAGAAACTTGGTTTTCTTATGAATTCTTTCCATTTATTTTTATTAAATGTTGTTCTATTTATGTAGATTTGTTCCTCACGAATTCTTTCCATTTAATACAAACAGTTATACTCCCACTTGTATTCGTAAAATGGTGATTCACTATAAATGGAAAGAAACTTGATTTTCTTATGAATTCTTTCCATTTATTTTTAATAAACATTGTTTATTACACTGTGCCATTTTCATGTACGTAGTTTTGTTTCTTATGAATTCTTTCTATTTATTTTTACAAATGTTTATTGCAATATGTTACTTCTATTCGCAAACTAGTTTTCTTTTTAATATTAATGAGTAAATAATTCTCAATTACAAAATCTATAGAGAGGTATAATAATATAAATCGTTAAATATCTCAATGTATAAACAAATGGATTCGTACAAATTTTAAAAACATTTCAATTCATATGAAATACAAATTTATTTCCATTTATAATGAATCACTATTATACTGTATGAATACAAATGGATATAATTATAAATATTACAAGAAATTGTGCTCCAAAAGCTTTCCTAAATACCTAAAAAAATATTATTTTCCCAAATGAAACTTAAACTACTTGCTTCCTATTAAAATATCAGATTTCTCTCATTTCAAATATAAAAATAAACTGTGCCTCAAAATCACATTTTAAAATATTCTCTACTCATTATAAAAACAAAAATACTAGACACAATTTTTAATATAATTAACATAACACGAACCAAGTGTAACAATAAATATCGTAAGAAATTGTGCTCCAAAAGCTTTCCTAAATAACCAAAAAATATTCTTTTCCCAAATGAAACTTAAACTACTTGCTTCCTATTAAAATATCAGATTTCTCTCATTTCAAATATAAAAATAAACTGTGCCTCAAATTCACACTTTAAAATATTCTCTACTCATTATAAAAACAAAAATACTAGACACAGTTTTTAATATAATTAACGTAACACGAATCAAGTGTAACTATAAATATTCAAATTCACACCTTAAAATATTCTCTGCTCATTCTAAAAACAAAGGAAAATACTAGACATTTCACAGTTTTCAATACAATCGACATAACGAACTGTAGAAAAATATTCTCTCTAAAAATACGGGACTGTGATAGAACAGAAATAATTTCGGCAAGGTTTCGCGTAGCGTGTCGATTCGTAAACATTTGTGACTTTGAGTTGGCAGGTATATGATAGCCTGTAGCATCGACAGTCCCTTTAGTTAGCTGTCGTTCGTTGTCCCCTTCGGTTGTCACAGCGTGTTCGAAATTGTTTACGTCGAGGTAACGAGCCATTTCCCAGAAACTCGGTTCCGCGTAGGTCACGGTAGCAAATCGCTTCGCGGTCAATTCATTTCCCCAGCTTAACGAAATCTGACTCCCGTTTCCATATTCTTGGCAACGCAGAATCGTGAAACGTGCTGGCATTACCTTCGAAATTCTCCGTGCGAATACTCGCGCGATCGTTTCCGCCGCATACTTGCATCGTTTGCGTGCTTTCCGCGCTATTTGTGTTCATCAATTTGAACGAGCTACAAGCAGGTCAGTTAGTTGGAGAATAGTTTGTCCGAGTGTGGCGATTCATCGCTTTTGGGATCAGAGAGTCCATGCATTGCTCGAATAATATCGTTTCCTCGTTTCTCTAGCCTTTAGAACGAATCAAAATCGTATAAATATTTGTTATTGTAAGTTTGAATCGCGTTCTCGCGTTAAATTTCTGTCTCAGTACTACATTTAAATTTCTGTTCTCACAGTTTTGTATTGTTTAGAATATTTTTCCGACGAGGTGTACAATTGGAACTGTATTTATAAAAGTTTGTTGAAATTGTAGAAATAAATTTGAAATGCATCCTGGAAAATGTGTATTCCGAAGCCTGAAATGGGACGATATATTCGATACATTTGTTTGTCAAATGATTCCACCAGTGGTGGGTAATATTATTTAAAAAACAGTTCCATTCATTATTTTGAAGAGTCATTTAATTTTCAGTTTCAAAATTAATCTTCAAGTTTCTGTGGGAATTTTGGGGATGCAAATGAGCAACACTCAGCTAACTTTCGGCAAAACACATTTGTTCAGCACGAGGCTTTGTTATAGACAAAAGACACACGGTTCCGGAAAGAAAAAGGTAAGTCAGATAGTTTCTAGGTGGCGCAGAAACAAATGGCGCTTTATTTCCAACAGTTTCTAATAAGCAAAGTATTTAGTTTACAACTGTTGGTGTTTCAATTTTAATCCCGATTCCTAATGCAGATTATACAAACTGTACTAAATTAAAAATATTACTGTGGTTACATTAATGATAAATTAGTTATTATGGTACTTAATTTTTCACGTTGAGCTTGATTTTTGAAGGACGTTTTTCCTTTTTATACAAGGTGTTCAGCCACCCCTGGGAAAAATTTTAATAGGAGATTCTAGAGGCCAAAATAACACGAAAATCAAGTGTATCAATTTGTCGATGGAGGCTTCGTTAAAAAGTTATTAACAATTAAATTCGAAAATTTCAAATCACTCTGAAAAAATTATTTTCGGTCGCGGGGGTCAATTGCAATCATTTTTGGTTATTAGACATATCCCCGAAATCCTATCACCTTTCGAGAACAAAATTCGAATAGGTGTGAAATTTTTCGACAAAATTACAAAATTTCAAATCGATCTAAAAAAATTATTTTTAGTTACAGGGGTCAATTGCAATCATTTTTGGTCATTGGACATACCCCCGAAATCCTACGCAGTTTCGAGAAAAAAATTCATTACCGAAAATTTCATGTCTGACCATACCATTGATATGTTTCACTGAAATTTCGTACGAATCTTTAAAACGTCATAACTTCTGAACGGATTGGACGATTTTAATGTTTAAAAAAGCAAACTACGCGCATTTTAGTGTAGAATATATACAAATCGTAAAAATATTCGAAAAGTTGGTCCTTGACTCCGCAAAATGAGAAAAACCCCATAAAAATTGTCCAATTTTCAAACAACCATAACTCCTACAATAGTGAATATATTTCAATAAAACTTTTTTTCGAGGTAGAGCTTATGGGTACCTACAAAAAAGTATTAGGCAACTTTTCTATAGAGCGTCAAACAAAATTAGTAAAAATGAAAAACTAATTTTTAAGGAAAATCGACAGGGGGTAGGTGCCTAAATTTTTCGACGAAAATAAAAAATTTCAAATCGTTCTGGAGAAATTATTTTCGGTTGCGTGGGTCAATTACAATCATTTTTGGTCATTAGACATACCCTCGAAATCCTACCTACTTTCAAGAAAAAAATTCGAGAAGGTTTAAAATTTTTCGACAAAATTAAAAAATATCAAATCGTTTTGAAAAAATTATTTTCGGTTGCAGGAGTCAATTGTAATAATTTTTGGTCATTAGATATACCCCTGAATTCCTACCCACTTTCGAGAAAAAAATTCAGTACGAGCGGAACTTTAAACATTAATAACTTTTTAAGGAAGCCTCCATCACCAAATTAGTATTCTTGATTTTCGTCTTATTTTGACCTCTAGAATCTCTCATTAAAATGTTTCCCAGGGGTGGCCAAACATCTTGTATACTTCGTGAATAGAGAATTAATTATCTCAATATTTGCTCGAAATAAATAACATTCTGTTTACCAAATTCGTGCACTTGTACAAATAAAAAGAAACTGACGAAGTCTGTCCACGTTAAATTATTCTACTATTAATCGTAAATACATTTATACGGTAATGATTCGCAAAATGAACTCCACATATGATTTGTAACTTGGTTAACTGTTAATGATAAATTAGCTTGTTACAAAATTGCATCGTGTAAATAATGCTCGATAGTTCTTATTCCACCAATTGAAAATTAAACAAAAATAGAAAGAACGTTGAAGTCCTGTAGTATTATCAAAGCGATAAGAATAGTTTATCAAATCATTTCTTGCAACTGATTAATCAAGAGGCAGTTAACGAATTAAATAGCACACATCGAGATGATAGGTTTGTTAACATTTAGCATTGTTTTAATATCGAGCGTTTCGAGTGTTCAGAATGCTTTTGTTTGGATAAATAATTAATAGAGCAGTTTGAAAATAGTTTGTGTAATTAATATTATTAATTTGCCAGGGAAAAGACATTAGCTGTCAAACGCAATTTTCCAATTTCGCCTAACTGCGTCAGAGTTATGAAATTTTTCCTCTGTCGCGTTCGTGTTACAAAAACGAGCAAAAAGCGCGAATCGAGGGCTCTCTTTTTAATCTTAATGGCGGGTGTCTGTCGCGTAAATTTAACTGGCGGTAATGCAATTTCCCTGGCATCGTTTTTACTTCATCGGGCACCGTCGATTTAAATTCGTTTCGACCACATCGCGACGCCTTCGTTTTAATTTAATGAATACCTCGGGGCCATGTGTCTTCAATTTTATTTATTTATTCAGAGTCACGCGCTGAACTTACTTCCAGGTATCATATTTTTGTCCTTCTTTTATCAAGTAAAGTGGAAAAATTTCGAGCCAGATTTTAACAATTTTTAATCAATTTAAATTATTTGAAATCTTTTAATATTGCACTCGATGTTTTCTTTGAATAATGCTCGCTTTAATATGTTTCTTGAATTACTGGATACTCAAACTGAACATTAATAAATCTGTTGTTTAATTAATGAAGTTTCGACTTTCAAAGGTAAAGTGATCATAGTCGTTGAAATACCACGTGCAAATAATTTACGAACAAATCAATCCACGCGTTTCCGTCGTGAATCACTGTGTGAAACGTTTTTTTAACTTAGTTTTTGTTGCAACAAGTTTCATCGATGGATTTTCCAGTCAGAAATTTTTATTATAATAAAAACAATTCTCCAACGCGCGTCAATATTACTGTGAACGAGTTTATAAAAAATTTTCCAACGATAAATTGAGTCTTAATATAAATTACAATTCTCTGTAAAAGATAATTTGCAATTTTTAATATTTTCGAAACAAATTAGACTTTTAAAGAAATTATATGATGCGAGTATAACATGATGCATCTGTCAACAGATAGTACAAAAAAAATGTACGAGTAATTCAGTCGAGTTTTGTATTTCAGGGAGAAATAATAGATGAGTTTCATTCATCATTCGACGCTGGAAATGATTTAACGCATCGAGCCCCGCGCGTTCACTGGTGGATATTTCATATTTCATTCCACGTCTGAAAGGCGACGTGGCCATTGGTGGACACGTGGGAAAAACTAAAAGTAATATCATGTAGCTAGGAAAATAGAAAAATATATGCTGTCAGGAAACGATACGTCACTACGAAAACGACTGTAAAAATAGTTGCTTCACCACTTAAACAGGCTTTACAAATTTTACACTTTATTTCTGCATTGTAAAAAAAGGCTTATTGAGAAAAATCAGACGTTCATTTTATGTGTAAGTAAATTTTCTAGTCGATTAACTGCTTTTTTTTTAAATTTTAGATTTTGCCCCCTGTTTCATTTATTTTTATTAAATGTTGTTTATTATGCTATTTCAATTTGTGAAATAGTTTTGTGTTACTTCTATTTACGTTGTTTTGTTTCTCATGAATTCTTTCCATTTAATACAAACAATTATACTCCTACTTGTATTCGTAGAATGGTGATTCACTATGAATGGAAAGAAACTTGATTTTCTTATGAATTCTTTCCATGTATTTTTAATAAATATTGTTTGTTACACTGTGCTATTTTCATTTACGTAATTTTGTTTCTTATGAATTCTTTCTATTTATTTTTACAAATTTTGTTTATTACACTATGTTACTTCTATTCACAAACTAATTTTCTCTTTAATATTAATGAGTAAATAATTCCCAATTACAAAATCGACAGAGAGGTATAATAATATTAACCCTTAAATATCTCAATATATAAACAAATGGACTCGTACCATTTAAGAAATACAAATTTATTTCCATTTATAATGAATCACTATTATACTGTATGAATACAAGTGGATGTAACAATAAATATCGTAAGAAATTGTGTCCAAAAATCTTTCCTAAATAGCCAAAAAATATTATTTTCCCTAACTACTTTTACATTTTATGTGTCACCAAAATTTCGAGTCGATTAACTGCTTCTTTAAAAATTTAAGATTACCCCCTGTTTCATTCGACTGTATCTTCTCGAGTTCTGAGGTTTTTGAACCCCTGATCGTTAACAAAGTGTAAAAAGAAAGATTTTCCTCCAGTTTTTCACGGTGGTTTTCGATGGAACCTCCACCTGGAGTTTCAACCTTTTGATAACAATGGCGTCACTTTACCGACTGTTGCAGACAAATTCATCCCTTGTACGGCGAGAAGGCAGGGTTGCTGGGGTACTGCGATCCAGTCGGTAACGCGGAGAATTTTCCACCAGCCCCTAACATCGTCGTCGAGGGTGGCAGGATCGAGTTCGTGCGCCCCTCGCAGGATGGCACCACCACACCCCGGAGGAACACGACCTCCAGAGGGTCGCAGACCTTCAACGACGAGCCGGAGAAGTCTGATCCTGCGAAGGTAAGTCGGTTTTTTATTTTTCCAGCGGTCGTTCCCATTCTGAAATTGTTTGCTTGGACCGTGTTTACGCACGGTGACCGAATCCATAAGTGTTTCGTGCTTGCTACAGACCGTCCACGAGTTCACTTCTTTCGTGCAAATAAAATGGAGACGACAGGGAATTTCGATTGAGCAAATTGGGGGTGCTGATCGCGTTCGATACGAGCAGAGAATCGTCTGTTAAAATGACCTTCTTTTTGAATGAAGCGTACAGGGGTGGAAAAATTATGGTGAGCGTCAGAATTCTGAACGAAATTTATTACTAATATGTCGATATTATTTCTAAATAATACTACAGCGAATAAAAATTTTGAATATTATTTTCAGTTCAAATGAAAAGTCTGAGTATAAGTAGAAATCAAATTCTTGTAGTTAGTATTGTTTTACGCTTCAGGATGGATATAGAGCATTTCTGACGAACGAATACGGTGTTAATACACCCCCAAATCCTTGTTGAATCTAGGTGCAATGCTAGCATCCCAAGCAAACAACCAAATGGACATAGTTTACTCCCGAAAGCCTCAGACAATATTCGATGCATAGAAGCTTAGAGTAATTTCACAGGCTTACATCAACAATACTCCGACTAATAGTTGGTAGCCAAATAATTCTCAGACTATTGCACAGAAGTCTAGAACAGTGTTTCTCCATCAGTTCCTTAAGAGTTCTCGAGTTCTCAAAAGAAAATAGAATCTTATTATCTGGGGAAACAAAATTCCTTTTATACGATCTTAAAGTTAATTAATTTCGTTAATTTTATCAAACTTACGTTCAATTTTATTAAACTTACATTCAATTTTATCAAACTTACATCCAATTTTATCAGACTTACATTCTTTATTCAGTTTCATGTAGCTTATTTTTATGTTTCTTCTATTGTTTGTGTGTGTCAAAAGAAGGACAATATTTAATTTCTGTATTTTATTATTCTGGAGAATATGTTAATTTCCCTTAAAATTAAAAAGCTTTTTCTTCGTTAATTTAATCAAAGTCAGACTTGCATTCTTTACTCAGTTTCATGTAGTTTATTAAATTCAGGTTTTTTCAATTGTTTATGTATTTCAAAAGGATAATATTTAATTTCTGTATTTTATTTTTCTGGAGAAAATGTTAATTTCAAAGAATTAAGATTTTAAGATTCTAATTTATCAGAAATTTAAAGAAGTCTGAAACGTGACTGATCAAAATTTTGTTACGTCCGTCCAGATAAATTACAATTTAATTCGAATGGTCCAGATTTAAAACGAGAAATGATACATTTTTATTTATAATTGGTTGTAGATGTTCATTCAAATGATTCCTGGCGTTTCGTCCGTGATCCCTTCGTTTCGCGAATTGAGCTTCGTCCCTTCGTAGCGTTTAATTGACGGTGCGCGACGTTTCTTAATGCAATCCTCTGCTGTTTGCGTTTTGGACTCGAAATCATATTCCTTCGGGCCACTCGACCGCGAATTCGGTTACTTGGGTTTTTGATGGGGCGGAACCGACGCGGTGATTTTTGTTGAACCCTTTAAACCCTTCATGTTGTATTCATTAGACGTGCCCATAATAGAATAAGTTGTAACGCGCGAAGTGCCTTAACTACAGTCTACTTGCAGTCTACGAGCGTACCCGGAATCAAGCCAGCTCGTTAGCTTCTGGTTAAAATATCGCGTTGAATCCTTTTTTGCGCTCCTCTCAGTCTCAATTGACAACTCGTGATAATTATATTACGCTCTCTACGTTCTGAACAAAGCGCTGCTCGTTAAACCCGAAATTCCCTCTTTCCTTTTTCATTATTAAAGGGTCTTAATAGTACTGTCTGAAACGTTCATCTTCGTCGAGACCACGGAAACAGAAAAATTTTATTCTTATTTCTATATTTCGGACATTATTATTTATTAGGAATACAAATGGTCTTCGATAGGAAATAATATAAAACAGTTAGAGGTATGTTTATTTAGTTTCGTGTTCTCAGACGTTGTTATTACTGTTTATTATTAATAGAAGCATTTCGATAACGTGGAAAATATTATAAAATAAAAAGAGACAAGTAAATTGATTGAAACTGTTTCTTCCTTCAGATATGGAATGTATAATTGCTCAGTCAAATATGAGTTTGTATTATCACTTTTTTAGAAAACTAAATTTAAAGTGTAGTTCTATAAATTGATAATAGAAGCAGTAGTTTTTCGGTGGTGTAGAAAATACTACAAAATATTAGGTCGTCCCATAAGTTAAGTACATGACGTTCGAAATTTTGAAATTGACAAGGATAAAATTTGTAATTTAATAAAAAAAATTAAATTAAAAACTTTCAAATCATTCACGGAAAAATTAGTTTTAGTTACAGGAGTTGATTACAATCATTTTTGGTGAATAGACATACCCCCGAAATCCCACCCACTTTCAAGAAAAAAATTCGAGTAGATGCGAATTATTTCGACAAAATTAAAAAATTTCAAATCGTTCTAAAAAAATTATTTTTAGTTGCAGGGGTCAATTACAATCATTTTTGGTCATTATACATACTCCCGAAATCCTACGCATTTTCGAGAAAAAAATTGTTTACCGAAAATCTAATGTGAGGCCAGAAATGCTTCACTGAAATTTCATGCGAATCTTTAAAATGTCATAACTCCTGAACGGATTGGACGATTTTAATGTTTAAAAAAGCAAACAACGCGTATTTTAATAGAGAATATGTAGAGATTCTAACAATATTGAAAAAGTTGTTGCTTGACACCGTAAAATGAGAAAAACTCCATAAAATTGGTCCAATTCTCAAACAGTCATAACTCCTACAATAGTGAATATATTTCAATAAAACTTTTTTCTGAAGTAGAGCTCATAGGTACCTACAAAAAAGTATTAGACAACTTTTCTATAGGGCGTCAAACAAAATTACTAAAAATGAAAAACGAATTTTTAAGAAAAATTGACAGGGGGTAGGTGCCTAAATTTCTCGGCGAAAAAAAAAAATTTTAAATCATTCTAAAAAAATTATTTTTAGTTGGAGGGGTCGATTACGATCATTTTTGGTCATTAGACATACCCCCGAAATGCTACTCACTTTCGAGAAAAAAATTCTTTACCGAAAATATACTGTGTGGTCAGAAATGTTTCTATAACTATTTAATGAAGCCTCAATCAACGAAATAGTATCCTTGATTTTCGTCTTAATTTGGCCTCTAGAATCTCCCATTAAAATTTTTCCCAGTCAAAAATATGAGTTTCGACGTGTATTTTCACTTTCTTAGAAAACTAAATTTAAAGTGTAATTCTATAAATTGATGTATCAAGCTAACATTGTCCATTTGTTCAACAGAAATGAACATCGTAGGAGGTATCAAATACTTTAATAATAAAAAACGAAAAAGTATACTTCGTTTTCGAGGGATCTGGGAGGCCAGATTCCGTCGTTCGAAAGCGGAAATTACCGTAAATCGATCAGAAGCCCTCTGGCCTGTATGGCGCCGGAATTTGATTACTTAATTCTGTATTAATTAATTCCCCATACAGCCCTCCATTCGATTCGAATATTCTAGCGCCCGATACTTTCGCCGACGGCGTAGACAGGTTTAATAAAATCGGTCCAGCGATGAAATCTGTCGCGGCCATTAAGTCTTGACAAATCGTGTTCGACGACTTCGAAATTCCGCCCCCGGTCGTCGCGACGCCCGGTCAACGTTGCTCGAACGTCGGAGGGAAAAGTGCGCGAGGATTCCTGCCGAACCCTTTAACCCTTCATGTTGTATTCATTAGACGTAATTGATTTTCTCGATAGGGCGTAGCGGGATTTCCATATTAAATTGGAGCGCGCGAGCTTTCTCTCTGGGCCCGCGCGCGCGTCGATACGCGACGATTATTCTGAAATTAACGACGTTCCGCGTCGCGTCGCGCCCGCGACGTCCGTAATTCTAACGACTTAACCCCTTTGTCCGTGTCTGCTCGTTCGTTTTACGGCATTTAGGGTCAATTGTGGCCGCGCGGAATTGCGAAAGTCGTTCGCGAATTTTGAGAACAAGTCTAACTTACTTGAATTCGACGAGCCTCGAACGTAACTCCAGCTTGGAAAAATTATTATAAATTTGATATAATTTTTCGAATTGAACTTGATTTTATTTGGTGAAATTTACTAACTTTTTTCCTTTTTATATACTTCGTGAATTAATAATTAACTTCTCTATTAGAGAATTAATAATTATTTCGTGAATAGAGAATTAATAATTAATTAACATTCTGTTTACCAAGTTTATCTCGTGCATTTGCACTAATGAAGTCTATCCACGTTCAATTATTTTAATATTAATCGTAGTATTTAGCTTTGAATTACCATAGACCTGTTACAGGTAATGATTCGTAAAATGAACTCTACATACGATTTATAATTTGAACATTTCTGTCCTCCACTATGGGAATCCCCCTTGAAACCACTGCATTTTTATTGAAATTTACTTCGTTAATAGAGAATTAATTTTCTCAATATTTGCTCGATATAAATAACATTATGTTTGCCAAATTCATTTCTTTTGCATTTGTACGAATCAAAAGAAACTAACGAAGCCTGTCCACGTTAAATTATTTTAATATTAATCGTAGTATTTCACTTTGAATTACCATAGACCTATAATAGGTCATGATTCGTAAAATGAACTCCACATATGATTCGTAACTTGAACATTTCTGTCCTTCTCCACTATGGAGATCTCCCTTGAAGCCAATAAATCATAAAAGACGAGATTAGAAACACTATACTGTATTCTCTACGTGAGATGAACATACCAACATGTTTATTTTAAGAATCATTACCCCAACAACTAAACGTTTCCATTTTCAGTAAGTAAATGGCGAAGAAACTGTCAAGTAGACGCTCCTACAATCTATTATTACCTGCAAAAGTGTATTTACTGTCACGTCGAAACATTTGTCAACGTTTCGCTGTCCATGTATCCTGTGTCCAACAATAATACAGCGAAGAACGGATCGAGGTAGCGTCGAGAACGTTTTGCAATGTCGACAACATCTGGAACTATCGATTCTCTGTATATAACGCGGAAGAATAACTCGAGACACGGTCGAAAGTGTGATGAAATCCCCTTTCTAAAGTGATCATCCGACCTTTGTAAAGCAGTCCGTGACGCGTTTTCTGACAAAGTATTAAACTCCTCGGAGGTGTCGTCACGGAGCATTTGCATGCGATTAATCAACTCGTCCTTCTCTTCCGGGCTGGACGAGGCGAGTTATGTCGAATTTTTATTACTGGACGAGAGATTAGGGGAGCTCCAAACATTTTAACGCGATCCCCGCCGCGACCAAGGATACGCAATTTCGTTTGATGCCAATAGGAACGGGGCCGCTTTTAATTACGGTTTTATTCGGCTTTAAACGCGCGGGTCGCCGAGAAATTTAATTTTGGGATTGTTAGAAGCTTCCGGTGTTATCAAGTTCCCGGTATTGCTCCGTTAACAGACTGCTCGCGGTTTTCTTTTCAATTTGGGACCGATTATTCGTGCCATTATAGCCGTGCTATTTGAAATATGAAAATAAGAATTAAGTATTTCGGGGCGACTATATTACTTTATGAAATTAATTATCTCTTGGTAAAAAACAATTTTTATATTTACGGAGTCATTTTACCTACTATTTAACTTTATGAGATTTTTAAAATGATTCACCCAGTAATTCGTACCGAATTTATTAAAAAATTGCGAATATCATTAATTATATCCTAGTAAAAAAGTAATTTTTATATTTCTAAGGTTATTTTACCTACTATTTAATTTGATGAAATTTTTAAAATCGATTTACCCAGCAATTCGTACCAAATTTATTAAAAAATGGCGAATCTTATTAATTATATCCCAATAAAAAAATAACTTTTATATTTACAGGGTTATTTTACCTACTGTTTAACTTTGTGAAATTTTTAGAAATTGATTTATCAATGATTCGTGTTAAATTTATTAAAAAATTGCGAATATCATTAATTATTTCCTAGTAAAAAAATAACTTTTACATTTATAAGGTCATTTCACCTACTATTTAACTTGATGAAATTTTTAAAATTGATTCACTCAGTGATTCGTGCTAAATTAATCGAACGAAGCTGAATTTTCATTATTTTCGTTGAACCGTGGATCAGATTCAACGAGAAGCTAGGAACGAATCCAGCAGTTGCGTAGATCGTTCCGTCTCCGCCGGATTTCTTGCAAACTCGTACCGAAAATGAGTAAATCGCAGCGCTGAATTAAGGAGCTTTTTACAGGATTCCCATGTAGCCGGAGGGAATAATTCGAAGGTTTTTCGCAAGCGGGCGAATTAATTTTAATTACGTGCAGTCTATGCGCGCGGCTCGGTTAAATAAAAGGACGGCGAAATAAAATAAAGGAGCATAACTGAAATTCATGCATGCGCGGCCACGGTTTACTTTTGTATTTTCCCGCAGTTACCGCGGTCGTTGCCGTCTCAAATTTCGACCAGGTTTTTACGACGAGGAGAATTTCACTTCTACGCTATCAAACATTCTTTCGTAATTTATCGCTTTTATTCACTCGAACATAGTATGAATATTTCGCAGTTTATACCAGCTCGTAGTCAAGTATGCAATTGACGGTTTGAAATTCGAGTTGTAAAAACATGATTCGCTAACGATCCTCCACTTTAACGATACAAGATTATTACAATTGCTTCGTTTAATTTTTCAGCGTAGGAATATTTGCATGCTCGCGTATAGTATGAAATATAAATGGTAATTACGTTTAATTGAGTCTAGATGTTGTTATTGTTCATTTTATGGAGAGCAATTGTGCAATTTTGCTTTTAATAAATTGTCAGTGCATCGTGAGAATAGATTATTCGATATAATTTGCAGTTTCTGTTGCGTAATCGAAATGTAATTCAAATGCAGATAGAACGATGTCGAATGGTTGAAGAAGGGTTGAAGAACGTCATTAAAATAGTTGTGACGAATGGTGGGTGCGTAAGTTGTACGACATACATTGGTGTACTTTGTGGCCTGCGTGTTTGCCTTTATGAATAATAATTAATCGCAGCGGGAGAGCTGATTAAGGCCCTATTCATCGAGTGGAAGCGTTATAAATCACACGGACAGTACGCTAGACTGTTCCCCCGTGCGATCGCGACGACACTCTTGCCCAAGTGAAATTTCGTGACGCGACTTTTGTGGAACAGCTGTTTAAACTTTTCAGCCCTGTACGCACGGGAGAAAGCGTGTGAAGTATCCTGTCGATGATAGTAAACTGGTTGTTTAGAGACGGACGTGAATCGATAGAATTACACCTTCCTTCGAACGCTCGCGATTAACCACTTCCTCGACAAGTAAATATTCATCGATGGTCGATGTAAAAATCGTATTCTCTATATAATTTTTTACTGCAAATTTTCTGTATTCTATTTTCTATTACTAATGTTCGTTTGCACGGTGAAATTGTGCCGATTGAAATTTTCCTTTCAATTTATTCCCCGCGTAATTTGGGTTATCGAGAATTACCAACGATACGATCTTTTCCGCGAATCGTTACAAATTGATACTCGCGTCTCGCTTCGAATAATCGAGACTGGCTCGATAATTACAAAACAGGCAATTGGGATGCCGCTGCAACACGATAAGAAGATAAACGGGGCGGCCTAATTTATGCTAATTTTAGGCCGGGAACTTTTTACTTCGTTTAATTCAATTAGTTCCGCTCTTTGGGCGTTATAATTAGCATATTTCATTGGGAATACGGACCACGGCGAGCTGAATTTTGTAAAATTTGCTCCTGGCGCGAGTGTTTCCGATCCGCTCGATTTGATTCAATATCAAAAGAAGGAATTAATTAATTTATACGTACACGAATAATTGGGAAATAATTTCTTTTTCGAGAAATAATATAAAGTGCAATAGAGAATTAACAAATTTTATTTCAAATTGATACTGCAATTAGTTCCAGAGAAAACGATTATTTACGAAAAGAATTGTGACTGGTAATCACGCAAACATATCCTGTATATATTTTCATTCTTTTTCCATTATATAAAAAATTTATAATCGCAGACCAGTCGTATAATCAATAGGGATTACTGAAACTTCTTTGGGTGCATGGAGTCGAAGCAGATTTCAAAATAAACATGAAAGACAGCATAAATAATAATAGTTGATACATTCATCGGATAGAGAATGAAAAGCCCTTTAAAATGAGTGTTCATAGAGTCCAAGTTTTATGATTGACTTAATAGTTGAGTCGACACTATGTACATTTTTTATGAAACAGTGAAAAATTCAATATTAAAAGGACTATTCTACATCCAGAATCTAGAAACGATCATTTAGACTTCTTTGGGTGCATAGAGTCGAAGCAAATTTCAAAATTAACATGGAAAACGGCATAAATAATAATAGTTGATATACCCATCGCATAGGGGATGTAAAGCCCTTTAAAATGAAATTTGTTTCAAGTCGATAGCGTAATTAGTCCCGGAGATATGACAATTTTTGTTTCAAGTCGAGAGTCAAAGTAAATGTCAAAATAAACATAGAAGACAGCATAAATAATAATAGTTTATATATTCATATGATAGGGGATGAAACACCCTTTAAAATGAGCGTTTGTACGAGTCGATAGCTTTATTAGTTCCGGAGATATAGCGTTTTTAGTTTCAAGTCGATGCGGTGGCTAGTTTCGAAGATAGAGTTTGTTTACGTTTTTGTTGCGCTCGCGCGAGTTCATTCATCCCCCGCGCGCGTAGATAGTAACCAGTGCGTAGTAAATTCTTGGAAATACTACGGCCGGCTCTAGGTCACTCGGTCACGAGTCACGTACGAAAAAAGAGAGGTCCGGCGCGACGCGTCAGACGAAGACAGAGATAGTCGAATTAAGAAAAATACCCTTTTACATAAATTACGATATCTCGAAAACGAAAAGTCCGATCGACAAAAACCAAAAACCATTTCAAAGAGGAAGCTTTGCCGCTGCCAACGGTGGCTCGATCATGAAGAAAATATTAATAGTTTCGAAACTGCACGTAATTAAAGTTTTAGTATTTTTAATACGCGGTAATAGGCATTTCTAACGTGGGGAAGCGGGAGACAGCGGAATTTAAAAAATTACCTTTTACATAAATTACGATATCTCGAAAACGGAAAGTCGGATCGACAAAAACCAAAAACCATTTTAAAGGGGAGGCTTTACCGCTTCTAACAGTGGCTCAATAATTAATAAAACGCTAGTAGTTTCGGAACTGCACGCGTCTGAAGTTTTATCATTTTTAATACGCGTTAGTAAGCGTCGAGCGAGATCGTAGTCGAAAACTATCTTTTACATAAATTACGATATCTCGAAAACGGAAAATCGGATCGACAAAAACCAAAAACCATTTTAAAGGGGAAGCCTTGCTGCTTCTAACAGTGGCTCAGTTATGGAAAAAACGCTATTGCCTTCGGAATTGTACGCGTGTAAAGTTTTAGTATCGTCAGTACGCGTTGTTAGACTGTTAAAATGCTTGAAGACTAGTTAGTACTCATTTACATGTAATGTATTCTAAAAGTCGGTGGTTTCTTTTATCAAGCAATATCTATGCGTAAACATGTACGTTTCATTACAGTGTAAATTAGCATAATTGAATTGTTAATTTTGAAGGGTAACTGTTGCTCTTTCCATAATGAGTTTGCGTTCAATTGACTGCAAATTACCATGAGTTTTAATTTAAGGGTGACTTCCCTTTCTACCTATATAACTATAGTTAAGTTTACCTAGCCTTTGTGGTGCTTAGGTTACTCACACCACTACTATTTAAATATTTTATATTTTATTAAATAACACAGTAAACAAGATAATATACATAATTGATATCACCAATATTACCAAACACGTATAACATTCAGATAGGAATAACAGAAAGGCAGAGAAAATGTTTAAATTCAGTTAGTGAAATTAAATTGTATTATTTTGTCAAGAAAAAAGGTAACGAAAACAAAAAACGAAAATTATTTTGCCCCGTTGCAAGTATCCGAATACTTTCTCATTTTCAAACCAATATTCGAGAAATAATACATCGAACAATGATATATTCCAGTACTCGATTATTCAAAGCGTGTTGTTAGCGTTCGAATATTAATACAGTATACAACCCTGACCCTAACTGGAAGTAACGTAATGGGAACGCGAACACTGATTCCTCTTTCCTAAGGGGGTTGTCTTTCGAAAAGTTAGTAAAAGGTCTTCCAGCGAGCACCGACGCGAAATAAAATTAGTACCGGTATCTGCTTACCTGTAATTTAGTGGAATCGATCCTGGCGGAATCGAAAGAGTTCGTGATACAATTGGCGTAACCGAGTCAGGAAGTTTTCGAGCCCTTCGGAGTGTTTGTTGGGCTCCCTGGCCAGCGAAACAGACGTAACTGATTGCCGTTCCAACTTCTCGGGGCCGCTCTTTGTTTCGAGGTACGCGCGCGTTAACAAGAGAAATGTGGGAAAATAAAATGTTCCCGACGCGATTGTTCTCTGAAAGCACGATAAAAGCGTAACGCGACTTACCTGTTTACTCTCGCCGACGTGGAGCAGCACCAGACACACATACATGAAGTTTCGGTCGAGAAAAGTAGCGAGTAATCAAAGAGAAGTAATCTGTTAGAAAGTAAAACTAGTCGTTGAAAAAGTTGATACAATGTTATGGTACTTTTTCATCTTTTCATCTCCTTTAACATCTTGCATCTTTTGGTCACAGCATATTACTCAATCTTTAGTAGTTAATAGTTTTCTTGGGCATTTAAAATGATTTCAAAACAAATTCAAAGGTATTAGTAAAACAAATCTATTCCTTCTTGTGGCCATTGTACGAACAAATTTAAACAAAATTAAATAGTACACGTTTGAAAAACTATTCGAAATTAAATTGTACGTCAAGGGGTTAATTAATACATTACTCTGTTGTACAAAGAAGCTTTATTCTGCATTTTTCATTTGTTTTTGTATAAAGATATATTGTATGCTCTTAATCAACGCAAATAGCGACTTCTAATAAAGTATCAATACACATACTGCATTTCGATGGACAATTTAAAAATAATAGAAATCAAAGTGAATAATCAGGGATTAGGTATACAGAATCGTTTTGTTTTATTCTTTGATATTAATAGAGTACTTTTTTAGAGAACTTGGTCTTTTGTGACAAATTTTTGGCCATAAAGAGGCCCATGTATCTGGGATGTCCAGCAGCACCCCAACATCCCTGGTAAAATCTCCCATATCAGCGTGTCGTTGACCCTGGTTTAGGTTATCTGTAGGGATCATTAATCGAAGGGATTCCCTCGAGGCTTATCCGTCGTTATCGCGGGGCGCGTAAGATTTTAAAAGGCTTGGGAGAGGCTCGACAAGAAGAAGAGTAAGAAGGACTAAGTACCCACATAACGCCATTGCACGTGACAAATCGTTTTGTCTCCGTGCCTCGTTCCTCAATAGGCTGGATTCTTTAACGTAGAAGTACCAATCCGGCTGAGTACCCAATAACAGATTTTTAACTAGAAAAAGAAAATATCGTACTCGAGCTCTATCGAAAAGAAAATAAAAAAATGATTCTTGTAGGATCTAGCAAGGAGAATTGTATTTAAATGTACAAATGATATGATTATATAAATGAATGCGAAACGCACCAAGCACGCAATCTTTTTACACAAATTAATATTGTATAATTCTTTCATGATTAAAATACCTTCAACTCTTGTGTACATAAATTCAACAAAACACAAATATTCAATAGAAATCTCCTACATTATCCTATGTCAAAGTTCACTAATATTGTCACTTAATTCCATCGATACTTTCAATTGATAAATTAGTATTTGAAAATATAAAAATAATATAAAGATTGAAAAAGAATTTCTAAAAAGTTTCCAAGACACTCGATGCTTGTCAATTGCCAAGAATAGAAATTCCATTGTCGTTCCTAATAAAAATGAACATTTTTTCATTCCAGTAGATCACATCTGCCCTTTTCAATTTATAATTTAGTATTTGAAAATATGGAAATAATATAAAGATTGAAAAAGAATTTCCAAAAAGTATCCAAGACACTCGATGCTCGTCTATTACCAAGAATAGTAATTTCATTGTCGTTTCCAATGAAAATGAACATTTTTCGTCATTCCAGTAGACCAAAACTACCCCCCAGACTTTGCTATCGGTCGGTGCCGGAGTTTTATTAAAAACATTTATCTTGAAACGTCAATGGGACTGAGCGTTCGAGGCCTGTCGATACCCAGAAGTTTTCTATCAACATTGTCAAAGGGACTCCTATATCACCTGTTTTTCATTCTCCTGTCTCCACGTTCCCCGAACGGTCGCTTCGTTGAAAATTACACGTTGGAAACGCGTGAAACACGGTCTCTATGTTCCGGGCATACGGCTAGCGACCAAACCGAATTGAATAGGTCAACAATACGTCGGGGTTGCTCGGAACGAACGGGTGGTCCACCCCTCGGACATTTTGGCGAGTTTTCTTCATGATAGACATTGCTCGTATTGTGTCCTCCGTACGAACGTATAGCTCGACGGGAGCATTAATCGCTGTCGTTGCATCCCCGTTTCGAATTTCTACGCCAAACAGAGACGGGCAAAATTATTATCTACCGGCTATTAACCGTCTGCGTCGAAACCGTTTCGACAAGTTTTTTTTTTCAGTATTTTTTCTCCCCCTAGGCGTATTTGTTTAAATTTAATTTCCGGGAGTTACGTAAAAATACTGTTGTTGCAAACGCAAATATAAACAAGATATATTTTCCTATCGTTCGTCGCGTTGGAATAAAACATTTATGCTGGTATCTGATAAATCGTTGCACGTTGTTTTTATTCGTAATAAAATATTAACAATCATGGAAATTTTCGTTTTTAAAGTGGAACCCTTCGGTTTGATGATTTTATTGAAATCCCTCATGTTTACGTTTATATTGCAATACGATTTTTGCTTCAATTAGAATATATATTAATCAAATCATTTTCGTATCAATTACAATATATATTAATCAAAGTGAATGTAAATTGCTAACAAATAATATTTGCAAGTTTCGTAACTGTAAATGTGGAATCTGAAACAGGTCGAATTCTGTAAATTTAGTGTTAAATTATGCCTTCGTTTCGATGTTAATAATAGCGGTCGTTGTTCGAGGTTAACGCGACGCAAATCTGCGACGATGTTGGTTTTGCAAGAGGTTAAACGTTTTCTTCGATAGGAACGGCGTCTAACAATGTCGATACGTAGCGAATAAAGTTCAACAGCCTGTTTCATTCACGATAGCGTTCATTCACGTCGATGAAATTCGCGAACGATGTCGCGATCCTGGCGGCTCGTGCGCCGAGGCACCGGTTTCGCATGAATGGCGAACGAATTTATGAATGAGGACGTTGCTCGAGCGCTCGTACGTTCGTTAATTAGGAGCCCGGCAAGCACAGTCGACCAAAGAGAAAGTTTTCAAGCGGGCTATTGTTGGTGCAATTAGCGTGACCGACCACATAACCGATGGTTTCCTTCAATACGATACGACGACCATGACATCACCGTCGAGACTTTGTTCTTTCGAACGGAACACGATTTATTTCGAATCGAAAGAAATAATTATTTGTCTTCACGAGTTTCACGTTTTTGGAAATAAATTGATTTTTACGAAAGATGCAATGATAAATTAATATTTAGTAGCATTCGTAGGCTGATCGGTACATTTGTGTCGATGTATGTACTTGATACTTTTAATAATTCTTTATTATTTTGAATTATTATTTGAACTATAACAGGGGAATAAGAAAGCATAGTCATTTTTCCCATCTGATAAACGAGTTAGAGAACGCATTTTAAATTGTTTCTATTAATCATTGATATTTATTTTTCATTAATATCTGACAACATTGGTATCTTACGGAGATTAGGTTAACGAAACGAAAAGAATAAAAAGAGAAACTGCTCGTAACGTAAGCAACACAGATTTATAATACCAACAGTTGCATAAAGTGCACTGACTGAGCGCTTTACTCGATGGTAATGTAGCAATTTCGCGATTTCATGAGTTAATTAACATAAACGTAACGAGAAGAAAAATTAAGTTACCTTTGATTTTAGACAAGTAGATTACGGGAATAATTTACATTTGTTCGGGAGATTTATTATTCGAATGCAAATATTTGTGACTTTCTTTAATCTCAATATACAACGATGTCAAAACAAGAAAGAATAATAAAGTCGTTACACACGTTGTTTGCGTTACGAGAATTTCTAAATAATTTTTCTAGGTTGAATTTACCATTTCATCGTTTTTATTCTAAGAAAAATGTGCTCAAAATTAAAGCAAATTGAATAACCATCAACTCGAAAAAACTATCGTACGCAGCTTTTATATTTGTTCAAATCCCTGTATAAATCGTTCTTTCCGTAAATAAAAACTGAAACCGTGTGTTCCTATCGAACAGTCACAGCGCGTACGTTTAGTCGCAACGTTCAAGGGTTTACACACGACGTTTCGAGTCGAATTGCAAAACGCGGGCTGTTGTTTTTCCTTTTTTTAGTCTCTGTGAAACCATGGAGGGTAAAATTCGCAAAACCCGCGTCGGTATTCGCGGAATTCCCCAGCGGAATGAAAAAAATTGCCTGAAATCTCACGGCTCAGGGCGTCGCGGCTCCCGATAGGCTCTTCTAGACGCGCTTTGATGTTATTGGCTTTGATCTCGTCGCGAGAGAAAAAAAAAAGTGTAGTTCGAGCGATTAAACGGCGGATCATCGAGCAGCTGGTCGACAATCCGCGCCCCACCCTCCTTCGTTAATTAGGAATACTGTGCTAAGTCGCGAACGAGACTCTCGGCAATTATGCGCGTGCAACGCGTATTAATTAACAAGGACAATTTATCGACACGGTCGACGCGAACGAAAAACCTCGCGCGCTCGGTGACGGCGGATTTTAATTAATACAAGAATCGCGCGTATCATTGCCTCTAATTGGAAATCATTTCGATGTGGAGGCAGGGCTTTAGACGTTTCATACGTTTCAAATGAAACTATCGTCTCGATGGTCGTTCGAGAACGATGCACAGATCGATTGTAATAAATTGGGTAGGTTGTAGCAATGTTCAATAACGAAATGTATTTTTCTATTTAAATTTAATGGTGTAGTTTGTTTGGTTCAATAACGAATGTATTTTTGTATTTACATTCGTATGCAATGATATATTTCACGTGCTTGAATACCGTGTATAGTTTTGTATTTATAATTGATTAGAATGATGTGTTTCGTTCGATTGGGTACCAAATATATTTTTGTATTTAAATTTGTTTACAATGATGTATTTCATTCGATTGAATACTAAATATATTTTTGTATTTAAATCTGTTTACAATGATGCATTTCATTTGCTTGAATACCAAATATATTCTTAAATTAAAATTTGATTGCAATGATGTATTTCATTTGCTCAAATACCAAGTATATTTTTCTATTTAAATTTGTCCAAAGTAAAAATAGTAAAATCCCCGTAGAGCAAAAGACAAATATTTCGCAATTGCACATTTTGTAAAAATAGAATTAACACACGAGGACCAGAGTTGCCACTAGTTTTTAAGATTCAATTAAAACCAGATTCCGATTTACGAACATGTATAAAATTTTAATTCGTCAACGTAGGAACATATGTTTCACCATTATAAGAGACCATTAGGTGGACAATTTGTTCGCAGAATTCTGTTTCGACTCGAGTTTGTTCAGCGTGGGTTTGCAGTACGGTAAACAACGATCAGAATGCGTGAGATTCGCGTACGCTGGAGGCGCTCGTCTACTTAACACGGCTATCACCTACCTTCTGTCGTTTAACAAGCACGATTTAACCGAGCGGTCCCAATTAAATTCCATACGCGACCCGGTATCTGAAATAATGATCAAATGTTTACGAGTGCGCGTAGGAGAAATATTTTTGCTCCCGCCAGTTATCACCCAGCCGCCGCTGTAACCGTTTCATTACCAGTTGACACGTTAACTCGCCACTTGCAAGCGCTACCTGAGCCCGTGGAATGTTATCTCGACGACGACACTTGCCCGGTAGCGTGGCTATCTCTGTCCCATTATCATCCTGGTCGGTGGCTATTTTGCAAACGAAAGGCGCGCGCGATAATCTTGCCAGCGATTATCAACCCGTCTGCAAAACGCTACGTACCGTTTAAAATCTCCGAATTAAACGGAATCCACTCCCTGGTTTACCCTTATCTTTCGATAGTTTCCCAACTCATTCACTGCCAGATCAAAACTGCAAAATTGCATACGTTCATTTTTCGGCAATTGTAAATCACGCAGATTAAAATTTGACTCCGTATTTATTTACGTAAACTTGCTCGATTCAAATTTCCCTTAACGTTTCGATTTGGGAATTGTTTGTTTTCGAACTAAAAAATATCATCAACATTTCAACTTGAGACTTAATTTTAGTTCTACAGTGGAAAGTTCTGTCATTATTTCTAACTAAAAAAATGTCACGAAAATTCTTGTGTTCGTAAAAGAAGCTAACGATCGTGATGCAGCGGAGAGTGTGTAAATTTATTCGAATTCTCACAACTTTTCGTGGCTTGTTCCGAATGCACGTCGCGCCGATCAACACCGCGATTTCGCCATTTATTAGCGAAATTACATTTGCCGTGCGTTGTGTATTCCACCCTCGTCGACTTGACTGCCTGTATGTACGTATCGTTTTCGGCAAACAAGCGATTTGGTCGGTCGCGGCGTCCTTTGAAGTCCGCGACTGTACGCATCACGCTCATCTCCGGGCATATTTCGCGCGGAAAACGGTACGTGGCCCCGATTTTCGCATGTGCCTCGCATACGTGTATAACACCCCCTAGTTACTACGAAGCCAGTAATTAAATTTAGGAGATCGTGCCCCGCATAGTACCATTACTCACGCATCGTTGGAAGCCTGATTCTTCTCACCTTTCCTATTAAAAAGCAATTTTTTCATTCCGCGCGCTTTGGCCTTTTTTGTGGTCTCTCAATTTTCTGTCGTCAATTTGTCTCATTTCAACGCGTTCCAAACTGCACATTGTGTAGCTGATTTACCTTAGAAATATTCCAAAGTTCCATCGAATTTTATTTTATTTTTCACGAAGGAAGAGAATTTTTAATTGTCAATTTGACTTTCTTATTTTAAAATAACATGTCTCAAACTCCACTTTGATGTGTTACAAACATTGTATAGCAGTTTAACCCTCCTTTCGATTTACTTTAACAAAATTATATATGATTTGTGTCAAAGTATAGGACGCGTTGGAAATATTCCAAGGTTCCATCTAATTTTATTTTATTTTTCAAAATGGGCAAGACCTATTTTGATCATCAATTTGACTCCCCTATTTTAAAATAACATGTCTCAAACTCCACTGTGACGTGTTACGAACATTGTACAGCAGTTTAACCCTCCTTTCGATTCACTTTAACAAAATTATGTATAATTTCTGTCAAAGTATAGAACGCGTTGGAAATATTCCAAGGTTCCATCTAATTTTATATCATTTTACAAAAATGACAAGACCTATTTTGATCATCAATTTGACTCCCCTATTTTAAAATAACTAAAATAAAATAATTAGCAGCTTAAGCACGTTCGAATTTTACGATATTTTTTAAAAAATACAAATTTCACAATATCAATAAATCATTTATTCCGTAATATTTCGATACATTTTGGAGGATAACGAATATTCGTAATACTATTTTTTCAACGCAGCAGAACTAAATTGTTAGTGCAAACTATCCTCTCGGTGCATTCACCAAGATCGAGTGCACCGTGTAAATGCATTTACAGCTTGCGGACTCATCAATTAAACGTTCGTTTCTCAATCAATGGACGATGTGCAACGACAGCCGCAGTTTCTCGAGTTTGCAAGTCAAAATAACGTCGTGTGCGGCGACAGAGGCGTCTGTAGCGACTACGACTGCATTCGAGCGTGCATCGCGTTGCATTCGTTGCATTCGTTGCACGGAAAAGCTCGGGGTTGCACCTTCGCGGTCCTACCCTTTGAAGTCCACGCGATCGTCATGAATCCACGTCATGTACCGACGTATCGGTGGCGTACACGTGTACACGGACCACGCGATTCGATTGATTAGCCTAATTACTCGTCGCTCTATCGCCGTTCCTGTCGCTACCAGCGCCGCGGGGAACGCTGACGAATACATTGACGTACCCACCCGTGGAGATTCGCGTTCGAATTTGCAATCGAGTCGCATAAAACGGACGCTTATGCGTAACGGTGACCCTAGGTGTTAATTTTAGACCATCGATTCTTCCATAAACAGCCCTCTTTCGTTGCAATAATGCTCGATGCTTCTTTCTCTCTGAACAGACTCGAACAATTCTGGAATATTATTTTTTAATCTCAAGAAATTTACTCGACAGCGATCGAATCTGCAGAATAGTTTCAAAGCAAAACATGTCCTTTCGTTTGTGTATTATTGATATGCAATATTTGTATATACAAATCATCTGTTATGGCAGTGTTTTTTATTGGATAACCAAAGGATCAAACTAACTGATAAATTGATACTCTCAACGTAAAATATGTCCATTCTTTTGTGTATTATTGAGGGTACATTTACTTGGATTAATTTCAATATTTGTGTACAATATTTTTATATACAAATCATTTGTTATGGCAGTGTCTTTGACTAAATAATAAAAGGATCAAACTAATTCACAAATTGAGGAAACTTTTCCCTTAATGTTTTCCTTCAGGAACCTATAGCAATTGTTTGTAAAATTATTCCTCCCTAAAAGAATGCAATCTATCGATCTAGGACCTTTATATCATATAATGTAGAGATTACAATCCTCGATAGTGTTTGAAACGTTTAGAGAAGAACAGGTAAGCGTGTTCGACACAAATAGAAATGCTTTCCGAGGTCCGTTCGATGGCTCGTTATTATTTTAATTTATCTTCCAGCAGTTTAGAAATAAACAAAGTACGGTACTAAAGCTGATTTAAACCTGTGTTTTAATTAACGTCCCCCCTCCTCGGGATCGTGTAACGAGAAAATAAAACGATATTCGCTCGTGGCCGTTTCCACGGAAAAGAAGGAAATTAACCTGACTGGTTCTTGAATGAAGAACTCGATCGATAAGTTCCTAGAATGAGTTCACGGCATTGCAAAAGTTCCGTGCAGTCGATTCAGCCACGGTTATTTAAAGCTTTTTAATCGCGGCATCAGACCGGATTTGCTCGAATTAATCGGTAAAATTTATGGACACCGGCCGAGAACAGGTTGCTTTAACTTCCGTCGAATACGGCTGCGTAAGCGCGGATAAATCCTCCGCCTTGGAAACGTCCACGGTTAATGATGGAACCAGTGACATACTCATTAATATCCAACCATTGTGTCTAGGTATTATAAGGTATTGTAGGATTTAACAAAGAGAATTGTATTTGAAACAAATGTGCAAACGATATAATTATACAAACGAATTTAAAACACACGCGATCTTTTTACACAAATAAATATTCAACAAAACTACAGACAGATATTCAATACAAATCTCTTACAGTATTGTCATCTATTATAGCCTAATTCGAACAGCAAGTACCATTAAGACTTCAACAAAGTCTAGTATTAAGCCTCTGTTGCACGAATTATATTTCATCTTTCCAAAGAAAAATTATTTCTTAATTATACATATAAACTCGCAGTCATGAAATGTCTCCATGTGTAAACACTGTAAAATTTCGTGGGGATTGTTTTTATTGGATTCTCGATCGAACACATTGTGCAATAAGGAATTTAAGTTGTGGATAGTTCGATCGATCTTTGTTATATTTTGAGATTTTATGGTATTTGTAGGTGAAAAACATGCGATTAATATTTTTCAATATAATCTAGTCCAGCTGTGTGAATTATGCCTTCTTATCAGTTTCGTAGCTATCGTTGCAGCTTGTCGACTCAGTTGAATTCAATTTGCTCTGATTTTGTCTGCGAATTCACCTGTGGGAACCGATAAATAAAGTCCGAATATAACAGAGATCGACGATAAGATGTAATCCGGTGGATCGCGTTCCATGCTTTATGGGACTTCGTTCGACGGGACCCTGTTTATCATACTTAGTTTGGAGATTAATAATCCCCGTTGACGTTTCTTGAGAAGTGGATCCGTGTGAAGGAATCGTGAATCAACTTGGAGATGCAGGAGTGTCCGACGTGTAAAATATATTGTGCCAACCGGTTTCGCGAAGCGTTACTTACGCTTCCGTTGGTTTAAGGGATTGGCAATTATTTTGTCGGAAAATCGAGACTAAATAATCTTGACACTTTTGCGACAGACGATACGATAACATTTCCTGTATTCGTTATATCAGGATTGTCGAAGACCTCTTTTTTTATTTATTTGCACAGATAATTATTTAAGTATTTAACTATATGGATTCTTTGAAACGAACATTTATAAACATAGTTCTAACAACTCACTATATAATCGATGATCTATAATTAATCATCTACCAGTTGTTGAATCGAGTTTAAAGTTCTGGATAATTTTCAAAGCACTAATAGAACAGAAGATCCACTCTCGATGAGAGAAACCAAATAACAAATACTTAAATCTCAAATAAAATAATCTACCAAAATAAAATAAGCAGACTAGAGATTTTATTTAAAGAATCGTTCGAATGAGAGTTTGTTTCGATGTCGTCTGACCCTGTACGAGACGTAGGAAATTATTTTCCTCGAACTTGAACCGCCGGGGGAGCGTAAGTCGCGATGATTGATCGACGAGACGAGTCGTTTTCAGCATGCTACGCGAAACTTTCGACAATTAGACTTACGGATACTTCCTGCTGCGACTCGATACGGCCCTGAGGGTCTGGTACACGTATGCAACCGATTGTACGAGAGCAATCGCCTCGGGTCGCACAGGTGGTCGGCTAATAATAACTCGCGTGTGTGCGGGGTACGCGTGCGGGCACGATCTAGCGCAGTGGTGCACAAATTTTTTATCGCCTACAGAGCATATCGTTACGCTAATCATATTCCAAGTAGAGCAACGAAACTTACCGTTCACGTTAAAAACACGAAGCCATTAGCTCCGATGACTGTCGAGCGACGTACGTCGATTTTCTCACGAGGCCGTGATTAATCGTTGTTTTTCGTTGAGATCGCTTCACAGATCATTGAAGCTGATATTGTTGATAATATATATGCAAAATAATGACGTTTTAATATGTACCTATCATTTTTATCGATGTCATATAATTTATAACTTCTTGTACGCGATTTCTGTTTATTTATTACGGTACCACTAACGTGCAAAATATAATTGCTATTATGATCGAAGAGTTTATTTTCCAGAGGTCTTATAATTTTTATAAATATTAACATATAGTTTTTTAATACGAAGTATTATTAGAACGAGACTTTTTGACTAGTTTTTCTTAGTGAATCACTTTAACAAAGAAAGTGGTCCGCAAATTGATATCCTTTCTGTAAGTGGTTACCAAGATCATTTTCAGTTGATACTGGATCAGTGTTCCGACGTTTCGCCGATATTGCTAGCTTCTTCATGGGTCGAATGACACACTGATATTGATCCCTGAAGAAGCTAGCTGCAATGCACACCCGGAAGCTTCAAATATCTTATAAGACCATCTCAGATACTTCCTGTGATTTCTTCCCGTTCATCTTTCAGTAGATAAGCTAAATCTAACGATATACGAATTATTTTCGCCATTAGAACTTCGTATTGTAGGGAGAAAAAAATATTCCAGCAGGGGTTGTTGACCGTACTGAGTCAGACGTTTCAAGTTAGGCTTCGTGTGACTTGTGATTATAACCCTGTTATTTAAATTACCACGTATTAATATTAGTACGAGCATTAATTAGTAATTCTTAGTAGAAAGACCCACGAGTTCCAGATGCTTTCCACTTGTTAATTCTATCGAATGCGGTCGTAATAAATAAATTAAAAATACGAGTCGGATTTTGTCTTCGCGATGCGCTTCTTGAATTGACCGCTAGCTGCGCGCGCATGGCAGCCATCTTTGTTTCTCGCGTCGCGGTTGTCTCCCTCAGTTTAATTCTCTGCTCCCGCTTGGAATCTTTATTCAATTGTTCGTTATTGTGCACGTGTAGTTTCTAGTGCGTTTGTTAATTAACCAGTGTGTGCATCTATTAAACAGCATTGCTATTTCGTCGATCTACCCTTTCTGCGCTAAGTTATTCAAATTACATTGTGCAGTCTAAAATTTGTCGATGATCAGGTCTGGATCAGGTTATGTTACTACTTTTTCTCTCCTTTCCAACTATAAACTTATGATAGAAATGATCGTGGTACAAAAACATACTTTGCAATATATTCTTTCGATACGACACAACGTGCATAAATAAATTTCGCTATCGATCTTCGTATTAACCTGAAAAGGACATTGATCAAAGCGTGGCAAATCAATAATCTTTCGTGGTTCCTTTGTACAACAGATATTTATTATACGCGAGTATCTTTACGTTTCATATGTTGTAACATTAGCTTTAACGAAAGAATTGATCGGATCCAACGGAAGAGAAAATCTTTTGCCACATTAATCTAACCTAAACCTAACCAGCATGTGCATCCATTAAACGGCGTGGTTATTTCGTCGAACGTTAGCTGCGCGCGCATGGCAGCCATCTTTGTTTCTCGCGACGCGGTTGTCTTCCTCAGTCCAATTCTCTGCTCCCGCTTGAAATCTTTATTCAATTGTTCGTCATTGTGCACGTGTAGTTTCTAGTGCGTTTGTTAATTAACCAGTGTGTGCATCTATTAAACAGCATTGCTGTTTCGTCGATCTACCCTTCCTGCGCCAAGTAAGTTATTCGAATTACATTGTGCAATCTAAAATTTGTCGATGTCTGGATCAGGTTATGTTACTACTTTTTCTTTCCTTTTCAATTAGAAACTAAGAAAAACCTGATAGAAACGATCTTTGCATAAAAAAGTATATTCTTTCGATGCAATATAACGTGCATAAATAAGTTTCGCTATCGATCTTCGTATTAGGTTAACCTGAAAAGGACATCGATCAAAGCATGACAAATCAATAAAACTTTCGTGCTTTCTTTGTACAACTAAAGACTGATATTTATTATACGTGAGTATCTTTAAGTTTCTTATGATGTAACATTAACTTTAACAAAAGTTTGACGAAAGAATCGATCGGATCCAACGCATATTGCGCGTCACATGACGCAATGTGTATAGATCTTTTGCGCGGGAATTTTGAACGCTACCACACGATACGGTGGCGTTGTTGGAACGACGATAGCTAATGTTGGGCGTCATTAATAATTCTCAGGCGCTAGAAAAGGTCGTGTTCGAAAATGGGAGGTTCCTGGCGAGACTGGAAAATTATCCCGCGTCCGATAATGGCGGGGTAGGCGATCGTTTAAAAGGAAGTCCAGCGTAACGCGCGGCTGGGCGGTTGCTCAGGGCTCGGTTTTCATTTAATGCTCGTATTAGAAAATTTTGAGTCCTATAATCAACCGATTTCCAACGTTGCCGTGCATTAACTACGCGGCGAGTCGACGCGCAATTTCCCCGCGGCGATACTTTTCGTTGGAAGTAAGCAATTTCTGCTGGAACGACGACGCATAAATTATTTTCATGCGTCGTTTACGTCGGGTAATGTTAGTGATTTCTGTCGCTTCGGTAGCTGCTCGATTAATCGCCGTTTAAGAGATCGAAAAGTAGACTGTTATTGACTATCGACGATACACAGCAAAACAAAACATAAATGTTGCATGAAACCTTTGAATTTATTTGTTTATATTAATTTTATTTTAGGTTTCATTAGCAACTAAGATCATGGCCATACATAAGATACTCTTGTTTTAGATCTTGTTATATGTTCTTTAAAAAAATTAATAAGTTTTACTATATATTTTTCTCTATTGTAATGAAAATCATTGCATTTATATTATTGTATATGTCAAATTAATCTTCTCTTAATTCTTAATTTTATTTTAGGTTCCATTAGCAACTAATATCATGACCATTGATAAGATACTTTTGTTTTAGATCTTGTTATATGTTCTTTAAAAAAACTGATATGTTTCAATACACAGGGTGTTTGGACAACCCTGGGAAAAATTTTAATGGGAGATTCTAGGGGCCAAAATAAGACGAAAATCAAGAATACTAATTTCTTGATGGAGGCTTCGTTAAAAAGTTATTAACGTTTAAAGTTCCGTCCATACTGAATTTTTTTCTAGAAAGTGGGTAGGATTTTGGGGGTAGGTCTATTGACCAAAAATGATTGTAATTGACCCCTGTAACTAAATATAATTTTTTTAGTACGATTTAAAATTTTTTAGTTTTGTCGAAAAATTTCACAACTTCTCGAATTTTTTTCTAGGAAGTGAGTAGGATTTTGGGGGTAGGTCTATTCATCAAAAATTATTGTAATTGACCCCTGCAATCGAAAATAATTTTTCTAAAGTGATTTGAAATTTTTTAGTTTCGCCGAAAAATTTAGGCACCTACCCCCTATCGATTTTTCTTAAAAATTTGTTTTCGATTTTTAGTAATTTTGTTCGATGCCCTACAGAAAAGTTGTGTAATACTTTTTTGTAGGTACCTATGAGCTCTACTTCAGGAAAAAGTTTCATTGAAATATATTCACAATTGTAGGAATTATAGCTGTTTGAAAATTGGACCAGTTTTATGGGGTTTTTCTCATTTTACGGTGTCAAGTAACAACTTTTCCAATATTTTTAGAATTTCTACATATTCTCCATTAAAATACGCGTTGTTTGCTTTTTTAAACATTAAAATCGTCCAATCCGTTCAGAAGTTATGACGTTTTAAAGATATGCATGAAATTTCAGGGAAGCATTTCTGGCCTCACATTAGATTTTCGGTAAACAATTTTTTTCTCGAAAATGCGTAGGATTTCGGGGGTATGTATAATGACCAAAAATGGTTGTAATTGACTCCTGCAACTAAAAATATTTTTTTTAAAACGATTTAAAATTTTTTAATTTTGTCGAAATATTTCACACCTACTCGAATTTTTTTCTCGAAAGTGCGTAGGATTTCGGGGCTATATCTGTTCACCAAAAATAATTGTAATTGAACCCTGCAACTAAATATAATTTTTTCAGAATGATTTGAAATTTTTTAATTTAATTTTTTAATAACTTTTTAATGAAGCCTCAATCAACAAATTGATATTCTTGATTTTCGTCTTATTTTGGCCTCTAGAATCTCCCATTAAAATTTTTCCCAGGACTGGTCGAACACCCTGTATATTCTCCTCTACTGTAATGAAAATCATTTCACTCAAATTATTATATGTATCAAATTAATCTCTTCAGGGACGAATTTATTCATTTATTTTAATTTTATTCAAGGTTACATTAGCAACTAAAATCATGGCCATTGATAACGTAAATACTCTTGTTTTTGATCATATGTCCTTTAAAAAATTGATAAGTTTCAATATATATTCTCCTCTATTGTAATGAAAATCATTGCATTCAAATTGTAGTGTGTAATGACCCCGAAAGTAGATTCTGTTTTAATTGGAACATTCGTAATGTCGAAAAGTTACGCAAACGGAGTCGGTTAAGTTGCTCGAAATTCGTACAGCGATATATTAGCGAAGGGTTAGGGTTCCTAGGAATACATTCCAGACGTTAGGTTCGAATATACCAATAATAGTTTGTCAACTTTGGAACGGTTTTCGACGAAGCACGCGGCAACAAACTCGGCCCCGTTTCCATCCTGCGAACTACCCTCCTGTTTCGCCCCCACCACGTGCAAAGAGGGGGAGGTTGCAGCGATTCTCGTGCGCTATACTACTAATATCGATGCTCGAAAGAGGGTCTGAAACCTCAAAGGGTCGACTAATTACGCCCGTTCCTGCCAACCTGTGATGCCGGTACTGTTCGAGCGAATTTCGAAACGCTCACTCGAAAATATCCTGTCCTGAATGATGTCTACTAATTACTAATGGGCACGCTCAACTAATTTCGTATATGCCTGAACGCGATTTAATTTCGACGCTCAGAGTTACCGGATACACTGGGTGTCCCAAACAAACGATACAATCGATATCGAACCTTATTGTTCTGTGCCAGGAAAAGCCTTTACAGAAAATTCAAATTTTAATAATTGCTCGTAATAATCAAATCTGTACAACGTTTCGACCGTGCAATGTCGAGACAAAGTAATCCATTCGGGAAAATAATTTTGGAATTATAAAGAAACACATACATTTTTAAAATATTGTTATATGTAGAATTATTTGTTTCTCAGTTGTATTAGTCGGATGTAGAACACCCTGTATGGTCCATTGGAAAGGGGCCAAATTGTTACCTCGACACGTATACAAAGGTGATAATAATCTACGTATAGAGATACATTAAACTGAACTCTAGTAAAATTGCGCATGCTCCAAGCAGTTTCCAAATCGATTTTTCTTAAAAACAAAACCTCGTATGGAAAAAGTTCGATGTACATTTTCTGTGTATTTTTGCACGTAGAATTATCCTCTTTCAGTTGTATCTCTATAGAGGTTGTTCTATCGAAAAAATCCAGCAATTTAAAATTAAAAATAAAATTCTAAACACGATTGCTTCTACTATGCATATAAATTTTTAATTATGAATTTTTCCTACTATTAAAAATAGCTAATATATTAAAATGACTCGTTTACAGTAAACTCACCCTTTCGTCATACAATAAATAAATCTGTTTCCTGTTTCGCATTGGAAGTTCCGAATGTTGTAACGCCGTCGTTTCGTGCCATCGAATAATCGATACAGAGTGTAAAAATACACGAGTAAAAAGGATGGTCAGTGAAAAGGTTACAGGGGTTAATGGTACGATCAATATACAGCGACTCGCAGATTTATTCACGTGTTTCGAAATCGTAATTAATTCAGCAAATGATCTCCTCGTCTTCTCTAAATTCAAAAAGTACAAATTCTTGCAAAATTTGTTGTTTTATATTTTTTTACAATTAACCAAACGGTTGTCGGAATTGCTGCGTTTAACTCGATGGATCAACCTGGAAGATTCTCTAAAAAATTCGTCGATTTGAAACTCTAAATATTCGTTTAGAAAATATTAAAATAATTCATCGAGGAGGACTTGGTGTGTGGTAGATATGTGCGTTCGGAATCGATTATACGCGAGAGGCGGACAAGTAAACAATTTTCTTTTTCACGGACGCTGAACGGAAGATCAAGAGCGCCTGGTTCCATATACGACACGATACAGAACGTTGTGGAACCTGTTACATGTCGTATTTAACATCCATTTTCTCTGGAATTCTCGAGTTACCTCGTGCTGATCGTAATCGACCAGCTCGTTTCGCGAGACACGACTCTTAGTCGTTTATTTACTCCCAAGAAGCATTGTACAGGATTAGTCTGGTTGCTCCTCTTATTACTTTCGAGTTGCCACGGATCGGTGGTCAACAAGCCTTATCTCATAACGCATCTAATTGATTTCGTAATAGCAATTTCGTCGATTCATCGATTGCTTTTATTTTTATCAGCCCCTTGTGCGCGTATTTGTTTCCTCTTCATTGAAAATTTTTGATTCGAGTATAATACGTAGACAGTATTGTTAAAAAATTAATTCCTGGCGATCTGACGTAATGAAAAGAAGTATAATTAATTTGCAAACTCGATGGATTTTGAGGGTGGAGAGAAAAAGCTTGCCTTCTTCTTTGGACTATTTTTGGCTAACCAAAGGCGTTTTCTCTTTCGATCAACGTAACAAACGAGATGTTTTTCTTGAGGTATACGCAAGCAAGGACGATGACGTTTCAGAAATTAATTCAAAGAGAGCTAATTTGAAAGTGAAAAGGTCAGCCTGGAGGAATAGTAAAAAGATATTGATGATAAATGTAATTTACGCGGGGTTGGCTGAATTTTGGGCGATTTCTCATAGTTATGGTTTTCGGTGTTGACGCAGCAGCTGCCTAACGGCGTCAGACACGCGGGTAGCCTGTGCCAATAGCATCTAGTGGCTGGACGGTAGTTGGCAGGAACGTTAAACAGGAAGGGTGCTTCGTAATCACTGTTAATTAACATTTATGGAGACACGTACAGGCTCTCTAGACACTTTTGGTAGACACACGGGTCTGCATCATCGTGATCTGTCACAAAGGTACGACTACCAAAGGGAACAGAAGAGGCTCCATTATATTCTAATTGACGTTCTAGGGCTCTTAACGCGACGAGGGATTTCAAATAAGATGAGCAAATTGCTTCCCTTTCGGGATACAACGAAAATCTTTTTCATTAAGAGCATCTGTTTCCTGAAATTAACTGGATGAAATTTGTTGACGATATTCTTCAGTTTTGGCGACTTTGGGGGTTGCAACCACTCTTCCAGCGTTTGAGAAAATACAAACAGAGCGAAAACTTCGAATTTTATTACTCAACAACTAATTAACACATTCCCTATTTTGGAATTTAAATTATCCTCTTTAAACGAAAGCAATAGAACTTCAAATTTTTCATTTTCTCGAAAACGAAGGCTCGAATGAAAAAATTGTTTACCACATTTTTCCCCTATTTTTTAACGTAGAATTACTCCCCGTTGCGATTTTTCATCGACCCCGTGTGTTGTAGTCTCCTCGTCTCGTTTAATAACGCAAGCAATAGGGTCCACTTAGCCTAACAAATTCCGGGGAAAAACAAGCGCGATACCTTTGATCCGTAGCGCGTTTCGAAGGCAGATAATCACCGATAAAAGTGTATCAACAGCCTCCGCTAACAATAGCGGGGCATTCGCGCCTCGCATTGCCCTCGAAAAGGGAGATCAAAGATCGTCCTGGCATCGGTTCTCGTCCCGCCGATGTTCTTCCAACCCCAGCACACCGGTTCTTCGCTCGCAACAAGCCACGTCGTGCTTTCGGTCGGGCCACCCAATTTCCATAAATCAACCGTCCTCCCCCGCTGCTCGAGTCACGAGACTTTCCACCCCTCGTTCTCGCTTGCGCCCTTTTTCGAATCCTCTGGCTTCCTTTCGAACAGTTCCTCGAAACAGGGTTGGTTTCATCGAGGAACGTTTTGTTGATTATCGTTCGAGAGGAGCCAGGGTTTCAGGCGATCGAAAATATCGTTACGAGTTAGCGAAACACACGGGAGTCGCAAATCTGCCATAAACGGAATCTCCTATTTGGGAGTGGATGGTGTCTAGCGGCGTATAATGGTGGGCGTCAGCGAATCTCGCGGATGTTGTAAGAGAATGGCGTAAAAGTTATAACGTCTAGTCGGAATCGATTCGAACTCTTGCTTTCAACGATATTAAAGGCTACTACGGCCCACGAAAGTGCTTGTAAACTTTTGTAATATTAGCGATAGGGCAGTAGTTAAATGAAGATTCAACTTTTCATCTTTTTTAAATATCTTTTTGGTCTAAATTCTAATTCTGTATGTATCTGATGTAGTACAGTACTGCAAGAAGTTGTACATTTATAACTTTATATTTATGAATACGTTTTTATTCTAAATTCAAATTGTGCACGTATATGAAGTAGTACAATACAATAGTTGCAAATTTACAACTTCTTGCAGTATTGTACTACTTCAGATAGGTGTAGAATTTGAATTATAATTATACAAACGATGTTTATGATCTGAAAGAAATCCATTTCGTGATCCATAAGTTGTTTCTTCAGAGTAGAGCTACCAATTTGTACATTACAAAGGGCTGATAAATAATGGAAGGACCTTTTTCACCACATTGACTGCCACGTCATGGGTGAGGAGCTAGAACAATTAATTTTCAAGATTAGATGAAAGAATTTCTCTTGAATTAGAACGGGTCTTTAAAAATAAATTCCAAGACAAATGATGAGTATGCTAGTATTCGTAGACAATTTGAGAGATTTGGGATTTTCTTGCAGTAAACGTGTTAAAAGCTTCGATTACTAAATTTGAGTTCGTAAGGTAGCACTTTACAATGATTCTTAGGATCGACTCGGTGCACTTTCTCAGCGTAATCGCGCGCCGTTCTGCCGCTACGACCCCCGACCGTTTCGCCCTTGCCAACCACTGTCGACCTTAAAACGCAAGTGCGAAAATTTCCAGTTCATCGCTTTGACAAAGGCGCAGCCAGTCAATGACTCGTTGCTTAAAGGCTCTCGAGCAGACAGGAAGCATCGATCCTGTCTGCCGGCTGCACTGTACACCAGGAATCCCTGTACCAGCACGTCTCTCTCTCGCTCTCTATCTCTGATCCTCTCTGTTCGATGTCTGGTCCCAAGCGTTTACGCTGGAAACCAGCTTTACGTCCCAACACCCTCTGCCAGAATTCATTAGCCCGCCCCTCCTTGATGCTGGCCGAGCCTTCCTAAAAAAGACTTCCAAAGAGATTTTAATTGGCTACTTCGGCGTCCAGGCTGGCCGTGCAGGCGTCGCGGCGTCCTGGCCGTTCGGCATCATCGGTTTCGCAAAATGAATTCTTTTAGCTCCGTTTAACGCTCCACGCTTGGTCGCTGGCGACGCCAGGGCTGGGACACCCCCCGGATCCATTTATTACACGATACAGGGATGCTTTTTGCCACGAGGACCTTCTTGGGAATACATGTTACCATAGCAAAATTTTTGTTCCATCTCTCGAAAGATAGTGTTCGGATATATTATACATTTCGACACGCTCGACTACCAAACGTCTTCTCTGGAACTCCTTGACCCCCACCCTTTGTATCTGAGAGCAATCCTGAGGGTTGTATCGAGTTAGACATGCTAAAAGTGTTTTAGGAATTAATAATTTAGCTTTTCAATTATTAATTTCTTTTTCTAAATTGTTTTACGAAATCAAATATGTACATCTGTTATATAGTCGTCGTTAAGTTAATAATATTACAATGTTTGATTATCTTTCTAATAAAAATAGAAAAATGTAGAAAATTTTTTGATTATTGTTACTGTCGAAGTATAAAACATGTTTGATTACATTTACGTATATTTATATTTTGTAGATTGATGAACTAAGCTAAAATTCACAACCTGATTAAATAATCTCTAATAAATACATATCAGTGTATCGATAAATATATCCCGACAGTTTTGGCAATTATTTGTATTAGGAACAGTGTTAATCAAAGTAACATTTTACGCATAAAATCATAAAATACATTGTATGTATTTATTTACAAGTCTTCCAAACAATACAAATCGGTGATTTATCTCCGGTTTACGAAGTTTCCGTTCCACGAACCCCGGAGGGGGGTCGTCAAGGGGTTGAAGATTTCCACACGCGTGATTCCTCCTTCGTGTAATTTTTTGCGTAGGATCGACATCCATCAATTTACACTCGATTATGCTCGCCGTGGGGTCCCATCGTTTTTCCAAAAAGTATCCCCACCGATAACCTTGCGATCGTTCCCGTCCAATCTCTCGGTCCAATACGCGTCGGTGTTATTGTTTATCGTCTGGACCCTTTCCCTCGGAAGCAGTCTGTATATCGTAGGAACGTCAATCGTGCAACGAATCGCACTGGTGGACGGGAATGGACTATCTAGATCGCCATTGAGAAAGCATGGAAACCTGGCATCGAGCACCGACCGCTGGAGGTGGAAATTGCAGTCGCAGCACCGATGCATCGACGCTCGCAACGAGGCGCGAGGGTGTTTTATACGCCGTGCGACCGGCGCCGGTTGTCGGCGAGACGAGAACCGTTATCGGACGACGTTCTACCCTTCCTGCTCAACGCGTCTGTCTCTCCAGCCAGGTTCTCTCTATTTCCCTCTGCTTTCTACGATCCACTTTCCCAGCACCTCATCCTTCGCTTCACCTTATCCGTTTCGAGCTTCACCGAGCTCCTTTTCCCTTACGTTCTTCGTTTCGGTCTTGTTCCTTTCGTTCCACTTTGCTCGAGACTCCTTCTTTTTTGCGGTTAATCCACTTTCCAGCTAGGTATCGAGCGTTATTAGAAGCCTCGCGATAATCAGTGGGTTTCGTTTCCTCGAGCACAGTGGGTTAGAAAACGATGATTCGTGGACAAAATTCAATTTCTCTACTTTTATTTAAAAACACCACTTTTTTTTGTAAATTAACGATACTCTAACTCGGTGAATTCGTGGTTGCTTGAAGCTGTGGTTTGAGTTTCGTTTTCTTCTACGCGTTTAACCTCTTCAGGAACATTCACCCACGACGTCCATCAATTTTCTGACAATCTGACATCGTTGGGATATTTAATTATGAACATTCATTCGTAACTCTAGTGGTTACTATTATGATGTAATATTCAAAATAGCTTAGAAACGTACACATACGAGCCAGTATCCTTAAAGAAGTTAACAACGAATCAACAGAGTAATTAATCTCAGTTTTTTTAAATAAAAGAAACAGAAAATTGGAAAGAAACTAATTCTGATAATAAAGATGATACAAGGATAAATTTAGAGATTTCTATATAAGAAGTTGCGATTAATTAAAAACATACAAAATATATTCTAAATGAAAGAAAGCGTATTCCATTGGAGAAATGTTATTAAAACTTTGCATTAAAGATATTTGTAGTGAATTATTAGACTATTTTTATGGAGTTTTTCTCATTGTACGGGGTTAAGCAACAACTTATCAAACATTCTTAGAATTTCTACATATTCTTCATCAAAATACGCGTTGTTTGCATTTTGAAACATTAAAATCGTCCAATCCGTTCAGGAGTTATGATCTTTTAAACATTTGCATGAAATTTCAGGGGAATTCATGATCAGACATTGTATTTTCGGTATAGAATTTTTTTCTCAAAAGTGCGTAGGATTTCGGTGGTATGTCTATTCACCAAAAATGATTGTAATTAACCCCTGTAGCTAAAAATAATTTTGTCAGAACGATTAGAAATTTTTCAATTTCACCAAAACATTTCAACAATAGCGCTTACCCTCTGTCGATGTTTCTTAAAAATTCGTTTTTTAAAAGTTGTCTAATACTTTTTTGTAGGTGCCCATGAGCTCTACTTCACAAATAAATTTCAATCAAATTCATTCACTATTCTAGGAGTTATGGTCGTTTGAAAATTGCGTTTTTTAATCCCCTCCATAGTCAACTCACATGTATTTACCCACAGACTACAGTTGTCTGCTCATCAATACTAATTCAGTGAATAATTTCTCAACTGATCCATGAGAAGAGGACGCTAAAATCACCTCCGAATGCGTAAGGTGAAAGGTCGTATACCTCGTCCGTGTATAGATATCTCAATAATATTCAATTGAATAATTCTATCACGCAGTGCTACAATTAACTATATTACAGAAGGAAAATTTAATTGAATTATCAACGAACAAAGGATAACGAGAGTAATTAACCCTTCTTGGTTAGAAATTGAATATCAGACTCTTCACATTTGAAACATTCATGTCTGCTATTTTCTACGTCCTACAAAGAAAAAATTAAATACCTGACCGTCCAATTTGTTCCAAAGATCGCATCGTCGACGTTTAAATTCGCCAGCGTCGAGCCTGGCCATCTCTCGTTCCTTTTAAGGTCGAGGTTCCCAGGGAAGATTGCGCCCAAGATGATTATTCCGCATCATTCCTCGACTCTCTTTAAAATATGCAATCGTTGCAATATCTCACCCCGCGTAACGCGTTCCTACCTCCTCGTGGTCTCTGACCTTCCTCTTACTCGCGTTATCTCTGCAATCTTACTGTTCGTCCCTCTTTTTCCCGTCGCTTCTTGCCCGCCGCTCGGAGTTCTCCGCCTCGCTTCTTCGTTATCTGCACTGTTTCTGCGTTTCGGTCTGAGCACGCCGTGTCAGACTTTCAGAGGCTGCAAAGGCACCCACCCCGTTCCTCTGTCTTCTGTCAGGGACCAGTCACGCGCGTCCACCGAGATAAGGCTCGCCATCATCGCCGTCGACAAGGTCGAACAATACCACCACCGGCACCCTAACGCTAGGACCGACGAGGAACGAAGATCCCTCTGTTGATAAGGCTGCCACGTGATGTGTCGCCCTAATAGTTCTTCGCCGCTTCTGTCTTCCTCTGGAAGGTCGTGACACCGTATTCCGAGGGACGTTCGGTCCTTTTTCCCAGAAATTCCATCGACTTTACCCAAAAATCAAACTCTGAAACGGACTTAGGCAAGGGTCGCGAAAAATGAAGACACAAACTGAGACTCCTGGGTTATTATACTTCGTGTGAGTCGATTCCCCGAAATTCCAGCAATATATTCTGATTGTTAGGGAAGAAATAGCAGAAGTTATCTGCTCTTTCGCGTTTACTCTTCCACCCCCTTAAGCAGAAGTCATTCTCGTAGTACAATTATAAATAAAACATAGTTCTGTCTGCTACTTCTAATACTAGAAAGTTTCCCTAAACTAGAGTTACAATGTCAACTATACAATTCGAAGAATTTTTGTATATGTGTATTGACAAATAGAGACGATATACAGGGTCAGTCTTATAACGTGACGATTTCAAATAACTCATGAATTATTATCGTCCAAAAAGCGTGTTTCAGATAAAAGTTGTATCATATTTAGATGGTCATATAGTACTGTATATTGCAAAATTCCTATCGCGAAGTGTGGGGGTTGTTGACCTCGAGTGCACACGCTGCCCAAAAATAATATTTAAAGGTTAATTTCCGAGCAGCAATTAGAAGGGTCTCGAAGTTTCGTTTTCTCGTTCCGCCGTACGTTAAAGGGCAGTGTAATCGTTGGCCGTGAAAAAATCGGAGATCCTTGCCAAATTGAGATTACGCTCGACGAAAGGAAAGACCGTGTCGAGAAGGTACGAAATCGTTGCTCTCTCCGGTGTAATCCATCGGATTCCATTAAGGGCGGCGCTCATATTCGACGCTGGTCCGCTTTTTCCTGCGGGGTATCGAAAAATACTGTAATTTATCAAGCCGTGGTTACGGCACTGCCCTCGAGTTCCTCAGCGGGGACTTTAACCCTGTCTGGGTCGGCCTCCCCTCTCCCTTCGTCGTCCGTTCTTTCGTCTTCTTCCTTCGTCCTTTCAGAATCCCTTCTGTAGTTGTTAATGCATACGTCCACCATAGTCGGCCTCGAAAGTCGACGCCCACCGTTAACGTTGGCGCTTAACAATTCCGAGAAGACCCGGCTACGCGGAGGGTACACGATGAAAAGGCGACTCGCGATCGTCGAGAAAAATGGGAACAATGGCGGGGAAGGATTTATTTCGATGCTTATGAGAATATTCCGACGAGCTCGCCGCGCCGGGAACGATTCGCGATCTTGCGGGAATTGATATTTCCTGTCGGTTAATTTTTTAACGCCGCGGGAATTCAACGCTCGAACGCCCAGTACCTCTCGGATCGGATGCAACGACAACGTAGAGAAAGTTGTTACGGAAAGTTCGCGAATCGTAGGGGAAAAATAGGATCAAAACGGGCTGAGTCCTCTCCTAGGTTTCTCATTCATTTTTACTTACTCACGTGATCGAGAGAAATTTTATAATGCAAGTTATTATATTATTTTTATGTTTATATTCGTGAACTCAGGGTACAATTTTGGGACGATTTTATATGTATCAAGGCTGAAACGTCGAAATAAATAAGTCCAAAAAGTATGCTTTGTTCAAATAATAATATAGAAGAGCAATTAAGTTATTGTATTGTTCAGTTATTATATTAAAAGCAATGCAAGTTATTATATTTTTTTGCTGTTTATATACGTGAATTCAGGGTACAATTTTGGGACGATTTTATATGTATCAAGGCTGAAACGTGGAAATAAATAAGTCTAAAAAGTATGCTTTGTTCAAATAATAATATAGAAGAGCAATTATAGTTTTCAAATCAAGTTTTCAAGTTATAAGTTCTGACGAATGATTCTCTTTATTTTCCAAGTGTCTAATTTATTATATTACTTCTCTGTTCACATACTGGAATTCTGGGTACAATTTTGGAACGATTTTATATGTACCAAAGCTGAAACATCGAAATAAACAAACCCAAAAAATATATTTAATTCAAATAGTAATATAGAAAAGTAATTATAAGTTCTAACGAATGATTCTCTTTATTTTCCAGGTACGTAACTTGCAACGACACAGTAATATTTTGTCTCCGTCTCTCCTGAAAACTGTGAGTACGTCTTTGTTGAAATCACTCGATTTTATAAACTGAAAACAATATCATATTTGACTATCGATGAATCAGAAATGGGTAGAATTTGATTCGAACAATATTTCGTCGTGAAATTTGTGCTTGAAATGTTTATTTCTATAGAAAACTTTTATCCAGAACTTGTTAGTAGAAATTCGTTCCAACGAACGAGAGTCTATACAAAGTAGAATTTCCGATTACGGAACGCTGACACAACAAATTTCCAGGCGCGATTATTAACGCCAGCGCGACCGTTAAAGAATTAATGGCGCGGAAGCATTCACAAGTCCGCAGCATGAAAACTAAATTAACCCTCGTCATTGGCCAATGCTTCAAACGGAATTTCTGCCCCTCTTAATGGCTGTTCCGTGTTGAACAATTTTTATGCGAGGCGAACGCGCGGGAAAACCAATCGCGAGTCGTTTTACATTCCGTAACCGGGGTTTCCTGGAAAAAATATATCTCGAGTAATTGAAACGTTTCGATGTCGAGCAACGAAATCAGCGAGAGAGTCTTATCCCTCTGACTCGACTCTTGAATCTTTAAAATTTAATATCGCTTCAAAAATTGTAACAATGCGCGATCGTCGATCTCGTCCTCGTTAAATCCTGCGAGGTTTCGCTACGAGCGGAGTAATTCCGCGTAGCACGCGAGCAGTGCATTTACTATGTAAATGAATAATTAGTACAATTTCAACTAATCGAGAGGATCTCCTCTAATCGAAGAATAATCCGTAATTAATCACTGCGCAACAGCGTTACAATGCAACGCGTTTAGGTGTGTGGTCTGAAATGGATTTACCAGGCACCCTGCTGTTCGGAATTTTCAGCATACGTCGTTGACACTTTCATTTCCAGCCATGTGGCTATTTAGAATCGAACATAATGTTTAAAATATATATTTTAACTTGGCAAATCTTTTATCTTGATATTTTCATCCTTAGCAAATTCATATTTTTATTAATAGAATTAATGAAATGTGAGCTTTGTCTCAACCCCTAAATATAATAATTCGTGTCTCACTGTATTTCTTATATTTTTACATATCAAGCAACCACCTCAATTTTTACTCTGTCCCTATCAACTATCCCTACACACAATTTAGGACAATCTTCACATCTTGTTTTGATCAAGTACCACTATAAAGTCGCTTTAATTCAGTTTCTTTATCTGTGCCATTTTATCATCGCTCCGTGAGATTGAAAATTTCTCCGCGGGTTGATTAAGTATCTTTTATTCTTCTCAGTGATTACGTTAGCCCCCTAAAGAAGTTGACCTTTCATTTTTAACACACTATACAGGCGTGCAAGAGCGCGCGAAACCATTCATCGTGAGCGACGACGCGGATATCTGATCGTTGGCCAGCGAATTCATTAACGGAAAACGCGTCGTTGGCGGCGTAAAAGAAAGGCCCCCCGAAAGAAAATAAGAAGCTGAATGGTAATTGATTACCTGCATAAAAGCCCGAACGGTATCGCTAAATCATTTCGATGGGTGTACGTAAACCGTTCGCAATCCATTTAGGAGTGCGTCGCGTTTTCGCGTGCGTGGACATTTTCGTGCGTCGGGGCCTGGAAATCCGCGCCAGTTATTTATTAACGTAATTAAACGATCCAATTACACGCGTAAAATATGAATTTTATCGGTCGGAATGCCACAGTCGCCCCGGCACGGTACACATTTTAATTACGGCGCGTTCGAGATTAATAAATAAATCTACGCCGGAGGGGGATACAAATAATTCGTTAATAGCGCCCCCCCCCCCTCCCGGTCGTTTACGACGTTGGAAAAGGTTTATAACGTTCGAATACGGGACGTGATAACGGGAGTAAGCGGTGAAATTAACGCGAAAAGCAAACGCGTAGGTCTCTCATGCAGGTTTAAGAGTGTCCCGTTACAGGGCATCGATTTTACGACGAAACTTTACGTTTGAACAAAATCGACCCTACACTCGGCATTCTCAAGCGTTTTGCCTTCGCTAGCATGCGGTACTAATTGTTGTAATTTTTGTTACGAAAAATATAACGTTTTTAATGTCTACGGGTTACAAAGTTGTGTAAAGTAGTTGTATTCTATCGATGGGAAAATGTGATAACAAATGTATTGCTCGAAGCTGGAAAGTTGGCACCTTTTGTGGGGTCTAGTATAAACTCTTCCCTGTGGACCTACTTAAAATTACGTATTTAGTATTCTGTCTACAAGTTAGAAAGTTGTGTAAACTCCTTATATTTTATCGATGAGAAAATGTGTAACGTATGTATTGCTCGAAGCTGGAAAGTTGGCACCATGGTATAACTATGGTTTATTTGTACAAACGTTTTCAATTTGCTTAACCATTATGTGGACTCTCAATCTCAACTGAATTATTATACTTAATGTTGATTTTTACCAAATTGGTACATGGAAATCAACTTCTCTTTGATGCATATAAAAAATAATGATCTAATGGAGTATTACATAAATTTTCAAGTAACTACATTGACATGTATTAAACAATTATTAATTTAAACTTGCGGAGGGCCCACAGTGGGCCGGATTGAGAAATTTAGTGATATTTTTGTATAACTTTTGAACCGAAAAGGATATGGGAATGAAATTTGAACTAAAATTTTTTAAAATATTATTCCTTTCTCATAGCATACTATTTAATATGCTGATGTTTATTGAATTAGTTTTTTTATTAACGTTTTAAGTTAAATTTCATACCTTACTCTCCTTTTTTTGATGATACAGAAAACAATTATTAAATATTGTTACAAAATTTATGATTCTATTGTATATATACATATATATCTGCAAAGAAGAAACGAAAATAAAAATTTTAATTAATAGATGCTTTTAAACATAGAAAATAGGGATTTTGAGAATTTTCTTCATCCCATTCAACTTTATATTTTCAGTACATTTTATACGACAAATACTCACGTAAAGTGTGATTTTTATCGCAAAGAAATGCTCCTTGTATTAAAAACAAAAGAAATAAAAATATTCAACTGAGTCGTCAGGATAACTCAAAGAATGGAACCAATCTTTTCAGCTGGAAAATACTATGTTTAGTGTCCAACTTTACCCCGTTTATTTTAACTAAAGTTCCCGTTAAATTGCATTAGTATTCTCAGATTCGAGGTCGATGAACTTTTCACAAACAATATACATTAATCAAATAGCGATAAGAGAAAGTTGATCTCGCCAAAATGTCATTAAATGTCTCGATCCTGTGCCCCATAATCCACCTAAGGGTTTTTAAACAATCCTATTCCGCACGTGAAAAATTTATAAATCTTCCACCGTCAACTTTTTAATTCCAATCGCGTTATCGCGCGAGCGTAATGGATGTAAAATCGTTAGCGGAATACGTAATATATCTGCAGCGTTCATCTTCCGGGCGCGTTCATTAGCATAATTCTCGTACGGTTTCGGGTTAACCGAGCCGCGCGGAGAGCTTTTTCCGCGCGGCTCGGGGCACATATCGATAAGCAGGCATTGCGGGCTACCGAGCGTTGCGAGAGAGGGAATTCATTAACAAGAAACTCCGGTGGTATCGGCGTAATGGTGACGGCGGTTGTGCTGGCGGAGACGAAACACGGCGGGGGCAGGCAACAAAACCGAGCAACGTTGGCCAGCTAGGGTGGCGGACAATCGAAACCGAAATCGATAACTCATCGTGCGCGTCTGGCGGCATCCGATCGCTCGCTCTCCCTCGAACCTTCCTTCGGTTCTCCCTTTCCGTTCTCTGTTTCAACCCCCGGCGTGTCAATCACGCGACGTCACCGGCGATCCCCGAACGAGCGTCGTCGAACGACGTTTAATGACGCGGGGCTTTCTTGTTTCGTCGGTCCAGGATCGTTTCACCGGCAAACGCCGCACGAAAACGGTTCGGGGCAACGGCGAAAGTGAACCGTAAAGCCACTATCCTGTTCGAACGACGCTATTGAGGTAAAAGTCGCGTTGTGAGAATTATGCGTCGGGCGCCAGTCGCGGAGCAATTCCTATGAATCGGTGGAGAAACTCGAGTGCACGGTATAGGCAGAGGACTTATAATATTATCGATGGCGGTGGTTATGTGAGAGTACTTCAAGAAATAACGTGCAGTAAAAGTAAATCTTCAACTTACGAATGACGGTCTGGGGTTCGTTTTGGAAATCACTACTGGTGGCCTTTGTTGTACGAAATTGTACAGGGTGTTCGGCCACCTCTGGGAAAAATTTTAATGGGAGATTCTAGAGGTCAAAATAGGACGAAAATCAAGAATAACAATTTGTTGATGGAAGCTTCATTAAAAAGTTATTAACATTTAAAGTTCCGTCTGGACTGAATTTTTTTCTTGAAAATGCGCAGGATTTCGGGGGTATGTCTATTCACCAAAAGTGATTGTAATTGACCCCTGCAACTGAAAATAATTTTTTTAAAACGATTTGAAATTTTTCTTTTTCGTCGAAAAATTTAGGCACCTACCCCTGTCGATTTTTCTTAAAAATTCGTTTTCGATTTTTAATAATTTTGTTTGACGCCCTACAGAAAAGTTGTCCAATACTTTTTTGTAGGTACCCATGAGCTTTATTTCAGAAAAAAGTTTCATTGAAATATATTCACTATTGTAAGAGTTATAACTGTTTGAAAATTGGACCAGTTTTATGGGGTTTTTCTCATTTTACGGTGTCAAGTAACAACTTTTCCAATATTTTTAGAATTTCTACATATTCTCCATTAAAATACACGTTGTTTGCTTTTTTAAACATTAAAATCGTCCAATCCGTTCAGAAGTTATGACGTTTTAAAGATATGCATGAAATTTCAGGGAAGCATTTCTGTCCTCACGTTAGATTTTCGGTAAACAATTTTTTTCTCGAAAATGCGTAGGATTTCGGGGGTATGTATAATGACCAAAAATGATTGTAATTGACCCTTGCAACTAAAAATAATTTTTTTAGAACGATTCGAAATTTTTTAATTTTGTCGAAAAATTTTACACCTTCTCGAATTTTTTTCTCGAAACTGGTTAGGATTTAGAGGGTATGTCTTTTGACCAAAAATGATTGTAATTAACCCCCACAACCGGGAATAATTTTTCCAGAATGATTTGAAATTTTTTCTTTTCGTCGAAAAATTTAGGCACCTACCCCCTGTCGATTTTTCATAAGAATTAGTTTTTCATTTTTAATAAATTTGTTTGACGAGCTACAGAAAAGTTGTCTTATAGTTTTTTGTAGGCATCCATGAGCTCTACTTCAGAAATAAATTTCAATCAAGTCCATTCACTATTCTAGGAGTTATGGCCGTTCTCCTTTTTCTTCTTAATCTCCCAGTATCGATGGTACAAGCTAGAAGGGTTTCTACACGAGAAAGAAAATCGGAAATAAATGATAAGATTTGTTTCGAGAGAATCGACTTTGGTTCTACCGAAGGATTAATAAAATTCAAGGTTTATTTCGTGGAAAATAAAGAGTGTAATCGCAGGGCCATGAAAAATAGTGGGCCTACGGTGTTCAGCCGGGATCAATTAAGTTTCTGTCGGGGAAGATTCCATTGTGCAAGCTCACGATTCCCATCCCCTGACGTCGAGAGTCTCGACTCACGCAACAGAAACAAGACGTCACACCCAGCGTGCTCGGGTCTGTCAGGAAGATGGAGCGACCAGCGCGCCTGGGAACGCGTTCAACGCTCCGTAAACGAGCGGATTCCGTGATCCGGCGGCTTGTAAACAGTGCATTTCGAACGGCCAGTAAATCGAGAAATATCGCATCGTCGTTTTCGAGGCAGAAGCCCCGAAAAGACTCCGAGCGTTTCAGCGATTCGAGCGAGGGAGAAAGGCCATTAAACCAACATTAACGCGACGTTTCGAGGACAACGAGACGCGCTTTCCACGTTCTCTCTTCCGTCTTTTTTTAACTCGCGTTCCTTCACCTTTCGGTCTCGTTGCCAATCGTTAAGGAATTTTACGACGCCGTAAAGTACGCGATACTCGCCGACTGACCTTCTCTGAATGGAATACTCATTCCTCCACCCCTCGCGATAAGGTGTGCGCCTCGCGTCGTTCATAATGCTCATCGGGTCGATTTTAGAAGAGGTTCGAGAGAGCTGACTGGGCAGTTCCGAGCTTCGTGTCGTCGAGTCTCGCGGCGTCATCGAGTACAAGAATCAAAGTCTCTTTTTTTACACGAGGAATACTCAGTCCTCTATCGCACAATGTCCGGGGCTCAATAAAATAAAATTATTGAAACACTCAACGAGGAAATTTTACGGGATTGCAGAGTTAATAACTCGAGGAGCTTTTGGGTAACATTTAGTGAATCACAGAACTGAGTGAGGTGCAGTAGTTGATCGAAAAATTATTTTATTTTAATGAGAATTCACTCGCGAACTTAATTAGTATGCAAGGAAAAGTGAAAGGAGAGAATCTTCAGTGCCCACTGTCTTAGAACAGTTTTACAATGTGTATTAAAAATAATAAAACTTTAGACCTGTACAGTTCCGAAGATATTAAAGTGTTCTCTATAACTGAGTCATCATTAGAAGCGGTAAACCTTCCCCTTTAAAATGGTTTTTGTTTTAAGTCGATTCGACTTTTCTTTTTGGAGATATCGTAATTTGAATGAGGGGAGAATTTTTAAAATTTCACTCTGTCTTCCAACAGTCTATTAACACGTATTAAAAATAGTAAAACTTTAGATGCGTGCAGTTTCGAAACTACTAGCGTTTTATTAATTATTGAGCCATCGTTAGCAGCGGTAAAGCCTCCCCTTTAAAATGGTTTTTGGTTTTTGTCGATCCGACTTTCCGTTTTCGAGATATCGTAATTTATGTAAAAGGTAATTTTTTAAATTCCGCTGTCTCTCGCTTCCCCGTGTTAGAAATGCCTATTACCGCGTATTAAAAATACTAAAACTTTAATTACGTGCAGTTTCGAAACTATTAATATTTTCTTCGTGATCAAGCCATCGTTGGCAGCGGCAAACCTTCCTCTTTGAAATGGTTTTTGGTTTTTGTCGATCGGACTTTTCGTTTTCGAGATATCGTAATTTATGTAAGAGAGTATTTTTCTTAATTCGACTATCTCTGTCTCCGTCTGACGCGTCGCGCCGGACCTCTCTTTTTTCGTACGTGACTCGTGACCGAGTGACCTAGTCCCGAGCGTAGTATTTCCAAGAATTTACTACGCACTGTTACTATCTACGCGCGCGGGGGATGAATGAACTCGCGCGAGCGCAACAAAAACGTAAACAAACGCTATCTCCAAAACTAGCCACCGCATCGACTTGAAACTAAAATCGCTATATCTCCGGAACTAATAAAGCTATCGACTCGTACGAACGCTCATTTTAAAGGGTGTTTCATCCCCTATCATATGAATATATAAACTATTATTATTTATGCTGTCTTCTATGTTTATTTTGACATTTACTTTGACTCTCGACTTGAAACAAAAATTGTCATATCTCCGGAACTAATTATGCTATCGACTTGAATGGACTATTATAATTTTTCTCTTCTATATTTATTTTGAAGTTTGCTTTGACTTTATGCGCGCAAAGAACTGGTGTACGATATAACTGGATTATAAATCGTTTATTTAATTGAAAATAAATTTAAATTTATATCCAGGATGTTTATATAGTTATTAGCCAGTATTGTTTCGTAAATAATAGTTTTCTTTGGAACTAAGTACAAAATAGACTTGAAACAAAATTCGTATACATAAAGTATCGATAGGTGTAGTGTTAAGAACTAATTTTTCTCTGAAATAAAATAAAGCGTATGCAACAGCGGATTTCAAACAGGATTATTGCAAAACCAAGTTACGTATTAGGCACAAAATTAAGCTGTTTGTCCATTACACAGAGTGGAGAACCTAATTCGTATTACTGCAATGCCCTTGGACACACCGGAGTATTTAACTAGTTAAAAGTTAGAGGTCAACAGTCAAACTACAGTTGTTCGGTCTTATCGTTAGTAGAACCAGTCAGGTTTCTAGTTACTTAACTACGATAGTTAACGTTGAAGAGTATAGTTGGCTTTCGGGTGGACGTTCAGAAATCTAGAGTCAGTCGGCTTAGTCGATTCAAAAGAGCAATCGACTCCAGCGGCGTACAGTCACTTTAGAAGCGATCAGGCTTCTAACAAGTCGATACGATCAGTTGGATTTCGATTAACTCAGCGAACAATTAGACTCAAATTGCACGCTTCTAGTCGGCCCATTGTCTTTGTTCCTTCGTCGTTTATTAAAATAGACACTTTCGAATCGACTCGGTGCTCAAGAATCCTTCGATGTTTCTTAGAAGAATCGTTATTATTATTCTTTTATCTTCCATGCAAATGCCAGACGCTTGGCGCTTTCGAGTTCATCAGCCAGATCGTTAACCCCTTACCGTACAATGCTAAGTTCACACAAATTCTCATATATTAAAATCAACACATTTTTACATTTACGAGGTATTCAATAAACAAATCCATTCTCTTTCGTGGTCATTTCTTGTACGAACAAACCTAAATAAACATTCGAAATTAAATCGTACGTCAAGGGGTTAAAGAGGCTGAAAGAACGTGGATATTTAGGGTACACGTTCGTCTTAAGAATCATCACTGTAACGAACATGGTTATTATTTTATTTTCCATGCAAACGCCAGAAGCTTGGCTCGAGTACATCGGATCGTTAAAGAAGTTGGACGAACGTGGAGAGATTTAGGGTACACATTCGTCGTGAAATTGATCGTGTGATCGCGTTCTGCTCGTTAGTCCCATCTATCCGGGAAATGGATCCCCGTCGAGGAGGATTTCCCTATTAATTCGGTCGTGTTCCAAACGAAATTTTCACGTGCCAGCACGTCGCGTCACGCCTCGTCACTGACGGCTGGGGTCTCTCTTTTATTTTTGCCGTCTGACGTTAATGAGAATTGGCAGGGCGATAGCGGGAACGCAGGCGCTGGAGAGCGTTAGGTAACTAACGAGACTGGTCACAATGCACAAAGGGTATTATTTCCCCGATAGGTTTGAATGGATCCGCCGAATCCCATTCAGGCCTACCTTTCCCTTCGTTGCGTGACCGTCCTCCCATTCCACGTACTTCCACTCGCTCTCGCCTCCGTGTTTCCCTCATTCTCGATCCACTATTTTCCCTTTGTTTATATCTCTATTTATCTGCTTACCTGCCTATTTGCTTCCCTCACGGCTTCTCTCGGTCTCTGCCTCGCCTTCCTCTTCACGATGTCCCGCGTTCTTCCCTTTGATCTCTTCATTTACCGAAGGCAACCAGCAAACCTGTTACCATCCGTGCGAGCAACGGGACAAAGAACCCATAATTGCGTCGAAGGGTCTCTGTAATTCCACCGAAAACGACGAATAAATAAAACGAACGAGATACACGGGAACGTTAACAAAATACACGATCGAATAAAATTCTATTTAAAATCTTTCTTATCATGGTAGCTTATGAACTATAGTACGTGTCAGGGTATTAACCCCTTGACGCACGATTTAATGTAATTTTTTCAATTTTATTTAAATTTATTTGTACAAGAAATAGCCACGAAAAGGGATAGATTTATTTTATGAATCGTCAATGTGAAAATGACGATGAGTAGCTGATTGTGAAACTTGTAACGAGTTGAGCTCGTCGTTGTACGGCAACGAATTAAAAAGACGGGACGGAGAAATCAATTTGTAACTCGTGAACAGTTGCAAAAGTTGTCTGACGTCTTCTTCGAGTCTTTTCGAAAATTAATCGCAAGACCAGATTCGAAAGCGGCATCCCGAGGAACGAGACGTCTGTGTCATTTCCGTGTTCGTCGGGCAAAAAGCGATTAAAATAACCGATGGCGGAGGCAGCGGGGTAGACGAGAAGCGGGAAAGCCTGTGCAAACTCGAAGAAAAGGCGACGGCAGGACGCGAGTCCGGTCTCTGTTCGAGTGAATCGTCGCGTTCCGTCTCGAATCCTTTCACCTCGCTTTTTCCCCCGTTTTAACGAAGTCTTCGCGCCCCGCGACAGAGAAAAAGTAACTTCTTCACGGACGTGGTCTTGTTATCCGCGCAGTTTACGTAATTACAGGCCGCCACCGACGGGGAAGGGACCGACGAGCTCCGTGTTTAATCCCTCGGGGAAAGGGTAACTGTTTATCTATTCTGAAAGAGAAGCTGGCGCGAACGAGGATTCAGGAAAGACGTTTGACGAGTCACAAAGGCGTCGAAATTCTAAAGTCCCTTTCATGCAAATCGAATGGTGTTTCTTTCGAGCAACCGTGTGAAACGTTGATTCTTCCGCGTCGGAATTCCTGATATTTCTGGGAGCGTTCGCCTAGATACTCGAACCAACGACTGTCTTGAGAAATTTATTCTTATTCGTGCTATTTCGACCATTTCGCAATTGGATTTTACGATTAGCTTCTGGCAAGAAAGGTATCCGTGCAACTGTGTTATTATATGATTTTTATTTTAATTTTAATTTAATTTAGTCGTAAATAGTCATAGCTTGTTGTACAGTCTTGTCAGTTTTAGATATCTTAGAAGGTTCTTAATCGTGCCCATCAGGTTGTTTCACAGGATTTTTATTGCACTCTAGACGATTTGCAGTATATTTTCACAGTATTATACAGGGTGTTCGGCCATCTCAGGGATAAATTTTAATGGGAGATTCTAGAAACTAAAATAAGACGAAAATCAAGAATATCAATTTCTCAATTGAAGCTTTGTTAAAAAGTTATTAAAAAACTAAATTAAAAAATTTCACATCATTCTGGAAAAATTATTTTTGGTTGTGGGAGTCAATTACAATCATTTTTGGTGAATAGACATACCCTCAAAATCCTACTCACTTTCGAGAAAAAAATTCGAGAAGGTGTGTGAAATTTTTCGACGAAATTAAAAAATTTCAAATCATTATAAAAAAATCATTTTTGGCTATAGGGGTCAATTACAGTTATTTTTGGTGAATAGACATACCTGTGAATTCCTAACCATTTTCGAGAAAAAAATTCCTTTCTGAAAATATAATTTCTGGCCAGAAATGTTATCCCGAAATTACGTGCGAATCTTTAAATCGTCATAAGTTCTGAACGGATTCGACGATTTTAACGTTTAAAAAAGCAAACTACGCGTATTTTGATGGAGAATATGCACAAATCGCAAAAATATTCGAAAAGTTGGTCCTTCACTCCGCAAAATGAGAAAAACCCCATAAAAATGGTCCAATTTTCAAACAGCCATAACTCCTACAATTGCGAATATATTTCAATGAAACTTTTTTCTGAAGTAGAGCTCATGGGTACCTACAAAAAAGTATTACACAACTTTTCTGTAGGTCGTCAAACAAAATTACTAAAACTGAAAAAGGAATTTTTATGAAAAATCGACAGGGGGTAGCTGCCTAAATTTTTCGACGAAAAATAAAAGTTTCAAATCGTTCTGGAAAAATTATTCTCGGTTGCGGGGGTTAATTACAATCATTTTTGGTCATTAGACATACCCCCGAAATCCTATTCAGTTTCGAGAAAAAAATTCCTTACCGAAAATTTCATGTCTGACCATACCATTGACATGTTTCACTGAAATTTCATGCGAATCTTTGAAACGTCATAACTTCTGAACGGATTGGACGATTTTAATGTTTAAAAAAGCAAACTACGCGCATTTTAGTGTAGAATGTATACAAATCGTAAAAATATTCGAAAAGTTCGTCCTTGACTTCGCAAAATGAGAAAAACCCCATAAAAATTGTCCAATTTTCAAACAGCCATAATTCCTACAATAGTGAATATATTTCAATGAAACTTTTTTCCGAGGTAGAGCTTATGGGCACCTACAAAAAAGTATTAGGCAACTTTTCTGTAGAGCGTCAAACAAAATTAGTAAAAATGAAAAACGAATTTTTAAGGAAAATCGACAGGGGGTAGGTGCCTAAATTTTTCGACAAAATTAAAAAATTTCGAATCGTTCTGGAAAAATTATTTTCGGTTGCGGGGATCAATTACAATAATGTTTGGTGAATAGACATACCCCCGAAATTCTAGCCATTTTCGAGAAAAAAATTCAATACGAGCAGAACTTTAAACGTTAATAACTTCTTGACGAAGTCTCCATCAGCAAATTGGTATTCTTTATTTTCGTCTTATTTTAACCTCTAGAATCTTCCATTAAAATTTTTCCCAGAGGTGGTCGAACACTCTGTATAATTTTTATTTTTATTTTAATTTAATTAATCATAGCCTGTTGTACAGTCTTGTCAATTTTAGATATCATAGAAGGTTCTTAGTCGTGTTATTATTTATCAGGTTTTTTTCAGGATATTATTATTGCACTCTAGACGATTTGCAGTGTATTTTCACAGTATTACATAATTTTTATTTTTATTTTAATTTAATGTAGTCATAGCCTGTTGTATTATATAATTATTTTCTTAAGTTCGAGGCGAGTATTACTGGAGAATCGAAAGTCGAGCGAGAAACTGACGTCGACTCAACGAAAATGGAATTTGAAAACGCCAATCGTTGGCGAGCGTGTATCGCGTCACGCGTCAGCGTTCTTCGTAAAAGCCATTCGTTTTGCGCGCGCGGTTCGATAAACACGCGGTTCTGGAGCGTGTACCGGCGAAATCTGCTACGTTCCAAAAGAAAAAAAAGAAAATCGCGGCGGGCGTTCGATTCCGTGGCTGCGTGGCCGGTGTAATTTTATCGGTCGCCCTATATCATCGCCGCCGCCAATATCATTAAGAATTTCGGGGCGGGGGGAGGGAAAAAAGGCCCGACCATAATCTGTGCAGCGAGCGCAGCTGGCTTTTGGCGCACCGACAACGCGACACCAGGTGTCCGCGTGTTGCCAGCAAACAGCCCACTCGAATCGCTTTCGATGAAATATTGTCGTGGCGTGCGAGAGGCTAGCGTTCGCGAAAATCACAAAGAAAACGGAAAAGAGGTGTGGAGGATTCATGCACTGCTTTTTTATTCATTTTTCCTTTGTTTTCTTATTTTACATCGCATCGACTGCTCGTCGTCAACTGTAGGATGCTTAGAAATGATGGTGGTTTCTAGTTTCGTGTCATAATTTCGTCTGATATGCTTAAATTTTCCATATGAGAAGTGGTTTACTCTTAGAAGTTTGTTACAGTAATGATTCTTAAAATGAGCTCCAGACGTGGTTCGTAAGTTGAACATTTGATCCCTCTCGATTTGGAGAATCCCTTTTTTTAGGACTTAGTGTAATAACATTTAAAGACCACAGCTTATTAACTCTGGAAAGATATTTTTAAGCATATGTTATTCACCACGTTGATTTATTTAATAATTTAATAATATAATAATATACAATGATGAATTTGTATCATCAGATACGTTAAATTCTAACTAAATTAAAAAAAAAATACAATGAAGTTGTTTCAATATCATATAATTTATAAATTTGTATTAATACATATGAATTTTCCCAGTAAAAAATATTATTTTAACTCTTTTAAGAATTCCAAAAATTTCTAAGCAGAAATCATTTTCAAATTCCCCTTACGCCACGTCTGACCACTCATTCTACTTACAGTAGTAAGCTGCACGATGTAAGTCATACGTGTACACAAATTTTCTCCATTATTTCGACCTACAATTACCATTGACACGTAAAAATTGGCGATCAAGGAATTTCTCGTTGAATTTAACACGTAGGTTGCGCGTCTATATAAAGTACAATAAAGATAAGTTCGTATTGAAACGGTGTAATGCTTTCTAATAATTGTTTCGGAAAGGAACAAGGACATCTTAGTTCCTAGAATCGTCTCTTCCACGAAGTTCAGTTTATTGCGTTTGGATAGCGCGAAGCCAACGACGTCCGGCGTCGTTAAAATTTCATTAAATTGTTATTGCTGTTGCGCGTATAGCTGGAAATTCGATCGAGTAATTGTGTCTGGTGATGTTCGAGTTAATAACGTCCTATTAAAGTGAAATTGGCGTTGATCAAGAAACCATTAAACGCAATTTATAATCTCGTTTCGTTTCGAGCCACGCGGGTCTACCACGAAGTTTCATTTATAGAATATTTCTACGTCTGGGTTAAAAATCAGCGTCGCTTCGTGAATGATTGCCGGAGAAAAATGCGTGTAAATGTCATTCCTTTTCCTTTGTGCCTGATTTCTCTTAACGACTGGCAATAAAGCAATTCCTAGACGATCTTGCAACCCAGACGCAAACGAAGATCGAATGATCACGGTAAACGAGTAGTAAATACGCATATTTTACGGTGTTGCTAAATAATAATGTGCGGAAAATTATGAATGGAAGCGTTGCACAATCTTACGATATTAAATTTCCTGTAGAAAGTCGTAGAAGTAAATAAACTTGGAATATTTTGTTTACCCACAGGGGGGAAAAGTTCAGGATAAAGTAAATTTCGTTCGTCATCGATCAAAATTGTCAAATAAAAATGAATAAAATCATTGAAACGCGCTGGATAGTGGTTGGAGACTTTGTGGGGTAATAATATAGATTCGTAGCGATCAAAATAAAAATGGAAATTTACGGTGGAAGCGGTTCACGATGCTCGCGAAAAACAAACTCGTCGAATTTTAAGTGCAACGTACTTGGACGCTATATATAATCCCCGAGGCGCAAAACGGGGGTTGGATAGAGATTTCTTCGTTCCAGGACTCGTGGATGATGGTATAGAGAGCAGAGGGGGCGCGATAGCAACGCGGCGAACCCTCGTTCTGTTCGTAGCAGGATGCGTAAATAATGACGGTCATACGAGCCATGAACATTCTTGCATCGGATTATGATTTACAACAGGGGGGAAAATTCCGCGAGGTAAACACCGATATTTTGCAGCGCCAAAAAAGCCCCACTAAAATAAAGGACGATATCATTCACGACGAAGGTAATACGATGCCGTGCGCGTATTAATAAATCGTTAGGAGGAATTCCAAGAGGGATAACCGTATATCATTTTTCAAACATTTGAAAAAATAACTATATCACTCGAGCTTTCATAATATTGGTCATCGTTGTTTATTGATACAGTCAGTATTATCAGACTTGTTCATTGCAAAAGTGCTGAGAAATTATGAGTATGTAGGATAATATTCACTAATTGAGTTGTTTATATGTGTATAATTGCCTTCAGGTTAGCTCGAGGATTGTTTATTAATAATTTGTTCAACGATCCTTCGATTCTCTGGAAACTTGGACATTAATGAGTCGGTCAATGAGAAAGATTTACTTAAAAATTTTTTAGTTTGTATATTATAATCTACTACGTCTGACCAAGTACGAACTTATACTACTGAAAATGCATTCGAGCGCTCCGATCGTAATAATTTCAATAGCAGCTTTTCGGTTTTAATGGAGTAGCATTAATTTGATGTTTTTAATTTGTATCTGTAATATACAGTGTTCAGTTTATTCTGGTCACGTGTACATTCCAGTAAAGAAATTATTTATTAATAATTCTAATAAATCTGCAAGTCTGAAAGCTTAGTAACCTGTCGGATAAAAATTCTCTGACCAGTCGAAGTATATATGAATGTTGAATTAAAATTATTTGAAAACTTGGCTGAAATCTCCGTCTCTAGATCCCCGTTCGTATTAGCGAGGGAACTTTTAACTTTAATCGACTCGTATACAATATCAATTCCTCTCCAAGGAATAATCTTCGAGAGTGCAGCGGACCTCTCCGGAAAGTAACAGCAATTAATGCTATTTTACGAGTGGAACTTAGACCGCAGAGAAGGATCAGCTTTGGAACGACCACGCGGATGAGAGGATTTTGCTAAGTACTTCCCACGAGATGGGACGTTCATCCTTTTTACTCCTGAATCCGAGACTATCGCGAAACCTCCATTCTTTCACTTAACCTCGCCCTCTAGCACGAGACTGATTTCACCACGCGTCTGTCCTTCCGGTCTTCTTTGTGCTTTTACGAGCGTCCACTAATCTGTTTTCGATGATGCCAAGAAAATAGGGTACAGAAACGAGGGACCAATCAGATTTAGGTTTAGGCACGTTGAGATCAACAACAGTGTTCCATTAAAAACTTTGGGTACTGTCATTTCAGATTGTCGAGGAAGTTATTTGCATAAACTATCCCAACTTGTGTAAGTTAAATTCAACTTCGAATATTCTAAACAAGTTTATTTCTAAGGGTAATTCAAAGGACAGGAGATTGAAAACGTTTTATAATTGAATCGAACATTATATAAATAAAATTAAATATATTAGTAAACAGTTTTTCTTAGTGAGGTATACTATATACTGAAAAGTATAACATAAAATTCATCGTTCAAAATATAAATTATATAGAGATACGATAAACATTGACGAAGGTAATTTTTCAAGAAGCATTTCTCGAATGCTAAAGCCAAATGGCAGAAAGGGTTTAGCAGATGTGGACTTTTTTCGGCGCAGATGCACCGCGCGAGAGTTGCGTAAAAATCCCTAGGGCGTCAGCTGTATCCTTTTCTCGTTAATAAAAGGTTGAACAGGTAATAAATGGTGTCGTAAAGATAAGCTAGAAGTTTCGGTGTTGGTATGCGTACAAATTACCGTGAAAATAGAAAAATCCAAGACGGAGTATGCTAATTGGGTACGATTTTTGGAAGTCTATCCTAATAACGGTGCATTAAGGATCCCGTTGTATTTTTTCGATCTTAACGAGTCTCAGGTAGTTGTGAATTCGTAAATTTACGGCGTCGGGGCGGTTAATTTCGACCGCCGCGAAAATGCTGTTTGTACCGCGGATTGCGATTCAGCAACGCCGACTCATTCCTGTGACCTAATGACGTAATAATTCTCATCAGGCTGTCACCGCAGGCCAATTCGAGTACCGCGGAATAAGGCAATTAATTGCGCACCGCGATGCACGTCCAGGCAATTAATTAGCCATTTAATTTAGATCCTATCAGCGGGGAAGAGGTCACCGCATTCTTTATCTCCCGGGCGAAACGAAGGGAATTCCTCGAGAGGGAACGAAAGGAAGCCAAAGAGGATTTACTCTTTTTATTCGTCTCGTAGCTCTCTCGATCCTCTATCTCCCTTTTCACGGTACCATTATTGGCACTAAAAATCGAATAAAATCCCGTGGAAACATGTTGCGATACAGAAGCGAGACGGTACCGGTTGCAAATTGCACGATATATTCCGAACGAGCGTAGGAACGTACAAGCCGATTAAAAATACGTGTTACAACGCGAACCGAGTCGAAAAAAACGGCTCGAGTCTTCTTTACGAGAATCCCGGACTCTCTCCGGACGATATTTACCATTTTCTAATTTTAAAACGATATCACGGGTTCGTCAAAGAATATCGTGTCGTTCGTTTTCTCGCGATATTAATTTTTCCCTCGACTCGTTCGAGCGACAAATTTATCGTTGCGAAGGTCAGGACATTTTCTTTTATATTCCAGTCAAGTGGGTCCTACACTTTACGATTCACCTTGTATAAGTGCTTCTTATTTTCTTCTGACAGTTCGCGGACCCCCGTCAACACACACGTGGGACCCCTGCGGTTCCGGCAGCCACAGTTCGAGAAACATTGCACTATACCGGGTGGCAAGTGTTCATAAAATACCGAAACTTATTATTCCTCCTTTCGTGGTATAAACAGAAAGATTAAGGGACGAATAAGAGGGCTCGTAAGAATATTTTTATTTTTTAAACGGTGGTACGGTTCCATTCATAAGGCTATATTTCTAAAATATCGTGATATAAACAACAGAATTAAAGGAAGAATAAGAGGGCTCATGAGAATTTTATTTATTTATAAACAGTGGTACGATTCAATTTCTAAAAATTCGTATATTATTATATTTGAAAAATAAGGGATCGAACTGCAGATCTTCATGCAAATTCAATTATTAATAGAATTAGTGAAATGGAAGCTTCATAGAGTGTTGTCTCAACCCCTAAATATAATAATTCGTATTCTTATATTTTCGCATATTTTTTGAGAATTAAAATTTCCCAATAAATGAGTCTCCCCCCACGGAATATTTCGATGGGCAGTTGGGGGGAAATGGTCAGTGTGGATCCAGCTTTAGTCGCGACAGCAGCAGCGCCTACCGCTAGCAAATTATTTCCTTCACCTGCGCTCCTCTTCCTTGTCGCGTCTTTCGTTCCGTCCGCGACCTTTCCAGCTCCCTTCCACCGCGGCAAGAGCCACTCAAGGATAAAGCAAAAGGAGTAGAATTTTCTCCGTGCCTCCCTTCCTCCACCAATGGCGTGTTCGTTGCCCTCTTGCTCGCGCCGGTCGCCGAGCAGAACGTTAATTACCGCTCGGGCCGCCGCCTCACTGTTGCACTCTCCGAAACTCGCTGTTTACGGCGCCATCGTGGCTACTCATTTTTAAGCGACAAGTTTAATTATGCCCGCAGGCCAGACCGTTTATTCCGGGCTGGTTGATTCCTTCGAGCTCCTCGGGGTGGTTCCGCTACGAACGCCGTCTTTTCTCCGCCTCGACGACCGTCCTTTCTTTCCGCGACAATATCACGGACACGCGTTGCCTCAGCGATGGGACCTGTTCAGAGACGTACCGTATATTTCCGTTTCTTTTTATCCAGCGTTTGAAACCACACGCACAAGTCTTATGGTATGTCGAGGAAAAACAGGACAGTTATTAGAAAATGTAAAAAGAATTAAGTTCTTATACTTTGAATTATACTTTTTTTAATCATTTAAGTTTCTGTTTTCTTCTTTTTCTGCTTCCATTTTGCTTCAAGCTATATTCAGTTTTCTCTTTATTTACCTTTGCTTTTGTTTTGTTTTAACGCTTCATTTATAGATTCTTATATACAGGGTGTTCGGCCACGCCTGGGAAAAATTTTAATGGGGAATTCCAGAGGCCAAAATAAGACGAAAATCAAGAATATCAATTTCTTGACTGAGGCTTCATTAAAAAGTTATTAAAAAATTAAATTAAAAAATTTCAAATCGTTCTGGAAAAATTATTTTTAATTGCAGGGGTCAATTACAATTATGTTTGGTCATTAGACATATCCTCCAAATTCTACCCACTTTCGAGAAAAAAATTGAGTTAGTGGATAAATTTTTCGACGAAATTAAAAAATTTAGAATCATTATAAAAAAATTATTTTTGACTACAGGGGTCAATTACAGTCATTTTTGGTCATTATACATACCTCTGAATTCCTAACCATTTTCGAGAAAAAAATTCCTTTCTGAAAATCTAATGTGAGGCTAGAAATGCTTCCCTGAAATTACATGCGAATCTTTAAAATGTCATAACTTCTGAACGGATTGGGCGATTTTAATGTTTAAAAAAGCAAACAACGCGTATTTTAATGGAGAATATGTACAAATCATAAAAATATTCAAAAAGTTGTTGCTTGACCCCGCAAAATGAGAAAAACCCCATAAAACTGGTCCAATTTTCAAACAGCCATAACTCCTGTAATAGTGAATATATTCCAATGAAACTTTTTTCTGAAGTAGAGCCCATAGGTACTTACAAAAAAGTATTAGACAACTTTTCTGTAGGGTGTCAAACAAAATTATTAAAAATCAAAAACTAATTTTTAAGAAAAATCGACAGGGTAGGTGCTGAAATTTTTCGCAGAAAAAAAAAAATTTCAAATCGTTCTAAAAAAATTATTTTTGGTTGTAGGGATCAATTACAATCATTTTTGGTCAATACACGTACCCTCGAAATCCTATCCACTTTCGAGATACAAATTTCGAGAAAGTAAAATTTTTCGAGAAAATTAAAAAATTTCAAATCGTTCTGGAAAAATTATTTTCGGTTGCAAGGGTTAATTACAATAATTTTTTGTGAATAGACCTACCCCCGAAATCCTACCCACATTCTAGAAAAAAATTCAGTACGAGCGGAACTTTAAACGTTAATAACTTTTTAACGGAGCCTGCATCAACAAATTAGTATTCTTGATTTTCGTTTTATTTTGGCCTCTAGAATCTCCCATTAAAATTTTTCCCAGAGGTGGTCGAACACCCTGTATACAATAGCCATTTTTATTTATTACTGTAAAATTTCAAATTGTCAAAAGTCTATTTACAGATATAAGTAATACCAAATTACACTGAAATTTCAATTCAGAAAATTTTATAATCAAATTACTTCGTGTATTCTCCTCAATTTTTACAAAATTATTTTATAAAATGTTTACCACAAAATTGTACGAATTCACCTCGACATATCCATTAATATATGCGACCAATAAATTCCTTCCACTACAACGCATTCATTGTTCTATTAAACTGGTGCAGCATCAATTGTAATGTTTCGATGTTTTTACCTTCCAAAAATACAATTCGCTCGCAATTTTGAACCAAAGGGTCCTATCAACTATACCGAATTTCTAACTTTATCAAAAAATCTTTTTATCGCCTATTTACACGTCCAGTGATTTATCGTTGCAATTCGATAAGAATAACCAGGAAGTACAGTAGTTTTTCTCGTAGAAAGCGCCTCGAAGATGTCCACAACCGATAAATCGCAAAGCATTCGTAATCGTTGCTTTTAATAGATTGATACAAGGGAATCAATCGACGTCCGTGTACGTCGATAGTATCTAAACGCGTCTCGGTTCCATCGCTAGCTCCGAGCGCACGATGATCGTCACGCGATCGCGGTATGCGCGTCGAGATGATCCTTTATTGATCTTTTATCCCGTTTTCCGCTGGCGCCAACAGCTGCGCCAAGCCGCTTATTATCCTCGCTGCTACGAGGTATCGAGTCTCCTCTTCTCCGGATGCTTTTTATCGAATAGTCCGGAGTTCGATTACCAAGGTGGATGAAGCGTCGCGGTGCTTCGTGTCCCTCGACAGGATCGTTGTTTTGATTGGATGAATGGAGTTATTAGGATACGAAGACGAGATTACGGACACGGGGTGAATAATTGTGGGCTACGAAGGGAACGTAAGGCGTTTATAAATGAACAGATCGCCTCCGATCGTAGTAAGTACGGATTCTGTTTTATTCGTTACAAGCGGGGATTACGAATCTATCGATCTTGGACGTGTTACGTTTAATGGGAAACGAGATCGAAGATGAAATCGTTAATGATCGTATAGATGTCTCCTAGGTGTTTTATAAAAAAAATTTGAATTTGACTCGACTGCTTCGCCTAAAATTTTCTAAATTCTGAACGACTTACAGTCGAATGTTCCTATTGACTGAGAAGCACTAATGAGAATCCAACCGGTTTCGATTTTAATGATGATTCGCAGGATGGTAGGAAACAGGTTCTTCTGTGTGTAAAATATTAAGTGTAGTAACTCGATAATTATAGAGATATAATTTATGTTATATACTCTGAATATCGGGTTTGATTCGTCGAGGATCGCAGGTGCCTCGTTTTTCTATTTCAATTTATAAATAACTTGGACAGTTCGGAGAGCGCATTTGTTTCTTTAACATTTATAACTCGCAAAAGATTTTACAACGACCGTATCGAACATCATACAAACGTCGTCTTTCGTTTGCTAACGTGAAGCTTTTAGAATGGCATTTGTTACGTTATCAAATATAGAATTCATCCTCCGCCATCGTTCCCGTCGCCAACAATGATTCCTAACGGTAATGTCCATCTTAACGGAGGCTACATTCGTCATCGCCCCTACGAGCTACCGCAGAAATCGTCCATAAAGACGTTGAACAGCTTCCCTTTTGCTCTTCCCTTGGACCACACCGGTTCGAGGATCATTAAGCCATGACGAATTTCAGAGCCTCGAGCCTCGATACTTTATCTATCGATTAGCCCGCATTCTTCCAAATCCCGAACGATCTTCCACTGGATCCTAACTGCTGGGATTTAACTCGGCCCATTAAGACGGACAGTGTCAAATGCTGGTGTCGATTCGAAGAAACGTTTGCTTCTTCGAAGAATTCTAGTTAAACGCTCAGAACAAACAAAAGAGAGAGTTTAATAACAGCTTTCAGACTTGGTAGACACAGTGAATAAAATTGTAAATATCAAAAATACAATTATTTTACAAAGATCGATAAAAGGCTGGAGTTTTTATCTGAATAATGTTCAAAGTTGTCTTTGCCCATCATTGTGAACATAGCTCTTCAAATTTCTTCTTTTCTATTAGTGTAAATATCAAGAATACGTGTCCAAAAATGTTGTGTATATTTTTCGATAAAATCGCGTCAGTTTTGCATATTGATAAAAGTTTATTAGTGTCACGATCATCACAATCAACCTCTATTATTTTACGAAAGCTCGATAAATGGCTGGAATTTTTATCTGAATAATGTTCAAACTCTACTTCGAACATCATTGTGACCATACCTATTCTATTATTCAAATTTCTTCTTTTTCACTCATATAAATATAAAAAATACATGTCCTAAAATTGTGTATATACTCTTTGGTAAAATCCATCAAGTCTTTCATACTGATAAAAGTTCATCACAATGTCACGATCATCCATTATTTTACAAAAGCTCGATAAAATCGAAATCGACCTACTCGTGAATTTTCCCCCTGTCAATTAAATCTTCACATTGGATTATTGCCTCGACCAAACGCTTTGTTAATTCGATTAATTTACTGACGCGTTCTCGCAAACCCGATAAGACGTTAAACCGATACGCGGAAGTTAACGATTGGCGGGTATCTTTACGGTACGCTCGCCGGCAAATTAGTTAATAATCGCTAGAAGCCGGGAAGCAGAGTTAGATTCCATATTCGTCGACTTAAATCCTCGAGTATAGCGTTTGCCGGTGATCTCCCGGGGTTCCGTGATTAATAATTATCTCGTCCATGGCGCGGGGCGTTACAAACGATCGGCGATCAAGCCGGATAATAAGGACGATCGGGGCAGAGCGGACGCCAAGGAAGGAGGCTTCGTTACTCGATTTTCCGCGCTGCTAAATGTACCCGAGATAGATCTCGCGTTAAACCCACAAGAAGTCTCTCCTCGATAGCCATAAATCGAGATAACGCTTCGAGGCAGAGGCTGCGCGCTGCTACCAGGACGGGTTAATATCGGCGAGCTAACTCTCCGCGTTGCTCGACCGAGAAAAGAGTCGCTGTACATGGTATTAATAGACGTTTGACACACTTCTCATCGTTAAGACTCATAATTTCCTCCTTACAATATTCAATAACGATCTTTACAATCCAGTGTAAACTCTGCTTTTCTCTGACGATATTAAAATTAAACAAAAAATAAAACGTGAGCTCTGCATCGAACTGCAGCTTGATCTATTTTAACATTGATAAGTGTTGGTTCACGGGATCGAGTTCTCATCATATTGTCTTTGAAGACAAATTATGTTCTCGTTTATCTCGTATGTCTGAAGCAAAAGATTTAGAAATTACTTTCAAACTTTTATTAAATTTCACTCTACATATCCTCAATATTGTAAACGAGACTTACAAGCAGCTTTTGGCTTTAGAAAACATCTCAGTTCTGATTTTAATAGAATTATTTTATGTCAATTGACGAATTTTCAATTTCTTATCGATCGAGTCTTCATCATATTGCCTTTAAAAACAAATTCTCTTGTTCTCCTTTATCTTACATATTTGAAGCAAAGGAATTAATTACTTTCAAACCTTTATCAAATTTCACTCTACATATCCTCAATATTGTAAACGAGACTTACAAGCAGCTTGGCTTTAGTAAACATCTCACTTCTGATTTTAATAGAATTATTATACGTCAATTGATGAATTTTTAATTTCCCACAGTTTTCTTAAGAATGACTCGAAACTTTGGGAGATAAAAACATTAAAAATACCGTCTAGCTTCGAGTCTAAACGTTGGCAAATAAAATTAGGTATCTAAGGATCGTAACGACGAATATTATCGTACGATGGGTTAGCTCGAGGTTCGAGAGATCAGGAAGAAGCGAATCTCCGCGCGACCAGGGAACCCGGAAAACCCACGGTGGCCTCTTAGTTAGATGAGAAGCAATTACCGTAAATAAGACGTACACCCATCGCGTACGTGGGTGTGTTCTCGAGATCCCGTCCCTCTCGAGCGGAAAGAGAGGCGGCCGAAAGGAGAAATATGTGGCAGAAGGCAATCTCATTCGGTGCGTTTACGTTGTCGACGATGTGGTGCGCGCTTTCATCGGTAGCTGAAATTATTGTGCAATAATAGTAGTCGGCTGTTATGCCTCGTTTTACGCGAATTGCCTTTGAAATTTTAGAACGCCGTGTTAATTTTAAGAATCCATGCAGACGGAATCGCGAAAGGGACATTCACGAATTCCTTTTCTTAACAGTTCCACTTTCTATACAGAGATATCATTTTTTTTTCTTTTTATTGTCTTATAAAATTGACAATCTGCCTACAAAGAGTAAGTAAATTGAATAGTCCAGTGATTCGTATCAATTAAGCACTAATAAAAATCATTATTATTGAGAATTTATTTAAAAATTTGATCAGCTACATCAAACTTTTCAAGGGCTTGTTTTTAAATGTATTTCTTAATTTTATCGCCTAACAGTTCTGGTTTCTATACAAACCATTATTAGAAAGTATGAAACATTTATTTTAAAGTTGGAGAAACACATGAAATTTTTGAAGAAGTTGTTATTAAATATATTTCATAATTTTTTTCGTGTAACAGTTCTAGTTTCTATACAAACCATTATTAAAATGTACGAATTTATTTTAAAGTTGGAGAAACACATGAAATTTTTCAAGGGGTTGTTTTTAAATACATTACAAGAATTGCTCAAAATTTTGACGAATTATGATGCACCTTGTCTTTTGCTCTTCGAAAATATTTTGTTCGACCCTCAAGGTGTAATTTTAATCGAACGTAATTGTTTGGTTAGATGGACGAAGCAATATTGTGATCGTTCCCCCGGTATCGCTGACAATAATTTTCGGCGAGCGTACGCGGTCTCGTTATCGAGCAAAATTATTGCGCTCGTAATGATAGGAACGAAAATGTCAGCCACGCGAATAGTGTAAACTGATTCGCCTTTTCTCTCGGCGTAAGAGTCAAGAGACACGCAATCATACATCGTCCTAAGGACGCGCAACCCCTGACAAGGAAGCGAGGGTCAATCTTTTGTTTAGCCCGCGAGCTTTTGTTTCGGAATCTCGCAATTACTCACGTACACGACGTAGTCGCAAATTGGAGGGAACCCTTTGCAGCGTGCCCGTTTTCTTCTTCCTCGTAATTTTTACCGTGTCCTCGCGAGCATCCTCTTTCCTCGATTGACGTTTATGAACTCGCTCGAACCCCTTCAGACTCGCACGAACTCGTAAACACAGCCAGAAAAAGGGAAATCAAGATTTATATACCTTAAATACGAGAAAAAAAACAACGGAATTTTATCGATGACACTTTTTATTTGAATGTCACAATTTCTTTCGAGTTTTACTTTTAGCGAAGCTCGAAGATTCGAAGACGTTCGAATCAATTCTGTATTTGAAGTTTCCTTGCGGAGAGTCCACAAACGCACGTGGCGCTAAGTGCAGCACACTCGTAACGCGTGAAATAAAAGTCGACGTGGCGTTTATCCCATATTTAAAGCCGGCTTATCGTTCCTGAAACATTAACGAGCGTCAGCTCCGACGGTCCGCGACGTTTCGTGAAAATTTCAAGAAAGGAAATTCGTTTTCCCGGGGCCGTGCACCCTCGAAAGCTCTTTACAGATGGTAAAAAGAGTCTCGAAAAGTCTCCCCTCCGCGGTGCCTCCGCGAAATGTCCACTCCGTCGACAGGGTTTCCAAGTGACCGTTGCCAAGGGAGGCAAAAGAGACTCCACTTCAGCCACCCTCGGCTGCTTTCCAACCCCTCTGTCGAAGTAGATCGAACTCGCGCTCCCGTTTTTCGAAAACGAGGAAAATGGCTGGGCATGCTCGAAGAACGAAAGCTGTCTGTCTCTGTTCGGGGGGTGAAAAAACCGATCCCAAAGAAAGAGACGACGAAGGAGTAATTTGTCGATGAGGGACTCTGACCACTTTCGCCACCTTCGTTTTTCTTTCCTTCGTTGGCTTTTCGCGCGTGCTCCATTTACTCGTATGTAAACAAAAGTCATTTTCATCGTACCTCGTCGTATCCAGATAGAAATTTAAATATCAGTGAAGGAAATTTTATAAAAATTACATAATTATTGGAATATACAATGTTTGGTTGTGGATTTGCTTGTGGATTCATTGAAATTATGATATAAACTTTATTTCTTTTTAAAAGTTCCACGATACAGTAGAGTAAATCGACAGGGTAGGTGTAGAAAATTTTTAGCGAAATTTAAAAATTTCAAATCACTCTGAAAAAATTATTTTTAGTTGTGGGGGTCAAATACAATTATTTTTGGTGAATAGACATACCATCGAAATCCTACTCAGTTTCGAGAAAAAAATTCTTTACCGAAAGTATAATTTCTGGCCAGAAATGTTTTCTCGAAATTTTACGCATATTTTAAAAAAATCATAACTCCTGAACAGATTGGAGGATTGTAATGTTTCAAAATGCAAACACCACGTATTTTAGTAATGAATATGTAAAAATTCTAAGAATATTTGAAAAATTATTCCTTAATCACATAAAAATGATTTAAAGTGGGAAAACCCCCGTAAAAATGGTTCGATTCCTCGTTTTTACCACTTCATACGTAGGTATGTTTCGTGGTACGTTTTCTGTAGTAACTTCGAAGAGTGTAAATAGCGAAATGAACTCACAGTTAGAGCACCGCGTTAATTGGACGAAATTAGTTTGCAGAACCCATGTGTCCTTACAGGTGCCAATTGTGTCGGAACAAGGATTCGATGGGAGTTCGAAAAAGTTTCGAAAATGGTACGGGGGCCCTCTGTTTGCTCGCCCGGTGTTCGGTGATTGAGAAAAAGAATTAAGAGAGAACGAGTTCGTCGGATGCAGCGAACAGTTCATTTAGCTACTCGTTGGGAGAGCAGAAAAAGAGACTTCGTTCCCTTGCAGCACTCGAAGCATTAAAGAGTTTCGAAGGTGCTTCGAGAGGCCATTGAGAATCCTTAAGAAGCTTTCCCGCCTTAGTAACTAATTAAAATTCTTCCCCTCGAATCTTTAATACTTCGTCCGATCAATCTGGTAGGTTTCGGCGTTCTCAAGCGAGGGGAGAGGATTCCGTTGAAAATGTTTTGATAACAAACATTCCGTTTGTTCGAAGAATCCTCCCGAAAGAAGCTGCGAACTGTACGTGTCGCTGAAAGAGAATATTATCCCTTGTTGACCCTTGTAACAACGGTCCTGATTATCTCAATCGGTGAAATTAAGTCAACGCTGCCATTCCTCGTTGACCTCGACTTCTCCGAATTGTCTCCTTTGTGCTCGGTAAATCTGTCTTTCTTGGTAAACTCTGTATTATAATTTTCAATTGAAAACACTTTTAAAGACCACACATTCGAGTACATTAAACGTTGATGTAGAAATATTACAGATTAGGCTTAGGTGAAATGCAAGCAACGTCTATTTAAAATATCACCCTTTGCATACACTCATAGAAATTAACACTGTGAAGCAATCTAAGTTTTTAAAAGAAATTAACTTATGGAATACTTATTTATTCATTTCATTACAAAGGAAACATGATTTTTATTTTATTCAAATCAATGGTAGAATTCAATTTTTAGTATTTCTTTCATCAATACCATTCCAATCTTTCTCTGATACTGTTCACGAATCCTTCGATTTTAAACTTGCTTATCTTCAACTTATTTTTATAAAATTTATAATAAAATAGTTATACAATCGATTGCTCCGCGATTTATTTTTCCAAGCAAACGTAATCATTCGAACTACCAAATTTTTTATAATATAAATAAATTTCAGTCGTATTCCCAAAACTACGCAATTTTTTGACGTAGCCTGTCGAAATTTAAATTTACAGTGACGAATTAAGACGATAGGATCGTTTTAGAAAATCGAATCTGCGCCTTGATTTGCATATCCTGAAGGTGGACGAACGTAGAGTGTATGGATCGTTTAAATTAATCGTAATCGTAAAGGAGGAATTTGTTCCGTTGGAAAGCGTCGTTTGCTCGCGGTGGCCCGATGCGATACAAATGTAGGTACAATCGTCGAAACGAGTAACGCGGCACGAACAAGATTCGGAAGCACGCCGGTACAGGGTGTATACATTAAAAGGGACCGACATAAAAATCCATTCGCGTTTCGTGGCATTAAAACACCTCGGAGGTGTGACTCAGCCCCGTGGTCTCTCTCGAGCGGTTTGCGGTGAGAGCAGTTTGTGGTCGAAGCGAATGCTAAATTACCTCGGCGCTCACGAAGGCCCGAAACGAACCGGAATTCACAGGTGTCCGCGACCATAAGTAGATAGGCCGACAACTCGACAGGATATCTGCCGTGTCCGGTTCTTCGTGTCGCGGACCGATCCTTCGCGCATCCCCCTTTTGTTGCCTGCAATTAACCGGTTTGTCTCGTAAACCGACATTTCTCTCGTCCAGGGCGGAGGGAAAAAGAGTTCCCCGGGCGAATAGAGCTCATTTGCATGCCTTTGTTTCAATATTTGCCCCTTGACCGGTTCGGTTGTTCCAACGCCGGACAATCGTGAAATATAAACTTTGCATCGGCGTACAGCGACCTGGACGGAGTCCAGGTTTCCTATCACGTTGATCGAATACTTTCCTTTCGTTTCGTACAACCGAAATCAATAAGGGGCACTCTTTCGACGATTCTATTACGGAGAAAATATAAAAAGATACGTGTAAATAAAAATAGAAAATAAAATTCAATCTAAGGAGAAAAGAAATATAAAGAAGAATATACGTACACAATAGGAAATTTATTCAAAGTTAAAATTTTTATTTCACATCGAGATTTTAATTTTATTTATTTCACGTGCCCTGTTCGTGTACGTTCGATGGACGTTTCGAAGCGCCTTATTTACATGCCGGTAGGAATATCACATATCGAAATTGGTGGCTCGAGATCTGCGATGTTTCTCCGTCTTCTTTCGTTCGTGCGTTAGATGCATTTGCCAGCCGGACTAAATTGGCTGATTATGCTTTGGAGGGCCGTTCGTTCGTCCTCCCGTTGCGGGATAAGCTTGATGATTTCCGTTAAATTATGTAAACGAGCGATCCGCGACCGCTGGCCAGGCCACATGCACGGTAATTGAGGCCAGAGACGTGTATTTGCGGAAAAACGAGTGGCTCGATGGAAAATTTCAATGCACGGCAGGCTGTTCCTTCGCCTCCGGGATCGTTTTATTCACCCGGAATTTGTCTACGAAAATCCTATTACTCCTTTACTTTTTCCACGGTAAATTCACTCGCATAATTCCGCCAGCGTTAATGGAGACCGAAAATATCAACTTCACGTCAAATTTATTTCTCATTCGTCTCGTGCAATCAAATTGTAATCAATACTCGTTAGATAAGTAAAATAGTGATCATTTTTAGCGAATTATTTAACACTAGGTTTACGGAACAATTTGGCGCATTCAGATTCTAAAACTAACGTTAGAAAACTCATAAATATGATTTCTTGGATATTGAATTTAATTGATGTGATTAAAAGAAATACTGCATTTTAATCTAATTGTTAACACAGTGGATTGCAATAAAAATATGTGCATCGAGTGTCCGTAAATTTAGCGTTAATTTATCACCGTTAATGGAGGTTGAAAATATCAACTTCATGTTCATAAAATTTATTTCTCATTCGTTTCTTGTAATAAAATTTTATTCGTTGGATGAATGAAAGAATGATCGTTTTCGTCGTCTACTATTTCGATAGAGTGTTTTCTTCGCGATCACCCTGTGCATGAGAGAAGTCAGGTGTGCCGGAGGATCGGCGACAAGGTGAATTCCAAGGTTCGGTCGTTTGCGAAAATATTCACGACGGGGGCATGAATCATCGTTTCGCCCAAGAGAATATACGACCCTTAATGATAATTACAACAGTACGTTGCATCGAAGATCTCGCGAGATGAAAGGAGAGAGACAAGGAATACGACGTTCCGGTGCAGGTCCGCGTACCGTTACCCTCGAAAACAAATTTTAAGACCGCGGGTCGAGATAATGAGCGACGAACGCTCGTTTGCGGGAAATTAAGAGGCCGTTAAAAACGTGGTAACGCTTCGGCGCGATTGAAGTGCGACGAAGTCGTACGAGATAACAAAGAAACTGCAGAGACGTTGCTTCTTGCATCGAACGCTAGGCCAAACTCGAATTGTTCGCGAAAACCGTACTTTGTTCTTTGAGAATTCGAAACGTGCATATTCTCAGTTTGTCATGGAAATTGAAGAATTCAATTCAATTCAATAAAATTCAAGAATTTCTTCTAGATTTGTTTTCTTTGACAAACAATCTTGAAAATTTATTGTTTTAGTGAAAATTCACTGTGTTGTAGAAGATAACATTTTCATTTCAACGTGTTTTAAAATCCTCAGGAATTTGTTCAAATCTCAACTATGGGCCAATAATAATATTATCTAATTGTTTTTTTAAATTCGAGTAATTTTATTCCAAAGTTTCGATGCTTAAGACGTAACATTTACTTACACCTTTATTAAAAAATATTCTCAACAATTTGAAAAGGAATTAATCCATGTGAATGCACTGATTTATGTGCATTTGAAACAGCATTAGTAACATTTTCTTGCGTCAATCAAACGTTACTAAATTCATGTTAAATTTCAAATGCTGCCACAACGTTGCAACTGCCTCAATTGCATGCAGCACATTGCACTGTTAAACGAATTAATTTGTATGCATTATTGCTTGACAGGTCATGCAGCATTCTGAAATCTCCGCGTTTCCCTTTGTCAAGAATCGTTTCTTTCCGCAATAAATGATTCCTTTACACGATAACTTTATTGCGTAACACGCGAATTTCATTTAATGTTTTTTAATTGCACGCGATACCTTGCATTATCGAACGAATCCTTTCGTACACGTTACGATCGACATTCTGGAATTTCTACGTTTCTCTGAGTAAAGAATTCTTTTCATAAATACTAACTCTCGTTGCAGTAATAAATGGACCAAGTCGTAGACATTGTTCTTCTTTTTCATGTTCCTTTTTAATCCAACCATTCTTGCCTGGGCAATGAATTGTTTCTTTTAATTCCATTGAACGCGCTGCGCTGTTAAATAAATTAAATTACTCCCGTTATTTTCCTTACTTTATGCTTTTTATAAATCCAACTCCGTCTTCTTTATTGTAAATAATTGTTTCCATCGTGATAAATGATTCCATTAAACGGCGAATTTATTACGAGCGCGCGTTTCTTTTAATCTCATAAAATGTCTTCGACTATCAAATTAATTAAATCGTGTGCAAATTATTTTCGATTCCTTTGCGATCTGCTGTTCCTTTTGTATTGCTTCGATGCACTTAAATTTCACAGAATTCGCTGCACTATTAAACACACTAAATCGATGAAATTACTTTCATCGTTTCATATTTTTTATTTCTGTTTTTTGTATACGTGAAGCTCTGCTGATTATTTTTTCCATGATAAAGAATTTCTCAAAATAAACAAAGTAGTAAGTTCTGTTCATATTATTTTTAAATTCTCACTGTGGGGCATACGTTTATACGAACTTTTGATATCATTTTCTCTCGTAGAATCTCTGTACAATATAAAAAAACATATTTCTGACCATTTAATGGTCCCAAAACGGAACGTTAACGTCCGCAACGTGGCCTCACCCGTCACATTCGCTTTCTATCTCTTCGTCTTATCCGTGCAATATGTTTTCGAGGCGAACGGGAGACGTTACTCAAGCTTTTTGTCGCGTTGTGTCGGTGTGTGGGCGCGCGAATTTCTCAATTCGCGCATTCTCGACTCCCGAGTGGCCGAGGTATGATTAATCTCGTTATGGATACCGCGAAAGCCAAGGTCTCTGCCACCAGACGACTCCCGAGATTCAATCTCTCCGCTCCCGTCCCCTTCCGTCTCTCTCGCCCAGTCAATGGTAACAAGATTTAATGCCAAGACACCTTATATACACACCTATGCGCGTCACTAGCGTTCTCCTTCTATTTCTCGTTCTTCACGTGGGTCGAATTCCTAAGGATTCCTCGAGGACGAGTCACGTGGAGGACCCAGCTGTCTTTTTACGACCCTAAAACCCCCCGATGTTTCGGTCTCCGGGGCTGTATCTCGTTTTTGTACGGTAAACGTTGCGGAAAGGAACGTCCCGAGCATTTATTTCGCGCGGTATTCGCCAGTAAATCGCTGATATTTTAAGCGGTTAAGCGCCATCGCATAAATTCGACCATAAATATCGGATTATTACAGACGAACGCCGCGAAGAGGCAGTGCAGCGGTAATTGCGTGATTACCGTTAACATTCGCATGTATGTTAGTAGCTCATTGTCGGTTAAACGCGATACAGCCTGGCCCCGCGGTTAAGTGGCCGCTCGGTAACTGGTTATTGAAATTTTTCTTTGCTACGCCCACGCGCGATTACGATCGTACGTCGAGCATTCCGCAGCTTCTTCTCTGACGCATCTGTTGATGGACCAATTTTTTCTCTTCACAGTCTACACGACGATTTCATCGGTAGCAATTCGGACATCTTAACCCTCTCGGGAGTTTGGTTAAAATAATCGTTGGGTAAATTCGAACGTTGCGAGCGAAATTATCGTTTGGTTTTGAAGGAACTGTATTTTTCTTTTATAAATCCTACGTGTTGCATATAATAAATAATCAAAAGATTGGAGAAGAAAACGTTTATACAGAGGCCAGAATAAGACGAAAATCAAGAATACCAATTTGCTGACTGAGGCATCATTAAAAAGTTATTAAAAAATTAAATTAAAAAATTTGAAATCGTTCTGGAAAAATTATTTTCAATTGCAGGGGTCAATTACAATCATTTTTGGTCATTAGACATATCCTCGAAATCCTACCGACTTTCGAGAAAAAAATTCGAGTAGGTAGTGAAATTTTTAGACGAAATTAAAAAATTTCAAATCATACTAAAAAAATTATATTTAGTTACAGTAGGCAATTACAATCATTTTTGGTCATTATACATACCCCCGAAATCCTACTCAGTTTCGAGAAAAAAATTCATTACCGAAAATTTCATGTCTGACCATACCATTGATATGTTTCACTGAAATTTCATGCAATCTTTAAAACGTCATAACTTTTGAACGGATTGGACGATTTTAATGTTTAAAAAAGCAAACGACGCGTATTTTAGTGTAGAATATGTAGAAATTCTAAAAATATTCGAAAAGTTGTTCCTTGACCCCCTAAAAAGAGAAAAACCCCACTAAAATGGTCCAATATTCAAACAGCCATAACTCCTACGATAGTGAATATATTTCAATGAAACTTTTCTCTAAGGTAGAGCTCATGGGTACCTACAAAAAAGTATTAGACAACTTTTCTGTAGGGCGTTAAATAAAATTATCAAAAATGAAAAACTTATTTTTAAGAAAAACCGACAGGGGGTAGGTGCTGAAATTTCCGGCGAAATTAAAAAATTTTAAATTAGTCTAAAAAAATTATTTTTGATTCCGGGGGTCAATTACAATCATTTTTGGTGAATAGACATACCCTCGAAATCCTACCCAGTTTCCAGAAAAAAATTCAACAAGTTGACAAATTTGTCGACGAAATTAAAAAATTTTGAATCATTCTAAAAAAATTATTTTCTGTTGCGGGGGTCAATTACAATACTTTTTGGTGAATAGACCTACCCCTGAAATCCTACTCACTTTCTAGAAAAAAATTCACTACGGACGGAACTTTAAAGGTTAATAACTTTTTAACGAAACCTCCATCAACAAATTAGTATTCTTGATTTTCGTCTTATTTTGATCTCTAGAATCTTTCATTAAAATTATAAAACAGTTTTTCTTTGATAGAAATGTTTTATCAAACGTATATTAGATCTTTTATTAAGGATATAATAAAAAGTACATTTTCGGTGATAGATTCCAATAAATTTTATTTTCTTTTTTGTTTTAGACGTTCTGAAATTCAGTCTTTTTAGAATACACATTTTATAGAGAAAGATTCGTAGAACAAAATTAATTTTGGGGGTAGAATTAATATTGTATAATGTAATATTGAGGAGTAACGTTTTATTTTTCTTTTTTCTGAACGTTCTTTTGACCTTTTCAATTTCGTACAACGTTTAAACGATCCATCGTTTTGTCTTGTGTGTACTATGTACGTTAACATGCATCGACTTAAACGTCAGCGTGGAACAGAATCCTTGCGTAAACTATTAATTGTTCGTCGAGGATAGATTCTGAATACGGAATACCGTATGTGTATTCATGCGCGTTTAATTACTTAGTCATGCCAACATCTCCGGTAGTCAACATTCGAGTGGTCGCTCTCTGTAGCGAACATCTTGCTAACTTCAATTTCCATACATTGTAATTACCCTACCTCGCTCCAAAATGGCGATGCGTTTCTCAAAGCGATTCGTATCGCTCGCGGTTAACTTTCATGTGGAAATTGTTCTCGATTGGACGGTTGCAAATTCACAGAATAAAATTCGGATTATATCATTTCGAAATACACGCGTCGGTTCTCGTCGGGGAAGCTCGAATTTCATTTTTCCGCTCCAACTCTTTAGTTAAAAGAACTCTAGAGTTAAAAGAATTGATTCTCAAGATTAGATGTTTAGAAAAATGTGATAAATTGTAAGTATGCTAGCTTCGATTTTCATGATCAATTCGAGGGGTTTGGTATAATTACTGAATCGTGACGAGTATAATCTAATTTCATTTTTTGCCATTTTAAGCCTACCATTTATATCGAATGCTATAATAAACTTCTTTTTAGACGAGCACTTTTCAAAAATAAAGAAAAAGATCACTGGGGGGCAATTCCCTTCGGCTGATCCGGAGGACTGATTGCATAATTGGTCAGGATTAAAACAAAGTTTGCGAAGACCGTTCAGTCCGATTCGATTTCCGATCGACGATCCCAAGCAGCCATATAATGAAACGTGACTCGTTAGCCGGAAACATGTTCGTTCGTCCAGATGTTGCCGAACATTCGTGGGAGACGCGGCGAGTTAGGTGAATCAGCTTGAACGTTGGATTCGTCTACCTACGAGTTTTAGCTTTCTCTTTGCCTTTCCCTAGCTAGCGTTCTGTAACCGTATTTGCATCAGCGCGTCGAAAATTGTCCCAGATAAAGGTTTTCGCGAGCAAAATACGATCGTCTTCGGAAATTTATCCGCGTTGCTTCCTATAATAGTGAGTGTCTTTCATTGAAATTTATTTGTGAAGTAGTGCTCATTGGTACCTACAGAAAAGTATTAAACAACATCTCCGTACAGCTTCAAACAAATTTATTAAAAATAAAAAACGAAAAATCGTCAGGGGGTAGCTGCTGAAATTTTTCGGCGAAAAAAAAGATATTAAATTGTTCTAGAAAAATTATTTTCAGTTGCAGGGGTCAATTACAATCATTTTTAGTCATTAGACATGCCCCCGAAATCCTAACCATTTTCGAGAAAAAAATTCATTACTGAAAATGTAGTGTCTGACCATAAGTGTCTGGTTACCCTGAAAAAAAAATTTCAGATCGTTCTGAAAAAATTATTTTCAGTTGCAGGGGTCAGTTGCAATCATTTTTGGTGAATAGACGTACCCTCGAATTCCTACGCAGTTTCGAGAAAAAAATTCTTTACCGAGAAAATTAAAATCGTTACACTTATGTTTAGAATCGTATTGGAAAAACTCGATTTCTATACGTTCCTCATTGTTTTTGTCCAACTTCTGCACTATACATGTAGAGTGCTGATTTAATTAATAAGATTATTGCGTGTGCGTGGCTCGTGGATTTATCTGGGGTAAATTCGGAAAAGGATAACGAATCTATGTACGTCATTTGCATTTTTATCTCTCGTTACACTTCCCTCTATCCCTTCTGTCCACACATGAATTTGGAAGAGGATTCCCCCGTGTGTCTCGGTCGCATATTTGTTCGTCTCTTGCCGAGCCCTTGATTCCTCTCATGCGCCTTACTCCATGCATTCTCCGTATGCAATATCCCTTAATCCAGGTATTTTCAACTCATTTCTCCACGTCGAGGATTTTCTGCGTTCCAACTATTTACTTACATAGACATCGATGTACTCGCGTTTGAAACGAAACGTTTCTTCCTCTGCGAAAGAATAACGGTAAGTTTACACAACTTACTCCCAGGTATTCCTCTGTCGTTTTCCATTTTAAAATCCTCTCCAACGCACACGTGCATTTGCATACTATTCACTAATTCTTTCTTTTATCTCCTTAAACAAGGCAAACTATTGTAAAACGTACGTTCAAATATGTTTCTGTTTCTTAACCCTTTGTGAACCAAGTTGATTTTTTTTAATATCTTGCAATTCTTCGATCACAACAGTACATTTCTTCAAACAGTTCGTCCAATAAAATTGATCTGTCAATCTCCCAGAAAAACGAGTCTAATCAAATTATCGTCAATTATTTTACCGTTTCGATTCCGTCGATGTCCAGGAAATTTTCTGTCAAGCATTTCACTCGCTGTCGTTATATAATACGGGCAGCCGTCGCGTTGATACCACGTCTCATTGCTATGTGATATCGGTACTCGATCAAAAGAAAAATTATAATTTGCTTTCAAGGAATGCGGCGTATATCTTACCATTTAAGGCACCGTCGTTAAAATGGGATCCAATTAACCAGTTCCCAATCATACCGAACGTTTATCGGATTATCGTGCAGCGTGTAATTGCTGAGCCAACACTGAATTATGCCAGCATCGTAGATCATGATCGTCTCGATCTTTTCGTCAGTACTGTAAATCATCGTCGAAGATGACAAAAGATTGAGACTTTGCTAATATCACGATCAGAATCACCGTTCCGTACATTCCTTAAAAGGATGAAATCCGTGAATTGGTATTAGTAAAAATTTACGAATTATATAACATGGAAATAACATAATTTATTTTAATTTAATTAGAATTGAATGCATCTGATGATACACATTCGTCATATACTATTATATTATCAAATTATTAAATAGTTCAACGTGGTAAATAGCCTATTTTTAAGAACATCTTTCCAAAGTGAATAAGCCATAGTTTTCACATAAATCATTGTCTTTCATGCTTCGTTGGTCAAGTTGGGCGAGATAGAAACGTTCATTTTAAGAATCATTACTCTAGTATGTCGAAATGTCCACAAAATGACAGTCTAACAGAAGCAAAATCGTAGAGTCGTACATCATACTACTGAGATTGAATCGACAGCCTAATTTCTTCCCGAAAACCGGAAACGGCCGTGAACCGGAGATTGGCGTGCACCGCGAGATACGTACGTACTTCTGGGCACAAAAGCTACAGGTATACTTGGACGAAGTTGGGGTTTGAATGCAAGAAACGCCAGGGAGCCAAAGCATCTTCGCCCCTTTTCCGTTTCGTCTATTCACGCGTTTGCCCCCGGAAGAGGGTATCAGCGTATCTCGTCCGGTCTGCGATTTTCATCCTCGCGCGGTCCCTCTCTCGTTTCCGAAGCGGCGGCCGCGCTCATCAGCAGCCCAACTCCCAGCTTCGTTCATCTTTTCTGTCCACACGTGGAGTCGAGAATAGGGAGAAGCCAAGTATAACCGCACAGACTGAAGGAATGCCTAATGAGCCAGACATCTCGCGTGGGAGCAATCATTTCCATGGGGACCGCTTCTGGATCCGCGCGCTCGTACCACGTAAACGAGCAACACGACCGACGAATCGTAATTCAGGAGGGCGGAACTTGGCGCCCGTGTGCTCGCGTTAGATTCCCTCGCCCCCTTGTCCTCCGTTCTGAAATTTGAATTTAAAGCGGGACCGAATGGCCGACGATCAGGAGGCAGCGTCGCCGAATTAACCTCGGCCCGACTAAATCCTGCCTACGTGATTATATTTGCTCGTACGCCTGCTGGCCGGCCGATAAAGTCCCGCGGAAACGAGGGATTTGCTTTTTAAGCTCCCGGACCGCGTTTAAGCTTGCTCATTTATTCGGCTTCGTTTCGGGGAATTCGGGAACCGGCCGCGTCGGCGTTGCTTTTTCGCAATATCCTTTCGATACGATGACTTGCGACACCTGGCGCGCCGTATCCTCGGATTTCGTTTCCCAGGGGGGGATTCCAATTAGGAACGTCAACAAAAATTGATCTCTTTTATTATTGGATTTTCGGTGAGCACCATGGACGGTCATATACTTGAGAACGCTCGATAATTTCGGTTTAGAAGACTTTGTAGATGGTACAACTTCGATAAAATGTTGAAATGAACACCATGGTGGACGTCCTGGTTGGCACTCCGTATACCATATTATTTATTTTATTAGAGATAGTCTGAATTGTAGATGAGTTTGAACCACCCTGTTTTGAATAAATAGCATATGTATTGTTTGGTCTAGGGAGTGGATTAATATTTTATAATACTCTTTTCCTCGGGTTTTAATCGTAGGATAACTTGTTTGATGTTGATCAACTCTATCAACACCACTCATAGAGTCACTAGTAATTCTTCCCTTTGTCTTTATAGATGGTACAGTTTCAATAAAATGTGTACACACTAAATGTTAGCATGAAGACTTTGGTGGACGTCATGGTTGGCACTCAGTATACCCTATTTTTCTATTATTTATTCCATTGTAGATAATTTTGAACCACTCTGTTTTGAATAAATAGCAAAGGTATTGTTTGGTCTAAGGGGTGCATGTTTTCCTCGTTATTTGTTTATGGGATAACTAGTTAGATGTTGATCAACTCTGTCACACCATGTGTAGAGTTATTAGGAATTCTTTTTCTCTGTAGATGGTACAATTTCAATAAAATGTTGGAATGAAGACTATGGTGGACGTCCTGGTTGGCACTCAGTATACCCTATTTTTCTATTATTTGTTCCATTGGAGATAGTCTGAATTGTAGATGATTTGACTCTCCTCCTCTGTTTTGAATGATTATCATAGATATTGTTTGGTCTAGGGAGTACATCAATATTTTATAATATTTTTTTCCTCGTTTTTTAATCGTAAGATAACTTGTTAGACGTTCATCAACTCTATCAACACTACTCATAGAGTCACCAGTAATTCTTCCCCTTTTTACTGTAGATGGTACAACTTCAATGTTGGAATGAAAACTATGGTGAACGTCTTGGACGATTTATCCTACTAGAGATAGTCTGAATTATAGATGATTTTGAACCCTTCTATTTTGAATGAATATCATAAGGATTGGTGCAAAAGGATTATGAGGTGCATCAATATTTTATAAAACTCTTTTCCTCGTTTTTTAATCATGAGATAACTCGTTAGATATTGATGAACCTATAGAGTTACTAGTAATCTTTGATCACTTTCAGAATTTTTTTTTGTTTCGTTCCTTCTCTCAAGCTTTTATCATTTCTATATTATGAACAGTGGACAATAATTTCCTCTCTGACATACAAGCATTTCTTCTCCTTTCAGTCTGTTATTTTGCAAACTTTTTGGTACCTATCTCACTTTCAGTGTTCAAAGTATCAATTTTGCACTGCAAAAGAACATCGCTAAGTTCAGTACAAATATAACAATTATCAAAAGTAGTTCTATTACCCTTATAACTAGACATCTTTATACAAATTCATGTTTGTAGAATTAATGAAATGGTAGCTTCGTAGAAGGTTGTCTCAACCCCTAAATATAATAATTCCTATCTTACTTTAAATATTACATTTTTGTATATCAAGTGTATTCTGTAATTTTCCAAAAATTAAAGTTTCCCATAATTGCATAAACATCCACAGTCTAATCATAACTATTCCTCTACGATCTTCATGATCAATCCCAAGTGTTCAGTCCTTTCCAGTTTTAATAAAGAAACGCAAAATATATCCAGATTTATGAAATTCCATAAATTAAATCCCACCCCAGTCAATCCTTACGCAACATTATCTCGACACCGATAGTCGAAGATAATCTTTCAAATAATCTTAATTTCGAACTCTGTAATTTTATTTACTCCCCCAAAAAAAGAATCTCTGGTCGAAACAATACCAATTTTCTCGTCGACTCGCGGAACGTGCAAAACGTTTTCAGGAACTGTACGACTGACGATTGTTTCGAGACTGCGCGATCGCTTTTTCCGCGTAGTCCTCGTTGCGGAAACCCAGCAATCACGAGCACTTGGGCCCTCCCCCCTCCCGATAGCGGGCCCAGGAAATAACCTGGCACCGATACACAACTCGATGGAACGCTGGTCATCGTTCGACCGCGGATCCCCATCGCGTTCCACGGTGAAACGTTCTCGGTACGGGCGATTATCTTAATGTCTGCATCATGGTGGCGGCAGGCCCGAGGGCGACGACGAGACCCGGGGAAAACGACGGGCGAAAAAGTTTACTGGCGGCAATAAAATTTGTTCCCGTTTGGCTTTCAGCGACCGAAAATATTTATGCGCCTTTTTCTTTTGGCGGTTTACTCGCGGACCAGACGAAACGAGCCTGTTTGTTTCTGCGAAAAAAACTCGTTTTCCACGGTCACTGTACTCCGTTACTCGAACTCGTGCATTTTTTATAAAAAAATTCAGTCTGTTACATTTTGTTCGCTTGGAAACTAATAGCACGAGCGTAAGAATAATTGATTACTTTATTTACGGGTATGAATCCTCTTGTAAACAAATAAAATAAAGAGACATCAGTATAAAAATATGTATAAAATCTTAATGATCTGAGAACGATTGCTAGGAAATTAATAGCATGAACATAAGATTATTTCTTTATTTACGGGTATGAATTCTCTTATATACAAATAAAATAGACACAAGTATAAAAGTATATGTATGTACAAACTGTATAAGAAATGAACGAGTAACGAAATGACAAATTACACCTAAACATAACAGAAATAATATTAGAATAAAAATAGAGTAAGAATTCAGAATATTTATCAATGTATAATATTATAATATTTGTCACTTTTTCGTGACCCTTTTAGACCATACGTCGAACCCCCAACATTCTAACGTATAACTAAAATAGTAGACCACAATTTGAAAATCCCTGCGACATGTAAAAAGGAGTAAAAATAAAAGATTTGGTAGAGAAGGTAAAGTTTAAGTAACTTCGTTCGGATAGAAAGCAACGAAATGGCGACAGAACGGTTAGATGCACGCAGACTGTTTCCTTCTTTCGACCGGTAAGGTGTTTCGACTGAAATTTATTGCACGGCAACAATCAATTATTGTTAACGCGCGGCGTACAGTAATGCCCATACGCGTTACTATTTATGGACGGGCGTTTTTTAAGAGCCGCGCAGCCAAGTGATTGAAAATACTTCATTCTATTCAGCCGAACGAAAGGTCAAAGGTCAGGCTGTCGGTAATTCCCGCGAATAATGGCTGCATATCTCTTCGACTGTTCAACGCGCGTTTCGTTGTTGTCGGCTTTTCTTGTCAGCGTTAATTTTTAATGCCGCGCAACGGCCTCCCGATACTCCCAGACGTAAATTCACAGCGCCGCGCGAAGCGTAACATTCAAACACAATCGCTTTGTAATTTATATTAGTACAGGGGGATTTGTATTGAATCGTGAAACACGATGAATCACGGGAACTAATGTGTCTTACATTCGTTGCAACATGTGTACAGCGTCAATGGCGATAAAATTGAAGGAATAATCATAACTATCGTGTCGTTGGGAAAATGTCTGCAAGTTCGCGAACGTTGAGCAAGATTTCACTTTCTGAGGAACATTTTCATGCTAAACTGTACATAAAATGTATTGCACGAACATTATTTTACATTTATTTCGTATAACATTATACTATGTGAAAAAGGTGATATTTTAGAATTACAAAATTGTTGAGTTGTTGCAAGATATCCTACAAACGTGGAAATGATTTTGCTACCAAAACAGTGTCTTCAATTATTTCTCTTAGAGGGCAAAATAAAACGAAAATTAAGAGTATCAATTTCTTGATTGAGGCTTCGTTAAAAAGTTATAAAAACATTTCCGGTTACACAGTATATTTGCGATAAAAAAATTTTTTCTCGAAAGTACGTAAGATTTCAGGGGTATGTGTATTCACCAAAAATGATTCTAATTGATCCCCGCAAATGAAAATAATTTTTTCAAAACGATTTGAAATTTTTTTTTTCGTCGAAAAATTAGGCACCTACCCCCTGTCGATTTTCCTTAAAAATTCGTTTTTGAGTTTTAATCATTTCGTTTGACGCTTTACAGAAAAGTTGTCTAATACTTTTTTGTGGATACCCATGAGCACTACTTCGAAAAAAAGTTTCATTGAAATATATTCACTATTGTAGGAGTTGTGGCTGTTTGAAAATTGGACCATTTTTATGGGGGTTTTCTCATTTTACGGTGTCGAGGAACAACTTTTTCAATATTGTTAGAATTCCTACATATTCTCCATTAAAATACGCGTTGTTTGCTTTTTTAAACATTAAAATCGTCCAATCCGTTCAGGAGTTATGACGTTTTAAAGATTCGCATGAAAATTCGGGCAAACATTTCTGGCCAGAAATTATATTTTCGGTAAGGAATTTTTTTCTCGAAATTGAGTTGGATTTCGGAGGTATGTGTAATGACCAAAATTGCTTGCAATTAACCCCTGCAACTGAAAATAATTTTTCCAAGACGATTCGAAAATCTTTTTTCACACAAAACTTTCAGCACTTACTCGAATTTTCTTCTCGAAAGTGGTTAGGATTTCGAGGGTATATCTATTCACCAAAAATGATTGTACTTGACCCCTGCAATTGAAAATAATTTTTTCAAAACGATTTGAAATTTTTTTTTTTCGCCGGAAAATTAGGCACCTACCCTCTATCGATTTTTCTTAAAAATTCGGTTTTGATTTTTAGTAATTTGGTTTGACGTCCTACAGAAAAGTTGTTTAATACTTTTTTGTAGGTACCTATGGGCTCCACTTCAGGAAAAAGTTTCATTGAAATATATTCACTATTGTAGAAGTTATGTCAGTTTGAAAATAGGACCATGTTTATGAGGGTTTTCGAACTTTACGGGGTCAAGGAACAACCTTTTGAATATTTTTATGATTTCTACATATTCTCCATTAAAATACGCGTCGTTTGCTTTTTTAAACATTAAAATCGTCCAATCCGTTCAGAAATTATGACGCTTTAAAGATTCGCATGAAAATTCGGGCAAACATTTCTGGTCAGAAATTATATTTTCAGAAAAGAATTTTTTTCTCGAAAATGGTTAGGATTTCAGAGGTATGTCTATTCACCAAAAATGGCTGTAATTGACCCCTCTAGCCAACAATAATTTTTTTATAATGATTCTAAATTTTTTAATTTCGTCGAAAAATTTCACACCTTCTCGAATTTTTTTCTCGAAAATGGGTAAAATTTCGAGTGTATGTCTAATGACCAAAAATGATTGTAATTGACCCCTACAATTGAAAATAATTTTTCCAGAACGATTTCAAATTTTTTAATTTAATTTTTTAATAACTTTCTAATGAAGCCTCAGTCAAGAAATTGATATTCTTGATTTTCGTCTTATTGTTCTAACCAAATTTTATTCCTAACGAACACACATTCTTAAACGTCGATCTAACAAATTTTTATTATTAGATTTTAATTCATGAATAAAATTTGGTTCGAACGTAGCGTATACTATTCATTTAAAAACTTCAAATATCTTGAAAACAACACATTTTCTGGAGAAATATCAAACGCAAAAGTTACTTGGTTTCTAAAGGAAAACACAACTATTTTATCTATTTATTATCCTATAATATAGAAGACCTACACTATCATTCTGAAACGGGACAAACTTTTGTACGAAACATGTTTTTATCAAAATTCTACTTTATTTCTTTTTTAACCTGATAAATCGACATGAAGGATCCAGCCCGGCTGGTATTTATCGGAAATTGCGGTTTGGAACATGCTGTTGGAATTTTTAGCCACGGTTGCTTAACCCCTTAACGCTCATGCCCGAGTCTGACTGTTTTGAAAAACGATATTTATTTAATTTAACAGTTTATGGGATAACAATACTTGTCTCCCTTCAAATCATACGTTAGATACAACATTGTAATTAACAAAAACTGCATTTTTATATAGCTTAGATACAAGTGCAATACAGAAAACTGATCATTCTTGGAAAAATATGAGCGTCAAGGGGTTAAGGGTTAACGAAGCCATCGGAGTGCGCGATAGACAAACATCCAGGTGAAAGAATAATCAAATTCCGGGGTACGAGTTTCCCCGTTGGAGAAGCACCGCCACATTCACCGTGGATAACTTCGGGCTGAACAGACCGTCGAACCGTGACGTGCTCTGGATCAGTACCCTCCAGGCAACCTCGCGAAATTCCCTCGTCTTCGAGATACATAATGGACGTCGAAGCAACGGACCGTCGTTGTTGCTGCTCCGTCGGCTCTCCCCGGGCCCGATTGGTCGTAATTTACGCGTTGCGTGGAACAAATAGTCCTTCGAAGGATGAGGACCCGACGCTGCCAGACACATTCACGGTCGGAGTAACGCTCACGGCCGGACATTATCGTTCGCCACTATCTTCTCTTCCTTAGTTTTCTCGTTGCTCTTGTTCCCTTCGTCTCCCATCAGCTTTGTCTTCGGTCTGTTACACGGTCATGTCATACTTTTTCTCTCTGCCCCCCCACCTCGATGACTCTTCATGCATACCCTCTTGTTTCTTCTCTTTTTTCTTAATTCCCTCCTGCGTATCGTATCGTTGGCCATCTTCTCGAAAGCCCTCCGCAGTACAGAGTCCTCTCAACTTGTAATCTTGAAATTTCCTTTTAAAAACATGTTACGCAATTTGGAAGTAAAAGGTCCGATAAACGGGTGGGTTTATGTTAAAATTTTGTAGATTTCAGACTCGTTTTGTTCTAAGATTAATATCAGTTTCGAGGACACTGGTACGTGATGAGTTAATCAGTATACACAATTTTTATTTGTTTTTTTTTTCTTCTGCGTAGACTTTCTTCCGTGCAATTACGTTGATCTCGTTTTGTAACTATTATGTTTGGTTATACGACTCTGTAATCAGAGCCACAACGTAATTTATACTCATGCACGTGCTTATTACGCCTTCGCCGACAGATTTTTCTTCGCGAGAACGTGCTTTGTGATATTTATAAAGATAAAAATAGCGAATTCCGTGCAGAACTTTTTAACCGTTGCACTTTCAGTTTTCTGGATCCTTTTCGGTATTGTGCTATGAACAACAGGAAGAATGATAAAGTAGATGCAAAGAATATAATATTTAGCACTACTTGGCTAATTTGTCTGTTCATTGCTAGTTATTTCTACTTGTATCGATGTTCTCAAATATTGATCCTAAAGTAATATTATTTATTTTTCGTTGATTCGTCTCCTAATTAAAACCAATTTAAAAAAAAATATTTTTCCAACATTAATACTTAGAAACACCGAACCCAAGTAGAAATAGCAAGTAATGGACAGACCTGTTGGACAAGTCTTTCAATGGCACGTGTACCTAATGAATTTTATCGAACATTTTCTATTTGTAAAATGTATTCTAAAACATGTTTTAAACGAATCTTACAAGGAATTAAATTTTATTTCTCTATTATCTCTGATAAAAAAAAAACTAAATGAAATTTTATTCGTTGCATAGAAGGATAAAGTTACTATCATTTATTAGACTTTGCTTACTAATTGTAACAAGCATCACTTATACTATAATACATATAAAAAGTATTGTAAAATATAATCTGTATATACGTAAAGATATATAATTTCAGAATTTAACCTATTGTAAAATAACAATGTTCATCAAAAGATGATAATCTTCAAAGAAATCTAAGCGATTGTAATATTGTATATTGAAATTCTATCGAATATTTATTTTACTTAAATGAAAACTGATAAAGTCACGATGATGTGTAAACGTTCAGAAATCAACAAGCTTGTCGCGTTTGCGATAAACAAATTTTCACGCAGCGTCGTTAACGTCTTAATAAATTGAGTCAATGTCTTAATAAACAGCGATAACTCCTTGCTGCGCGCTTTCTCACTGGCAAAACGTTTCGCGCAAGAGAAAGCGTAAGGATCTTTCGGACAGGTACTTCGAGGAACTCTCTTTGCAGATATTTGTAAATTACTTCGAACGAGGAATACTTTATCTCGTCAGTTTCCATATTTGTTTGGTAGCCGACCGCCTGAAAGGAAGAAAAAGTTTCTCTTAAAGTGTTCGACAGGCTTTTAATTATAGCAGAAAATGTGATTCAGATAGTTGAATTAATAAAAATTACCCCTTCATTTAAATTACGATATCTTCGAAACGGAAAGTCGAATCGACGTAATCCAAAAATCATTTCAAAAGGGACTATTTTAAGACAGTGAAGACTGGAGATTCTCTCCTTTTATAATTGTTTCTATTTACATCGAAAGCTAACCACAATTTGATAGCAAATTTTGACCAGTTTTTTATTTTTAACTAAAATAAAGCTCTTCGTGGTGCATTTTGGTAAAATATTTTCGCCTGATATTTTTTGTGACATTCTGTCGTGCAACCCATTTTCTTCGCCAGTGTTCTTCGTGTCTCTGCGTAGTAACCGTTTCAAGAACAGTGTAATTTTCCGTTCGATCGGCCCCGAAGGACAAAAACTGTGCAACGAAGCGTTCTCCGCGGATTAGGTAGGAGATACGGACTCTCGTAGAAGATGGCAAACGAGGAAACGTTTTACCTCGTTGGTGGAATGCACGACCCGCGCTTAGAAGCAAGAGTAATTCGCACGCAAACGGCCACCGTTGTCCTTCTATCAACCTGGTCCTAGTCCTGAGAAAACTAAATGAAAATGAAAAATTCCCTTGGCATACTTGTCGTCTGCTTCCAATTTCAGCTCTCTTCAGTACATAACTATTTCTAATAACAAGTGTAAAAGGAAACAGACTGTTTATAATTATCGAAAAATTAAATGAAATTACTAGTAGTAGAGGAATGAGAAAAATAGTATATAATCTAAAATGAAAATAATTTGTTTTCCCAAAAATGAAATAGCTCAGAATATAGCAAAGAAAACAATATATAAATTTTTAAAGTAATATTTTCATACGAAACATATTTTTAAAATTGAGATTTACTAATATATTCTTTTCATTTTCTGTTACAGGTGAGTGACCTCACGTTTGAGTACTGCAATATTAATCACAAACTCGAGGTATTTTGCATAAAATAATCATTCACTTCAGTCGCGTTAAGCACGGTTATTTTTCGCTGGAGTTGCAATTTCTATTCCCCGTCGACGTTTGCAAATCATTTTAAAGCGGGTTCGAGGTGTTCTGCAATTTTTTTAATGGCGCAGTAATTAATTAGAAACACTTCTGCAATCGGAATCGCGACTGATTCACTCGCCTCTGCCCGATTGTCGCCGAATAATCGTATCGTTTCGGTGATTCATCGTTTCTGACAGCAAAGTGCATCAGAGCGTTGACTCGTGAGATTCTCTGATTCAGAACCGTGGCAAGAGCCGATAACGTTTCATTGATCCGGCTGGCTCGCTACGGCGATACGATCAGTTTCGTAATTGTTTCGTGAATTGAAAACACCTCCACGCCTCGCCTCGTTTTCAATAAAATGCCTGTTGAATAAAAACGGGATTTAGGAAATCAGTGGAAAGCGTAACTTCAACGGGATGCAGGCTCTCGATTGTCTGCAAATAAAATGTATAAGCCAACCGAATATTTTTAATGTAATATCTCACGTAACGTTACAATCGTTGATAGTTCATGCTTCGTTTATTTATGAGAAAATATTTCAGTGACTTCAACGGGATGCAGGCTTTCAATTGTCTGCAAATAAAATTTATTCGATGGGCCAATCGAATATTTTTAATATAATATCTCACGTAACGTTGATAGTTCATACTTCGTTTATTTATGAGAAAATATTTCAGGTATTTTATTTTGGTCTCCCTCAGAAAACAATGTAATTAATTCAAAAGATGATAATTGTAATAATTTTTTACACTAAATTTATATAACAAATATAGCCTGAACGAGGACAATTTTAAAAGAGTTTATCTATTACCTTTTGTACAAAAATTGAAATTTGAATGATATGATAAAATATTTCACAACGAAGAGATTGAATCGATTACCCGTTATCGAAATGAAATTTTGCCCATCTCGGTTGGAGAGGATTCTAATTAAGGGTCCCGGTACGTCTATATTGAATAATCTATGCTTGTTCAGACTATATATCCGTTATAATATTCGCATAACATTCCATTAATTAAGTGTTCCAATAATCGAGATTATATTGCGTTTAGAGGGACCACCCCCAAACCGATGCACATGTTACTTGATTCCGTCTCTAGTTTGTAGCTGCCTAACCGCGTAAACAGTTATCGATCGCGGTTCATACCGATCTAATACATTCGCGTGTCGCTCATAAAGCACCGATAGTTAATCTACCTGTCTCCGCGGTAGGATTGCATTGCCCAGACAATCGCGTACTCTGTTCCTAGCTAAATTAAACAACTTCGATACTTGAAATCCCCCCCAGAACAATGTTTATTTCTCGTGGGGAACCTGTGAGTCAAACAAGTGCGACAGGAGATTAGGCAAGGCCATCGAAAAACAGTCTTCGTCCGAATTATTTTCCTCTATCGTCTTCTTTAACTTTGCAATAAACTGCACCCAATCTCGTTAAAAGTCAACCCTAAATGATAGGGAAAAAATCATTACAGTGAGATAATTATCAATCAAGACAAAATGTAAAATGTGCTTATAAGAAGTATCACCTTAAAATTTACTTTTGGAGTTTGGAAAATATATAAATTTATATTTAGTACTAGGGTGGTGAAATATTGAGATATTATAATAGCACCTGATCTAAATTAAGCTAGCCTGAATTTAATATTGAATCAGTTAAAAATTTATTTTCTTTAATCGTCACAATTTGGAATACACTTACCTTATTTGATCATGAGAGTAAAGGAGACGAAATAGTGAAGTTTCAAGGCAAAGATTTAGCAATTTGATTTCGCAATTTTCACCGATAACTCGAGCCGAATTTCCAATTACCGAGAAGGTCCGTAAAGCATCAAACTTGCACGAAACGCAGTGCATTGCAAGTGCAATCGTAAAATAGAATAGCACCGAACGGGAGAGACGTCGGTAGCACCAGCAGCTTTCCCTTATCTTCTCCATTGTTCTCCAGCTCGTCCATTATGGCCTTGCCTTAGCTACTGATACTTGTGCTCGAAGGACGATTACATTCTATTGGTTATCATAAATTTGGTGCACGCTGGGCGCGGAATAGAAAGTACAACGTGGTCATCGGATAACGTAATTCATTGATAGAGTACTTTGAAATCACCCTTTTATGACGGGCAGAGTTAACAACGAGTGAAATCGAATTTATCGTTGCTTCGCTTTTTCCTCTGCTCATTATACTGGTTCCACAACGTCCAATTATCGTAAACTTCAGCAGGTAAGAATCGAACATTCGATACTTCGTTTATAGCACAGTCCTGGGAGCTTCGATTATTAAAATTGTTATTTCTTTTACTAGTTTATATATATTGTCTACGTTGGGGTTAAAAAAGAGAATAATGAAAGAGTTTATGCGTACAAAGTTACAGTTTTATTGTGTAATTTTATCAGTGATCGATGCTTATATATTTCTTTCCATTGCGTTATAGTAATTGTTTAAAATAAGGTACGGAAGTAATATTTTATAGTTTCCAGTGCTTATGAATAATTATGAAGGGGTGCTTATTATCTACATACAAATTGATCGAATTATCTTCCGGATTGGTAAATTTAATTTGCTGTGTCGCGGCGTAGATGTTTGATCGATCGCTAATCGAAGATGTATAGTATTATCGAATGGTGTCGAGTTGCAATTATATGTAATAGCGATCTGACTAATCTGATTAACAAGATATCGCAGTACCCATTCCTATCGAGGTAATAGATCAGTGTAATGTACTATTACGACGGTACAGCGGCAATGGTGTGGTATCAGGTTCGCGTTCGTAGCTGAACGCGAGGGAAGTTGGAACAGTGGTTGATGAGGTCAGGACCGGCGCTAGAATTACTTGGGCCCTTTAAAATTACCCCCTATCCCTTTCCAACAGTCATTACTACATTCAAAGTAACCGAATTTGCTGCTTCCTTAAAATGAAATTAAACAAAATTGAGACTTGCACAAATTGGTTCACTGTTTCCTTTTAAAAACAGAAACTCGGTGGACGAATCCTTTGGGGTAAAAAACAGAGATCCCCATAGACCTTGAAGATAAAGCATTGGCTGTACCTTCGTTGCAAAAAGTGGTTTTCAAATTTTTCAACAGGTAACCCTATTTCTTTATATTAAAAAATTTCAAATCGATTTAAAAAAATTATTTTTATTTACTGGGGTCGATTACAATCATTTTTTGTGATTAGACATACCCCTAAAATCCTACGCACTTTCGAGAAAAAAGTTCGAGTAGGTGTGAAATATTTCGACAAAATTAAAAAATTTCAAATCGTTTTAAAAAAATTATTTTTAGTTGCAGGGGTCAGTTACAATCATTTTTGGTCAATAGACATATCCCCAAATTCCTACACGTTTTCGAGAAAAAAATTCCTTACCGAAAACATAATTTCTGGCCAGAAATGGTTCTCCGAAATTACATGTGAATCTTTAAAATGTCATAACTCCTGAACGGATTGGACGATTTTCATTTTTAAAAAAGCAAACTACGCGTATTTTGGTGTAGGATATGTAGAAATTACAAAAATATTCGAAAAGTTGGTCCTTGACCTCGCAAAATGAGAAAACCCCCATAAAAATAGTCCAATTTTCAAACAGCCATAACTCCTATAATTGTGAATATATTTCAATGAAACTGTTTTCTGAAGTAGAGCTTATGAGTACCTACAAAAAAGTATTAGACAACTTTTCTGTAGGGCGTCAAACAAAATTACTAAAAATCGAAAACGAATTTTTAAGAAAAATCTACAGGGGGTAGGTGCCTAATTTTTTCGACGAAAAGAAAAAATTCCAAATCGTTTTAAAAAAATTATTTTTAGTTGCAAGGGTCGATTACAATCATTTTTGGTGAATAGACATACCCTCGAAATCTTACGTACTTTCGAGAAAAAAATTATTTACCAAAAATATACTGCGTGGCCTGAAATGTTTCTATAACTTTTCAACGAAACCTCAATCAACAAATTAGTATCCTTGATTTTCGTCTTCTTTTGGCCTCTAGAATCTCCCATTAAACTTTCCCCCAGGTATGGCCGAACTCTATATTGTTTTCAAAATATTTCCTTCGAGATCCTAGATTCAAACTTCTAGTTTGGCCATTCAACGAGCACCTTGTAATCGAAACATTCATCGCGTCTCCCGCGGAAAAAATGAACGATGGACGCGACCGTTAGAGATGTTCTTTTCATCTCGTACGGTCGTTCGTCGTTTCTCGGTCCATTTACGAGGCATCAAAGCTGAACCGTGACAAACTCGCGCACGGAACACTCCGTCGAACGCAAAAGATAAACACACGGTTCGAAATTAGCATCGTTTGGCGGGGTTACGGTCCAGCGTCTACCGAGAGAGCAATTTTCGATTAGTTCGAACGACCCTTTCGAGGGCGAGCGTCGCGACGTGGGCGGCGTCCCGTTAATGACGCCGTATTCAGTGCTCTTTCGGTGCTTTGTATCGTTGCATCGTCGCGCGCGACGCCCGGGCGACAAACGGACGGTATCGCGGCTGCAATCAGCCCGCTCGATTAATTGAGAGTGCAGGATAAACCGCCGGACACAATGCGCTATGCGTCTACGCGGGAGGGCCACGGATTGCTGGACACCACTCTACGCGGTCTTGCACACGCGCGTCGATATTTATCGCGCTTGATAAATCTGTCGACTCGCGGCGATCGCGAACAATCGACTGGTAATTGCACTGACGGGCGAAGCGACGCTCTTGAAAGTCGCCTCTGCCCCCTACGCGAGACCGGTATTCGCCATAAGCCATCTCGATGCATCGCCAATATACACCAAGTTGTGTATTTTCCAAACTAGCGTTCCATGAGCACATTTAGGGGGTGAAAAATCCTTTTGTGGCGTTAAATGATTCGTTGCTGTGAAAAGAAAAGTGGACTTATGTCGAGCACTTGTGAGAAAGGATCGAGTCGTGCGTAGCCCTCTGTTGACGAGCGCGGGAAGCGTACGACTATTACACAGGGCGAGATACCTGGAACACTTGTAGTCGCCTGAATGACTCGTTTGCGATGATAGAAAGGAAAGTGTAGGGTAAAAGTTGTTCGATTTCGAGGGCCACGTGAAGCAATACTAATAATTTTTTTACAAGTGTAGGCATTGAGGAGATACAAATGGTCAAACTTGTTTTTATAAATGAGACGATGTAAGTTTTTATGCATATTCTGATAGAGCTTCTCGGGACCGATACGAAGACTTATAAATAAAGGTCATTCGAGGTTACACAAGGTCAACTATAACAGAAAATATATTGCTTCTATGTTTTAAAATAACTGGTCTTTAATTTATAGAAATTTTAATTTTAATTTTAATTTTTAATTTACTCAAGTTAAAACTACCCTTAAACCATGTACTAGAAAAAGAATTCTTTTAACGGACCATTAGTAACAGAACAAATTAAACTGATCAAATTACGGGATTCACTCTGTATAATTAAAACAAGATACGGGAGGATTTAACCCTTGCTTTTACGGTGCCCGAGCAACCCCATATATGAATGTTAGGTTGGAAAAAGGGGTGCAAATCGCACGAAATAAAAATAATACGCAATTAAAAGAAATTCTTTTATCTTCTTTTGAGTTTGCTCGTCTGTTTAAAAGTGATCGTTTTAAAGTTGTTCGCTGGCAACGAAAAAGTTTACGAATTTGCGTCGGCGAAGACGTACAGTGGATCAATTCCAAGTTCGTCTAAGACCTAAACGCAGGGGGATCAGATGTGTTCGCGCATTAATCGCGTTATCTACTTATCCGGCGCTCTTACGGCTCAACGATGGCGTTAATTCACTTTACACCGTCTCTCCGTGGGGACATCGACGAACTATCTGCAAGATGTCGAGAGCTTCGACGACGTGCAGGACTAGTCCTATTATCGAGTCGCATCTGCTTAACTGTTCAACGCTGAAAAGGTGATTTGTGTCCGGCTAGACGTCTACGTCAATGCAAATTCGCCCGGCAAGTTTCAAACGGTTTTCTCCAACATTTGGAATAATTAATTCCTCGTCCAACCCGTTCGTATTAAAGAAAGCAATAATTATCAAATATAAACGAATCTTTTTCTCCCATTACTTGGGAGAATATACACCTTTGTCAATCTCGTTATAAAAATTTCTCAAATAATCGAACGTACAAAAGTCGATCGAAGGTGAAGAAAAAGAATTTTTATTTTATTATTAGAGTTCCTAAAGAAGACTGTTTTGACTTACAAGAGTAATCTTTTACATTATAATGTTTTGGAAATTCTTGAACAATAGAAGTTATACAGGGTGTTCGGTCACCTCTGAGAAAAATTTCAAAATAAGGGGTAAAACTGTAAACGTTAATAACTTTTTAACGAAGCCTCAATCAACAAATTGGTATTCTTGATTTTCGTCTTATTTTGGCCTCTAGAATCTCCCATTAAAATTTTTCCCAGTGGTAGTCGGACACCCTGTATATTAAAGTTACAAGTAACGCGATACGCGTGAACGCATCATAAAATTTTCCATCGAAAGCACACGTTTCCTCGATCGTAAATTATTTTATAGAGAGATTTATATATCGCGTATTAAGCTTTCCAACGTAGTTCGATTTCTTTTACGAGACAACTGTCCGACAGGTTCTATTCCTGCGTCCATGTAGCGATTAAATAAACCAGTGGTTGCGTAAAAAGTACTATTCTCACTGGACTCGGTGAGCTTCCAGCATCCATCTTTACGACGGAGGCGATAATCGTGGTCGTAAAAGAATTTTACGAAACGCGTCGAAACTGTCGCCATTTACTTTCTAGTTTCTAATATTCCCGGCCTCTCGGTTAGGCGCCAATTCCCATACAGAATCGTAGATAATAAGCATACCCCTCTTGCACGTAGTTACAACTCTCTTTATTATCCTACGATCCTGTCTCGTTTTCGTGCGGTAAAAAAAAGAACGAAAACTTTCACGAGTTTTATGAATACAACGCTATCTCTTGAATGGGAATTCTTTCGCCGGGGGAAACAGGTTTGAGTATTTACTATCTAGGAAGTGACAAGTATTAATTTCAAGAACGAGTATAATAAATTGATGCAATTACATAAAATAAAACAGACGTTATATTTTTCCCTTTGGGATAAAGTGGTCGCATTAACGTCGAAATGTGACCACGTGGAATCTTGAATATGGGAGCTCTAGATTCGACTATCGGGATGAGTTAACGCGTGAAGGAATTTAATCGGTGCTCCGCAAATAAACAGAGTCATTAACGATAATATAATCAAGTCGTAGATCAGATATCACATTTATATTCCATATAGAGTTCCCCTACTCGCCAGAAGAGGGCCACGCTCTGTAGCTTTCTCACAAGTGCTCGATCGACCTATTTATAACACGTTTACTGCCAGACGAAACCCGTGCAATTTTCTACACGACTACAATTTTAAACCATCGTAAACTGGATGACATAGAATTTGATTCGGTACTTATTTTTCTAAGTTTGCCAAAATTCATGAATTCTATCCAAATTTATTTTCCTCGACATCTGAACTTGAGAATTAATTTTCCTAATTTCACAGCAAATGGAAATAGTTATAATAGAATGATTTAAATACTGTACTTCTCCCCAGTCAGTTCGAAAATATAAATTGCACCGTCTTGGAATAAAATCTATAATGGCGGAGTAATAACCATAATACGGTAGACGTCTGGCTCGGAGTGCCCAATGACTCTTTCCTTAATCGTTTCGTCGAAAGATCGATCGGCCACGAGCAATCGTTGCTTTCCGCGAGGATTGTCCGACGAAAAAATTTATTTCACGGAATGGAAATTCGCGGATTACGACGCGCAGCCCCGCGTTGTTCGGCGTTTGTCGCCACGGTTACGGAAACAAAATAATTAGGGGGGAGGCTGGGGCGAAGTTTTGCCCTGTCGTCGACAGGATACGAAACGACGAAAAGGAAAAGGGATCCCTGAGAGTCGGGGGTAATCGTGTAAACTCTCGTTCAGCCGCCGTAACTTCGTTAAACGTTACGTACGTTTATCGCAGATTCAATTTCCAGCGGACTTCTTTGTCAATTTGCCGGTCGGACCAGGGCTTGTTAAAACGAGGATTGATAATTACTCCGCGACTAGCTCAATTTCGTCTCGACGAGTCGCTTTTTCGCGGCTTATTCTAATCGCTGTTACGCGTAAAAATGAGACGCGATGCCCAGAGTTAAACGCCATTTGTAAATTACGGTAGCTTTAAATAGTCTGTTTTGGTACCACTTTTGTATTATAAAATACTTTTGAGACAATGTAAATTCAATTTACTTTACGTGTTCCTAAAATTTCAAGTCGATTGATTCGCTAGTTTTATAAGTAGACTGCGGATGTTTATGTTGTTTATACATCTCGTGTTTATTTATTGCAAATCATTAGTGGTAAGAGTTCATAGATGCTACGAATAGTATTAATCAGTAATTCTGAAGTAATTTTATGAGGTCAGATTGTTAAAGAACCTAAAACAATTACATGCATGGGAAACAATTATTAAAAATTGTTATAAAATTTATTATTCTATTATATACAGGGTGTTCGCGAATTTTTTTCTCGAAACTAGGTAGGATTTCGACGATACGTCTAATGACCAAAAATGATTCTAATTGATCCCCGCAACTGAAAATAATTTTTCCAGAACGATTTGAAATTTTTTTTTTTCGTCGAAAAATATAGGCACCTACCCCCTGTCGATTTTTCTTAAAAATGAGTTTTTCATTTTTGATAATTTTATTTGACGCCCTACAGAAAAGTTGTCTAATACTTTTTTGTAGGTACCCATGAGCTCTACTTCAGAAAAAAGTTTCATTGAAATATATTCATGATTGTAGGAGTTATGGCTGTTTGAAAATTGGACCATTTTTATGGGGTTTTCCTCATTTTCCGGGGTTAAGGACCAAATTTTCGAATATTTTTGCAATTTGTACATATTCTCCATTAAAATACGCGTAGTTTGCTTTTTTAAAAATGAAAATCGTCCAATCCGTTCAGAAGTTATGACGTTTTAAAGATTCGCATGAAAAGTCGGGCAGACATTTCTGGCCAGAAATTATATTTTCGGTAAGGAATTTTTTTCTCGAAACTGAATAGGATTTCGGGGGTATGTGTAATGACCAAAAATGCTTGCAATTGACCCCTGCAACTAAAAATAATTTTTCCAAGACGATTCGAAAATCTTTTTTTTCACGATTTGAAATTCTTGAATTTAATTGTTAATAACTTTTTAACGAAGCGTCCATCAACACATAATTTACAAGTATGCAAACATATACTATCGAGAAGTTAATAATAACGTATTTATCGATTTTAGAATTCTCAATTCTAGAAAAACTTATTTTTTAACCGTACTTCAGGAGCTCTACACTTTAAGAAACAGCAAACAAAGTGATTCTGTTTCATTCTATGCACGTGATGAACCCTTTGATACCACCCCGGAGCGAAAAATCGTGGTTTTTGATCGTCGATCAACAGCCTTTGATTTCCAACCGCAGTGTACCTATCCTCGCAATGTCTCGCGCCGATCTGTCCGCGCGGTGATCATTCTCCTTGCTCCGTTTCACGCATCATGCCTCGGGTGATAAATTGTCCGTCTAGATCAGGGTTACCTTAAAAGGTCGATATCGATCGTTCGTGCTCGATAGAGTCGTTCGCGGCGGATAGGAACTCCTGTCCGATGATTGATGAGATTTCACAGTAATTTCTGTGCTTTTTGTTTTAGTGAATTATTGCAGTTCCCCCGGACGATCATTAATATCTTTAGCCAGGATCGTAAAAATTCTTTTTTTTCCCCAGTCGTGTTTCACACTGTGCGTCCCGTAATCAACGAATCCGTGGTTCGTTTCTATTTTCGAGAGTATTCGCGACGCCTTTCGTAATCAATTAATTGGAGGGAAAAAATATATTAATAAAATTGTGTTCCTCGAGATGGACGAGGGTCGATGGGCTTTGTCGTAGGAACAACGGCGGAAAAGAAGGATCGCACCGTTGTTTTTTGCACGATAGAGAATATTTGTGCTGCAGTCATGCGAGCCCAGCACCGGGGGCAGTTTATAATTGCAACTTGTTGCCCGGTTCACGCTAGCAACATGTATACCAGCTCACGGTGCACGTAATTTATGACCGTCGAAGTGGCCGAGTGGGGAGCAATTGCGATTTTAACGATCGTGCATGACGGCATAAATATCGAAGGACGCGGAACAAATAATTGATCAAGAACTTGGTCACGTTTCCTGTGAAACGATATATCCACGAAAGGAGCGTATAGGATGATTAAAAACACGTAGTCGAATCATTCAGGGATGTACAGGACTCGAAACTTAGTGGAAATTTGTTAATTTGGGCCTCCAAATCCAAGAAAAATTTAACTTGCAACATTTGGAGTTGAAATAAATCGGTAACAAAACCGCGTGGAATGCAGTTTGCTATTCATATGCTCCGCTATAGTAATCCAGGGTTAAAATAAGAACCAGATTGTTGGATACTTTCACCAACGTCAACCTAATGTCAGTCCAACGCAATGATTTGTGGTCGAACAACAAAACGTTCTAATTATCCGGTCTTGCACAAGAGGATCTATCTGATCAAACGTTTCGACTGGAAAGCTTCGAGTCTTCTTCGATAATATTAGCAAATTGTACAAAATTATTATATTGATAAGACAGATCGTAACGAGATTAACCGAGTAATTTTGTAATCATTTCTATGTTGGGAAACGCTGGTTTAGATCATTATTTATTCGTGAAAGTTTTGTGCGCGACCATAAAATTGTTACGTTTAAATATGATAATGAAGCGAGACCGATATTGCAGTCGTAAAAGTTCCTTTCGAGCGAAACGCTTAAAACAATTAAACGCGAAACGTTAATGGAAGCACAAAAAGCTGCTCGTAAACAAACGAGATTCGAGGGTGTATCTCCTTCTTCCTTCCATTTTTCTTCGTTCCATGGTAATTTCAACGCCGTGGAAACTATCTGTGCAAGTGCACCGGGTTCTCGTTATTGTTAAAACAATTTTAATCAAGGTAAACTTTCGCGACGTCCCTGGTGCCTCTTTGTTCTTGGACGAACAAAGGGCTTCTCATCGACGGTTTCAATTATTTCGCGGCGTTTCCACCGCTGATGCAATCGTTTCGACGCGGCACAATAAACGGCGACTTATGGGGTTATGAAATATCGAAACGACGTCTCGTCTCGCGTCGATTTTACGAACATAACGTTTGCGCTTCGACAATTGCTTTGTTTGGTTGCTTCATTCCATTTGATCGGAGGGAGAAAGGCTCCAGCAGTAAATTTTAACTCTGCTTCGTTATAAAAGACATTTGTATGTTTAGTAAAACGATAGAACGCTCCAAGAGTTTTTAAAATTACTACAATATATCAAAATGTGAACTCGAAAATTCAGAACGTTTTTAAAAGTATTGTAATTCTCTTGACAAATTTTTAATATTTGTTTTATGCAGGCTTCGTATTTATTTTGCAATCAATTTGGATAAATTGACGTGTTGCGTATTGCATGAAAAATGAAAGAATTTTTCAACGCGAATTTGAAGTAGCATTAAGTCTTGCAGAAACTGATAGAGAAACGTATTTTAATTTCCGTCGGGCGAGCAATTATTCCGATATTTCTCGGAACGAAGTGCCATAAATCTTCTTACCGTTCGCGAGCGTTAGATCGCCAGGCCACGCGAGGTCTATGCTTTCAACATCTCCAGTTCGTTTCCAGCACGCATCGCGGAGCACGAATCGACGGGAGTACGTATTTCCCCCGTATCTTTAATGTAAGCCAAACGAATTCTGTGTGCCAAGCACGCATGAAAAGGCCCCCGACGTTACTGGAACAGTTTTAATCAAAGTAAACTTCCCTTCGGGTATTTTCAACGTTGTCGTCGTCGACTGCGGCAGTTCTTTGTCCCTCGTAGAAGACGAGAGAGGTTCCTCCTCGGTGGTTTCATTCATCCGAACCCTCGACCCAGTACCGCTCTTCATCCATCCTTGGAACCTCGCTCTCTTCATCAGCATCCTTCGTGTATTATACTTTCTTTCTTTGGCGTCCTTCGACGTGCAACGTCTTTTTACCGTTTCTTCCCCCCTCCCCTTCTCTTTCCATTGCACGAAACTTTTTGCAGACTCGAAAATTCCCTAACGAAACGATGTTGCGGCCAGAGACTCGATATTAATTAACTTCTTTCGCTCTACACTCGCGAGAGGAATTGTGACATGGAAATATCATTATGATTATTGTCTGACATGTTCTCGATTATAAAGATTAATTAGAGTAAGATGGAACCATAGTGAGAGAAGCCTTTTTTGCCGACCACGATGTTAAATTTTCACGCAAAGTGTCTCGACAAACGACATCAGCGTACGTCGAGGCAATTTCAGAACAGGGTGAAAAATTCGGAGACAAATTCCGCTCGTCGTACCCTTTCAGCGGCTATAAAACGATGGGCCAAAATGAATTTTTTCCGCCATTACCGGGGATCATTCGAGTATCTTAAGTAATTATCAAAGGTAATTCAATGAGCGGTTAAAACCCTCGTGAAAAGGCCAACAGCGGCCATAAGTACTAGGCGACTTTGGGGAGCAAATTAAGGGGTTGGATCGAAGGTCGCGAAGAAAGGATAGTGGTAAAAGGAGAGGAGAGAGTTGATGAAGAGGACAAGGCTTTGAGAACAGCCGGAGACTGGTAGTAGGTCGAGGGTTGCCGTGAATGAAGCCGTGAAGGAGCCACCTCTCATCTTTCGTGTCGAAATTGTCTCGAGAGTTCTCTTCCTATCAATACTGGTTCCATGATGTGCTTAATTTTTCTTGCCGTCCGGTGTCCCGGACGTTCGTCCTACATTCGACGACACTATTGGGCAAGGTACACAGTTATTGACCCTTCGACAAAAGTAATATACTGGGTCAGCGGAAAAGTATATTAGTTTGCAATAGTTTTATATACTCGATTACTGATATTTAAAATTAATGGATTAAACTTCGTCCAATCTATTTTTGTATCCCTTAGATAATTCATCAATTCACCTAGAAAGATGATAATTTCATAGTGTCGGGGTTCAATTAAATAAACAATTTATAATGCAGTTCTATCGCATTCTGGTCGAATAATCAATAGGAATTACTAAAACTTATTTGGGTACATACAGTCGAAGTAGATCACAAAATAAACATGGCAAACAGCATAAATAATAATAGTTGATATACTCGTCGGACAGAGGATGAAAACCCCTTTAAAATGAAATTTGTTTCAAGTCGATAGCATAATTAATTCCGGAGGTATGACAATTTTTGTTTCAAGTCGAGCGTCAGAATAAATGTCAAAATAAACATAGAAGACAGCATAAATAATAATAGTTTATATATTCATATGATAGGGGATGAAACACCCTTTAAAATGAGCGTTTGTACGAGTCGATAGCTTTATTAGTTCCGGAGATATAGCGATTTTAGTTTCAAGTCGATTCGGTGACTAGTTTCGGAGATATGAGGCTTCGAAGTTTGTTTACGTCGCGAGATCAATGAACTCTCTTACTACGGCCTTGCCAAGGTCGTTGACCGCACGTGATCGTAGTAAGTAGTAGATACTACGTGACTCACGTGAGAGACAAAGAGGTCCGATGCGACGCGCTAGACGGAGACAAAGATAGTCAAACTAAAAAAATTACCTTTTACATAAATTACGATATCTCGAAAACGGAAAGTCGAATCCACAAAATTCAAAAACCATTTTAAAGGAGAAGGTTTGCCGCTTCTAACAGTGGTCCAATTATTAATAAAATATTAATAGTTTCAGAATTGCACGCGTCTAAAGTTTTATTACTTTTAATACTCTTTTCTTCTTTGCTTATATCTTTGCTTTTTTCATCTTTCCTATTTACATCGGAAACTCTCCAGAATTTGGTACCAAATTTTGTTCAATGTTCTACAAAACAAATACAAAAAATATAAATCGTTCAAACGACCACATATTTTTCTCAGAAAACAAACAATAAGAATAGAATATTGAGAAAACTCGTGAAATGGCATTAAACTAACATTGTACGTTGGAAATTCTAAAGGAAATTTTAAAAACGGTAATTCGACCGATCGTGGTAGGTTTAGTGTTAAGTACACTGTTATACTCGCGCGTGAAAAATGGCTGAAAAGGCAGGAGGTTGGCGGAAATTTGAAATTGTCGATGCTCGTGCGTGGAAGGGAATTTATTGCTCCGGGGGTCGGAAACAACTCTTTGCCAACTCGACGTTAACCGTATAGCCGAGGATTACGCGTAGCCGGTGTTTTCGCATGCTGCGCGCTCGGGTTAGGCGACGTTCCGAAGTAAATGTACCGTAACAGATTCCGAGATGGAATGTCCGTGGATGGACGTCCACGAATTACCCTTTACGATTATTGGATCGTCCGCGGAGATGGCGGCCACGGAGGGATTAAAGATACGCCGGGCAATTTACGCGACACGCAATTTGAGAATTCAATTCGCAGCTTCGACCCTCGACCAGCGTGTCCTCTCGCAAAATTACTGTTTCGTTCGTCGATAAACCAGCGTTAGGCTTTACTGCGCTTTCTAATTCCGGGAGCGGCGTGTGAAACAGGAATTCCAGGATGCCTCCCGTTCGATGCATTATTCCAACATCTGTCCCGTCTTTTCGATCGAACGACTTTGGTCGTGAAAGAACAATTTTCACTCCAGAGATTACGATTCGAATATGTTCCACATTGTCGCGATCACTTTGGGTATTTTTAAAAATAGAGAAGAAATTCGACGACAGTCGCTTGTCAGAGTTTGTGTAGCACACCTCATAAGTTGCTTATTTCTATATTTCATTTGGAGATCGATTACTCAGGGTATATTCTAGTACATGTTACATTTAAAACAATCGTTTCTTTTGTGCAAAATCATATGTTGCATATGTATTTTAAAAAAAGAACTTTGTGAGCCACCCTTGGTTCACTCTTAAAAAACTTTTATCGAATTCTATTCCACTGCTCGAAAATGCAAATCTCTAATTTGTCACGTATTCAAAACAGTACTGAAGCGCAGTTTACAACCGAATGTTGCGAAACAAGGATTCCTGAACGTCTCCACGTTTCGTTCCAAGTATCTTTGACGGTTCGAACCGTGGCAAAAATGTATCGTCCGTGACGGGGGCGGGTCGTTCTGGTCGTTTTTGAACGAAAAGTGACGGACGCGACCACGCTTGTATCTCCGGTAATCGATCTCGAAGCGCGGCGGGATTCTCACACGTTCGAAGTGCTCGTTCGGATCGTATTCCAGATAGGCCAATGGCATTGATCGCAATATCGCGTATCCGCGTTGGATATTGGCTCGCGTGGGACGAACAAGCAAAGCGTGACTCCGTTCTCGCGTCTGTTCCCGCCTTCGCCTGTCTTTCCGTTCGCGTTTTCTTCCTGGCAGGCCGCTCGACCGATCGAGAGAGAAAAAAAAATCCCTTTAGCCTTTGAACGGAGGAACGTGAATCAGAGGAGGCCGTACGAGATCGCGCGACCGCTTAGAAAGGTCCGCACAATTATCTCTGGGCAATTAAGGATAGAGGGTAACGCGATCGACCTCGTGGGCGTCGTATCGTTATTATAAAACGGTCTATCCCATTTCGGCGCAACGATTTCGTTCCCATCGTCTCGACACGCTCGTTTGGAATTTGAAATCTTTTAGTTTGCAGTTGAGATTTGAAAGTGTAAAACTAAGAGAGAGATTGGAACAGGAATTTTTAGAAAGTATCGAAGGCCAACATTTCCACTGTAATTAAAATATTTTCGATTCAGTGTATACAGAATAAAAATACTAATTTTGTTTAAGAATAAATTTAAACGGTATTCTACTCTAGAACGCAATTTTTTAGTGTACTTTGGAATTTTTTTGAGGGAAACGTTGAAATATTTTTGTATTAAGTTTAAATGCATATATTTAGATCTATATTTCAAGAATACTCACAATTTTTTTCGTAAAAATATATTCAATATTTTACAAGTTATGGTAACCTTAGTAAAGGTCCTTCAGAAAAGCATGTTATTCAATATGGACGCGATTATAACAGGAACTAGAATAATCAAAAAATATTAAAAACCATATTATCAAGATTCATTTATACCAGATTCATTTGTATCAGACATGGACGTGATTATAACAAGAATTAGAATAATCAAAAAATATTAAAACAATAAACGTATTAACCTCGAGATATTCACATTTATCGTACACCAAATACAAAATTCCATCCCAGCGATTTATTCTACAATAAAGCGGCCAAGTATCCATAAATATAGCTATCTAACCGAAACGCAGTGGGATTTGGTCGTTCGAATTCACTGTAAAAATGCTCGAAAGCGTGAATTATTGTCTCGTCGTTTGTCTTCCATTCAACTCGTCGCTAAGTATCTATAAAAAGAGACGCTAGCTTTGGTGTTTTCGCGGTCGACTTTAACGCGTAATCTGCGCGAGAACAGCCCCCGACAGAGTTATCTTCGCGGCGTACGTGTGCTTTAAAGCGGATTAAGAGGCCACGGGGTTCCGCGAAGCGATACTCGAGCTTTCAGAATGGTAAACGTACTCCAACGAGAGTCACGCGAGTCGAGTGTGCGCCGATGATTCAGGATAAACGCGGGAAACTGTGCCTCTGCTCGAGAGAAAAGGAAACCTCCGTGCCTAAGTCTCGCTGTCGCTTTCCCTCTTTTCGTTTCTCTTTCGCCGGACGAAGCTCGCGATAATTATAAATCGCTCGTGGTTACCGCTAACGAGCTCCTCGAACCCGCCTCCGCTCGCTTTAACGTTTCAAACTGTTGAGACTGTGAACCCACGGTGCTTCTCGAGTAGAAGATATTATTCTGGGAGCAACTTTGTTGCTGAGTTATCGTCGGTTAAATATCTCCATTTGAAGACGGAGTCGGTACGAGTGAGTTCATTAGGCCACTATTGAAAACACGTGTTTAGAATAATGGGGGATTGGTTAGCCAAACGAGCTCAGTTATTATAGTGGAAGCTACTTGCGCTGTACGAAGCAACGAGATAGATATCAGGTATTTACTGATTTTGCTGGCTCGAATTTTTGCAAATCGAGCAAATATCCTAAATATTTTGCAAATTTAATTAACGACTGCTGCAACTGTTACCTCCCACAAGTTGTCGAAATTATCACGCGTATATGTTTATGAAATCGTCACCAGCTGCTGCGGGAGAAATAAATTCAGTCGCTTTAAATACATTTTTGAGCGTCTGCGCACAATTTTCGTACTGTATTCGTTCGTAATTACGAGTTCTGGTAATTACTATTAAATATTTCGTGTGGATATCAGTAAAAATTTATATTAAAGAGAGTTCAGTAAAAATTTATATTAAAGTAGATGAAAAGCTCACGTTTCAAATAGGTCTACAAATCAGCTTTGTAAAATATGAATGAATGAAAATTCTCGATAACTATACATTTATTTCATTGCCCTGCAATCGAACGATAACGGAAAATTTATACGAAACGCGATAAAAATTACATGAGAATTTAACGCAAGGATAATCCTCCCTAAAATGAATGGAAATAATTCTATTAAAATCAATAACCATTCATCTTCAAAACAAAAGATAATTAAGGAACAGACAAATATGTAAATTAAATCTTTTTATTATTTGTAGCAAGTAACTTCCTGTATTAAATTTCCCTTTATATTATAATATAAAAGAATTTATATATTAATTTCACTTTCTTTAATAATTCCATGCAACGTACTTTCAAATAACCTATTTATTACAATTATTTTCGTTCATAATAGTCTAAATTTGAACGCGATAGAATAAAATATAATACGAAAACATATATTCTAAGCACGCGTTAGAACTAATTCTTCTTTAATTTTACACGGTAGAAGAATGTACAAGGAAGGTCTCGTCGATTATTGTTTGGCGCCTGGCAGTCGATTAAAAATCCCGCGTAGAATTAAAAGGTCGAAAGAAAACGTGGCGCGTCCCTTTGAAGTAGATTAATCCTGGCGTGGGTCAGACGGACGTATATTGGGCGAAACGTCACACGCATCCCCGACACGTTGCACGCGCGTGGTTGATTCAACCCCCGTGCTGCTCCTCGAGTTCGATCCAGGATTGTTTTGATTGACAGGAACAAATACGAGTGACGTGCATCCGTAGGGACATTCTGTTATCGCATCGAATCCTCTGCAGTCGTCTCCCAAGGGTAGATTAAGTGAAACCTCCCGATCGAACGCGTTGTATCGACTGGTGTACATTGTCCTTGTTTCTTTTGCAGCTGTTCCTGACAATTCATTGACGTTTGATAGTTGGGGATAAAATATAACGAATTATTTGTTTCCCTTTCGATCGAGTTTCTTTATAGTTGTAGTAATTAAATTAATATATTTGTGTGTGCACATGTAATTTTGACTGAAAGAATTTCTTGCACCATCAATAATTGCAGAATCGTTTAATGTAAATTTGGTATTTTACGTGTATGGTTTTTTATATTTGAGAACGAAAGAGCTGTTAATATGTGAAAGTACATGCGTGCATTGATGTAATATAAAAGTGAAATGTGCATAGAATACCGTGTTCTAGATCGAAGTGCACGTCGTAGCTATTATTTTATGAAATAATTAAACCGACACGCGGTTAACGACTTCTCACCAGAAGTTTTCAAGGTGCAGTTATGTATCGTTAAATTTACAAATAGTCCCAGGCGTTATATCTCGATGTTCCCACCAGGGAAATGCAGTGGCAGAAAACCAGAAACCACAGTTTCTGCTTACATTTTGCTGCAAATGGCCTCTTTTCGCGGTTAGGAAGCGGAAACGCGTTCCGCCTTTCACTGTTTCTTGCGCGAACCGGCGATAAAGGTATCGTTTTTACGCGACTACCGAACAAATAAGTTGCTGCAAAATGAACGAATATCGTCAGGAACAACGAGATCTCTTTCTTACAGTTTTTACTAAATTTCCGACTTCACATGGTATTTTATTAACATTACAAAGCATTATATTACAGATACGTGGCTTCTTTATAATATATAAATGTGATGAGAACGTTGGAAAAAGATTTCGTTGCTAAATAAAGTCTTTACACGGTGTTTTATTAATATTATAAAGCAATATATTTATAATATACAGGGTGTTCAACCACCCCTGGGAAAAATTATAATGGGAGATTCTAGAGGCCACAATAAGACGAAAATCGAGAATATCAATTTGTTGATTGAGGCTTCGTAAAAAAGTTATTAAAAAATTAAATTAAAAAATTTCAAATCATTCTAAAAAAATTATTTTTGGTTGCGGGGGTCAATTACAATCATTTCTGGTCAATACACATACCCCCGAATTCCTACGCGGTTTGGAGAAAAAAATTCCTTAACGAAAATATAATTTCTGGCTAAAAATGTCTGCCCGAATTCTCATGCGAATCTTTAAAACGTCATAACTTTTGAACGGATTGAACGATTTTAATGTTTAAAAAAGCAAACTACGCGTATTTTAATGGAGAATATTGACAAATTGCAAAAATATTCGAAAAGTTGGTCCTTGACCCCGCAAAATGAGAAAAATCCCATAAAAATGGTCGAATTATCAAACAACCATAACTCCTACAATAGTAAATATATTTCAATGAAACTTTTTTCTGAAGTAGAGCTTATGCGTACCTACAAAAAAGTATTAGACAACTTTTCTGTAGGGCGTCAAATAAAATTATCAAAAATGAAAAACTAATTTTTAAGAAAAATCGACAGGTGGTAGGTGCTGAAATTTTCCGGCGAAATTAAAAAATTTTAAATCATTCTAAAAAAATTATTTTTGGTTCCGGGGGTCAATTACAATCATTTTTGGTGAATAGACATACCCTCGAAATCTTACGTACTTTCGAGAAAAAAATTCTTTATCGAAAATATACTCTGTGGCCAGAAATGTTTCTATAACTTTTTAACGAAGCCTCAATCGACAAATTAGTATCCTTGATTTTCGTCTTATTTTGGCCTCTAGAATCTCCCATTGCCGACCACCCTGTATAAATGTGCTGAGAACGTTGGGAAATGATTTCGTTGCTAAATAAATTACAATTTCCTTAAGTAATAATAATCCAGTCGCTAGTTTTCGTACACGTGGATCGATCTTCTAGCCATCGTTATTGCGATTATTTTCAAATTCGTGCCCTCGGGAGTTGCACAAAAGGGAAAGGGAAGTAGTTCCCTCTGGATTCGCTGAATAGCGCTCGCTTGTCCAGCCATCTGTCGCCTTTGAAGGATAAAACCGAAGAAGAGCCAGGAAATCCGACGTGTGCTCCTCCTCGAGTCCAGTCTTCGTGTCTCCCTTTTGTTAGAAACAATCCCTTCGAACATAGTAACGATCGATTTGGTAGATTTCGTCCAAAAAACATAGCATAACTTTCACCATAATAGAATCAAAAATACTAGAACAACCCTTTACTAACAGCTATTTTAATTTCCAATAAAAACTAGAAAGAGTTACGGTATTTCGAAATTTTGATCGGTAGCATTTCCATTTTTCAATGTAATTATACAGTCGCAGAATATTCTAGGATGTTCGTTGCAGTAAATCTTGGCACCCTGGTCTCGGTAAGGACTATTGTCAGAGATTTACGAGGGCACTAAAAACAAAAATTTCGTTCCTGCAACGTTGCACGAGGCTCGACGGAGAATTCACGCCGAAACGTTCGACGGGAAATTACGACAGGAACGAAATTTCTTTTGGTGGACCTGGTGTTTCATTGAGCGCTAAAATTTAACAGCAAACGCCCAGCCCCCGTAACTTCCGGCGTTTCGGAGGCTCCCTGGCCCCTATTGGGGTGCCGCGAGTCACAATGGAACCCACCCCGTTCGGCTGGATAACAATGGCACCGGGAGCACCGGTCGTGGTAATACCTTGATCCCACAAAAGGTAGCTAAACACGGCCCAGGACGCTAGTCCTCCCAATTATACGTGCTCTCCGTTCGCAAACGGATTGACGGTTGGTACGCAACGATAAATCGCCGCGGTGATCTGACTTTCTGCGTTCAAACGCGACCACACACCGACCCTGGGATTCCAACGCACCCCCTCGAACGAGCAAATTCAATTTTTTCCGCGTACTCGAGAACGTCAAATTTTTAAATTATATTGAATCGTATCGAAATTGCGTGTTATTTCATTTTTGAGAAAGTTCAGCTTGATAATATTTTTTGGGGATGAATTTATTTTGTAGTATACTGAGAGTATACTAGTCACTTGGGGTGTTAAAATGTAAATTTGGTAGAAATTGAAAATGTATATTAATTATTTAATTTTTGAGGAAGTTGAGCTTCATGATATTTTTTGGGGATGAATTTCTTCTGCACTATACAGGAAGTCACGTGCTATGTTAAAATTTTAAATTAGTAGAAACGAATCGAAAACCTATATTATTTAATTTTTGAGAAAGTTGAGCTTGATGATATGGAGGATGAATTAATTTTGCACTATACAGGTTATAAATTACCAATTGTATCGCAGGATTTCATTTTTAAATCTAATTTGAAGATACATCGATATTTTACAGATCGATAACATTCTCTAGAAATATATAAAATTTAATTTTCAATGTAGCATACATAATCATCCGTATAGTATTGTAACAAAGTAAAAAGTTTGCATCGGTTAGCAATTACTTATTCCGACAACGAAATCGTTTACACGCGTCTCGTAAATATTTCGAAACAATCGCGTGAAAGTTTTCGCGTCGACGGTTTTCACCGGAGCAAGGTTTGCGTGGCGTTTCTCGATACTCGAACGAGGTCAAGCAGGATTTTCGTAGTTCCATCCTCCCCGTTGCAATTATCTTTCCTTCCCATATTTCTCCCTTTGTTGTTCGTCTGGCAGTTCGCTTGATGGATGCACAAAGGACCCGGGCGAATTCGTCACTGACGTTCGTTGCTCGTCACAATTTTCTAAAGTGCCGATCGCGTTTCTCGCTCGAATCGGCTAGCCAGGAGCAATCGTTCGAAAAACAGATGTGCACAAAAATTATCTCGTCGATCGGTAATAATTCCAACGCTAAAGTCACGGACATTAATTGCACATATTTCTATTAAAACTCCTTATCAAGACGATTTTATTAAAATGTAATGTTTCTCTAATTTTCTCTAATTTTAAGCATGGAATTTGGCATCTGTCAAACTGACAATTCCCCAAATCTAAAATTAACATTGGCGATTTTAATTTCTTCTCTGAGCCTATTAAATCAATATAAACACTGCTGTGTTTATGAAAGAGGGCTCCACAGCTGAGAATTTAAATACACAAAATTAAAAAGAACCGATACTCGGACGCCACCGTTAATTTATTTAATAACTCCAAGTACGTGGCCATCTGGCTAGAAGGGTCGAAAGGATTAAGTAAATAAACGCGAGAAGAATCGAATTTGAAGTCCCATTGTCGGGGATTGCCCTTCGTTTCGCGTGTCTGGTAGTTGACGAAAGGAGCAACGAAGCACCAGCGAGCGTCGACCATTATAATTGAAATGGGCGACGTCTGAGAGACGACATTGCGAAGAAAGAGCAAGAAGAAGGCCATCGATATTCATCAGGGCAGCAAGGAGGCGACGGGGTGCAACGACGCGGCGCTAGATTGCCCGGCACTTTCAGAGATATGAAATTATTGTTCGGGCAGCAGCCCCCCCGTCAAAGGATCGACTGACAAGCGATCTCGAACGAAGCACGACAGCTTGACTAATGCGGTTACGCCAGCCCCTCGCGATCTAACCAAATGAAATACTCCCACTCGACGAAGAAGCTGATGTCACGAAATCAAAGTTCCCTCCGGTAGCCCCCGTTTCTTCTAACGAAGAAATCATCTTTCCCACCGCATCAGCGGGAATTCGTTTCCTCGTGCTGGTGGAATCTCGAGTAGCCTCGTTTATCGAGGCCATTCAATCTTGTCGAGTCGTGTAATGGAGCCTTTCGGCGTAATGAGTTAATGCTAACGGGTCGTACTTTCACGTAAACGCATTCTGAGAGGGTGGTGAATCGAAAATATTTTATAGAGAGACTTACAGGTGTCGAAAGAGTCGTTAGAAGTTTAAACAGTCGATAGAATGTGGGCCAGAATTGTGTAAAATGATTACAGGAATCTTTGAGACTAGCGTGATGAATATTTTTTGTCCTCAAAATTTAAGAATGATTATTTTTCGTAGTTTCATCTTCAGCAATCTTGAATAATCGAGGAGTCTTTAAAATCAAGCAAGACTAGTACAATAAATATTTTCAAAGTCAGTTTAAAGTATTGGTACCTTTGAGACTAGTGTGATGAATATCTTTTGTCTTCGAAATGAAGCCAATTTTAAGTGCCTCGTCCGGTGTGTTTTAGGAAGCACGTCTGGTTATTAAATTGATGGTCGGATACCTTTTGTTAATCGCGACAATGGACCCGAGAACGCCTTAAGCAGGGTCATGAGGTACGATATAGACCGCTCAGAGTCATGGGATTTGCTGCCAACATATTCAACGTTATGTGACTCGATATTAGTATGCATGGAGCCATATGACTCGATATTGAAGATCCCGGATTAATGGAGCTCATTGTAGACGATATCGGACTCGTGGGACTAGGTACTGAGGCATGTAGGTAAGACTAAGTACCTGAACCACGCAGACTGCAGTCTATAGTCATCGAGCTTCGCTTCTCCAGGATCCTATGTTACCTTATCAAGTCCTATGATCCAGAATGTAGCAATTTAAAATCGTAGGATCTTTGGTAACCTCGATAAGAAGACTTGCAATGATCAAAGGTCTCTCAACCTTTGATTCTTTGATATTCTGTTCCACCTTTAGACTTCTCAAATTCAAGTTCCTGGCACACTCGACCTTTGAACTTCTTTAGGATCTCGAAATTAACTCCCATAATTTTTGGATTCTCAATATATTCAATTTTATGATCTTTAATTCCACGTTTTAGATTTTCAACACTGAATACACCTTGGATCCTCAATATCGAATAGCTAGATTTTTAGTTCAAAGGTCTCTCAACCTTGGATTTCTTGATATTGAGTTCCATCTTCAGAGTTCTCAAATGCAAGTACCTTTCGTCGACCATTCCATTCGACCCTTGATCTTCTTCAGGATCTGGAAATCAACTCTCACAATTTTTGTATTCCCAATATATTCAATTTTGGAATATTTAATTCCACGTTTTAGATTCCCAACACTGAATAGACCTTGCATCCTCGATATCGAATAGACTTTTAAGTTCTCGATATTGCACCCTCGTCCTTTCTCAGGTCCTCGATATCGAGTACCTAGAACTTTAGGTCCTCGATATTCAGCAGCATGTCCTTTTGGCTTCTCGATATTGAGTACGAATATTTGGACGCCCTGTGTATCGAGTATCTGATCCATTCATTCCCCGATATTAGCTCCTGCGACCCTGCAACGAGCAACGTTGCATCTTTTTCGATCCTGTACAAATTGTACAATATATACGATCCAAGTTTCCCATCGTTCTCGTAGGTGCAGTTGATTCTTACAACGCGTTGTTCCAGCGAGAAATGCAGATGCCGCAATTGTAACTACGTTTCACGGTTCGTCGAGCTTAAAGTTCCCGCAGTCGTATGCATAAATTGCACCTTGGACGCGAAGCTATATACCTGACAGTCAAATACGTTATTACCACAGGAAGTTTCATATGGTTCTACCGTGCACCGTATCCTTTAAGGTGTGGCCAGCTTGACAGCTGCGCACTGTGTAACGCGAACTTCTGTTGTCGTCCCCGACTGGAACCACAGACGAAATTTTGAATATCCTCGGTAAGCTCAAACACGAGTTTTCGACTCGCTTACAGAAATATCTCGTCGTAATTCCTTTCACGCGAGAAAAACGAGCGAAACGTAGCAAAACAAATAAATATCAGACACTTTTCCCGAATGAATATTTCGTTTTACAGTATCGACGAGCAAACTTCGCTATTTGCTTAAACGCGAGGAAAGAAACATTCAATCAGAGAATTTTTCGCTACCCCCCATAGAAGGGGAAAAGCACATACACATCGTTCGCTTTCAAGGGTGGAATCGAAGTCGTATACTTCCTAGTCTGTGCTATCCAGGATATTCAAGAAGAAATATTTTTCCTTGTTGATTTGCGAAAGATAGCGTTTGGTATTTGCATGAAATACGCGGGGGAATGGAAAATATGCTCTCGGGGTCCATACTTGGGATGAAGCCAAGCGAGTGAATCAGGACGTTGACAATTTTGCGAGAAATCGTGGAAATAATTTTTAATGTAAAGAAATTTATTGTAAAATTGTGTATGTTAGATTTATTAGCATGTGTTGGTATACGAGATATTGAGTTATAATTTGCAAGGAAAAGTAAACATTTAGCTATGTTTTCCAACTTTCTACTACTTTGATATACTTTGTAGAAATAGAAACATTTTTGTCTTCTTAATATAGGAAATATTAATTGAATTATAATTCACAAGGAAAAGTCTATTCTTTAAGATATACTATTTTGAGATCCTTGAATAATCATTTTGAAAATTCTAGTTGAACATATACATAATTTTGACATATTTATCTATATTTTCCAACTTTCTACTGCTTTGATATCATCATAGAAATAGAAACATTTTTACTTCCTCGATGTTATATTTATATTAGAATCATTCTACATACATTGGCAAAAATCACTATTGAAGAACGAAAATACTTCGATCGTTGAGAGTATCCTTAACATCTTGATTCCTCGAAAGTGTTATCAGCGTTGAATTTGAATGTAGAACGGACCGGAGGGAATACTTTCGTATCTGTAGATCTCGTCCATGAAACAAGACACTGTAAAGTAGGAGAGTACATATTGATCTTCCATTTCCTGCGGCTGATCCGAGGGCCTCTGTCTTCGAATTGCGATATCCGCCGTAGCGTATCCTCCCACGTTGCTCGCCGGAGGATGACGACCTGGTCCTCGTAGGAGACTCGACTCTTAACGGAGTCCCACGAGGCAGTGATTACACGAATCGGTGATTCATAATCGGCGATTCCGGGCTTCCTTCCCGAATGCAATCACGGCTGGCGTCGTTCGTGAAAAGAAAGTTACAGAAATCGCGAAAACGCTCGTCATCGATCTCCGTTTCGATCCTGCACGATTTCAGGCAACGATCTCATCTGCTCTTAGATCTTTCGATAAAACAAATACTCACGCTATCGAAGATTTCACGAGCCTTTGAAAATGCAATATTCTATAATATAATCGAGTGAAATTAAAATTTGTTTTGATACTTTGCTCCCTCATATGTGCAAAATACTGCGTGTAGTTAACGCTAGAACTACCTGATTGGTCAAAATGACCCATACGAATTTCTAATAAAAATTATTGCAAATTTATATTTGCATTTATCACAGTTTTCAATGAATACACAGTTCACAAATAAATACATCATAATTGTTGGTAGTTCTAATGTTAATGTGATGTCAAATGTTATGAAATTAATGCAATGATGTCTAACAATAAATAGGAGCACAGAAATTTAGAAATATCATGATTTATGTAAAATGTTGCTATTATTGGTGTATCGAGATGGATACTGATGCAACTCTCGTTGCTCTAAATTTTTCAGTCACGTTTCAGATATTACGGTGAATAGAAGAATAATAGGCGCAGTATGTCAACTATTTTTCATATTCGTCCTTGCGTTTCATTTGCATTCACATTCATGTCAGTTTGTAAGGATCCCCGTATTTCATGCAGATATACCTCGAATTAACATCTGGGACGTCCGAACAATGAAACCCTCAGGGCATTCAGACAATAAGACACCTGTATCCGAGCATTCAGGCTGGTCTCTGATGCCAATTTCGACTCTCCGCCTCGAATGAAATCAATAGCAGTAGACGTCATTACATGCGCATTTCCGAATAATGCATGGCAATTTGTATTCTAATGTACTTGTACTCGTATTTGTGCCTGTAACTAACCGTTTTCCTTAGATTTTTAATTACACACGCTCGGTACATCTTTTAGCGATATCACCCAAAACATTTCTGATAATCTGTAGTAATTTTCAAGATTTCGAATTAAAATTTTACAGAGGATACAAGAGTAATCAATGAGAATCTTAACTTACAATTACACTAACTTAACTTAACTTGAACATCATTTTTCTGGCCATTAAAGTTGAAATGGAAGTACTTATCAGGATTTTATTTCGAAAGCCCAAGCTTACAATTTTTTACGGGACTAAAAGTTTGGTTTTAGACAATTGTAAACTGCATAACTTAAAATTTGTCTTATTTATTTTCGTAACCTCGCTAAAATTCATGGATCCTATTCAAATTTCAACTTTAACATTTTATCCTGAGAATTGATTGTTCTAGTCCCATAGTAAAAAATCCTGTCACCCATATATGGATGACGTGGCAGCCAAAGTGTTAAAGATGGATGGACCCATTGTGATGGATTGAAAGAATCGAAATTTTATTTTTTACCTCTTTTGCAATGTTTGACATTTTTAATCTTTGTGCTGAAAGAAGAGATTTTGCACACGTTTTTGAGATTTTTTCAATGTTCTATATTTTTATAATAAGTGATTATTTCTTTTTAATTTGTATATACAACTGAAGCTACTAATAATTCAAGAAAATTTGTATAATTTCTTGTTCCAAAATTCACATTGATTACACAACTATCCAACAATCTTTTGGGGGATTCTCACACTGGTTCCTACCATGTTTGTAATAATAAATATTGTTACAAGAAGTAGTTCAAGAATTGTACTATTCAGAAACGTCAAAGATTTATTTGAAGAAGCTCACCAAAAATAAAAATCTTCACTTTTGTTCTCAACCATCACAGTGAGTTCTCCCCCTTAATTACTACAATGTTCAAACGTTTATAAAATTAATTATTAAAAAAAGAAATATAGGATTAACACATGATATAAATTGCAAAATGATGAAAGAGCAAATTGACGAATTAAATACCCCAAAAATATTAAAAAATGACATTACTGAAACTTCAGCATTCCACATACGGTGAATGTCTATAAAAATGATCTGAGCCCACCGAAGCAATTTTTAAATATTCTCAAACAAAGCAATACTCAATATTAAATAATTTAAAGCGTTCGAAATCGATTAGCAACGAAATAAAGTAAATTGTAAAGTGATGAAAGAGCAAATTGACGAATTATAAATTCCCCAAAAATATTAAAAAATGACACTACTGAAACTTCTGCATTCCACACACGGTGAATGTCTATAAAAATGATCTGAGCCCATCGAAGCAATTTTTAAATATTCTCAAACAAAGCAATACTCAATATCAAATAATTTAGAGTGTTCGAAATCGATTAGTAAAGAAATAAAGTAAATTGCAAAGTGATGAAAGAGCAAATTGACGAATTATAAATACCCCAAAAATATTAAACATTGCCACTACTGAAACTTCTACATTCCTCACACTTTTATTCTCAACCATCACAGTGAGTTCCCCCTCTTAATTACTACAATGTTCAAACGTTTATAAAATTAATTATTAAAAAAAGAAATATAGGATTAACACATGATATAAATTGCAAAGTGATGAAAGAGCAAATTGACGAATTATAAATACCCCAAAAATATTAAAAAATGACACTACTGAAACTTCTGCGTTCCTCGCACGGTGAATGTCTATAAAAATGATCTGAGCCCATCGAAGCAATTTTTAAATATTCTCAAACAAAGCAATACGCAATATTAAATAATTTAGAGCGTTCGAAATCGATTAGTAACGAAATAAAGTAAATTGCAAAGTGATGAAAGAGCAAATTGACGAATTATAAATACCCCAAAAATATTAAAAAATGACACTACTGAAACTTCTGCGTTCCACACACAGTGAATGTTTATAAAAATGATCTGAGCCCATCGAAGCAATTTTTAAATATTCTCAAACAATGCAACACGCAATATTAAATAATTTAGAGCGTTCGAAATCGATTAGTAACGAAATAAAGTAAATTGCAAAGTGATGAAAGAGCAAATTGACGAATTATAAATACCCCAAAAATATTAAAAATTGCCACTACTGAAACTTCTACATTCCTCACACTTTTATTCTCAACCATCACAGTGAGTTCTCCCTCTTAATTACTACAATGTTCAAACGTTTATAAAATTAATTATTAAAAAAAGAAATATAGGATTAACACATGATATAAATTGCAAAATGATGAAAGAGCAAATTGACGAATTATAAATACCCCAGAAATATTAAAAAATGACACTACTGAAACTTCTGCGTTCCACACACAGTGAATGTTTATAAAAATGATCTGAGCCCATCGAAGCAATTTTTAAATATTCTCAAACAATGCAATACTCAATATTAAATAATTTAGAGCGTTCGAAATCGATTAGCAACGAAATAAAGTAAATTGCAAAGTGATGAAAGAGCAAATTGACGAATTATAAATACCCCAAAAATCTTAAAAAATGACACTACTGAAACTTCTGCGTTCCACACACAGTGAATGTTTATAAAAATGATCTGAGCCCATCGAAGCAATTTTTAAATATTCTCAAACAAAGCAATACTCAATATTAAATAATTTAAAGCGTTCGAAATCGATTAGCAACGAAATAAAGTAAATTGCAAAGTGATGAAAGAGCAAATTAAAGATTTATAAATACCCCAAAAATATTAAAAAATGACATTACTGAAACTTCAGCATTCCACATACGGTGAATGTCTATAAAAATGATCTGAGCCCACCGAAGCAATTTTTAAATATTCTCAAACAAAGCAACACGCAATATTAAATAATTTAGAGCGTTCGAAATCGATTAGTAAAGAAATAAAGTAAATTGCAAAGTGATGAAAGAGCAAATTGACGAATTATAAATACCCCAAAAATATTAAAAAATGACACTACTGAAACTTCTGCGTTCCACACACAGTGAATGTTTATAAAAATGATCTGAGCCCATCGAAGCAATTTTTAAATATTCTCAAACAATGCAACACGCAATATTAAATAATTTAAAGCGTTCGAAATCGATTAGCAACGAAATAAAGATCGAAGGATATCCGTACGAGATTCCATTTCCTCGTCGGAACGAGTTCCGAGTTCTCCAGACAGTTCCATCAAACGCGTGACGCGTCAAGTTGGCCCCCGTAGCTCCTTCGTCGGGAACTCGTGAACGATGATCCTTCTATCAGACGCAGGATCCAGCCCCGCAATTGCAACTCCTTGACGGTTAAAATCAATGGCCGGTAAGCCGATACATTTGGGGCTGGATGGTCCCCCGTGGCCCTCGTTAAGCCACCGATTCATCATTCCTCGAAGAGTCTTTAAGGGCGATTAGGCAGAGCACGTCGATGCGGAAAAGGGTCAAGGAGGTCGTCCTGCGAACAGAACGGGGAACCTGTCGTTCCACGGTCGGCGTTTTCACCCCTTCCGCGCGTAGCCAAACTCGGTTAACCCTTTCTGGTAACTCGAGCCACGGGTCTAGGTTGTGTTTTCTTTTTTCCCTCCCGCCCCCGACGAAAGGGCGCCACGTGCCTGGGAGGCTCGTTTAGGCGAGAACTTATCTTGGTTCTCCATTAAAACGCGACGGAACTCGTCGCTCGTCGTTTAGGGGGCTCGCAAAACGTTACCGCCAGGGACAATCTTGAATCTAAATTGAAGCGTACACTCGACGACGCGACATGCCCCCTTTGATTAAACCGAGTGTATTATCGACGAGGAGCTTCTTGTCTTCGACACCGGCGGGAAGTTTCGTGGATGTTTTCGCTGGTGGGAACCGTGCTCCGAGCACAAAGGTGAGCGCAGACGTCGAGCTAAAGGAATTGTTAGGGAACTTCTCGTCCGCCGAATTTAAACGCTCCTCCGCGGACCGGGGGGCTTTAAAGGCAAGGTTCCTAGACGTTTTATGAATCCCCCCCCTGCACACGGAAAACTTTCGAGTAGGATCTTCGGCTAGTCTTGGAACAGAGAACTCGAGCTGACGTTAAATATTCAAAATATTCTCGCGGAATTAATCTTACGGAAAAATAATTCCAACGTGCAATTTTCATTCTTTTAACCCCTTGACGTACGATTTAATTTCAAATCATTTTTCAAACGTATAGTATTTGATTTTGTTTAAATTTGTTCGTACAATGGCCACGAAAGAGAATAGGTTTTACGAGTATCTCGTGAATGTAAAAATGTGTTGATTTTAATGTGTAAGACTTGGTGAGTAGGAGTAGCCTCATGATTGTGAAACTTGGCATCAAGAACTTGTAACGAGACCAGGCAGAAAATCGATTTTTAAACAATTTGTTTTCGAAAGTAACACTGTTCAGAAATTAAATGCCAAAGTTTTATGACGTTGTGTTGAAAAATGAGGATTTAGGAGAAGAGAAATCACTGTAATATGAAAATAATTTGTATTTGTTTAAGTGCTGCTGAATTTATATTCGCATACATTTTAAGCTACCAAAACATCGTGTAAAAGAGACATTATTTTAATGGGAGATTTCAGAGGCCAAAATAAGAATATTAATTTCTTGATTCAGGCTTCGTTAAAAAGTTATTAAAAAATTTCAAATCATTCACGGAAAAATTATTTTCGGATGCAGGAGTCGATTACAATCATTTTTGGTGAATAGACATACACCCGAAAACCTACGCGTTTTGGAGAAAAAAATTCCTTACCGAAAATATACTTTCTGACCAGAAATATCAGCCCAAAATTTCATGCGAATCTTTAAAACGTCATAACTTCTGAACGGATTGGACAATTTTAATGTTTAAAAAAGCAAACAACGCGTATTTTAATGGAGAATATGTACAAATCATAAAAATATTCAAAAAGTTGTTGCTTGACCCCGCAAAATGAGAAAAACCCCATAAAAATGGTCCAATTTTCAAACAGCCATAACTCCTACAATAATGAATATATTTCAATGAAACTTTTTTCTGAAGTAGAGTTCATGGGTACCTACAAAAAAGTATTAGATAACTTTTCTGTAGGGCGTCAAATAAAATTATCAAAAATGAAAAACTAATTTTTAAGAAAAATCGACAGGGGTAGGTGCTGAAATTTTCCGGCGAAATTAAAAAATTTTTAATCATTCTAAAAAAATTATTTTTGGTTCCGGGGGTCAATTACAATCATTTTTGGTCAATACACATACCCCCGAAATCCTACGCACTCTCGAGAAAAAAATTCAGGAAGGTGCACAAATTTTTAGGGGAAAAAAAAAATAGTATATTTAGCCCTTAGAAAAAGCCTCAATCTGACTGCCTGGTTCCCTTAACCAGTCAACTGTGTTCGACGATTATGTCCGTCATGAAGAAATGACAGTGTTTTATGTCATATTTGCTATTTAAATTGTAATTTTAGCGAAGACTAAAATATATTCGTAAATTACAATATATTTAGAATCTTTGGAAGTCGAAACGAAATAAAACGAACAACTCTGTGCTCTGAGAAGAGGTCACGGCTGGCTGGTTAAAATTTGTTGCGTTTCTGTGTACGTGGCCTTGTTGACTCAGTTGATACGCAAGTATTGGTGAAATGTATTTACGATCGACACTGACTTGTTTTCAAAATTCCATCGTCGACACCAGGCGAACGTTCGAGGAATTTGACGTCACGCTAGTACCTGGAGAAGGTCGCGCTCTGTTTTTCGATATCAGTTAGGTTTCAGTACTCGTAGTATACGCGTCTTGATAATGTTTACACGGTTCAGAGTTTCTCGTCCTAGAACGTGGCCACAACGTAGCTTGAAAACGAAATCTTAGTACAATAATCGTCGTATCGTGTTAAGTAAAAGTAATATATTGACTATCGTGTTCTACTATTTTGGTACACTAATGGGGCTTCTCGTTTATTGAATAAATAAATAAATATTGCATTTAGAAACCAGTAGTAACCCACAGAACGTGAATTATATTATCCAACTGCTTGGTGAGTAATCTCTTCAGGAATCTTTTTATTTTTTGTGTACAGTGGATCTGTTCTCATATTTTGAGTTCTAAACTGCCTTCATTCTTCAACAAAATCTTTTTCTTCAACGATGTTCCAAAGCTTTTTTGCAATCCTATTTTATACTACAACTTGAAGCAATATTTTAATCGTATAATGGAATTTTATAAAAAACAGTAAACCTCTTCTCGTTCTACAACTATCTTTTCTTTGACAAAGCTATAATATCGTCGTTACAAAACTTGTTTGATTTTTTATTAAAATTCAACGTCTTTCGTTAATGACATTTTCAAATTGTTTACCTAATACGCTAATAAGCCTGGATATTGTGGTATTTTATTTCTCACAAGGCACATGCACGATCAAGAAAATTTCGAGTTTTGCACACAAAATCTATTTGTATGTTTCGAATTTCAGAAATCCTCCTTACTGACAAATTTAGTTTTCTATTAAATTACAAATTCTATTCTCGTCAATTTTAAAATATCTAACAACACGAACTTATGGGACGACCTAATCGTTTATTCGTTGATGATGTAAAATCTGGTGAATAAGCAGGACGTGAAATTGAACTTGGAGTTTGCGATTTTGTCGTTTAGAGAGGCCTGTCGTTTAAATCAATTCAACGTATCATCGTTTAAAAAGAGTTGACAATGATTAGGGGTTTAAAAGGAGTCCTCAACGTCAGTCGCGTAGGGAAAGTTACTAAAAGTTAGTCGTTTAGAGAAAGTTATCAATGGTAGCTTAAAAGAAGCCATCGATGATTAATCACTTCCAGAGAACTATTTATGGTTAAACGGTTAGAAAGAGACATCAGTGGTTCCATCGTTTAGAGAAAGCTGCCATAGGATCTCAGAAAGAACCATCTGTTAGATAGGAAGAGTTATCAAGAGTTATCACAATTTCTTATAATACTTTGTTCGATTTCGTACCAAACGAGTAACAAATTTAAATTTAAAAAAATTGCAAAACCTGATATATCAATTTTTTAAAAAGTCTTCAAAATTGGATTTACCTAATTCCTGCTAATTTTGATATTTCTTTCTCCCTATTTATTTAAGGAGATTTTAACAAAATCAATGAATGCATACAATTTCTTCTAATACTTTGTTCGATTTCGTATTAAACAAATAACAAATTTAAATTTTTAAAAATTGCAAAATCTAGTATCTTCAAAATTGGATTTACCTAATTCCTGCTAGTTTTGATATTTCTTTTCCCCTATCTATTTAGAGAGATTTTAACAAAATCAATAAATGCATACAATTTCTTATAATACTTTGTGTACTTTCGTATGAAAGAAATAACAAATTTAGATTTAAAAAAATTGCAGAACCTAATATATCAACCTTTTAAATCTGAAAAATTGAATCAAAATCAGAAACAGATGACTAATCGTCAGATCATACTAATCCCGTTATTTTTGTGATTGTTTTCAGGTACGTATCACACGGCGTTCCCGCGACTGACGTCTACGGTATGCATAACCCGTGAGTAGATCAAAGCAGAAAAATATTCATAACTTGGATAATGCTGTGTCGTTTTTTTTTTTTCGATAATGAAAACCGAGGCGTCGCCGCGATTGTTTTACCGCGCGAACGTAATCTCGAGGGAGCCTTCTTCGCGGTCTCGTCCCCGATGGGAGACAAAGGAGGATGAAATTTCAATTTTCGGTGGAAATTTCCGCGCGATCCACGAAATCTGCATAACTTAAGGATCGTCGGGGGGTCGTGGAAGAATCGCGAGATACATAAGCAGGGGGACGAGACCGGGAATGGGGCGAGTGCAGCGTCAGAGCCTCGAAGGAAGTCGTAAATCTTCTAAGTCTCGACCAGTTTTGCGCGAAATGCACAAATAAAAAGGGATCACTGCGCGTCGGGTTTCGTACGGACGAATCCCGAAGACGAGCTTTCGTTTTTCACCGTAGTTCGCGGTAAATGCCACCTCGAATTGAAATCTGAAAATGGCGAACCGGAATAAGGGCTGAAAAATGGATGATTTGTGTGTTTGGGAAAAGGTAGAACTCCGGGAGAATTAAAGGATTCAAGCTTGCGGCATAAAATTTATATCTGTTCCTGCTTTGTTGGTTACGATTCGATTTCCCCTTTTGGAATTATTGGAATCTTTTAAAAAATTCATTCTATCGTGTACTTTCCAATAATTCTCTAAAATGTTTAAAATTCTATGGATTTTTAAGGATATCGATTCATTTTCAGTTTCGAATGGAGAGGTACTTACGTTTCCGTTAAAGATACTTATTTTCTGAGCAATTCTATTTATCGTTGCTAAATAAGGAACATGAATCGCGATCTTGTATTTCGAAATACGCAAACAACAGGTATCTTGGAATGCACGCTCGTTCCTTTTCCCTCTTTTACGCGATTCGTTGTGAATTCATGGGCACTATTTCGAATACCAAGCGTTCCTTTCAGAACCTCCAGCTTCTATCGACGATTTCGAAAACCTCCCGAGCGTATTTACGATTTACCACCTGCTTTTACGCAGATTGCGGACAATCCGTTTCACTCTCAAAGGAGAATTTCATTGGAAGTAATTCGTGACTTAACGACTGCGTTTTTATCGTGACAAACTAGTAAACGTTAAGAAATTAGAAACTTCGGTTCGATTCGATTATTTTTACCGGTCTGCCTTCGTTGCCAAGAAATAACGAACTGCGTTCTTTTTTCGTACGAAAAAAAACTTGCAAGAAACCGCCAACGGTCGCGAATATATTTTATTCATAACACAAAACTTCCTACTTCTTTGAGGAATAAGAATTTATACTTGCCGCCATCGGTTTAGCCCGTGGAGCTACCCTTTATGATTTATCGTTCCGCCTCTAGAAAAACCGTGAAAAATCACGATCGTAGATAAAATTAAAGCCCACGGTATCCTCCTGTCTACATACACTTCCTTTAAATATCTTAAATCAAATATTCCTTATTCTAGGAAAGCTCTAGACTTCGTCCAGACAGGCAGAATTTTACTCGAATAACATTAATTTCAATTCCAATTTATATTTTCATTTTTTAGACGTTTATCTAAATAAAAGTTTAGTCAATAGATTCGTTAATTATTACCATTTCAAATGCATTAATTTTCATATAGAATAAGATGATCATAACTATTTATTTATTTATTCGATTCTAATTTATATTTTAATTTTCTGACGTTTATCTGGATAAAAGTTTGGTCCATAGATCCGTTAATTATCACCATTTTCAATGCATTAATTTTCACACGAAGTAAGATAATCATAACAATTTATTTGTGGTTTCTCATAAAATCAATTTTAACTATTTTCAGTATTCAGAATGTTTTAAAAGAATTCAGGTAACTGACAGTATTGGTCAGACTGTTTAATGTAAATAAAAAAAGTGCAAAACCACGGTGTCCACAGAACAGAGTCGAGAGCTAATTTATCTTTTGCTATTAGCTTTGAAGGAACCGAAATGTCGTTTTAAAAACTGCTCTGGAAGGAAAACTGTCGTCGCGAAAGTCCACTTAAGTATCAAATTAAAGCATTACGAGTTTCCGTTTTCATCGCGTGGCGACGAGGCCCTCTTTCGCCCGGAGCTTAGGTAAATCCACAGCGAGCGATCGACGTTCCTTCGTTTCATATTCTCAAACCACCGACGACAATGGCACCTGTACGGTTTACAGCCTTATGCCTCGACGACAGGCAGCCTCTTCATTTCTATTAGCCTCCCTTCGAGCTCCTTCACCCTTCTATCTCTCGGCTAGGCCTTCCACCAAGAAGCCCGAGAACCCATGACACAAGCTCGAATCCTCCCCTCGCCCTAAACCGCTCTCATACCCGTTCATCCTTCCCCCATTGTTCTTCATTCTCCGCCACCCAGACTTCGATCTTAAAGGTGCACCCCTCCGAGCCCTTTCGAGCGAACGTCTAACTCGCCGGCGAGTCAATTATTCGCCCAGAAGATCCCCGGGACGACGGGAACGATAAATATTTCACGTTCGATACGAGAAAGGAGGAGGGAAATTTGCCCCATCTTTGGTTAAATACGATCCTCTCGACGAGTATTACAATTTTGATACGTGTTTATGGAAAATGTCGACGACTCGATAGATTTAAAGTTCTCCCTGTATCCAGCCCCGTCAGGACCATGCGAAATGTTTAAGACTTTTATAACGATTCGAAGTTCTTTCTACTTTGCAGGTTTTGTTTTTAGTTGGGTAGTTTCGTGTTGATATAAAAATTGCCTTTTTATCGCTAAGGTTTCTATTTTCTGGATATTTGATAATACATAGAGTTTGTTCTAGAATTTAATATAATACAAGGTTAGTTAAGAAAACTTGTGTTGATACCTGTAGGTGACAGTGAAACGTAAATTGAACTTTTCAAATTAATAAATAACAAGTAAATGACATGTAAAATCGATGTTGAAGGTACTAAAGTACTGTGCAGAGCTGGAAAACTTTGTTCAATAATAAAAGAAGCACACAGATTCCTTCCACTTGTCACCATTTCAACTGTGCACAGTACTTTCGTAAAATCGGAATGCAGAATAATTCTTAACGTGAACTTTAAGGGATTTAATAGTTAATTTTTTATAATTGTTTGTGTCATGACTAGTTTATATTTGTGGAAGTTTAACGATTACAAACATTAATATAACCCAGACCTAACTCATATTCCTTCCATATGTCATCATTTCAGCTGTGTACAATACATACTTTCATAAAATCAAAAAATAATAACATTGGAATGCAAAGTAATTTTTAAAATGGACTTTAAGTAATTTAAAAATTAATTCCTTATAATTGTTTGTATCATGAATAGTTTATATTTATAAAAGTTTAACGATTACGAAAATCAACCAAACCCATATTTCTTCCACTTGTCATCACATCAGCTGTGTACAATACATACTGTCATAAAATCGAAAAATAATAACATCGAGACGCAGAATAATTTTTAAAATAAACCTTAAGGAATTTAATAGTAAATTCCTTATAATTGTTTGTATAAAGAATAGTTTATATTAGCGAAAGTTTAACAGTTACGAACATGGATCGAATATTGAAGTTGAGGATATCGAAATATTTTCCAACGATTTCTCCTGATATTTGCGTTTTCGTCATCCTGCAATATGATCGTGATATTTTCGCTAGATGGTTTCCTAAAGCTCTGGAATAACCATAACGCAAATAACGGTACACCGACGCTACGTCGAAGAACAAATACGTGCGTACAGTGCTCGCGAAACAAAATAAGGCGATAACGTATCGCGACGCCGGGGCGAAAAGATAAATTATCTACAGTTATACATACATTAAACGCGCACACACTATATTTTACCCTTGTCAGTTTATCCGCGACACCTGCTACGCCGAATCCCTCTTATTTCGACGGGGTATCAGAGAGCAGGACAGCGCGGGACGGGGGGTCCACAGGATCGGAAAGATCGATAGCGCCAATAAAACGCCACTTTCGCCGCTATAAATCGAACTCGAGATCTTTTATTGCGGCTGGATATATTTGCGTAGTAATCACTGATGGATAGACGAATTGCTGCGACGTATGGCCACTGGAAACGGCCATCGTTGCTTGCTCCCGATGAATTTTACAGCTATTTTAATGAGTAAACCCTCCGTAATGCAACAAACAAGATTTTGGGAATCACATATATTTAATCCCACCACCACTACTTTTTTAATTTTGTGCTCTTAAATGTAATGTGTATTATTATTATTCTACCTCATTAAGTACTAAATTGTATTTTCTTATTAACTAGTAAGCTCGTATCAACGTGTTTAATGAGAAATCATAACTTGAGTTCAAATCAGTTTCACAAATTCTTTCTTGTTAAATCAAATAATTTTCTTTTTACTTTATTTCAATTGTGTAATTTAAAGGGTATGAAGTTGGGGCTTGGATAACGTTGCTTAATGGATTAAGAAAATATTGAAATGAGATAAACAGTCAAATATATTATTTTCATTCCCTGCCTTGTTTTTATAGTTAGCCTTGTCAACGAAAATTTATTTTTGTCCATAATATAAAATAAAAAAAATTGCAAAAGTGAACTTCATCCAACCCCCATGTACCTACCAAATCACATAATTTAAATAGCTATTTAATGGGTTAAAAAAATATTAAAATGAAATAGACACTGAAATGTATTATTTTCATCGTTCTACTTCGATACAAATATTGAGTGTACAATGAATATCTCGTTAGAAGAGTCACAGTGATAAAGCATTCGAGTAACGAACGTTCCCCATAAAGAAGTTTCTGCTGTATCAGAATTTAAACCGGTAATCTCGACGAGGGAGGGTCAAGATTTCAACGGAGATTTTCGGTTTTTAACGACGAAGCCTCGAGGGCTGACTTGCTGTGAATAAGAAACGACGCGAGCTCTTAAGAAGCATGGAACACCATAACTCACTCCGGATTGATTAAAGCTTTCATCAACTCGCTCGTTCAAGCACGGGGAAAAGCTTTTAACCGATTAATCGTTCACAGTCGACCAGTCTGGTAATTTTGATGAATTTTTCTGTTGTACTTGATAACATTTGACTTTGATCGCGTTTATACGGGGCGTTTCGTCCAACTCTATCGTTCTAAATATATGGTTTGCTCTCGACCATAGGAACAAATCAGTTATTAATTAATAAATCAACGATGAAATAGAAAAATCGAAGCATAATATTAATCAGAGAAACGTTTCTTCTTTTTACGCGACTTTTCCAATAGAATGCACGTAAAAAGAAATGTGTAAATTGTTGGTTCAGAAGTAGGGGATGAATTGTACTTTGTTTAGAATAATTCCAGATCGAATCGATCAGTATTTTTGTCGTACAGATTTTTCGTGTAGAACGCGTCACGTACGAAAATCGCCGACAAGCACTCAGTGACGCGTAAGAACATGGTTTCCATTTTCTGGGACAAAAATAGGACGAGTAAATGTTGATTCAGTTAATGGTGCACCCGTTTCGACAGACTTTCAGTTCCAACAACATATCTATACAGGGTGTATCACAATATGTGAACATCGCTTCAGAGACGAATTGAAAACAAAAGGATAATGAGAAAGTTCGTGCAAACTTTCCTAATTGGAAAGTTCACGCAATATTCATACCTCAGGTGTCATCCAGCTACCCAAAGCTCATTCTTTGCTAACGATTGTTAACCCTTTGCACTCTACTGGTATCACTATGGCGACAAATATAATACCATAGCTCGATTCGAGTTTCATTTAGAAAATATAGGAATAAAATTTAAATTATAGATATTTGTACATTTTTCGGGAGAAAAGAATATGCGTAATTTTAGAAGTCACATCACAAAATTACAGTTGGCATTGTTCGTTGTTCATATTAATAAAGAAGTAAATCTATGGGTTCTTACGATGAAGTTTAAATTATAGGTATTTGTACATTTTTCTGGAAGAAAGAATATATCTTTATTTTTAGAAGTCTCAAAAGTAAGCATATAATATAAATTCAGAAAACTCGACTGTCTTTCGAGCTTCGGTAATTAATTAAGTAAATCTATGTTTAGACTTTAAGTAATTTATATATGCTTAATTTTGTCACTTCTAAAAATAAAAACACATTCTCTTCTCCAGAAAAATGTATGAATACCTATAATTTAAACTGTCTTTCGAGCCTCGAAAATTAATTAAGTAAATCTGTTCGTTCTCACGACGCATAGATTTACTTAATTAATTTTCGAAGCTCGAGAGACAGTCGAGTTTTCTAAATATGATCTCGTAAGAAGGAACGTAAGGGGAGTATCCGTTAATTAACCAGGGACGAAACAAAAGGAAGCAGCTAGGATCGGTATCAGAATGATCCAGAGCTTCGAGGAGTCTCTTCGACGGTTCCTTTATCTTAAAATATGACAATATGAATCCAACGGGAGAGTCCCGGCCGCGTGGAAATGGAATTCGATGCGATATCGCGCCGAAGGGGACGTAAATTAAAATGTCTCCGTCGAAGGAGCGTATCGAGGGGATGGTTTTTTAGGTTTTCTTCGGTCCTGTCGTTCGACGTCCCGCGTCTAATCTTTGCTTCCGCCTGTTTCGTGTCTTCTCCCGCGTTCTCTTTTTCTTCGCTCGAAACCCTCCCCTTTTCTCTTGCGAATTTCGTCTTTCGAGAGAATCGATTCCCCCGAGAGCGGTTTGGAAACATGGTCGCAACTGCTTTATAAAATGCAACCCCCTTCGAAAGGAACTGGGCATCGTTTTCTGTTAGGTCTCTTGGTCCTTGTGGAGGGAACGACTGTGTACTACTCTGTGTATCGAGATGAGTGGCACAACCGCGAATTAGACACTTCTACGTGTAAAGGTACGTCGAAAGTGTAGAATAAAATTTTGCCGTGCACTGCTTCATTTTCGAGATAATTGAGTTTGAAAATTTTTGGGGCACTCGTGCGACAGAATACGATTTGGCTGACGCGTCTGCCCGCTATTTACTGTTTCTACTTTTACTAATGAATTTTAAGGAGGCACCATATGAATGTATATTTCATTGTACACTTTCGACTTATTTTTGTATGCAATGGAATCGTTTGTACACAATTTGTGTAGGCTTAATTATTAGGATGAATAGTAGAGTAATTTAGTAGTACCATAGCCTATATAAATGATATTTTTTATTATTTTTTTTTTTACCATACATTTCTAAATAAATTTTTATTCGTATTATTACCTGTTTATATTCTTAAAACACAAAAGAAGTTAATCAACCTATACTTAAATTTGAAAGAATTGAAAGGGTAACAGAAAGTGACGAATAAAATTCGTTTCAGTATGTATCAACATTGTACAATAACATCGACCCAAGCATTGTAGCTCGTACTTTTCGATGCAAGAGGCAAAGGAAACACAATGCGCTTTGAATTCTTGAAAATACAGCTACCTTAATCCTACTTCTTTCGAACGTTTCGACGATAAATAGTCTTTTATTCGCGGGCCAAGGAGCCCTCGAGAAACTGCAGCGTCGTCGCAAAACGAAGCTTTTTGCAGAAATATGAAACCGAGCGTATTATCAAACTTTATTTACTCGCAAAGGAATAAAGCTCGGTCGTATTGTCTCTCAGAGCGTATTCGGATTCTATAGGCACGGGACAATAAAACGCAGATGCCAAATTGAGGAGAGGTACCTTTACCAATCTTTATTTTTCCGTGTCGTCTCTTTGTTCGCGATTCCTTTTATTTCGACCCTCCGCGATGCGTTTCTCCCTGGAGTCTCATCGTTCAGGGAAGTCAATTCTCACCCGAAACACCCCGCAGTTTCCAAAGTATTTTTGCTCTTTTACTTATCCCTCTTTCTAAGTATCCTCCACGTATATCTTCGAAATATGCACTAGATCAGTGATAATAAATCGGAATTCAATCGCTCTAAAGCTTTTCATTGTTTTCATCTGTTTCATTTTCTCCCACCACGTGTTAGTATTGGTATCGCGTAAAAACTAGACGAAACTAGAATTTGCAATAATTCAACAAAACACTTCTAAGTATCTTCCACGTATATCTTCGAAATATGCACTAGATCAGTGATAATAAATCGGAATTCAATCGCTCTAAAGCTTTTCATTGTTTTCGTCTGTTTCATTTTCTCCCACCACGTGTTGGTATTGGTATCGCGTAAAAACTAGACGAAACTAGAATTTGCAATAATTCAACGAAACACTTCTAAGTATCTTCCACGTTTATCTTCGAAATATGCACTAGATCAGTGATAATAAATCGGAATTCAATCGCTCTAAAGCTTTTCATTGTTTTCGTCTGTTTCATTTTCTTCCCCCACGTGTTGGTATTAGTATCGCGTAAAACCTAGACGAAACTAGAATTTGCAATAATTCAACGAAACACTTCTAAGTATCTTCCACGTATATCTTCGAAATATGCACTAGATCAGTGATAATAAATCGGAATTCAATCGCTCTAAAGCTTTTCATTGTTTTCGTCTGTTTCATTTTCTTCCCCTACGTGTTGGTATTGGTATCGCGTAAAAACTAGACGAAACTAGAATTTGCAATAATTCAACGAAACACTTCTAAGTATCTTCCACGTATATCTTCGAAATATGCACTAGATCAGTGATAATAAATCGGAATTCAATCGCTCTAAAGCTTTTCATTGTTTTCGTCTGTTTCATTTTCTCCCACCACGTGTTGGTATTGGTATCGCGTAAAAACTAGACGAAACTAGAATTTGCAATAATTCAACGAAACACTTCTAAGTATCTTCCACGTATATCTTCGAAATATGCACTAGATCAGTGATAATAAATCGGAATTCAATCGCTCTAAAGCTTTTCATTGTTTTCGTCTGTTTCATTTTCTTCCCCTACGTGTTGGTATTGGTATCGCGTAAAAACTAGACGAAACTACAATTTGCAATAATTCAACGAAACCCACTGCACGTTTTACGGTTTATTCCGCGTCTGTTTCTAACCGCGTTTTACGTCAATACGTGGGCTGCTTCATATCTTCCACTTCATTCTTCTCCGTTCCCTTTCCTCGCTCCGAGCGTCTCCCCTTTCTACCTTTCATCTTTCTTCTCAATTTCGGGTAGCATTCTCCGGAGAATTCAATCCCCCGTAGGACGATTCGAAACTTCCCCGCAACTTCCTTATAAAGCGAAACGTCGTCTAGAAAGGGTTGATATATTCTACGCGATTTCATGGGAAAAGCTATCATTCGCGAGCAAATCGGCGACTCGATCATTCGGATTTTCCATTTTACTGGTCGAATGTGCAAATTCGATCAAATTCACCCTAACCTTTCTGTTGCTTAAACGTCGACGTTGCATAAAACATTAGGATATTTTTAGTCGTTGACTATATAAATTAATATATCTTCCTTTGATTGGAAGAATATTATAGAATAAATTTCTTCCCTTACAGTTTTATGAAATTACGTAGATTTTAGTTGTTCTTCGATGAATTTGATCGAAATGTTCCTTATCAAACTTAAGAAAAAGATGGAGACAAATTAATTTCTTGTAAGTAATTTTATAGCATCGATGTGAAAGTTCCCTAAATAATACAAATTTAAAAATTGCAGAAATAGAGGCCCTGATAAATTTGTTATTTAGAACAAAAAGCAGTATACATTTCGAAGTAAATATATATGAGTTTCTTAAGTAAATTAATATACAGGGTATTCGACCATCCCTTGGAAGAATATGTTGATTAAGGCTTCGTTATTAAAAAATTAAATTAAGCAATTTCAAATCGTTCTAAAAAAATTATTTTCGTTTGCGAGGGTCAATTACAATAATTTTTGGTCAACACATATAACCCCCAAATCGTACTCACTTTCGAGAAAAAAATTCGAGTATGTGCTGAAAGTTTTGGGTGAAAAAAAAAAGATTTTCGAAACGTCTTGGAAAAATTATTTTTAGTTGCAAGGGTCAATTGCAAGCATTTTTGGTCAATAGATATACCCCCGAAATCCTACTCAGTTTCGAGAAAAAAATTCCTTACCGAAAATATAATTTCTGGCCAGAAATGTCTGCCCGAATTTTCATGCGAATCTTTAAAACGTCATAACTTTTGAACGGATTGAACGATTTTAATGTTTAAAAAAGCAAACAATGCGTATTTTAATGTAGAATATGTACAAATTGCAAAAATATTCAAAAAGTTGGCCCTTGACCCCGCAAAATAAGAAAAACCCTATAAAAATGATTCAATTTTCAAACAGCCATAACTCCTACAATTATGAATACATTTCAATGAAACTTTTTTTTGAAGTAGAGCTCATGGGTACCTACAAAAAAGTATTAGACAACTTTTCTGTAGGGCGTCAAATAAAATTATCAAAAATGAAAAACTAATTTTTAAGAAAAATCGACAGGTGGTAGGTGCCTAAATTTTTCGACGAAATTAAAAAATTTTAAATCATTCTAAAAAAATTATTTTTAGTTCCGGGGGTCAATTACAATCATTTTTGGTCAATACACATACCCCCGAAATCCTACGCACTTTCGAGAAAAAAATTCGAGTAGGTGTGAAATTTATCGACAAAATTAAAAAATTTCAAATCGTTCTAAGAAAATTGTTTTCAGTTGCAGGGGTCAATTACAATCATTTTTGGTCATTAGACATGCCCTTGAAATCCTTCGGACTATCGAGAAAAAAATTCTTTACCGAAAATATATACTGTAGCTGGAAATGTTTCTATAACTTTTTAATAAACCCTCAATCAACAAATTAGTATCCTCGATTTTCGTCTTATTTTGGCCTCTAGAATCTCCCATTAAAATTTTTCGCCCAGGGGTGGCCGAACACCCTGTACACGAGTGAAATAATAAATCGAAAACACGATAAAATTTATGAGATTTTCAAGGAAGTTAATGTATAATAACACAAGAAAGTCTAAGTCTAAGGTAAATAAATTTCTCATAATTTCATAACATCGACGTGAAAATTCCCTAAATAATATAAATTGAAAAACCGCAGAAATAGAGGCTCTGATAAATTTTTTAGTACAAAGCATGAGTTTCAGAAACTGTTTTTAGCCCGAGACAGGGTTACCGTACGATTTTCCAGTCCCTCGTACGTTAACGTCTGAAAGGGTTAATTACGATGGCGAGTATGGTGAAAAGGGTTCGCCGCGATCGTACGGCGAATTCAGAAGGTCCGTAGCCTTGAAAGAAGGACGTAGAGGTGTGAGAAACGAATAAAATTTCGCTTCCCCGCGGTTTCGACCGGCGACTTCCTTTCGCCCCCGGGAGTCTATTACCAGACTCTGCAAACAGACGTTCGCGGACGTAATAAAGTTAAAGCCGAGAGACGGCCCCCGGAAGAGGACGCGTCTGCGGGGCCAAGGTACAACCGCAAAAGTTCAAATTGATTTTGCAAAACCGCGGCCCGTTTTATGCAAATTTCCCTGGCAGGACACTCGACTCGAGGGTGTTTTCATGGTCCTCGGCTTTCCTCCGGGCACTGAATTATGACCGTGATTTCCGGCGAGATGGACCTTCCGGTCTGGCAGAAGTCCAGTACTTCGCGAAAGTGCACGGATAAATCAAAAGCGTTTTTCGTGGCACGCCAAGGCGTTAGTTTATTGCCATGTAAATCACTCGCAGTGAGAATAGACGTCGATCGAAAAAATACTCGTCCACGTTCGTCATCCCTTGATGGAATCGTTCCTTTTACACGGTTTTTCGTTTACAATGGACATTTTAAAATAAGTTATAGAACCGTAAGTTATTTGACATCAACCCTATGTAAAGATTTGGACTCTTATGGGTGTGCAAAATAATTTTGTTCTGTCTACAAACGATAAGATTTTTGTTTGTTTCTTGTATTCATTGTTATTATTTCATAATTTTGTACTATCTTAGGGACACGGCTGATCCTCATTTAATTTTCGTATTGTGGTCTCTGTGATGTGATTTTCTACTTCTAGAGCTTTGAAAATATTTTTATTTTAAAAAATTAGTTATTTCAATCGCTTGAAAGGAATGTCTAGACTATTGACGAGAATTTGGAGCTCCTTAAACACGATTACCAATCATTTCTTTGACACTTGCGTTGATTTGAATCGTGTCTGATCCGTAAGAATGACAAAATTTGTAAGATAAAGCTATCGAGTGGTGATTGCGATGTTCATCTTCGAAAGAAATCTATTTCCTCTGTGCTCGAACACCAACTCCATAGGTGGTCCCGTATTCGAGGCGAGTAGACGCGTCCAGGGTGTGTTATATTGCATTTTATTACCTCGCCGTATATACTTGCCAGAAGTAATAGCGCGAAATTTATAGGCACGAGTCTTATAGCGTTCCTTACCACGCTGTAACCTATATCGACACGTTGTTATCTCCGCTTACTAGAGCCTCCAGATTTCATTTCGATTATTTATGAAAGTGGGCTCTCGTTGGCTCTATTTCATTAGGATTTCATCCTCAATTCCTATCGTATAAACGTTTGCCTGATGAGCATTATATTCTTCTTCGATCTTCAATTAACACTGGAACTACTAAAACAGTCGAAATGACCAACTCGTAATTTCTAATCGAACTTGTGAAAAATTTACTCGACTGAGTTTTGGAAAATTTACCGTAATTTTCTATAAGAGAATGAATAAACATTTATTTCCATTGCATTATACATTTCTTCACGTATCTATCGTTGTAATTCTTTTTGATACAAATAAATATATTATAATTTTGTGGTAGTTCTAGTGTTGATAAAAATTTCTTTATATACACATTTATTCGATACACAAGATTTTGTGTAACAAATGATACAAAGAGATCTTTCGTTTCAAAGCGTAGAATAAAATTCTTTTGTGCAAGGACACAGGAACTTTCGAGTTGCATAAAATTCGACCCAGTTCGACGCTCAAAGCATCGGTTGGCAATGGTAAACCGATTCTAAGCGTGAAATTAAACGAAACGTATCGTAAGTCGAGGGCCACGGAATTTCAAGCTCCTTCGATTTTCCGTTAAAATCCAGGGCCCATCTTCGAGAGCCGTTACGAGGCCAAGAGTCAGCAGGATGCAAAGAGGTCAACGAACCAATCATCCATGCATGATTTTTCCACGAGTGCTCTCCATTACCCAGCGATCGCTCGGGATTCGTCTACCGAGCATAAATCTCCATCTGCTTAAAAGCATCGAGCCACGCACAAAGGGACCGGAAGTCGCGTGAATTTGCCGGGTGACTCTTGGCTGGCGAACGGAGGTCGCGTTTCCGGTATCAACGCGAGAATCGACGATTTTTAAACGTTCAAAGCACAATTTTATTCGATCTTCTCCCGGCGATTTTAAAACAAAATTAAATATCAGAATTTTACAAAGGTATTTAGTGTTTAATTTTTTGATATCTGTAAATACGATTACTTCCATTCGTATTCGTACACTATAATGGTGGTTCACTAGAAATAGGAAAAAATTTGTTCGTTGTGAATTGAACCGTTATTTTTCAAACATTGGTATATGAATGATCAAAATTCAATGTGGAATTATTGATAAAAATGTAAAATTTTATTTGATCTTATCGATCAATTAAGAATAAAAACATTTCATTTTTATTATATTATTGAGATTCACTAGAAATGAAAAAATATTTGTCATGAATTGAACCATTATTTTTAATACATTGAATGATCAAAATTCGATGTGAAATTATTAATAAAAATATAAAATTTTATTTGATCTTATCGACCAATTAAGAGTATTTTATCTTTATTATTTTCTGTTGAGATATTTAATAGATTTTGCACAGTAACAAAAGTATGGAAACGGAGATTTCAGCGGACGCGTCGACAGCATTAAAGTCTGCATCCGACTCTCGTGAAATCCGTAGTTGCACATAGCGTATCTACGAGAGTACGTTTTCTAGCTCGACGACCAATATACAAGGGCGTCTTGTACATATTTCCCGCATAATTTTCAGACCGTGCCCGTGTCCTCGGTATGTGAAGCTTGCGGAAGCCCTCGAGATATCCGTGGAACTTAATACGCCGTACCAGAGCTTAACTCGTCGTCACCCTCGTGGCTACGAACTGCGCTTTTCGGATCAGACATTCTCTCCAGACTCTCGCGAATCTCGACTTCGTTAGGGACACTGGAATTAACCGACTTAAGGAGTTGCTGACTTTTTACACGGACGAAAATTCTGTTTACTCCGGGAAAACGAAAATCCATATTTACGAACCGAGAAACGACTTTGACGTTTCGATAGTCTCACGATCTTACCTTGTCCTTAGTCGAATCTTCTTCTAGTTTTCTTTTCTGTTTGGCATCTGGGTCGTTAGCGACAGTTAACGATTCTCACATTTGCATCGTTAAATTTTGTGCCATAGGTTTGAGTCGCTCGTGAATTTCAAGGTGTTGAATTTTAATGGTCCTTGGATGTTAGAACCGTATCTGACCTGATGCTATAAACCTGTCTTTGCTTGTGGGTCTTTGTTTGGTGAGTTTGTTTTATCAAGAATGTAGTCGAGTGTTATTTTTGTATGGCCACTTCTTAATCTGAACATTATAGCTTTTTCTTTATTGGCATGAAGAGGTCTTGTGTGATATTGTGTATGTTGGTTGTTCTCCATTTTTCTTCTATAGCTTGTCGAATCTCTTGCACGATACTTACCTATATGTATAACTATATCAAACTAATAAGAGTTCCTTTGAACTCCTGCAGTTTATTCAAAAATATAAAAATTGTTCAATATACGATAAATATGAAATATTTTCTCGCTGCTGAATGAATAAGATCACGTGTACGACAAAGTATTAATGCATCCTTACATCGAACAAGGAATTGTTCGAACGTGAGGGTAACGAGCGTAGGGCCTTTGAAGTACATTGTTTTCCACCTGATTTGTCTCATCCCCCGTTCCCCTCCGTTTTCGCCGCCTAATTATCGGGCCGAAAAGCTCAGCTGGACGTGACAACATCTAAAGCTCCGTTTCTTCAGCCGTGTATACACGCGGAAACGCTCGACAGGAGTACGTGGTCCTCCCCCTTTTGTGAGATTTTCGATAGCCCTAAAAGCAAGGTCTCGTTACGGAAAGGGGCGGCAACGCTAATCAGGATCAAAGTTACGGCCGCGTGGAAAACTGCAAAGAGGATTTTGGTAGTCGAACGTAATGGTAGCACGGATAGCAACGGACACACGATGGACACCGATACGGGCTTTCTTTTCGGTCCGTGATCTTCCTTAAATTGGCTAATCCGCGAATACGGGGCTCGATACGCAGTTTGTTGCTTCGATCGACGAGAGACAGCTATTGGGAAAGACTCTTTCCCCCTTTAATCCTATCGCTGCTACGCGTTTCCAGTCTCTGTTTCTCGGTTGTATTAATATTTTTTTGTTTTATCAAGCATTTGAAACCATGCAAGGTTTATATAGTGCAGTACGAAAGTAGTTTTTAAAGTTGTAATTGGCATTCTTTGTAATTCGCTCGAATCTTCAAATTCCTTACGGAATGTTTTTGTTGAATATGCAAACGCTTCTTAACTTCCTTTTGTCTATGGTTGGGCTCCACTACTAACTCGACGATCTTCTTTTTACTTGTCTCGCCACGTGTTTGTGTGCAAGCATGTATTTATATTAATAAACCTCCTTTTTGTAAATGTGTGCGTTACGTTGCTTCAACCTGTAAACCAACAGTTTTTATGAATTATAACAGAATCGATAGGAGTGGTTAAAAAACTTCTTTGCATACATAGTGTTAAAGAAAGTTTCAAAGTAAGCACAGAAAACAATATAAATTATAAATTACGATGTCATGGTTAGTTTTGGAGAAAGCCCCATCATTTACAGTAAAAAAGTTCTGATTAGTAACGATGTGAATCCCCTGTATACAAATTTAAACTCATTTTCGATTAAATAAACAATCTATGATCCAGTGTTAATTGTACACTGGTTGTATAATCAATACGAATTGCTGAAACATCTTAGAGTAGATAGAGTTAAAGTAAATGTCAAAATAAACATAGAAGATAGCATAAGTAATAATAATTGATATATTCATCGGATAGAGGGTGAAAAGCCCTTTAAAATGAGTGTTCATAGAGTCTAAGTTTTATGATTGACTTAATAGTTGAGTCGACACTGTACATTTCGTATGAAGCAATGAAATATTTAATATTAAAATTACTATTCTGCATCCAGGATCTAGAAACGATCATTTAGACTCCTTTGGGTGCATAGAGTCGAAGCAGATTTCAAAATAAACATAGAAGACAGCATAAATAGTAATAGTTTAAATATTCATATGATAGGGGATGAAAAACCCTTTAAAATGAAATTTGTTTCAAGTCGATAGCGTAATTAGTTCCGGAGATATGAAAATTTTTGTTTCAAGTCGAGCGTCAAAGTAAATGTCAAAATAAACACGGAAGATAGCATAAATTACAGTAGTTGGTATAGTCATCGGATAGAGGATGAAAAGCCCTTTAAAATGAAATTTGTTTCAAGTCGATAGCGTAATTAGTTCCGGAGATATGAAAATTTTTGTTTCAAGTCGAGTGTCAAAGTAAATGTCAAAATAAACATAGAAGACAGCATAAGTAATAATAGTTTATATATTCATATGATAGGGGATGAAACACCCTTTAAAATGAGCGTTTGTACGAGTCGATAGCTTTATTAGTTCCGGAGATATAGCGTTTTTAATTTCAAGTCGATGCGGTGGCTAGTTTCGGAGATAGCGTTTGTTTACGTTTTTGTTGCGCTCGCGCGAGTTCATTCATCCCCCGCGCGCGTAGATAGTAACAGTGCGTAGTAAATTCTTGGAAATACTACGCCCGGAACTAGGTCACTCGGTCACAAGTCACGTACGAAAAAAGAGAGGTCCGGCGCGACGCGTCAGACGAAGACAGAGATAGTCGAATTAAGAAAAATACCCTTTTACATAAATTACGATATCTCGAAAACGAAAAGTCCGATCGACAAAAACCAAAAACCATTTCAAAGAGGAAGGTTTGCCGCTGCCAACGGTGGCTCGATCATGAAGAAAATATTAATAGTTTCGAAACTGCACGTAATTAAAGTTTTAGTATTTTTAATACGCGGTAATAGGCATTTCTAACACGGGGAAGCGAGAAACAGCGGAATTTAAAAAATTACCTTTTACATAAATTGCGATATCTCGAAAACGGAAAGTCGGATCGACAAAATCCAAAAACCAGTTTAAAGGGGAAGCTTCACCGCTTCTAACAATTGCTTAATAATTAACGAAACGCTAGTAGTTTCGGAACTGCACGCGTCTAAAGTTTTATCATTTTTAATACGCGTTAATAGGCGTCGAGCGAGATCGTAGTCGAAAAATACCTTTTACATAAATTACGATATCTCGAAAACGAAAAGTCGGATCGATAAAAACCAAAAACCAGTTTAAAGGGGAGGCTTCACCGCTCCTAACAATTGCTCAATAATTAATAAAACGCTAGTAGTTTCGGAACTGCACGCGTCTAAAGATGTATTATTTTTAATACGGATTAATAGACCTTTATAAGATGGACAGAACCACTTGAAAGGTGTCATTTAATGCAACACACAAAGAAATTATTAACATTATTCCATGAGCGAAGAATCAGACTACTATAAAATGACAATTAAGAATTAGTCACCGACGTTGCACACTTCCAGAGCTGCAATTAATATTAATGCAACGCGAGCCGACCTGTTCTTCCGGTTTATACTAAACAACGGCCACAATATCGTATTGTTCCGTAGGATGCGGCTGTGCACATCGATGGCTATGAAACGATTCGCGTCGATCGTCATTCCATTCGCGCGACGCAAGTAGCATCGTAATTGTAATAATCGCTTGCAAATAATTAATATTAAAATTGCATTCTCCGTGGCGATCGTCGATACGGTTATAGTCTAAGCAAAGTTCGACGGAAGTCGATCGTTGGGATGTTAGGAAAGTATCGATCAAAGTATCGTGCTGGTTATTTTATAAATTATTAGCGATAATTCTTCGACATTTAAAGGGTAAAAGGTTTTCAAATGCGAAGGATGCAATAATCCACTTTTGTCCCTCGTATCGATTCCGTATTTTACATTAACTTGGATCTTGTGTAGTGTCCGTGGTATTCCACGATGTTATTTTTTTATTATTATTATTTTAACACAGTTTCAACCTGCAATGGAGATCATTTTTTGACAGAATTTACAGTAATGTCCACATTATATGATGCAAAGTTTTCTTATATCGATAGATTACATTCTCTTAGGAAGGAATATATTATAAACAATTGCTGTAGGTTTCTGAAAGAGAAAATTAATCCATAATGGAAGGGAAAAGCCCTGCTTCCTCAATTTTGGTTATTAAAAATTGAGGAAACAGGGTTTTCCCTTCCACTATGAATTAATGTTCAGTTTCAGAAACCAACAGAAATTATCTGTAAAATATTCATTCCTAAAAGAAGTTTACTAGATGTAAAGTGCTTCCAAGATGTTAATTCAATGTCACATTCAACTTCACTAAAATATCTTTAACTGTATGACTTTCAGAGTCAACACTCTGACTTTTCAATAAATATAAATCCATCGAACTTACGTTTCAAATTAAGGAGGCACACCAAAGGCATACGAAATCTTTATAAAACATATTTTCGAAATAAGATACAATAAAAAACGACGCAACTTACAAGGATGACCCACTAATTTGACAGTGGACTACAAGGCTCTCGAGAGTAAAGAGGGTGTTCGGACACCCCAGGGAAAAATTTTAATAGAGGATTCTAGAGGCCAAAATAAGACGAAAATCAAGAATACCAATTTGTTGATGGAGGCTTCGTTAAAAAGTTATTAACAATTAAATTCAAAAATTCTAAATCGTTCTGGAAAAATTATTGCGGGAGTCAATTACAATCATTTTTGGTCATTATATATACCCCCAAAATCCTACCCACTTTCCAGAAAAAAATTCGAGTAAGTGCCTAAATTTTTCGACGAAAAAAAAAAATTTCAAATTGTTCTGAAAAAATCATTTTTAGTTGCAGGGGTCAATTGCAAGCATTTTTGGTCAACAGACATACCCCCGAAATCCTATTCAGTTTCGAGAAAAAAATTCCTTACCGAAAATATAATTTCTGGCCAGAAATGTCTGCCCGAATTCTCATGCAAATCTTTAAAACGTCATAACTTCTGAACGGATTGGACGTTTTTAATGTTTAAAAAAACAAACTACGCGTATTTTAATAGAGAATATGTAGAAATTCTAACAATATTGAAAAAGTTGTTGCTTGACACCGTAAAATGAGAAAAACCACATAAAATTGGTCCAATTTTCAAACAGCCATAACTCCTACAATAATGAATATATTTCAATGAAACTTTTTTCTGAAGTAGAGCTCATGGGTACCTACAAAAAAGTATTACACAACTTTTCTGTAAGGCGTCAAACAAAATTATTAAAAATGGAAAAGGAATTTTTAAGAAAAATTGACAGGGAGGTGCCTAAATTTTTCGACGAAATTAAAATATTTCAAATCGTTCTGAAAAAAATATTGTTATCTGTGGGGGTCAATTACAATCATTTTTGGTGAATAGACATACCCCCGAAATCTTGCTCATTTTTGAGAAAAAAATTCAGTACGGTCGGAACTTTAAACGTTAATAACTGTTTAACGAAGCCTTCATCAAGAAATTGGTATTCTTGATTATCGTCTTATTTTGGCCTCTAGAATCCCTCATTAAAATTTTTCCCAGGGGTTCCTATTAAAATCGTATGAAACACCATGCGGGCGAAGCTACGAGCAAAAACTAATATTAATTAAAATCACCAGTCATCCACGGTTTTGCATTAACGTAGCTCGTGTTTTTGAATACAAACGAGTGACAGTTTCTCCGTGCTGCAAGGTAGTCCGCGTTCCTCGAGCGGGTAATTCGCATACAGGTTTCCCCCGGGAGACGAAATAAAACGAAAGAGGTAGTAAGAAGCGCCCGAATCGTTGTTATAAATATCGTTCTGTAAGCACCGAGGGAATGAACCGAGGATCGCCAGTTTGTCTCGCGTTTTCCGCGGTATACCGAGGCCCCGAGAAAATATTCCGCGAATGTATCGGTAAATTATGGCTGCGCGTCAACCTGGCGATAATAAATCGCCACGGTGCGTGCGCGTTTAAAGACTGCACCGGGAGCATTAAAAGACTGTGCAGAATCTCGAACGCCCGTGCGATCGGCATTCCGGATACACTGTGCCGCTTTGATACCATAATCGCCGTAATTGCGGTCGCCGTTCTCTCTCTGTCTCTCTCTTTCTCTCTCTGGCGTCCTGTTCGTTGTTGCTTCGCGACCGAATCGCTATCGACGGTGGCGAGGAGGAAGGAGGACTCTCCGTTCTCGCATGCGTAATATTATAATTACTCGACCATTAATCGGGCTGAATTATTTGATCTTCGACTAGATTGCCAAGGAGGGGGGTTAATTGAAATCCGGTACACGATCTCGCCAATACGAGCGTTCAAGGCCTTCTGCACCGAGAATTAACCCTTTCGCTACGGCAACGATGCTTGGGAAGCTACTATTACCGCTGTAGCGAGTCTACACTCTCTCTGGTATATACAGGGTGTTCGGCCATCCCTGAGAAAAATTTTAATGGGAGATTCTAGAGGCCAAGATAAGACGAAAATCAAGAATATCAATTTGTTGATCGAGGCTTCGTTAAAGAGTTACTAAAAAATTTCAAATCATTCACGGAAAAATTATTTTCCGTTGCGGAGACAAATTACAATCATTTCTGGTGGACAGTCGTACCCCCGAAATCCTACACATTTTCGAGAAAAAAATTCGAGTAAGTGAAACTTTTCGACAAAACTAAAAAATTTCAAATCATTTTAAAAAAATTATTTTTAGTTGCAGGGGTCAATTACAATCATTTTTTGTGAATAGACATACCCTCGAAATCCTGCGCAGTTTCGAGAAAAAAATTCATTACCGAAAATTTCATGTCTGACCATACCATTGATATGTTTCACTGAAATTTCATGCAAATCTTTAAAACGTCATAACTTTTGAACGGATTGGAGGATTTTAATTTTCAAAAATGCAAACGACGCATATTTTAATGGAGAATATGTAGAAATTCCAAAAACATTCGAAAAGTTTTTCCTTAACCCTGTAGAATGAGAAAAACCCCATAAAAATGTTCCAATTTTCAAACTGCCATAACTCCTACAATAGTGAATATATTTGAATGAAACTTTTTTTTAAGATAGAGCTCATGGATATCTACAAAAAAGTATTAGACAACTTTTCTGTAGAGTTTGAAACAAATTTATTAAAAATGAAAAACCAATATTTAAGAAAAATCGATAGGGAATGCCTAAATTTTTCAACGAGAAAAGAAATTTCGAATCGTTCTGAAAAAATTATTCTTAGTTGCAGGAGTCGATTACAATAATTTTTGCTCAATAGACACACCCCCGAAATCCGTCGCACTTTCGAGAAAAAAATTTTCATTCATAAAAAGTAACAAATATAAAATAACGATTCATATCCCTCCGAACAGTATTTTATTACAACAAAGTTTATATGTATTTCACGGTTTAGATCATGTCGAATGTTTTCGATTCCATTAAAAAATGAATTTGCAGGGTTGTTTTTCCCCCCTCGTAGTAACGGGTTCAAAGAACAGAATCTCGTCGAGCGAAAACAACCCCGTTCGACGGCGCTGTACGAGATTATTTCGATTTCTAACGCTTTTCCGCATAATTCAAAGGCAAACCCCTGAAACGAGAAAAGGCTTTTCGCGTTCTTGATCGTTCGATTTTCATTACCTTTACCTGGGGACGAAACGAGGTTTGCGTCGAACGAGGGGGATGCTTTTCCTCGTCGCTCGGGGCCTCGAGCTTGAAAGGCGCGAGCGTTTCCACGCGGAAATTAAAAACACATGTCGCTGACACGAATGTCCCTTTGATTTTGTACCTTTATGCCTTGCATATGGCGGACTGTTCGATCCCGCTGACTCATAACTCATCGAATATCGCTAGAATTAGTATCGCGTTTTAACCGTGGAACATGATTTGTGGATCTCGTTGTACTCCATCGTTGATGATTGTTTTATTAAATCGTGAACCATCCTGTGGTCGACAGATGTATCCTATAATTTTAAATCGAAATTATTGAACGTTTTATAATTATACCTTTTAGTGGAATTCTTAGTAATTCTGAGGATTTAAAAATCGATCTGGCGAATTGTTTATTCTTTTAAAAGTGTATCAAACCCTCAATTTATGCGATTAATTCATCCTGGAGGGTATTGTATAAGACAAATACTGTGTAAAATTAAATATGTTTGACAAAATTGAAGAATTTCTCTGCTTAGTCAAAACTTTAATACATTGATTTAAAAATCTGATTAAACAATTCCTGTCTCTCGTAAACCGAAAGAAAGTTTGATGCAACAGAAATTTCATTTAACAAAAGAATTTGGAACAAAAGATATGGTATTGCAAAATTCAACATGAAATGAGGAATTTCTCTACACAATTGAAACATTAGATTCATTTGTACGTTGATTTAAAAATCTGATTAAACACTTGTCACGTACCAAACAAAAATTTGATGAGAAGGAAATGTAGTTTAACAAACTAATATAAGCATTGAGGTTCGACTGGATACATACGACTCCCGAAAGAAACGCATTAAAACGAAGAGTGCCCATCTGGAACATGTTAATTAATCGATGGAGCCTCGTCTTGACGCAGAAACTCTAAGAAGATTACAGAAAGTAACTCGAAACACCCGGTTTGCTACGCGTTTCGCGAGTTCGCTTAACCTTGGAGGCGTTTCGAGTAGCATGTATAAATGATTCCTAAATCCTCGAAGTTCATTAAGATTTATGGTAACGCGTTTTGAAGGAAGATACACTTGTGTCTGTGCACGATGAAAAGGGGGGAAAATACGGAGGAAGGGAGAGGTGTTAGCCGAAGGCGGTCGCATTTAGAGGCGCGAATGCTTCACACGTATTTCGACACCAAAGAGCCGTTGTCGTCTTTGGGGTAAGTCGCTTCCGAGTAAGTGGCTGGCGCGCTGCAAAGGACACCCTTTGCCTTCGACCTCTCGCGTATGCTAAGCGATCATATTTCGCGTCTAGAGTGTATTAAATCTCTTCGCCAGTCGCTATGATTTGGAAATCGCTGCCAAAGCGAGATACCTTGTGTCGTGATTGTGAGATGATTCAAAGATGTATGCATCTTCGTTGTTGGAAATTAGGACGAATAAACCCATCTTCTGTCGATAAAACACAGCCACCAAATTTAATTTCAACGCTTCGAACGCGGAGCCAATTTTGTTTCAATTTTTAGAGTGTTTAGGGCGCGTGTATTTTTTATTTAGACGTTTGGGCAAAATTTGAAAAGTGTTTTTCCGTTTAACATGTTAATTGCCAAACCAGAGCTGTAAAATTGTTCAGGAGACCAAGACTTTGACTTCTTACAATTGTAAACAACGTAAGTTAAAATTTGTCTTAGCATTTATTTTCATAGCTGAAATTTATGAATCCCATTCATTTCCTTTGACGTTTAAACCTGAGAATTAATTGTTTTAGTTCCATAGTAAACAGCGTCAAAATGTTAATTACTTCGCTTATTTCGCGTCGAGAAAACACAGCCACTCAATTTAATATGCTTTGAACACTAGGACAATTTTGTTTCACTGTTTGAAAAGTGTTTTCCTGTTTAATCTAGTGTACCATGCTCTTTTATCTCGATTATTTTGAGGGGAAATAACTTTTTGTCGGATCCAGTTAATTTTAGGACTAAACGATCCAGCGAAAGTGAATGACGAGAAACAGACGGGAAGAGCAAAGGCTTCGTAACGCAAATTTCGGTGTCGCTGTTTAGAGACGAGCTTCACGGTATCCTTGACGTCAAAATTGAGTGCGCGTGTTTGCATCAGAGACTACAAAGGAGCAAATATCGCGATCCCGACGCGTTTTACACAACATAAAGCTCGCTTTTGACGCGTGTTCTCGCGTATGCAGAACTATCGTGATTTCAACTAATGCGTCACGGCGTTTCAACGAGAAGGAATTATGATGGAATACGCGAAACGCATGAACTACGATCTCGAATACAAATGGTTCGTGTAATCTACTTCTGCTCGGAATACACCTACGCCTTGTATCAACGATACGTTAACTTAAACTTCAGATATTACATTCCAAGTGTTTTTTGCTGTAGTCCATATTTTTGTGGTGATTTTAATTGATTGCTCGGAATACACCTACGCTTTGTACCAAAGTTACGTTAACTTAAACTTTAGATTTTACATTGCATTTTTTGAGTGATGTCAATATTTTAGTGGTGATTTTAAATGGCAAGAAATGTGTTTCTATTTGTTGTAATTTAAAAAAATTTTGAAACAATATTTTCAATTATCAAGTCCAACAGAGCAAACATTTGGAATTATTATATTGAATTTCACACGTACAGAAGTTATATACTTTGAGCACGAACATAAATTTTCGACGATGCTGTTCGGGAATATTTATTGCACGACATCGATATATTACAACGTTAAAATATCACGAAGATTTTATGGCAGCCAGGTAATTCAATCGCGTACGGATTTTCGTTTTCTCGTTGCTGGCCACCGGTGTTCTCGCGAAATTTATTAACTCTTTCTTTCTTGCCCGTGCGTGCCGCTAGCAGTGTATCATTTAGGAATTAAATTCGAACAAATTTATTCGTCGGACCGAGATAAATCACCATTGTTACTATTCGCTGCGTATTAATTGAATACAATTTCACTGGTATATAATAAATAAAAAATACATTTCGTTCGTTTGGCAATATTAAAGTCGTTGCTTCATTATTTTTCTTCTCTGATCGTGGAATATAAGACTTGTTTATTTTACAATACGAGATTTAAATGATATTATGTTTGTAAAAGAATTAATAAATAAATATCGTGGTTGAAAATATTTGATTTTGAACAAATCAATAATGAAAATGTAACTGAAGGGAGATTCAAAGATTAACCTGGATTTTAAATAAATCACCATTCACTGTGTATTAATTAAACACAATTTCACTGCTATATAATTTTGTTCGTTTGGCAATATTAAAATGGTTGCTTTATTATTATTTTTTTCGTGATTTAAATGGTTTTAAATTCGTAAAAGAATTAATAAATAAATATCGTGGTTGAAAATATTTGATTTTGAATGAATCAATAATGAAAATGTAACTAAAGGAAGATACAAAAATTAACTTGGATTTTAAATAAATCACCATTGTGTATTCATTGAATACAATTTCAGTTATTTAATAAATAAAAAATGCAACGTCTCGTTCGTTTGGCCATATTAAAATCGTTGCTTTATTATTTTTCTTTTCTGGTCATAGAACATAAGACTTGCTTATTCTACAATATACAGGGTGTTCGGTTAACCCTGGGAAAAATTTTAATGGGAGATTCTAGAGGCCAAAATAAGACGAAAATCAAAAATATCAATTTGTTGATTGAGGCTTCGTTAAAAAATTATTAAAAAATTAAATTAAAAAATTTCAAATCGTTCTGAAAAAATTATTTTCGGTTGCGGGGGTTAATTACAATCATTTTTGGTCATTAGACATACCCTCGAAATCCTGCGCAGTTTCGAGAAAAAAATTCATTATCGAAAATTTCATGTCTGACCATACCTTTGACATGTTTCACTGAAATTTCATGCAAATGTTTAAAACGTTATAACTTTTGAAAGGATTGAAGGATTTTAATGTTTAAAAAAGCAAACAACGCGTATTTTAATGGAGAATATGTAGAAATTCAAAAATTATTCGAAAAGTTTCTCCTTAACCCCGTAAAATGAGAAAACCCCCATAAACATGTTTCAATTTTCAAACTGTCATAACTCCTACAATAGTGAATATATTTGAATGAAACTTTTTTCTGAAGCAGAGCTCATGGGTACATACAAAAAAGTATTAGACAACTTTTCTGTAGCTCGTCAAACAAAATTACTAAAAATCGAAAACGAATTTTTAAGAAAAATCGACAGGGGGGTAACTGCCTAAATTTTTCGACGAAAAAAAAAAATTTCAAATCGTTCTGAAAAAATTCTTTTTAGCTAGTGGGGTCAATTACAATAATTTTTGGTCAATACACATACCCCCAAAATCCTACGTACTTTCGAGAAAAAAATTCTTTTCCGAAAATATACTCTATGAAAATGTATCTATAACTTTTTAACGAAGCCTCAATAAACAAATTAGTATCCCTGATTTTCGTCTTATTTTGTAATAATATAATCCACAGTTTTGCACTAGAACAACCGATTATTATAGTGTATTTATTTATACCAAAGAAATTGAAACGTTAGATACGTGAAGAAATGTATAATGCAATGGAAATTATTCATTTCCTCATAGAAAATTACAGTAAATTTTTAAGAGCTATATTAAAAATGGGTCAATATATCTGCTTTGGTAGTTCTACTGTTAATAAATCAATATTGCATTTGAAAACATTCGATCTTGAACGAAGCAATAATGCAAATGTAACTAAACAAAAACACAAAAATGAACTTTAATTTCATTTTAACAAATATTAAATTCTGCATCGATTCACCTGACTTTCCAAACGTTTAAGATACTTTATGGCGATCGCCCAGGTCTCCAATCAGTCTTCGATCCCCAGTTAGTGCATCTTTGGAGATTTAATCTCTTCTCGATTGAATCGAATAAATTCGTTCCACCGAAATTAACATTCCCCGAGGACAGTCGGACAGGACTCGCGATAGGAACAGAGTGAGAGAGAGGGTAGATCGTAGACGCGAGGTTTTCTCCGGGGCATAAGAAAATCGGTTCGAGCTGTCGTCCCGTAAACGTTCCCTGGATCGAGTTAACCGTCTGATTACTCGAGGGCGACGCGGACGGGACCTTACCCTTGTTCTCGTTCACCTCCCTTCACTGGAAAATGGGCGTTTGCAATTTAACGGAATCTCTGCATATAGAGTGGGCTCATCGCGGCGGTTCTGTACTTTAAATGACGTCCCGGAAGTCCCCGTACTAATTCTATGGGTCTTCGAATGGATCCTCGTACATGGTGACGCTCCCTTTCGTCCATCCTGAAGGGTGCGCAAGACAAGGGCTAGTTATTCAGGGGGCAGCTTGTTGTAATTGCGCGGACCTGGCTCCGTCGACCACGCGACCCGCGAGACGAGACGTTGCTCGTCGATGGGATTTAATTAATCGGTGAAAAACGCGTCGAGATGGCGGAGGAGCCGTCGAATTTAATTTCTCTTCGAAGTACGAGGAAGAATCCTTGAAACGTACCGGAACGAACGGATTGCGAGGGAACGGGGAAACGGAGAGACGAAAGTCGAGACGAACCGTTTTGTATCAAAGTGGATTTACGGGTTTAAAAATAACGTTTGCTGGGGGGGGATTTTTTTGTCGGTTTCCTTTCTTACTGGTATTAGAGTTACTGGACGTAATTTGATTCGAGCATTGGATCGGATGAGCACAGTATCTATTGAATCTATTGAATTCTATGTTTACTGAAATCGTTTCTATGGAATTTCGAAGCTCCGAGAAAGTTTGTATGAAATTTCGTAACTCTGAAAATGTCTAATCTCGAGATTTTTAAATTGTTTACGAGTTAATTTGAGATCAAAGAAGAAATAGGAGGATGTAATAATTGAAGAAGTTATAAGATCGATAAAAGAATGTGTTCAGGCTTAAACTCCCGCGAAAATAACGACGAGGGAGGTCGAGCCTTAAATCTTTTCTTGTTTGTTCTGGCCTGACTGGCTCATAATTATTCACGACGCGGACCGCGCCATTAATCCAAGGAAAACCAATACTTTCCCGATAATGTCAGCCCCATGGTCATTCTGGAAACCCTTTAATACAGATTTACAAGTATACGCCAGTCGACCCTTGCATCTTTATACCGGGTGCCTTGCAAATTTATCCCAGAAAAAAATAAAAATTCTTTCAATATTCATACAATACTACAATCGACCAGTTAGTTTTGTTCTATCCTCAACAGCGGTAATATTTAAATAATATTCGTAAGACAGATTTTCTAAGACCATCGTGTGCGGTATATATTATTATTATTTTAATTAAATCCATTGAAAGTCAAAGTCTATAGAATTTCTCAAGATTTTTGGGTGTAAAGTGATTGGCCGTGTAATTGGCGAGTGAAAAGGTTTTTAAACGTCGAGTTCGCGGGATTTTTGGTTGAAATTTATTCGAGTGGAGCGTGGTCAGTTGGCGCGGATGATAAGAGGCGGCACACCCGGTATAATTTTGTTCGTTCGCGACAAACAATGGCCAGGGGTACTCGTGGATCGGCTTGGAGTACTAAAACGTGGACTCGCCGAGGGGTTAGAAAGGGTGAATTGCAGCTACGTGCCCCCGCATACGAATCATCCCCCGCGCGATGTGGAAGCGTCGCCGGGCGCCTCGAGGACCCCTGAAACCGTCGGCGTCGCCTCGAATCTAATGGATTGCACCGATACTTATGGTCAAATCGCGACCAACAGCCCTCAGAGACCGGCACTCATTACCATTCCGCTCGAATGGCCTCAATGAGCGCTTTTGATAATCAGAAATACCTTGGCGAAGACGGGAATTGGACTGGAATAGAAGTTACTCTTCGAGAAATAGAGATTACCATTTCCAATGGTGGAAACACCATTGCTTATCAAGTACCATTATCAATGGTAAAAATACTTTTTGGTCAAGGTAACCTTTGAGTTCTTCCACTGTTACACAGATATATATTTTGTTATTCAATCAATGTACTGATCGAATCAAGATACAAAGGCTTGTACACTCTACGTGCTCGTTTTCTAGAAAAAAAGTCTTAAAATTCGAGATAAAAAAAAAACGACTAGCCTAACAGGTTGAGAACGTTAAACTGCACAAGTATCATATAAGCAAAAATAAGCGTTAACATGCTCGTTTTCAAGTTATTAACGAAAAACTGACGCGAACGATCGCTCCGGCGGCAAAAATCGCCGTAGAACAAAATTTCGACAGACTATCCTATAGGACAGTCTGTGGGTCTTGCATAAACAAATTTATATGATTTTTAGTATATTTTCCTCTGTGTAAAAATGTATACCTTCGAAATTCAGGAGTTACGTCCAGAAAATTTAGAAATTACCGGCAAGGAAATAAAACCGTCAGGTGAAACATGGCGACGAGCCAAAGTAGGTCGTGAAACACGGCGTTGCACGAACTTTCCGTCATCAAACAACGATTTCGGGTATCAAAAGGATAAACTGACCGTTGGTCGGTTTTGCTGGAAGGCGTAACAAATGCACCGTCGCAGTTCTTCCCGGGGAAAAAGCGAAAACCGGTTGAACCCGCGGCGCGCGGTATGGTATTTCTCGGTTTCGGGAATCCGGATCGCCCATCCGCGTTCTCGTAATCTCTAAGTACACGTGCAGCGGCGTGATCTCTCGAGGAACTTTAATCCCCTGTTAAGGCAGCTTAAAACTCGAGCAACAGGAATTACTGGGAATATCCCGCTGAAAGTTACAGGGAAAGTTTTGAGTTGCGTTTGCGGGGCGCGAAAGTTAATTGAGAAACGGTCGACGGTAAGCTTTCGATCTATGCGCGATTCGGAATCGAACCACCAAAACCGACCGGTGGCCGAGATTACCGCGTTCAACTTGAGGAGCTCTGGCTTACGTCGAGATTACACTGAACGAAATCGTGCTTTTTCACGCTGGAACGCCCCTTGGGTGGACCATAATGATACTTTCGCAGAGTCTGATGCTATTGTTTTTACTTGGAAGCTTCAAATTTGTGTCTCAGTACGTAAAACGATAGGTTGGCTCTATAAAATTTGGAAAGATTAAATCGAGAGTTTGAAAATGTATTCAAACAGCATCAAACCTCGATTGGTGTTTATATCTGTTTTATTTCCATTTATTTATTATTAGTTCTCTATCACAGGCGTAGTATGGTTGAAGGATAGTTTAATTTTTACTAAAATTTGGGAACATACGACTTCAAACAGTATCAAACCTCGATTGGCATTTATATCTGTTTTATTTCCATTTATTTATTATTAGTTTTCTATCACAGGCGTAGTATGGTTGAAGGATAGTTTAATTTTTACTAAAATTTGGGAACATACGACTTCAAACAGTATCAAACCTCGATTGGCATTTATATCTGTTTTATTTCCATTTATTTATTATTAGTTTTCTATCACAGGCGTAGTATGGTTGAAGAAGAGTTTAATTTTTATTATAATTTGGGAACATACGACTTCAAACAGTATCAAACCTCGATTGGCCTTTATATTTGTTTTATTTCTTCGATTACTAATCCTTTTTAGTAATTTATTGTTACTTTTTTTTCACAGACGTAGTGTGGTTAAAGGATAGTTTAACTTTTATTGAAATTTGGGAACATACGACTTCAAACAGTATCAAACCTCAATTGGCCTTTATATTTGTTTTATTTCTATTCATTTCCATTACTTCGATTACTAATTCTTTTTAGTAATTTATTATTTTTCTTTGTTATAGATGTAATTTGTTACTTGAATATTAGCTGACCAATACCTTGCTTCAACTCTTAAAATATCAGGTGCTTTCATAAGTCTGTGTATTTACTTATGAAAACTTTTGTCACAATGTACATGTGTGTCTCTCAAACTGTTGATGGTGTTTGGGACAAAAAATAAATGGTTTTGACGGCTGCATAATCTGCTTTAATTTTGTCTTTTTTAAGTAAACTCATGAAGTACATACGAAAGTTATTATTTTTTTTTTTAAATAGAATGCAGTTTCTCTGAATGTTCCTCTTCGAATCTAGAATGATTGTATTTAAAAAATTGCTATTGCAATAGTAAATAAATAACACATCACTAATACAAAGTATTTTATAAATAGAATCGTTATTAGTTTTTCGTTGTCATTTAATAGACTGATCTGATATAAGCTCTTCATATGGGATAAAAAAACCTCATCAACCTTGAGGATCAGTCATATCCATTTTTCTTTACCCAACAGCGTCGTTCAATGTCTTAGTCATTTTGATAAATCGGCTTCATGGTGTCTGTAACACTGCAGAAGCTCTGGCAGTAGTTTCTAGCCAAAATCCACTAATCTTACCGCAGAGAACATTGCTTCGAAGAGAAGCAATTACTGATGTGGTCATAAGGTGCTCGGATTTAACTTACGTCGATTTAGTACCAGCAATTCCAAGAAAACTTACACTCTGTTAATTTTTAATTTTCATATTCACTGTGTAACCTCTGCGTTAAATCTTAATCTTTTACTAAAATAAAAATGCAACTTTAAACGAATCGTATCGTACGAAATTATTCAATAAAATTTTTACATACAATAAAAAATTAACAAACGATTAAGCAATCAAGTTTACTATAAAATAATCTCCCTAAAAAATGTCATAAATATTCTCTCTTCCATTGCCTCGACATTTTAACCTACTCGAAATAATTTTTTGCACGTTTTCCTTTTTTGTTTCGATTTAGTAAAGTCGTAACATATCAAAAAAAAAGTTCGTTGAACTCATTGAAACCCCTCTGTGTAACTCTATGATTAAACATTTTTCAAACACGATTGACAGCACTTAAACTTTCTCAAAAGCAACTTCCTCTCTAGCTTTTAGAATACAATTTTAAACGAGTCGGATAAAATTTGTTAACGTTAAATTTGTTGCTGTTTCAGGAAAGTTTGGAGGAACGGGTGCAGGAACTCGAACAGGCGTTGCAAGCAGAACGAGTCGCTGCTCAACGCGATCGTGCGACGATCACAAAGTTGCAACGACAAATCAACAAGGTCAGTTAATCCGTACGCTAATTTCCAAATTCCTCTCTCCTTCTCAAAGTAATTAAATTAAAAAGTTTTACGCGTACAGTAAATTCCACTGGCGCGTCTGTCCATTACTCACTGTTTCCACGACTGTATTCGAATCGTACTTGTCTTTAATGAATTGTCAAAATCAGATTTTAACGTAAACGAAATATCGTGGAAATTTACGAGACAATTTATAAATTAATTCTAATAATACATCGTCTGTTATTTCTGTGATACTTTCTACACTCGCCAACAGAGGGCTACGCTCAACCTCTCTTTCTCACAAGCACTCGATCGACTGTCCAATAGCGAGTCACCAGATATTCTCTTCGATAATTTCTCATAAATTCCATTTCGATGATGAAACGCGGGTAGAAGATGCAATTAACGCACTGGCAACAAACGTCTGGATCGGGTGTACGTCGAGGATAGGAAATTAATTACAGCCGTTGCGATTGGAATTGCCGCGGCACAAAGGGGGGCCGTGGCACATCAAAGACCGGAAGAAAAATAGAAACTATTCCGCGGAGTTGTATTTGACACGACGCCTCGCGAGTTCGTATCAGATAACAGGATCCCCGCGTAAACCCGAAGCAAACGGGTCTGCGTTTCGCCTAACCGTAATCACGCTTCTCTCCTTTCCCGTGATTTACTCCGTGTTATGTCATTTCGGTCCACGGATGCCCCTACCAGCTCCTGTAATCGCTTTCGTCTGGGTTATCTGGCGCGGTCCCGCGGAATCCGCTGAATTATCTCGCTCTGGCCAGGATTATCCGAACGAAAGACCGGCAATCTCGTGATACGCGAGAACCTAACTGAAATTGGAACGCGCCAGACAATCCACTTTAATTATCAGGAGTATTGGTTGTTGCATTAAAATCAATATCGCCGGTTGTGGCCATTCGTTAATTCTACGACCAAACTGTTTCTAGCGCCACTAACTTATGCCACACTTGGCAGAATTTTAAGAGAAGAGAGCTCTTGAGTGATAAAAAAATAAATTTTTAAAGTAATTGAAACACGGATATTCCAGTTGAAAAAAAGTCAGAGTCTTTGCCCCTCAACAACCAGCCCAAGAATATTTGATACTCGTGCAAATAATTACTTTCGATGTTTTATTTAATTAAAAAAATTGTTCACTAGGTAATTGTGCAGTATAAATTATAGACCTACTAGGTAGGGATTGAATAAAAATAAAAATAGATTGCAGAGCTTCTGATATTTATTCGAATTAGGTCTTTGTCCCTCAACAACCATCTTAGCAAGCTTGATACTCAAACAGTCACTTTCGATGTTTTATTTAATTAAAAAAATTGTTCACTTACAGTATGAATTATAGACCTACTAGGTAGGGATTGAATAAAAATAAAAATAGATTGCAGAGCTTCTGATACTTAATCGCGTAATTTATTCATTTCTGCTCGAGGATCCAGAGACCGGAAGTGCAAACGAAGGTTTGCGCGAAAAACGCGAAGGGGTCTTAGGAAGTCGCATAAATTCACCTAGGCGGCATAATATCCTGGATAATACCGTTTATTCCGTTTTAATCTGTTTCTGCGCGGGGGTGGCGGAGCCCGTTCGAAATTGTGGGCGAGATCGTGCACCCCGTGGTGAAGAATGATCTACGACAGGCCGGTTGTTGGTCTGCGTCTGACGTGCCCCGAGCTCTTTTCCTCCGTTTGCTTCGTTCTATGAAGCATCGCGACAAAAACAACCGCGTGCAAAGAGCCGGAAAAACGGAAAATACACCGCCGGTGCGGTGTAATCTCCCATGATTTATGCGCCGTTTGTACCGCCGACGTCGGGACCGATACACCGACGCGTTAAAATTATTTATTCCCCATCGATGGAGCCTCGCGATGAGTCGGACTTGAAAACGATTGATCGTCGCGACTTTCGAATTGAAAACGGGACGGATAGCTGATGAAAGATAGAGATAGAGAGAGGTACTTGAGAATTGATAAATGTCATCTATGATAGGCTTGTTCACATTGCAAAATTGAGGATGAGTGAAATAGAGAGAAATGGTTAATGTTTGTTTATTCTAAAGGTTCTAAAATCGTTCAGAAATTAATTACATATATAGCTCTTTTTCAAATTGCATGATTTTGATATGGTACTCATCTTAAAAATAGCGAAGGCTGATTTGTTGATGTAACATTATACTTTTTAACGCATTCACTAGGGATCATTAATTTATTTTTACGTATTTCATTTTTTGGATTATTTGCATAAGAATTTATATTACAAGAAGATTTATGTAAATCCTTCAGAAAATCTGCAGACAGATTATATATTAATATAATATCGCGGTACAAACAGTGGTGGATTTAAAAAAATTCAAAGGGAGGCTTAACGAAACATTTTAAAGCGAAAGATCGACAAGTTAAAATGCCCGGTGGAAAGTTTATAATTTGAGTAAAGGAGAACAGCAGAATTTTGTGATATAAATATGTTACATTTAATACAGAATTGCGAATAAGCCTTCGTAACGGGAACAATCAGAAAGTATAAAGGAAGGAAGTCGTTAAAATGGAGGGCTGGTTGGAGAATTTCTTGGTCACGAATACCGACACAATTTTCAACGACACGCGAGGGTTCCACTTTTGCAGATCGTATCTACCGAATTTCCATCCAAATTGGAAATCAGCGCGAGAATTAGAGAAATTCGTTTCTTATCTCGGCACGGCGGAATGTAGTCGAGTCGAATCTAGACTCCATCGTTTTGTCCCAACAATTTCTATTTAACCTCGCTGTACTAATCTCGGCCCGGGAATAGGCAAAATCTCAATCGTACGGAAATTTGATATCCCTGAAAACGACTCAGAAATCCCTACAAAACTCAATAAAATTTCTAACGAGACTTTGTACGTTTCAACCCCATAGTACTGTCATTACCCAGATATACAGAAAAAAATAATAAAATAATTTTTATTTAAAAACATATCAAGCATTTGAGAAATTTAGGAAGAATCAAAAAGTATGAATATAATTTGTCGTTTTAAAATTACACGTTTTTAAAGAGTATCAAATACCATAATCAAAACTATGTTAAAATATATAATATAAAATTAATAAAAAACATTTTTATGTAAAAACATATCAAGCATTTGAGAAATTTAGAAATGATCGAAAAGTATGAATATAATTTGTCTTTTTAAAATTACACGTTTCTAAAGAGTATCAAATACCATAATCGAAACTATATTAAAATATAAAATCCATAAGGTTTTGTACAATGATAGATACGACTCTGATACGAATATTAATGCGTTTCATCCCGGAACTGGTGGCTCTGAACTCGACAGTCCAGATTAGATTGAAAACAATTGCTTAATTATAGCGTTTAATCTGTTCTTAAGCTACTTGAATCCCATTTATTGTCCACGAGGAGAGTCTGATTCAATGAGAGACTACAGGGTAAAAAGACTTTTGCCTCATCGAGTTCCGGTCCAAGGATTATAAAGTCGTTCTCCCAGTGATAAGAAAGTACACAAAAGACTGCTTTCAATTAGATTTCGTTTTTTTACGCCCCGTCTCGGATTATCCTTCTCGCGAATTCGTACGCCAACTTTTCGCGATGCTGTTCGCTGGAGAGGAATAAAAATGGAAAGTTTAAAGAAGTCTTCCCGCGACTGTCGATGAGAGAGTTTCTCCGCGACTTGCTCAAGAATTTCGCCGACGTTATTTAAATTTTCGCGTGCTGCTGGGATGTAAAATAACTTCCTCTGGAACATTTTTAAACGATTTTCGACGATAGTTAAATTACTCCGGAGTTATATCGAGCTGCTTCTTAAACATCGTTAGCTTCTCAGTTCTCTCGAGAATCTTTACTAGAAGATTAAAGTATCTCAGATTACAAATATTACTTTGGGGGGAATTAAAATAACGAACGATAGTATTTATTTTTTAGTAACATTTTCAATGAATTAAACTCTGTAGTAAACGAAGTTTCAAATTTGATACTTCGAATAGCGAACGTAGTTCACTGTTGCAATAAGCAGTTACCTTCCACGAACTGCACAAAACTGTGATTTTATCGGACTAGCAAATGCACATTGGCAAATTACTTCCTTCGAGAAAACCTCACGCTCTGTAATTTTCGTGGGGAAATCAACTACCCAACGACACAAGCTGTTATCATTATGGCAACGCAGATTCCGAATGCTGAAATGCTTGCTGTAAACGTCGTTCGTTGAGAAATTTGGGACTCGTAGACACTGTTACTTTCAACCCCGATTTCAGTATTTTTATTACGTGATGACGAAAATATTTATGCACTGGTTATTAACAGATTGCAAAATATTATAGAAAACTGTTTATTTGAATGTTCTTCGTCCAGAAGTGAAAAATAATTAGAGGGGTAACGATACAGTGTTATTTTTTGATAATTTTCAAACGGTATTTCGTGCCATATGGTGCTTTTTCGATAGGTCAGAGAGAGAGGGGTTGTTTATAAAGGGGGTAGGAGCCATAAAACGCGTAACTTATTTTAACGCCACTCGAGCAACACGCGTTTCAAAGTGGTCGTCGAGGAAATGGCCTATTATTTGTAATGAATACAGAGCTTACTAGACAAAGTTGCTTAGGGTGGAGATTCGAAGGGATCAGGTCAGATTTGGAAGGGTTATTCAATTATAATTCCGAATCTCAGTGTACAAAAAATTTGCCATACGACTGATATTGATATTTCAATCACTGTCAAATAAATCAGTATCTATTTGGAATATTCCTAAAAAGGGAAAGGGTTGCTTAGGGTGGAAATTCGAAGGGGTCAGATCAGATCTGGAATTTAATTATAATTCTGAATCTCAGTATACAAAAAATTTCTCATACCTACACAGTTGATATTAATATTTCGACAACTGTCAAATCAATATTTATTTGGAATATTCCTAAAAAGGGAAAGTTGCTTAGGGTGGAGATTCGAAGAGGTCAGGTCAGATCTGGAAGAGTTATTCAATTATAATTCCGAATCTCAGTATACAAAAAATTTACCATACGACTGATATTGATATTTCGATTACTGTCAAATCAATATTTATTTGGAATATTTCTAAGGGGGGTTCCGAAGAATCGAAACGTCGAATAATTAGAAATTGTCCTGCTATCAGGAAATATTCGTCGAACAACGCGTTGCCAAATGATAACGAAAGGAGCAATTGTCTCGAATTGTAATTTCGAACAATTAGCGGTTCAAACAATCGACGCGGCCTTGAATCGCCCTCTCCTCTTTTGTTCTTTTCGACGCGTTTCGTCGGCGAACGCAAATATTTTCGCGTGCTCGAAACGGACAAGGCTGATTCATTAGAGGAAATATAATGGACTGCAGGAGACGGCCGGCGGGTCCGAATCCCACGCACTTTGTAAATTCCGTCGAAACGAGAAACGAGACAAAGCGCATTCTTCGCGAATTAACCGCCCGTGAAAGTGAATTGAAACGAAGGACAGGGCCAGAAACGGCGCCCAGGCCCTTAACGAAATGCCGTTTTCACCGGTACGATATTGTTCCGCGTGAATTCTTGGCGAAATGCTAATGCCACGGCGTATTGCCAATTATGTGCACCGTTTCCTGCGGGGTATTTCGTTTCGTTGGTAACTTTTACTCCTGATGGAATCGGTCCCGTTTCGCGCACGGAAAATTCCTATTAGCGTTATCAACTTCAATTAATTGCACGACTGCCCGGCGATGGGGCACCGACTCTGAAAAACTGTGTACCTCGAAGGTTAATTTACTTCGAACAACGATGTCGTCGATTTTTACCCCCCTTTTCTCCTCCAGAAACGATAGAATTTTATTTCTATTGCTTAGAAATTGTTTCATAAACTATTATTTACTACTATGCAATATAAAGATCGAAAGAAATAGAGATGACGATCCAGTAATAAGGTGTGCAACAATTCAAAGACTGTAGATGACCGCCATTTTGAATATGCTTCCTAAAAACAGTTAAATATCTCAGAAATGGTCAATTTTAGGACAAATGTACACTAGTACTTTTATGCTCAGAATACTCCAGTCTGTCGAAATCGACCATAAAAAAATTATTCCATTTGGAAAAAAACAAATGCAACTTCTACGTAACATTTTCTCGTAATGTTATCAGTTCGTGAGACACTCTCGTTTTACTCTAACGACGGTGCGTTGCGTTAAAATAATTTACTCGGATAATGTGTTCCGATAAAATATTAGTTGGATAATTTAATTCGCGATTAGACGATATTAATAGTCTCGCGTGCGTCCAGAATGTTGACCGAAACGAGTCCCCGGACACTTTCGTTCCGGAGGAACGTCTGACGCGGTAATTCCGCGGAAAATGCAAATATGGCGATGCTGTATGCCGCGCGTTAAAATTTTTATTCGTGCCGAATTACAGTTATTTTCATAAATCATCGTATCCGGCGTCCATTTATCCGAGATAGCCCCGCGTGCTTAGTGATAGATGAGTAACATCGAAAATCTTTTAGAGGCTTAATGCTAGGTGCACTTTACGGTATCTGCAAAGGCGATAATGATACCGGCGGCGGCGTTTAATCGCGACTTCCGCGCTGCTTCGCGGAAAAATAATTCTCGTACGCGAACGCTGATAATTCACGCTCGTCGCTGAGTGTAAAATTCTTACGATTGTAACATTAATTCGGAGCGAGTATCGTGCCTGGTCGTTACGGTTAATTAACGAGGAGTTTCACTAACAATTCGTAATCGCGGAACGTTGTCGATATAATTGATCGCGATCGTTAAAAGACCGTATAATTTCTGGTAATACCCTATGCATAACTTCAATCGATCTTCTAACGATGTTGTCCTATTACGTAATCGAGAAACTCGATCATGGTTAAGTAATATTTATGCTTGCGTACATAATAAAAGCGGATCGACAATCTTTGAAACATTAACGTTACGATCTCTTACTCTTATTCGACACGCACAGTGGTCATCCAGTTTAACCGGTCATATTTTTGTTTGGATAATAGAAGCGACCGACAGAAAAATTATTGACGACTGATCGTTCACTTTCGACCGACTGGTTAATTTTATTTGACGTGTAGAACCACTTCCTAAAATATTTATCAGTAAATGTACGGGTTACACACGTTTTGTTCATTAACGAGTGATTAATACATTGATAACAAATTTCAGATTAATTGGTCATTCGTATACGGGGTGTTCGTCCTGGGAAAAATTTTAATGAGATATTCTAGAGGTCAAAATAAGACGAAAATCAAGAATAGCAATTTGTTGATGAAGGCTTCGTTAAATAGTTATTAACGTTTGAAGTTTAGACCGTACTGAATTTTTTTCTCGAAAATGCGCAAGATTTCGGGGGTATGTCTATTCACCAAAAATGATTGTAATTGACCCCCACAGCTAACAATATTTTTTTCAGAACGATTTGAAATATTTTAATTTCGTCGAAAAATTTAGGCACCTACCCCCTGTCGATTTTTCTCAAAAATGCGTTTTCGATTTTTATTAATTTTATTTGACGTTCTACAGAAAAGTTGTCTAATACTTTTTTGTAGGTACCCATGAGCTCTACTTCAGGAAAAAGTTTCATTGAAATATATTCACTATTATAGGAGTTATGGCAGTTTGAAAATTGGACCATTTTTATGGAGTTTTTCTCATTTTGCGGGGTCAAGGACCAACTTTTCCAATATTTTTGCAATTTGTACATATTCTCCATTAAAATACGCGTAGTTTGCTTTTTTAAACATTAAAATCGTCCAATCCGTTCAGAAGTTATGACGTTTTAAAGATTCGCATGAGAATTCGAGCGGACATTTCTGGGCAGAAATTATATTTTCGGTAAGGAATTTTTTTCTCGAAACTGAGTAGGATTTCGGGGGTATGTATGTTGACCGAAAATGTTTGTAATTGACCCCTGCAACTAAAAATAATTTTTCCAGAACGATTTGAAATTTTTCAATTTCGCCAAAAAGGTCCACCTTCTTGAATTTTTTTCTCGAAAGTGCGTAGGATTTCGGGGGTATGTCTATTCACCAAAAATGATTGTAATTGACCCCCGCAATCGAAAATAATTTTTCCGTGAATGATTTGAAATTTTTTAATTTATTTTTTTAATAACTTTTTAGCAAAACCTCAATTAAAAAATTGGTATTCTGGATTCTGGTCTTACTTTGGCCTCTAGAATCTCCCATTCAAATTTCCCCCAGCGTGGCCGGACACTGTATAATCAGAGAACCAGACCCATAGAATAATAGAGAAAAATAGTACAAAATAATCAATATTCAATCACCTTCTAATTTAATTAATTTTTCTTCGTCAATTAAACCCTGGATAAATACCTTACCCAGTAAAATGCTTGAAAAATAATAAACAAACACGCTTTTTAATATCTCGATAAAACTATTCGAAATTTCCCTTCGTAAGAATTTTTTTTGATAATGAGAAAACCTGATACTCATAATTTTCTAATTCACGTTGGAAACAACGAGACTCTTCAACCGTCGTAAGAAATCCTTCGACGCGATGGGGGGGGGGGCGTCGTTTCGCGAAAAATTTTTGCGTGCCGCGGCGCTGTAACGAACCGCACGCGTCACCGTTAATTAACCCGTTTAATTAGAATTCTAAATCGCGCGTAAATACAATCCGCGACGAATATAAAATCCGCGCGAACCGTCGATATAAATTTCGCTCGGGCCGAGGAGATCCAGCGTTAACGACCGCTGTTAATTAAACGCCGTTGCACGCGGCGTCTCCGATGTTAATAAATGAAAATTGACGGGGCAAGACAGTCGGGGAAAAATTACGGAGAGTGTAATTAACCGCGCGCGGTGAGCAAATTGCGCGTGAATGTGGCGGGAAAACGAGAACCGAACCGGAAGTTTCGAGTGGTTATAGCTAATTCGAAGGTAATTTCATTCGATTCCGCAAGAAACTGCGAAAGAAATCGTCGAGTAGGATTGGACTGCTTTTGTTAATTTCGAGAAGCTATTAAAACGATGCAAAATACGCAAAAATTGTAGAATCTTTTACAATAGAAATTCTAAAATAGCTGAGAAGTCGACGAAAGTTAAATCGATTCGAGTACGAGCAACGACGTCGGAATATTAAGCAAACAAAAATACTCGATTCGGTATTCCCGGTGGTGCGGAGTACGCTAGGATCGTTCGTCGTCGCTTCTACGGAGCGGCTTAAAAAATTTTCACAGCAGAGAAAACCGAAAGAGGCGAATAACCGTTCGAATGAGTATGCAGCGCGCGTCTGACTGAAAAATCCGAGACTCGAGAGTATGAGAGGGACAAAGGGGATCGTTGCAAAGGATTCTGGCTGGCGACTATAGCGGAACAAGCACGAAATGCACTCCACGTTAGAAACGCGTTCCTTGCTATCTGTCGCGGCATGCAAAACAACGGAATAAACAAGCAATAACCAGGAGCATTTCATTCCTACGCGACCGGTAGAGCTTCGTCTTCGGTTTTCGTTCGCGGCCCCCGGGCTTCCTTTTCCGCCACGCGATGCTTTACCTCGAGATAAATACCGTGTTGCTGCGTTCGAGTTCTCCTTTGCTCCTTTTCGACGCGACGAAGCGTTGCGACTTTTCCAGCGAACAAAGATTGATGCGTTTCTTTGCCCGCCTCACCGGGTTTAAAGCGATTCTCCCTCGGGAAAATGAAGCTTTGATTGAAAATCTGACGGGAAAGTCCGCTGAAACGGTCACTAAACTCGAAGAAAAGTATTCGATATATTTAAATAATTAGTAGATGTCTTAAATCAGTTATCTAAGATTTCCAAGCAATTTTTTCAAGGAAAATACTTGAATTATTGCGGTACGAAATAACTTACCAGACGCGAAAAAACAATATTATTACCAGATAACGACTTCGAATAATGTGCATAGGGGAATAACCAGGATCGGGAAGTAAAACAGTAGTAAATCGTGCGATCGAAACTATGAGACCGAATAAAAGTTAAGAACAGTCGTTAATATTAGGATGGGGTTTGACAAATGTCCGATTAGGCTACCTGTGTCTCGCGGTAGCCACGGGATTCGTCGAACCGTCGCCAGTGTGATTTCCCTTCGGTCCATTTGCAATCGGAAACGGCCTTAACTTTCCTGCCGTTTGCGGCAATGCGTTCCATTAACCTAACTGAGAAGCTAAGGGGGTGGCCCCGTGAACGGAAGGGAAAGTATAAGAACGGAGGGTGAGTTTTAAGAAGAGCCGGAATCGCCTTCACGGCAGACTGGCTCCCCTGTCCGAGTCCTCCTTGGCTCCGAGACACGACGCCGTTGCAGCTAAAGAAGCTCCGTTCCGCCTTCCATTGAACTTTGCCCTCGAACAATAGAAGCAATTTTTTACACAAACCCTCGCGCGAGTATGTTTTCGGGAATCGATCGCTTCGGGGGCCGGATACGAGAAAATTCGGAACGAAGACTGCGAGCAGCGCGAATGTAGTGCAGGGAGAACGAAAGATGGGTTTTGAAAGGAATGGCGAGTCATTGGACATCGTAAGGTTTGCTATAAAAATTCACCTTAGCTTGAAACCAAGATAATTCGAGGTTGGATACGAAAAAATTTGGAACAAAGACTGTAAGCAGCGCGAATGTAGTGCAGGGAGAACGAAAGATGGGTCCTGGAAGAAATGGCGAGTCATTGGACATCGTAAGGCTTACTATAAAAATTCTCCATAGCTTGGAATCGAGATAATTCGGGGCTGGGTACAAAAAAATTGAGAACGAAGACTATAGACAACATGTATGTAGAGTAGGGAGAACGAGAAATGGGTCTTGGAAGGAATGGTGGATCATTGGACATCGTAAAGTTTGTTATAAAAATTCTCCTTAGCTTGAAATCATGATGCTTCTGAGTTTGGTACCAAAAAATTCAGAAAGAAGATTATAGACAACGTGTATGTAGAGTAGGGAGAACGAGAAATGAGTCCTGGAAGGAATGATGAGTAATCGTAAGCCTTACTATGAAAGTTCTTCTTAGCTTGGAATCGAGGCTAATTTGAAACTGGGTCCAACAAAATTTGGAACGAAGACTATAGACAATATGTATGTAGAGTAGGGAGAACGAGAGACAGGTTCTGGGAGGAATGACGAGTCATTGGGCATCAAGGCTTACTATAAAAATTCTTTTTAGCTTGGAATCATGATGCTTCCGAGCTGGGTACGAAAAAATTCAGGAAGAACGTGTATGTAGTGTAGGAAGAAAGAGAGATGGGTCCTGAAAGAAAGGTCATTCTTGAACATCGTGAGGCTTACATAATAATTCTCCTTAACTTGGAGCTGATTTTCTCCCCAATGGAGATAGTAAAATTAGCATAGACACGAGCTAAGGTTTTTGGAAGAATTCTCTTCTCAGGGAAAGATTTTTATGTATAAATCTGATTCTTTTAATTGCTAAAAGGAGGACCTTATATTAATTTTAGATGAGAATATTGTTGATCACGATAATTTCAGTGTATGTATTGTCAGAGAAAAGGGAGATCAGTTTTAGAAGAAATTTCTCCACCTCAAATGGCGTACTCCTTATCTAATATCTAATCTTTGTTTCTTCCTGCAACGAAGATAGAATAAAATCAATATAGGTGCAAGCTGTGTTCTTTGAAGACATTTGTTCACCTGGGTCCACATACTTCTTAATCTGAAACTGATTGTTGCCTTCTCTATCTCAGATAAAAAGAACATAGATGTCAGTTTCACTTTCTAGAAACATTTTTTTAGATTTCCATACATGAATCTGATATTTTTCATCGTAAAGAAAGTACACCAGGCTTTGTGCAATAAAGATGATTAAAAAACCACGTTTCTAGATACTGAAAAACTTGAAAGAATCATGTCCATAAATACTTTTGGTGATATCGATAGAAGCAATTCGACTAACATTTTTCATTCGAAAAAGCCAGACCATTCGTGATAAACCTTCGACGACAAAGTTAAATTTACACCGTTTCCTAGCCTCGTACACACGGATGGCAATCGTTGAAAAAGTCTACTCGCCTTCGTGATGGTAGATATCCCGCGAAAAGTGGGTCAACGCTTCGAGGGAATTTCCCTTATCCGACTGGCCCCCAGTTTTCGTGCTTTAAAGCAACTTTATGGACAGGCTCGAATTTCGAGAGAAGCCCAATGGCCGTTTTACGCACGAGCAGGACGATATCACGGAAAAATGAACTTACGAACGGTGAAATGGACCGTAGAAATGGAAAGGAAGGAACTGTATCGAATGGGGGATAGATAAGATACGCAACCATTTGCACCGAAACACGCCAGAGTTATAAGCTTGAGGAGAAAGCATCCAATACGTAGTTCGTAAAAAATCCATGAACGTTTGGGGATCCTGGGAACCCCAAAAAATACCGTGACATTTAAGTCATTTTTAAAAGTATTGGAGTCCATTTTTATTTCAATTTGAATTGTATCATTTCGTGGTCCAGTACGAGGTTTCCGATTTAATTTTTGCGTTGTCGTATTTGCAAATATTTTACTCACGAACAGTGTTCATTTTACGAGCTTGATATTTGTATTATTAATTTTATCATTCGTCGATTAATTTTAAAAACAAAATGAAATTGCAATTGAGCTTTTTTAATCGATCATTTCGAAACAGTAATAATATTATAATTGTTCTTTATTAAAATCTAAAACATCACGATTCTGGTCACCTAATTTTATCATTCGTTGATTAATTTTAAAACCCAAGCAAAATAGCAACTACTTCGGCTTTGACTTTGAGCTTTTTTAATTGTTTCGAAATCGTCGTGTACCAAATCGACGCGTGATAAAAAGTTTACTATCGATGAAATAACTTCTTATTATGGAGATCTTTTGATAAAATTGCTTTGTTCCGGTATTGTGGGTTAAATGGTGGACTGTGCAACGGTTCACGGTGCAGCTGGTTGAACTTTTGCGCTGAGACTTGCACGTGTCCTTAACAGTGCAGACACGGCTGACAAGCGGAGGGTAGGTACGTGGTCAGGTTGCAAGATTCCGGCAGAAACTGATATATGTATCTGGACGTGGCGGCCGTCCTTAAGGGCCGAAGATAAACTTAATTGAATGGCTCGGTCCCGGCGCGAACTGCCGTTTTGTCGTCCGGTTTTCCTCGTTTCTGGTCAGAATCGTAGTGGCGCACTTCCCTATCGGGGTGATTTACGCCAGCCTTGGTAGGATCGCGTGTACTAAACGCTTCGGATCCTTATACGTTATGAGGTGGGTAGGAAAAGTCCCGGTACACGTGGACCACGCTTCGATACCCGATCCATCCTGCTGAATAGAAATCCCCCGTTAATGGAAAACGTCGTCGATCCGGTCGATCGTACGATTGCCCGTATGCTTTTCCCTTACGTTCGATTGATTTTCACACTTTCGACGTTTACGCTCCCTGTCCATCGTCGCTGGCCATTCGTCAATTACATCCATGGAAACAGAACACGTTTTAGAATCTTTCACCAAATATATCTGGAAATAAAAACACTTCGTAAACTGTCACATTTGTCCTTAAAGAAAAATTAAACTTTTGTATACATACTATTTGTACGATATAAAATTTTTATCGAAAGTGTTTCTGTCGCTTAGAAATAAATTACCAAAAATAATATCCAACCCCTCAACCGCTGTTTATTACATTTATTAGCTCATCGTAAATTACAAAAGATCGTTTACCTTGAAACTTAGTAGGTGCATTAACACGTCGACAGACCAAGCCCCTCAAATTGTTCACAGAAACGAAACTTTGTTTTGAGACAACTGGAAACTAGCATACCCGTACATCTATTAGTATATACTGAGAGTTTTATAATCTATGTACCATTTATAGGTTTATAAAATTCGTAACTAATTTAAAAAGTTATTAGCATTTAAAGTTCTTCCTTCTTGAATTTTTTTCTCGAAAGTGCGTAGGATTTCGAGGGTATCTCTGTTCACCAAAAACGATTGTAATTGCCCCCTGCAACCGAAAATAATTTTTCCAAAATTATTTGAAGCTTTTCAATTTTCAGGGTAACAGACAGTTATGATCAGACATTATATTTTCAGTAATGAATTTTTTTCTCGAAAATGGTTAGGATTTCGGGGGTATGTCTATTCACCAAAAATGATTGTAATTGCCCCCTGCAACCGAAAATAATTTTTCCAGAATGTTTTGAAATTTTTTAATAACATTTTAACTAAACCTCTATCGAAAAATTAATATTCTTGATTTTCGTCTTATTTTAGCCTCTAGAATCTCCCATTAAAATTTTTCCCAGGGATGGCCGAACACCCTGTATAATAAATTAAAATAATTTGTCATTGAACTTATTTTTACAGACTCGTTAAAATTCAAGACTCCTATCTAGGTTTATTTTCTTTAACATCTGATCTTAAGAATCAATTGTTTTAGCTACTCAGTGAAGAATCATGTCACCCATATATAAATGTGTTAAAATAGTCAACAGATACCCAGTATTTATCAACAATACCAAATTAAAAAAAGAAATATCTTGTGCTGTCCACAGTAAAAATCGGTCCCTTAATAATTTTGAAGCTTCAACGCTAGGGAAAACCGTGTAAAATACAAAGTATCAAATCGAACACGATCGTTTCCCCATACGTCGGCAAGGAAAATGTACGAACGATCGAAGAATCCACACGAAGTTTCGTCGTTTGGTTTCCCTATCTCGAACGAAAATCGTCGTCGGGGCGCCATTCCCGACAGGCGTTCTAATCTTTATTGAACGTAAAATCAGCCGTAACGTCGCGCCCGTTTCGCGTGATCGATAACTTTCATCCGTGCGCCACCCCACGAGATGGTCGCGGATCGCAATTTGCTTCCAATAAAGGTTCCTCCGCAAAGGTTAAAGAACCTAGCCACGTACGAAGACGCTCTGTCGTCCACGGCTTCTGGGCTTTTCGGAGTGGAAAACTGGCCGTCGCGACGGCGCCACGCATCCACATTCAACGCACACCCACAGACGACAACACGGACCACATTGTACGGTGGTCGGAAAACCCTAAAAAAACCGGACAAAAGTGTCTCTTCGAACCTCGACATCCGATTCCCAAACAAGAAAATTCTTTAAGACTCTGTCACGCGATTTTACTTTTTTATTTCGCGTCATTATTTGCGATCGTGTCTCCTGAAGAGTATCTTTCTCTTACTATTAAATGTACCTGTCTCGACAATTATCGGTTAATGCCGAGAAATGTGTTTCTTTTCAACTGTTACTCTGATATGCGTAATTTATACGAGAGTTGAAACGATAAACATTTCCTGAATTTTCTGGAGGTTCGTGTTAAGCAAACAGGATGTTTGACAGGTGGTTTTACAGTTAAATCGAACTACGTGTGCATAGAATTATTAAACAAACTAGAATAGTCTAAATATTTTTTTTATAGGCTGGAAAATGGAAGTCTGTCGTTTACAGGTTCCAAGACAGACATTATTAATTCATATTTAGCTTAGTATCACTTCATAATGTTATTAAAACGAACTGTGCACAAAATATGGAGCTTCGTAAAAAATCGTTGCAAAAATTGTTATCCCTTGTCGCTAACTTGATCTTTCCTTTCTGTTTCAGGTGAGTCAATCTACAACCAATTGGAAAACAAATTTGTTGTCACAGGTATTTATTAAAACTACTAATTCTCGCCAAATATTGGAAATTTAAAAATGTATACTAACTTCAGAAATTTATTATATGAGTAGACTGGATGTTTATGCATTTATGGGAAATTTTAATTCTCAGGGAATTACAGAATGCACTTAATATGCAAAAATATAAGAAATACGTAAGATACGAATTATTGTATTTAGGGGTTGAGTGAACTATTCATAAAAATTAATAAAAATATAAATAATAAATCGAGTACAGAGGAATGCATTCTCCTAAAATATAAAAATTCTTAAATCTACAAGCATAAAACAAGAAAATAAATTTATTAAATATTTCTGACAATTTTAAGATTTCACACATTGAAATTAAAATTGAAGTTATTGCTAAATAATATTACATGAGAATGCTACTTCCATCGCGTAGTATAGCATTTTCAAGTACTTAATAACAATCAATACAAATTTCATTCAAGTATAAATACAAACGACAATGCACAATTAAAACCTTGAAATCTATATTCCAAGAATGATCTAACTAATTTCTCTTGAAGGTGTTGCATGTAAATCGATGGTTAGACATTTATCCACGTTTCGAGGGCTCGGTTCCATCGCGTGGGCGTGCTTAGACCAGCTCTGATCTATCGTTGCCGGTGCTTGCCGTGGAAATTGTCTCCCTAAATGAGAGTTGGATGAGTTCAATTACTGTTCCAGATTGTTCGTCGTTGCCGTTTATGGCCGATCATACGCAATGGCGCTATTCGAGCGTCGTGGACCGATCGTTGCGCCAACTGTTTCTCGTTTATTGCGTCCCGTTCGCTCCGGGGATTGACAGGTTTATTTACGGTCGGCCGCGAATCGCAGGAAATTATATTAAAAGCAAATAGAAGTGATATCGACGCGCCTGTTTGGATAACGGGATGGCGTGTGAAAAATCCGCGAATCGACGGGACTGAATCGATTTTAAACGGCGAGGTTTGTTCTTCGTACGATCGATCGAGGGCTCGTCGGGCTCTGTGGATCGCGGACAATCGCCGCGTAACGAGACGATCGATAATAAAAATATTGCACGAAAGGCAACAGTTATATTTTCGTATACAGCAGATAATTACCATTTAACTGGATCCATTCACGAGGAATTCCCGATTTCTTCGGGGCGCCGGAATGATTGTGTAACGAAGAACGCTTAATAATAATTTTATAGCAACTCCGTTTTACTTACGGGCGCCACCTGGTACGGTTGTACCAAGAAACCGAGTTGCAATGTTAGTGATTAAGTTTACGACTGGTTTCGTAAACAACCCCCCCCTCGCGATTAATAATGATTTATTGTCGAACGAGAAACGTAATTAATAGATTTCGCTGGTTATTTTATTTCACATTAAATTAATGAAAATTCTCCGGTTGTGTGAAAGAGTACTAGTACTAATCTCAATATCGAATCTAACGAAGTATCTTTTTATTTTACGTTGAATAAATTTACTGCTAATTGTTGGTTATAAGAAGAATAACGAACCTCCGATAATAACACAAGAATTACTACTACTGATCTCAATATTGAATTTAACAAAATATATTTTTGTTTTACATTGAATAGATTTATTGCTTATTGTTGATTATAACAGGAACAACGAACCTTCAGGTATAATAACGTACGAACACTTTACACATTCGATTGTCTACCAATCTTAACGTTGGATTTATTTGATAAATAAATTTTATCAGTTCGTATTGATTCGCTGCGGAGCGAGGAAATATTTATTCGTTAAAATAAAATGTTTATTCGGTGTTGTTGGGCGAGTTAAAACGATATCCCACTGTATACAGTGATATAATATAATTGTCAATTGATGTGTATGTTTATTTTTGTATATTCACTATAAATGGACGCGTTTTTTGATTTCAAATAAACAAAATGGTCGCATGGAGACTGTGGAATAGCCTTTTTTAAGAGGGACTATGTTTGAGAGAATCCAGTACGCTCAATTTTGATTTTTCTTGGCCCAAAAAAATGTTAGAATGTTACTCAAATATAAATATATAAACCTCGTAAATTTTTGTGCAAAAAGTGTTATAGCAATCTTTGCAAAAAATTCTCAGAGAATCTTAGAAAAAATATGTGTCATACTAAAAGACACCCAAGTCAAAATAATCCATTCGTAATTTCCAATAAAAATTATTACAAATTCACTCGACTGAATTTTTACAAAACCGTGGTTTTCTCTAAGAAAATGAATAAACAATTCCCATTATATTATATTTCTTCAAGCATCTATCGTTTTAACTCTCAAGTGGGTAAATGACTTAAACTAATAATTTATCTAATCCTCCGTTAATTTATTATTTTTCAAATTCTTTAAAGAAATATTGCTTTCCATTTACCAATTAGATAAAAATCACCATTGAGTAAAATAATTCAATTGATATTGAGGGTTAAGGGTTAATATCTTCGATACAAATAAATACACCATAATTGTCGATAGTTCCAGCGTTAAGAAAGATGGTCAATTCGAAATCCCTACACAGCTCTATGCATAATACGATCACTCAAAGAGCCCCAAAGCTGGAAGAACATACAAGGACCACTTGACCAATAGTAAAAAGTATCGTAAACACGTTATAATAGTGTACCAACAAAAGCCCCATGGATGCACGCGCGTGATCAATGCGTGGCCCATCCGTCAAGTCGCGGGACGGGGCGGGTTTCGCATTAAATTTCCTGATCGAAATAGATGGGGGCCTCGTACATCATCGAAGAAACGAATTCGTCTTCCATTAATGAGTCCCGCGGTCCCGGCGGAGCTCAGGGACACGCGGTGCAAAGTCGCTGCCGGCGAAGGGAAGTCGTAACTTTAATGCGCAGGACGACAGGATAATCATTATTACACCGCGGGCCGGTCCGCGGGGGCGTAAACCGGATGTTACCCCGCGTAGTCGCGGATCCGCCCCGCGGAGGACGTTAAAATCAAGAATAAAACGCGATACACGCCAGCCACCAGCGATTTGCATCGCTGGCTGACAAAGGGAGACCACGCTGACATCCAAGACGGCAACGCCGGAATTATTCATTACGCCACCCTTCCGCGAGACGTTCGTCCACGTTTTCGGAGCTGTCAGTTGGCTACGCGCGCCCCGCGACGTCCAACGAAAACAATTTTACGCGAGTGGAAACAAAGGGGCAATCCGCAAAGGGGAATACTTGATACAATGTGTAGAGCACTGTTTTACAAAATTAGTGAAAAAGTATTCGTTTTTAAGAATTAACGCTCTGGACATTTGTAAATATTTATACGAAGCCTAAAATTAATTTGTCTAGTAGTTCAGTCAAAATATATCTTAAGGGTGCAGTCTCATGTGTACGTTGCAAAATTTAACCATACTGATTAATTTTTTTTTTACTAAATGTAACATCTAGCGCTATGATTTATTTTTGCAATTTAATTGACTATCCTTTGGGAATACAAAGTAAATTTTTCAATAATTTTTATTGACTTTTGATGGTTTTATTACGCCCACAGTAAACATGTGTTTATGACCGTAGGCAAGCTTCTTAGGGTAATGTTTTCCATCTTGGTACAATGTGGAGCACTGTTTTCCAAAATTAATGCAAAAGTATTCATTTTTAAGAATTAATATTTATAAACATTTATACGAAGCCTAAAATTAATTTGTCTAGTAGTTTACTCAAAGTATATTTTAATGGTGCAGTCTCATGTGCACGTTGCAAAATTTAACCATATTGATTAATTTTTTTTTTAACTAAATGTAACATCTAACGCTATGATTTATTTTCGCAATTTAATTGACTATCCTTTGGGAATACAAAGTAAATTTTTCAATCATTTTTATTGACTTTTGATGGTTTTATTACGCCCACAGTAAACATGTGTTTATGACCGTAGGCAAGCTTCTTAGAGTAATGTTTTCCATCTTGGGTGATAGATCTTGTATTTTTGATCCTTCAATTTTATTGTTATAGGTTCGTGGAATAAATAATTGCCCAAAATACGTGATTAAACGATATAAATGTATTTTTATAGAATTTATAGAATTCCAAGTTAGCTCCACTAATCCCAATTTTAAATTATATAGTTTACAATTATCTAAAATCGAAATTTTCGGCCTCCTAAACAATTTCAATTCTTATTTATTTCGAATAAATAAAATTCCACTATAATTACAACACGCCAAGAGAACTCAATGTATTGCTTAAACGTTTCCTTAAAAAGAAACACACCCCTATTTTCCCTGCTTCGTCAGCTTTCAGATATTCTCAATGACTCCTCCTCGAAAGGATTGAACACGGTTTTCTAGCAACAAAATTTTCCCTCGGGGCCTCGGATCGATTTCGATTGTGCTTCCGGTTGAATGGAGGCCGCTCGACGCGCGAAACGAGCCTCGCGAATACGAGTTTTTCGGTTACACGAACCACTTGTTCGTTACGGTGGTCGAAAAGTATCGTATCAGCGCGACGTTTCTTCGCGATAACAATGGGATACGATAACAGGCGCGAGCACAGGTCTCGCGCAACACGTGCATAACGAGCCCCGGTCGTAGTGGCGTTGACGTATCGCGGATATTTGCATGAAGCCGCAATTTATCTCGGATGTCTCCGTAAAGTGAATCTTAAAATTGCTCGTGGCTGTGGTCGTCTACGTGTAGCTGGGGGAGGGACGAATCCTCATCAGTCATTCAATCCCGCGGGAACCACCTACGTAGACGCGGTTTTCGTGCCAGCCGTGAAACCCTCCTTTCAGTCAGGTTCCTTAACGATTATCGATTAACTCGAGAAGGATGACCAGGAATGGTCGAAAAACTTTTCCACCTTTCGCGGTGACAGACATCTGGCCATCTCCTTTTTTGGGGGTTAATTCTTAAAATCGTCTTTAACTGTAACGAAATGAATTTTAACTGTAAAGAAATTCTTTTTTCGATGAATTTAAAAGGAATGTTTCTCCGTGGAAAAGTTTAAAATGTAAAATGAATTTTTATGGTGTGCATCCCGTTAATTTGGGTTACAGAGGGGTGAACGTCCCCCCTTATTAAGAGTAAAATATTACTCGAACCATTTTTCTTATTCCATGATATATCGTGCTTCTTTTTTTTGAGAGACCCCAATTCAGCTACAAGATCTATTACGAGTATACTGGACTATTTTTAAATTCATATTTTTTTTAATGGAATTAATGAAATGATAGCTTTGTGGAGGATTGTCTCAACCCCTAAATATAATAATTCGTATCTCATGTATTTCGTATATTTTGAGTTTCAAGTGCATTCTGTGAGAATTAAAATTTTTTTAGTGATAATCATAGAATAAATATTATTCATCTTCAGAGATTTCCAAGATTATTTCAGAAGTTACATTCTCCGATTCTGACCACGATTTATATTCGAGCAGATTCAAATCTGGCAGTCCAGAAGGCCATTCTTCTGAAACGAACTTTGAGACATCGTTACGTAGCTACTCGTGAATTGCTTTCACTTTGTGAGACAAAGTTTTATTGAAAAGACTATCTTTCTTGAAAGGAAGTCACACTCGAGGGTTTTACTACTTCTAGTCTTCTTGATAGTCTACGCTGTCCCAGGTTTTAATACCTCCTTTTAAGAGGAACTGATTAACCCCTCGAGGCATTAAGGGTAATAAACTCCATTAAATCTTTGCAAATATCTTAAATTTCTGCGTTAAAATAAAAACTAGCACCACATGAAATATCTAACAAAGTAAAATTTTGTACTTTTAATACTTTTTTTCATAAGCTTGTCAAAATTCACAAATACTATCAAAATTTATTTCCCTCGTCTTGACTCGAGAATTAATTTTTCTAGTATCACAATGGTGGCCATGTGAGGATGACGTGGCAGTGAAAGTGCTAAACAATTCTTTATTTGTCCACAGACAAAACACTAAACTTTTATGTTCCCGAAATTTTCCACATAATAATTCTCGTGGAACTATAATTCCAGCTATAAATATAGTCATCAAAGAAACATATAATATAAAAATACTCTCCTTTAACTCAATCGTTTCTCTAAATTTACGAAATCTGAAAAAATGCTCCTCGCAAATTCCTTAAATATATTCCAATATAAAAGCAAAAATAGCTGGTATATACGAAGCAATCCTAGAATTTGCAACGCGTAGAAAATTCGTTGACTAGCGTCAGCGTCGATAAACCGATAATATTATTAAATAAGGTTGACGAAGCCTTTATCGAAGGCAAGACTGAAATAAAATAAGGGAAAGGTCGTCGAGGTTGCAGAAAATTTTCTATTTCCGACTCATCGTGGAAGCTTCCGGAAATGGCGATTCATCATTGTCGAACGTCCGTGGCGATCTCTCGTACGCCAATTAAGACGATTCCGCAGTAAATTTTCGCGCACGAAAACCTCGATCGAGCTGATCGATGGGTAGTCGACGACAAGGAACGGGACGTTATTAAATATTATTCCGCGGAAAAAAAAGATCCGGGAAACCGTGCGCCGCCTTTCGTTAACGTCATTAATCACGCCTCATCAGGAGGTATCGATCAATTCACCGTAAGTGGCATAAATCGGCGAGGAAAACGCCGCGGCGCCTTATCGATTAATCACGTTGACGCTTTATACGCACGCCTCTGCAGTTCGCGAGCTTCTTCCAGAGTTGTGTAATTGTTGAAAGTCGTTCCTCCACGGTACCCCCCTTTAATTATTAATCGTCGTTGATAAATGGCGCCAGCAGGTTGTACGACGAATAAAGAAAATTCCGCGCTACGGCGGGGACGACGTTTCCATTGAACGGCTGTTTCGCAAAGCGTTCGTCTCATTAATCTCCGTTAATTCGCGCGAAGGAACTCTTAATTCGTACCTCATCGGTCAGACTTTCGTCTCGTTTGTTCTTTTCTTTCGCTGCAATCGTGTCTTGGATAATATTTAGAATTTAGTCGTTTTTCTTTCTGTAAATAAAATTGTTATTTCTGTTCGCGATGGCTCGTTTGAATGTTTGGATTTTCAATTTTGGGTGTTGCAAAAATTAAATTATAGCATTGAATAATTCAATGAAAGAATCAGTAAATTAATTGAAAATAGGCTCGTATTATTTTATTCGTGGTTTAGGTAATTCTAGTTTTGTAATTTTTGCAATTTTCCAGCCAGCTTGTCTTATTTAAAGTCGTTAGAAAATCTCACATTGTTCCATGGATAAAATTTAAATAATACAAAATGACTCTAAAATACTTGTTACAAACCAAAATCAATCTGAACTTAGTAGAAATGTACTGAATGTTTCTCCTCATATATAAAAATGACAGTAATTTAATTCCAGTCTATCAACTGATTGAAATTCTTACATTACAAACGTTTGAAGCTTCAAAATAAAGAACTTGAAAAGCTCTATTAATTAGAGTTGATTTTATCCTGGAAATTCCAGTTTTAGATAAATTGAAGTTTCGAAACATGAAAGGTCCAGATAGAAATTTTTAGCATTTTTCGAGGTTCAGAGGGAAGAGAAGGAATCGAAAAGACTCCTTCCAGGGCAAACGAACGAAACAGCAGTGGCACGAGAACCACAGAGCCCTCGATAATCACGCTAATATTCTTTGTTTGCTGGTTTGCAAGTTCTTGGCGGAGGGTCGAGCGGGGTTAGCGTCTACCATCGACCGGGCTGGGCGCGCTCTGCTGCAGGGGTGGATTAAAATTTTACATCGGGCTGCTCTTCGAAAAACTTTAACCCTCGTCACCTTGATACTTCTCCCGTGAACGGTCCTCGAAACGAAAGCGAGAGTAATGAATACCCGGAACGTTTACGCCTCGAAGAATATAGAAATCGTAACGGAAACGTTTTCTGGTCTTTCTTTCGGTTCGAAGGAGAGAGAACTCTTTGGAACATTTAAGAGAATTTTCGTGTTTGGACGTCTTAAAATGAAAGTTGCTTTTGAGAATTTATGAGAAAGAATCTATTCTGTTGATCGTTGCAACCCTTAACGCTCGAACGCTTGAAAAATGTTGGATAAAGTCCAACGGTGGTGAAATACGCCCGAGTCTTTTCCAATTGCTGTAACTTTCTCATTGCATTGAAAAATTCTAATTTAGAAGGGCTGTTTTTGTCCTTGAATCTTTCACGTTATAAACATATACGTAGAGAAATGTTTCAAACAGATTAAAATAGACGGTGAAAGGAAATATTAAATCTATTGTTTTGTAATGCATGGACCAACGTCGATTGAAAACAGGAAACGCAACAAAATATTTTTTCCTATCATAATTTTTTATATTTACATTCGATTTTTTAAATATTCGAGCACAAGAGGCAACTCTGTTCGTTGTCTAAATTATATATATAATAACTCATAATAACTCATCAATTAACAGTCATACACTCTGTGTTTCGATAAGAATTTCCATGCACTTGAATTGGACTCGGAATTTTTCATTTAATTAGACATTAAATGAAGACATTAGAAATTGTATCAAATACATATACAGGATGTTCGGCCATCCCTGGAAAAAATTTTAATAGAGGATTCTAGAGACCAAAATAAGACGAAAATCAAGAATACCAATTTGTTGATTGAGGCTTCGTTAAAAAGTTATTAACAATTAAATTCAAAAATTTCAAATCGTTCTGGAAAAATTATTTTCGGTTGCGGCGATCAATTACAATCATTTTTGGTCATTAGACATACCCTCGAAATCGTACCCACTTTCGAGAAAAAAATTCGAGAAGGTGGACTTTTTCGGCGAAATTGAAAAATTTCAAATCGTTCTAAAAAAATTATTTTTAGTTGCAGGGGTCAATTACAATCATTTATGGTTAACAGACATACCCTCGAAATCCTGCGCACTTTCGAGAAAAAAATTCCTAAACGAAAATATAATTTATGGCCAAAAATGGACCCCGGAAATTTCATACAAATCTTTAAAACGTCATAACTCCTGAACGGATTGGACGATTTTAATGTTTAAAAAAGCAAACTACGCGTATTTTGGTGGAGAATATGTACAAATCGCAAAAATATTCGAAAAGTTGATCCTTGACCCCGCAAAATGAGAAAAAGCCCATAAAAATGGTTCAATATTCAAACAGCCATAACTCCTACAATAGTGAATATATTTTAATGAAACTTTTTTCTGAAGTAGAGCTCATGAGTACCTACAAAAAAATATTAGACAATTTTTCTGTAGGACTTCAAAGAAAATTTTTAAAAATCGAAAACGAATTTTTAAGAAAAATCGACAGGGGGTAAATTTGTGTAAAATTGTGCCTAAATTTTTCGACGAAAAAAAAAATTTCAAATCGTTTTGAAAAAATTATTTGCATTTGCAGGGATCAATTACAATCATTTTTTATCATTAGACATACCCCCGAAATCCTACCCACTTTCGAGAAAAAAATTCTTTACCGAAAATATTCTGTCTGGCCGGAAATGTTTTGATAACTTCTTAACGAAGCTTCAATCAACAAATTAGTGTTCTTGATTTTCGTCTTATTTTGGCCTCTAGAATCTCCCATTAAAATTTTTCCCAGGGCTGACTGAACCTAATATTTCTATCACAATTTTTTATATTTACATTCGATTTTTTTAATACTCGAACAAAAGTTGCAACTTTGTTCGTTGTCTAAATTATAGTTACTTATCATCAAGAAACGTATAATGAAAAAATAATGCGAAATATGTGGGAAACGTTGGAATTGACTTAGTTTTTCAAGTTCGAATTTCGTGGAAACGTGTCTCCGACGATCGACGTATGAAAAAGTAAATTCGATCGAGCCCTCGGAATATCGAAGGACCGACACCGTTTCGCGATAACGTTTCCCATCGAGCCGGCGTGAAATATAAAGACAGCGGTTTCAACAGCGTTGAATAATAATCGGAATGGAAACGCGAGGTTGGCCTCCGGTTCCTACGCGCGACAATAAATCTCCGATATCGAGAAACGTAATCATCGGCGGGCAACCTGACTATCTACCACGTCGCCGTATCCGCCGGTACCTAGAACACGACAATAAACCCCATGGATTCGCTGTAAAAAGCAAGATTTACCGATCCACCCACGCGTCCGCTTCAATTATGCGCGGCCACGTGAACCGCGCCGCTCGCCACAAAAGAATCTCGTCTTCGCTTCCATGCAACGTGCGCTGCTATAATCAGCCAATTTCAGAAGGCTTAATGACCCTTGAATCATTACGTGAACACTAATTTCGTGTTATTTTTTATTTATTAAAAATTTGAAACCATGGATACAGGTTTATGTGCTTTGAAATGATGGGAAAAGATAGAACAATCGAAGTTCTTAAATTTGTGATTTACGTTCCTTGAGGAAAGGAAAAATAATTTTAGAAGCTTTGTTTAGAAGCTGAGATTAGAAGCTAAATTACTGATATTAAAACATATCGTACGAATCTCAAGAAATTAAAGAAATTAAAGGAAATACAAATAGTACATGAAAAGCATATAAAGTAATAAATTAGTGAAAACGAACAGTTATGTTGTTCCTGTAAAGAGTCAATGTTTTCACTTCCATGGACGTGTTTGTGCACCCGGCGAAACTTCCTCGAATCGTTTCGTGTAATACGATGAAAATTTCTTCGGTCGTTACGTTACTGCAATTAGTTACCAAGGGCTTAATTAATCGTCGGCGATATTAATAATTTTCCAGGACGTCGGAGACCATCCCGATAACTTTCCCGCTGCAAACAAAATGTTAATTAACCGCGGTCGGGGTCGCGCCGGTGCACTGGGTGAAAAATCTCTTCATTATAAGTTTGGCAAGATTTTACCAGCGCTCAGCAGGCGGGCCGGGTAAGAAGCAAGGAAAGATCGGCCCGTTCGTGTTGAACTTGCTATTCCGTTCGAAAGAATGGAGGTGTTGTTACCCTTAATCACGTCTCCCCGTCAACTTGTTACTTCAAATACGAAGGAACGTAACGATGATGAAACCGTTGATCGATCCCGCCATTATTCGCGATTACATCCTCGAGAATATATGAAACGTCAATTTCGGTGGCATTGTGCTCTAATTACTGGCTATTCCACATCCTACGTCTTACATTCTTATTTCTTTTTATTTTTAACGATATTTAATGTGTTCGCTGCCAGACTTTTTAGATTAAAAATCGTGGTACTTCGTGGAAACTTTTTTTCTTTAATATTGTTCAACCATGTTTCTACTAAAATTCATTTATCGTCAAAGAATTCCAAAGAAGATGAGACTTTATCAGAATACATTTACAGTTCACTTTCGTGACAGCTTTTCTGCAATGCATTAATTAAATAAAAACATTCTAATGTAGCAATCCCAAATATTTTACAATTATCATTCGAATGGACGTGTTGACAGTGATTGTATAATTTATTACACGAAAAATCGTATTAAACTATTAACATTTACAACGTTGAAACTGAAGCAGATTAATAGAAACATCCTAATGTAACAACCCCAAATATTTTACAATTGTCCATCGAATGGACGCGTTGAAAGTGGTTGTATAATTTATTACAAGAAAAATCATAACGTTACGTTTACAACGTTGGAAATGAAGCAGATTAATCTCGCGACAAGATAGATTAGAGTAGTATGAGTATCGAGAATTTCTTGTAGAGGAAGCAATTTTCGAGAGAAGCTTGACGAAAATACCGAAGTTCTGGGTAATTGAATATTAAAGGAATAAGTAGGCGGGGTCTTTGGTGGGTCATCATCCCCTTGGAGTGGATTCCATTCAATAAATCAACGTTTCGAGGAGCTCGGGACGAGAAACGAGATGAACGAGAGCGTCACATGGTTCGAAGACGGCCGAGATGGGACTCGAGCTGGAGCGCTCTGCATACAGCCGGCGAGCAATTTCCTCTCGGTCGAATTTATTTCAAGTTAAGTCGAACAAACGTCGTTTCGGCGAAAGACGCGGCAGAGACGTTCGAGGAGTCGCAAAAGGTAAACGGAAGTAAGAGAAAATAAGGGAGCCGTAGAAACGAGCGTCGATAAACGACTTTGACCGATGGAGACGGAACGGACCAACCCGTACGGAGGGAATCGATGCTCGCGGAGACAGGAAATTCAGGGCAGGAAATAAACGTGCCAATACAGAACGCGACGATAGAACCGTAAATAGTGAATTCGCGAAAGTATTTATTGTTGTTTCAGTTCTGTGCAGAAATTGCGGAGAAAAGAGACTTAAATGTATTAAAAAGAGCTAGGGTCACTCTAGACCCATGCTTTCAGATGTTAATAATCGTACATTACTAAGATTCCAACTAAAAGAAAAATATTTGTATAGTTTTCTTCGTTTTTGGCATTATATACAAGGAACACTTTCTTTGGGAATATTAATTTTCCAATTAATGAAGTCCAGAACAAGGTACAGGAAGAGAAACAATAATTTGGTCCATTTTACTATTTTTATTTCCGTATACTCTATGAGTGTTTCAATATTATGGAACACTTTCTTTAGGAAAATTAATTTCCCAATTAATGAGGTCCAAAACAACGTACAGAAAAGAAAACAATAATTCGGTCCATTTTACTATTTTTATTTCTGTATACTCTGTGATTGTTTCAATATTATCGAACATTTCCTTTGAGAATATTAATTTTCCAATTAATGAGGTCCAGAACAGCGTACGGAAAAGGAAACAATAATTTGGTGCTCAGAGCAATTTCGTTCATTTTACGGTTGATCAAAGGGGCGTAGAATGTATACGAAAACCGTGAGTAAATCACGCGGAAAAGGAAAACGAACGGTTACCAACAACGCGGAAGAACAAAGTGCGACGGAACGAAATCGCGGCGCGGCGGAACATTCGACAGCAAATAGGAAGAAGAAACGAAGCGGTGAATAGAATGCAAATGTAAGAGGAATTCGATAAAATCATGCGTCTGGAAGTAAGAGTCGACATCGAGATCCTCGAAAAATATAAAAATGTATCTCCACGGTGATACGTACTCTTTCGAACGCAGCGGTCCAGGAGAAGCTCTCATCGGGGATGAATTCGAAAAAAGACGAATTCCTGCGACGGTTTTGGCGTCTTTCCTCGCGCGACAACGAGAAACGAAACATTGACAGATCGCGAAGGAAACAGTGAAAATAGAAATTTAATATCGTCGCCTTAGGAATTCGTGATCCTAGAATTGCTCGAGTTTATGTCTGGTTTTAAATTGCTTTGGAGACGTTGTTATCGTCGAGAACGTGTTACGTAATGCTACGTCGTTATGCAGATCGGTTCACGCGTGTCTAGCTTTCCGTTGAAAGACACACTCGAACGATAGCAGGATCGCTGACACAAAAATTTCAAATTAAGACTAATTAAGACTTGGCGTAAGCTGGTTTAACGAGCAAGATTTTATGGCTTTTTACCGTTGCTGTGTGCCCAGTAATATGGCCAGTCGTGAACCTGCGAAACGACTACTAAAAATCGGTGATTACCTGAATTGCAGCAATGATTCTTAAAATGAACATCACTCGAACGATCTTCTTTTAAATATATTTCTTCACTGGTTTCAAGGGAGATGGCTTCAATTGTGGGGGATAGAAATGTTCAATTTACGAATCACGTTCATTTTAAGAATCATCACTGTAATCCTGAAACCTGTGTACAAAGATATAATTAAAAATCCATAGATTTTGACAGTTCTGTTCTGAGAAACAAATAATTTCTTTTTACATCGATTAAATGCAAAAATATGAATAATATTTCACTAGACCATGTTAGGTATCTTCACCTTAGAAATACCACTTCCTAAAACTTGTCAAAATTACTAATAAGCGAACAACGTTTCAAACCATATTCAAAACTTAAACGTCTGCTAGAAAAACTCTTCACGAATGCGCGAGTGAAAAAATAGTACACTGTTTTCTATAGGTTTAACTCGCAGCAAGAGAAATAGTAGTTCAAAGCAAAGTGTAAAAAGTCGACTTCTGGCCAGCATTTCGAGCAAGATGCTCCACTGTGCATAGCGTAGGAGTAGAAACTAGATCGTCGAGAAGCAAAGGAGCGATACGAAGGGAGAAAAGGCAGGAAAGAGAGAGAGAGAGAGTGGGGGGGCAGCCACTTGGAAGCAACAAAGTTGAGGTGAGTGGGCTGCGAGTGATGATGACTAATGTACGTGCGAGCAATTTACATCCCACTTTGCAAGAAGATATCCTCCACCCTTGGCCTCCTCCTTACGACCCTCCTTTCTACCTCTGCCCCCCTCTCTCTGTTTCTCTCCCCCTTTTCACGAGTTCTTGCAGAGCTTCCTGTCGCGGAGGCTCCTCTCGAGCCTCCTGCGCGGCGTTACCCTCGTGTCTGCGACCATCAAGCCGACGTTTTGGCAAATTGCCTCTGTTTTTCTCGCGGCGGGAATATTTCCGCGGTCTCCCCGAACGAGAGGCGTCGCGATGCACGCGCCCGTACCAAACGTTCTCGCTTGAATTCCGAAGGAGGACCAAAGGGCACCATTACCGACGTTTCAAAGGCTAGATTTCTGACACGGATTCCTCGAGCACGCTGCTTTTTTGGGAACGTTAAGCTTGAATAATTGCTTTCGCCCGACAAAAGTTCCCATTCAACGTTCTCCTTTTCCCGTGTCTCTATTGTTACGATGCATCGAACTAACGCTTGGGTCTGGAATTTCAACATTATTTTCGGTCGAGTTTTGTTAAGAGATTTTGGGGGAATTGTAAATAGTTCTCAAGGAACTACAGAATGCACTTGACATGCAAAAATATAAGAAATACTCGAAGATGCGAATTATTATATTTAAAGGGTGAGACAACTCTCTATAAAGCTCCCATTTCATTAATTCTGTTACTATAAATATAACAGGTTTGCTTTTAAAAAATCTTTAAAAACGTCCACGATAGAACTTTCAACTTCTCAAACATTCTATCAAAATAAAAATTTCATTTTTAAATATCTTGGATATATCTTGGTGGAAAAAGTGTGATCGTCGATTGTACGAATGATCGCAGAAGAAGCAGCACGTTATTCCAAATAATTTTCAATAAAGGAAACTCATAACTCTAACACATCTATAAATTGTCCTTTATCAGTTCGTCGGGAAATCTTTATTTTCATTCGACAAACAATGGATAAACAGTTGCTCAGTTCGTATTATTTTTGTGGGTACCTGAAAACAACAGGAAACGTTTCGTAGGTGACGTAGGGTTAATAAATGTCATCGAGTTTGCAAGCACGATTTATCATTCGCCGTATAATCGGCCCCACGAGTTACGGCAGGGGCTAACAGGCCCTTCTAACGACCTTTCGAATTTGTTTCGCGAAACAAGTTCGCGTCTTTTTTCGTTGGCGATTCATGGTCCCGTTGGTGATTGGTCGGCCAAGTTACGATTGGCCAGGGCGAAAAATTTCATTGGAAAAGTGTGTTTCTTTCGGGGGGGTGTGAGAGGGACGGTCGGGGCTTTGTTAATTAGAGCGCGAGGCGAAGTTAGGCGTGGATGTCTCTCTGTTTCGCGCGAAATTAACATTTCGCCGGGCGTCGAGTGGCGCCCTCGGGATACGGCGCTTTATTCGATTCGCGAATACGACTGGGGGTGTGCGGTAACGTAATTATTTGGAAAATAACGCGACGTCGCCCTGCGGCCGTTACACGGGAAGGTGTTTACACGGCCCAGAGCGCCAAGTATTTCGGAACCGGATGGACCGCGATGGTTAATTGCTACTATTGTTCCCGTCCTTCCGGGGAAATCATTCCCAATGTGTACGATTAACCTCGGTCAACTTCGATCCGTACTAATCACGAAATAAATTTCTCTGTCAATTGTATCTTTATTCGTAATAATTCTTTTTTTACACTGATGATTCTTAAAATTAGCCTCATACATGATTCGTAAGTTGAACTATCCCAACTTGATTCCAAAGTGAAAATTCTGCTCGATACACGAAGAGATCCACAAAGTTTATGACCAAATGAGCGATGTCTTATTTTTTATATTATTTTATAGCTATCATCAGTAACTTACATATTCTCATTATATATTAATTTCTTTTAAAAAACTGATAGGATTCAGTATATTATATTTTTAATTTTGTGTTTCCTCTGCTACGATGAAAATTATTGCATTCGAATATGTTTTGTTGCTGAGATCCAAGACGTTTATAAACAAGTAAACGATGTCTTATTTTTTATATTATTTTATAGCTATCATCAGTAACTTACATATTCTCATTATATATTAATTTCTTTTAAAAAACTGATAGGATTCAGTATATTATATTTTAATTTTGTGTTTTCCTCTGCTACGGTGAAAATCGTATGCAGGATGTTCGACCACCTCTGGGAATAATTTTAATGGGAGATTCTCGAGGCCAAAAGAGAACGAAAATCAAGAATACCAATTTGTTGGTGGAGGCTTCGTTAAGAAGTTATTAACGTTTAAAGTTCTGCAAGTACTGAATTTTTTTCTCGAAAATGCGCAGGATTTCGGGAGTATGTCTATTCACCAAAAATGATCGTAATCGACCCTTGCAACCGAACATAATTTTTCCAAAACGATTTGAAATATTTTTCTATGAGGGTAACCAGACAGTTATGTCCAGACACTATATTTTCAGTAATGAATTTTTTTCTCGAAAATGCGCAAGATTTGGGGGGTATGTGTATTCACCAAAAATGGTTGTATTTTACCTCAGAATCTAGAAATAATTTTTTTAGAACATTTCGAAATTTTTTTTTTTCGCCGAAAAATTTAGGCACCCTTGTCGATTTTTCTTAAAAATTCGTTTTCGATTTGTAAAAATTTTCTTTGAAGTCCTACAGAAAAATTGTCTAATACTTTTTTGTAGGTACCCATGGGCTCTACTTCAAAAAAAAGTTTCATTGAAATATATTCACTATTGTAGGAGTTATGGGTATCTGAAAATTTGACCATTTTTAAGGGGTTTTCCTCATTTTTCGGGGTTAAGGACCAACTTTTCGAATATTTTTGCAATTTGTACATATTCTCCGCCAAAATACGCGTAGATTGCTTTTTTAAAAATGAAAATCGTCCAATCCATTCAAAAGTTATGACGTTTTAAAGATACGCACGAAATTTTGGAGTGACATTTCTGGCCTAAAATTAGATTTTCGGTAAGAAATTTTTTTCTCGAAAATGCGTAGGAATTCGGGGGTATGTGTAATGACCAAAAATGATTGTAATCGACCCCTGCAATCGAAAATAATTTTTTTTAAACGATTTGAAAAATTTTTTTTTCGCCGAAAAATTTCAACACCTACCCTAATTTTTTTCTCGAAAGTGGGTAGAATTTCGGGGGTATGTGTAATGACCAAAAATGATTGTAATCGACCCCTGCAACGGAAAATAATTTTTTTAGAACTATTTGAAAAATTTTTAATTTCATTTTTTAATAACTTTTTAACGAAGCCTCAGTGAAGAAATTGATATTCTTGATTTTCGTCTTATTTTGGCCTCTAGAATCTCCCATTAAAATTTCTCCCAGGGTTGGCTGAACACCCTGCATATGTGTCGTCACTGAGATCCAAGGCCATGTATTTTATTTTTTATATTATTTTATTTAAGGTCGCATTAATAGACCAAACTCATGAGCAATCATCAATAACTTACATATTCTCACTATACTGTGTTTTTCTTTCCAACGATGAAAATCATTGCACGTAATATGTTTCGTCACTGAGATTTTTAGCGAAAACCATGCGTCAATTTAAAACGTGAAAAATACAGGAAGCTTCTAAGAATTTTTAATTCGATGAATAGGCATTCCTCCGTAGAAAAAAAAAATGATTTGCATGAAAATGTCTGAGGATCCCCGGCGATCTCGAATATTAACTGCACACTCGAAGGACGGCGAATAGGTCGATATATGTTAATCCTCGGATATTTATGTGAGACACAGGAAAGCCTTATTGATGACCGTGGCTCGCGGCGTTACACGCATAAAGTCGACCCCGCGGCGATGAAAAATGATTCCGCCGCTGGAAAAAATGAAGCGAACGTAATGGCGAGATATATTTTTCCCCGATACAGGCGCGAATTCGCTGATTTTTGCTTCTGTACGGTTTTAACCATCAATTCGGCTGAGGTACGTGTCGCGTAGGAAAAGATTAATACGCTTTAGTCGATCCGCGCCATACGTTTTTTTTTTTTCTCGCCGATGGTCTCTGCTCTGACAACTAGTTCTGACAAATCAACGGTCATTTGGTCTGAATAATGCGAGCTCTATGACCACGCGAAAAAGAAGACAATGGACGGGATTGATGGGCAAATGTAAATCTTTGCGTGGAAGGACAAATCGAACGAAATTAATTCACGGGACCGGATTCGACGTCAGACACTTTATGACAAATTAATTTCACTCAAAATTATATCTGCCTTTCACGTTTACATATTGAAAAGAAAAGTGCCCTAAAGTAGACTTAAGTAGCTTTCGAAAAATCTTGCTTTGAATTTGTCTTTTTGAAGTTCATGTTTATGAGTTTATTCAACTTAGAACTTAAAGAGAAATCAACTGTGTGTACAAATATGGAAATTGAATATTTTTCAAAGAAACGAAGAAGACATGATTTAGTAAATTTCGTCTGATACTTTCAGTGTCATTAATTCTTATATTAAAAACTCTGTTGGGGGATGACACACCCCATACGCGATATCGATGGAATTATTCGTCACGTTTGCGTTTATTTCTTTCGGTTATTATTCGAGTTTGTCCCTTGATTTTGTATTCACGTTGCTCGGAGGTCGACGGGGGGTGTGCGCTAAGAAGGGGTGAGCAAAATAGGGGTGAAAGTAACAAATTACCACGACGGTTGATAAAACCATGATAGAAACCGAACGAAGGAACCGACAGAGAAGGGATGGAACGGTTAATTTAATACAAGAATGTGTCAAGCAATATGGCGAAATAGAATTTTCATTTTCGGGCCCCATGATTATTCCGGTTTTAATCGCGTTATCGTCAGCCACAATGTACATTTGCAATACAATAAGTTTCTGTTATGACGATGCGGAGGACCAGGCGGCGAATTGTTAAAATATGCATGGAATAATTATTCCGAACGTAAGGAGGCCGTCTCGCGGTATAATTACTTCTATCTCCGGACGAGTAAATAATAATCAGCAAGACCATTCGGCGAAACGGACTTCTACATGACTGTCGTCAGAATATTTCTCGCCTTCAATTTTTCTATCGAGACATAATCGACAGTACGCCACTTGAAATCTTACATCCTGGAACTACAAATATCGAAACCACAAAAATAAACTGCAACCTGTAATAATTACATCTCAAAAACTTATATTAATTTTGATATTTTAGTGGTATTTCAAACATAATATTTCTCGTTGTGGAAACTTTCGTATTTTGTGGTGTAAGTGCGATGTCTTCATGTTAATATCTTTTAAGCGTTAAAGGGAAAATATGATTAAAAACACTATAAAAATAGTTCAATTTTTAAACGACCATAACTCCTATAATAGTGATTTTATTGCATTGAAATTTATTTGGCAAGTAGAGCTCATGGATACCTACGAAAAAGAATTAAACAACATTTTCGTACAGCGTCAAACAAATTTATTAAAAATAAAAAACGACAGGCTAGGTGCAGAAATTTTTTGGTGAAATTAAAATGTTCCAAATCATTCTGAAAAAATTATTTCTATTTGCAGAGGTCAATTATAAACATTTTTCGTGGATACACATACCCCCGAAATCCTACGCACTTTCGAGAAAAAAATTCCTTACCGAAAATGCCATGTCTGACCATATCATTGATATGTTTCACTAAAATTTCATGCGTATGTTTAAAAAATCATAACTCCTGAACGGATGGGACGATTTTAATGTTTCAAAAAGCAAACAACGCGTATTTTGGTGTAGAATATGTAGAAATTCCAAGAATGTTCAGAAAGTTGTTTCTTAACCCCGTAAAATGAGAAAACCCCCATAAAATAGGTTAAATATTCAAACACCCACAACTTCTATAATAGTCAATGGAATTCATTGAAATTTATTTCTGAAGTAGAGCTAATGGGCGCCTACAAAAAAGTATTAGACACTTTTTCTGTAGGACGTCAAACAAAATTATTAAGAATCAAGAACTAATTTTTAAGAAAAATCGACAGGGGGTAGATGCTTAACATTTTCAGCGAAAAAAGAAATTTCAAATCGGTTTGAAAAAATTATTTTTAGCTAAGGGGGTCAATTACAATAATTTTTGGTTAATAGACATACCCACGAAATCCTACGCACTTTGGAGAAAAAAATTCCTTACCGAAAATATATTCTATGTCCAAACATCGATCCCTGAAATTTGACGCATATATTAAAAAAATCATAACTCCCGAACGGATTGAAGCATTTTAATGTTTCAAAATGCAAACAACGCGTATTTTGGTGAATACTTAAAACTTTACATAAGTTTTGATATTTTACTAGTATTTCAAACATATTATTCCTCATAGTGTAACCCCTCATTTTGCACAGTACAAACGCGATGTCTCGACGCTGGAGTGTTTTAAGGATCAGATGGAAGGTTCATCCACATGCTTCTAGATTAAAAATTTCGTTTCGCTACCCCGATGTAATTCACTCCTAAAAAAGCTCCCCCGCTTTGGAAAGCGCTAATCCCGAAGAGATCCAGAAGTCCAAGCGCTTTGGCCTGCCAGGGCCCGGGCGTAATTTATGCCGTCTCGACGAAACGAATCCAAGTAGCAGGTTTACGCGACGCCAACAACAAATAGCAAACGGCTACACGACACCGTTCCCACGTTGAAATTCAAATTTTCGACGGCTGGTACGTGCGCGCCGCATAATTTCCATCAGCCGCGCGTCGGGGATCTGTTTTGAAAGGATTACGCGGAAGGGGTTGCTCAGCTGCGAGGGTGGCGAGGGACGCTTCTTTGTTGTTCCAGCGACGGATCGTAAGGGTGGATGTCCGATGAATCGATGTTAACGGCGCGCATGATACGAATCTGCATAAATGATCATCGCTCTTTTGCGCCGCGGCGTCTTTCGCGGTTCGGCGTGACGTCGTTAGTCGGCTTTGAGATACAAATTTTTTTTTTTCTTTTTCTACCAACTCAATTAACGTGGACCGCAAAGTAGACGCCGCGGTTTTACTAGACCGGCTGGCTACGGTAATTTCCTTTGCAAATTTCGCGCTGCCGTACGCCGCGCACGTTCACGGCTTATGAATTAGGGAGACCCGGCTTTTCGATACTTTTCCGTCAACTTTCGTGTTTCCGTTCGCTCGGGTTACGATGGAGGCGTGGGCGAAATACGCGCGCAAATTAGAAAATTGACGCGACCGGGGACCTTTGACGCGTTTAATTCGTAGACGCGTATTTTATTTGGACGGTTCGTTCCTTTCGCGGAAACCGCTTTCTGAGGGTTGGAACGTTCTCGAGGCGATGGCGGGTAAACGTGCGAGCTGTCAAGGTCGCGTACGGTTTTTTACGGGTTCAGAGATAAATTTTATTGGATAACTTGAAAGTAAACAAGACAAGGGTGAATTTATTTTTTATTAAAATCCGTCATGGTACGTTAATATGTAATTTTTCTTTTAATTGTTGGGATATTCAAACTTAGTATAAATTGTTAACGAATAATATTTACGAGTCCTATAATATGCATGGAATCTGAAACCCAGTTGACGAGTTTTGTAAATCTAGTGTCAGTGAAATCCTATTTTCCCCGATTTTAATAATCGCGTTGTCCAAGTAAAATGATAGAAATTGTAAGATTCGAAACTCCCTGGCGACCAATTCCATTTCTGTAAATCGTATTCGAGCAAGAAACGAAGCAACGAGAAGGAATAACTCAGCCAGTTACCGCTTAACAAGGGAACAGAATTGCATTTTATAGAACGATATTTCCCTCCCTCCGTCCCTCAGTTCTCGCTGTTTCCAACCCCCCCACGATGCCTCGACTCTAATCGATACTTATAGCCGAGGAGCCAATGATTGATACCAAAAAATCGGACAAGAAGAAATGCAATCTTCTCGATAATACCAGACGTTCCTGGAGGGTTCTGTTTCTCGCCCCTCTTGGTTCGCTCTCCCGATTGTTTTTCATCGTATTAATGATCGATATCGCAACGAGACACGGTTCGACGTCGTCGGGGCGACATTGTACCTTTAGACTGTTTGCGACGTCGCGGCGCCATGGAATCCAAGAGGGTAGCGTCCCGTCTTCGTTTCGTCCTTTCGACTTTCTTGCGTTCTCTGTTCATCCTTCCAACCCCCTCCCTCTGCTTTCACGTCCCTGGCCATCGTTCATCCCCGACGCCTTTGAATGTACTTCTGTCGCCTAGGGGGCTACCCCTGTGTGTTGATATATCGTTGTACTGATTCGTGTTACAGCGTGGATCATCGATAGACACTTTTCGATGAGACTGGAAACCAAAGTTACGAAAATTTGTTTTGCTTTATTTAACTCTTAATGGTGGAGCTACGAACCCAAAAATTATACATGAAGATATTTTTAAAATTTATTAATATCTTCAGCCATCGTGCATACCTAGATCACGATATTCCTCGTCCAAAGTTGCAAATAATTTTACTTTCCTTCTGTTTGAAATTCATTTCTGAATCAAATCTATTGATTTCAGTTTCTTTTGCTAAAATTCATCGTTGCAATTTTTATATTTTTTAGCAAAGTCTGGAGAAGTACAGTTACACTTCGAAATTACATAATACAAGTTTAAGATTTTTTTTTTTAATTATTAATAGCTTCATCCTTCGAAATTTCAAATAGGGTGGACGATGTCTCTTTTATAATTCTACTTTTGTTCTGTTTCAAATCGATTTCTGACTCAAATCTATTGATTTCAGTTTCTTTTGCTAAAATTCATCGTTGCAATTTTTATATTTTTTAACAATGTCTGGAGAAGTACAATTACACTTCCCAATTATACAGGATGTTCGGCCACCCCTGGGAAAAATTTTAATGGGAGATTCTGGAAGCCAAAATAAGGCGAAAATCAAGAATAACAATTTCTTAACTGAGGCTTCATTAAAAAGTTGTTAACAAATTAAATTAAAAAATTTCAAATAGTTCTAGAAAAATTATTTTCGGTTGCAAGAGTCGATTACAATCATTTTTGGTCATTACACATACCCCCGAAATCCTACGCATTTTCGAGAAAAAAATTCCTTACCGAAAATGTAATGTCTGACCATATTATCGATATGTTTCACTGAAATTTCATGCAAATCTTTAAAACGTCATAACTCCTGAACAGATTGGACGATTTTAATGTTTAAAAAAGCAAACTACGCGTATTTTGGTGGAGAATATATACAAATTGCAAAAATATTGGAAAAGTTGGTCCTTGACCCCGCAAAATGAGAAAAACCACATAAAAATGGTCCAATTTTCAAACTGCCAATACTCCTACAATAGTGAATATATTTCAATGAAACTTTTTTCTGAAGTAGAGCTCATGGGTACCTACAAAAAAGTATTACACAACTTTTCTGTAGGGCGTTAAATGAAATTACTAAAAATCAAAGACGAATTTTTAAGAAAAATCAACAGGGGGTAGGTGCCTAAATTTTTCGACGAAAAAAAAATTTTTCAAATCGTTCTAAAAAAATTATTTTCAGTTGCGGGGGTCAATTAAAATAATTTTTGGTGAATAGACCGACCCCCGAAATCCTACCCACTTTCTAGAAAAAAATTCAATATGGGCAGAATTTTAAACGTTAATAACTTTTTAAAGAAATCTCCCATTAAAATTTTTCCCGGGAGTGGCCGAACACCCTGTATAATACAAATTTAAAATCTCTTTGTCTAAATGATCAACACCTTCAGCCATCGTGCATCCCCAGATGAACAATGTCTTATTTATAATTTTATTTTTATTCCATTTCGAATTGATTTTAGTTTCTTCGACCAAAATTCACCCTTACAATTTATATATTTTTCTTGCAGATTCTATAAATGTGCAATTCTCTCATTTAAATCGATTCCTACGTTTACACCTCGTACGAAGTTACGTAGAATTTCTGTAGATGGAATATTTTTCAATGTATTTCGTAATTTCGAAGGCGGTAACGAGATGGTTTTCGATCATTTACGAGGATGCTCGTGGATTTTTGCGTGGCCGTGCTTGATAATTTTAAAATGTACTCTCGCCCGTTTTCAACCCCTGCAGATATCTCTCGTGACGAGGGTTGCGGGCTGCGGCGGGGCGCGGAGGACAGTAAAAACGTCGTAAAACCGCTTCCAAGGATTACTCGGGAAACCGTGGAAATTCACGCGTATTTAAGTACAGGACGATCGTTATCGTTGCATAAAGTTTACTTTCATTTGTCGCCGGCAGAGTTTTAACATTGTACGCGTCGCGGATAAAATTTACTAGCAGGGCGTTCCGTGCGGTTCTTAAGTTTCCACGGTGGGCATTGGTTGGGCATGGAAATTGTTTTCTTCCTGCGAGAAATGAACCATAATCTAGCGAAAGCTTTATAGAAATTCGACGATATTTAAGGCATGATTTATCAAACTTTCGCGTTCAAATCTCTGGCTGAATTCATTTTTAAAACGAACACGTGATTCGTTTATTTTTGTAATTTTACGTAGGATTCGAAATGTTTAGAAAATTATTTGAAACTCCTGAATTTTTAAGAAACTCATTTGTTTCTATCGCTTCTTCTTATGTTTGTTATTTTACCTTGAATATAAAATGATTAATGCGAGAAAAGTAAGCGTTCTGTAACCAAAACAGCTGTGACTCGCTATTAAATTGTTTCATGGAGGTTTGTACCGCACATAATTCAATGATACTGCAAATGGGTAATCGCCACGAGGCATTTATTATTTCCGAATTACAGAGTAAAGGGATATTTAGTGAAATAATCACGAAAAGAGGAAACTAATTCAAGCTACGAAGAGATTCCGAAGGATATATAATTTTCCAAATTTCCTCGCTCGAGCACCCACCCTCTAATCCGACAGCTCGCGTAACTCGATCTTCCCTGAATTCCGAATTTCCTGCATACTTTGAAAGCAAACATCTGCCCAAACTTCTCTCGATTCTACACGGTGTCTCCGAACTGGTGGTGCAACCCTGGTAGAAGCATATTTGCTTAAAACAAAATAAAATAAACAAGCCACCGTAAAGAAGTAATAAAGAAATAGAATTTCTTTATGGATTGAAAAAAGAGAATTCAGTTCGTGGAAGAATATTTAATACTACCTACATTCATGGTGTATTTATAATTTAATGTTTACTCATTCTGTTATAGGAAACTATGGCAAATTGTTATAAATCTAGTCGACCAAATTTTTTACAATTTCTATTAAAAATTACGAATGTAATTTCGATAATTCTAATGTTAAATTGTGGTGTAGAATTTGGGTATAATATTGTATTTTCAAACGAATATGAAGCTCGTATCTACTGTTCATTTATGGTGTATTTATAATTTAATGTTTACTCATTCTCTTATAGAAAATTGTTAAAAATCCAGTCGATTAAATTTTTTACAATTTCTATTAAAAATTAGGAATGTAATTTCAATAATTCTAATATTAAATTGTGGTATAGAATTTTGGTATAATATTGTATTCTCAAACGAATATGAAGCTCGTATCTACTGTTAAGCACGAGATTATGGGGGTGTATTGCAGCATCAGGAGTCACTGAATCGGTAATAATTGTCAAAATGATGGATAAGGTACGTTTGCCTTATCGTTGATGAATTCGGAACGAAGGAAATTTTATCGGTCACGGTACACGGTCTTCGAACAAAGAAAAACATTGTCGGTGGCCGTTCAAAGCCGCAACGCGAAGGGGTGGAAAAGCGGAAGCCCAGTGGCCGGCCGCGAGAGGGTTGTATCAGAAGGGTTGAACCGGATAGGCTCGCGGATACACGCACCGCGGAGGGCGCGAAACCCTTTAATGGATTTCGACTACTCCGACGTAGGTAGGCTGCTCGATATTTAGTAGGAACGACGCGTTCGCGATAATCGAGTGAAACTCATGCACAGTTTGCAACAATTGTCCTCGTCAATAATTACTGCCCCGTCATCTGAGATCAAGAGCTCGTTAAAATGATTTCTTTCGCGTCATCGAACTGTGAACCAGATTTCAAACTCACCGACTCGAATATAATTTTTTAAAATTAATTTGGAAACGTACGAATCAAATTCGATGTTTGAAAAAAAGATAATTATTTGAAAAATTGTTTTTTATAAATTTTTATTATCGTATCAAAAATGGATAATTCCTGTTTCAGTTAAAAAAAAATCCTCTTCCTATCGCAATAATTAAAACTAGTTAACGTGCATGTAATGCCTCCATTAACCGTGCAAATTCGATCCCAATTTCGAGGATAATTCAATTCTTATTTCCCATATTTACTCCCGCTTAGCCCCATCAACCGTAATTGTTCAACGATATAATCTGTGCCCGATTTAATCCCGATTTTCGTCGAAAAGTTCGTCGCAATTTCAAGTTTCGAATAGAAGTCGTTTACACGCGATTAATTGGGCGATCGGGCTCCATTAACGATGCTATTTTCTTGCCACGGTGTCGATTGATCGTCGATCGTACGCGCGGCACGAATCCCAAGCCTAAATCGAATCATTGCCTTACGCGCGTTGCATTTATGTTGCGAACCGAACGCAATCTTACGCCTCGACTGACTGCGTGATTGCGACTCAATTAATCGCAGCCTGCGAGCGTTTCGGTCCGAATCATTGCTCGGGAACGATGACTGTGTTATCAACGTGTTTGTTGATCAAAGGGCCGTCGGTGGTTCAAGATCGATTAAGTTTCACGCGGCGTGCGTTTCAATGACTCCGCGAGTGATTGCTGGAGGAATATTCGGCGAATCATAGAAACGAATTAATTCGATAGTCAAAGGGATTGCTGCTGATTCGGTCTTTGTATATCCTGAACCGAGTTACGAGAGAATCTTAATTATAAACGATACATCATCGGTCTATTGTATCATCCTTGTAATTAAACCTCACTACTCAACATTGATCATTGTTTTGCTTTGCATCGTCACTCTTGTTTGCTACTGAAGAACACATTTTAAGACTGTTTACTAATTATCCGGATGTGGATTAATAAATTTTTTAATTCTGATATTGTCATACCGATTAGACATATTGAAATAGTTCGAGTGGATACAAAATATGAGGAAAATACAGATCGAGTCACCCTAATAACATAAATAGGGATATTACTGTCCATTGGAACGTCATCTGGAAGACCCTCTTTTCGTGTTTCTAATTCATGGACCGTGATCCAAAATCTGTGGTCGATTATATGCATCACATAGTACCTTAAATAAATCATAACCACAGACATTCATCGTGTCCCTATCAGACGAAGTATTTTTAATATAATTTATTTTTATATGTATTTCATACAATTTCTTTATTTATTTATATATGTATTTGATACAATTTCTAATGTCTTCATTTAATGTCTAATTAAATGAAAAGTTCCGAGTCCAATTCAAGTGCATAGAAATTTTTATCAAAATACAGAGTGTATAACTGTTAATTGATGAGTTATTGCTTTCTAAATTTCTGTAACAAGCCCAAACTATACTCGAGGGTGAATTTGAATGGGTGCACGCAAGGTTTCAGATCTCTAGTGCTAAAAAACTAAAAGCTATTTTGGCGTTCTAAACTCCTGGGTACGCGTGGGTCCCCTGTGTCTATTTTTCCATGACAATAGACTTACTCGAAGACGCGTCGCTTTATAACCGAGGCAAGAGACCGAAAACTCCCACGGGACACTAAATCGTACCCTGCTAACCCATTCTAATCACTCGAACAGCGAGCCTAAGTAATGACTAATGACTGAGCCACATTAGGGGATGGAACAGTGCGCGTTGTGGTTTACGGTGGCGCAGCTGATCGGTACATAACTTTGCACTTTGACCCGCGTCGTTTCCGCGTGTTGCATCAAATCGGTAACGCCCTTCGTTTCGAACAATGAACAACATCGTACAACTAAACGGCGATTTATGCTTGTTCGTCTTCGAGGAACATCGAAGCAGATAACGGTAAAATGAACAATCGATTAGTTAATTTACCGTAAGAAACAATAGTAGTATGTAATACGTATGTTTAAATAGATCTATACATAGTCTGCTTAAATTTGATAGTTTTCAAGATAGAAGTGAGGGTGAAATTTTGAAGGGTAGTTTCATCCCTTATTTTTAGACGTGAGTTATAAATATGTATCCCTTATTTTTGGCCTCCCCACAAAGTTCCATTAGGGCTGGGGGAAGACACTTAGCAGATGTTTATTTTGAGTAGAAAATTGTATGGAAGCTGTTTTGTGAATATAGTTTTCAAAATCGAAGGTAGAAGGGACAGATGAGAACAGATGAAACAGTAGAGAACTTGTATAAATTGTAGATCGTTGCATTTGAATTTTAAAATAGTCTCGAGTTGAAATTGTATTTTAGTTTGTATATTGTTTCAACGAAAGATCGATCAAGTTTTGATCAAAAATTACAAATCTTGGAAACGTATCGCGGTAAAACGAAAGTGTTGTAAATTCGTATTCGAGATAAATTCGAACGTTTATTCTCCAGAGATACAAGCTTCGTTACGTATTTAGAACCCCGAATGCATAAGCAATTAGTGTAGCAATTACCAGAAACAACGGTATCGTATGATCGAGTTAATACGAAAATCCGTGTCGTTTTGTTCACGTTATTACTACTTTCCCGCTCCCAATTAACTAGATAATGCCCATTATCCGCCATAATTATTGATTACACGTTTGATACCAATTACGGTGTCACTTGATTATTTGTACCTAGGATTCGAACAAGTAATGATATTTATGCAAATAATTTAAGTACCATTATTTAGTCAACGATAATTGGCTTAATATATTCCACGTCGAAAGTTGATGTGTCAATGGAAGTTGCATTGGGATTATAAACTTGTCGGATGTCGCCTAATCTTTCATAATAAATCAGTAATTTATGTATTTATTAATTTATTTTCTGATGGTATTTAACACGTGTCGTATTTTTACTGTCAACGTGTACAACTATGGAAATTGACACTGTAAAAAAAACTGATGTGATAAACATTGTTAAAAATCCTTTTTTCCTCGTCGAATAAGGAAACGTAATTTCATTCAGATTAATTGTAATTTTATGTAGCGTCAATCGTGAGACGTTGCAAGCTTTCAATAAGGGTGTAACATCTTAATGAAAAGGAGAAGCACTCGTCGAGATAATTCGCCAAGAAATAAAGTTGTCGAGCAGAGTTTACGCAAGTCGGTGGCTCGATTCTGTTAACCGCTCGAAAGGTTAACGAAGTTGCAAGAATGTCGAGCGACGGGGCGAAGTACATTAAAAAAGCAGTGAAAGTGAAAAGTTGAGTGGAGAGCAGAGGACGACGACGTTTTAAAGACGGAACTCGATTCTGTATATTTTCTGCAATATACTCCCGAGCTCATATTTCACGACTGCTATTCAAAATTGAATTGTTGTCGCGGCGAAACTTTAAACTCCCGTAACTTCGTTACGAACAACTTTTTTAATTGAATTGAGCACCAACAGGTCCAACCTAATCGCGGAGCGTGCGAAACTCGACTCGTAATACATTAATTGATTGCGTGAAATATGAACGGTAGAGATTTATTCGAAACATAAAAGAGTTTAAAAATCATACTAAGAAATAATAAGAAAGTAATTTCTTTGAAATGTTCAACTATTCCAAAGAAATGATTGACATTTTTTAAAAAGAAGATAGTTAGTATGGTATCATCTATTGTTATGTTTATATCAATAAGAACTTTCAATAGCAGCTCATCTTTAAATTCGTTACTTAAAATTATTATAAAATGTTTGTAAATTGTAATATAATCGATAGGAATTGCTGAAACTTCTTTGGGTATACAGCGTCGAAGTAAATGTCGAAATAAACATAGAAGATAGCAGAAATTATAGTAGTTATTGCGTTCGTTGGACAGAGGATGAAAACCCCTTTAAAATGAAATTTGTTTCAAGTCGATAGCATAATTAATTCCGGAGGTATGACAATTTTTGTTTCAAGTCGAGCGTCAGAATAAATGTCAAAATAAACATAGAAGACAGCATAAATAATAATAGTTTATATATTCATAGGATAGGGGATGAAAAGCCCTTTAAAATGAGCGTTTGTACAAGTCGATAGCTTTATTAGTTCCGGAGATATAGCGATTTTAGTTTCAAGTCGATGCGGTGGCTAGTTTCGGAGATATGAGGCTTCGAAGTTTGTTTACGTCGCGAGATCAATGAACTTTCTTACTACGGTCTTGCCAAGGTCGTTGACCACACGTGATCGTAGTAAGTAGTAGATATTACGTGACTCGCGTGCGAGACAAAGAGGTCCGGCGCGATGCGCTAGACGGAGACAGAGATGGTCAAACTAAAAAAATTACCTTTTACATAAATTACGATATCTCAAAAACGGTAAGTCCGATCGACAAAAACCAAAAACCATTTTAAAGGGGAAGCTTCTCCGCTGCCAACAGTGGTTCAATTATTAATAAAACACTAGTAGTTTCGGAACTACAGGTGTTCAAAGTTTTTGCATTTTTAATACGGGTTAATAAGCTTTTCTCAGACGGAGAGCGGAATTTAAAAAATTACCTTTTACATAAATTACGATATCTCGAAAACGGAAAGTCCGATCGACAAAAATCAAAAACCATTTTAAAGGGGAGGCTTCACCGCTTCTAACAATTGCTCAATGATTAACAAAATGCTAGTAGTTTCGGAACTGCACGCGTCTAAAGTTTTATTATTTTTAATACGCCTTAATAGACTCTTCCGAGACGAAGAATAAGCCATAGTGGTATTTAAAAATTACGTCTTTTTTAAACGATTTAACGGATAAAGCAGAAATATAATAACACAATCGTAAATAAGAAGAGATTAGAGAAGAATGGATATCCCTGAAAATAAAATTAAATTCGACGCGTAAATCCTGGTCAGCATCGAACAAATACATTCGTTAGTGTGAAATGTGCATCGAAGGCAACAAAGCTCCGGGATCTCGATGAAATATGCGCGTTTCCTACGCGAGGATTGATAAAACGATACGCGAACAATATGGAAATTCACGCGAATGTTTGTTATTTATGAACGAGGAATCGGAGTCGGTCGACGAACTATCCGGCGACGAAAGTGCTTTCTGCTATCGCGGCGATAACGCTGACATTTTTTTTTTTTTTTTTTTTTAATAGACCAGGACCCGTTTCCGCAGGGTCAAAAAGTCAGAATGGGTATTTCGTGACGAAATTCTGTCTGGACCGCGTTCTCCATTTACCCTTCGTTTCTCTGGGCGAAGTGTTTTCCAGTATTTCAATTCGTGTCGATACACTTCGACGCGACACCGTGTAAAAACCAGCCAGACGGCGATAAATTGTTGCACGAGACAACGAACGTAAATTTGTTCGCGGGCTCGATGATACGAGAATCTACGTCGAGATCGAAACGCGCCACTCGATAAATTATCCAGCGAAAGATGGAAAAGTGATCGAATTACCCTAAGGAGATTTTGAGAAAATCAATTTCAATGTTATCGTTGATAAAGACTGATTTGTATTAAACACATTATCTGTCGAACGTTCTGTAATGTTTTAACGATTACTTTTGTTGAATATTTGCTAAATAAATACGACAGAATTTCGACCTAAGTATGTATTTAATTAATGTAGTTTTACAAAACGAAAGTGCTGTTCTTGACGGTTTTCTGCTGAGTTTGAAGCTCAGAAAAAAAGGAACGCTCAGAACGAGTGCCCTCAGGTAGTACTGACCTTTGCAAGGGGACTGCACCAGTGGATACAAATTTTCATTAAAAATACATACATGCATGCAGTGCTTATTCTCACAGGTTTATTCGTCGTCTGTGTAATGTATTTTTCTTTTGCTGTTTTTTCATTATGTTGTGTCAATCGTTGCTCTGTTTCCACTCATAAACTTTTGCGGATGTCCGTGCACGATAAGTGCATATCGTTCCGTGGCCACCTGCCGCAAAAACATTTTCCATGAATAACCGCGTATCCAGCAAACAGGGGCGCGTTCCTCGTTGGGTCAGTAACGCTGATGCTCTTTGTCCCGACCCTAAAGGAGGGATGGATGATGCCTCTCGAATAATTGGTAGGGCTGTAATGACAATTATGTAGGTTTTCTGCGCGGTTATTTGTTTCCGGCCATGCGTGAGACGCGATATTACCTGGAGGGAATCCCAAAGAGCCAACTAAGAGTAATGCCTGTCGCTTCGTTTAATCTGCGATAAATTCTAACCGAAAAAGCAGTGTTCCCTTTGTTACGAAACACTCGTAACACGGTGAACGTAACGAACTTTCCTGCGTATAATTTCTTGACACTGTTATTTGCTAAGTGAAGAAGAATTTAATCGTCGTAAACTTCCCTCCGCAATTAAGTCCGTCTCTTTCGGTGTTTACTCGTTGTGCACACTCCGTTTGTCGAAAGCATACTTACTTCCGTGTACTCTATTTTTATTGTGGTCTACGTTAAAATAAAACTTCCGAAGAGGCCCTTGGACGGGCGAAACGCGAAGGCAAAAGTGGCTTTGAAGTACACTTCATCTCGAGTGAACTTTGTCTCTGCAACATTCAGAAGATTTGGTTCTACATTTGATATAAACTTTGTTCCAGCAAATACTGCAGAGTAATATACAGGCTGGGAACAATTGTAATGGGAGATTCTAGAGGCCAAAATAAGACGAAAATCAAGAATATCGATTTCTTGACTGAGGCTTCGTTAAAAAGTTATTAAAAAATTAAATTAAAAATTTTTCTAATCGTTCTAAAAAAATTATTTTCGGTTGCAGGCGTAGATTATAATCATTTTTTGTGAATAGACATATCCCCAAAATCCTGGGCATTTTCGAGAAAAAAATTCCTTACCGAAAATATAATGTCTGATCATGAATGAATGACTCCCTTGAAATTTCACATGTTTCAAATCGTTCTAGAAAAATTATTTTTAGTTGCAAGGGTCGATTACGATCATTTTTGGTGAATAGACATACCCCCGAAATCCTGCGCATTTTCGAGAAAAAATTCAGTACATCAACAAATTGGTATTCTTAATTTTTGTCCTATTTTGACATCGTTCGACAAACAAAAAGCAAAATTTCGACGTCGTGCAACGGTCAGCCCGTCCCCCAGCACCTGTCATTCTCGTGCGTTTCCCGGAAATTATGGTAAATTTCCCAAACGAGGGCACGTCCCTCGGTGGGTCAGCAACGACACCCCTTTCGTTCTTCGTTCCATCCCCAGGAAGCGCGCGATGCTTCTCCAAATAATTCGTCGGGCAGGAGCGCCTGTTTCCTCTGTTCGTTTCGTGAACGCGTGTGTGCCTCGCCATTAATTAAAGGGGCCCCTGAGTGCGCTCTCCCCGATAAAAACCTTCGGGCGTATAAAGCGTGGGGCGACGATGGTCGCGGGGGTGCGGCCTCGAGATAGCCTGGATAACGTGGGGTCGAACGGTCCACGACGATCTCGGGGTTTTAGTTTAAATTTCCAGCTATAACCCGTGTCATTAACGGCGATTTATCGAACGGTCGTTCGAAAAACTCGGGAAACCTGACCGTATCGACGTCGATGATCGACCTTTAATTCCCAACGTGGCACAGTGGGCTAGAAAACGATGATTCATAACCAAAATCCAATTTTTCAACTTTTATTTAAGAACAGGATTTGTTTTGTAAACTAACCACACTGCAGAGCTTCGAAATCTACGCATATTTCCCTTTTTAGGTGATTTTGTGATTAAATGTAGCACTGTAGAGGTAAAATTTTGGATTTTAAGTGAAATTATTTTAATTATTTATTACAAAATATCAAAATATAAGGATTGTATTATATTTTTGCACAGATGAGTAAGTATATTTCTGTTATTTTCATGTGTGTCAAAGCTACTAAAGCGTATTGATATCGTCATTTTGAGTTAGAAGTTTTTGATTTTAAGATTCAATGAAATCTTGAATTTTGCTCACGTTTCCGACCCTTTCAGTCCATTGTGCGAGGTCGCAATTTTTTCTGGAAATCGAATAAAATCCACGAGGTCAAAATTTTATTTTTAAACACTGTTTAACAGCTTTGTGATGTCACTGATTTTTGTGATTACCATCGAAGTTTATACTTTTTTTTTTAATAGTCCCCAGTGACATTGCAAGCTAATGTGATACATTGATATTAAAAACTCGATGTTTCTCGATCCAAACATGGTTATAATTTAGATCGAGAGAGATCGTTAACGCCATCAAGGGAGATTCTGGCTCCACGTGTTCCAGGCATAGTAACGTCAGAATATTTCTTCGAGCAACATTTGGGAAAGTTATTTCATTACAAATCGCTCCGTGCTTCCCTTGAGCTGTAAATACGACATAGTAAAAGGGAAAGCTCTTGGCCGTTATCGTCTCGCGTCGCTCTTGTTCATATTCAGCGGAACGTTGGGAGACTCAGGTCGGCCGTGTAAAAGCTTCCCGAGAACGGGGCCCTCCGTGCGGAATATCAAATCAAGATTTCTGCCCCGCCCCTCCTTTCCACCGGCGTTTCGTTGGCGTCGCGAGACCGTGACGTTTCCTCTTCGCGTACGACGTGTAATATTCATATTAAGAGGCCCTCCTCGCGATACTCGTCCTTTGATCCGCGGAGTTATTCAATCCACGCGACTTCTACGCTCCCTTATCCTAACATCTGCAGTTAATTTTCGAAAAATGTACCCTATAATTCAGAAACTAATACAAAAAAAATAAGAAACAATAGTATAGGAAGATTCTAGATTTGTTTTGTTAACACTTAGGGATGGTTCGGATCGGGAAAAATCAAGTAAATTATTTTAAAGCATTTTCTAAATTGAAATTGAAGCTTAGAAATATGCATATAGGAGCCACAAATGTTTACTGATGAGCTAAAAAAATAATTTCTCAATATCAAATATCAAAGAAAATAAATCTTGAGTTCAGTTAACACATTGATTTCACCCATACGTAACATGAATATTCACTGATGAGCTAGGGAAATGATTTCTCAAGATCAGATGTCAGAGAAAATAAATCTTGATAGAAAACTTAAATTTTAAAAATAAATTCCACGACAAATTGTTTCTAGTTTTGAATTGTTCAAAAAAAAGAGTATCGTTTTCGTAAACAATTTAAGGCGTTAAAACGAGGTCGACGAACAAGTAGCGATAGAATCTCTCGCATTCATCGATCACAAGTTCGCAAGATCTTCCTGGAGCAAGTCGTTATTAAAGGACAGTTATTCCAACGCGTCCCCCGATCGATTTTTCCCCAGGAAACAAATAAAGCGGCCCTGGTCGCCGCGATTAAAAAGGGAAATTATTCAAAGGGCTCGGAGGTCCGCTCTGGGTGTCTCCCTCTTTATTCCTCCCTCGAACCACCCACACTGGCTCGCGGAATACGGGGGCTACTTGTGTATGTGAGGTTTGCGGCAAGCACTGCCATAAGCACAGTGCATATGGGTATCGGAAACGTGCGTAGATCACGCGGGATTATTCGGACGCCCCTACGTGCCCTAAGCTCCGCTGGATGCATGCTAATTGCCATGAAGACGTACACACCGCCGCATTATGATGCGCATACGTCACTGTTCCTGCCGTTTCTACGTGCATTGTTATGCGTAGGGACAACTCGCCTAGGACTTAACACGTTACCTGCGCTAAGTCGTTGGGGCTCGTTGCGTTACCCGTTTTCCTGCACGTTGCACGGGCCCTGCGTTACGAACGGTTTATCAAAACAATTTGCATTATGCTGTTTCGCTCGTAACACGGTAATCGAGCGATAAAGTTGCAACGATTTCGTTCAGTTAGTCTCTGGGTTAGTCGCGAACAATTTCAAAGGTTACCTGACAGACAAGATGAACGTAACCCACTGTAATAGATTATGAATGCAATCGATTGATGAGGTTCTAATGGCAACTGTGGAATGGTTGCATCACATACATTTTGGGACCAGGTAGGCATAGATACAAATAGTTTTATTAAACTGTACCCACAGTCAGGAAATCGTTATTCGAGAGTCCTAACTCTGGATTTGTGAAACCCAATATATCAGAAATAAATAAATAGAATCGATTAACGTTCTGGACTCGTTGCATTAAATACATAAATTTTGAGACTAGGTAGACCCAGATACAAATAGTCTTATCAAGCTTGTAAAGACAGTTCTCAAACCTGAAATTCTTAGAGTATTTAAAATATGAGGAGAGTCTATAGTTTTAAGGATCCATGACAGTCAAAAATTCTTTATTCTAGAGTCCTTGAAACCCCTCAATTCTGACGATTTCTAGACCATTAAAGCTCTCCTACAACGCTAGAAATCCTCTAAATCTCCCTAAAATTCCCAGTCTTCCATTTCCTTTGGAATTCAGAATTCTCAGATTGTACGATTTCAGATCACGTGGAGTCCCACAATTCTGACAGTAATCAGCCATATCGTGCCCTAATACGTCGTCTATTGTAGATGCTGCGAATTCAGAATAGTCTCTATCGTATCTCACGAGACCAAACGTGACCGTGTCTGATCCCGCCAGTCTGATTCTACTTGCGACGTGTTCCCAATGCGTTCGAGATCTTCTACGTCGAGCTCGTTGAACTCGTCTACCTCGAATGAAAGAAGACTATAGCCTCGATATAGACATATCGGGATCCATGGTTACGAAGTTACCGAGAGCCTTTTCCCTCGGAAAGATGAAAGTCGTCTGGCGCGCGCGGATCTTTTATCTGTTGGCCTTTTATTGTAATGTTCCTCTCTGTTCGGAAGTTTGTCGAACTTTGTGGTCTCCCTCATATAATACAGCAAAGTTCTGCTAATGATCCGCGGGTCTTCCGTGATGGGCGTTCGTTTCGCTCTCGCGCAAGGACGACGTCCCGGGGAAAAGACCCGAAGGCGGTTCAAGAGTTCGCGAGATTAACTTTCGAATAAATTTTAGACGTGGATTGCAAGCTCTCGGAAGTTCCCGAGATGCTCTTTACACTTCGAATAATTACACGTCCAATTGTTGTTGGGAGCAGATGTTAAACCTTTGTGAGACGAAATATTGATAAAATTTTTATCAGAAAGTTAATTCAACCCCTTGACGTACGATTTAATTTCAAAGTATTTTTCAAACGTGTACTATTTGATCTTGTTTAAAAATATGAAAAGTTTTTACGAATACTTCGTAAATGTAAAAAGGTGTTGATTTTAATATATGACTTGATGATGAGTACAACACTTGACATAAAGAATTTGTAACGAGTCACACTCGTGTGTGACAAGAGTTTTTGTCGTTGATTTGTCAGAAGATTAAAATGCAACGAATTTTAACGATTCGTTTGATTAAAATTCATCGTGTCTGCATACGTTTACGCAGCGTAAACGTTTGAAATATGCATCGACGCGAGTCCCTGATTCGTGGAAGGTTATATCCCGTGAAACGCGACTGATTGGAACGAAGAATTTCGCTACGAATGTTCTGTCTTTTATACTTCGCTCAGGCATGCTCGAAAGAAAGAAAGAAGAAGGGTGGCGCAAAATCCGCCCCTTCGAGCAGCCCTTCGAGGGTGAAACACTCTTGAAAGCAGCGCAGTCAATGAAAAGTGCGACACAGTGCTCGGGGATGAACGTGCTGTGGATCGAAAATCGCGGATTAAGGAATCCTCCGCGACGCTTTCGTCTTAGAATTACATTCTCCTTCGCGTTTCAATTTAATAATCGGGAAAACCACTTCCGCGAAGGTGGACAATTTTGTCTTGGCCCTTTTTATAATAAAATTCAACGATTAGTAAGACGCTATCAGAGAAATTTATGATGTATATTTGAAGTAAATGGAAATTAGTGAGAAACAAAACGTAGTGTAATAAATAGAGTTCTTTATGCAAATTTTTATTGATCGAAATGGAAACTTTGTAGAGGGTTGTTTCAACCCCTAAATATAATAATCCCCATCTTGCTTCAATTCTCAAATTTTTCAATATCGATTGCTTCCTGTAGTCTTCCAAATATTAAAATTTCCGTTGTCTAGATAGACATTTGTCGGAAATAAATGGAAAAAATTCCACTCGGAACAAGTTTGTTCTCGTTTATAACGAATCACCGAGTGGAAGTAACAGTGTATAATTGTTTCGAGTGGACCCGGGCGATCCCTCAAAACCGGAATGCCACGCAAATTCCACTTTCGCCCAAATTGCCCCGCGCAGCATCAACATTCAGACGACATACCGGGGCCCGGGGCATCTGTATCGATGATACGCGAATAGAAGAGCAGGGCGAAAGCGCCTTTCATCCCGTCCGGGGATCGTCGCGACGGCAGAGCTTTCCAATAAACGGAGAGATCTCGGCTTTGTGACTGCCAGAAGACAGATAAGGTATGCCGAGGAAGGGTCCTTAGCGAGGACTTTCGCCGAGAGGCCGCGCATATTAAATTGTTTGCCTCACAATGTCGCCCCTCCTGTGAGGATCCTTCCAGCCACTATCGAGATATTGGCAACCTGTTAATATACTTTGCGGAATGGCTGAGGAACGAGCGTATCGATCGTTCGAGATTCGGTGGCCCGAGGAACCGCGGGATGCTGGTATTCGAGAAGCGTTGGGCGTCGAACTGGGGCCGCTTGATTGGCTCGTTTGCATCGCGAGACGTTTAAAACGGGCCACCTAGGCATCTTCGTTCATCTTTCGATGGTAAAAACGGGACGAAAGTTGTTTCATTTCGTGGGAAACATGGTGGAGTGACGTTTGGTTCCAGGGTGAAAACGTCAAGGACATTTCAAGGTCATTCTTTTGGTACTGTACATTGAAGCGTTAGGTGCTTAACACGTTCACTGCCAGATCAAAACCATTTAATATTCTACAAAAGTAAAATTTTGATTTTAGACCATTGCAAGCTACATAACTTACAATTTATTTCAATACTTATTTACGTAATCTTGTTAAAATTCACAAAATCCATCTAAATTTATTTCCCTCAACATCTTAACTCGAGAATTAATTTTTCTAATTTCACGATGGTAAAAAGTGTTAATAGAAGACCTTGCATATGTGATCGTAGGATCAAGTAGAGTTAATATTTGCATTATATGAAATTATCAAAGTACAAACGTTGTTTCTGTGTCTCCAGTCGCCATCTGAAGTGGCTTCTATGTGTTGTGATAGGCACTGCATTATATTTCATAATGGAAATAACGAGAAACATCTGGCTTTCATATTTTGATCGATAAACAGTCCCAACCTCAAATGATCCGGTCAGATCGTTTGTGGTACCTGGCTACTGTCGTTTTCCACCGTAAAAGACACTGGCGATAATTAGGCAAACGGCGCGCCAAGGCGATTATTACACGAGCACGGAATCGGGCCGATTACGACCTCGTAATCTCGTTTACGCCCCCGCGATAAATTCATAACTTCGATTGACTCGTAATATCCTTGGTGGTTAATCCGCTTTTATGGCTTTTTAAAACTGATTAAGGATAACGTTAACGCGAAAGGGCGCACCGAGCTTGCAGGACCCTCGGAGTTCTCACCGTTGCGGAAATTTCTAAGAACAGCCAACAGATCGACCTCTTTGCAAGGCGAGAGTTTCATTCGAACAACATAAACTCTGCATTCTGTTTCAGAAATGCATAAAAATACTTAAAAAGCTGAATCTACATACTAGAATAAATAAAAAATGACTACGCTTAGTTTTCAAGTTACATTTAGACTTCGAATACAATTATATCTACACTATCGATTGAATCAATTTTTTTTTATATATTATTGGACAAAATTAAAATATCTACGTACTAGAATAGATTATTAAATGCCTACGTACCTTAGTTCTCAAGTTATATCTACACCATCGATTCGATAAAATATTTTGTTATATATTAGTAAACAAAATTGAAATACCATCAAAGCAGGAATCTATCGTGGATAGATTAGAGTAGTCTACCAACAACATTCTCAACTATTTAATTTTCGGTCAGCATGTGACGGAACTTGAACATGGATAAATGAATTTAATAATTCGTGTGTAAATATATCAAAAATTTTAGATTGCAATTTTTATTGAACAAACAATTAATAGCTTCGAATGCTAATTATATTTTATTATTTAAACGAGCATTCTGTGGCCATCTTTGACGCGCAACAACGTGATTTAGAGCACGCGATCCTAGACGAGAGGACCGAGATATCATTTTCGCGGCACGAAACGCTCGAACACCGTAGAAATTTCCCCCGCAGAAAAGGACGATCGCGTTTTATATTTATAACGCGAATTTTTCGCTGTCCGGTGTTTTTAATATAAAACCACCCGGTGGGGGAATATCGAGGCTCGACGACTGTTACAAATCGACGACGGCGAGCGACTCGGTTCTTGTTGCGGCTAAGGGATTCTCCGTTTGGTAGATTATTCATCGCCAGTTTCTCGCGGAACACTCGAAAGATTAATTTGCTCGGGGTACTATATTTATCGCTCGTGTTCAGACGTTGGACGATAATGTACAATGGCGGCGAAAAGAACTGGACGCGTACTTGTGATTTAACGACAAACGTGAAAAGAATTTGTAGACTGTGTTGCGTGGCTTGACGAGATCTATCTTGAAGATCTTCCTTCGATCATCACTAATACAACATTGCAAGTATAGTTTCTTTGCGTTGGGTAATTTTGTGTGCAAAAACATGGTAATTTCGTAGAAGATAAATATGAATTTTTGATTCAATATAATGCTATATTTGTGGTAGGAATTTTTCGTTTAAAATATGTTTGAAGATAGTCGTTTCGTGGAGCGTTAACAACGTGTTAAGATCTTCGACTTTGGAACGTCTGAAGAAGCTAGATTCAATTTTAATACGTTAAAAAACAGGTGGAAATTATTTTTATATTAATATCCAAATTATTTGTTCGGATAAACAATGGAACGGTCCGTTATTAACTCTCGATTTACGACCGTTGGTTGCCCATATTTTTATTGAAATTCGCTACCTTGACGATTTCATTGAAAATGCAAATTTTCTAAAAATTAAAATACAAATTGATTACCCCTTTGCACTCCTTAATTTTTTTTTTCCACCTACCAAAGAGTCCTCAGATTATTTACAGATTAATGACAAATTCAGTCTTCGTTTACGTACTACAAAGTACTTGAAAAAAATCAGACTTAAACATTCTGAATTATTTTAAAAATTGCATTGTACAATGTCAGAGTTAGTGTAAGAAATCTGATGACGAGCCACAGTTGACATAGGAGTGATAAGGGTTAAATCAATGAAATTCAATACAAATTTATTTATTTATGGATCCCCTTTTACAGAAAGATAGAGAGACATAAGTGTAAAATATATGTAATTATAAATCATATAAACTACATAACAAAGAAGATCTAATTTTCATCATTTATATTATGATTAGTAACTCCTTTTCATTTTAATTTATATTCTGATAAATATTCAATTATATTTATATTAAGAATTATAAGATTATAAATATTTCCTATTATAATTACAAGTTGATCTTCAAATTCAAATTATTCAATATTAGGGTCAATTCGATATTGCACGATCAATTTCATATATCAGAATATAGGGTTTGCATTATATTTTTGCACAGGTAACTATATTATAACTTTCATAACACTTCGAATCCCGCTTTAAAACCGCTTGCACTATATTTTTGAAGGTTCAAACAAACTTTTTCTGCCCAAAATCGAATTTTCGATATTTTGAAAGACGCAAAGGTAGTTCCTCCCTTAAAAACGCGTATTATCGGTTGGACACGCGCGGCTACGTATGCACGCGCGAGGCGTCTGAGTGTGGTGCGCATGCGCGTCGACGAAAATCCTCCCCAAGGGTTGGAGTGAGTCAGACGACGCACGGCCAAAGGGAGGCCGTTAATCGGTGATACCCAGTCAGTCGGTCGGCAACCAGCGCGCCTCACGGACGTCAGCCTGCGTTCTCGACCCTGCCTTCCACGTCGGTTTCGTCCCTGGTCGTGCGTGAAATCGTCAGGCTTCGGCGTGCTAATCCGTTCGTCGTGTCAGGGACAATGTGCTGACACCGTTTCGCGCGAACATCGAGAATGACGGGAAACCTTCGATCGAAAACGCTCCTACGATGATCCTGGCTCACCGAGACGTGGATGTTTAGGTCGAAGGGATGGGACCCTCGTCGTTGAGCTCCTCGACGAAGTCCACGATTCGATTGGGATTCGTGCATCGCTGAACCGTGGATCCTGCTTCGTTCGACAGTCGTTCGTAACTTTTTGCGCGCGGAGGCGACGAGGGAAATTGATTCTGCCACGGCGACGGGGATAATTGATTCTGTCGCGGTGACGAGGATATCGATGTCCGCTGGCACGCGAATTCGAACGACACGAGGACCATCGCGGTGGACATGACAGCGAACGAGACGCGTAATGGGAGTTGACAGGCGAGCACAGAGTGCGTTGACGGGACGCGACCAAGCGCGGAGATGAACGAGGAGACGTTTAGCTGATGGTGCCAGAGAAGAAGCCATCCCGAGTTCTGAACCCTCAGTTCGGGAACGTTGCCTTAGTTGGTATCGAGCTCGGAATCCTCTACCTCGAAATCGTGATATATTTTTTGTATGTATTTTCTAAGACTCTGTCCGAACCACCCCCGCGGACGCAGGTCTTCCACAAGCTCGAACGTCCCGAGAGTTCTTCCAGAAGCATCTTCAGCTCTGTCCCCGAGTCCGCGTTCGAAGGTTGTTGAGCGGGGAGGAACCCTCGACGATTCCCTACGACGGACAGATCTCTCGAGGAGGTCGGTCGAGGTCGCGAACGAAAGGGAAACCAGTCCACGCGACTCGACGAGCGCGTCGCTCGTCGATCGACCGGTTGCGTTGCAGCTGCAACGATTTCGGGACAGCTGGGACAACATTGTCCGGAGGGTGGCGGTGATCGTTCGGGGTCGCTGTCGCGATCGTCGAAGGTGACACGGGCGGAGGGAACCGGGGTGGCGGAGGAGGAGAAGGCGACGCTGGAAAAGAAGGAGGTGGAGGGTGGAAGTGGTGTCGATGGTGGTAGTGTTGTTGGTGCCAGTGGAACTAGCGGTGTCAACGATAAAAGTAGCACCGCCGGCGGGAGCGGTAGCAACGGGAACAGCCGCGGACTGTCGTGCAGGGGTGGCACGTTGCGACTTCTAAAGGGACTGGTGGAGGGCCCGATAGGCAGGGTGGCCGCACGAGTGCACCGTTGGGGAACAGCAGGAGGGGTCAATCCCTCTGCAACGTCAGGACGGGGGGAATGTCCCGGCGGAGAGGGTACCCCCCGTCGGAGCGTCCTCGACGCCACGAAGAATCGCCGGCTGATGGGCGCCAACCTCACTAAGCAGAGCAGGGTGAGAGAGCCTTCTGTGAACCGTAGCCGCGTGCGCTCCTTTCATTCGGAATCCTTGCACGTGCTGCTCCCGCCACGTTTCTCTTGCTTTCTTATTTTTACTCGGAATATGTGTATCGATTTGGAGATCACGGGACGGGCGACGGGCTGCTGGATCGCGACGTAGGAAATATGTCTGGTTTATCGCTTCGAGTATCGGGTAGTTGGGTCAAATAAACTTTACAGGGGCTTGTTTCATTTTGGGAAGAATATTTATTGCTTGTGTTAGAAAGTGAGGTGTACAAACGAATTGTAAAGAGATGAAGCTAGAAGATGTACGAATCGAAAAGTCACTTGAAAGTAAAACTAATTAATGGGAGATATACAGGGTGTTTAGCCACCCCTAGGAAAATCGAGAATATCAATTTCTTGACTGAGGCTTCGTTAAAAATTTATTAGAAATTAAATTAAAAAATTTCTAATCGTTCTGGAAAAATTATTTTTGGTTGCGGGGGTAAATTACAATCATTTTTGGTGAATACACATACCCTCGAAATCCTATGCAATTTCGAGAAAAAAATTCGAGTAGGTGAACAAATTTTTTGACAAAATTAAAAAATTTGTAATCTTTCTGGAAAAATTGTTTTCGGTTGAGGGGATCAATTACAATCATTTTTGGTCATTACATATACCCCCGAAATCCTACCCACTTTCGAGACAAAAATTCGTTACCGAAAATCTAATGTGAGACCAGAAATGTCACTCCAAAATTTCGTACGTATCTTTAAAACGTCATAACTTCTGAACGGATTGAAGGATTTTAATGTTTAAAAAGGCAAACAACGCGTATTTTACTAGGGAATATGTAGAAATTTTAACAATATTGGAAAAGTTGTTCCTTGACCACGTAAAGTGAGAAAAACTCCTTAAAACTGGTTCAATTTTCAAAAGGCCATAACTCCTACAATAGTAAAGGTAACTGATTGAAATTTTTTTTTGAAGCAGAGCCCATGGGTTCCTACCAAAAAGTACTAAACAACTTTTCCGTACAGCGTGAAACAAATTTATTAAAAATTAAAAACTAACTTTTAAGAAATATCAACAGTTAACGAGTAAACGAGTGAACAAAGTTTTATTTACATTGAGGATTCTCCCATAGAACAAGTAGATTGTTTGTATAATATTAATCCCTTGTCTTACAATTAAATTTTAAACTGTTTTAAAAATATTATGCAATGTTTACAAAATGCAATTAGTTTTACTACAAATGTGACTCGTTTTTGTCGACTGTTTATGTATTTGTAGGAAATTTAAATTTTCAGAAAACTATAGAATGCACATAATATGCAAAAATATAAGAAATACTTCAAATGAGATACGAATTTCTATATGTAGGGGTTGAAAGAACCCTCTGTAAAGCTCCCATTTCATCAATTCTATTAACAAAAATATGAATTTGCATAAAAAACTGTAGTCTAGTAATAACGAACATTTAAGTGGAAAATATACTCTCAATTATTTCTTGATGACATAAGGAAACAGGTTTCTCTTTTTAAATCTAAACACGAGTACATGTGTTAAGTGTGTCTGGTCGAGTAGCCTACAACTGCTCTATCCTAAGCTGAACATTTGTATTTACCCCCTGGCTACTCGAAAACCAAGGGGTTATGACTCAGAATTACCAGCCCTCCACACTATGGATTAGAAGTACATAAATGATACCGTTTTAACTGTATAGAGTTTCATTCTAAAAGGAGTCTATTTTTCATTAACACTAGAAGAAAATTAAAACGATAGATACGTGAACCAATGTAAAACAAAGTAAGTGTTCATTTTTTCTCTTATTGGAAATTACAGTAAAATTTCAAAAATTCAGTCGACTAGATTGTTTACAAATTTTATTAGAAATTACTAATAGGTCTTTTTGACTGCTTCGATAGTTATAGTGTTAATGAAGCTAACAAAGTTAATTCTCAAGATTAGATTTTAAAGAAAACAAATCCAGATAGAACCCCAAAATTTCAACTCTAAAAATAAGTTCTATAAGAAATCTAGTATGCTAGTTTCCAATCGTCCAAACACAATCGTTTTCGTGAACAATTCGAGGAGTTTTGTCTACCATTCAACAATTAATTCTCAAGATTAAAGAAAACAAATCCAAAGAATCCTAAAATTTCAACTCTAAAAATAAGTTCTATAAGAAATCTAGTATGCTAGTTTCCAATCGTCCAAACAGAATCGTTTTCATGGACAATTCGAGTGGTTTTGTCTACCATTCATCACACACACACCGAGTGGATTTTCCACCCAAAATTTTTCTTAAATAATCCTTATTTTATTACGATGACTTTTAACGTTATTTGTTCGCGTCGAGGGCGAGTTCCCTTGGTAAAAAGCTCCCGGCGAACTTGTTTGGATATTCGTCTCGTGCCATAAACGGTAATCGCGAGAAAAGTTTCCGCGGAACTCTAAGCGTCGCAGAGACATAACCATTGTCGTGCTGCGAAAACGCGGAAACTTTTTCGAGCCCCGACGAAAGCCAATTCTCAACGATCGCGGAAAAAGTTGCGCAATAATCGAGGACCGAAAGCCCGCCCGGTATTCTCTGCGCTTCTTCCGCGACGAAGTTACGAAACTGTGGAAACCGTTCGACGTTTAAACGCTGTTGCTCGCGAACGACGAGAATTCTGCTGGAACGGCGAATCGAAGAAAACGCTCGCGAATATAACGATTCCAGCTGCACCGTATATTTAAGCGTCGGAGGAAATAAATTATGCACCGGAATGGAAGCGCTTTCGCTGCGAATTTTCACCTCGGGGAACCAATAAAAGCAATGAATAGCAATTTATTCAGCCCGTTCGATCGAAGCTCTTTGCTCGTGCATTGTGGAATATAATTGAACTTTCAAGTTTTATTCGACAAGTAACGAATGTATTTTCGGTGAGTTTTTTATTTTTTAGTCTCATCATTAGCCAGACGGATGATCGAAAGCGTTTACGCGGGAACGCGTTCTAATTGAAGCAAATAAATGGTTGAATTACTATACCAAGAGTAGAAAAATTCTTACGCGGGAGCTTCTTGCAAATTTAACGACTCCGCCAATTACGGGGCTCTCTGGGTGCCGTTCAACGCGAGAGAAAATAAATTATAAACGGGAGAGAGGAATTTTTGCACGAAATTTTCGCCCCTAGTGAGAAACTTTCGTGACTTTGCTCTTCGTTGAATCGATTCTTCTTGTCCCGGCGAATGGGAACTGCTGGAAAAGTCGAAGCTCTTCCGCACACAACGGATACGAATGCAAAGTAGTTAAAAATAAGAAAATGTAAATTACTCGTGGTGAAATACGGTCGTTTTCCACCTTCGAGTTCGTGAAATATTTTGTCGTTGCGACAAAAGAATGATTAAATTGCTGTATTTTTATATACCTTATATAATTTTGATAATGTAAAAAAACGGAGTAAAAGTACGAAGAAATTCTGTTGCAGATATAAAATCAAGTTTCGATAATACAGCAGTTTAAATATATTTAATTATTTTAATTGTGTCACTTCTGTATATTATTATTTGCATTCTCTATATATTCTCAGAGGCGTCAAATGATCGAAATTAACGAGATTAATAGACACCTTTAAATTAATAGACTGTCAAGCTTTATTCGTTACAGTTTGATCAATTTTCGAAAAGCAATCATATTCGACATGTTTTTACGTTTGAAAATCTATAAGCACTGTTCCACAAGGAAAAGTGTTTAAAATATAGGATGGAGGTACGAAAGTGGACGTTTTCGAGTAAAGGTTCAAGAACATGGATGGAAATACAGAACGGATGGAAATAAAAAAGAGAGGATAACGAAGAAATTCATGGGCCATTTAAGCTCTCCTGCAGGTATCAATGCGTAGATATCTGCGCTCGTGAGAGACACCCATTCACTGGCCGCTTTCCGCGCCGATGAATGAAGCATTCATACGCCTCGCGTCCGTAAAACTCAGAGTTTACTTTGATGATCTGAATCGCGCACCGTGAGGCTCGAACACGCTTCGTCGATTCGCGTCGATGCGTTCGTTTCCTCCGGGATCGGCATTGTCGAGGTAATGGAAACCGTGGAAAAAATCGAAATATCGCTGAAAGGAGCGTTTTATTATAAGCTGCGTGTATAGTTTGTTGTTTTCGTTGTGTCGTGGTTGTGTAGAAACAGTGTCTCTCAACGTCTTTTTACTCGTGACCCATTTCCTAGTTTCATTTATTAACCAGAGTGTTTTATTTTTATATTTTTGATAATATAATATGATATTTCTGAAATATTGGCAGTGCTTGATACATAATTGAAAGTATTATTCGAACTGTTTTAGTGTGATTAATTGTTTCCATGGAAAGTAGAAATTTTGAGATATTATTCAGGATTTAAAAATCTAGCTCAAACTGCTGATTCACATTTTTATTTATATGCGTAGAGGTATTATAATATTTCGTTAATAATTTTCGTGGCTCACATCTTTAACTCGAAGAATTAAACAAAATACACGTCATCTTAACTCGGACTAAATATATCTAAATCTAAGAAACAAATAACTAAGAACAAATTCAATGGCACAATGATATACATTTCGGGTGTATGTCTATTCTATATAATTAAAAACAATTTTTCCAGAACGATTTGAAATTTTTTAATTTTGTCAAAACATTTCACACCTTTTCGAATTTTTTTCTCGAAAGTGGGTAGGATTTCGAGGGTATGTCTATTCACCAAAAATGATTATAATTGGCCCCCGTAACCGAAAATAATTTTTCCAGAAGGATTTGAAATTTTTTTATTTCGTCGAAACATTTAACACCTTTTCGAATTTTTTCCTCGAAAATGGGTAGGATTTCGAGGGTATGTCTATTCACCAAAAATGATTATAATTGGCCCCCGCAACCGAAAATAATTTTTCCAGAAGGATTTGAAATTTGTTCTTTTCGCCGAAAAATTTCAGCAGCTACCCCCTATCGATTTTTCTTAAAAATTAGTTTTTCCTTTTTAATCATTTTATTTGACGCCCTATAGAAAAGTTGTCTAATACTTTTTAGTAGGTACCCATGAGCTCTACTTCAGAAAAAAGTTTCATTGAAATGTGTTCACTATTGTAGGAGTTATGGTCGTTTGAAAATTGGACCATTTTTATGGGGTTTTTCTCATTTTACGGGGTCAAAGAATAACTTTTTCATTATTGTTAGAATTTCTACATATTCTACACCAAAATACGCGTTGTTTGCTTTTTTAAACATTAAAATCGTCCAATCCGTTCAGGAGTTATAGTGTTTTAAATATACGCATGAAATTTCAGTGAAACATATCGATGGTATGGTCAGACATTTTCGGTAAGGAATTTTTTTCTCGAAAATGGTTAGGATTTCGAGGGTATGTCTATTGACCAAAAATGATTGTAATTGACCCCCACAGCTAACAATATTTTTTTCAGAACGATTTGAAGAATTTCTTTTTCGTCGAAAAATTTAGGCACCTACCCCCTGTCGATTTTTCTTAAAAATTCGTTTCTGATGTTTAATAATTTTGTTTGACGCCCTACAGAAAAGTTGTCTAATACTTTTTTGTAGGTACTCATGAGCTCTACTTCAGAAAAAAGTTTCATTGAAATATATTCACTATTGTAGGAGTTATGGACGTTTGAAAATTGGACCATTTTTATGGGGTTTTTCTTATTTTGCGGAGTCAAGGACCAACTTTTCGAATATTTTTGCGATTTGTACATATTCTCCACCAAAATACGCGTAGTTTGCTTTTTTAAACATTAAAATCGTCCAATGCGTTCAGGAGTTATGACGTTTTAAAGATTTGCATGAAATTTCCGGCGTACATTTCTGGCCATACATTATATTTTCGTTTAGGAATTTTTTTCTCGAAAGTGCGCAGGATTTCGAGGGTATGTCTATTCACCATAAATAATTGTAATCGACCCCTGTAACTAAAAATAATTTTTTTAGAACGATTTGAAATTTTTCAATTTCGCCGAAAAAGTCCACCTTCCTGAATTTTGTTCTCGAGAGTGCGTAGGATTTCGGGGGTATGTATATTGACCAAAAATGATTATAATTGACCCCCCTAGCTAAAAATAATTTTTTTTAAACGATTTGAAATTTTTTAATTTTGTCGAAACAACTTTACTAATCGACAGCCTTACAGTCTTTATGAGCGAGAACTTCGAAGTTTAATAAATTTCAACGAAGCCTCGATCAACAAATTGTTATTCTCGATTTTCGTCACCTTTTGGCCACTTAATTTTTTTAAATAAGAACTCCAATCTCTTACGACAAATTTTGATTCTCTATAAAAATAAATACTCTTCATTCCCCCCGATTTTTCCATTCGAATTTCGATTCTCAACTTCAGAATTTGAGAGATCTGATTTATCTATCGTACGAAATCAGTTTGTCAGAACTAAACGATTTCAGACGGATTACAATAGAAAAAGAAAACGTACCGGCGAAACCAGAAGAGAAAGGTGGTAACCGCAACGAACGAAGGGATATTAACGCGTGCAACGACCCGGCTCGTTCGTATACTCGCGTAACGAGCCTAACCTAACGCAGAAGCGTTTTAGGGAACACCGCGTTTGGGGTCACATTCGACGCGAATCGGCGATCGTCGTTGCTCTGTTATCGCAGCTGCGTTGCGAATTTTCGCACGGATAAGCAGCACGATACGCCGTGACCGCGGGGATCGAACGTCCGTCGACAAACAACAAAAAGCAAGATCTGCCCATGAAACGGAAAAGTACACAGGGCTCGTGTTGCGACCGGTAACGTTCAGGTCGAGAGGTGCTAATTATTCTGTTTGTACAGTTGCGCCGGCGACTCGTTCGTTTGTCGTGGCTACCCTTTGGTGCACGCGCGGGTGTTTGTTACCAGCTTTTGTGATTTCTAGCAACTTTTCTGCTCCCTCCTTTCCCGGAAACCGGCACTCGTTAAAGCACGTGTTGATCCTTGGTTGTGTTCTCTGGAAACACCGACACCGTTACACTTTGACGCTTTGATCCGATATTTTTTCAAAACCTAGACAAATTTTATTACTCGACTGTGGGTGTTTGTGCAAATGCATATGTTTCTAGGAAGTAGATGAAAGATTGAAACCTAAATAGAAGTTTGTTTCGTCGCTAGAGGTCCTTAAAAATGTATTTTTTTATAAAAACATACGTCGAGACTGCTTATGTTATGTATATTTATTGAATTTCAGAAATGACAACATAGCTATTTATACATCTCATGTTTTCCTATAGTGAATCATGCATGGTAAAAGTTCATTGATGCTATGAATAGTATTAATCAATTAAAGCATGCTACTTCAGCAAATTCCCCCATCACATTTTGTAATGTTGAACATTTGTTCTCAGCTTATATTATTTCAACTTGTGATCTAATCCTTTAAGTACCCTTCAACTACGGTCAATTTTGACCCAAGCATAAGTCGCGTACGGAAACTTTTTCACCCCGTCAACAGACCGAACTTCTATACATACTTTTCGTAATCAAAGGGTTAACATGCTCGAGAAGCACCCTAGTTTGGATTAAAATAAACCTAGCTCGTAAATATTCGCGAATGCAGCGATTCCACATCGGTGATCGTCGAACGGAGTTTCTCATAATCTCGCGAGGGTCCGTTAATCGTCGCGGAGTGGCCCAGTAATAAAGCAACTAACGAACGACTGACACGTTCGCGTTCCCATCGGACCCACCCCCGTGATTCTCGAAGGTGCGAATCCCCTGCAAGATTTATCGCGGTTTCCTAGCCGGGGCGACGAGTGGCGAGGATCAGTGGCACGTGACCCAGCTATCAATCCCGGTTTCTCGAAGAAACGCGTTCACCTGCCTTTCCAGCTTTTGCTCTCCCTTTCTGACGGATCCCCGGAAGCGTACGGGGGCGGCTGGGAATCCGATCGTGGGCGAGAAATTCGTCGACGGTGAATTATTGAGACGCGATCGCCAAACGTTGGAGGCTGGATCGCAGTTGTTCATTAATTATTTGTTGCTCGATCATCGAACCCTCCGGGTCCCCTCTAACTCGATGACGTCGATCGACGTGGAGGAGGTCTTCTTTCAGCTTCCTCGACACGCACGTGCCCCGAATAAAACGCACACGCGCCACTGAGTCATCCGGGAGCTTCGAACCGACGATGCAGTCCGTGTCCGCCGAAAAACCGGGAATACTAATGGGGGAATGCGAAAGGAAGGGCCCGCGACGCGAGGAATGCACCAGGTGCAACCGCGGCCAAGACATACGAGCAGTCTTTCTTCCTTCGAGCGGTCTGAGTTACGAGCTTCTTGTTTTCGGAATATTCAAAGGGGTTGAGGGCTGAAAAACGTCGCACACGATAGGTAGACTGCGGATGTTTATGCATTTATTGGGAAATTCGAAGTTTTAAAAAATTACTTGGGCGACGATAGAATGAGAGAGGTTGACACTAATGTATTTACTCGTACTAAAGAAAGTAAAACGGTAGATAGTTTAAGAAATGTATAGTTCAGTGGAAATAAATGTTCATTCATTGTATTATAGAAAATCATGGTTGCAAGAATTCAGTGGAGTATATTTTTTACAATTTTTATTAGAACTTATGAATGGGTCAGACCACTTCTAGTGTTAATTTGAATAGGGTGGTAAACGAGTGGAGAAAGTTTTATCTACTATATTATAGTAATCAGGGTAGGTCACCAGAGATGATAGTACCTCGATTTTTGGCAATATTATTACGTACAGCGAAAAATGTTTGGTATAGAAACAAATATTTTTAAATAGACGCTTTCTGATGCTAGATTTTTACACAAAAGTATTGTACTAATAATAATAAATTGATTCAATAAACTGGAGAAAAGTCCCTTTAGCGTACACATAATAGTTTTAGTTATTGCTAAACAATTAATTCTTGGAATTATCGCAGAAGAGGGGCGTTATTTTTAGTAGACGATATTAACCTATTTACGTCGAAAATTTTATACCGTGTCATAAATTGGGTTATTTATTTTTTATAAGTGTTATCAGTTCGTGGAGATATTGTGAAAACCTAAATTACTCAGCGTGTAATTAGCCATCGTATATGTTGTATAATTTATTTAATAGCAAGGCACAGGAACGCGAATCGACCCTCTGCGATAAACGATCGCATAGTAGGAGAAAGAAGAATATAATTCAACCCTTTATGAAATGATAGGGTTATTATGTTCGAGGCACGTGAATATGAATCTACCCCTCGCGACTGGTGATCGAGTTACCTAATTTAAAGAACAAGAATGTCGATCGTCCCTTTCCCGATGCTGGTATTAAATTTCAAATTATTCATATTTCCGTATCGTCTATTTTACCTTGCTTTGTCGTAAATCTACGCTGCTCAAATTAAATATTTACCTACTCAAATTGCTTTATTCTTCAGTTAACCAACACTTCGAAAGCGTTCGAAAAACAAAAATAATTTAGATATTTAATAAAAATAAATGTTACTTTCTTATTTCCAAATATTCTACGTTTAAAAATGTATACATTGTTATCTTTCACGATCGTAAATTGAAAATTTTGATAAAATTGCATAGATCACAGAATTAGATTACGTTTTTAGAAAATACAATCGCCAGTTAGCTTTTGAAATTAAGTTGTAGGAATTTAAGATGGAGTAGAGAAGGTGTTGAAACGCTGTGAAGATTTGTTATAATCGATCAGTGAATCCTTTTGATATACCGGTGAGATGGGTTACCACTGAATCTTGTTACGAGCGTAAATTTTTCACACGATGCACGTGTCATGGTTGAAACTCACGTGCGACTATCGATCGACGTGCCACCCCCGTTCCTGTTCGTTGTGTAAGCGATGCTGTACATTTTAGAATATGTTAAGCTCCTCTCTTGTACACGACTACCAAGCTCGTCAATTTTTATTCGACTGATCAAATACAACACAGAATTATTAATTCGAAACGATTATTATTGTAATACAATTTTAAAATTTTACTGATCTGCTTCGAATTACTGAATTTGACTGATCAAATACAACGAATTATTAACTCGAAACCATCATAATGGTAGTACAATTTTAAAATTTTAAATGTTTCGATAGATATATATTTTTTTAACGCGAGAAATAAAAACTAAAAAATCAAAATTCGTCAATTTTTATTTGACTGATCAAATACAACGAATTATTAACTCGAAACCATCATAATCGTAGTACAATTTAAAAATTTTAAACGTTTCGATAGACATACATTTTTTTAACGCGAGTAATAAAAACTAAAAAATCGAAATTCGTCAATTTTTATGATATATGATATTATATACATTTTTAACGCGAGGAATAAAAACTCGAAATACGCGTTGCAATTTACACGCGCATAATCAACACCGAAATTCGTTACATTATTTATTTACGGTAGTCGCCTCTTTGTTTTCGACCGCGCGATTGGGATTACACGGGATTAAACTGGCAAAATAAACCAAAATTATAATAGAATTTTAATCACAAGCGCTCTGCACTGTCGTTCGAATTTATTGCACGAACGCTCGGTTTAAATATAAAATTATCGCGTTAATTGAAATACTGTTTAATCATTAAATGCACGTTTCGGGTGAGAATTACAAATAACGAATAAAAGATCCACCACTCTTTGTCGGTCATTCGTTGAATCGAAATTAAAATTTTCATTCGTGGAATTGCGTTTCGCGATCGACGAATAAAAATTTGTTCGATCGAATCGATCGCTATTTTATTTATTTTTATAACGTTTGTAATAATTATTATTTCTTATAGAAAGAAGAAAGAATTAATAATATAATAAAGAGTAATTCGTAGTGTATAAAAGGAAGACACAATGGATATTTATCGTACAAAGGAGATAATTTGTTCTTGAAAATTTATGCACGAACGTGGTGTACGGTTATCGAGCGATTTAACAAAAGGTATCGAGTTAAAACCTTTTAAAGAATGAAAGAGAGCGATCGAAATAGTGAATTAGAACGTCCAGCGATTGAAATCCACGGGAATGGATCGATGTTGATGAGTGTCGGGGAGGACGGACATAATTGGAGTCAATTGGCTCGAATGATTAAATAATAGAAAGAATCTAGCGCGAGGGTTCCCGAATCGACAGAAATAAAAGAAACGAAAAAACGGGAGTATACCGTCCGTGGGAAATTGAATTCTTTCTGCTTTATCTTGCTCCTTTCGCGCGTAAGCGAAGCTTTCACGTTACCTCGTCTGCAGAGACAGTTTCAAACAAAAGCTATCGTTCGGTCGAATTGAACAGTGTTTCACGAAGCGCGGGCTAAAGCTACAATATACTCGTAGATTCGGTTCGGGAATAAAATTCAAATCGATGGAAAATAAAGTCCAGGGAAAACTTGATGAAAATACAGTGAAATTTTAAAACTATCACCTTTCGAATAAAATTGATCCTTTGATACAAAAATTTGGCTTTGCTGATAATTATAATCGAATATAAATTGGAGAATTTCCTTCGATCACCTACTACTAAATCAAGCACATTTCCTTACGAAATACTCCAAGCAAACATATCTTTTTTTACATTCTTTGCTTATGTGTTTTGTCCTATACAATCACTTTGAAAGAATAATGTTGTGTTTCTTTAGAAGGATGTCCTTTCAGAGAGGGCAGCCGAGTGCAAAGGGTTAAAACTTTGACATAATCGTTATAAATACAAATGTTTCTCTCTGAGCGGACATAAATGGTCCATAAGCGTAATTGGTGGCTGGTGGAGCACGCGAGCAGCAGAAAAGTGCGAAAGGATTGCTTTTAACCTCGTACGTTCGCGTCCATTGGAATCCACGTCGGGGAAACGAAAGTTCCAAAGTCAAACGCGACAACTTCCGCATCCCCCGAAGCAGTCCCGAGTTCCGTGAGCAACCCTAGCCCGTCGTGACGGCGTTTCGTTGACTCGCAGCTCGCAAAGGACAAGAAGATCGCATTACGTTACGGCTAGAAGCAAACCACCCCCCCAAAAAAAAGGAAGAATGGCGCGCGGGAGGCGACGGGCGAACGTTCGTCGGGATTTAAGGCTCCATAAATCCGGCAGGACCATCCCTTAAACCCTCCACACGGTGGTCAGTCGGCTTTTACCAGATTGTATTCCGCGATATCTTTCGTTTCGGACCCTCGCCTAAACGCGTTTCACCTGACTCTCTTTAATAGACCCTCTCCTCAAGATTGCAACGACTTTAACCATCGTCGCTTAATTCCCTCGTAGCTTCGAACAAGAGTTTCCTCCGAGATTGAATCCTTTGTCCAGAGGAAAACCGAAGGATCGAGGAAATTGCAATTTAAAACCGTTAGTTTTTAGTAACATCCAATTAAAATTAAACGATAGACTCCATTCGAATACAAGCATTGAAATCACCGGTTTTGTACGGTCTTCTTCTGCGAAAGGTACGAATAATAACTTTGAGCTTTGTGAAATTGAAATTTTTAGTTTCTTTTTGAAGTTCTTAATGCTTGTTTCTTAGTGTTCAGAAATTAATTGAAATTAATTCTAAGTACTCGTGGTATGAGACAGATTTGTAACAATTTCATCGTTTAAAATGTTTCATAAAAATAGATAGCGTTGATATGGAAAAATTAATTCGTATGAAGGTATCCAGGAACAAAATTCCTTTTCTTCGTTCCTCCGGTTTATAATAAATAAATAGGTAAACGAGGTTGGTTCGTTGGAATTTTCGGTGCCAGATTCGAGGGAAGTTTGCGAAAGATCCGCGTGCAGCAGACTGCGGGTTCAGGGATCGTTGGTCCGCGCGATAAGAAAGAAAAATCCGCCGGATTCGGACGGAGATTCCACGGATCCTGGCGAGCGTCGTGAAATAACGGAAGTCCCGCTGCAATCCGAGGAAATTGAAACGTTAAGGGAGGGGAAGATACCGGGGACGGTCCAGAGTAGGATTCCCAACAAATATACCCTGCTAGGAGCTCGGAACGACCGATACGAGGTCGACACATTTTCCAAGTTTCTGCAGCCCAGGATTTATCGGTGGCGGCCATAGGCGCAACACGGTCGCGGGGTTAAATCGCGTGAAATACTGCTTTCGGCACATTTGGTCGGGGCGCAATTATTGATAGGCCAGGAGCCGGGGCAAAAGTAGGTGGAGGCGATTCTAGCCGCGCACAGGAATCGAAAGGGTGCAATCAATGTACCGTGCGACGCTTCGATTTAAATTCATGAATAATTCCTCCCACCGACGGTCGAAGATCGACGAGCTCTCCTCCTCTGCCTTTTTATCAGACCCACCCATTGGCTCTCTCGGTTCGATCGGATCGAGCTTGAATCTTGGTTTAATCAAGAAAATGTCCGACCGCCACGCGGAGTCATCTCTTTCCCTTCGGTACGGGGTCGCGTGGACGCTTCAAAAACCTCCCGTTATGCTTACAGGGAAAGTTAGGGAACTCTTGAAGACTCCGAGAATTTGGAAACATTGTTTGGAGAATATTTAAAAAATTTTTTTAATCATTTTTCCTGTCACATTTTGTAACTGCGATTGAAACGAAGGAGCCATTTGTATGCAAATTAAGTCTACCTTTTTACTCTTGTTTCTAAACAGTGGCAATACTTTGAAAGCCTTGAATGTATACACTATCATCTAACTATTTTAAAATTGCTGTATGGATCACAGAATTAAAAAATACGTTTTTAGAAATTATAATTGCACAATTCCTAGATTTGCAAAAATTAATGAAGATCACTCAAAATATGTTAAAATTTAGAAACATTGTGTGGCTGAAGAATATTTAAAAAATTTTTACAATCATTTTTCCTGTCACATTTTGTAACTGCGATAGAAACGAAGGAGCCATTTGTATTAAAATTAAGTCTACCTTTTTACTCCGTTTTTAAACAGTGATTTTCTCGTCTAAACGTACGACAATTTTTTGAATTTGAAATTCGGTAATTAAAACAGCTTTGTAGAAGGTTTCGGTAGTTTCGGAACTTGTCATTTCCCGATGACAGGACGTCCTGTAGCGGAACGATGAAAAAAACGTGACAGTGTCAGACGCAGAACGCACGCACGAACACACCTCCAAATCAGCTTTTCCGACGGGTATCGAAAGAACGACAAAAATAAAATGAACGCACGGGCGCGTATTAAAGTATACAGTAAAAACTGCGTAGGATTATTCCCTGAGAGCCAATTTATTTTTGTTGCGTTGCGAAAAAAGGCGAAATTAATCCGACCGTACAATCAATATGAAAGCGTAACTCCAACGCGGAATGGACGTGGGAGGGTGGATCGCAACAAATCGCGTATTGGGAAAAATACAGAATTTTAACGCTCGAAATGAAAATGGTATTGGTTAGGGTTTCTTAATGAGAATAAAAATAATTAACAATGTAATATGTCGTGTCTGAAAACGTGCCTTTGTCCAATACGCGTGGTTTGGTGGTGGAGCGCGGCCAGCCTCGCGAAACCTCGCGTAACCTCGCGTTGAGCGACTTCTCAGTGGCTACGAATCCGTCATAGTGTAAACATCAGCGTCTAAGGACAGGAAAGGACTCGTCAAAAGGCTTCGACACAACGGGGAAAGGATCTTTCGGCACACGGGCAGCTCCAAATCCAGCTACGTGGACTCTTTTCCAGTAATCAAGGCCACTACACCCGCCACCTTCTTCCTAAAGAGAGTAAAATCAATTTTATTTATTTACGATTCGACCAGCAACGTCCTACGATTCGATCGTTCTGTTTTGAACGGAGACACGCACAAAATAAATCGGAAGCCAAGCGATAAATTCAGCTTCGTGGTTCTTTTCATTGTCTCGAATAATATTACGACAATATCTAATGATAGTTTCAGGGGTTGACTTTGAGGAACACTGATTCACGATCTTCTTCAATTTACTGAAAATGTATTACTTAGGATTTCTAAACGAGAATAAAAAGAATTTATAATATCGAATGATAGTTTTAGAGGTTGCTCGACTTCGAGAAACACTGATTCACGATCTTCTTCTATTTACAATGTTTCCCTCCGATTCGAAAGCAGTCGACGTAAAATTCTCAATAACGATTCGATTTCGGGACTCGTCCTGGACGGATGTGAGGGCACCGGAAGCCAGAGCCGCGGGAGGATCCCGTTATCGTTTCTGATCGGAACGTTGCCCTGACGGGAAACGAATCGTAAATAGGACGTATGTATTTGCCCGGAAGAGTCCCGAGTCGATGTTTTATTTGCTCGTTAAGCTCCTCTTCTTCTTTTTTTTTTACGATTCATTTCGCGTTCCCCGCGGCCATAAAACTGGTCGCTTATGCTCGCCCGAGCCGAAAAGCATCGACAATGTTGCGATAAAGTTCGCTGGACTCTCGCCGGAAGTTCGAGGGGTGAGAAAAGAGCATTGGAAATTATCGCGAGGGTCGATGAACATCTGCAGAAAAAGAAAAAATGCTTGGATGCATCGGGGGAGGAAGATCAATGGTCTCGAAAAGCTAGAAATTTGCATGTGAATAAGGCGAAATGACGAGCACGGGGTCCTCGATTGTCGGTTTCGAGGACACTGGAACGTTTTCGGATGACGCAGGGGTGAACTGGTTCAACGAGGATCGAATGATCCTCTGAGACCTTGAAGAACAGCGTGTTGGGGTTGTAATGATAGAGTTGATATCGAATTTCTTCCTGCAAAGTCTTTCTCAATATTGAAAATTGAGATTTTTAACTCTGGCGATTTTATCAATAGAAAATTGAACAAAGAAATTAATTTAAGGCTAGTTTTATGGTATAAGTACGGTTAGAAAACTGTTCGTAATGCAAAATATATTCATGGAATATTGAATTTTAGTAGAAAAGAGAATGTGCTCTAATTCTGCCCAGCGCTACAGATTTCTAGGCCAAGCATGTCTATATTTGCATTTAATCGACGTTCCAATACTCGATGCTCCACTATACTTCCATCGATATTTCATTCTATGCACATTTCTACGTCTGTTGCTCTAATTTTCAGATAAATTACACGTTCTGTCCTTCCACAGAAGTTCTCTTAAACTCGTGTTTTCTTTTGCACTCGTCGATGATTAATTTTTGCATTTCAACTAACAAAAATGGTGGTTTGTTTGTTGCAGAGAGAGGCTACGCAACGAGATGTGGAACGCGAACGACGACAACGAATGGAGGCCGAAGCTCGGGTACGCGAGGCTACGGCTGAAGCTGAAAGAGCACGTTCCAGAGTCCATCACCTTCAGAGAGAATTGGCCAGGTGAGGAGAAACATGCTAGATCGTGTTCGATAAACAGATACGATTGATATCGCGTCGCTTTTCTAAGAAATTTCCATTTCTAAACAATGGTAATGCAACGCAAATGTAATCCTTTGCGATGGTAAGCCAATTATCGTAGAATATATTTGTCTCCTGTGCTCGTGTGACATTTCGATGAATATTTATTGCGAATTACTTACGAGGATAGCTCGATGTTCGATACAAACCAACTTTTGTTAGCTACAATTCTACATACAAACAAAGAACAGGGATCATTCGACTGAAATGGTTGATTTCAATATTAAAATAAAAAGGTCTCCCATTTTATTTGTAAAATAATATTTTAGCTGGTATATAATTTTAAGCCCCTTCTATCAAACACATTTTTATCCCCTGCAACGATTCGAAAAAACATCGACGGATAATAGAAGAACAGAATTTATTTTATTAAAGATCCATTCGATCGTGTAGTTTTTTATTTTTCTTTTTTAATATGTTCCTTCGATATTGGAATTCCTGTTAGATCGTGAAAGAAATTAGAGCATAAGAATGTTCTGGTCGACCAAATAATTGCGAAAGCCTCCACTGTTTGTGATAGGCGGACGAAACAAAAATCCTGGTACGATTTATCCTGGATTCCGTTGCCAGATCAATTACTCTTTTAATTTCCCAGGCTCGGCTGCAGTATTTGCGCAATACGTTTCAATTTAATTAAAACCAGGCGCGCTTATACGTAGTAAAAACAGCCGGAGTCATTGGTATGGAAAAATATATGGAATACTAATCGAGAAAGAGAGGCTCGAGTCGAAAGGGAGTTCGTCGATTGCGTATAATGGAACACACGGACCCAATTAATTTCCAACAATTTCGAGCCCTCTCGTTACTCGTTTTGTTCGACTCCCGACAGAGACGACATTGACTTTTATCGCGTTACGATTGGCATTAAACATTGCACGTTTCAAAGCCTGCGCTCGCATCGTGTTAAAAACGGAATATCAAATCCATCGATAATTAATTTTTTATCAAAGTATTCTTTATATTACACAGTGAGAAAATTCAGATTTAGATTTCATACAATTACAGAACTTTAAATTTTATTAATTAAAAAACTCATCACAAGTTTCGATGAAACTTCGCGAGTTTCTCGAGTGGCCAAAAATAAGGCAGTGTCTCAAGTTTAAGGGGTGAAACTACAGAAGTTTCAGAGTTCCCACTCTATCTTCAAAACTATTGTACTCTCAAGAAACTCTTTCGTGTAGAAATTTTCACAAAAATTAATCGAACCTCTCAAATTGCCCAGGAAAGCAAAACTTTGTTTATAGACGATTGAAAACCAGCATATTCACGATTCCTCACAGACATCTAATCTTGAGTAATTTTTTCAGCTCCTCGGTAAAGCAGAGAAATTCATTTCACGGATGTTGGGGACCCCAAGTCAACAGTCGATGACAGATCCAGGTTCAGACTCCCCTCGATCCTCTATTAGTTCCGTGACAACCCTTAGACGCGATACAGTCGTACCGATTCATCCCCCTTGATCGAATCTCTGGAGCCAGGCGTTCGCGGGATTTCAAATCGGAGTTCTATCGAATCGAGGAGCAGCTCTTTTCCACTCTATGTCGCGCTCGGACAGGAAAAGAGAAACCAGGCCTGTAAATCGATGCGGTTGCCAAACATCCGGCAATAATTCGAGACGCTTGTCCGACATCGATTTCTTCTTCCTTCGTTTGGCCTCGATCTCTCTCGCTCTGCTTTCCTACGGGCGACGGGGCTTGCGAAAATCGCTTGTTTCATCGAACCGCAGACAGCACTTTATTTCCCGCGCACCGGCCTCGCTGGAAAACTACCGGCGCGATATAACGTATAAATAATGAGACCGCGTTTCCCGCGCAATAACTAGCGGATTTCATGGTAAATCATCGATATTGGCATTCTTCCAATAACGTATCGCGGGCTAGGAGCTGGTCACCCCCGCGGATACATTATCAGGGCCGAGATTACGATCCTTGGTTCCTACTACTGTCTCCTCCATTCGATCTGGCGCGAAAATTCTCCCTTGACTCTCGTGTATTTCTTTACAAACTGTACTGTTCGTGTGCGAGAAGTTGGCAACTGGTATCTTTATATGCAGTCATAAATGTATATTGTTTTTTAAAATTCCTTTTATGATATAAATTCAAATAAACTTTGTGAGAATGCATAAATACAGATATAGCTTTTGCAAACTGTACTGTTTGTACAGGAGAAGTTGGCAACTAGTATCTCTATATGCAGTTTAAAATGTACATTGTTTTTTAAAATTACTTTTATGATGTAAATTCAAATGAACTTTGTGAGAATGCGTAAATACAGATGTAACTTTCAGCAAATTGTACTGTTTGTACGCGAAAAGTTGGCAACTGGTATCTTTATATGTATACAGCCCAACATAGCATACGATATTTAAATCGATTAACTCCGTAACTCGTTTTTTAACATTCCTTTTATGATATAAATTCAAATAAATTTTATAGAACGCATAAATACAGACGTAGCTTTCATCTAATGGTATGTAAAATAGAATAGCTTTAGAGTAATCGTCAGTAATGCTACAATTTTTATGTGACTAGAAGTAAATTCAGTGTTCTAATTTGTATGTTTTTTATTACAGATTTTTTATAAAAATGAATATCAATAGATCTGTTATAATGCAGAGTGTTTGGCCACCCCTAGGAAAAATTTTAATGGAAGATTCTAGATGCCAAAATAGGACGAAAATCAAGAATACCAATTTGTTGATGGAGGCTTCGTTAAGAAGTTATTAATGTTTAAAATTCCTCCCGTACTGAATTTTTTTCTCGAAACTGGGTAGGATTTCGAGGGTATGTTTATTGACCAAAAGTGATTATAATTGACCCCTGCAACCAAAAATAATTTTTTTAGAATGATTCAAAATTTTTTAATTTCGTCGACAAATTTGTCAACTTGTTGAATTTTTTTCTTGAAACTGGGTAGGATTTTGAGGGTATGTCTATTGACCAAAAATGATTGTAATTAACCCCTGCAATCGAAAATAATTTTTTCAGAACAATTCGAAAATTTTTTTTTTCGTCGAAAAATTTAGGCACCTACCCCCTATCGATTTTTTTTTTAAAATTCGTTTCTGATTTTTAGTAATTTTGTTTGACGCCCTACAGAAAAGTTGTCTAATACTTTTTTGTAGGTACCCATGAGCTCAACTTCAGAAAAAAGTTTCATTGAAATATATTCACAATTGTAGGAGTTATGGCTGTTTGAAAATTGGACCATTTTTATGGGGTTTTTCTCATTTTGCGGGGTCAAGGACCAACTTTTCGAATATTTTTATAATTGCTACTTATTCTACACTAAAATACGCGGCGTTTGGCTTTTTAAACATTAAAATCGTCCAATCCGTTCAGAAGTTATGACGTTTTAAAGATTCGCATGAAAATTCGGGCAGACATTTCTGGCCAGAAATTTTATTTTCGGTAAGGAATTTTTTCCTCGAAAGTGCGCAGGATTTCAAGGGTATGTGTAATGACCAAAAATGATTGTAATCGACCCCTGCAACCGAAAATAATTTTTTTAGAACGATTTGAAATTTTTTAATTTTGTCGAAAAATTTTACACCTTCTCGAATTTTTTTCTCGAAACTGAGTAGGAATTCGGGGGTATGTGTAATGACCGAAAATGATTGTAATCTACCCCTGCAACGGAAAATAATTTTTTTAGAACGATTTGATATTTTTTAATTTAATTGTTAATAACTTTTTAACGAAGCTTCCATCAACAAATTGGTATTCTTGATTTTCGTCATATTTTGGCCTCTGGAATCTCCCATTACAATTTTTCCCAGGGGTAGCCGAACACCCTGTATATTATTTTGTATTAATTCATCAGTAATATAATTGATGTCTTCTTCGTCAGCTGTATATGAGATCTCATTTCGATTAGTGTGCAAGTTTGGATAGTAATCATATTTAACAGGAGAAATAAATTTTAGCAGGTCCATCGTGTCTCTGTTTCTCTTGTTACAGTGTTACCTTGAGCTTAATTCTGATAAGACGTCACTAAAAAATTTACCACTATCATTAAACACTTCCTACTGCATTTGAATTACATTATTGCAACGATTTACATCAGAGTACAGAGTTAACCAGACTAGCTTATTTATTACTCAGAGTCCACAACATTTGGTAGTTTGGTGGTGTTAATTTTGATTACAAATACAAATAGTTATGTCTGAACCAAATGTTTCAATACTCAAATGTAAAATATTTCAAAAAGTGGAATCTGTCCTGCGTGAACGGTTCAATTGTTAAAATATTCGCTTCTTCGAAACGGAGACAGAAATCGGCGTACTTACCTAGTTAACGCCGTCGAATGTATTCGATTTCCACCGCAATAAATCGACGATAACACTCCACGGTGTTGAATAGTACAAATTGCAAACGCTGCAAACGGAAAAACAATTAATTCTCCCCTTCAATTCTCGAAATCGTGCAACGCGAACGACGCGTGGCGCGCCTATTAAAATTTTTGAATCCGACGCCAGCTCCCACGGATACAATCGAACGCGGGAATTAAATTTTCTCCGTTTCGAAGCCCGAGTATCGACGTTTCAACATTGTATTTTACACTTAATACCCCGTTTAACGCTCGGGTAATTGGACACGACTAATGAATCGCGGATAATTAAGCAATTATTCGACTCTGGCGCTTCGATTTTCGCGGTATATCGTCGGTCCCCGGGTGTGTCGCGGCCAGGGTCGACGTTTATTAACGGATAACGCGAACGACGCGGCATTTTTTTCTCCCTTCGCATGAATTTATAGTTGACTCGCCCCGGCGTAGGAGGGAAAGCGAAGAAATCGATTTCTCTAATCTTCCGCGGCAAGTGCCTGTGCACTGCGGGACGATAAATTCCTGCCAGCCGTTACATCGAGTTACATGCCGCCGGGCGTAAAATAAGGAACCGATAAGCATTGTTAATGGACCGTTTCGAGTCATTTTTTGCATCGGACAGAACGATGGGAGAAGAAACGGCCGGGTGGATTAGAATTATGATCGGTCACCATTCCCCTGGATCGTCCGCGGGCTTCGAGGCGCGATTATTGAATGTATCGCGAGGAACGAGACGCGAAACGGATCGCGTTTCCCGTTATTCAAACTGTAAAGTATTCGCGAGCGACGCGAAGTGAAACGAGCCGTTTCCTTTTGCAGTAGTCGAGAAACGAAGATTTATCCGTAACAGCTTTCGGTAGTGTTCCCCGTACTACACTGGGCTCGATTCGCGAAATGTAATCCTTTAGCAAATCGAACGACCTCTTACGATTTAATGTCCCGGCTCTAGCCTTCCAATATCCGTTGTAATATATCCGCTGGGTGCCATTTTCGACGTCGAGATTTGTCGTTGGGATAGAGCCAATATGTAAGAATTATTATCGACCTCTCGACGGCGGGTCCCATTCTCCTCGTAAGCACTTCTCGTTGTCGTACGTTTCTCGAGAAACGGTGCCATTTTTAATTATTTCTACGTCTTGGTCAATACAAAGTCTCAGGTTTAATTTAAAGTTATTCGCCAAATAACGCGTATTTTCAATTTCGTGACTTATTTATTTAATCTTCAAGATCTTCAGATGTAGACACTTTGTCTGTCACACCAGTTTTCGCAATCTAGGGATATTCTCGCCATTCGTAGACTACTGTGCGTCCGCGAGAAGTTGGCTAGCGAAAGGAATGCGAGTCTGATTGGTTCCCCACTCTAGTTGAGAGTTTGTACGTCGTACGGTGAAAGTGGGGATGCACTAGCCAATTTCTCGCGGATACACAATAGATATTTGACTGTACTTTTCCTCAATAAATACTGTTCGACGAGTACCAGCCATATCAAGCAATAATTGCAATTTTGTAATGTGATTTCTAAGAATAATAAAATATTCTTTCCCCCTTGTAATTTAAATTTCCTAAATTCAATTTGAGTCATAATAAATGAAACTTGAATCGAACTATGCCATCGTATCTCGCCATAGCAACGCCAGTGGAGTGCAAAGGGTTATTTCGCGAATAAATTCCGGAAGAAAAGATCGTCAGCCAAGCTCGCCAACAAAAAGTCGCGAGTCTTCCGCGCGTGTATCGAAACTACCAGAGGAACGAAAAGAGCACGTTGAACCGGGGGCCACGCGATCTCCCCTCGGGGGCGAGTCACGTCCAACGCATCTCGGAAACAGGACATGATCGATCCCGCGAGAGGGTTGTTCGTGGCATTCTGCCACGAGAAACGAGACGCCGCGTCGTATTGTGCGTTGAAACGACTAAAGCACCGATGCGCTTCTCGCCGGGTCCGTTGGTGCGCGCAGGACGACTTCTGTTTCAGCTGCAAATGTCGCGCGTACACGATCCTGATGGCTATGCCAGCGACAATTGCACGGGGATGAAATCACCAAAGGGTCCAATGCATAGCGTCTGCTTCAGAGTGGTCTTTCCCACGAAAATATTGTATTTCTTGATGGAGAATTTTTGAAAGCAATAGTCTTCGTGAGCACCAAAATTGGAAATTGAGAATTTGTTTACAAACTTACTTTGCAGTATTGCAAAGGAGCCATTAGAGAAAGAAAAATTAGAGTTTCGTCTTCCTTTTAGAACGAATCTACTGTGCATCCGCGAGAAGTTGGCAAGTGGGCGGGCACAGGAGACAGGGGAGTGGCTTGCTCCGCCTATCTCAGACTCTAGCGCCAATCAGACTCGCATTCCTTTCGCTAGCCAATTTCTCGCGAATGCACAGTACTTGATCTCACTGCTTGGGTATAGTTTAATGTAATTTTTCTTGTGATCCTTGTTACAGACTTTTGCAGAACAAGTGGATTCGAGACGAACGAAATGGTTTCTTTTCGTAATGGAGAAACTATTATTTAACGCTTAGTGCCTTTGGTATTTCTGATTTTTGCGTTGGTTTTTAAGCGTCACGGTTGACGAGCTTTCGAAAGCCGCCTAAAAATCCCTTGAACCAGTGTCGTTTTGAGGAGACGGTTGCAAAGGAAACTTTCATCTCTTTTCACTCTGAAATTCTTGTGTGTTTGTCGTCTAATTTCATCCGATCCTTTGGAGCGTAGGATCGATCATAGTTCCGAACATTGTCCTTTCCGACTGTGCAACGATCCCACTGAAAGTTGGCGTCTGAAAAACCTTACCTCTTCCTCTGGTTCCACTTTGTCTCGAAGGTATTACATAATCACAAAGAAAGAAAGTCTCGACATCCCAAATTCCAGCTAGTATTTTGCACGATTTCAAATATCGAAGGAACAATTAACTTCTGTTGGTCTTTGAAGGAAAATCGAATCCTAACTGTGAGATACGTCGCTTACGTAACTTGTTTGTTTAGTTCGTCGGAATGAATTCTGATGGAGATTCAAATCCACTAAGAAATTATTTCACTGTAGTTCGGAAAACGTTTAATTTATTCTATTGCTGGCTTTACGTGCCTTCGAATAAAAGCGTCGAGATGTAATTTCGTCGATAAGGACGCGAAGCGTTTTACATTGCTCCATCTTCTGGCTTGTAAGCATGTCTCTGACGATTTCTGCGCGACGCCAACCCCCCCAGCCAGCGAAACGAATTTTTATCGCGAAGCCCATTTGGCACCGGTATCGTATTTCCCGCAGCCAATAACCCTCCGAAACCGGAATGGTACGCATTATATCGTGGAAGTTTGAATTTTATCAAAAAACTTCTTGGCCCCCTGCCGGACAATAACGATACATCGATCAGATTATTCGTAAAGCTCGTTCCACGGCTGGATAATCGTGGACGCAATCTTTTACTCCAATGCATTATTTTCATTGAAATCTACCGTAATCAAAGACAGTTGTAACGTTCAAAGTTGTCGAAACGAGCTTTTTTAACTGTTCGAGCAATTCAACTTAAAAGACAGAGATAACACAGTAAACGTTAATAATCATTAAATGGAAGTGTAGATTCGGTGGAGGAATAATCGTAAAAAAAACTTACGAAAGATTGAATCTAAATAGACACAGACATCAACGTTATAGATTGCGATCAACGCGAAGCGGACAAGCTTCGTTATAAGTATTTATAAAACACGCAAAATGGTACTTCGATTATTTGAAAATTAATTATTTAAAATCCACCTTGAAAAAGAAAAATAACATAGATGAGGAATGTTTGTAAAAATTAGTAATTGATATACGTGATAGTTATTCATTGTTAGAAATTGAAAATATTGTCTTTTTATTTGTTTAATACTTTGACTGCCACGTTATCCATATACAGGGTGTTCGGCCACTCCTGAAAAAAATTGTAATGGGAGATTCTAGAGGCCAAAATAGAACGAAAATCAAGAATACCAATTTGTTGATGGAGGCTTCGTTAAAAAATTATTAATGTTTAAAGTTCCTCCCGTACTGAATTTTTTTCTGGGAACTGGGTAGGATTTCGAGGGTATGTCTATTGACCAAAAATGATTGTAATTGACCCCCCTAGCTAAAACTAATTTTTTTAGAACAATTTGAAATTTTTTAGTTTCGCCGAAAAATTTAGGCACCTACCCCCTGTCGATTTTTCTTAAAAATTCCTTTTTCATTTTTAGTAATTTTGTTTGACGTCCTACAGAAAAGTTGTCTAATACTTTTTTGTAGGTACCCATGAGCTCAACTTCAGAAAAAAGTTTCATTGAAATATATACACAATTGTGGGAGTTATGGCTGTTTGAAAATTGGACCATTTTTATAGGGTTTTTCTCATTTTGCGGTGTCAAGGATCAACTTTTCGAATATTTTTGCGATTTGTACATATTCTCCACCAAAATACGCGTAGTTTGCTTTTTTAAACATTAAAATCGTCCAATCCGTTCAAAAGTTATGACGTTTTAAAGATTTGCATGAAATTTCCGGGGTACATTTCTAGCCATACATTATATTTTCGTTTAGGAATTTTTTTCTCGAAAATGCGTAGGATTTCGAGGGTATGTGTAATGACCAAAAATGATTGTAATCGACCCCTGCAACCGAAAATAATTTTTTTAGAACGATTTCAAATTTTTCAATTTCGCCGAAAAAGTCCAACTTCCTGAATTTTTTTCTCGAAAGTGCGCAGGATTTCGAGGATATGTCTATTCACCAAAAATGATTGTAGTTAACCCCTGCAACGGAAAATAATTTTTTCAGAACGATTTGAAACACGTGAAATTTCCGGGGAATCATTCATTCATAATCAGACATTATATTTTCGGTAACGAATTTTTTTCTCGAAACCGAGTAGGAATTCGGGGGTATGTCTATTCACCAAAAATGATTATAATTAACCCCCGCAATCAAAAATAATTTTTTCAGAATGATTTGAAATTTTGTAATAACTTTTTAACGAAGCCTTAGTCAAGAAATTGATATTCTTGATTTTCGTCTTATTTTTGCCTCCAGAATCTCTCATTAAAATTTTTCCCAGGGGTGGCCGATCACCCTGTATAGACAAGACAAAACAATTAATTCTCAAGCAGAAATATTAAGAGAAATAAATTTGTATTGCCAAACTTCAATTCTTTTAGTTTTTTAGTCTGACAATCAATGTGTTAATGAATGTATATACAATTCTTCATAATTAATTATAAATAGAGCTAAGAAATTGACCAAAAATATTGCTCTTGTGCTCGTGTAAAGTCCAGACTGAATACACAATATTTACCTTGTTAAATCGTGAGGAACAAATGAAGCAATTCGTCTGTATTATATTAAGCAAACATAGTCTCTCGGATAAAGTACGTCGAAGGGAAAGAGAGGGAAGAGAGTCTTTTAAAGGAAGGCCACGGTAGACGCAACATTAAATCACTCATGACATCGATCCGCACCCTTTTCTCGAAACAATGTTACCAAGCCGTGGTCGTACCACGAATCGAGCTCGACCGGGCAGAAACGAGCACGGAATTTGTCTCCGTCCTTGTCTCCGTTCCCTACCCCTTTCGAGTCCGAACTACGCCTCGGGGATGACAATCGCGTGGAGCCTGCCAGAAAGTTCGCCCGCGCGACGATATCCGGTATTCGCCGGGCAAGGAATTACCGAAACACTTAACAAACATGAAACCATTTAGTGCGGAGTTCGGAGGTAACGATACCTGCCAGATGAAGACGCCTAATAGAACCGCGTCTCGTTAAAATGCAGCTCGGAACTTGCCGAACAGCTGGGAGAACTTGAAATTGCGCGAGAATCGAGCAGACTTTGGCAGCTCCCCGAGGGGTAACGCGACCGGTTATTTATCCGCGACGAGTCTGCGAGCCTCGTTCCCGCGAAATTTGCTTCCCTTAATTAACAAAACCCCGCGCTGACTACTCTGATTCCAAATTTCTGCGTCGCGTGATTTTCGAGCGGGAATGTTACGAGTTCGAACACGGTACAGGTACTTGAATCGACAATATTCTGTGTGGAAAGTTAGTGTAAGAGATTGACATCTGGTTCGATAGTTTGAGAGTTTGTATCGAGAGTGTCGTTCAATTTAAAAGTATTACCCTTCACAGTGACAGCAAATATAGTGGTGTTGAAAATTGTGGGATCATTAGAGTAAGCACAAATGGTCTATGAACGAGATACAAAACTCAACTTTCGAACGATCGAAGAGTTAGTATTACTAACGATTGCAGAAAGCATTCTTAAAATGAATACGTGATTCGTAAGTTGAATGTTTTTATGCTTATCGCTGAGTAGAAATATGAGCTGGTGTCGAATTTCACCGCCAATGTACGATGAATAAACCTAGCAACCCTAGAGCGATATTCATTTTAAGAATCATTACTGTATATTGGACACGTGAAACCAGATACGAGCGTTGTTTCCGAATTCATTGAATCTAATAAACACGACCCTTCGAGTCAGAACTCTTTGCAATATTTCTGTATTTCAGAATCATTTGTACCGGATTTTGGGAGTCCAAAATTATCAGTGTCGCGTCCCGCTAATCTGGCATCGCCGTTATCGAATCCCATAACCCCGGGAATTGCCTACATCAATTCCCATAACCCCGGTGTTGTCGATATCGAATCCCAAATCTCGTGTCCCGAAGATTGTCAATAACGTATCCTTGAAATCTAAAATTGTCAGAGCCGGTTCTCGATGATTCGTCCAGTCGTTTTTATCGGTTTCCGGTACTCGTAAATCCACGATATTGTAACACAGACGAAGTACACGAGCAGACCTTACACCTTATGGCCCAATCTGACTGCCAACATGACCTGAAAAACTGTAAATCCATTTACACACATTAATATGACTCGAGGAAGAAGTAGTTTATTTTAATGGTCTCCTGCAATAGTGAGTGTATTTCATTCAAATTTATTTATGGAGTAGAGCTCATGGATACCTAGAAAAAGTATTAAACAATATTTTCATACAGTGTAAAGCAAATTTATTAAAAATCAAAAACGAATTATTAAGAAAAATCGACAAAATTAAAAAATTTCAAATCGTTCTGAAAAAATTATTTTTAGCTGCGAGGGTCAATTACAATCATTTTTGGTGAATACATATAAACCCGAAATCCTACGCACTTTCGAGAAAAAAATTCTTTACCGAAAATACAATGTCTGACCATACCGTTGATTTATTCCCCTGAAATTCCATACATATCTTTAAAACGTCATAACTCCTGAACGGATTGGACGATTTTAATGTTTAAAAAAGCAAACAACGCGTATTTTAATGGAGAATATGTAGAAATTCCAAAAATATTCGAAAAGTTGATCCTTGACACCGTAAAATCAGAAAAACCCCATTAAAGTGGTCTAATTTTCAAACAGTCATAACTCCTACAATAGTGAATATATTTGAATGAAACTTTTTTCTGAAGTAGAGCTCATGGGTATCTACAAAAAAGTATTAGACAACTTTTCCGTAGGGCGACAAACAAAATTATTAAAAATGAAAAAGGAATTTTTAAGAAAAATCGACAGGGGGTAGGTACCTAAATTTTTCAACGAAATCGAAAAGTTTCAAATCATTCTGGACAAAATATTTTCAATTGCAGGAGTCAATTACAACCATTTTTGGTCATTAGACATACCCTCGAAATTCTAACCATTTTCGAGAAAAAAATTCGAGTAGGTGTGAAATTTTTCGACAAAATTAAAAAATTTCAAATCGTTCTAAAAAAATTATTGTTAGTTGCTGGGATTGATTACAAACATTTTTGGTGAATAGATATACCCCCGAAATCTTACGCACTTTCAAGGAAAAAATTCATTATTGAAAATATAATGTTTGACCATAACTATCTGGTTACCCAGAAGAAAAAAAATTTCAAATCGTTCTAAAAAAATTATTTTCAATTCCAGGGCTCAGTAATAATCATTTTTGGTGAACACATGTAAGGTCTACTCGTATACCTCGTCTGTGATTGTAACCCCAACTCCAGAGGACCGAGGTTTCGTATTTTACATAATCGACGATCGTTGCTTTCGTATTCGACTGTTCGAATAGCGTCACCTCGACCCTAAGAATTTCAAGAACGTCGATATCTAGTGTCACATTACGAAGGTCCTGATAGACACGTTTGCACCGCGATTTGCATACTACTATAACCAGAATTGGATAAAATTTTATTCGTCATCGAAACAATTCGAACGACGCCCGACTCTGGACTGTAACGCGCGAAATTTTATCGATTCCGACGCTTAGGCGATTTCGATGATGCTCTTTGTTAGCAATACGAATCCTACCTCGCGTTTTAGTGGCTATAAGGAAGAGCGTCGACTGTATTTCCTGCTTTCAGAGCACTCGTCGAGCTTCGAAGCTCCGGGCGTTGCGACGCGCGTAAACTCCAGTCAGAGATTCGCTGAAAATCGTAAAGTAGAAGACGTATTACGATCAATCGCGACTAGCATTTGGTAGAGGGCCGATAACAGTCTGGAATTACCACTGTATCTGCTAGCTGACGGAAATGACAGTCTACAGACAGCAGTAACGACATCGCCCGTTTGGAATCCAGCGTCTCGAATCACCTGAACGTCCCTGCGGGGCGTCGTATTCGATAAATCTGTGTCGTTTTATTGCACGTCTAAACGAAATTATACGCTGTCGTTTATTTGTTAACTTCCGTCGTGCCTAACATCGCAGAGAACATTAGCTTCATCAATAATTACACATTCGATAACATTCCTATTTGGAGAACAGGAAAAAATTTATTTAACACGTGGTCATTGGTGACTTGGGGTTTCAAGCTTTCTGTTATTAAACGTTAACACTGAAAGTATCCTAATTATACATTGAAACACAAACTGTCGAATATTAAGTTGTCAAATATCAACACTGGATTTTAGATTCCCATGTTCGAAGTTACCCAGAACTCGTAAATATTATTTGTCAGCAATTTATATTGAATTTTATTGCCACAAACCTGTATACTAATTAAAAGAAAAGTCACATTTAACACGTTATCCGCTACACCAAAACCGTACAATTTTTATGAGACCAAAACTTCGATTTTAGTCACTTGTAAACTGCATAACTTAAAATTTGTCTTCGGTAATAATTATCGTAACCTCGCTGAACTTCGTCCTATTCAAATTTGTTTAACATTTCAATTTCAACTTCAGAATGAATCATTTTAGTTCCATAGTCTTCTTACCTATATATGGGTGACGTGGCAGTCAAAGAGTTAAATCTACAATACAAAGGTTCGTGAATCCAGATATAGCAATGATTCTCAAAATGAACCCCAAGCGCATTAGCGAAGCAAACGAGAGCCCTTTTTCTCTCCTGTAGGATTCAATCTTGCGCTCATCCCCTAATAAATAGCCTGAAAAACAGCCTCGTCGCGTAACAGGCTCGTAAGGTGGCAAAAAATAAATATGCGATCCATCCTACGATCCTTCTCGAGGCCAGTCCTGGATCATACGCTACCCTTGTCACGCGTTACATCGTCGGGGTAAAAGGAAAAAGCCTTTCGAACGGGTTGAGGGATCAATCCACGCCGCCGTGAATTCCTCGCGCGACTCGTTCCAGGAAGCAAGGGGAACGACGGCTCACGCACCGCGTAACACGCGACCAGAATGCGTGTACGTCGAGCGGACATTTTTGTTTTAGAGAATATAACGCAACATGATGCATTACAACCGGCCGGATATACCGGCTGACGGTTTTCTGTCCTGAATGAATAATCGCGCCGGTAAACGCGACACGTTCGACCATCCACGTCTTTCCTTCGCTCGTGTCCCTCCCCCTCGTGTAAGGTTCTCATTACTAGCAGAGATCCGATCTACACCGTTATTTCTTTCTAATGGGAGACCGGGATTGGTGGTTATTGTCCGGGAAACGATAAGCGTCGATCGCCACAACTCGAGACACTTGTGGAATTTTTAACACTTTGACTTCCACGTCACCTATACAGGGTGTTACCGGGAGAAATTTTAATGGGGGATTCTAGAGGGCAAAATAAGACGAAAATGAAGAATACCAATTTGTTGATTGAGGCTTCGTTTGAAAGTTATTAACGTTTAAAGTTTTAAACACGCAGCTGTTCACAGGTTGCTGTTCTACAGGCGGGACTTTAAACGTTAATAACTTTTTAACGAAGCCTCCATCAACAAATTGGTATTCTTCATTTTCGTCTTATTTTGGCCTCTAGAATTGTTCATTAAAATTTTTCCCAGTGGTGGCTGAACACTTTGTATATGGGTGACAGGATTTACCACCGTGATACTAGAGAAATTAATTCTCAAGTTAAGACGAGGAACTAAATTTGGATAGAATTTGTGAATTTTAACAAGGTTAAAGTAGTGAAACAAATTTTCGGTTATGTAGCTTACAATGGTCTAAAATTTTACTTTTACAGAATATTATACGGTTTTGATCTGGCAGTGAACGTGTTAATGCTGTGAAAATCAGTCTGCGGGAACCAACAGTAACGAACTTGGAAAATAATAGTTAGGAATGTAATTTTATTGTGAATAGAAATTTAATCGCGAGGAGAAATTCAATCTTCCACGTGTGATATTTGTTAGTGATTGGACGAGAATATTTATTCAAATTAATAATTCTTTTTACTTCTAATTACTATCTGAGAAAAGCAAGACTACTAATTATATTGTACATTTTGGAGAATATTCAAAATAAAATTATATATTAGATAGTTTCCCCTTAACGTTAACAACTTGATTCCTTACTCTTTTATTTACCGTAATAATATCTGTACATACATATTAATTTTAGTGTTATATAGACAAAAATTAACGAAGACTGCTTCGTAAGTGACCGTGGAAACCTGTCGAAGAATTTGTTTAATAATCCTGATAACTCTTAAACGTAATATCTAAAAAGATACACAAACTTCACTCTCAAGCATACAAACGTTAAGCATACGTGTTCGCCTGGTACAATTAGCAACACGTGTTGAAGTATCGATCATATTGAATTACACGGGTACCCATCGAACGTGTTTGAACGGAATTAATAATTAGCGCAATCGGACATTAATTTAATTCTCCTGTCACTGGATTCGTACGCCGCAACGGTCAGTTGATTCCAAAACATATGAGAGGCAATTTATTATTTAGCTCGTGATTAATCGCGGGAATAATTACCGGGGAACCCGGTGATCGAGTCGCGATAATAGAAAACGAAGTGGCTGCAAACAACACGACCGTTTCGGGTAACGATGCATCACTCTCGCATTATCCTCCTCTAGTCGCTGTTAATTCGTGGTAAGATGGTAAATCAAGGTTCTTTTTATTCACCGATAACGGTTTAATTTCTATTTATAACGGACGCTCGCGAGAGAAATCACCGTGTATTTTCGTTCGTGGCGATTTGAAAAAGAAAACAGAAATGCGGGAGATAATGAACGGCGCGAGGTATAGCGTATAGAAGTCGCGACGCGTGAATCAACGATAATTAATTTCCGTAATTTCTCGGCTAAGTACGCTCGCCGCAATTTATGAACGGGCTGCACGAAATGTCATCGCGCACTGTGCCCGAAGGGGAGAACCGCCGCGTGCACATTTCGATCTTCATTCTCGCGCATTAATGCACACTCAGGGCCCCGTAATTGCGTGGCAAACTTTCGGCTCTCGATCGTCTAGCAAACCGGGCGACAACGCGTACGCGAAATAACTACGATCGCCTAACCCTATCCTGGACTTTGTTCTTCGAGCAGGGAAAAAAATGCTACCTCGAATCGAGGGTCACGTAGAAAAGTTCAGCGTTTGCTGTTATTCAACCCCTTGGCGTACGATTTAATTTCAAATAATTTCTCAAACGTATACTATTTAATTTTATTTAAATTTGTTCGTACGAGAAATGGCCACGAAAAAGAGTAGATTTGTTTCACGAATACTTTCTAAATGTAAAAATGTGTTGTTTTTAATGTAGAGGGTGTTCAACCACCCCTGGGGAAAATTGTAATGGGAGATTCTAGAGGCTAAAATAGGATGAAAATCAAGAATACCAATTTGTTGATGGAGACTTCGTTAAAAAGTTATTAACATTTGAAGTTCCTCCCATACTGAATTTTTTCCTCGAAAGTGAGTAGGATATCGGGGGTATGTATAATGACCAAAAATTATTGTAATTGACCCCCGCAACCAAAAATAATTTTTTCAGAATGATTTGAAATTTTTGAATTTAATTTTTTAATAACATTTTAACGAAGCCTCAGTCAAGAATTTGATGGTCTTGATTTTCGTCTTATTTTGGCCCCTAGAATCTCCCTTTGCAATTTTTCCCAAGGGTGAACACCCTGTATAAGATTTGATGACCAGTGAGTAGCTTCATGATTGTGAATCTTGACATCAAGAACTTCTAACGAGTCAGACTCGTCATTAATAAACTCTGTACACGGAAAAAGAGAGAGAAAACAGCTCTTGAAATACAGGGTGCCCCGCGATACAATTATTAACCCTTTCTGCACTGTAGAAAACTAAAAAATTTCATTTATCAATGTATAAATAGCCCAAATTTAATGTTTCCCTTTCGCGAAGAACGATTGTAAATTTATCTGAGAAATTGCATTTTTAATTTGAATGTTGAGGGAATATAATTAATTAATAGATGTACAGACGAAATAACAAAGTCAATGGTAAGAGAGATAAATTGAAAAGTATTCGTGAGCGTTCTTTTAATTACAAAAAGGTACTAAGATCTCCCCGTTTAATAGTTGGTTTTTATAGCGTCTCGAAGCACGTAATTTCGGTGCATTAACCGTAGTATATCCCCTTAATACCCTCTGACAACGATTTCTCGCTCTCTCTGCCTCCATCCAGTGCCTTCCACTCGTTTCTTTTTCCAACCCTCGTCGTTCTTCCGCCTGTCTCTCTCGCCCTCGTTCCTCCTTTCATCCGTTTCGTTTTCCAGCCTCTCCTTTGTCTTCCAGTTGTTTGTCTTTTCACCGGTCTCTGTTTTAACACTTTCCCTTCTTTTGTCTCGTTTGACTTTGCTCTACCCTCGTCCTCTTCCTCGTGTTTTATTTTCCTCCTTTTGTGTCTCCGCCATTTGTCCACTTCTTTGATTCTCATTCCGTCAAATTTAACGCTAGCGTTCATTCGGCAAGCGTTCACGCTTTATCATCGTTTTTAGATTTTTTGCTGGAATTCTATTGTCTGCTCTGTGCACGGTTCTCACTTTCGCTTCATTTTCTTCTCGAACCTTGCACTTTTTAACTCGTGCATAGCGCAGCAGCAATAAGCATAATTTGAATCGTACGTTTATTCTTTCTAACACTATCACTGACGTGTAAATTAATAATGAAACTAACTGTAAAATAATAATTTGTTTTTATAATTGTATCATGTAATTAAATTTCCAAAATTAATCAGCTACTGTGTTTGTTGAAAAGTTCTTGGTTCGAATTCCCAGTTAGGCTTCTGAATTTTTGTTCGATATAATTTATTCTCGAATTGCTTTTTATTTTTCTATTTATACGATGTATAAAAGTTGACAAATTATGTAACATTCATATTAACAATATTTAATTTATTCAAAGTTTACTCAAAATCACTGGCCAAGTATAACTGACATTCTGCAATTACTTTACATTCACTGGTTCCTTTGATTTCGAGTTAGATATTATTTTAAAAAGGATTGTCCGATTCGTAGACTTCCTTTGTTGGTCGAACTTGGGCTTGATAAATTGCAGGAAGGGGTAGGAACAGTCCCGAATTAAGGGGAATGTTAGGAATAAGTAGAATGCGACAGCACCGAGTAATTTTGCCTCACAAAGGCTGACTGTAACGTCTGACCCAATACGATTCGCCCGAAGGTCTTCTTTTGTCTGCAAAACACCGACCATTTCTCGAGGGGCTATCCATGCCAAGGAAAAACAACTACATAGCATCTCTTTTATATCGAATTAAACAAATTAATTTCATTTCTCGAACACAACACACGCGTTTCACTCGAGAAATTCTCAAATTTTCACGTTCGATTAAATTCTTCCTCTAGATACTATTTCTTCTATATTTTATAGTTTTTTTATAATTTATTTAAGTAGGTCGATGTGCAAACTTTTGAGAGAAATAAACTAGAACGCCCCCGGGTCACATCGATCCGGACTGGTCCAACCAAATCCCATTCGCCTTTGATTAAAGCTGCGTTAGGCTACCTTACCGACAAGTCTACTGACAGATCTAGAACGCAACGCAATCATTCTCGTCCCTCTGCAACCTTTTCATTTTTCAGCGTTCATACTTAAATTCTTCCGTTCCATTTCCCGTTTCGTTTCCCTCTGCCTCCGGTTTTCTTCCCTTCGTCATCTTTTCATCTTCTCCTTTCCGTTCTCATTTGATCAAACCCCTCTCTCTCTGCTCTTCTCTTTCAACGTTTATGTCTCTCTGCTCAGCATCGCGACCTCTCTTCAGCCTCTCTTTATCCTCCTCAACCTTTCCAAGTTCCCTCCACGGCGCGTCTGTTTAGCCGCCATTGTTCCTCAGCGTCGCTAATGGGTCCTCTCGACGGCTCGCGGAAAACGCGGACGACGGAGGGTGAATGGAAAATTCAATTTTCCGTTTGGTCGCGCAAAACTAACGTAACGTATCCAAAAGTTCCGCGCAGGGCTGTATTTTTACCCCGAACGACGTCACGCGCCATTCTGACCGTTGTGTCTTCGTTTTATCAGCTGAAAAGCAGGGACATCTTGTATCGTAATATGATCCAGCAACGACTACTGAAAACAATAAACTAAATAAAAATTAATTTAGTTTCGTAATCGAGAAAGAATACAAATTGTAACAAAGTGTTTACTCGAGGATATTGAAGCATTGTTAGTAACGTAAAGAACATTTAAAACAATTATTACGAATGAAATTACTCGAGTAATTTACTTATTGGTTATAATATTCTACTGAGCAGTGTAATAAAGCGTATTAAAAATAGTTAAACTTTAGATGCGTGCAGTTTCGAAATTAATAATATTTTCTTCATGACTGAGCCACAGTGGGAAGCTGCAAACCTTCCTCTTTAAACTGGTTTTTGAATTTTGTCGATCCGACTTTCCGTTTTCGAGATATCGTAATTTATGTGAAAGATAATTTTTAAAATTCCGCCCTCCGTCTGAGAAAAGCTTATTAACGTGTATTAAAAATGCAAAAACTTCAAACACGTGTAGCTCCGAAACTACTAATGTTTTATCCATTATTAAGCGATTGTTAGCGGTGGCAAAGCTTCCTCTTTAAACTGGTTTTTGGTTTTTGTCGATCCGACTTTTCGTTTTCGAGATATCATCGTGTAAAGACAATCGTAATTTTTAAGATTCCGCTACGTCTAACTCTCCGCCTTACGAAAGCCTATTAACGCGTATTAAAAATACTAAAAACTTTAGACGCGCGCAGTTCCGAAACTACTAGTGTTTTAATAATAATTGAGCCACTGTTGGCAGCGGTGAAGCTTCCTCTTTAAAATGGTTTTTGGTTTTTGACGATCCGACTTACCGTTTTCGAGATATCGTAATTTATGTAAAAGGGTATTTTTCTTAATTTGACTATCTCTGTCTCCGTCTGACGCGTCGCGTCGTACCTCCTTGTCGCACGTGAGACGTGACCGAGTGACCTAGTTCCGGCGTAGTATTTCCAAGAATTTACTACGCGCTGTACTATTGTCACGTACGCGAGATGAATGAACTCGCGCGAGCGCACTACAAAACGTAAACAAACCCTATCTCCGAAACTAGCCACCGCATCGATGCGAAATTAAAAACGCTATATCTCTGGAACTAATTATGCTATCGACTCGTACAAACGCTCATTTTAAAGGGCTTTTCATCCTCTATCTGATGACTATACCGCCTACTATAATTTATGCTAGCTTCCGTGTTTATTTTGACATTTTACTTTAACACTCGACATGAAATAAAAATTGTCATATCTCCGGAACTAATTACGCTATCGACTTGTACAAACGCTCATTTTAAAGGGCTTTTCATCCTCTATCCTATGAACATAACAACTACTATAATTTTTGCTATCTTCTATGTTTTTTTTTACATTTACTTTGACGTTCGACTTGAAACAAAAATTGTCATATCTCCGGAACTAATTACGCTATCGACTTGTTTGAGCACTCATTTTAAAGGGCATTTTACCCTGTATCCGATGCGTATATCAACTGTTATTATTTATGCTATATTCTATATTTACTTTAAAGTTTGGATCGAGTCTATGCGCCCAAAGAACTGATACGCGATATAACTGGATTATAAATTGTTTATTCAACCGAAAATGAATTTAAATTTGTGTACAGGATGTTTGCATAGTTACTAACTAGTATTGTTTTGTAAATAATAGCTTTCTCTTGAACTAAGTACGAAATAGACCTGAAACAAACTTCGTATAAGTGTCGATAGGTTTACTGTGAGGAAGTAATTTTTTTCTGGTAATAAAACCAAGTTATTTATTAGGTACGAAATTAAGCTAACCCAAAGATGTTTCCTATCGATTATATTGCAATTCACAAACATGAATTCTCAAGATTAAAGAAAATAAATAGGACTCTCGAATTTTAACGAAGCTGTCGTGGTTGTGCCAATTTCCAAACGATCCAAACTCAAAGTTTCGTTTCGATGGACAGTTTGAGGAGTTCGATCCGGCAGTGAGCGCGTTAAAGCGTCGTCCAGAATACTTGAATCGCCAGTGTACGTCAAATTTTCTGCTCGATTCCTTCTTTTGAAGCCTGCGTGGCGTTCTGGTGCGGGTCAATATGATCTTCATCCGTCCCGGAGCCATTCACCTACGGAAGGTTAATTTTACCGTGGCTCACGGCGACGGAAGAGCCCCCGATTATTCGCCGGCGTCGGAGAACGTCGTCGTTCCAGACGCGGAACGCCGCGGAGCCTCGGAGTCGTCTCGTTCGTTCGATCCGGCCGAGAGTCACGCGCGAACGAACGCTCTTAACAGGCTGTTAGGTAATTTCCGCTGGCCTGGCAGGGTGGAATGTTTGCCTGTGATTTTAAAGCGGCGCCGAAGAGAGTTCGTTGCACGGCTCGCTTCGACAGGTTCGTCGAGAGGACAACGAACGCGTCTCGTCGCGTTTCATCGCGACGACGATCGATTTCTTCTCGGGGCCGCTCGTCCGCCACAATTACAATCACCGCGACCGATATGATATTTTTAATATTAACAGGAACACATTATCGTAAAGTAAATCAGTTAATTTTATAGTAGGGTTCCATTTTAGATTACTAACAGATTATTACAAATTACTCTATCACTTCGACAACGGTTCACACGTTTCACGCGTCTACCTGTGTGATTTTCAGTAATTCTTAACAAAATCCAATACAACGAACGAGAGTTAAAAATGTAGGAATATGAAGTAGAAACTTGGATAATAATTTTTGTAGAAAAATACCAGTTGTTACGCTGACCCAGCTATTTAATTATATCGGTTTCGTAAGTTCTCGAGAAATTTAGGTGCTCGTAACATGCAACGTTTCGTGCCCGCGAGCACGTATGTAAAATGAAGTTCCAGGTTCGTCGCGAAGGGAGCTATTTACGAAACGACGGACGAAAATCGAAAGTTAACCGCGCGAATTACAGTCCCGGGATTCCCATAGAAGGAGGCCGAATTATTTCCGATTCCGTGAAACCCCGGATTAGAGTCGCGAACACGGAAATGATAGGTGAGAATTATTCAATTCCAAAGCCCGCGTGGAAATGGCAATTTCGATGGTAACGATCGAAAATTGCCGCGAAATTATGGCGCGTCCGTGTGTCGACGGCCATTAACGTCGAATTAGCCGCCATTTCCTCCCGACACTTTTCATTTTTCCCCGCGTAATTGCGAATCTTCGTGGCAATTACGACCGTAAAATATAATGCGGAACGCGCGGCGTCGATAAAATATCTCATCGTCGAGCGATATTTGGCGACTCTGCGTGCCGGTTCGAAAATTCGCGCGCCCAGCGTGTACCGATCAATTCTGGACGCTGGTTGCGAAAAAACGAGAACAAAAATACGCGGCTGGTTGCTCGAAAATTGCACGATTTCATGTAAATGAAACTACGAAGCATTTCGTTCGTGGATAATTATTAAGCGATTTGTTCACAGTCTGTAGCAGAGATATTTAATAAATTTTCAGATGGAATTTCTAAAGGAGACTTTATTTTGGAAGAATTTGTCTTCCGTTTAAGTTTACATTATTCGACAAACCCACGAGCCTAATTCAGTTATACTTGTGTTATGTGATCATGTGAAGCGACAGGACAGTTTGGAAAATTCGTGGGTTTACGTGTGACACGCTTCAGACTTGATCTCTTGGGATACTGGGATATTACATTAACCCATGAAATGTTTAAGAATATATTTCAAATTCGCTGTTTTTTTATTCCATTTCCCCCATACAATTTTTATATTTTTCTTGCAAATTCTAAAAAGGTGCAATTCTACGTATTTTGAATCCCGTTAAATTTGTAATTTCGAAGACCGTAACGAGAGAGTTCTCAAACGCTGTTCAAGAATCGAATGCTTTACATATCTGTTTCACGCTTTAGATATTTTCTCATTTGTTAGAAAACAGTGAAAGAATTCGAGAATCCCAGCCCCAGAAATTGCAAATGTAAACAAAAATATTTGTAACGATTGCTTCGAAAATAGATAAAACATGCGACATGACCGCTCTAAAAGTCTCGAAAGGTCTTCCTGTGCATGGGTTAGCCTAACCATCGTTGGAAGATTCGATCGCGGTCAGCGATTCGTTTGTCGAGGTCCGCCATTGTTCTATTCCCGTAGCACGTTCGGCGTTATTGCATTTCGCGAGATCGAGCCGCGCTATTTCGCCCTATGACGGCGCTGTTCAATTTATTTTACCGAATACAGTTTTACGAGTTCCTGTTAAGCACGGTTACCGTCGCATTGTATTAGCCAGATACACGAGCACCGTTTATTACAGATTTTACGGCCAAGAGTGGCCCTTCTCCATAGCCTCCCTCTCGTATTCTTGTCTCCTTTTGTCGCTGCTCGGCTCCCGTAAATGCATCACACGGACAGCGATCCCACCGTACCGGGATAATCGTCAGTTATCGTTTGGGGATCAAATGAATCGGACGTGGCGCGGTTTCGGCGTTAATTAAACGCGATTCAAGGCAAAGGAATATTGCCTGGTGGTCACGGATCGATCCACAACCAGGTATAATTAGCCTGCTACCGTAGACATGGAGTTCAACTTGTTGCAAACTACTTCTATCCAAAGAGATTTCTATTATCTTCTTTGTTAAGAAATTTGTTTGGTCCAAAAAGTGTTACGATTATTTTAACGATCTTCAGACAACCTCGAATGAGAACCAATCTTGCTAATTTGAAGACAATCGAAACGTTTATGAATGTCTATAAATAATAAATTTATTTGCTTTATTTAGTTATTTGTTTTAGTCCAAACAATGTTGCAATTTTTTAATGGTTTTTAAATAATTTAAAGTCAGTCTAAATGTTTTTAAATGTCTATAAATTGATTTATTTTGGTCCAAGAAATGTTACGATTTTTTAATGGTCTTTAAATAACCTATTATGAGGACAAATTTTGCTAATTTAAAGGCAATCGAAACGTTTTTGAATGTCTATAAATAATAAATTTATTTGCTTTATTTAGTTATTTGTTTTGGTCTAATAAATGTTACGATTTTTTAATGGTCTTTAAATAACCTGGAATAAGAACAAACCTTGCTAATTTAAAGGCAGTCGAAATGTCTTTGAATGTCTATAAATAATAAATTTAGTTGTTCTCAACACCGTTAAAATAACTATATGAAGAACCGTGTTTGTATTAAGTAATACGATGTTGGAAATGATGTTTAAAAAATGTCTGTCTGAAACAGTGGAAACTACGCCTTTGACTGCGCTTCGTCGAGTACAGAAATTTTCTTTCTCGCGGTCCTAAATGAAATTTTCCTTCTTTTTACACGCGCACTTTGTAGAAGTCTAGAAGCCAAGGTGAAACTTTTTAGCTGCACCTCGTCGTTCACTCACGAGCGTGTAAAAATTTATCAAAAGAAAAATATTACCCTTCCAACGATGAATTTTCTTATTTGCATAACTATTACTGTACATACTTTCACGCATAATAACAGTAATATTTGTCAGATATATCGTTCTAGTTTCAGGTACACGATGAAGCGTGAAAGAATGTAAATTTAAACGCAATTTTCTATGGAAGGTAAATTCGTCGCCCGCATCGTTATGAATAATTCTGACAGAGACAATTTTCGTCGCTATCGATTCCATTTGATCAAAGCTGTCATAAGCGGGGATAATCGAACGTTGGATTGAAAATTGGGGTAGATTTCGTTTCTCATAATGGGATCCCCCGAACGACACGCGATTCCATTCGATAGGCGAAACCTTTGTGGGAAAACAGCCCGGCGTGCTCTGTCCGATTATTATCGCCCTTCGACGAGACTGCGGCGTTAGAAAGATAAACCTTCAATTTCCATCCACCGTAAAATACAATCTATTTTACGCGCGTCGCGTGTCCGTTCCACGAAACTTTTCTGCTCGCTTTTCCATAAAATTGATCTTAACCGCTCGACGGATCGCGTTATAGGCTAATTAGTTCGTGGAATCGAGCGCCACGAACAGAAATACATGAAAACGTACTCAGGAAAAAGTAAGTACTTTTTTCTACTGAAAAAGAAACATGCAACGCGAACGAATAAACCATTTTTCCATCACACGATCGAAACGAGCAATCTTTTTCGTACGAAAGAATCGATCAGTTTGCTTTTATTTATTTTTTAAACTCACGCGATAACTAAAAGTTAGTTTTCGGATTTACACTGATTACAGTCGAGTCGAAGAATTTCTACATAAATCGTTCTTTTTATAAGTACTGTTCTTGACACGATTGCGAATGGCTTTCTCGACGAGTTTGAAAAATTGAAAGCGATTCTTTGCTGTAGATAGAGAAATCGTACACCTCTTTATATCGCTGAACAAGCGTTTACATTGTGGTTCGTGTTTGCCGGACGAAAGCACGATCCTGTCTAATAAACCAGCCATTATCGTGTCACCACTTGTCATCCGGCCATGTTTGTTATCAACCTTTACTGTCGCCTTCCGAGAAAAGGTTCGTGTCCACCGTAACCCGCGTTTGTCTTTCCTGTCAACGGAACGTTGCCCCATGCAATCCGTACGAATGCATTACGAGACTATTTACCCTATATCTCAGTCAGTTTCTGCGAGTCATAAACAAATTATGCACTTCTAAGGCTCGAGGAGACGAAACGGGCTTCCTACTCTCTTGGATGTTATCTAGGCTTCGGCGATACTTCGTATTGGAAACTGGATCGGTTTTTATAGCTGCTATCCAGATCAAGGTTTCCTACATTTTTCGGTGCCCTGATATCTACGATATAAAGAGTGACAGTTTTTAATCGAAAATGACAGTTAATTGTGTGGACAAAATATTGACACTATACAGGGAAAAATTTTAATGGGAGATTCTAGAGGCCAAAATAAGACGAAAATCAAGAATATCAATTTGTTGATTGAAGCTTCCTTAAAAAGTTATTAAAAAATTTCAAATTGTACTAAAAAAATTATTTTTCATTGCAGGGGCCAATTATAATCATTTTTAGTCAATAGACATACCCCCGAAATCCTACGCATTTTCGAGAAAAAAATTCATTACTGAGAATATAATGTCTGACCATAACTGTCTGTTACCCTGAAAATTGAAAAGTTTCAAATCATTCTGAAAAAATTATTTTCGGTTGCGGGGGTCAATTTCAATCATTTTTGGTGAATACACATACCCTCAAAATCCTACGTACTTTCGAGAAAAAAATTCTTTACCGGCAATATACTGTGTGGAAATGTTTGTATAACTTTTTAACGAAGCCTCAATCAACAAATTAGTATATATTTTCGTTTCCTCTGTCTATTCTGTTGTGGAAAAGTATAAGTAATAATTGGTGTAAATAAATTATTTATCGACTGTAGTATTGATAATATCAGTTTTGATTTTAGAGACACACTGGGTTGTACGGAGTTAGTTTTTTTTTTTAACATGACTCTTTCAAATGGAATTGAAAGCAAATGTATGTTAAAGACCATATGTCGTGTTAAACCACGTTTAAAGGGATGCATTATCTACCCTTTAATGCACCCCGTATATCTATTTTCTTTCACAGCATATAATTATCAAAATTTTCTGTGTAAATATTATGTCTACCAACCCTTTAGAACCTCAATCACGATTCAATCTACGATTCTCTGAATCTTGTTCCAGCATGTTATTCTCGAATTTCAACAACCCTTAAAATATAGAAAATACTCGAAGATGAAATATTAAGTTTCTTATTCAAAAAATTCCTATCCAAAATTCACATTGTGACTAAACAGTGGTAGCTGAAATATTAAATTTGTAATAATTTTTGAAACATTTGTACTTAAATTTATTGCATATTGCAAACGAATTAATAATCCTGCATCAATATTAAAATTTCCTCATATTTATTCCATTATTCGTTTTTATATTCTATGATTTCTATTTTTATTGTTAATTAAGACCTTCTGTTTCTACTATGCTTTTACATCTATTCTTCTATGTATATTTTTGTATAATTACGAGTACCTTAGCACCAGGTATAATTCATATTTTTATATTTCAAAATTACATTGTTGAAATGGACCCTAAACCCGTCGAAATGTAGAACAAATAAACGTTCGACCTTGCTTTAATTGGCCTAAGAAAATACAGGAGCATACCTCTCCACTAGAAACAAAGTTCTACCTAAGACATTAGTATTCCCTGTTAAACTTCTCCCCGAATCTCTGCAGCTTCCCTTACTGCTTAAAATTCTATAGATTCCTTTTTCACAGATCGGTAACAACCCTCCACGTGGTCTTCGACAAATATTTACATAAAAGCTCACTGTTGCTACACATTATACATACATTGTTTATAATTCCCTGCTCGTAACTTAAAATTCCTTTTTAGATCGGTTCCTTTTACAGATCGATAACAACCCTTGTCACGATCTTCGACAAATATTTCCACGATTTTACACATATCATTTAGAACTATGGGTACTTTCTATCACTAGATAGTTCGTAAGTATCCCTAAATACACCGTAAACCACACAGAAGGAACGTATAAAATTGTTCTCAACCAAAACAAATGTTTTAAATAGTGATCAATGAAAAGAAACTTGTAATTTTGCTCTGATCGAACAGAAAAGCTCCCTTAGGGTCGTTTCTGTCCGTTAAAACCAAAGTTACAGTTCGATAACAACCCTTCTCACAATCTTTGACAAATTCTTCCATAGCACATTATCGTTACAACATACAATTTTACACATACCATTTAGAACAATGGGTACCTTCTATCACTAGATAGATTCTAAGTATCCCTAAAGACCGTAAACAACACACAGTAGGAACGTATAAAATTGTTTTCAACCAAAACAAATTTTTTAAATAGTGATTAATGAAAAGAAACTTGTAATTTTGCTGTGATCGAACAGAAAAGCTCCCCAAGGGTCGTTCTTATCCGTTAAAACCAAAGTTACACGTGCAAAAGCGCATTAGTATTCCCTGTCAAACATCTTCTCGGCGAGTCTCGGCGAGTTCGCTGCTTAAAATTCTGCAGCGAGTTTCTTTTTCACAGATCGGTAACAACCCCTCGTCATGGTCTTGGACAAATATTTCCCCAGCATATATCGCAAAGTTTCACGGACCGTGCGACTAATTTACAGAAACGATTCCGTCGGGGCGCGCCCCCTTCGCGTTTCTGGTTCCATCGATCCGCGGCACGCGATCGGGCTTCCGCGAACGTTTCGTCGAAATCTTCAGCGTTCGTCGATGAGGGTCCTCCCACGCGTCACGGCAGACCCGAGCCGTCGAGTAATTATTGTTTACACGTTAGATCGCACGCGAGCGACGTAGGGGCACGCACGTTCACGCACACGTGAGCTATGCAAACGCAGACGAGCGGCTAAGGTAAACAGGTATCCGCGAATATATTATTGAATCGCGTGGGGCGGGTGTTAAAGCCGCCCTCGCGGTGGCGTGCCTTTGTATACCGGCGCCATTATTGTCCCGTGGAAATTATTACGCGCCCTGGTTAGGACCAGTCTGCAAGGACGTCGTCTGCGATCCCGTTTCTCGTCGCACGCGACTCCTTCGGACAACTCGAGATTGCTTCGAGCAACACTTTATTGCAACAGTTCAACATTTTATATTGTTATTATTATTTATTTTATTTAATCCTTGCCTGGTAGACTTGGGGTGATCTCCAGTTTACATGTTTACTTTTTCTATTCATCAATTATTATTAGAGAAACGTGTGCTTTCCTTTTGGGTATTATTTTTGAGATTACTTGTAAGCCTGTACGATAGAATGTTTATTTATTTTGTGTTTTCATTGCATCGCATCTATTGCATTAATCCTTGCCAACTATTCTTCAATATTTTATATTGTTATTATTATTTATTTTATTTAATCCTTGCCTGGTAGACTTGGAGTGATCTTCAGTTTACATGTTTACTTTTTCTATTCAGTGAGCTATAATCTATTATTTACTATATAATCTATAATCTATGTAAACTTAATTTATTATTAGGGAAATGTGTGCTTTCCTTTTGGGAATTATTTTTGAGATTACTTGTAAGTCTGTACAATAGAATGTTTACTTATTTTGTGTTTTTATTGCATCTGCTGTGGTATAATAAAATATAAAAATACTTACGAGTAAACTTGTGAATGTTCGTGCAAGTATTTTTATGAGAAATCACTGAGAAAGGGCAACCTGGTCTGAAAAATCTTGCCACAGTTCACAGTAATTTAAATGTAGTTAAAAAGTTCCCATATATCTTGCATATTTCTTGCATATGTGACGATTAGTATTACGGAGAATGCAAGATAACCGATCGATGAGAAATTCAAGTAGTTCGAGTCAGTAATAGCGCAGACACAATAGGCTTGTACAGAAACAGTCGTGTTTTCGATAGAATAAAAGCTCAGACCTGCTTCAAACCGTTTCTGCAAAACGTAATTTAAACATTTCATTATACCATTTTTTTATTAACACGATGAAATTAAATTTCTGTCCAAGAAAATTCAAGAAAGTAATACCAGATACGTTCTACGATAGCTCGATCGATACTTTCACTTTCTCTTACAAAATAAAACAATAATCTGGAAAAATAAAAAAAAATTACATCAAATTGATCGTTATTTATATCCAACGTAAATAAGATCCCAGAATTAGGGAATGCAGAACAAAGTATCGAGCAAATGAATTCGATCGTTCCTCCCCTCGCTGGAAGGGTGGAATTTTTCAAATAATTTTCATTCCTCTCCCACTTGATCTAAAATTTTATTTGCAATAACGTTGCCATAAATCTCACTCAGTCGTTCTTGTAACGGGATACTTGAATGGAAGGTCGGGTAATCGGTTCGGGTTTTCCAATTTATCGCGAAAGAATTGGGAACATTTAACAACCGCGGCTCGCCTCGTACCAATACATCTTCTCGATCGTTGTTCGCCCGTTTGAAAAATGCCCGCGATCCGACTCAATTCACCGGGGTCGAGATTAATGGTCTTACCGAGAATGTTTTCTGTCGCACGAAAGAAACGATCGAAGAAGGGAAAGCGAGCTCTTGATCAATCCACCGACGAACCACCTCAACCTGGCCCTGGCAATTATCGACGGTTGTGCAGTCGGGCGCAATAACGATCTCTGTGGATCATATTTTTCCCGTGCACGACCCTCTTTCCGCGTAGCTGCGTTTTATGCAGTTTCTGCGCCAAGTGCAGCGCCGGGACTACGGCGGAACGCGAGTTTATGGCGCCTGGCTAGAGGGACGGCGACCAATCGAATTTTCATAGCGTTTCTGTGTAGAAACACGGGGATATAAACGAGTGGGATTTTTATCGAATTCTGAGAGGAATGGAAACGAACAGAAATCGTTATTGCGTTTTGAATTCGTGCAAACGTAACCAAAGTCTGCTGTTACGAGCAAATAAAGCAGTATATGTTGAGTAATTCCGAACTTCTAGTTATGTATATTAAAATCGTTTTTTTTTTTTAACAGAACTCTTTCAAATGGAACTGAAAGCACAATTCGAGCTAAAATCTAAGCTACATCGTTTATGGAACTTACGAAGTCTAAGTGAAACGTACTCAAAACGAAAGATAAGAAAATACGTACAATATAGAGAAGATGAAACCATGTTATCTGATACAAGAGTGAACGTTGAATATTCGTGTGAATACAATGTAAAATTTCTTATTTACCCAAAAATATCAAACATCTTATTACAGTTTGACCGGTAGAAATTCCTCGATAGTTAACAAATTTAATTTCACTCGAGGTGTAACGAATAAAATGTTGCTTGATATTTTTACGTGTGTAAGAAATTCTGCTGGTTTCTGCGTGACCAACGTAATTCCACGCCCATTGCTGTTCCTCTTGGGTCGAGACATCCTAGTCGCGACCCCCAACCCCCGAGCACGCGGCAACGGTCAGCCGTTTCTCGTGATTTACGGCCGTTGCCGCGCAAACTCGATTATAATGATGCAGGAACGCGCCGCGCCGAATTACACGCGGAACCGCGTCGCCGGACTTTCATTAAACGATAATCATCTTCCGTGTACTCGCCGGAACGACCGGAACCCCGGTGAACAATGCGTCTTTCGAGCATTGTTTCGTCGTTGCACCGCCTTCTATCGCGATTCAAACTCTTTTCCCCGGCGTGGAAAAGAATGCAGCGCGCGGATGCTGAGAAAAACTCACCCCCGGCGCTCGTAAAAGGAAACAGCGCGGAATTTACTTTCAATTTAACCGAAGTTGGGCGACACACTTCTCGTCGTTAGCACTGATGACCACCGACAGGACGAATAATATTCGAACATTGTTATTTCGATACCTGATTAATTAGTATTCGAAGCGGGGTTTCAATTATCTAGCACCTGGTTATCTGGATGTAGGAATAACCAGCATATTTGATACGATTATTCTTTGACGAATAAATCGACGAATATAGTTGACGAATAATGGGAATTTTATATATTTAATGTTTTATTAATGAATCGATAGAGGGTAGGTGCAAAAATTTTTCGACGTAATTAAAAAATTTTTAATTATTCTGAGAAAATTATTTTTGATTGCGGGGGTCAATTATAATCATTTTTGGTGAATAGACATACTCACGAATTCCTACCCGTTTTCGAGAAATAAATTCTGAAGGCGGACACATAGTTCGACGAAATTAAAAAATTTCAAATCGTTCTGAAAAAATTATTTTTAGCTGCGAGGGTCGATTACAATCATTTTTGGTGATTAGACATACCCCCGAAATCCTACGCAGTTTCGAGAAAAAAATTCTTTACCGAAAATACTATGTCTGACCATACCGTTGGTTTATTCCCCTGAAATTCCATACTTATCTTTAAAACGTCATAACTCCTGAACGGATTGGCCGATTTTAATGTTTAAAAAAGCAAACAACGCGTATTTTAATGGGGAATATGTAGAAATTCCAAAAATATTCGAAAAGTTGATCCTTGGCACCGTAAAATCAGAAAAACCCCATTAAAGTAGTCCAATTTTCAAATAGCCATAACTCCTACAATAGTGAATATATTTGAATGAAACTTTTTTCTGAAGTAGGGCTCATGGGTACCTACAAAAAAATATTAGACAACTTTTCTGTAGGGTGTCGAACAAAATTACTAAAAATCGAAAACGAATTTTTAAGAAAAATCAACAGGGGGTAGCTGCCTAAATTTTTCGGCAAATTTGAAAAGTTCCAAATCATTCTGGAAAAATTATTTCCAATTGCGGGGGTCAATTACAATCAGTTTTGGTCAATAAACATACCCTCAAAATCCTACCCACTTTCTAGAAAAAAATTCGAGAAGTTGTGGAATTTTTCGACAAAATTAAAACATTTCGAATTGTTCTCAAAAAATTATTTCCAGTTGCAGGGGTCGATTACAATAATTTTTGGTGAATAGATATACCCCCGAAACCCTACGCATTTTTGAGAAAAAAATTTTTGACACATTCTCTGACACGATTAATGGGGCTCTGAAGCTCCAAAAAAATGTGTTGAAAAAATTCATTGGATATAAAGTCTACTCGTATACATCGTATATAATATATAGAATATACTATAGTTCAATTATCCGGCATATTTGATGATCGGAATTTTACTGTATTACTATTTGAATGGTACTCGAGTATTATTATTTGAATAGGAAAATATTCTTGTGAAACATTAAATCAATTAATATGAATTCCATAAGAACACCATTGGGACTTTCAAAATGGGAATAATAATAAATCTCTATTTTAATTTAACATTTCTATCTTTTGCATGTAATACATATATTCTGCGTAACTTAAATTAAATTGTATACCTTGTTTTACTCCTATCCATAACTTTCGACAATAGAGAGTAGATACAAAACTTGCGAGGATGAAATCAAACAACAAAGATCTATGTCATACAATGATGTTTTTCCTAAAAATTAAATACTAAAATTTCAATTGATCGATAAAAACATAGACGTAGTTATGGATAGTTATTCCTATCCATAACTTTAGACAATAGAGGGTAGATACAAAGCTTGCGAGGATGAAATCAAACAACGAAAATCTATGTCAAACAATGATGTTTTTTCAAAAAATTAAATACTAAAGTTGCGATCGATCGATAAAAGCATAGACGTAGGTTAGATTTTAAGCATGTTTGGTACAAATTGCCTCCGATTACACGGTCGGCTAGAAATCCGTGAAACCCGGAGGAAGAGCTTAAGGGGGCAATACGCAAACTGAGCCCAAGGGCTTGCGATTTTGATTATCCGTCGTATGACTAGCTCGCTGACAATCGCTCTTCTGTTTGCACTTATAATTACTGTTTGCGGAGCATTGTTCTTAAGCCCACCGCGTGGAATGGCACCCCAGTTGATAAGTTACGCGCAATCACCGCAGGAGGAAGAGTCCCTGCGTTTCGCTGGCGGAATCGACCGCCTGAGTAAAACTCTAATGAAGGAGGTTACGAGGTTACTTCTGGATCCTGTGAATTGCCGCGTTGTACCCCGTAAGAGGGATAAGACTCGTTTGTTAGCATTCATGATCTGTTCGAGTGAATTGTCGTTCCCAGTTCTCTGGAGAAACGAACGAAGCGCGACTTGGGTGTTCAGAAAATTGGAACCCTGAAAAATGGATGACACTGCGGAACTCGTTTCAACAACGATAAAACAAGCCTCCAAGAACATGTAGCAAGTTAAGTAAGATCCTCGAACTCGGTTAGTCGATGCTCTCCTCGTGGTCTTGCACTAAACAGTATCAGATAGCACCGATATCTCAGCAGCTAACTAGCTTACGTGACTAGACGATAGTCTAATCGCTCGATCTGATGCCACTCACTTTCCCAGGCTCGAACCATTACTTCAAGGCTTGAATTAAACTGTACAGAATATTCCAGTGAGCATGGTGCGCTAGAAAAGGCGGTGAAAAAATAAATTTGAAAATTTGGCGCGTGTCTGTTCATTGCTCGCTAGTTCTACTTGCACTGAGTTCTCGATCAGGGAAACATAGTTTATCACATGTTCAAGGTTACTATATTAATAGCAAAAATTGGAGAACATGGTGGACAAGACTATAATCATCCTACTTGTAATATCAGTGAAAATTATTGTTATTTTAATGTTACTTGCTACCAGAACGAGATCGTAATGGTAAAAACGTGTCACACGAGAGATTCGTATATGCATCGGTGATCATATTATCCTCGAGAAACTCGTAATATTTTCCTATATCCCGCTCCTATTTCATACTCTAAACGAAGTAACCAGATTCGTTCTAGAAAAATGCCTGTTTGCATAAACGGGATGCAAATGAGGCGAGCGAGGGAGCTCACGACCGATAAGAAGCGAACGTTGTCACCTCCACGTTAATAAAGACGAACGGTTTATCTTTCGTTACGACCGATCTGACGCTTCAATCTGCCGAAGGCCGGCTCTCATAATCGTTTCAGACGCACATTAAGAGCTAAGGTAAACTGGAAACTTTAACGAGCGGAGTTTTAAGCCGATTAACGTCCTCGAACTCCGCGAATATACACAGTCCTGGAGCCTGAACAAGCAAGTGCGCCGGGACAATCAGCTTATTCGGCCGAGTTTCTTTTCGCGATCCGATGTGTACACGAATGAATCTTCTATGAGACGACAGCGATAGCAAACGGACCGCGGGACCACCTTGCAGACGCTTTAAACGAGAAACAATCGGAGTTTAGAATTGGCAACTTTATTAGGGGGTACCTTTTCTCATTAATTGCTTTCTCTTAATTCGCCAGTGGATTCATTTCATTTTTCGTTTGATATAAGTGGCGACGAGATGACTGTCCCATTTTACGTACTATGTTTCCGAGTTTAAATGATTTTTCATCGTGATAAGGTTAATCGATAAAAACAATAAACGAGAGTTTTCTGTTAATTCCTTGGTCGTGTAATGATAAGTCTGACTTGTTATAAGTTTTCGATGTCAAGTTTCACAATCACGAGACTACTCACACGTCAAGTCTTATACAGTGTGTTCGGACAACCCTGAGAAAAATTTTAATGGGAGATTCTAGAGGCAAAAATAAAACGAAAATCAAGAATATCAATTTCTTGACTGAGGCTTCGTTAAAAAATTATTAAAAAATTTCAAATGATTCTGAAAAAATTATTTTTGATTGCGGGGGACAATTATAATCATTTTTGGTGAATAGACATACTCGCGAATTCCTACCCCTTTTCGAGAAAAAAATTCTGAAGGCGGACACATTTTTAGACGAAATTAAAAATTTTCAAATCGTTTTGAAAAAATTATTTTTAGCTGCGAGGGTCGATTACAATTATTTTTGGTGATTAGACATACCCCCGAAATCCTACGCAGTTTCGAGAAAAAAATTCTTTACCGAAAATACAATGTCTGACCATACCATTGATTTATTCCCCTGAAATTCCATACGTATCTTTAAAACGTCATAACTCCTGAACGGATTGGACGATTTTAATGTTTAAAAAAAGCAAACTACGCGTATTTTAATGGAGAATATGTAGAAATTCCAAAAATATTCGAAAAATTGATCCTTGACACCGTAAAATCAGAAAACCCCATTAAAGTAGTCCAATTTTCAAACAGCCATAACTTCTACAATTGTGAATATATTTGAATGAAACTTTTTTCTGTAGTAGAGCCCATGGGTAGCTACAAGAAAGTATTAGACAACTTTTCTATATGGCGTCAAATAAAATTACTGAAAATCAAAAACGAATTTTTAAGAAAAATCGACAGAGGGTAGCTGCCTAAATTTTTCGACAAAATTGAAAAGTTTCAAATCACTTTAGAAAAATTATTTTCGACTGCAAGGGTCAATTACAATAATTTGTGGTCAATAGACATACCCTCAAAATCCTACCCACTTTCTATAAAAAAATTCAGTACTGGCGAAACTTTAAACATTAATAACTTTCTAACGAAGCCTCCATCAACAAATTAGTATTCTTGATTTTCATCTTATCTTAGCCTCTAGAATCTTCCATTAATATTTTTCCCAGGGGTAGTCGAACACTCTGTATATTAAAATCAACACATTTTTCCATTCACAGAGTATTCGTATAACAAATCTATACTTTTTCATGGCCATTCCTTGTACAAATAAATTTAAATAAAATTGTCTAATAAACGTTTGAAAAATTACATTAAATCGTACGTCAAGCGATTAAGGACAAATGTGACGATAGTTTACAAAGAGGTATTTTTACTTTCTGATATATTTGGTGAAAGGGTTTGGTTTTTATATTTCATAAATCTATACTTTTCCGTATTTTTAACCCCTTCCCGTACTTCAACGAGTCTGACAAAGATTTTAGCCCAAACATAAATATCACGAGCCAGACTCGCGGACAGAAAGTCGGCCCAAATGTAAACATCGCGAGCCAGGCTCACAGACAGCAAATCACGTGATTGAGTTTCAGTTCCTATCAGTACGTCACAAGAATCGGTCACGATTCTCACAACCTCTGTTACAAAGCAGTTTAAGGCCCGGATTTCGTCGAGCTAAATGGTACGGGGAATAGGTTAATTTAAACAAAATGAAGGGGTTAATGTCGCAGCGTGGCTCGCTGCAGGGACACCTGAGACACGGGAATTGGGCATCGTTTGGCATTGAAAAACGAAATGTCGGCCGTTTCGAGAGTAACTTTTCCCCTCGGAAGCAGTGCGTGGAAATAGCAGTGAACTGCCGCTAAAGTAATTGCCAATTAATCTTCATTAAACCCTTCCGCGCGACTGCAGATGGCTCCTACGATAGAAAACAATTGGACGTTGCCCCAAAAGTGCGCAGTTAGTTTGAAAGTTGGCACGGGAGAGACTAGAAGGGGAAACGGGAGGGGGTGGCGGTCGGGGAAATGGGTGTTGCCAGGCGTCGAGGAAAGCCCTCGGTTCGTCTCCCTCGGAAAGCTTAAATCGGCTTCATATCTTAGCCCTTCGCGACCCTCTTGTATCTCTAATCAGATCATTAAGTCCGCGGAGCGTGCGCACGAAGGAATTTGTCGCGAAGGGCAGCGAGGCGACTCGCGCGAATCAGCCGAAGCGCGCCCAAAGAAACGGATAATCGAATCACTTGTGTGTCGAGGGGGGAGTCGCGATCTTTTTCTCCCCCGCGATAGCTTCACAGAAATTCACGCTCTCAGGGATAAACCTTTGGGTACACATCGAGCCATTAGCTTGCTTAGAATAGGGGGCGGTTTTCGTATTTGTTCTTCTTCGTTGAAGATTCTCCTTCCGAATATTCCGAGAGATTTCTGAAATATCGAATTTGTCGTTAATTCGCGTGTATTGCTATGGTCTTCGGAAGATTATGAGGCCGCAGTTCCGTAGCAAAACACGCGGAAGCCTGTAACTAGCAGTTCAGAGTCGATAGATGCGGTTACCATAACAGATGGCCAAACTTTAGCGTGTTCGACTCGTTTTGGGGGATGAAGCTTCTGTGGAGTCACAACTGTCCTCCAAACTGCAACACTTTCGTTCGCCACGCAGCTGCGATAGTTTGGGGCCATGAAAGTTGTTGATGAGGCCGGGATACGGAATAATAAACTCGAGGAACGAATTAGGAATTTATCAAATCAAATATGCGGTGTACAGAAACGATGGACATGAATTGCGAGTATCACGGTGTTTGTTTCAGTAAACGATGATCGTTTGGACTCTCTTTCTAACAAAAGTCGTATGTTGCTTCATTCAACTTTGGAAAATAAATGTATAAAAATTCGTTTGCAACAGTTTCGAAGACCGTGCACCGAAAGTGTATTTGTACAATTCGCGCGAGGAGCTTCGAAACGAATTAACCGCGCGAGTCGAGGGCTCGCCGTACCATACCTAATCGTATAAATACACGGACAAAGGGACCTCCCTGCGTTCCAGTCGCTCAAGAACATCGTCGACGCTCCGTCGATCACAAACATTTTTTTTTTCCAAATTCTATTTATCGACGAACACTTTACAGGGCGCCGGAACGCTCGACTCCCCGGAAGCATTAATATTTTTCGCGGTGGAGTTGGCACGCTGAAAGCAATTGAAACGTATATAACAACGGTCGTACCGTTCCTTCGCGAAGAGGCGAAAGGGATTGGAGGACCGACGCCGGGTCGTTCAATTAGAATCTTTTCGACGGGAATTAAAATTGGACTGCTCCTTCAAGCGAGTTTGATTTGTTACAGGATGGAGGAGTCGTCGCGGGGGCTGCTGCAGCACAAGCACAGGGCCGAACAGCTGAAGCAAGAGAAAACTGCACTCACACTTTCTTACGAGGTAAGCTTCTACTCCGACCTCGTCCAATATTCTTGGATTGCGTTTAATTAAATATACGAATACGAACAATAGTCGTCGTTGGAACAGAAAGAAGCTTGGTCACGAAGAACGTGATACCTCTGTAGAGAATATTTATTTATAATAGTAAATTCAATAAGAGTTAGGTGTGAATCCTAAAGAACACTGCACGAGACAAGAAATAAAATGTAGATCTAGTTTTGAGTATTTGCAAGTACAGTAATGATTTTTAAAATGAATTCCAGACGTGATTATTCCTTCAAACTGACGAAAGAACGTTTAAAGTATGATACTGGTGTTGAATTTCGTTTCCACTGTTCATCTTAAGAATGATTACTATATTCCATTATTAAATAGCTATTGGAATAGAAAGGACGCAGCTTGGTCACAAAGAACGTGATACCACTGTAGAGAATATTTATTTATGAATTTGTTTATTCAATAAAAATTAGGTGTAAATTCTAAAGAACACAGCACAAGACAAAAAATAAAGGCACTCGTTTATGCAGGATGTTCGGCCAACCCTGGGAAAAATTTTAATAGGACATTCTAGAGGCAAAAATAAAAAAATCAAGAATATCAATTTCTTGACTGAGGCTTCGTTAAAAAGTTATTAAAAAATTTCAAATCATTCGAAAAAAATTATTTTTGGTTGCGGGGATTAATTATAATCATTTTTGGTGAATACACATACCTCTGAAATCCTACCCAGTTTCGAGAAAAAAATTTAATAAGTAGACAAATTTTTCGAAGAAATTAAAAAATTTCGAATCGTTTTAAAAAAATTATTTTTAGTTGCAAGGGTCGATTACAATCATTTTTGGTAATTAGACATATCCCCGAAATCCTACTCATTTTCGAGAAAAAAATTCATTACTGAAAATACAATGTCTGACCATACCATTGATTTATTCCCCTGAAATTCCATACGTATCTTTAAAACGTCATAACTCCTGAACGGATTGGACGATTTTAATGTTTAAAAAAGCAAACTACGCGTATTTTGGTGGAGAATATGTACAAATCGCAAAAATATTCGAAAAGTTGATCCTTGACCCCGCAAAATGAAAAAAACCTCATAAAAATGGTCCAATTTTCAAACAGCCATAACTCCCACAATAGTGAATATATTTGAATGAAACTTTTTTCTGAAGTAGAGCTTATGGGTACCTACAAAAAAGTATTAGACAACTTTTCTATACGGCGTCAAACAAAATTACTAAAAATCAAAAACGAATTTTTAAGAAAAATCGACAGGGGGTAGCTGCCTATATTTTTCGGCGAAACTAAAAAATTTCGAATCGTTCTGGAAAAATTATTGGGGATTGTGGGAGTCAATTACAATTATTTTTGGTCAATAGACATACCCCCGAAATCCTACTCACTTTTTAGGAAAAAATTTGTGAAGGTGTAAAATTTTTCGACAAAATTAAAACATTTCGAATCGTTCTAAAAAAATTATTTTCAGTTGCAGGGGTCGATTACAATCATTTCTGGTCATTACACGTACCCGCGAATTCCTACGCATTTTCGAGAAAAAAATTCAGTAGTTGCGGATCTTTAAACGTTAATAACTTTTTAACGAAGTCTCCATCAACAAATTGTTATTCTTGACTTTCGTGCTATTTTGGCCTCTAAAATCGCCCATTACAATTTTCCCCAGGGCTGGTCGACCCTGTATAGATAAATATCAAAAAATAAAATTTGTTAAAAACGTAGGTCTTTAATATTTGCTAGTACAGTAATGATTTTTAAAATAAACTCCAGATATGATTATTCCTTCCAACTGACGAAAGACGACATTTAAAATACGATACTGCTATGGAATTTCATCTCCACTGTTCATCTTAAGAATCATTACAGTATTCCATTATCAAACAGCTATTTTAACTATTTATGAACGTATTTTAATGTTACACGATATCTCAAAAATTCCGGAAAAAATATTCTGTGCACGGTATCGGTCCCTTGATAAAATTTATATTACGTATAAAGACGAAACGTCCTACATCGAGCAAATTTCTTCAGAGATTTCAATTGGTACAATAAAAAGAGGCATTTTGAACGTTGGATTGCCCGATAATTGAATGTATTTAGCGTTACCAGTATTGCTTGGACACCGATGTAAACGAGCCGCGAGTTCAATTTCGCGATGCACGCCGTCCTCCTTAAATTTATATTCGTTCGAGTGGCTCGATTTCAATCTGCTGGGGCCCATTGGAACGAGAGCCATCGCGGAAATATTGGACCCCCGCGTTTGTCGATAAGCACGGTTAGATATCGAAGAGAAACTCCCTCTAGCCGATCGAATAGTCGAATCGTTTGCTGTTGTCCGTCGTTCATTCTTTTTTTTTTTTTTATGTTCGTGCACGGATGACACTCGAGCAAAAACAGTTCTCCCCTCGTCCAATAACAACCGTCCTCGTACGGGCCAGCGGCCCGTTATTGTATTTCACTCCGACGTTGTCGTGCACGATTGTTCCTGGCAGCGGCCGCCAAAGCGAGACCGATCTTGCCAGCCGTGCTGTCAGCTCGCGTGTACGTAATGCAATTTATTTCGCCCCCTTACCGATACTTTCGACCAAGAGCCAAAACACGCGATACTCGATTCGGGATTAAACAATTCCGCGTAGCCACGGACTTATCGGCGATCGCCGCGATGGTCCACAGTTTTGGCGTTTCAATTAACTGCGCGATCCACTTCTGCCACCGTTGACACCGGACAGTACGGATCGAACGACAGCTTTACGAAGAGTTCACTTCCGGCACGATTGTTCACCAGAGGTTGAAGAGATAACAGGAATAATCGTTTCGAACTGTGGTGTATCGGTTATGGGCACACTTTAATCGTGAAATATAAATGCTTTACTGTTAGTAGTGTGAGTATTACGTAATATTTAATGGAATGAAATTGTTTGTTTGGTACTGTGGATGAAGTTAGTGAGATACGTAGATGCCTTTGTCTGATATTTAGGAGTAAAATTTATCAGGATATTTAATAAAATAAATTTATTTGTTTGTTTGCTACTGTGGATGAAGTTAGTGAGATACGTAGATGCCTTTGTCTGATATCTAGGAATAAAATTTATCAGAATATTTAATAAAATAAAATTGTTTGCTACTGTAGATGAACTTGATGAGATACGTAGATGCCTTTGTCCGGTGTCCACGATTAAAATTTATCAGGATTTTGGCGATCAGCAAGCGATTCGAAACTTTTGGTCGGTTTTGTACGAACGTATTCAAGGCTGTAGGCAGAGATAACGTTCCGAGCGAGTTGAACAATTTTCAGTTCGTACCACGCGGACCCGGACGCAATAACCGACGATACTTTCGCCATGTATTTGCCAACGACCAATATTCCGGACTTAACAAAGTAACGCAACCACCGCCGGTGCAATGAAAAGGGAGAACACAGTAAACGCTCGCGTTTACTGGGAGCCCTTAGAATGTACGCACTATCTCGTTCACGGCCGGTTTGCTCCTAAAAGAGTCGTAGATTCAGAGACGAGGGGTGTGCATCACTGCCCCCACGAAATACCGTTTATTATCGATCGTCGCTCGATCCCCCTGGTTCAATGTCGGCCGCCCCACCGACGCCAGACCCCTGAAAATCCCTCTATCGGTTACGAGGAAGCGTGCACACGCCTGCAAGTGTTCCTTCTGTAGCTGTTCGATTTTACTTTCGAAGCGCACCCCCTTCGCGAGCACAGTGTTCTCGATGGCTGCCGATCTTGCGTCGAAAAGTTACTTCGAGAACTCTCTGCGTTCGATAATTCCGTCCGACAGTTGGACAGACTGCGTTGAATGGGGGAGTAATTGATCTTTGTGAGCGAATGTTCCATTATAGAGATCGCTGACCGAGGGACCAGAGGAACTTGACAGTTGCATGATAATTTTTTAAATTCCACTCTCCATCTTACGAAGGTCTCACGCGTATTAAAAGTAGTAAAACTTTAGACGCGTGCAGTTCCGAAACTATTAGTGTTTTATTCATAATTGAGCCACTGTTGGAGGCTGTAAAGCTTTCTCTTTGAAATGGCTTTTGGTTTTTATCGATTGGACTTTTCGTTTTCGAGATATCGTAATTTATGTAAAGAGGTAATTTTCTAAATTCCACTCTCCGTCTTACGAACATCTATTAACGCGTATTAAAAATAGTAAAACTTTTGACGCGTGCAATTCTGAAACTACTAGGATTTTATTAATAAATGAAACATCGTTAGAAGCGGCAAAGCTTCCCCTTTAAACTGGTTTTTGGTTTTTGTCGATCCGACTTTCCGTTTTGGAGATATCATCGTGTAAAGACAATCGTAATTTTTTAAATTCCGCTACGCCTGACTCTCCGCCTTACGAAAGCGTATAAACGCGTATTAAAAATACTAAAAACTTTAGTCGCGTGCAGTTTCGAAACTACTAGTGTTTTATTAATAATTGAACCACTGTTGGCGGCGGTGAAGCTTCCCCTTTAAACTGGTTTTTGATTTTTGTCGATCGGACTTTCCGTTTTCGAGATATCGTAATTTATGTAAAGGGTAATTTTTTTAATTCGACTATCTCTGTCTCCGTCTTACGCGTCGGACCTCTTTGTCTTGCACATGAGTGACGTGGTCACTTTACTACGAGCACGTGCAGCCAGCGACCTTGACAAGGCCGTAGTAAGAAAGTTCATTGACCTCGCGACGTAAACAAGCCACTGCATCGACTTGAAATTAAAATCGCTATATCTCCGGAACTAATAAAGCTATCGACTCTCACAAACGCTCATTTTAAAGAGCATTTTATCCTCTACCTAATGACCATATCATCTACTATAATTTCTTCTATCTTCTATGTTTATTTTGACATTTACTTTGACGCTCGATTTGAAACAAATATTTTCATATCTCCGGAACTAATTATGCTATCGACTTGAAACAAATTGCATTTTAAAGAGCATATCATCCCCTATCCAATCACTATACCAACTATTATAATTTATACTGTCTTCCATGTTTATTTTGAAATCCAGTTACCAGATAATAGATTTTATTTAATTTCAAAAGTTTCATTCAAAGTTTGATGCAGAAAATATTGCTTACTAACAAATGATAATATAGAAGCAAGCAAGATAGCAGGAGGGTTGAAAATAAATACTTCAAAAATCGAGGCTGCCCAAAATTCGACCTTGACGTTTCATGTTGTCCTTCAGACAAGAATTTCGTTACCTTTGATACAAAATTGTGGAAACGCGTAGTCGCGTTCTTAACCCGTGCATCGCTTGGCATTCGAGGCTCCCCTCAAATCCAAGTGACTACATTCCCCGCACTTCGACGTACTTCAAGTTGACACGGTCGCGAGCGTTGCAAGCACGCTTCCTCGAGTCGTTACTCGTCGCGGTGACGTCGCTTCAAAATTAGATTAGAAATTTCACGACGCCGATGCGTGCAATTTAGAAGCGCAGAAGCGACAGTCTGTCTTCCGTCGGTGCGCGACGATAAATTACCACGAGTGACTCGTACGTACGCAGTAACAGGGTAAGAAGGAGAAACAGAGAGGGAGAAACGGACTGAGAAAGGCGAAGAGTCAGATGTGCCACGGGGAGAATTCCAAGAAGCGACCAGTTTGTATTTTTATTTTCCCCCGAGCGAGATGACAGAAAATCGTTGGCCTCCCTTCACTTTCGGAAGAAGGGGGTGTAGACATTAGCAGGGGCCGCCTGGCTGGCACGACTGTTATAAATCAGACACACGCACCCTCTATTAGCACCCCTGTCTCCGACAGGTCTCCGCAGCCCTAATTTAACGTTAAACGCCTTTCTGCTAATAACGACCGTTCGTATTATTAACTCCCTTGCAACGAAATCTTGCAAGAAAACTGCAATCGACAATAGGGGCCCTCGATCCAGCCTGCTAGCACCATGGAACCACCCCACGATTCTGCGAGTGCCTTTGCAGGAACACGTGTAATTTTTGTTCGACGACAATAACTTTCGAGGCATCCTAAAAAATTAGAACGAGATGTAGGAATTGTTATGGAGCAATTCCAAAAGAAACCATGTTTTTAAGAATGCCTCGAAATCAAATATTTTTAACTGGGGTTCGTCTCGATTATTCTGATCCCATTTGACGAAAGATTCTATGATTATTTTACTACCCCATGTTTAATGTATTACAACAGCGGTCTCTAACGATTGGTTATTAATTAAGTATACGTGCAAAAAGAACTAAAGCTTATTCTTGTCTAGATAGAAATATTTTAATTGGTGTATCGTTTCTTTTTGTGCACAGGCACGCGTGCACCAATACCAGGCTCAGATCTCGAAGCTCCAGCTGGAGAACGAGTCCATGAGGGGTCAGCTCCGTGGTTTGGAGGCTGCATGCGCTGGTGAAGTGCACGCTGCACTGGTGGCGCGTCTGGCGACCTTGGAGACGGAACACGCCGCCTTGGCGCGGGACGCCGACGCTCAGCGTCGCCAGTACGAGCGGTGCCTGGACGACGTCGCCAACCAGGTGGTCCGCGCCCTTCTATCCCAAAAGGTTCATTGCTATGCTCTCGTTACCATGTCCTCGACTTCTCTTTCACTCTCACTCTACCTCCGCTTTCCGATATCTAATCGATCTTTCTCATTATTCGAACTAATTCCAACGTATTATTTAAACGGTATCTTGAACGATACTTTACAAAAATACTCAATGTTCATCGTATTTTCTAAATGTGAGCAGCACAGTTATGTTTCACCCACGCTGTTTTTAACCTCTTCAAGGATACTGCCACACACGTGAGCGTTTAGTTTTTATATTATTATTTTAAATAAAACGGCGAAGTTACGAAGTATTCGTAATTAAATTTCCCCGACGATATAGCACAGCAACATAGAACGTTGATAGATATCGTGGGATCAAGTTTGAATTTTTATTTACTTCAACCAGAATAATTCTGTTTGCTAGCAATACGAGAATCGTTTAAGTCTCCATGGGCACGTTAATCGTATAATAGTTTGTACCAATCGTTTAATCGTGTCCATTGTCCGTTGATCGATCTTCACCCTCACCACCATCGATCCTTCCCGATCCATCTGCATCCGCTGAAGCTGCGAAGTTGCAAGGCTGCGAATGTGTTTCGCGCATATCGAGACTAGATTGATTTAGAATTTTCAATTTTACTTCCTTTATAAAAAAAACAAATAATAGATTTGAAGAGTTCAAATTATCCAATTATTAATCACGTAGACTTCATAGAATTAATTGAAATCTACCTCCACTTTGCTATTTACATTCGTTTAACCGTCACTTAGCGTTGGCGTAACAGACACTCGACTAGTATTAGTGCAGTATTATGCGTCACAAATGCTTTATGCGTGCAAAAAATCACACCAACCCATCGTTAAAGTCTCCGGTCCTCGTTCTTTGTCCGCTATCGCGCTTTCTGTCATTCGAGGTTAGATCGAACTCGAAAGATACGCTAATCGTCGCCGTTTCTACCGTACGCAGAGTCTGAGGGAGGAAATCGGCGCGCTGCAGAGGCGCATTCGCGAGCTCGAAGCGCAAAATCGAGCCCTCTCGGGACTGTTGGCTCAAGCTGCCAGCCCTGGCAGTCCATCGGAGTTGATTCAAGGGATCCTTGAAGCTGGACCAGCGGCCGTGGTGGCTGCCCTCGGTTTGGATCCATCTTGGGTCCCTTTGTCCAGGCCTCGGTCTCTCAATTTACAAATACCGGTCATGGCGGCTACGAAATGTCGACGAAACAGACCTTTGGGTACGCTCGACAGTCCAAAATGAAAATATCCTCAGCAAAATTTACACTGTCGATTCGAATAAGGTTGTAGAATGACTTCAGGTCGTCGAGGGTAGTTGTGAGATAACTAAATAATATCAAAATTTTGTTTAGAAAACTTTCTTAAATACTGACGAAGAGGGACTTGGTTTCTGGATTTATTTAATTTCTATTAGATTCGTTAAAAATCGTTTTACAATGAATACAACTAGTAGATCCGGTGCAAAGCTTTATTAGACTATTAATAATAATATAAAAATTTTGTTTAGAAGACATTCTTAAATCCTATCGAAGAGGAAAGTACTTGGTTTCTGGATTTATTTAATTTCTATTAGAGTCGTTAAAAAGCGCTTTACAATGAATACTTGTAACTAATAGATTCGGTATAAAACGTTGTTAGGCTATTAGTTGTGGGAGCAAATATTGTCTCGTCGTACGTAATATTAGCATTATTTAAATTCAGCCCAAAAACCGTCGGAGGAGGAGGGTAGCGAGAGCCCGGAGAGTGGAAACAGGGACGAGGGTTACTCAACAATGTCCAGCGATGTTCAGGGCGAGGGTGCGCGACAGGAACCCTCCCGAGGATTGGAGGATCTCAAGGAAGCCACCGATGAGACCGAGGCTGATGTTTCACCGGATGCACGACTGGTCGCCCTCGACGCCGGCGACCCGGACGTCCTCTTCTTGCCGCTGAATCTCACCGTGGGAATAAATCCACGTCACAGCTACCCGCCGACCAAAGATTTGCTGCCGTATCAGCACGTGATGCGCAGCTTCTCTGACAGTCACTTGTGTCTCAAGCTAACCACAACGACCAATTTTACACCGTACAAGCTACCCAGCCCCATGGGATCCTCGTCCCTCCTCCTCGTCGAGGAGGAGGGCTGGGACGCCGAGTACGTGCAACAGTGGCTCAGGTTCGTACAAAATATTTACTGGTAATAGTAATAATACACAGTATTGCACGAAGTTGCAAACAATGGTACTGAAGAACTTGCCCCTCGATTTTAACCTACTTTTACGAGGTGGTAGATAACCAGAGATTAATTCTGTTCGAAATTATACTTTATTTCTTTTAAAATTTAAACAAAACTGACCACGAGTCTCACGGGCGGTCGTAGGATAAAGAACTTCTATTGTCGTGGTACTTTTGTGATTCTTGTCGAACCGATGTTTTAAGAATTTGTAGTGATAGTTTTACTCGACAGTCTCCATTGCAGAGACTCGCCACAAAAAAGAATATTCCACGAGTCCTTTTCGCGTACTTAATATCTTGAAGAGTAAAAGTAATTCTAAATCGTTTACGAGTCTTTATGTAGGGCTGCTTAAATTGAATCTGTCGAGTAAAGCAGATCACGCGTAGATAATTTCACGGCGATTAAACGGCGGGATGAATTTCAGGTTGGACGACAGCAGAAGTGCTCAACAACATCGAGATCTCCTCGAGTTGGAATACGACAGAGCAGAACTGGAAGATTGGAGTTTCTCGTTGTCCACCGAGGACCTTGTTCAAAATGAAACCACGGTATGGAAGGAACCCGTTCCCACCCCCGCGCTTCCAGCAATCAAGGAGCATAATCCTCTGGAATTGGAAGAGGACGCGAACGAATGCTTATGGAATGGCGCCAGTTATCTCGCTGATAGAACAGGAGGAGAATTGGTACGATCGTTGCAACAGAATACAATAAAAACGTTACAACATTGCTTTCGCGGAAAATATTTTTACCCCTTTCGTCTCCTTCGGAAAGTTACTTATTTCTAAAGGATACGATACAAGAGTTGATCTATAACGAATGTCCATTGCAAAAATAAAATGTGAAATATATTTTGCTGTTCTTCAATCCCGTATTACGAGGCAAAGAGTGAAAATCTTTCGAAATTACGTAACTTGTGGAATCTTTTACCGCGTAGGTTGCCCTTCTCATGGACGCCAGAGCGACCGGATCCTGGCCGTACGCTACGAGCCCCGGTGCTTCCTGGAGCAGCGAGGAAGGAATTCTCGAGAACTCCAGCAAACGTTCATCCGCAGCATTGTCCGGCTGCAGCGACGATCCGGACTCCCCATCGATCGGTACGGACTTCACCAGAGACTTCTACCGACTGGTAAAGTTCGAGAGTACGAAGAGCTTGGCCAGCACGTCGTCGAGAAGCGGAAGACCACCGCCGGACAGAGAACAGGCCCTCCAGAGCGTCCTATCCTTCATCGCCGAGCAGCAAATGTATTTGGCAGAGCTGCCGAACAACCTCTTGGAGCACAACAACGCGTCTCTTACAACAGAAGGTTCGTTGCTTGTTCCATAAATATCTTTAAATTCAAACTCCCGATTCGATAAAAGTGACAGCATTTGATATTTAGCTGAATTTTATTGTGTTTTCGCTTGTTTACAAGCATGTAAACGTTATCAACGGCGTGTTTCTACGTACTTTTATCTTAATAATCAATACTAATGGCTGTGTCAGACCTAACCCAGACCTTCCTTTTCGACTCCCCTTTCAAGGAACATGTATACTGTAGAAAATTAAAGTTATATTTCGCATGGACAGCTCTGGAGGAGACGGAGAACAAGGACGAATGTGGAACGGAAGAAATGTGCACCGAAATGGAGGCGTCCGTCGACCAGGATAACACCAACGCGGAAGATATTGTCGAAATGAGCAGTAACGATGATTTGCTGGATCAGATACCTGTACCGCCTTTAGCACCAGAGGAGAGAATAATTAGCGCAGTGGCTTGCAACGGTGGTGTTTCGTACACCACGGTTGCGCCCTCCGAATTAGGCGCCGTTCCCGAAGAAGACGAAGAAGCTGCTACTTCCTCCACGCCGAGCACAGTCGTAAGTTCCATTTAAAAACTCGTCGTTTAGATCACAAATGCAATTTACTCCCACCGAACTAGTAGAAGTAGGGTCATTTGAGCCAATATGGAATACGTTCCTAATTTGGAACACCGCGATATTAAAGAATCGTAATTTTGTCATCTACAAAAGAAGGGGGAAGATAGTAAACTGCATGATCTTCTAAATACGAGCAAAATATTTTTGAAATTAAAAGGCACGTTTTGTCTGTACCAGGTCAGTCCAGCGAGGGCTCCGCTGCTGATCGAGGGCAGGGACCGATCGTTGAGCTTTCACGAACGCGCCACGTCGAAGGACGTCATAGACGAACTGAATCGAATGATCAGGAAGGGCGAGGAGCACAATCTTAACCAAGAGGCCCACTTGCCGCTCGAAAAATTAGATCTCGCTTGCTGCTGTCCAACCGGATGGGTTCACGTTGAACGTGACATTGACTTCACCGACCCAAAAGTAAGTAGATCGCAGAAACTATGACACCTTCGTGAACATTTTGCAATGGTCTTGAACGTCCAGTTGAATTTGATCCGAGTTCAGTTAACGCGTCGTGCAATTTTGACGGCTGTTATTTAGGAATTAATACAAATTCGTGTCTCTTCAGGCAAGAGCCAATCTTTTAGACGTGATGCTAGCAAGCAGCGAAAGTTCTTCGGCGGCATCGAGCAACGGATCAGCCGGAAGTGACTCGGGGGATGAACCGCCTGACTACCGTCACTTGCATAGATTACACCGATACCGACGACAAAAGAAAGGTACATATTCACTGATTCTCCCTAGAGACCGTCTATTTGCCCAATCCTGCATATCACTCTGAAATTATCCCCCCCTTTCAATTAAAACATACCTTCCGCTTAACACAATCGTCGAGACGTGTTCAACGATGTTTTGTTCTATACTTTTTTTCGTAACTATCATCACCTTATCACACGACTATCCTTTTCTCGTAGTAATTAAATGTGTATCGTAAACGTTACTCTGTCCTAACAATATTTAAAATCATTTGCACACTTCTCGTTTACCGTGTCATAATAAATTTAAAAAACACGTCTTTTCACGAGCAATCTTCTTCCAAGAATGCAGTACGAAAGAAACGCTTCCGCTTATTTATACTTAAGATAACATCGCTAACGACATTTGCTAATATACTCATGATCACGCTAATATACTCGACACATTGCTAAGTCATCAACGGTTGCATCGCAGTTCGATTCATCTCTGATAAAAGCGCATTCAGGTGAAAAGAGAACGTCAGGATTCGATTAAAAAGGTGGCAATTGTCTAGCGTCGTGTTTGCACGGTATATTAGCGTGTGCTCTGCACTGGCCCGTTAACACGTCACGCTGTTAAGCGGTATTTGCCATTTTTCTTAACACCGTCAGTGTGTACAGTCACAAGAAACGGAACAAGAACACGAACGCTAGAGTAGCCCTCGCTGTACATAGCCTTTTCCACGTTTTCTGTTCAGATGGTAGCTCCTACGCGGTGTGCTTTGATTGTCACAAGAAAAGCTACGTAGTTCGGCTTAGTGACGATCAGTTTCTGTAACCGACATGCCAGTTGGGAGGAATCGTTCCGCCGGGACCTACATTTCAACGTGAACTGTACGGCTACAACGGATTTTCCATTGGCTTACTAACAGATTATTAACCAGAAGACGTTAGAACGAATTCGACACGGGTCCACCTTTTACGCAATTCCAATTCTGTCAACCGTTGAACAAATGGGAATCCGGTCGACCACGGTTAACACATTACGAACACGTATTATTTCCAACGTCGACCGAAATATTTATTTTGTATTATTTTAAATAAAACTTGTCCCGCGTTTCGATTCGATCGCGTACCCAATAACAAAGCGCGTTCGCAGCTATGGATGAAAATTTGTCCGTAATGTGTTAATAGATTATTATTCAATCTTTTTTTTTTTATTATTTTTTTTTATCTACCTATATAATAACATTCATTCTACTAGGGTAATGTAGTAATAATGAAATTTGTACGCGAATATACTACCGATCTAAAACTACTAAACACGAACGAACGTCTCGAAGTCGTTTTCCGTATTGTAAATCGTTATGTAAATAAGTTCCTATCGTTCACTGAAATGCCGTCATCGCGTCGAGTCGATAACGCGTCTGGAATTGCGTCAAGGGTTAGATAAAGCAGTTACTGTCTCTCTCATTCTGTGCAAGATTGATACTTTCCGAATGTCATTGGCAGGTACTTGACTGTTACACAATCATTGTTCATTCGTGATAATTTTACTCCGACTCCGTTAAGCTGTTTTTCATCGTCGGGACCGTGGCAAGGCACTAAACGCTATTAATGGCGCTCAAAAGAAAAAAAGATACTGTTAAAGAGTGTAGATGCAAAAATACCTTGACACGCTCCTGATCGTCATTTTTCTATTATTCACCATTCGTCTTAAACTATCATAACAAGAATCTTACCTGGGTAAACCCGGGGCAAAAGATATTAGTTAAAGGTTACTCTTCCAGGTAAACTTCCAGTTTTACTCTCTATAGGATATGCAAAGACACTTTCTAATATGTTTTAAATAATTACTCGATAACCTTGAGAGGCTCTTTTGCCCCGAGTTATTAAGGTGTCTCAGAAAATATTGCATACTTGAAAACTTCAATTCCTTAAGTAATAATTGGAACGAAAAATAATTTCAAGCCTTCTGCAATGCTAGTTCCCTCGATGCAACGAATTAGGCGTATCAGATAAGAGTCGCATTATACGTTGTCTGAATTATGGTTTCGGTAGAGTCGATATTTTTAGGTATAAATGTTTCATTTCGTCTAACCGTTTAAAAGCAACTAAAATTGGGCAATATTTTCTGGGAGTATCATAGCTCCTAACGCAGTAACCTACGTAGATGTCCGCATCGTTTCGTTTCTTTCGATCGCCTAACAAATTACTGGTGGCAGACCAATAGTATGCATCCGTCTACACGATTATCGAAGAGATTTGAGTTCCGTTTCGAATACGTTAATTGTGATTCAAAGTTTCTAAAAAAATAAAAAAAGTGCATGCAGTTCCAAGCTATGCTATTCGACTGCCACGAGTTCCAAGATGTAAAGTCGTGCACTTGCCAATGCAAAGTCTACCGCAAAGAAAGAATATATCCACGAGAGAAGTTAACTGACAATCACGCATATGACAATGACGATGGAGGACGGAGAAAGAGATGGATATAATAAAATACGATAGAGAAGAGTGAGGGAGAGAAAGAGAGGGACGTGATACGTGTAAGAGTGCTAAGCCGAGCTACTCTGTGTCTGCTAGAGCCGGTATAGGAAGAAAGAGAAAAGAGATCAAGTGAGGTCTGAGGCATGTTGACCCGCTACGCTTGGTTTCTCAGCATCGGCGGCCCAGGCACACCGTGTGCTGCGTCTACCGTCTACCTGGGGCTCGTCGAGGCCGTCGATCATAGGACGAGGTGACGACTTCTTCGTGCGATACGGGGACAAGGAACGCGAAGCTGTGGCCTCCTTCGACTTCCTTGACGAGTTCGTGGCACCCTCGTCGACGGGCTCCAACGCCAGTCTTATCGATTTGGATGACACTCCGTCTCCCGACCTCCATAGCGACATCATGACGCTCTCCCCGCTCTAGGATCAGCTTCGCGGCAGGACTCTGCTCTAAAGCTACACGCTGAGGGATGACTCTCGTCAGGGATAGGCAAACTCTGTTGAAACTCGATTCCTTGTACCATAGAGGTTTACTCCTGATAAAAGTTTACGTAGAATTCTTCGTCAACTTGATTCCTTATAGAGAAGCTTAAATTTGGGGCAGATATTCAGGGAAAGTGTCGATTTTGATGATTTTTTTAACGCTACAGAAATCAAGGTAAATAAAATCTAAAAATCATCCCTTGTAAAATACTTAAAAGTCGTCGAAATCGGTGAGACCCTTTTTTTAAATAATTACCGAAACAGTTTGTTACGTGACAATATTATTGCACAAATTACTGTTAAATGCGGGCACAGTGATATCAAAAATTGAAGATAAAGCAGCTTGATAAGGTACGTTGCTTACTTACGCATAAAATTAATCCTGATCGCAACCTACTGGAAAATGATTAAACAAAAGCAAAAATTTTGGTAATATTTTATTTATTGTGGTAAACGTACAATATAATAAACAGAACTTACTCCAAGAAAAGAGAAAGATAACTATTGTAAAATTTAATCATATCAAACCACAATTTTCGCCGTTTGGACTCTTGATCTTCCAACTATTTTATGACTTACTACACATTTATTTTTTATAGTTTGAAAGAGTACGCAAGATTTGAGAAAACCATGCTAGAATATTCTTTATCATCCTACTGCCTTAAGTTACATATTTGTTATAAAACAAATATTGGCGCACAAGATGAAGAATTAAATGAGTTAATAAATTAACGAGCATATGTATTATAGTTTGCCTATCTATGACAGAACTTCTCAAAATGTGCACCTTTTCTGGTCTCCAGCTACTTACTATTTGTTACTACATCCCTATGGAACTCGCTCTTAAATATTTGAACCTGTAAATAGGGTACTCACTTTTCTATAAATAAGAACAGTTTAATTATTTTCAAGTTGCATCGCCCCGATGCTATACAATGCATTAATGTTTTTATATATCCTTAAACAACGTGCATTGAAGGTAACTAAAGCTAAGAGCATCGTGTTTCGTCTGGATAAACAAAGTTTCGATGAAGTAATTGTACAATTTACGTCACGGCATTAATGTCTTACTTTCTTGTTTTATTTGGGAGCTTCCTGTTAGCGGAATATTCAGTGAAACTATTTCCGATTGGTAGATTTTATCGCGTCTGTCGTGTAAGAGGATGAGCTCTACTCCGCGAAATAATTTCATTCGAACGATGCAACCCTTTCTCGATTACTTAAATTTATATAGGCGAATAAGGGAACGAGCAGAAGACAATTATTGTATGTACTTGAAATGTACTCTTGCTCGCAAGATGGAAGTAGATTTCTTAATTAGCGTATGCGTACAAGTAACACTGAAGTATGAGTAATATTCCGTAAGAGGTGGTCTAAACACTATTAGGATGTAGCGTGTACAGTGCATATGAATTACCACGATGAAGGCATCATAGACTGGAACTATGACCATACTTCATGCTACAAAACTCGATACAAATATCATCGGAATTGTGTCAAGTATTTCCAATAGTACTTCCATCGATGATCTTGTTGAACTAGATCACAGTAAATAATAGTACAGATCGAGGTAACTTTATTAAAAGTGCAACGAGTATTCTGTCGTAGAAATTTACACGTCGCGTACAGAAAATTTTAATTTTCACTTCTGTCATTCTTACCGGAAATTTGATGTTTCGAAAAAAAAGAGTTAGTTACCGATAGGACAAAGTGCAACTTTAAAACGTTTGATTAACTAAAAACGTAATGACATTACGTTAAACGAATACAAGTGATAGAATAACCGTTTCTATATTTTTCAACAAAATCTTATGATTTAAATGTAACGCGATGTTAACGCGTCATCTTCCGAAACTGAGCTTAGAAACTCTAGATTAAGACTATTCGACGATTTTGTATAAACACGAATTTGTACTGTTTCCTGGACGATCGACGTTGGAGACGCATTATAATCTATTATTATTTGTGTTAAACTCGTATTATACCGTACGCTACGAGCGCGTATTACTTTCGTTCCGTGTTTAGAAAAAAAAAAAAAAAATATTGAGTCTACGTGTCTTGCTGATTGTAAGATAGTAGAGTGTCCGGGATTCGAACAAACGCGCGAGTCGTAGACTGTAGAAAGAAATGAAACTCGAAACAAAGTAGTTCCGTTACGATCAAAACGCTGTACCAAGTAGACATTTCGTCTAATTTATACGAAATTCGCCACGAACGTAAACGTTCGGTATAACGGTTAATTTGCGTTTGGTCAAATTATTAGGAATAATATCATTAGTCCGTATTAACGTTAAGATAATGAGTCGATAGAAATCAAGATATTTTACACGTAGACATATTAAACACGATGGATATTTTCAATATTTGAAACGAAGACTGTATGGGTACAAAGTTGTCTTTTGCGTTCAACCATTTCTACCAATTATTCTTCGTACCATATTCGTAAGTCTAACCCGTCTGTTCACATATGGATTAAACCGAATAGAATGGCACGTGTATGAGAAATACCGGATCCAATTTTACGTTATCAACGCGTAAATAACTACGAAAACGATGTATCGTATGATTTGTATCTAGTTATCATAGAAATGTTATCGTATCGTATTACTAATTTTAATATTTAGTGACTACAACGAAGAAGTTCCGACGAAAACAACTTTTGTCCTGCAGTCTCTGAGTAATCGATTAATGATATAGCTGTAAGGTACATGTAAGTTACATTATATCGAAAATTCGATTACTAAGCACTGCTCCCCCTCCCCCTTTCCCCTCCCCCTCAATCCCCAATCAAAGGTAAACAACTATTACGAAATCGATCGATAACCGTAAATACGATTGGGATATTGTAAATAATATGTATTATAGCACAACAGATGTAAGTTATCCTCTCTTGAACTTAATAAATAACGACAATATAATGAATGTAAAGACGCATGATCGATTTATCAATTTAAAAAAAAACCGTTCCTAAAAAAATATCGATACGTTATCGGTCCATTTAATCGTATTGTCTATTACGATAGATCAAGTAATTCAATAAACATTTGAAATAGTTTAATTGCATTAACGTTTCATTTACACGTAAATAGCTGTGATAAATACGTTCGAAAATTGGGAATATGATAAAGCGTAAATATCAAAATTTACTATGATCAAAAATGCCATTAGATGTGTATTTTAAATTAGATTCTTTTTAACATCACAACATGCATAATCAATGACAAAAACACGCTAATTTGGACATAATAGATTTTATTAAATGTGAAATGTATATGATTCGATATTACACTCCGGAAATAATAATGGAATTATTAAAATGTTATTACAAAAATATTTTTTACACAATCGCGGGACTACGTAACGCTCATTGTGATTTAGTATCTCATTACCCGAGGTAAAGTACATTAGAATATAATTTCTCATTTAAGAGATTGCAAATTATAATTCCAAAAAAAAAAAAAAAAAAAAAAAACAATTATTGTTCGGGGTCATTGGAAATCGATTTTTCTGAATTATGTGCACAAATGCTAGGTAAGTTATATTTAGTATTATAGGAGTTAAGAACAAAGTATAGCTGCCGGGCTTCTAAAAACATTTTGCACCGATTGTTGGTATTATTATTATTATTATTATTATTATTATTATTATTATTATCATTATCATTATCATTATTACTATTATTATTATTACTATTAATATTATTACTACTGTGTTTCCATCTACCATGGATAGAAAATATATTCAAATTAATGAAAATATCAAAGTAAAAAATACATTAAATAATATGTTTATACATTCAATATCACATACAAAGGTCAAAAGCTTAAAGCAAAATTATATTCCAAATTACAATGAAAGGCACTTCCCCGCATCTGGTTTACTCCTTCATCATTTGTACAGACTGTCTAAATTTGTTGCATTGCAATCTGCAATTTTAATTATGGTAAAATAATGTTATAATTGCATTAATGTTTCTCGTAGTGTTTATAATTCTCCTTACGCTTGTTAAGCTTTTTACACTCTGTAACCTCTGCGCTCGGCATTCTTAATGGAGTTCGCCAAGTAAAGTGAGAAAATTATGCCGATCAACTGGAACATAATACAATAATATACGTGTACGTATAGGTTTTAGTAGGCGCATTAATGGAAGTTTAAATGTAAATGTTATGCAAATCCTTTACGAGGACAGGAAATAGACATTAGTGATTTAAAAACAAAATTAAACGTGTCTAATTGGCAAAAATATACGGGGTGTTCAGTCACCCCTGGGAAAAATTTTAATGGTAGATTCTAAGGACCAAAATGAGACGAAAATGAAGAATACCAATTTGTTGATTGAGGCTTCGTTTAAAAATTATTAACGTCTAAAGTTCCGCCTGTAGAATCTGCGATCAGCTGGCGTGCACGCGATAGTGGTTCTCACTTAACACGAGAAGCTCTACTTACTGACGTATCGACAGCCTTACGGTTTTCTGAGTGAGAACCACTATCACGCGTACGCAGCTGTTCGCTGATCGCCGCTCTACAGACGAAACTTTAAACGCTAATAACTTTTTAACGAAGCCTCCATCGACAAATTGCTGTTCTTCATTTTCGTCTTATTTCGGCTCCTAGAATCTCCCAGTAAAATTTTTCCCAGGGATGAATAGATATATTTAAAAAAAAAAATTACATGTGTCTAATCGACAAAAATATATATTAGTGATTACTTTAATAATGAACAACGGATAATGAACTTACCTCGACTCCAGCAATGCCTATAGCAACACCACCTAACACAGTTCCTGCTTTTTTAAAGGCATCTGTTAATGTAGACCCACAACCATCCGGATACGACTCCTTTGGTTCACAAATCTCTTTTGGTTGTTTACCGCAGCAACTGGCAGGAATGGTATTGGTAGAATTTTGAAGACGGTAGAAATCACTCGAAGAGGTAACACCACAGCAATGTAACTGTAACAAAGTATTCCAAATTTGAGTACATCTAAAAATAAATGTGGACTTGTTCAAGAATATGTAAACACTTGGATACTCACTTCATTTTGAATGAAGTCCACAAAACCTTCGTCTTCATGGTTTAGATAATAACTCTGGAATATCTTCTTGTAACCGTCTGCAATGTTGACGCGATTGTCGTTGTTTGAAAGAACAACGAAAGAGTATACTGCGACCGCCACTTGTATAAGCAAGATGAAAAGGAGGCACGACGCAAACTATGAAAAGAAACATCGAGTGATCGATACGTGTAACAATTTATCGTGCCATGAGCTCGTTTTATCATTTGTAATTTGTAGCTTAGAATTTGTGCTCAATTTGTGCTTAGAAACGTGCAATGCTCGTCTTTTTCAAAAGATTGTAATTCATTAAATCTGACAAGCATTTTATAAATGTACTATACGATTCAACAAACATTTGTTTCTAGGTATGGCATTGCTTACAATTAAATAACAATATTCGTTTACTTACTGTGACAGTCATGCAATGACTTTCCCGAATGGCACCACAACATCCGAAGAACGAAACCAAGAAAATAATGCTACCGATAACCATCAATGATATCGATGGGAACATAAAATTCGTATCCATGAATTTGGTTACTTGTGAGAGCTGAAGGTGTAAAACGACAGCAATGGCCACGATACCTAAGCCACATACCTGTTGCAACAATATCACAATTAAATATTCGTCGAAATGTTTCCTTTCAAGGCATTTATTTTTAATACTTTAATTGTTATTTCGCGTTTCGATCGTAATTCTGCATTATTATGTATATTTATTATTATCGTTTGTTTTTTACAAGTTTGCATACCGTTGCTATTACTATTTAGTAAAAATTAATACTTTACAATTCCAAAATGAATCACGGGTCAAAATGGTCTCCATTTGTAAATAAACTCGTAATTTAAGAAATTCCTATCAAAGAATATACTCGTCAGATATCGACCACTTTACAGAAATCGTTATATCTATTGTCAACAATTGTCAATTGGTTTAATTTTCGTATTTCTATACTGGTCTAAGATTAAAGACTGGGACGACTTGCGCCACTGACAACAGAGGCACTTATTACATCATATTGCGCAATATCAACCGGTTGGCATTGAACATTCTGTATGCGGTACACTACGATTGCGAATATCCTGTACGTGAATTTAGGTCATGTTCCAGGTGCAAGCCAGATGGTTCAACGTACTTGCAGACAACGTTTGGACGTCGTGGAAAGATAATTTTTTGACACAGTATCAATAATATTTATCATAACGAATAAAGATAAGCCCCTAACGTTTTCGGTTACTTGTTCGTATTGCAATATTTAACGTCTTATGTTCAACTACTTGGGGAAAAAATGTTTTGCTCGATTACGATAGAACCAGATTCAATAACAATAATATATATCGAATGCATAAATATTTTTCATAATAACAGAGTCATATCGCGTTATCGGGCAACCATAATGCAATAATGTTACGTATCGTCGCTGCTGTAATCGACCAATACTCGCCTTAATCGTGATACAAGGTAGGAAATACAAAATATAATTATTTTTATTTTAATAATATGCGTGAAACAAATTCAAACATTTCTTACAGGACGAATGGAAGAAATTGGAAGTGTAAGGAATAACAGTGTCAATTTTTTTAAATTGCATCACTAGATCTTCCGCAGAAGGCAGTAGTGAAATCACTGTGAACACTTATGATACCTAATTAAATTACGATAAGATTATATTTCACAAATATTACCAAGAAATCGAATGATACTGTTTACCTGGAAACATAGCAAAATCGTGATAAAATAGATACGTCAATGAAGGTACATTAACACAAACATTGTTATCTCATTTCTAACAAAATTTCACACGAGTATTAGGTGATAATTTATAAAAGTGAAATATAGTGAAAATTTTGATAATTGTGTTAACGTCAACTAATGATATCCGTTCCAAGAGTGTTCTTAGAACTTAGAAAAATGACCTCGACTAATACCAATCATTAGTACAGTCTCTCCTGAAAGCATAGTTTCAAAGAACAAAAGTAAATCGATAGGGACACGTCACAGTGATACATTCTTTAATACTACTTTAATTGGAAACAATATTTTCATAAATCTATTAAAATATTTATGATAAACATTAGTGATGTGAACGATTCCTTCCTCATGGATTGGAAAGTGAAAATCTTCTGGCCTCTAAAGAAACTTTAATCTTAAATTTTTGTGATCATTTGTTGGATATTTGAATAGTTCCAATATTCTGTGCTTACGTGGATTGATTCAAATAGGTCACTCACTTTGTATATTGTATCCTTGACACGTTGTAGACATGCTGTTTCAGTGCTTTACATTCGTTCAGAATTATTGTGATCGATGATGAGACCGTCACACGTGTATATGTATGTTATTTAACTTGAGTGACCAACGTGAATATATCACTTGATATCTGCCTTCGACTATAGTTCCGACGACTTCGAATGTCTCGTATCAGTTTTATCAGAGAGTAGGTCTCGAGTTACTTTCAAACATGTTTTTCTTTGTACGACATACTTTACCGTATGTTTAACGGATCATTTGCATTATTTAAATAGGAGAAAAGAAGGGAAACGTTTATAAATCAAGCAATTGATTCTTTGCAAAAAGTATTACGACGGATCTAAGTGTGTGACATGCAACCCTGAATGTCTATTAAAAAAAAATTAATACTTTCTGTTTGATTATGAATTATTAAAAGAACAATATCTATAATTTATTCCTGTTTGATTAACTCTCTAACTATGATTAATGAAGACTAATATACTCAGGGAAATTCTTCTACAATCTGTATCTTGAAATAATATTTTACCAAACTTTATATATTTTCGATTTCTAATAACGAACTTCGACATCAATTTCTTCAGCTATGTATTACTGTATTGAACAAAAATGTTTACTGTATTGAACGTTGCTCGTTATTCGCGATTACCGGATTGTCGACGGCTTTTCCATAGTTATCAGAGTTTATAAATAAATTGTAGATTACCTTCCTGCATCTGTTCATATTTTTCGCAAATTTTTAAACTGACAATAATGTTTGTCTTTCACCGTCTAGTTTTCTTTCGCGACCGATTTTCGAATGAAATATTTAAGAAATACAATTTATATTAGATTTCATTTATATACAATGAATCTAACACTCGATCGAGTGAACACTAGAAACGCTTGAATGTGCTATCATTTCATCGTGGATCGTACGAATGTTTTTTAATTTTCGTGAAAAACTAAATTAACTAAACTAAGATTTACTGTATACCTTCTAACACTCATTTAGACTTCAGGAATAGAGTTCTGTGTTTAGAATTAGACTTCCAATTCAATATTATTTAGTAGTTTATTGGTGGAATTTATTTTCAGAGAAAAACAAATCGTTAAAGATCGAGCTTCTCCGATCATCATGATCGATGTTACGATAACATCGCCGGGAGCGTAGATTTGATCACCAAACTGGATGACATCATCCTATTCGCGTTTATGTTCCTCGAGACGACTTGAACCTCACATTCAACGGATTAAAAATATATACACAATCTCCGTAAACTAAAAATATAATCGAAGATACAACATGACGAAAAATGTAATCTGATTTGCAGTAATTTTAAAATATTCTGCGTTTATATAAAAACAGATTCATAAATCGCTCGAACCGTTAAAAAATGTAGGTTACCATAGTAGTAAATGATGCGTATGTGTATCGATGCAACTTTGACATAGTTAATAGTGAGCCGGTTTATATTTCCAGGGAAATCGATAAACACATTCAAGTATACTATGTAACGTAGTATGATGAGCACTATTAATTATTTAGGAACAAATATAATAATTAAGATGAAGGATTAACTAGCTTAATAATCGCACACCAAAGTTGATAAATGATACATTTTCAACGTACGCCAATCTTAACATTAATGAACCATTAAAAGTGACTAACTCGATTTAGGCGTTGTATATTATGCTTGCAGTTAACATTACCCCACGTATTAATAGCGTTTGACGTTAGTGGCCATCATAGGCACGTTATTAATACTAATTAGTTAAACCGACATCGTCAACCGACATTGCCAATGAAGTGGAATTACTTTCAATGAAACAATGATTTATAGTATATATGCTTTCGAAAAATTCAATATCAGAGTGAAACTTTTAAATAATGTTAATTTTAACAAACGTTGTGTGCACCTATACAGTTCGGCCATCCCTGGGAAAAATTTTAATGGGAGATTCTAGAGGCCAAAATAAGACGAAAATCAAGAATACTAATTTGTTGATGGAGGCTTCGTTAAAAAGTTATTAACGTTTCAAGTTTCGCTCGTAACTGAATTTTTTTCTAGAAAGTGGGTAGGATTTCGAGGGTATGTCTAATGACCAAAAATTATTGTAATCGACCCCTGCAACTAGAAATAATTTTTTTAGAACGATTTGAAATTTTTTAATTTTGTCGAAAAATTTGTCAACCTACGCCAATTTTTTTCTCAAAACTGGTTAAGAATTCGAGGGTATGTCTATTCACCAAAAATGATTGTAATTGATCCCCCTAGCTAAAACTAATTTTTTTAGAACGATTTGAAATTTGTTAGTTTCGCCGAAAAATTTAGGCACCTACCCCCTGTCGATTTTTCTTAAAAATTCGTTTTCGATTTTTAGTAATTTCATTTGACGCCCTACAGAAAAATTGTGTAATACTTTTTTGTAGGTACCCATGAGCTCTACTTCAGAAAAAAGTTTCATTGAAATATATTTACTATTGTAGGAGTTATGGCTGTTCGAATATTGGACCATTTTTATGAGGTTTTTTTCATTCTACGGGGTCAAGGATCAATTTTTCGAATATTTTTGCGATTTGTACATATTCTCCATTAAAATACGCGTAGTTTGCTTTTTTAAACATTAAAATCGTCCAATTCGTTCAGAAGTTATGACGTTTTAAAGATATGTATGGAATTTCAGGGGAATAAATCAATGGTATGGTCAGACATTGTATTTTCGGTAAAGAATTTTTTTCTGGAAAGTGCGTAGGATTTCGGGGGTATGTCTAATCACCAAAAATGATTGTAATTGACTCCCGTAATCGAAAATAATTTTTCTAGAACGATTTGAAATTTTTTAATTTAATTTTTTAATAACTTTTTAAGGAAGCCTCAGTGAAGAAATTGATATTCTTGATTTTCGTCTCATTTTGGCCTCTAGAATCTCCCATTAAAATTTTTCCAAGGATAGCCGAACACCCTGTATACATGGAAAATATTCGTGGCAATAAACGTGTTAACGACGTAAATATAATATTAAATGAGCATTATCGTTTATTTAAATCAAAATGATCTTTATTATGGCAAAGTACGAAGACTTTCGTGAGTGACTGTCTATCGACCTCCATACCTCTAAGAACGCGCGATTCCAGTTTTGCAAACTGTACTCGTCACAGAATGTAACAAAACCCGTTGTTTTGTACAATATGAGACCTTGACTGAAACGGACTGCTGTGGCACAAAAGGACGTCGCGACTTGAGAAGTTATTTTTTAAGATTCTCATACGATCTCTTGAATCTGCGCGCAAACGGTCGAAAGAAACCACATGTGGATGACTCACTAACTGCCTTCCATAGAATTCTAGGTGCCAGTATACACAATAAAGTTTCTCAAACCAGGCAAAGAGTTAAGCAAATTCTATTCTTTAATAACGAACAGAAATAGTTGATTAATTCGTGAATTTTGACCACGTTTTCGCTCGTCTATCAACGAATAAATGTTTTTTAAAAATACACCGAAAGCTGCAATCGTGAATATTTTTAGGGGAACTAGGAAATCATATTGCATTCGTTTCTACCAAAGTCGAGACAGAATTAAGTGCTTTGAAAGAAAGTGGAGAATAACGGATTTCGTTGGCGAGAAAGTACCCTTGACCGAACAGTTGACTTGAAGATACTATCGTTGTAAACAGGATGCACGACGTGCTTTGAACCTCGCCGCGGGTCAAGTCATGAAACAACATTCTTTTGTCGGCAGACACGGTCTACCGGAATTTGTCCAAAAGACCCAGAACGACCTTTCTTATTACTCCATCAATAGCAAAGGACAAAATAATATTCAGTCTGTAACACCAACGACCAATTACTTGCATTCGATACTCCATTTTATCGTGTTCAGATCGATTATAATATATCTGTCGAAACATTGATAAATCTCTAAAAACCAGGACGTAAAGATATTAAAAAATAACCAGTATAACCGGTGTCCTTATCTCTTAAAATGAATATCACGCTTTCTTGTCAAAGATAAACCGTACCGTAAGCATACAGTAACTCTTAACGAACTGGTTTTCCAATTATTCTAAGATAAAATGTTCGAAAAGAAATAAAAGTGTTCATACACCGAAATACTTTATACGAGATAGCAATAGCTTTGTACACAGAATACTATATTAATAACGAAACATGTCAAAAGTAAATTAACGTAGCTTTCAAACCGATATATTTGATTAAAGATTACATAACTCGTTAGAGAAAAGTATTCCTGGACAAGTACACGAATGGAAAACATTATTCATACGGTAATTATGATACCTATCAAGAAAATCCCAGTCATACTTGTACTCGTTAATTTTGATAGCAGTGTTTCTTTTATCGTTAGTCATGTTTCGTACGTATCTACTTTCCCGTGTAACCTATTTCTCGGGTGACTAATTCGGAACAAAATTTCTGACATCACGTATAAAAGTGATCGATAAGCGTGCAATAGCTCACAAAATATACATTACGCGACTTGGCAATATCTCCGAATTCCTGGCCATTAATACCACTAAGCATGAATGGGAAGAACTGGTACGTAAAAAAAAAGTACAGCAATTGCTTATACACGTATCATAATGATTCATTGCATTCATTATTCATAGTGCTCTATCATTAACGTCTGTTATCGTTACATCATTATTAACATAATGCAATATCCTTCAGAGTTTATAGGACTGGACTGTAAATTAAAGAGAAATTTTCACTTCGAAACGAGATTCTCCCTTGTTTTCAACAATAAAAGAAAATGAGAAACGATTAGGGCGAATAGGAAACTGTGAAAACATATAGAGAACAGTCAGAGTGAATGAGAAATTACATTTGATCAAACATCGATTGTAGAAACTCATATAAATTCACAGTGGATCACGACGTTAGGAAACTCGTGATCACAACGATGCTTTATTTAAAAATGTCTGCGATCTGGCAACCTGTGGATTTTCCCGGTCGTCCACCGAGTCAGGAAATCTAAGAAAACTTAAAACCTGTTGGTCCGTTACGGCCAGACAGTTGTGAGCGCTTGTTCGTCGTTCCAAGTTTATGGCTTAACACTTTAATGGCCGCACAGGTTTCACGCGAAGACAGTTACCCATCATCGACGATTTTCACGACAGTCTCAATCTTGGTAGAAACTCGCTAACTGCACCTTGACCCGGTATTTTTAAATTGAACATTCTATAAGTATTCAAATATTACCTCTACCTAGATGTATCAGCATATAAATATCAATTTGGTACGTGTTTACTTTATTGGCTTTGCTCCAAGTCTCCAAATATAAACTTTGTAATCAAAATCATACAAAACTGCTTTCTTAAAGACCTCCTTTAAAAGTTGAGAGTATGCATTAGAAAAGAGACTATAAATTAAAATACAGAGTGTTCGGCCAACCCTGGGAAAAATTTTAATGGGGGATTCTAGAGGCCAAAATAAGACGAAAATCAGGAATACCAATTTGTTGATGGAGGCTTCGTTAAAAAGTTATTAAGAATTAAATTCAGAAATTTCAAATCGTTCTGGAAAAATTAGTTTTAGCTAGGGGGGTCAATTACAATCATTTTTTATGAATAGACATACCCTCGAATTCCTAACCAGTTTCGAGAAAAAAATTGGCGTAGGTTGACAAATTTTTCGACAAAATTAAAAAATTTCAAATCGTTCTAAAAAAATTATTTCCAGTTGCAGGAGCCAAGTACAATCATTTTTGGTCAATAGACATACCCCCAAAATCCTACTTATTTTCGAGAAAAAAATTCATTACTGAAAATATAATTTCTGGCCAGAAATCTTGCCCTGAAATTTCGTGTGAATCTTTAAAACGTCATAACTTCTGAACGGATTGGACGATTTTAATGTATAAAAAAGCAAAGTACGCGTATTTTGGTGGAGAATATGTAGAAATTCTAACAATAATGAAAAAGATGATCCTTGATCCTGTAAAATGAGAAAAACTCCATAAAAATGGTCCAATTTTCAAACAGCCATAACTCCTACAATAGTGAATATATTTGAATGAAACTTTTTTCTGAAGTAGAGCTCATGGGTACCTACAATAAAGTATTAGACAACTTTTCTGTAGAGCGTCAAATAAAATTACTAAAAATCAAAAACGAATTTTTAAGAAAAATCGACAGGGGGTAGGTGCCTAAATTTTTCGCCGAAAAAAAAAAATTTTAAATCGTTCTAAAAAAATTAGTTTTAGCTAGGGGGGTCAAATACAATTATTTTTGGTGAATAGACCTACCCCCGAAATCCTATCCACTTTCTAGAAAAAAATTCGAGAAGGTGTGAAATTTTTCGACAAAATTAAAACATTTCGAATCGTTCTAAAAAAATTATTTTTAGTTGCGAGGGTCGATTATAAGCATTTTTGGTGAATAGACATACCCCCAAAATCCTACTTATTTTCGAGAAAAAAATTCAGTACGAGCGGAATTTTAAGCATTAATAACTTTTTAACGAAGCCTCTATCAATAAATTAGTATTCTTGATTTTCGTCTTATTTTGGCCTCTAGAATCTCCCATTAAAATTTTTCCCAGGGGTGGCTGAACACCCTGTATTATTAAACGAACAGATATTTTCAAAGTGCGTTAATAATTACATAGATATAAAGTGTTCAGGAAATAACAGCCTTTGTAAAAAAAATCATAATGAACTGTCTATTCTTACATTTTTAAAAGCGACTATGCTTGAAAGTATGCATTAGAAAAGAGACTATAAATTATTAAACGAACAGATATTTTGAAAGTGCATTAACGATTACAGAAATATATAAAATGTTCAGAAAATAATTTGTTGACGATAATCACACGTTGAATTTTCATTATGGTTTAAATGGCCGACACGTTTACCCTGTAAACCGTTCCAATTATTCAATGCGCCTTGTATAGAGAATTATACCGAAGAGAACCGACGTACTAGGTCAAAAACGTTTCAGATTTTTAATGAATGCTTACAGGCCATGCAGCAGGAGTTTTAGTTCTGAGTACTAATAAGGAGAAGTCGCGAAACGTGCATAGCACGTTGTTACTAAGTCTGGGCGTGGAGAGGCCACACGACGCGCATATGTAACACGTCTCTTTCCGGTGCGTGCGAAGCTCGTCGTCGGACATCACGTTGTGGACCGAGCAACGAACGTGAATTCATAGGGGAAACCTATTGAACGACAACCATAGGGAGAAAGGTCAGCACGGCCAATCTTGTTGCTCTCTGCTACATTCGAATGGAAACGTTTTAGAACAGCGTGAGTCACGTTCGACGGTGTCTAACAGTCGCGAGTTAAAAGGAATTTTATCGACGTCGAATGCTTCTTCGAATAGCACTGCTATTGAAAAAGAGTTACTGAGGTTTCCAACCGCAGGAACAATTTTAAAGATCATCCGGTACACTTTGAAACGTTGCAGTTTTCATTCAGATTTGTTAGTCTCAGCCTTGGTCCGCGCTGCAATCTCGTCCTACGTGCCAATTATTGCTCCTCGCGCCAACACCTATGTTATACGCGTCGGGGGAACTACATTTTATCTAAAGCTACGTTCATTTGCGCGCGTTGTATCACCTTGTGCTAGGCTCGTAAAAGAGGAAACGCGTAAATCGTCGTGTTTTGTGTGCGATATGTGATCGATGTTGGTACGCTAGGAAATGATTCTCGGGTTACGTAAAAGGATCTTGCATGAACGTAATTTCTTGCTACTATAATTGGGTATACGATTGTGGTTGAAATGATACTTTTATTCGCATTGCTGGTCTCTACTCTGTTGGGATTTTCACTGCGTTGTACGACAGTTTACGCAATAACAGTAATATTACTACAGGAATCAGCGCTGAATATTATAATAGTATGCAAAGGAAAAATATGATCACTGGCACACGTCCATAACCGTAATCTGATGGGCGGGTGAACAGGAAGAATTGCAGATAAATAACGCTGGAAAGGTATTTGAGCAAGGAGAAGCAGATTCTAATATTAATATTACAAGTACGATTAACATTGCATTGCTGGTAATATTAGTATAGAAATAATATCGATATCAGTTTTAATACTGTATATCACTGTTACCATTTAAAAAAATAATTTCTAATAACTAATCCATTTATTGTGACCACTGCACTGATCAAATCACCAGTTTGATTCGAAAGAAGTCTTGAATTACTTAACAATTATTATGGAGTACTTATCGAAATGTGCAAAGCCAATTCTAATATTAATATTACAAGTACGATTAACATTGCATTGCTGGTAATATTAGTATAGTAATAATATCGATATCAGTTTTAATACTATATATCATTGTTACCATTCAAAAAAATAATTTCTAATAACTAATCCATTTATTGTGACCACTGCACTGATCAAATCACCAGTTTGATTCGAAAGAAGTCTTGAATTACTTAACAATTATTATGGAGTACTTATCGAAATGTGCAAAGCCAATTCTAATATTAATATTACAAGTACGATTAACATTGCATTGCTGGTAATATTAGTATAGAAATAATATCGATATCAGTTTTAATACTGCATATCACTGTTACCATTTAAAAAAATAATTTCTAATAACTAATCTATTTATTGTAATCACTGCACGTACTGATCAAATCACCAGTTTGATTCGAAAGAAGTCTTGAATTACGTAAGAATTCTTATGGAGTACTTATCAAAATGTGCAAACATCGCATGACTAGATTCAATCATGAAAAGAATTTTATTTCACACGATCGTAACACGAGACAAAGAATGCGTTAGTACTTAATAACCTGACTCATAATGCAGGGAACTCAAGATAATTTCTCGGTTAGCAGAGACACCAACGATGTCACGAAAACATTAGCCACGGAATCGTTTGCTTTGTAAACACTGGAATATAATCTGAACGAATAATTTATAAATTTCTGAAGTTCGAAGACCCACGATGAAGTTTCGTTATTTTCAATTAGGTATTAGGTGTTTCCACAATTTCAACAAAGCAATTGAGAAGTTTGGAATATTTTTAATTTCGTTCGACGGGCATTCGTTTAGAAGGAAAATATTAATGTCAATTTTATTAAGCTATAAAATGTCAGGAATGACGTAACGCACGCGTTCCCCGAGTAAAACGAGGAATTTAGAACGGAATTACACATCCAGTTCCCCTCTGACCATGGAGAAATGACGCAGTTTCATTGCAAAGCAGACACGTTGCTTCGAACCGATATTCTAGTCGTTCCTCCGCGAAAGTTAGACACTGAAACGTGTTTTTCTCTCGTTTGCACCACCATCCCCTAATTCCTGTTTTTCTCTCCCCCTGTGCTAGACGATACGACCGGAACAACTGAATATCACTGTTAGCGCACGATCCAAAACCAAGTCGACGAATATTATTCGAAGAAATATTTTTCAAATTGTTTTTCTTCTCCTGATATTAAATATACAAAAATAATACGTTAACGATCTAAAGAATTCGGTCGGTAAAACAGCGTTCGACTCCCCGGAGTCCAGTAACCCTACTTATCGATTCTTTTTCTGCCTGGATTATCGGTAAACGTACGAAGATTACTTACTAAAAAGAAAAAATTAAAGATATACAGTAACCACTTGATACAATTAAAGACACAGCTCATTTCGACTCGGTTCTTCTTGGAATCGATCGTCCGTTCGAAGGCTCAGCGCGGTCGCGCGAAAACAAAGAAAACGTATTGAAACGTCTCGAGGAACGACGATCGAGACGATGCACGAGGAGTAAGAACGAGACGAACGTGGAACGAACACTAAAAACGCAACTGTAGTGCGTCTCGGCCAAAATAAGCGAGATGAGGCTCTTCTCCTCTCCCTCTATCCCATTTTAAACGCAGCACCGATCGGAATTTTCTGGCAAGCCAATGGTTCGCGAGTACGTCACTCGTCAACGCGTAAATTTATTTCTCAAGAAAACCGATGCGCGTGGCCGCGCTGCAACGAAAAGCAGGAAACTGCCCGGAAACAATGACTTATAGTCTTGCAACACTCCGTCGCTTTATCATGATAAAAAAAAAAAAAAATATATACCCGGAAACAATAATCTAAGAATTCTAATGTCACGAAGATACCATCAGTCCTGCAAGTGTTTTCCATTATCAAATACGATAATGTATTTATTCATAGAACGAACTTACATAATCGATTTTCGTTTCGATAAAACTTAGAAGAAATATTGTATGCTGTAGAAAAGAGAGGGAACGTGAATTTATATAGAATTCATGCAGAGAAGTTGTTCGAAATGTTGAACCTAGTTCCATAGAATAGTACAGCACCCTCCTGACACAAATAGAATGGCTATATCGATTATTTAATAGTTGAATAGGATATACATTTGCCCACTTTTCTGTCACCATTGAGAACATACGGCAGAATTCGAACGTAAAATTTGATAAGCTAGCACGATATGAGTTTTATCTCTATCGCGTTTGGAAATGAATTTCTACGAACGTTATTATTCAAAATAGCAGTTTCTCCGAAGAAATGTGTAATACATATGCGCTTCAACTGCCAGGTCGATAAAAAAAAGCAGTAACGAACAAATGAAAGTATATAAAATTTGTTGAGACACGTGAAAAGTAGTTTTTGCATCGATGATTATATTAAAAATAAACAGTTGGTGCATTCAAATTTTACGTTCAAGTTTTATCTCTGTCGCGTTTGGAAAAGAATTTCTACGAACATTATTATTCAAAATTGCAATTATACCGGAGGTAAAATTTTAATGGGAGATTCTAGAGGCCAAAGTAAGACGAAAATCAAGAATACTAATTTATTGATAGAGGCTTCGTTAAAAAGTTATTAATGCTTAAAATTCCGCTCGTACTGAATTTTTTTCTCGAAAATAAGTAGGATTTTGGGGGTATGTCTATTCACCAAAAATGCTTATAATCGACCCCCGTAACTAAAAATAATTTTTTTAGAACGATTCCAAATGTTTTAATTTTGTCGAAAAATTTCACACCTTCTCGAATTTTTTTCTAGAAAGTGGATAGGATTTCGGGGGTAGGTCTATTCACCAAAAATGATTGTAATTGACCCCCCTAGCTAAAACTAATTTTTTTAGAACGATTTAAAATTTTTTTTTTTCGGCGAAAAATTTAGGCACCTACCCCCTGTCGATTTTTCTTAAAAATTCGTTTTTGATTTTTAGTAATTTTATTTGACGCTCTACAGAAAAGTTGTCTAATACTTTATTGTAGGTACCCATGAGCTCTACTTCAGAAAAAAGTTTCATTGAAATATATTCACTATTGTAGGAGTTATGGCTGTTTGAAAATTGGACCATTTTTATGGGGTTTTTCCCATTTTGCGGGGTCGAGGACCAGCTTTTCGAATATTTTTGCGATTTATACATATTCTCCACCAAAATATGCGTAGTTTGCTTTTTTAAACATTAAAATCGTCCAATCCGTTCAGAAGTTATGACGTTTTAAAGATTCACACGAAATTTCAGGGCAAGATTTCTGGTCAGAAATTATATTTTCAGTAATGAATTTTTTTCTCGAAAATAAGTAGGATTTTGGGGGTATGTCTATTGACCAAAAATGATTGTACTTGGCTCCTGCAACTAAAAATAATTTTTTTAAAACGATTTTAAATTTTTTAATTTTGTCAAAATATTTCACACCTACTCGAATTTCTTTCTCGAAAGTGCGTAAGATTTCGGGGGTATGTCAAATCACCAAAAATGATTGTAATCGACCCTTGCAACTAAATATAATTTTTTTAAAACGATTTGAAATTTTTTAATTTCTTCGAAGAATGTTTTCTACTTATTGAATTTTTTTCTCGAAACTGGTTAGGATTTCGAGATTATGTCTATTCACCAAAAATAATTATAATTGACCCTCGCAACCAAAAATAATTTTTTCAGAATATTAAAATTTTTAATTTAATTTTTTAATAACTTTTTAACGAAGCCTCAGTCCCATTAAAATTTTTCCCAGATGTGCTCGAACACCTTGTATATGCATTTGAACTATCAGGTCGATAGAAAAAATAGTAACGAACAAATAAAACCAAACAAAATTTGTTCAGACACGAGAAAAGTAATTTTTTATCGATGATTATATTAAAAATAAACATTTGGTGCATCGAAGATTCTCATATTTAAATATGTAACGTCGAAGAATTAACAGATTGAATGCCGTGACGTAGCTATCGGCCCCCGCCATTACTATTTCCGTTTCAACTACGTCGGTTTCCGGTAACCGATATTTCGATGTACACTTTTGTAAAATATAACTTCTGTATAACATTAATATCATTGTGAATACTTTAAAACAATACGTATACCACTCAACGTGTCAAAGTTAAGCAATAACTATAAAATATTTAAACGAAATCGTTCGATAATTATTTTAATATTACCCAAGCGTTTGATTAACACTGACAGCTCACGAAAGTATTTTTTTGCAACTATAACCGATATCCTTATCGCATGACTCACGCTGTGTCACTACCATTGGCGTATGTTTAAACAAGCATGTGTGAAAAAAAACCACCGACTTAGAAATTATGGCACGTTTCACGACGGTATCTTTGCTGTTTCAATAGCACGTAATAATTAAAATTAAAGTGACGAATTTCGCGTTTGATCGTTCGATGCGTCACACAACGAAATGTTCCACGTAAAAGAACTGGAATAATTTATGTATTAAAAATGTTACGAATCACACGCGTGACGCTTAATCGAGAAGTTAAAAACATTCTTAACGAGACTGAAAGATTGGAACGAAAGTTCTAACAATTGTGTAAACAACCAACTGGTCGAACATAACGGATATCATCGAACGAAAGTGCGTTTATCAATTTAAAAATAGCGCAGTGATGGATGCTCGGAGAAAATTGAACGTAAAAACTTTCTCCCGTTCTGAATCACCGACGAATCTTTTACATAACTACGAAAGAATAATAGGTATCTTTGAAATGCAGAAATTAACGTCCGTTTCAACGTGCGACGAATAGTTTGTACGTTTCCATTCAGAGGCTCGATGTGTGTAATAAAATATGTTCGATCGTTTCGAGCAAATCGAATATACTGCGTCGCGAACCGTTCGAGCGGTTCGTTTCGTAGTTTACTTACCGCAAAGATGAAATTAAATATGAAGAGTAGGTATTTTATCATTCCCATTCCGCAGCCCATTTTCGTAGATTTTCTTCCGGCGACCCTCGCGACGAAACTGCCCGTTAAAATATCAAAAGTTGCTCGGAGGACGCGCAGAGACGCTCAACAGGTTAGGTTAGAGGCGACACAAAGAACAACTGCGGCACCGACGTCTCGTGTTCAACTGATGCAAGAGCCGAAACGAGTTCCCGTTGTAAAGCGCAATAATGCCGCGCCCGCCTTTATCTAGAAAGATTAAGCAAGCTTGGATTCCAGTGTAACTTCACACCGTTAGGTATTGATAATATGACGTTGCGTTCAAAATAAAACGTATCAGGCACGTTAAATTCTTAAAAAAAACTTCCACGAGTTTACATTCTTTTGTTGAGAAAAAAAAAACGAAGCGTTCGCTCGACGAACGTGTTTCCAAGACTGAAACCGTTCGAATATTACTGTTACGATGATCGAGTACGACCGTAGATCCCCCAAAATCGTGCATTGTAGATAAATTTAAATATTTATGTTAATTATTTTGTGGAAAGAATTTTTCCTACGGGTTGAAAACATAGTATATGTGAAAGGAAGTTGACTATGAGATATTATTCAAATACATCGAGTATAGAAAAATTTGACCAGCCCTAGTTCCAAAAGCCTTCGATATAATAAAGTTATTGTACACTCAAAATGCTAAAATGCTTAGTTTGTTTCATAGAAATTTGTTTTCTATGGTCTTTTTAATGATGTATACAATTTGAGAAATCACCCACGAACTGAAATACCGACCTGGTAAAAAACTAGTGGTTTTCGAGCGACCTATTCGTTTAAAGAACAGTGATCTTAGGATCTACATATAGCCCATTCAACTACTGAGATCGAAGTTAGCAAACACGGAAAATCTCTTCCCCCACCTTGGGTACAGGGTTGCCGTTATTAGGCATCTACAGTGTTGTCATTTCTTACAAACGTTTGTTAGAGAGCGAAGAGGCAGATAGGAACTAAAATCGTATTCCCTAGAATCCTAGAATATTTTGATGCAAACTTGCCGGATATTTTATTTATTTCTCGAGCGAAATTTACCTCTACCGAGGAATGTAACATACGAGAAAGAATGTTTAAAGCACGGTATTTTGTTCGATTGACTGCTACTTGTATTTTGCAAGTATTCTTTTAACTCGTACAGCGTATTCAATATTTTATATTTGTTGTCTCAATCAGACATGTTTGAGGCGGAATCTAGTTTTGGAGACCGTGAACTATTTCTCGAGAAACTTGAACCTTCTGTCGTAAATGACGGTGCCATCTTTTATAGAATAGTGTGAAGGAAACTTTCTTTTTTATTATAAAAATAACCTTTGGACTAAGTATATTAAATAAACCAAAGTACATAATCTGAAGTTAATGTATTTAAACACTGATTCGATGTTACGTGATATAAAAAATATGGTGAAATAATGAACATGTACGAATTGAAGGAATGCTTGCATAGTGCAAGTACCAAGGGATCAAACAATATATCTTATTTTAAACATTTTTTCTTGATGCTATCATAGACGAGGTAGACCTTACACCATAGACGAGATATACGAGCAGACCTTACATCGAATATATTTTTTCGGCCCATTTTTCTGGGGATCTAGAGCCCCATTACTTGATTATAGCGTTCTATTCTCATGGATGGTGGTCAGTTGAGAAACTATTCACTGAATTAGTATTGATGGGCAGATAGTTGTAACGTGTGCGTAAATACATGCGAGTTGATTATGGGGAAGGGATTGAAATTCATTTCTAAACCTGTTGGTAATGTTACGAGTGATACAAAAATATATAATATAATTTCAAAGAATTCTATGTGTTCTCATTATTTTTACCTTTCTTTTCCTCTCCCCATTATTCCCTTAGCTGTAAGATACATGCCAGCTCTTCACAAGGCCGCCAACATTTTGGAAATGTTCCGAGCACTTTGGAAATCCGGATGGTAAAACGACCGAGTTTGTCGAGGAATAGTTCGCTATTTTCAACGATAGATGGCGCTTATTTTTCGACCTCAAACCCTCTGGTGCTAAAACGCCCAAGTTTGTCGTGGAATAGTTCGTTACCATCAACGCTAGATGGCGCCTATTTACTGATCTCAAGCCCCCTGGTGCTAAAATGCCCAAGTTTGTCGTGGAATAGTTCGTATTGTGCACGCTAGATGGATTTCTCGACAAGCTTAGGCGTTTTAGCACCAGGGGGCTTGAGATCAGTAAATAGGCGCCATCTAGCGTTGAAGGTAACGATCTATTCCACGACAAACTTGGGCGTTTTAGCACCAGAGGGTTTAAGGTCGGTAAATAAACGCCATCTAGCGTTGGAAATAACGAACTATCTCACGACGTAGCTTGAGAGACTTGAAGGAGAGCAGTCAGTTTACTTTCGTCGCCCTTCCGATATAGAACGAGCTCACGTACGCGTGATCTGTCATCTGTGGTATAAACCAGTGATGCCAGACAGAGCGCCGGGTGGACCGTGGACACGTCTCGTGAGAGTTAATAGAGGCAGGCTCACATTTGCCTTCTTGCTTTTGAACAATTGAAATCCAATCTCACGTCAACGGCATACGATTCGGAATCTCGACTGCCCAGGTATTTTTACTTTCCTTTCGTAGAGTTCATTATTGAACTCTACAAATTACTCCTGGTTTCTATTTGCCTCTGATAACCTCTCATGACCAGTGCTGACAAAAGTACAGAACTCCCGACAACTTTTGACACCATACTGCGACTGTTACTGACTGCTCCTGATTACTGCTCCTGATTACTGCTTGCCTCTGCTGGACTCTGCTGACCATTGCTTATATTTCTGACAACGTATAACGATTACTACTGACTTCTCCTAACCTCTGTTAGTCTTTGCTAATCTGTGTCAGCGTGTGCTTGTCTCTGCTGAATTTTCCTGGCCTCTGCCGGATGCTACTGACCACTGCAGGTATTTCTGATATTGTGTAACGATTAATACTTGCTACTGCATGCCCCTACAATTCTCTGCTTGCCTTTGCAGGTTTCTGTTTGCCTTCGCATGCCTTTGCTCATCTCTGTTGACCGCTGCTGACCACCCCTGATACTTCTGACAACGTATAACGCTTACTATTTGCTACTATTCGCCCTTGGTGAACTCTGCTTGCCACTGCTGGCCTCTGCTGACCACCGCTTATATTTCTGGCAACGTACAATGATTACTACGACTCCTGCCTTCTTCTGTTAACCTCTGCCAGCGTCTCCTGGCCTAAGCTGGCCTCTGCCAACATCTCCCGACGTCAGCTGACCAGTGTCGATCACTGCTGACCGTTGCTGACAACTTGTGAAATGATATAATATAATATAATATGTTTATATGTATTAAAGTTTTGTATAATGTAAATCTATGGCAATAAATGATATAATTTCAAAGAATGCTATGTGTTCTCATCATTTCTACCTTTCCTTTCCTCTCGAAACCATTCTCTTACTTATAAGATACGTGCCACCCCTTCCCATTTCATTTCCTCGTGATAACAAAGTCTAAAATGGACATAAAACATCTGCGTCTTACTTATGGTCGATTAGAGATACTTATTCATTCATTCAGTAAACGTCAGCTCCCGTACTAGCTGCCAGAGATAAAAATTTTCAAGTCTAAAATGGACCTGAAACCGTCAGCGTCATAGCTATGGTCGATAGGTAAACGCCAGCTCCGCGTACTAGCTGCCAGAGGCAAAAATTTTCTAAGTTCCCCGGAAAGATTTCAAATATTGCGCCGCTTGCCAGAGGCAAAAATTTTCAAAGTCCCGCGGAAAGATTTCGAATTTGCCGCCGCCTAGGCTTTCTCACAAGTGCTCGCTCGGGCCTTCGTTTCTATATATACACTCGTTAACCCAACTCTAAATGGGCCATTTCATGACATGCCTTCCTAGCAGCAACATCTCCAGCAGCAGCGGAGCCGGCAGGAGCTGGTCCTCCCCTGGAGGGGGGTGGGGGTCCGGCCAGGTCTGGCTGGCGGTCTCCCACCCAGTGGGGGGGGGGGGGGGGTCGCTGCAAAATTTTCGGGATGTTCCTTCCCGAAAAATTTCTAAGTTCCACAGCCGGCAGGAGACAACAACAATGGCGAATGGCGACTACTACCAGGAGAGCGGAGAAGGGGCCAGCGACGATCTTCCAGAAAAATTTCTAAGTTCCACGGCTGGCAGGAGGACAACAAACACTTGGCGGAAAAATTTCAAAGTCCCACAGCTAGCACGAGGCACTGGCGGTTGACGGGCTGGCAGGAAAGATGAAAGCCCGGGCTGCCGGATGGGTTCTTCCAGAGAAATGTCAAAGTGCCCGGGAAAGATTTCAGGGGGGGGCTCTTTAAAATTTTTGCCGAAAAATTCAGGCCGCGGCTGCTGCCTGAAACTTCCAAGAAGTTTCAGGGATTCCGAGAAATTTCAGGGATTCCAAGAATTTTCAGGGTTTCCGAGAAATTTCAGGGCTCCCGTAAAGTTTCAGGGTTTTCCGATCTGTTTCAGGGATTCCGAGAAATTTCAGGAATTCCTAGAAATGACGTCATTTCCAGGAATTCGTGGGATTTCTTGGAAATGACGTCATTTCCAGGAATTCGCAGAAATTTTCTGGCGGCGGGAGATTTGAAATCATTCCGGGGAACTTAGAAAATTTTTAAAGATACGGAGAATCGGTCGAGCGCTTCTGAGGGAGTCTTATAACTAAGGAAATGATTCGGAGAGGAAAAGAAGGTAAAAAATGATGAGAACAGATAGAATTTGTTTAAATTATAACATTTATTGGTGTAGATTTACATTATACAAAACTTTAATACATATAAACATATTATATTACATTATAACATGTCATAAGTTGTCTGCAACGGTCAGCAGTGGTCAGCAATGGTCAGCTGACGTCGTGAGATGTTGGCAGGGGCCAGGTGAGGCCAGGAGATGCTGGCAGAGGTCAGCAGAGGCTGGCAGTAGTAAGTAGTAAGCGTTATACGTTGTCAGAAGTAATAGGAGTGGTCAGCAGCGGTCATCAGAGGTCAGCGGAGGCTGGCAGAAGTCAGTAGTAATCGTTATACGATGCCAGATATATACACGTTGGTCAGTAGTGGCCAGCAGAGGCTGGGAGAGGTTGACAGTAGCCAGTCGTAATCGGTATACGTTGTTAGAAGTGGCAGGTGTGGTCAGCAGCGGTCAGTACAGGCCAGCGGAAGCTGACAGAAGTCAGTACAAATCCTTATACGTTGTCAGAAATATAAACGGTGGTCAGCAGAGACCAGCAGTGGCTGGGAGGGACTGGCAATAGCCACTCGTAATCGGTATACGTTGTCAGAAGTGTCAGGAGTGATCAGCAGCGGTCAGCATAGGCCAGCGAAGGCCTGTAGGAAAATACAAAAGTACATGTAGTCATACCTTGTATCTCGTACTCTTTATCTTATACTTCAGGTGAAAAGAGGTATAAGTGGGTAAAACAGTTTTATGACATTACCTGTTAACTAAAGTTTGCCACGAGTAGAGGCATGTAGAGACCAGCAGCGGTCAGCAGAGGCCAGTGGAGGCTAGCAGAAGTCAGGAGTAATCGTTATACGTTGTCAGTAGTATCAGGAGTGGTCAGCAGCGTCAGCGGAGGCCAACGGAGGCAGGCAGAAGTCAGTAGTAATCGATATACGTTGTCAGAAATATCAAGAGTGATCAGCAGCGGTCAGCAGAGGCCAGCGAAGGCCTGTAGGAAAATACAAAAGTACATGTAGTCATACCTTGTGCCTCGTACTCTCTATCTTATATTTCAGGTAAAAAGGAGTATAAGTGGGTAAAACAGTTTTATGACATTACCTGTTAACTCAAGTTTGCCACGAGTAGAGGCATATAGAGACCAGCAGCGGTCAGCAGAGGACAGCGGAGGCAGGCATAAGTCAGTAGTAATCGTTATACGTTGTCAGAAATATAAGCGGTGGTCAACAGTGACCAGCAGAGGCTGGGAGAGGCTGGCAGTAGCCAGTCGTAGTTGTTATATGTTGTCAGGAGTATCAGGAATGGTCAGCAACGTCAGCAGAAGCCAGCGGAGGCTGGCAGATGGTAGTAGGTCAGGCTTCTCAGGCTGATGACCCTCGCATACTATCCCAGCAGCTGTCTCTATCCACCATGTGGGTGACGCGCCACGTAAGGGTTCACTTTCCCCAATGAGAATCAAAATTAATCTAACGAAGAAGCACTATATTTATAATGACCTATGCAAAGCGGATCGCAGCCAATTTGCTAATATTATTTAGTTTTTAATTAATAATTGCATTACCCAGCCAAGAGTGATACGATTATTAATTAAACGTTAAATAATATTACCCAGGTCTCACCACGAGGAGGTTGCTGCGAGTGGAGACCCGCCCTAACCGAATTCCAACCACCATCCATTAATAAAGATCTTCTGTGACCAACGATCGTTGGTCAACGAAGTAACAAACGAAAGTACAACTAATGAAAGATGCACAACCAACGAAGAAGGTTGAAAGAATTTTTAAAAGAATTTGTCGTCAAATAAAAACAACCTGCTTAACATAATGGTTAACTAAACACGTGCCTAACTATAAATCTAAGTTCGTTTGTGATATCAAGAAACAATTCTAAATTCGCAGCCATTAGCTCGGTGTCACCCACGAAGAATAACTTTTCCATCGTGGGTGATACCGATTACCAGGTCTCACCACGAGGAGGTTGCTGCGAGCGGAGACCTGAAGGGAGATAAATGGAATCACAGTTCCATCGATCTCCCCTTTACATTCTTAGAAGCTAAATTACTAAATTAGAGAGATAGAAGGAAGCAATGTTCCTTCGATCTTCTAGTTTAGTTGTACCAAGTAATTATTTCGTTTAAAAAGGGGTGAAGCTAAATTATGGGAGACGCGACGCAACGCGATGCTGAACCGTACAGCAGATCTTCGGATCGAATCGACACTGCCCTTGGTAGATTGATTTCTATTTCTAGAAATCGATCTATCATTGGCAGGTGACTAGATCTTTCGGACAAACTGGACGGCCGATCACATGTTTCGTTCGACGAAACAGTGGTGACCGAAGCAAGAAACGAGAGAACGAGTCGAGAGAAGCTACTTGTTAAATAATTACTTGGCAATATTGGGAGACGCATACAATAGGGACTTAAAATTAACGTCGAAGCTCAAGACTAGTCAAGTTGAATCTAAAATTCGGACGATAGAAGGAAACAAAGTTCCTTGGATGTTAGTTGTACCAAGCAATTATGTGGTTAAAAAGAGGGATGAAGCTAAATCGTGGGATACGCGACGCGACGCGACGCTGAACCGTGCAGCGGATCCGAGGATCGAACCTACTGCCTTTGCTAACTCGATCTCAACAAGAAAACAGATAACTGCAACTCTGAATCGAGGTCTCCATTTCTCCAACGCAACCCGTCGGGAGCCCGAAGGACCCGACTTAGGCTGTCTGACAAAGAGAGAGTACCTGAATCAGTGTCGACTTCCGCTGGAAGGTATGCGTTTCCGCAGAATACGGAAACTCCACACCTTCCAGCGAAGTGCCGTTTTCCCTCGATCAAGCTTACCAAGGGAAGGCGATTAGATCTTTCGGACCAAATACACGGCCGATCACATGTTTCAATCGATGAAACAGTGGTGACCGAAGCAAGAAACGAAATAACGAGAGAAGAAGCTACTTGTTTAATAATTGCTTGGTAGGATGCGGAAATATGTACAATAAAGAAATCTTCGACGTTAATTTTAAGATTCGCGACGAAGCTTAAATCTAATCGACTTAGAATTAAATGTCCCCCTGTGGTTGTGGTGTTTTCCATCGATGTCCCTGCGAATAATCTGAAACTAAAATTGATATACATATTAGTGACATACGAAAGGAAATTTAATAAACACCATGCAAACTAGACAAAGCGATGGAATAATTTGTCGTGCTGATGTATCGAAGAGTGAGAATCTATAAGATTCTCGATGTTAGACCTACCTAAGGAAATGTACAAAATTTACACATGATACAAACAAAGCATCCTACCTATACTTGCGTAACGAGAGATAAAAATTCATGGTATAATGTCGAAGTAAAATAGCAAACGATTACAAAAATTATCTGAAGAACCATACCAACGAAGACGAACAGAAACAAAGATGGAGCAGAATTGAAAATCCAACGATGAAATCAAAGAGTGAAAATATCCAAGAATTAAACAAAATGTCTGAGCGAAATAGCACAAGAATAAAAATCCTATTCTAATCAGTGACATCAAAATCCATAAAATAGTATACAAACAAAAATGGTATATGATTCGATACAATCATGCAAATTCAAAAAATAAGGCAGTAGTAGAAATAGAGGAGAAAAACATAATAATCAGCTAGAACCGGACAGTCAAAGAACATTGAATTATGACCAAACAAATAAAATAAACTGGTCAATTTCGTGATAATAATATAAATAAGTAAAGTGGGCTTACTACTTGTTGAGCATTAGTTACCATTACCAAGGAAGCACCAAAGGTCCAGCTGTAACATAAGAAACGATTCGTAATTTAGCAAAAGCGATAGACAGTTCCATAATGTTCAATTGGTATCAAACGACAAAATAGAAGTGGGGAGAGCAATTTTAAATAATTCTTACCAGTGGTCATCACGGTCCGGCACTGGTCAGTAGTGGTCAGTTCTGGTCAGTTCTGGTCACTCCTGGTCACTCCTGGTCCCCAGTGGTCAGCGCTCCACGAATGGCCTGACTTAGGCCCGCGAGACCCGATTCCCCTGGACGCCCCAGGGGTACTGAAGAATTTGTCCAGCGGTAGTCTTCGAGTGGGGAAGTCGAAGAGTGGGGAGACAGTATCAACGTGAAGAGTTAAGAACTGCTTGGTCTAGAGAACAACATTATTTCGATTGGTCCCACCTCTTGACCATTTCTGGATCTTCACTGGACCGCTGATCTTGACGTCAACCTCACTGTTGACCACCAGTGACCATAAGTTAGTCATTGGTCATCGACCCATTAAAACCATTACGAAGATTAAAGTCTTCTTACGAGGATCCCTTTACAATTTGATGCATGATCTTTTTAACATTTTGTTCCACTTTGGAAGAGTGTACTTTTTACCTCGTTTATGTGTAACAGGTATACGTGGGTTGGAAAATAAAAATGCCTGGGCAGTTGAGACTCAAAATCGTATGCAGGTTGACACAAATCGGATTTCAGCTATTTCGAAAGCAAGAAAGAAAGACTCACATTCATCTCACGTACTCATGGCTGAGAATTGGTGTGTGTAAATGGAGGGGTAAGCTTACTCTGGGCACCGGTCTGTCGTCTGATAACTCTGTTATGAATCAATTTTTAGATTTATCAAGACACATATGTATGACCTCCGTATCTGTAGTATTACTCATTTTCTATTCGTTAATTTTTGTTAATACGTATCTTTTTGTACAATCGTCTGTGACTATACCCTCATGACTATATCCCTCAGTTGTACATGTAGAAAACCGCCGTACTTCAGTTTATAGCGTACCTTACTCGCATAAGATAGATTTCACAAAACTGGATACGAAGATTACGTCGATAAGAGTGAAATCTATGTTATTATTTCAATTTTTTAAAGTTTCGTTATTTTATTTCAAAATTCGTTTTACCTAAATCAAATTTTTATAGAAGCAGTCCTGTTTAACAGTATGCTTCGTTGTTAAAATGATACATGTAATAGATTGCCATATTGTCATGCTGGACCATGATTTATCGCAGTTTACCATGTAAAGGTAGATATCGAGTCGTATGAAAGCATTCTAAGCAAATAATTAATACACGTCGCGAATGAAACTATTCCATTAGAAAGCCAGCTTTACTACGTACTGATATCAAAATATCACAATTAATTAAAGCAGAAATTCTAAACATACTTGCGTTAACATCGTACTTCCTTTTCACTGTGAATTCCCATAATCAAAGAGAAAGATAGAATCATGTGTAATAAATAATTTACTAGAATAGTACTAAATTATTATTAATTGCATATGCCATATCAGTTTGAAACTATTTTTCATATTAAACTAACATTCGACCTACGATATATATTTTTGGAAAGATCTTGCTTGAAATAATATGTTCATTTTTCTAATTTGAATAGAAATTTGTTAAAAATTAATCGATATAAAATTTTTAATTATAGTGGCAATTGGTTACTTATTGATATTTATACTATTCTTTTTTTCTACCTTATTCTTATTTAGTAACGTATTTTTATGGAAAATATAGATTTAACTAGTATTTTAAGAAAATAAAAATTAAGAATCACTGCTGTAGTATATTCATGTACGTTTGCATACAACAATGCGATGAAATAGAATCCCGTTGAAATTGAATTACGCGTATGAAATAAATGAAACTGACTTGCGTTTTGGTTGTATTTTGGGACTGTACGAATGTTTCGAGCACAACCAAAGACTCTACGGAAACGTATTTATGTGAAAGCATCAATTGAACGTAGGTTCTGAATATGACTGATGAAACGATCCGAACGGAATAATTTTTCGAAATAATTGGATCTCTCGAATAGGTTTCGCGATTGTAGCCAGCGATCGAAACAATTAAAAGAGTGTGTGTTGGTCGCGTGGAAAAAAAAGAACGTATGGAGTCAATCTTCGACATGTAGAGAAACAGATGAACTCGAAGAAAAAGGGAAATTATCGAACGTACTTGCGAAAGAACTTGCAAAGTATTATGGATGGATGACAAGAAGGAATCCTAAATCAGTTAATGAAATGGAAAAGTCTGTAATGGCCACTTTTTATCATCGATGCTCCGCAAATGAAATGTAGTTGCATCAAAATTGTCCATCGAGAGCAGATAGTTGATGTAAGTGGCTTGTCCTGGAGACTGCTGGTAATGTGAAAAATTTGAAGCACTCAACTGCACTTCATTCAGAAGCACTTGTTACCAATTTACAAAGATCTTGCGGAAAGATATTCGAACCAGCGCACGCAGAATGCAAATGAAAGCTTCGAAACATCTGTATTGCGAATTCAGAACGGTCGAGATCCCCATTTTTCTCAGTTGCTGGTTTTCTTAACAACGTTCTTGAACATTGTTAAGAAAACCAGCAATGAACATTGTTATTACGCGGCGGTGTAAAATTTTTTATACAAAAATTGCTCGACCGTTTGGTAGAAAGAAAACTGTGGCCCTATTGCAATTTTTCAAAGAAGCAAGTTTACGATTCAGAGAATTATCATATTTGTGACGAATTATCAGGGATGAATAGGACTTCCACCAGTCGTTTTGTTGCTTTTCATTTCATTCGCGCGGCATTCATCAAATTTTGTTACTTTCCAACTTTTAAACGATTGGGAATAGTTGAATGGTCCTCGCTGAATTATGATGCATATTTTCGAGTTGATTTTCATGGATTTTCTTCAATCGAGGAGCTCCTTGAATTACGAGCCTTTCTCGAAATCTGCTCTTTCAGCCTCGCAATTTTATAATCTGAAAATGATGAATTGTTAATGTTATACTGCAATAATTCGCTTAGATATAAAAAATTAAATAGAAAAGAAACATCGAGAAATGCCCTTTTTCAATTAAATACTTTCCTAATTTAAGAAAAGGCATTTCTTGAGAAACATTGACACTTTACGATAATATTGAAAGAGAATTTTTTATCAATTTTCATCTTAATACTTCTAAATAATATATTTTGCTTTAATCAACGATGATAATCTATATTTTGTAATTTCGATAATATCAATAACTTCGACGTTAATGCAATGCATTGCAAATTCGCGTTTAAAATTAATGACGCATTAATAAATAACTCTATTATAAATAAATTCAAATAACATATCGCTCTTTATGTGAATAGAATAATTTAATTTATAGTTGAAGCAATCAACTCCGAAATTCAAAAGTATCGAATTTAGAATTTAATCGTATAAACTGATAATGTATAAACCTAATGGCTTTTACTATGGAATGCAATAAATATTCCTCGTATATTATCTGCTCCTACGATTATGTTAAAATTACAGAAAATTAAATTTTAATATACCTCAATTTAAGCTTCAATTATAGTCTTTCATTTATATTTGTCTTCTTTGCAATTAATATTTAAAACAACTTCTATCTATTTTTATTGCTTTGCATCTATTTATGTGATTTTTTAGAGCATTTGACGTGTGTGACGTTGCAGGGAAATCCGATATTCGGAAAGAAGGCGTCCAAAATCATTTTCGTTGTCATTTTATTCTATATTAAAAACGCTTTTGTCCACTTTTATTCTCGCCCTCGAACTTTTCGATTTTTGAGGTATCTCTTCTTCGATGTTCCTTGAACAAGCGACATGCAGTACGTTCGATAGTTGCATCATCGCCCTAAGCTTTTTGTTCGTTTCGAATAGCTACTGCTGCATTATGACCTACTTCGAACTCGCGAGGCATAACTATTCGTACATCGTGACTGTTCACGTTCGAAAAGCACCGTAATACATAAGCTTCTGCAAACATTGTACTAAAATAGGCACGACATTCCATTCTACGAAGACTGAAATTTATCACCAAACGTAACAATTGGAGGGAAAAACAACAATAAATAAGAGTCTCGCTCGTTTTTCACAGGATTGCAATGTCAGAACGCAAATATCGCATTGTATCGTAAAATAAGGTTTCAAAAAGTAAAAAATATTTTCTACGTTCGTTAGAAGATTACAACATGTGAAAGAGAATAAAAGGGCTGTAATATTGTTTTATTAAAAAATTGATAGTTTAGATTCTTCATTAATATTTGCATACTTTTACTTAAAAAATCATTGGCAAATTTCGTACAAGTTTCATTACAATTGATATTTCATTGGATATTCTTTTTGCTTCCTAATTTATACGATTCTTTTTTAATTAATCTTTCTTCAATCTGTTTTGCAAGTCTATCATCAACTCTATTCAACATCATCTCAGTTGGATTTAAATGCAATTATAGTACATTCTCTAATTTACACTTAGAATAGCTATCTTGATAGCAAAGAAAAGCATCTATAATACTCATTTCTTTAGCTCTATACTGCAGATCATTTTTTGTAACATCTAAATACATTACTCTATCCATAGTTTCCGTGACAAAGTGCAGTTTACCAACACTTTATCACCCCAGTGATTAATTGAGCTATACAAATTGTTGGGATTTAGTTCGTTGCGTCGTTTGGTTTGCACCAAACTTTTGCCTGGTCATCAGATCCCCAAAAAGTTAAACTTACTTTCGTTAAAAAATATAACAAAATTCTAAAACCTTTAAAATAAATCTCTCCACAAAAATCCTAATCCTTTTTTCTTATTGACTGGACTCCTGTACGATATGGAAAAAATTGAAGAACGTCCTCGAAAGATAAAAACCAAAATACACACGCATTTCGTTATTTATTTAAAATAATGATAAAACTTGTCCACGATGATTTAACATATTGCCATGTCACTTATGTCAGGGTGTCCCGTAGCACGTGGGATAGAGATAGATTCTACACAAAAAAACAGTAACAAAAGTTCATAGAAACGTATGTTCTATTTGACCCCATTTTCAAGTTATAGCGAGTTCTGTGTTGGAATAATTCTTTTAAAAGACGAGGATAGTTGGATTTCACTCAACTATTTATGATCAGAGCCCAATATTTGACGTTCAATCTTGTATTTTAATTCTGTAAATACTTCCTATGAACATTAGAGTACTATGTATCAGATTATTGAAATACATCATGTGTGAAAATGGAAACTTTGTCTAGTCAATGAGTAGCAGATATGAACCATGAATATAGGTTTATTATTATAAATAATATCTTGTCAAATAGAGAGGGTAAGACAGCCACTTGTAGGACGTCTCCAGACTTATCCTTAGATGCAAGAAAGTTACTTTTAACAAATATTGGGAAGGTAAATAGGTACAATGTTTTCAAGAAGGAAAATGGGGTTGAATAGGGCACATGTTTATATGAACTTTTGTTATTATCTTCTGTAGAATTCATCTCTGGAGTGGATCCCACATGCTACGGGACACCTTGTGATATGATTGTTCCCTGAGGAGTTAAAAAAATTAATTCTCAAGATTAGATGTCAAAGAAAATAGATAGATCCTTGAATTTTAACGAAGCTGTGAAAATAAATGTAATTATTACACTTATTTTACATTACATTATTACACTTATTATTATGAGTAATTCTGGGTAGGCTAGGTTTCAATTATTTAAAAACTATCGTTTTCGTGGACAATTTGAGGGGTTTGGTCTGACAATCAAAGCGTTAAATATTAACATGTTACAATTGTCATCTATCTTCGTGGAGGCCATTTATTATTTTGCTGTAAAAATAAGTTCTATGGCAAATTGTGAATATGTTAGTTTCTAATCAAAGTACGAACGAAATACAATTATCATGGACAATTTAAGGGGTTGGGTCTGACAATCAATGCATTAAACGTTAGCATGTTAAAATTGTCAATTATCTTCGTAGATTCCATTTATTATTTTGTTGTAAAAATACATTCTATAACAAATTGTGGATATGCTAGTTTCCAATCGAAGTACAAATTACAATTTATGTAAATAATTTAAGGGGTTGGGTCTGGCAATCAATTCTTTAAACGTTAGCATGTTAAATCTTCATGCAGCTCATTAATTTTTCCCCCATAAAAATAAGTTTTGTGACTAATTTTACATTAGTTCCCAATTGTCCAGAAACAAAGTATCGTTTTCGCAGGCAATTTGAGGGTTTCATCAACCCTACCAAGTTAAAATTGTCACCCGTCTTTTCTTTATTGTTTTATACCTATAAAATAGTTGCCTTCGCTCATGAATTACGGTTTGGGGTCGCGCAAACCGCGTTACAATTTTTATCCCGAGTACGGAAGAGTTAAAGCTATATAAAAAGTTCGAAACTATCGGAACGTCGCTCGTGTCCGGGGAACACCGCACGAAACCAAACTCGAGAGATTCCTCGGGTAGATCCGAATATCCAATTGGAATCGAACGTATTAGTTAATCCCGTTTCCACTTTCCTTCCCGATTGCTCGAACTGTCGGGAAAGTTTGAGCGTGACTGTGGCTACGCAGGCGCGACTGAAGGGCACACGCTGCGCCACTGCCACTCGGTTAGGTAAGGTTAGGTGCGATTCCACGTCGTTTTCCAACCCTCTCCTCATGTTCAGTACACCCCAAGCTATCACTGCGGTCGGTAGGTTGCACAACATACACCCTCCAGCAGCGAGTGCACGCGTCTACATAGCAACGCGCGAGCGCATCGGTTCGATTTTTATTTACCCAACGCGTTCGCGTTGTTCGTTCGATCGTCGATCCCCGGCGTCGAATGCGTCGATTCGCGCGGCGCGTTATCGAGAACCCGACGGAAATATGAAATTTTTACCACTCTAACGGGCAAACTTGTTCTCCCTCGATCGATCGAAGATCGCGAATAACGTCGATATCACCGATGCAAAGATGCGCAAGGGGATCGGTTCGCACTGAAGAAGGGTGGAAAGTGTTGCAGTGACCGTGAAGATTTCTTATCGAGAGACTGACTCGGCGTAACCAGTCGCTGCACATAGGGTGAGTCGAACGATTTACGCATTACAAGATTTTGTCACTTTAACAATGGCAATCGATCCAAACGTTTCGTTCTATTAATTCACGCGTGAAGTTTTAAACGCGGTAAAGCGCGAACGCGTGCACCGCGCGCGGAATAATTTTGCATACTTGTTTTACCGTGCATTGTTGAAACTTGGACGCGAAAGGGAACGGGGGAGGAGGGTGGAGGAGGAGGGGTGAAAGGGTCGCGCGTTTTCGTTTCGCGTTTAACAATGTGGCGATAAACGGGCAACGAAAGATGCGTAAACGAGGCCACGAGCGTCGGAACACGCGTTACCGAACGATGGAACGGGGGTGGAAGAGCGAAAGAGACGCGAGGAGGAGGGTGGGGGGGGGGGGATACAGGTTGAATTGATATAGAAGAATCCCACGGTCCTGGCTGCGGGTGCAGTACGCGCGGGATGAATACGCAGAGACACGTAGCCCCGCGTATTCCAAAGTCAGGCAGGTGTGAGTGACGTCTACGAATAAACTCCGGCGTCGGGGCGCAGGCGCCTCCACCTGTAGATACGCTGGTGTACGCGAGGCTAAATGCCTAGATTTATCCGTCGGTGGAACAGAGCATCGCCGGCGTACGCGGATCAATAGAATTACTATTTTCTTTTTTTCTCCCTCCCCCTTCCCCTGAAGAAAGAACGCATCTCTACACTGGTAGCACTTTTTACCGTTCTGGTGGATGTGTTCAGGGGGTCACAGAATTGTACAGCGTCGCGTATCCACGTACATACGCGCGGAAACGAACCAACGGCGAGGCGAGATCGATAAAATTACGTATCTCGTTGAAGGATCCGTGCTCGCAGTACGGTTCGCGTATTACTCCCACCTCCTTCTTCCTTTTATTACACCGGTAGTAAGGAAATGTTGTCCTAGGATCACAGGGATCGTGGAATTGCATCGCCACGAAAGGTACGATAGTGCCTCTTCCTCTTTCCCCGATACCTACCGCCGTACGTGTATACGGGGTGTCCTACGCCACTGAGTCGAATCACGACTGGAAGCCTACCCACGGCGCGAAAGTGGGCCTGGAGACCCCCGAAATTGGCCCAAATTCGGAAATAGGTGTCAATGCAAATTAGTCAAAATAGTAGGGTCAGTTGCCTTAATATGGAATAACGATTATTTATTCCAATTATTTTAGGAATTTATTTTTCAATAACACAATATTTAGAATATAATGAAGCAAAATTTTGTATCAATGATAGAATTCTTGGATCAATATTTTATTTATTAACTGGATTTCATGGGATGCATAATTAATGGAGGAATAAAATGAAATGAATGAAATCGATTTAATGTAGCATTGTTAATTGAATATCCTCCTCAAATTGTTTTACTTGCTTGCAGAACTTTTATAAAAACTTAAAACTCATAAATTTATAGGGATGGTAACATAAGTAAGTTTGCTTGTGTAACAATAGTACTATTTTGATTAATCTTCGTCGACGACTATTTCCATTGTCGAAATACACTTATTTCCGTTCTCCATTATATGTTACAAATTTTTACGACGATTCTTTGCGATGTTTCATTTAACTCCGATGATTTCATTAGATACGCATCGAGATTACACGCCATTCACAGAATTCACACGTACATCACACATTCGTGTCGCGTATCACCAAAAATGCACCCACGATAACCGCATTCGAATATCAAGCGTACAGAGAGAATTATCGGGTAGATATTTCAGGGGAAGATAGGATAAAAATTACCCTTAAATCGAGCAAGTCTGTGACATTACAGTCGAATATTTATTACACACTGTAAAAATCTTTGCAGAATTTTTACATCAATGAAACCTAAATATTCCAATAACGACAAATAAATTTCCCAAACAATTTCAACAAATAAGATCTAACAACCTTAGGATCAATTATGACATAAAAGAAGCCAGACTATTACATCGTAATAACTTATTTATTAAAAGAAATTATACGACACTTTGACTGCCACGTCACCCATATGTGTATGACAGAACTTTTAATAATGGAACTAAAACAATTCTCAAGTTGAAATGTTGAAGAAAATAAATTTGAATAGGCTTCATAAATTTTAGTGAAGTCATGAAAGCAAGTATTACAAGTTTTAAGTTATGTAGTTTACAATTGTCTAAAATCAATCTTCTGGTCTCGTAAACAATTTAACGGTTTTAGACTGGCAGTCAATGTGATAATAGCCAGAAAGTTTCAATCCATTTGATTTATTATATTTAATCTCGAAATGATTAGATAATACTATGAACTATGTACGTCAACCTCTCTGATTAATATTTTTCGCAGCTATGCCCAGCGACACAACTACGCGATTGATTCGAGGCATCGGTTCGATTAATCTTATTATGTAATCGGGCGAAACTTGATTTCGTTTCCTTTAGGGAATCGGTGATTCTATTTTATTCGAATGTTTCGTTTCAGCGATACGACGTCGCAACTCATCCAATAAACGCTTAATCGGGTTTTTAATCCGGCCATTACGTTAACCGCTTTAAAACTCTAAAAGATAATCACTCTTTGACCAACTTCAACGTACGCCTCGAACCGTTGTCCCGATTTTAAGGTATTTTCATTTCAACATACGGTGGTGTAAATTCTTCTCGAAAATTCCTCTGTAAACGACGCTAAACGTGTTTGTCCATTACTCATTATTCATGATAGCGTTGATTTTTACTAGAATTCCAACTCCTTTGGCAGAAAATATTCGCGAAAGTATCTCCTCCGTCGTGTTTGATACCGAAAATTTGCTATCCACAGGGGATGACTAAATTATTAGTTACGCGTGTGAAAATTACATATTAGAATTTATAAAACGGGCTTCCTAACGGGGTTAAAATTAAATTGCCAAAGCGAAACGTTAAATTTTCCCCGCCGAAGAGACTTGAATTATTGAGAGCGTCCAAGAGATTCTAAACCCCAAACAAAACTAATTAAAAATGTATTCGACGCCTGGCCTTACTTCAACGGTAAGTGACTATTAATTCACGATGTTTAATTAATAGTTTGGTCACACACTGTGATATTATTTCTTCAGTACGACTTGCTGTTCCTCGAATATATTGTTTTCCATCGCGGCCAAAGCAATTATACCTCGATTAATCGAAAAAGGCCACTTTTTCCAATCTTCGAGAGTCCCAGTGGTCGAGAGCGAACTGCAGGCTGGCCTTCTGGTTTTTCTCACGAATGAAAAATGTTTTCACGCAAACACGACGAAAAAATCGTACGCCAGACGTTTTGTTACGGTCGAACGACTAATATCCGTTAAATTTTCTACACGTAATTCGCAAGCAACGTCGATAGCCGTTTTCTTTACATCCGCCCGTTACCCCCTTCCGTTTTATACTTCGATCCGCTCTTTCGGATGTTTTCCGTGGCCTTCCACTTTTTAGATGACTCTGGAGATTATATCCGGCACGATAATTGACAATTACATCGTTCGCTGTTGACTTTCCGATAGATAAAGCAATTTCACTGAGAGACTTTCCATTTTCATGAAATTTTATAACTCGATCGATGCGTACTGGCTGCTCGATGTTTGTAAACTTTAACATTTCGCTGTCCCAAATTGTTTCGATTAACTGATCCGGAAATTTCTCCCTGTTTGTACAAATTAGATTTTACAAATATGTGAAATTTATCATGACATTATTTAATTATAGCTTCAATTGATCGACAAATTTCTACACTCCCTGTTTTTACAAATGAGATTACAAATATGTGAAATTTATCATGACATTATTTAATTCTAACTTCAATTGATCAAGTAATTTCTACACTCCATGTTTTTGCAAATAAGATGTTACAAATATGTAAAAGTAATCACGACCATATTTAAATCTAACTTTAAGTGATCAAAAAATTTCTATACTCCCTGTTTGTACAAATTAGATGTTACAAATATGTGAAATTTATCATGACATTATTTAATTATAGCTTCAATTTATCAACAAATTTCTACATTCCCTGTTTTCACAAATGAGATTACAAATATGTGAAATTTATCATGACATTATTTAATTCTAACTTCAATTGATCAAGAAATTTCTACACTCCCTATTTGTACAAATGAGATGTTACAAGTATGTAAAATTTATCACAAGATTATTTAACTCTAACTTTAGTAAAATAATTATGAGCTGTGAAATAAGAAAACTTTTGCCTCTACGATTATTCACCTAAGCATCTCTCAGTTACAATTTCTATTATTAGAAAACTCAATTCTATTTTTGTTTTATCCATTGACTTTATTATCGTTTAACTAATTACAACCAGTTGAATGAAATAATGACGTGCAAACACGAATGCTTACGACCACCCAATGCAAGTAGAAACATCGAGCAATGGTCAGACACGCTAGACGAGTCGTACTGAATGGCCTGCATGTTAGGTGAGTAATCAACGAAAATTATCTCCAATGTAAAGACCCGTATGACAAATCATCATTTCACATTTTTATACAGAATTACTATATAGCATATACTGGAGATTTTTAGGTGCTTTGAAAAGTGCTTTGAATAAATCTTAGACAAAATTAAACTTTACAGAAAATAAATGACTATTCTGTGGAGTATAATCAGCCCACGTAGTACAAAATTACTCGAAACTATGCACATTTTATTTACTTGCATTATTAAAGGGAGGAAAGAAGAGTCCTGGTTTAAGGGAAATGTGGCACTACGGGTAAGTAGAATGTGGATAACGTCGAGAAATTTTGCATTACGAAGCCTGACTATAATACTGACTATAGTACGTCTGACCTAATAATGCGACTCGCACGGAAGGTCTCGCTTTCTCCGCAGAATACCACACTCCCCTTAATTCAAAACCATTCCTTCTTTTTCCCTGCGATACATATGGTACACAATCTTCGTTGCAAAAGTTAATTAAAATTAAAATCATGCATGCAGACATTTATGAAAACGCGCACGAAATACATGCAAGGACAATGTGGTAGCATTAATTAACGTATTTTACAACTTAATCCCTCAACACTTTAATAACCGTGCGATGCTTTTTAGTACGATTTAAGCAATTTTTCTGCTATTTGTATACAAACAAACATCGTTGTTTCTGTTGACGTATTAAGACTAAAAGCGGTAAAAAGAGTATATCCTATACAGGGACCTTTTAAATCCACAAGCTTGAATTTTATTTACGGCAAATACGACGTTAACGTGTTCCGCGTACAAGAGAAAACGAGAAAATATAATACTGCGGAAGAGACAAAAGAAAAATACGAGCTGCATGTTTACAAGAAGCGTAGTAATCTATGAAACACGATTCATTATTGGAATATGGGAACGGAGTGGACGAGGGTAAATTAAACAGGTGAATAGGAGGCTTTGATGCAAGAACCTTGTAAACAAGGCAGCAGCGATGATGAATCGATATCTGGCGGCGCATTCAGCCAACCAGAACGTTAAAACGGAAGAGCGATGTAGTCAAATTTACAAGAACGGTAAGAACAACGAAAGTACGAGTTTTGAATCCGCTGAACAGGGGAAGATAGTCGCGAAGAAAAATGAGGATCATAAACCGTGCAGGCAAACAGGCGTACCGCTAAGGATTAAGAAAGTATGAGTTCAGAGCGGAGTTGATAAAACGCGACGAGAACGATGTAAAAGATGTAAAAGCAAAATGGCTAGGGCGTAACAATATGATGCTCGAAACGTCAAGGAGAAGGTAACGTTGAGCCAAAAAGTTTCGGAGACAGATTGCACGACGAGGAGGGTCGAATCAAGCGAGATACTGAAAGAAGGTAAATTCCAAAGTGGAGGGAGAAAAGCTGACAACCAACACGGAGGATTTGAAGGGATTTAAATGCAAACCACGCACGCTGCACCAATGCAAAAGCATACCAAAGTCATCTACTATCTCGCACTTAGCGGATCAAGAATCTTAATCGGTTAAGTGCAATCGGTGTACGTATACGCGCAACGATTATTACAAATTTCGAATCGAACTCAGCATTCGAACCGCGTCTATTGTTAAAATAATGCGATGCGCGGGGGATGGCCCGCACAACTTTTTACAACTCGATGCCTCGGAAATTATTTCATCGACTTTGACGCTATAGGTCTTCGATTGTACGGATCTGGAGTACTTTCGAGCTGGAATCGAGGTCCTCGAATCTATGTTGCGCGAGGAAGACGACAATTTAAAAATTGTTAATGGAAACTGATAAAAAACCTCAGTTTTGTCCTAAATAATTTATTGCTGGAATAAATTTGTAATTTCGATTTACGCGGAGCACTCGCGAAATTGAAATTGCGACACTCTAATCTCTTAATTATTTTAATGCTCGAAATGTCTACTAATTGCTCCAAAGGATTATTCTTTCGAACGATTCTCGCGTCGTAAATTAAATTGGTCGCGAGAACTGTCCTCTGATATTAGGAGAATAAGGTTTACCGCGATCGACAAAATTGTAATTTAACAACAGGCCGTGATCAAACGTATCGAACGCTTCTGTGAACTCCGACGAAGTATGCAACACGACGCTAGCCGGGAACACAGAAGACCACAGAAGCGTGCAATAACGCTGAAGTATTACTACGACCGTTACGAAATCCAGATTGGGAAACCGACACAACATCGTTGGAGCCGATAAACGTTTGCAGTTACGAGATACACAGAGCTTTCGGAGGACTTTGGAAAGGAGAGGAGCTTCGAGAGACAGAAGAAAAAGAATTTAAGAAAGAAGCATCAGGTATCCAGAGGGCAGGATATACCGCATGTGCAGACAGCGGAATGCCATCAAGCTACAGGAATATTATTATTATTTTTGTTTTTATTAAACGTACTTTAGAACAACATGCCCTCCCTGCGAACCGTCGACTTTATGGCAAGAAGGTAGAACGGCATTTGCGGAAACGATCCACTTCCAACGCCAGATAGGATTTATTCCCGCTGAGAAGCGGAATGATATTTGGCGGGGCGGATTTTCGAGAGGCCAACCGTGATTCAAAAGGCAGTTCCTAACGTTTTCAAGCAGGAAACAGTCCTCGAAAGACGAAAATGTCCGGCATTCCGACGCGAATAAAATAACTGCCACGGCGGAGTGAGGGTTTATTCTTTAAAACAAAGAAAGTTTTTATTCCCATTCTGCGTTAAAATTTTACGTAACTGCTATACAGGATGTTCGGCCACCCTTATGATTTTTTAAACATACCCATGAAATTTCAGGGGAAGCATTTATGGTCAGTCACTGTATTTTCGATAATGAATTTTTTTCTCGAAAGTGAGTGGGATTTCGGGGGTATGTTTATTCACCAAAAATGATTGTAATTAACTCCTGCAGCTGAAAATAATTTTTCCAGAACGATTTGAAATTTTTTTTTTGCCGAAAAATTTATCCACTTATTGATTTTTTTTCTCGAAACTGGTTAGGATTTCGAGGGTATTTCTATTCACCAAAAATGATTGTAATTGACCCTCCTAGATAAAACTAATTTTTTTAGAACGATTTAAAATTTTTTTTTTTCGCTGAAAAATTTAGGCACCTACCCCCTGTCAATTTTTCTTCAAAATTGCTTTTTCATTTTTAGTAATTTTGTTTGACGCCCTACAGAAAAGTTGTTTAATACTTTTTTGTAGGTACCTACGAGTTCTACTTCAGAAAAAAGTTTCATTGAAATATATTCACAATTGTAGGAGTTATGGCTGTTTGAAAATTGGTCCATTTTTATGGGGTTTTTCTCATTTTACAGGGTCAAGGACCAACTTTTTCATTATTGTCAGAATTTCTACATATACTCCATTAAAATACGCATTGTTTGCTTTTTTAAACATTAAAATCGTCCAATCCGTTCAGAAGTTATGACGTTTTAAACATACGCTTGAAATTTCAGTGAAAGATATCAATGGTATGGTCAGACATTGTATTTTCGGTAAGGAATTTTTTTCTCGAAAATGCGTAGGATTTCGAGGTGATGTGTATCCACAAAAAATGATTGTAATTAACCCCTCTAGCTAAAAATAATTTTTCCAGAACGATTTAAAATTTTTTAATTTTGCCGAAAAATTTAAGCACTTACTCGAATTTTCCGCCTCAATCAACAAAATGGTATTCTTGATTTTCGTCTTATTTTGGCCTCTAGAATCTCCCATTAAAGTTTTATCTGCGCTCGCGCGTATAGTCAGGAGAAAATGGTAGAACAGTAACATCGTATCGTTTTTTAAATTTCAAATCACGACTCACGAATGAGGATTTGGGGAGAATGAATTTAATTTAACATTTTGATGGAAACATAATAAACTTTTTAATTTTTTAATAATTTAGAAGCTTTGTCGAGCTTGAAACGAATGGTAGTTCGTGGGTACAATATGAAGAGTTCACCAAGAAGCATCTTGCGTTAAATATTTAAAGTTTAACATATTAGAATCTATTTAAGACGTTCTATTTAACATCCTAGCAGATTTGAAGACGAAAATATATGATAATTGAGATTCTGGAGATGTCAACTTCCGAGATCAAACGCGTCTTCGTAATCCACGGGGAACCAAATGAACGGGACGCCAAAATATTCGTGATTGCGTGATAAGCGAATCGAGAACCGAGTTTCCCTCCAGTTTTCGCTGACATTCGTTCGATCGCGTGCGATTTGACGCATTTTGGCACTTCGTTTGACGTGGAAATGGGCACCGTACCAGAAAACGTTCAATTGGAACTTATTGAGATGCAGCGCGGCGATTGAATAAAATCTAAATCTCGCGCGGGAGGCGTGACGTTAACAGAGTTTTACAGAAAATACCTTCTTGGATCTGGGTTTTATACTAACTCGGCGGTTCGTTCGAAGAAAACGGCATCGTCGAACGTCCGAATAGAATTCAAACTTTATTCGACGAATATTTGAACCGCTGAACCGTTCGCCGTATTCGCAAACAAATAATTCGACAAATCCCTGCCATACTCACGAGACAATTTTCAGCATGAATGTTCTCCTACGGTCGCCCGCGTGGAAGAGTTATACTCCACTTATACTCCATACCGACTCTCAAGAGTAAAATTCTAAAGTGAACATCAGACACAAGAGCCTTCAGAGAAACTCGCATTAATCAAGGTTGTTTATGCTTAGATTATCAATCTTTCCCTCGTACAACGTAAGATCTCATTCACCAGCGGTACAAAATTAAAACAAAATCACATCAGTCATATTTCTTCTTTTTTAATTGAACGCAAACTTTCCAAAATGCTGTTACAAATAATCGTAATTCTGAACGAACGCCATAAATTGCATTTTAAAAAATTCACTCTTCGAGTAGCCTTTGAAAACTTTTATCCCATCGAGAGAAAAAAAAACGAAGCTCGGTAAAACATTAACATCAAATATATTTACCTCCGAATTTCAATTTGAAATATAACTTTACGATTTTCTGCGAGTACATGAAACCCTGTTTGCCAAAAATCACATTTGAAACCATATTCTGTATAAAATCCTGTTTACTTTGGACATGTTAGAATGACAAAAAAATGTGGAAAAAAGCTGAAGGGTCATTCCATGTGAAATCGTACACTCTTTCGAGTAGCGTTTCAGATTTTGTCTCAAATTGATATTGTAGCTTTTAGTTTTATTTCAACGTGTTCGAAAACATTTGAACAAATTTTGAAAATCGTTGTTTTTACGGTTGCTCGAAAAAGTGGTGCTAGCACATTGTTTCAATATAACTGTTGAAAATTTATTTAGCAGTTTAAAAAAGTCTCTCACTTGGCGCTGAGGAAATTTTTAAAGTCTAAACAGATCTGAGAACGTAGTCTTATTCGTCTTCTTGAAACAGGTCGGACGCGTTGTTTCTCGCGAAAAACGGGGTCAAAGTTTTAAAAGGGACATCCTGTAGGGTCTCTTAATACACCGTTACACGAAATTTCCTTGCTGCTTTAATCCGTCTGTCGATAAAAATTACTCGACTACAGCTTTTACGATGCAAGTATTAAATTACACTCACTCGATAAGATAACATTTCTCCCTTAAAAAAAATATCCACAAGTACCGTCATAACCTGGTTTCCTTATCAAAGGAACCTCTAATCGTTCCCCGGCACCAGGCCTCGAAACCCTTAAAAACCCACACCGGATATTACTGTACCGTTAACAGTTATGGCATGAAAAAAGGAAACCGTGGACCAAAATATTCCCTATCGCGGTACTGAAAGTATTCGAACAACAGCGCCCATATATTACACGCATCCGCAAATTCTTTTACGAAAAATAAAAGTTACGTTCCCCGGGATAAAACGACGTATATTTTTTTCTACCGTTCGCACCGGTTGTTGTCTGTTCGATCAAAATCGCTAACTCTTCTATTTACAAAACGCAATACGACACGAACTACGAGGCGTAACGCGAGGGGGAGGGGTGGGGGGGGGGGGAAGGAAATTTCCGATCGAACGCCGCGAAATATCTCGATACAAATAGATAAAAAAAAGTCGACTCGATATTCACTTTGGAATCGTACTCGCGCGAAGAACCGCCGATGATCTCGTTAAACAATTTAACACGCTCGCTCTCGCGCGGCAGTTACAACTGCAGTACTGTTCGTTTCGCCGCGTTTCCTTCCTATTATCGTTCTCATTACTGTCGTCGTTGTTTCCATTATTCTTATTATTGCTTCCCGTTCCAGCGGCCCGTTCTCCATTAATGTCTCGGCCGGCCACGCGCGACGGCGTCATTAACATTACCATTTTTATGATTATTAACGGTCGTAAGCATTGTTATTTTCGTCGTCGGACCGCCCCGGGAGCGCGGAAACGCCGACGGAACGCATTGCGACGCCCCGTTATGAATTGCATTATCTTCTCAAAACAGCCGTGCATTGTACGGAGTGTTAACTCTGAACTGTTACTGACTGGTCGGAGGAAATTAGACATCGCCGAAAAAATGTTCCTTTTCTGTCGACGTAAAGGTGAGAGACTCGAGTAACGGATCAAAGAAATCGATTTATTTTTTTCTTTCGTATAAAATAATGATTTTACATCTTGAGAATGTTGTGTAAAAATTTCAAAGTGAAATTCTTAGTTATTCTTGAAAAAAAACAAGCAGGAGCTAATAGATGGTGAGTCTCTCCCCTCAAGGAATAGGCCAACGATGCACGACTTTATTCGGTAATTTTTGAATAAAAACAGATTTACTTAAATTTACTTAAGTGCAGAGAATTGTTTAAAGAGTTAATTACACTTCGTTCGTAAATAATACTCGGCTGGAACGTCGATAATCTTTGGATTATTATCATTCCAAGAAAAGAATTCGTCAAAGAATTCTACTAGGATTATTTTAAGGGTTGAATCTTCTACTGTGCGTCCGCGAGAAGTTGGCTAGTGGGACGATACTTCGCTTGCTCCGCCTATTCCCACTTTTGGCCAATAGCGTGGGCTCCAAACTACCCAATCACACCCACATTCCTTTCGTTAGCCAACTTCTCGCGTATACACAGTAGTTTCATAAGTTTATATTGAATTTCCGGGTGCAGATCTTTTACACTAACAAGCAAAGATGATTATACTCCAGACAAAGTTTCATGAAACGCACTTTAGAGCCATTCTTGCCCACAGGATGATTGATAATCGCGTCGAACGATTCGTCGTTCATCGTTTAGCTTGTCGCCGTTTATCGGCCACTTGGCGGGGTAAACGAAGCAACATAATCAACGAATAAACGAATAATTTAGATTCGTTTAGCGGTTAGTTTGGGGCACGTTAACCGATTGCTTATGAATTTTCATCGCGGAATTATTGCTGTTCCCGCTTATAATTATCACTGAACGTATTTTGCGTACGTGCCAGCACTTTCACTAGATCCCCGGGGAGTCTGTACATATCGCAAACATTATTCATCGAAACGACGAAAATTAATTATCGGCGCAGCAGCGGCAATCGAAGCACCAATGACGTAGTAATTGCATGCTGGTCGGTCGCAACACAGAGAACACGCATAATCCGGCGTGTTTGCGGTTATTTAATACTTTGCAGATTTGTATTAGCCACGCGATATTGCTCATACGTTACACGCTTTATAAATACTGCGTCCAAAACGACCCCCCGCGAGCCTGTCGACTCTGCAATATGTAGATATCGTACACCTACGCGTTTTAGATTATGCATAGACCACCCCCTCTGGTTTATTTTTAAGCGACAGGGAAAAATGATTCGTCGGTCAGTGGACTGTCGTAAAGTCGGGTAAAAATACATCGCGTATTTCCATAAGTATGATACGAAGGCAGCAAAGTTATAGGCCGTTTTGGTATTTATAACCACGGACAGAACTTTATTTCATTCCGCGTACACGACGTAACCGGCCACCGGCGTATTTTTAGGATAAATAGATATTTCCAGACAATAGGTGAACGATAATAACAACGCCAAGATAATTTTTTTACCGACTATACTTACAATCGAAAGGGAGCAACACGTTACAAGCAAAAACGACGATCGAATGACGCTAGATACCGTTTTAGATGCCGTAGATCCTGATATATAAACGTTCTAAGACGGTTGGAAATTTTGGCGTTCTTCTTAATTGATCGGTCAGCTGAGAATAAATCGATCGAGTTGATAGAGATGTTATTTTAATTTCCCGTTAGCCTACTTTTCTGGACAAAATTATTATCCACTTTTTGGTCTTGTTTTTAGACACGTGGGGAACTAAATCTTGGAATAATTAAGTTCATCGCCTGGAATAGGTATAAATATTTCCAACCTCTTTCTTGTTTATTTCCTCGATCGTGATCCTCGAGATTTACTGTCACTCATTGTTTACAAGATCCTCGAAATATTTCGTGATCGATGAGCAATTTTCAACAACAGGAATCATCATTTTTAACGACTCGAATATTTTCGGGAGACTTCAACGAAAGGTAAGAACGCATTGAACGATTGTAATGAAAGCTAAAAGAAGCGTAGGTTAGCTTTATCGGTTTTCCGCGATCGAAGTTATAGTTCGAGACGAGCTTTCGCGAGAAAAGTATCTCGACATTTTTCCAACAATTTCAGTAAGCGTATCGATTAACGATACGAGGCGAAATCAGTGTCTGCTGCGTTCTCACACTACACGGTGTATTCTTGCCTCTTCCACGGCATCGCCGAGTATTTTCCTTCATGAATTTGTTACGACCATCGCAATAGAACGGATCGATAAGACACATTCTGTCTGTGCCTGGCTCTGATGTGTCTTTCACCGTCGGCCCGCGGCGATGGAATAAATTTGACTCGCGTACATGCGAAAGGGTCATTCAACGATCCGATATTAGACGAGAAATCAGATTTTCGACGTTCCTTTTCGTTCCCTTTGATCGCGAGGTATGATAACGCGCGGTGACCACGCTTCGCTTACCGGGTCTTTGAGGGAAATCGAAGAACAATGGTAGAAATTTATCAATTTTCAAGCCCGTTGCCAACGAAAACTTCCACAGGATACGTTTTCACTTTAAGCTCGTTTCGCTGAAACGAATTTATTTAAAAGTGCACTCCTCTTACACTCGACAGTAATCACGGTACAATCGGAAAAGTCTGTCTGAAAAAGATAACACGAAAATATGAAATACAATTTTCTTGTGCTTCGTATCTAAAAATAAACTCAAATCTTATTTTATTTTGTCGTTATCTTCCTCGAATAATGACGTCTAGATACGTTGCTCTTATTAGAGCTATTTTCGATGTTTCTAAGACCAACAGTAACATTTTTGTTTTAAAAATTTTTCTGATTAATTATTTTATTTTGTCGTTATCTTCCACGAATAATAACGTCTAGATACGTTGCTCTTATTAGAGCTATTTTCAATGTTTCTAAGACCAACAGTAACATTTTTGTTTTAATATCGTTAACTGTGTCTGTATAAAATTTTTCTAATTAATAATAATCGCAACGTTCGTAGCGACGAATATTAAATGAAATTTATTATTGTGAAAATTAATTAAAAATATATGTCTCCGGATATATGGCGAGCGAGGCAGAACGAGGAGTCGCGTGTTATTTTACTAATATATGGCGCACATTAATGGCACCGGTCGTAATTAGTGTTGAATACGTTTACGAACGTCAGACGGTCGAAAAGCTGTAACTGAGAAGCGTAGTCCGCCAGAAGCAAAATTTCGTTTTACACTTTTTCATTGAAATGTTTGACTGCAACTTAAAGCCTGCTCTTTGTACGCGTGGCAACAATCAGTAAATTGAAGTTTGATTATACAAACGCGGACCAGTTGTCTTTCGTACTAATTAAATTCCACGTACACATTGTTTACACCTATAATATTGACAGAAACGAACAAATTGAACGTGACGCAGAACGAGGAAGAGTTTTTTGTGGCACAGTCAGTTTTAAAAAACGAGACTCGCCGTTTTTCAGTTCGGAACTATTTACGGGTTTTTAACGGTTTAAAAAATATCACATGGGGATTACCATATATCCAGATGAGGATCAGACATGTCACTGGGGGGTTATTTATAACATGTAATTTAAACTATGTCTAAACTATGACACGTATAATAGTTTCTATAATATTGAAGTAGTATGTACACATATATGTATAATAAATATATCGATTAAACGATATACATAACCTAAGCCAGGCTTAACCTGTGGTTCGTGGACCGCGAGGGGGCCATAAATAGATATCGGGGGTTAGAACTTGCGCACAGAAATTTTGAATATTTATTTTCGTTAGGCCTAGAAATACCAATTTTTGGTAGCTATTAGACTAAAATAAATCTTGCCAATTATGTCGTGTACAAGGGAATTACAAGCCTTCTCGACTAAGCTACTGTCATCGAAGAGAAATGTAAGAATTTACTCTATTTTAAGAAATGAATTTTCAAACACCTGGAAATATTCTTCTTCTAACACTTACGTTCATCTCGATGATATTAAAATTGAAAATACTGATATTTAATAATGTAAAAAGTAAGGAACGGAGTTTCTGCTATCCACGGAAGATACTGCACGGAAAATAATTGATGAGTTAAGGTTATAGTTGTAAGAGCCGAGGCGTACATTTTAATTAAAGAAAAGAATTACGATCTTATTACGAGGGGCACAATACTTATAAGCATGGTCACAGTTTTGCACAGTTTAATGCCTAGCAGGCAATGCATTACGCTGGTCATTAGGCGCCAGCACGCGCCCATGGTATGCATAAATGCATCAGCAATGTCGGCTTTAAACCGACAAGAAAGTTATGCCCGAATTGCGTGTGTCTATTGCTCGAAACGATTTTATGCGCGAATCTCCGTAATCCGTATATCAATAAACTTCGCCGTCGCCGCTGCTGGTTATCATTATACTTGCTGATTTGATGTATTCACGAGTTACGATATATCTTACGTACAACCCCGGAAAACGGCTGTTCTCGTACGCACACCGAATACGAAAGGACGACCATCGAGTCTCGGACACAAAGCGGACCGCCATAACGAAACGAAAAGGTCGTTCCACGACGAATCCATCTCTTTATACGCTCGATGCCAGCGAATTTATAGGAACTGAATCGCGTAATTCTCGAATAATTAGGGAAGGTTTATTTCGAATTTGTTTAAAAAATATCGTTCCTCGACAATTTCTTATTATTCGTTTCTTTCTTTTATTTCCATCGATTGCATTTTGTTTCAAGCTAAAACGATGTGTTCATTTTATATCGTATGTATTCGATATGGGGTATTGTATTTAATAGCTTTTAATTAATAGACGAGAGTAAATAAAAATTGTAGAAGTACGTAGTAATTCATTTAGTCGAGATTTCGACTCTTTTACAGCGAGCTCTTTTCAAATATATAATTAATTAAAAAGAAGGTGGGATTCAATATGAATACAAAGGTATGAAAAGTAGTACAACATAAGCAAGTGAGTGTAAAAAATATGGAAAAATTGTATGATGAATTAATTAACAGTATTGTAGATTTGTGAAATCCAACCTTTTATTTTTTTAATTAGTTACATGCCTGAAGAGGGCTCCAAGGAAAAGAACCGAATAGAAAAGCGACTAAATGAAGTACTCTCTTCCAGTCTGTTGTTTTTACTTGCCCTTATATATTAACAAGAAGTTAATGTGGATTGTATATCGAAAATCAGGCCTTCCTATTTAATGCTAACTACGATTAAATATTTATTTTTTAAATTTTGAGTGAATTCTTATTTTGAAGTTGAAATATTGATTTCAGGCTAAAAAAAAAAAAATAGAATAATGATTTTGACTTCGTTCTAGTATGGGCTATAGCGACACATGTACTGAAGGTACACACCAAATTTAAACAAAATTTTGAATTTTAGATCAGTGATATGCTTTTGCATACATATTTCTAAGAAAATGCAAAAAAAAGTCGAATTTTTTGGCGGTTTACAATCGAAGACCCCCTTAAGTAATCGACGACCATGTTCAGTCATCTGAAATCCATCATTCTGTACTCGAATTAGAACCATCTGTTTGTTTTTCCAATACTTCGTACCCACCGTTTTTATACTAAACTTCTTTAAAGTCTGTTACCTGAATATCAATTCTTCGTAGCAATTTCTTTATTCGTTGACAGACGTTGAGTCGTCGAAACTTTAATTCTCCTGGTTCTGTTTACAATTCACAAGCTTGGGATTCTCCAATATTCATCTCAACGAGAAGACTTGGACGTTTGTTCATATTTCCTGCCAGTTCTCATTCCTTCAAACAATCCCGTTCCGGTTGTAGGTCATCGAGAGACACGTAACAGGTCACTATAGCGGTTACGACGGCCTGCAAAAAATGTTCGAACAGTCCCAGTTCTGAATCAAAGGGGACCATTACGCGACTCGTGCGAAAGCAGACGATAATGCTCGCGGCGGCGGCGTGGTTTCCGGGCTCGTTTCGTAGGTCGACGAGGGTAGGGTAAAAGCGCGCGTGTTACAGAAATCGAGCACCGAAGGCGATCAAAAAAGACGGCGATAATGGCGGCTGCGAGTGGCTGACGCTCGCCGAGGACCAGCGAAAATGTGCCGCGATGCCGCTAGACGGTTTGCGCGCCGCCAGCATAGTCGCTTTCAAGTATAAGCGCTCGTTCGGACGCCGCGGCGGTGCATACATACTGGCGGTATTGTTTGGAAAGCAGCTCATCGCCAAGAGCCTCTCGTTAAATCTCCAAGAACTTTGTTCGCTCGCTCGACTCGAGATCAATACTGTTCCTAGTTCAGCTACACACGCAGCTACATGACAAAAGTTCTGAACTTTTGACCCGGCCGGCGACCATTGTACGCCGACACACGCTTCTATTCCGCGTTCCCTATCTTCTGCTCTGTTCCCCGTGCATTCGTTCCGCGAGAGAAACGGGAGGACACAGGCTCAGGATAGCCATTACCATTTTGCGTGCGCCAGCATGTATCATGCAGGGCGTCTCTGCTAAAGCGTTGCAGACTATGGTTGTATTTCTCCAGCATTAGGATACGGAGCAGGTGGTCGATAGCGTGCATCAACCGTGATAACTGAAAAAAATAATTTCTGAGTTACTGGGGATTTTTTTAATTGACGACCAACGTGTGTACAATCTGTGGTCAATCGTCCTTTTTCTTAGGAGAATATATTTCAGTCGTTATACTGTTCGTTACCATCGTTTACATCTAAGGATAGATCATTCATTTTTATTAGATACACAAATTATTTCCGTTGTTTTTAATTATGGTATGAGATGCAAATATACCCTCGGAATACGAGAAATTTGAAATCTAGAATTGTGAACACTCGCGGGGGATGAAAAAGAACTGAAAAGAAGAAACATGGGAAAATGAAAGGATCGTGTGTGTTTGGAATTTTACGTTGAGTAATTTCGCCTTACAAATATTTTGATTATTTTTCATGCCTACGAGGCAAAAAGTTGGCTTTTTAATTCTATTTTTAATTACGAAATCTTTCGTTATCAGCCACAAGCTTTTTCAGCTTCACTTTGACTCGGTAAATTATTTTGTTGACGAGCTTCCAGCGGCCAGATACATTCTGCAACTGGTCAGGGAAAACCTAAATTTTTCTTTTCGTAGTTTCGTCGAAAAATATATTGAATTATTTGTTACAATCTATAGTAGCTAAAAGTCATATGAAGATAGTAATAAGTTCATTATAAGTGCACATATATTATAATAATTAACAATACTTTATTTCATTTACTTGTAAATTACAATAATTAGAAATATATCTGAATCTCACCAGAACTATATCAGAGCTCTAAGCGGGGTGTCCAATTAGAATTTTATCAATGGATTGTTACACTTTCGAATAAAATCGGATTGGTTTGCTCAATCAGATCCCAATTAGAACAAGAGAAATTAGGACAGGTACCAATTAACTTAACGATTTTTCCATGCGATTGCCGATACATCGTTACGTCGTTCCAATCGTAAAAAGCTCATACGAGACTTTTAATAACGTACTTTTTGCAAACGCTTCGAATTAGAACCATTTCAAACGTAAAAAGCGTCAGTTATTTCTATTAGCAAAGTTTCTTGATAAATTAGCATTACTTACGGAGGTATAATTAAATCTGTCTTTTCGCTCAGAAAGTGTAAAATAATACTTATTAATTTAATCGACAAAGAGTGAAATAATTTTATTTAAAAATTCTAATCACCGAATATGAATTCTATAGGTAACCTGTCCAACTATCTGTTATTAATCATGAATAATTATAATCCCTGGTACACACGTTGTTCTATCCAACTAAGCCAATCGACAAACTAGCTGGAATAATTAACAGCCAGGTAATCGTTGAACAGAATGTTTGTAAACAAACTTGGAATCCTATGGACATGATCTCTGCGTAAACCGATTATCGCTTCGTTCATCACGATCAAGGGAACGTCATCTACCACTATCATGAAGACGATACTCGTGTAACTGTTTAAACATTTTCTGTAAACGTACTATTTTCGAAGTGAATTTATTTTTTTCATCGTTTGCTTCTACCCGAGGAAACGTATTTTCCTTAAACTTTAAACTTTGAACTTTTAATCGTTGATAAACCATTGTTTCTCCAAAACGTTTCAATGTCTCTTGTAGCCCCAAAGGCTGTCGGTTCCATCCCCCTTTTTCAGAACCGTACGATCGACCAGCTCCTTCTTCACCGTTTTCAGATCATAGGCCAACCCTAAATACGCCATAAATTCTATAAAAGCCGCGGTGGGATTCAGGCTGTACGCTCCCAATTCTGCAGTCTTGTAATCCCACGGGAAAGAATGATGGTAATTGTGCCAGCCTTCGCCTAAAGCGAAGTAAGACACGATCGCGTTCTCCGTAGGCTTGACCGTCCTACCGAAACAGAGAGACTCTGTAAGTTGAAAAGTTTTAATTAACTTAGGAGACTTGCCTGTTGTACGGTCGATTCCCCCACATGTGAGCGACACTGTTCACTGTAAAAGTGGCGTGCAACGACCAAACGTAACGAACCAACGTAGCGTAGAAGCTTAAGTGCCACGCTTCGCCCCATCCGTAAATTGGCACCAGTATAGGCACAAAGAAGCACAACGACAACATAATGATCTCGAAATACCTGCAACGTGACATCAAATCGTGAAAATCAACGAGTGTTCGACATTATTCATAACCAAACCAATTATTATGCAGTTTGGAGTAATATCGTCGCGTTTTAAGGACCTGAAAAATCCCATAAGATCATTTCTGACATTTTTCTAAAATTTCATTTAACAAAAATCGATTCATCAGAGGGTACGTAACTTTAATTATTTATATCGACTGCACCTAATATTTCATACATACGATTAGGAGCCTCTATATCGACTTACGAAAGCTCGAAATCGGGCAGTGGGATCCCCTTGTCAGTGATTTCGATCGGCCAACAATTCTTTCGACAATTCGAACGTTTGAAGACCGTTGGTTGATACGTGTCCTAGCTTTATCAGAGAACTGAGATTCAATACCGTTGTATTCTAGATTCACCAGGAATATAGACAGGGTTTCGTCAATGCTAACGTCGGAAAACTCATCGAAATATTATTCGTGCATGAAAGTTTCAAACAATATTATTCACCATACTTTAACACGTTTGTTCCTCGCGCAAGCCGCCGATGGATCGTGTTGCCTTTTGGCGAGACGCATGAAATCACGTGGAATAGTAGAATTAGATACGATATCATGTCTCGAAGTAAGCAGAAACCCCAGTGAGATATTTAACGAAATTAATTTAATGAAATTAAAACGCACGATACGTCTACCAAGTATTGGGACTAATTATCTCCTAAAAATGCTATGTGAATTATCTGAATAAATCAATTTTATTCTTAAATGGACAGAACTAAAGAGGTGGTCGTATTCCCGTGTCTTGAAACGATGATGAGGCTAACCTTTAAGGGAACTCGAGGCAAACGGTTATCTTCTGATATTATAAAGAAATTATGGAGAAACTTCTTAAAAGTATTCAGCGTATTAGACCTAAAATTGTCGGAAATTTCAAGATCCGGTCTTGATATTCAAGGATACCCGTTCTCGTAATCGTCGTTAAAGAATTTCTCGCCAAGAAAAGCGTTACTGTCCTTAACCGACCACCTTGTTCATCGGATTTGGCACCGGTCAATATTTTCTGTTCCCCAAGTTGCAATCCCACTTGAAATGTCGTCATTTTGAATTCATCGAAGAAATCCACAACAATGCAACGCGTGAGCCGAATAATACTCTGAAAACTGATTTCCACAGAGAAATTCAGAAGCCGTATGACCACGAGTCGTATAGATTTAAAGGAAGAGTACGCTGGAAGCTAAACAGGAATAAAGCTATTTTCTTCGCCGTTATATTTTGTAAGATCATTATCGAGAAGCTTCCGTTCGTTCCACGATTTTAATCGTAACAGTATTTCAAGACGAATCGATTATTTTTTAAGTAAATCATAATTACGTTCCTTAATTTTTCGAAACGGAGAAAATGCTATGCAACCAGTTAAAATTTATATACAAAGTAAGCCACACGATCGATTATATTTCGAATTTAGTGAAAAATAAAAAAAAACTCTAGAGGAAACTATCGAATGGTATGATAATATTTTTTACAGGTGCAACGATGCATCCGAAATTCCACGAAACACTTGCACGTGAGAATATCTTACTTGTCGACGAATTGCAGTACAGGATCCGCGACGATGTCGCTCATGTCAATTTTGCTGCCATATTTCTTCACGGCCGGGTGTCGTTTAACCATCAACCAACCCATATGGGAGAAGAAGAATCCACGAGTCGCGTCGTGCGGGTCTGCGACCGTTTCCGTGTACTTGTGGTGCGTTCTGTGGTCTCGTATCCAATTGTAGGTGCGCGTCTAATACAACGAAACGCATCGATCAAGTCGGTGTAGCTATTTTTTATTGCACGGAATAACACAGGGGAGAGGAATTGCAATCGTTAGCTCACCTGGCCAGCTATGCAATATAAACAGACTAGAAAAATTCGCAGAGGAGTCTTGGCCGAGTAACTTCTATGCGCCCACAGTCGATGCATCCCTGCTGTTATTCCGTAGCCACAGGAGATTCCGTAACATATAGCTTGGAGGGAAAAAAATTTACTATTTATACTATTTTTCAATATTAACAAACTTGATATTCGCGAAAAGGAAACTAATAAAAAGCTTCCCTCTATTTTGATTAACCAAAGGGTTTGGATACATAATAGTGTAATAGAAAATACTTTAATTTTCACATACACACAGCTTTTACAAGTTCAATATGTATGTAGAGTTTTTGAAACGATAAACGAGTGTAATTTACACCACTATGATTCTCAACTGTTTATTGTTACCTATGTTACGAATAGAGAAGTTATACTATATATTAATTTATTATAGATTAATGACGGTACGGATCGTAGAGTTTTCAATTGCAATCTGCTGCAAGATATAGTCGATCGTGACTGTTCTAAACGACGTTCAAATGAGGTTGGACCTATACTTACACCAAATCCACGTCCAAAACTTGCCATCTCGATAACCGGTCGCGAAGCCGTAAATGGCCAGGAAATGAAGCACTGCGATACCAATCACATTTTGCCATATTATCGGTTGCCTCTCTAAGGTTTGTCCTTTCGGTAGCTGACATGGCTCTGCGTCCTCTTCCACGCTTTGACTGTCCTTCTTCTCCTCGTACTCGGTCACCGTCGAAATGTACATTTTGGAAACGAGACCCTCCACTCGAATTACTCTATCGACTTGAAAATTACAAATTCTAATTATAACACCGTGCGATACCAATTAAAATCGTCGAAATACTCCAAAATAAAGGACTGTGGAAAGAGTCCTTTGATTGTAAACTTTTAAAACTTGCTAAAGCTAGTATAATAATTTTTGTTAAAATTGACTTTTAAAAAAGAATTTGTATTTCATTTTGAAAGTGATTAAATTTCAAAAGGAAATATATTCTCTGATAGAACTGAGAATTAAGAAATATTCTTTTCCCATCAGTCTCGAACTCTTCCCCGACCCCGAGTCTTAAAAACCATAATACGGCTCAGCCTGATGCATCCTAACTCGCTAATATCAGCTTTCGTAGTTCTGGGAACATTACCATCGAGTTCAACGGCCACGCAGAAGGAATGGTAAAGTTTCACTCGAGGTAATTTTTCAATCGAGACAAGCAATCTCGGCGTTAAGCGATAGTATCCTAATGCAGCGTGAATACGATAAAACACCTAATGCTTCTTACAAGCAATTAACTACTTTCCCTCTTCGCGTAATGAGCTTGCTTCGCCGCGGATACCGAAAGCGAGCGAATCGAACATCTGCAAATGGCGTGGAACAATCTCGCCTTGGTGATTTTAATGCTTCTGCTTGAACACACGCACCGACAATCACCTCGTCTTTTCCACTTTTTATCGCTAATACACGCCCACGAATCGACCGTTGCTCGCAAGCATACCACAAAGTTGGGCAAATTATATCCGTACAAATAAAATTAGAAAATAGAGAACAACACGAGCGTCGAGAATTTAATTTTTTAGGAGAAGGAGAAAGCATTGGTGACTTTGGACCATTAACAGAATTTTTATTTAAATTATTTATTATTATTTCGAAAGACATATACTTCTATGGTACTATAATATTTTGAGAAGAGAAAACTAAATTTTTCTACGTTGTTTTCAATAAACTCTCCTCGATTGTAACTTTGTAACAATTCTTGTCTGGTTGTTCGTTGCAAGTTAAAGCAAAAAGTTTACTATAAACCACCCCTATTCGGATTATATCTCAAAAGTAAGAAATAGAAAACAACTTTAAAGGGAAAAGTTGAATGGTATGGTAATATCTATTCTCCAATGGCTCATTTACTTTATAAGTGCAAAGGTGGATTCGAAAAAGGCAAATGCATTCTTCGATTATCAAAATGCAAAAATTTGTATTCTACAACCAGGGAGACAATTTTAATAGATTTTGAATTAATATTCAAATCCTGTTTATTTCTTTTATTGGAATAACGCCCAACTCTGATACACAGTTTAAGATTTATCGCGATTATTCGATCATGGATTCGACAACAGGCTAGAACACAATCGAAGAAATTCATGGGATTCGAGGGAAACTAAACTCTCGATATTCTTGGCGAGTATATTGCGTCGGGTACCGAGTTCGATCAAAAAGTTTAATGCGTTCGAAAACGACTTCCCGTAGCTCGAACCCCTGCCTCGGGAGATTAGAAAGATATTCCCGAAACACTTTCTCAGTCTGTACTATCGATTTAGAACAGAATGTATACAGTAATTTCTCGCTTAATTCTGCTCCTGTCGAGCTTGGACATTTAATAACCTTTTAATAGAACACCAGATTCATACGACGTTTTTTGACATTGATAAATTGGCTTTAACCCTTTGACTGCGACGCATTCTAACCCAGAAACAAATCGTACATTTTAAGAATATATAAACATCAAAGCAGTTATCGTTATCCAAGTGTATATTAATCTATCAATTTTCTTTGATCGAGGGTAGAGAATTTGGTGAATGTTTACGAAAGTCATTAATATTTTTTAAGATATAATTATTATAAATCAAAGCAACCAGAATTAGTACTTTTTGATTGTCGTGATCTGGGTTGGTCTGATTTAGTTTTGCAAGACAACAACGACGAATAAACAATTGTAAGTTCAAAATAAATTATAATTTCTTATTGAGTCGTCCATAGCCACGGGGTAACTCGACGGGGTAAAACTCAAGATTTTTAATGATTAGATTGCGGGAGTTTATAGAATGTCGTTAATATGCAAAGTGTATGCAAAATATATGTGAAGTATGTGCACGATAAATGCAACAAAAATGTACTTTCGTGGGTACCAGAGAGTCTATAGAATTTTGTTTAATATCGAAACTATTTTTTTTTTCTATAATATGAAACGAGGACTGACAACGTGTGCCAAAAAGATAAGTTTAAATGCTGCGTATAATCTCTTTAAATCATACAATTTTATCGAGGCGTATTTAAATTTCCTCCAATGTTGATAATCTGTGCGCAATGTATAATATTTAGATTAAGCATGTTTATGCATATAACGTATGCAAAGAACATATGAGATTTATACGCGTAAAATATACATATATACATGAAAAATATAACGGTAGAGTTGCTTGTAGTAAGCATACATAAATTATGCCCAAGGAATCGATTAATGTTCGCCGAAGGCTTTGTTATCAAAGAATACACACGATGAAATGATGGTACGACTTGCACGATCAAGAACTTTAAATAAAAATTAATTTTTACTAATAAGATTTCAGACGAGAACGAATATTTAGTTATTTTAAATTTTACTAATAATTCGAAAATCAAACTACGATTTCATTATTTGCTTTCTGAAAAAATTTCTGTTTTTTAATGCTTAAATTAATTATAAAAATGCCATACTAGCCGAATATCAACGCGATCGCTGTATTTAGAAATCGGTGATCTCCTCAGTAACGTAAACATTTACCCAAAAATTTGTTCTGGCCACGAATTCAAATAGATCCTCTCGTACAGGACAGCAAATGAGGCGTGTCATCGAGCGAGCGAAACTTCAAAGCAACGTCGATCGCGTATCGGTGTGTTAACACTATGAGAATCCAAATTTCGTCTATTTTTCACTATATTTTTTCGAGAGCAAAATTAATCTGTGAGAATTTTCCAATAAAAATGAATCTAAATTTTATTCCTACGTGTACGTATTTCAAAATCGTTCGCTATTATTAGAAATGCTATAAAATAACAGGCACAACCATCGAGTTATCGAGAATGTTTAATTTTCAATTCGAACAAACGTCAACGCGTTGATACTAAAATTCCATCTTGAAGCGAGGAAGTACGGTTACACCTTAAATTTTATTCATACGTGTTCGTATTTAAAAATCGTTCGCTATTATTAGAAATGCTATAAAATAACAGGCACAACCATCGAGTTATCGAGAATGTTTAATTTTCAATTCGAACAAACGTCAACGCGTTGATGCAAAAATTCCATCTTGAAGCGAGGAAGTATGGTTACATCGTCGCGTTTCATCAATTTTATCAGCCGCCCTACTTCCCGAAACGCGACCGAAATATGTTTCGAACAGATGTCCGACTTTATATTAATAATTCAATAAAACCGATGACACACATGCAGCCCAATACCTGCGGCATCTGATCGTAGCATAAAACTGCAACGCTCGACGTCTGCGACTTCCGAATACGCTGTGCGCCAGTCAGTTCTTTGATATATGGAAAACTTCCTTTTCCTTATCCGTCGTGTCTGCGATGGCTCGGTATTGAACGAATTGTTATTTCTAGATGCTACATACCCGAGCAAGTATCTTCTTTTAATAATTCATCGCTTCTAGTCTATTCCTATCTATCCCAGCCATTCCTATCGAGACTGGGATCATTTACTTCCTTCCACGTAATAATAACTTCTTTCATTTTCAACATTCTTCCTCTGTCAGCCCAACGTCATGTTTTTTATACAAAAGACAATAATAGATTTCTCAAAATAAGTTTCTAAATTCACAATCATTTATCTTTCATCGTATTAAAACAGCCCATAAATTTATCGCTCGCTTCTGTGTATCTTACTACTTGGTAAAAGAGATTTACAAGCAAGGCTCTGCCATGCGTTACGGTTTAGAAAAAGCTTTGAATAAGTGAGAGTGCTCGAAACTTTTGAGCCGTATCGTATATCAGATGGATGTAAGTACATACGTAACACTTGTAACCCGTACGTTTTGACGCGGCCAGAAGTTAATTACCTTGATCGACGCTGTGCAACAAAGTGTACACCACACCGCTAATCGTTCTGCCCATTAATTTGTTGAGATCGTTTACTCGAACGAGCATCTTTCGAAATTCACGCTGTGATTTACGACGCGCCGGGCTCACGGTGCATCAAACCGAGCCTGTCGAGCACCCAGCTCGTAAAATGCTTGTCTTTCGACATGACGGCAATTTCCTTCTCGTTTTCCATGCCGGATCGTAAAAGTACGCGCGATCCACGGGCCACGTAGCTCGCGTATGATGAACCATCAAACCGACAAATCATCGAACCGACTGCGAGCGCGATGCAATCTTCCGCGCGCTTACATTATCGTTCATTTTTCCATCGTTCGCGCCATAAAACCACTAAGTTGTTTACAGACTTGGACAAATTATATACAATACAAAATTAAAAAGTTACTATCGATACTCGGGGATAACCGAAATATCAATTTGACACAATTTTAAATCGTACAGTTTCTGTGCATGTTCTATTACTTTGAAACGCCCTGTACAACAAAAGAAAAGATAGGTTTGTGAGGGTAAAAAGATAGAAGCAACCATATATATACAGGGTGTTTGACCATCCTTGGGAAAAATTTTAATGGGAGATTCCAGAGGCCAAAATAAGACGAAAATCAAGGATACTAATTTGTTGATTGAGGCTTCGTTAAAAAGTTATAGAAACATTTCCGGCCACATAGTATATTTTCGGTAAAGAATTTTTTTCTCGAAAGTACGTAGGATTCGGGGGTATGTGTACTCACCAAAAATGATTGTAATTGACCCCTGCAACTAAAAATAATTTTTTTCGAAAGATTTGAAATTTTTCTTTTTCAGGGTAACCAGACTGTTATGGTCAGACTTTATATTTTCAGTAATGAATTTTTTTCTGGAAAGTGAGTAGGATTTCGGGGTTATGTGTATTGACCAAAAATAATTGTGATTAACACCTGCAACTAAAAATAATTTTTTTAGAACGATTTGAAATTTTTTATTTTTGCCGAAAAATTTATCCACTTATTGAATTTTTTTCTCGAAACTGGTTAGGATTTCGAGGGTATGTCTATACACCAAAAATGATTGTAATTGACCCCCCTAGCTAAAACTAATTTTTTTAGAACGATTTAAAATTTTTTTTTTTCGCCGAAAAATTTAGGCATCCACCCCCTGTCGATTTTTCTTAAAAATTCGTTTTCGAGTTTTAGTAATTTTGTTTGACGCCCTACAGAAAAGTTGTCTAATACTTTTTTGTAGGTACCCATGAGCTCTACTTCAGAAAAAAGTTTCATTGAAATATATTCACTATTGTAGGAGTTATGGCTGTTTGAAAATTAGACAATTTTTATGAGGTTTTTTTCATTTTACGAGATGAAGGGGCAACTTTTCGAATATTTTTAGAATTTCTACATATTCTACACTAAAATACGCGTCGTTTGCTTTTTTAAACATTAAAATCGTCCAATCCGTTCAGAAGTTATGACGTTTTAAAGATTCGCATGAAATTTTGGTCTGACATTTCTGGCCAGAAATTGTATTTTCGGTAAGAAATTTTTTTCTCGAAACTAGTTAGGATTTCGAGGGTATGTCTGCTCACCAAAAATGATTGTAATTGACCCTCCTAGCTAAAACTAATTTTTTTAGAACGATTTAAAATTTTTAAATTTTGAAAAATTTCGTACCTTCTCGAATTTTTTTCTCGAAAGTGCGTAGGAATTCGGGGATATGTCTATTGACGAAAAATGATTGTAATTGACCCCTGCAACTAAAAATAATTTTTTTAGAATGACTTGAAATTTTTAAATTTTGTCGAAAAATTTCACACCCTCTATTATAGTTATTCAAATAACCGGGTGCCGGATAATCCGAACGCTACTGTACCAGTTTTCTTGATTTCTCGGTAAACTATTCCTGGGATATAAACATGTCCTATCGCTTTGAGACGCCCTGTACACAAAAGAAAAGATAAGTTTCTGAGTGTAAAAAGATAGAAGCAACCATATGTAAATTTTATCTCATAGACTTTCGTTGCTCCTGTTCGTCTCGTTAATTATGATCTCGATATTCATGGCATGAAAATGAAAGCAAACAGAAACAGGTTCTAAGAACGAGTTCCGCCTGTTAGTAATTACTCGACCATTCATCATCACTAAATCAATGATGTTAACGATCGAAGCGACAGGAATGATCGTATCGGTATTTTCGAGCGTGCAAACAAACCGAAGTAGTAGAGGTCTTTTTGTCGAGCGTGATGAATTTGTTCTAGAGAAAGGAATTGTTCAAAATGATGCCCTTGAAAACGTATGTGAAGGTCAAGGTTATTAAAGTATTCTCCCCTAATCTGAATAATTATCGCAAATTTTTCTAATTGGAATTCACAAGAATTCATATTAAGAATTCACAATAGTTTTAATTGCGTTTATTATATATTATAAGGTTCCACAAAGTGTGATGATATTAATATATGGGAAATTACCATCAAAGACCTCTATTGAACAATTTTGACCAATCAATATCGTGTTATATTATACTTCGAAATAAAAATTTCTAGCTTATAAAATAATTGCACAATATCGTATAATTTAGATAGATGGAAATCTTATTACCTTTTTAGTACTACACTCGAGATCTTCGAGAAAGTAAAAGTAAAACAGAGAAATGTATGTGAAGAGCGAAACCTACCAAATCGATTTTTCCTTCTATCCGTCTGCAATTTTTCAGAATCTCCCTGGTACAGTTCCACGATTTGATTGATCGCTACATCCATTCCACAGCATTACCGATCGCTTCTATTCTTGCGTATTTCGAACATATTTTGCATCGTGTACGTACCATAAATGGAAAACCAATAATTTCGCGCTTTATGTATATCGATAAAATAAAAGTTTACGAGCATCGGTGCCTTTCCATATTCTCGATGAATCAGTTTGGAATTGATGGATCTCAGAACCTTGTTCGACAAATATTATACAATTTCTAAATATCAACGTCGTACGCGAAATATAAATAAAACACTTTTTTTCAATCTCCTCGAAAACGATGCATCGTGAAAAACGAAATTATTCTTTCCATTTCTTTTTGTACATCAGATTTATTGCGTGACACGGATAGAAAGTATTACGCGTACGTGAGCTATCGTTGCAAATTAGCTTCATCTTTTCGTTGGAGTATCTTCGTACCTAATTAAAAACACGCGCTCCGGCGAACAAAACTAATTAAATCACGGCACAACGCGAGACGGATGTTCTTCGAAACGCACCAACGAAATCCAATGCGTTAAATTATTCACGTGCATTGATCGATAGATATCGTTAATGTTACGGTCAGCGGGGCGTCCACCACACCAAACCGAACAGCACACGTTTCACGGACACTTAATTTAGAAAGCACGTACGCATTATGATGCAGTTAGGCTGCCCGTAATCCTACAAACGAACGATCTTTCGTAGTACTTCTTGCGTGAACTCGGGTCAAATACTAACCGCGTTCACTTTAGGCCATAGATAATGAGCAACAACGCTGCAGGTGACGCTTTCTAATTAGTTTCATCTGTTAATGACGTCCTCGCGATTCGTGCAACCATAATGCCCACGGTGGAAGGTACGAAAGGAATTATGATTTAAGAATGGCTTGGATTAAAAGTCAAAGGGAACTATTTATTATTTTCGTTGACAATATCGTTATCGATCTCGAAGAAAATTCTTGTTTGTTATTTACCGACCAAAGGTGTTTAAAATCGATAACTTTCGAGTCTGATGCATCGAAATCTGGTATTACAGGTTTGAAAATCGGTGTCGAATAAGCTCTTTATCAACACTGACAAACGCCATATAAACTTGGTTCTCTCGTAGTAAGTCTCTGGTCACATTCAATTATTCGATAAATGCAGTTCCCCTCGTGACTGTTAAATTCGTTCGTGATCTTGGAATACCATCGATTCTGCTCTGAACTTTATTGACCATTTTAACCATATGAAAGCCTTAGGACCCGCGGAAATTTACGATTGAATTAGTTTCTCTATACTCGAAACGATTCGTGTCCAACTTGTTTTCCCACGTATCTCGAGTATGCAACGGTAGCATCCTAAATGGTAGAACATCACATAATTGTCTAGATTATTATTAAATATGTATGCGATAATATGTAGATAATAATTAATTTATGACTACCGTTGGAACGATGGAATTCGCGTGGATAACGAGCGGGTGTTTATGCTGAAATATCGACAGCGAGCAAGAAGCGATTCGGTGAGTGCACGCGAAGATTTTCCACGCTTCACTGCACACGACAACGATGTGTGTTGTACGTGTGAGATCTTTAAGAGTATGATTTATTTGAGAAACGAGAGAGTCGTGCGTAAATCGTTGATCGAGGATCGATCAGACTCGAGTTCAGAGAAAGGTAGAGTAACCGAAAATTAATATGGGAAAACGACAGGTCAGCTCAAATGAACCAAATCAAACGATACGAATTATTAACGGGTATATGAGTAACGTCGTAATAATAAACGTTCCTAGCAGAGTTCGTATATGCCTTAAAGTTATACTGAAAATATAAAAAATGTTGAAACTTTTCTGTGGTCCTTATTCATTGTGCAAACACGTGTAAGATTCTTTTACAATTTTATTAAAGAAAAGAAAATCGTTTAAAAATGTATGGTTGAAAATGCATTAAACGGTTAGTTCCAGTGTTTGAAACTCTGAATGAAAAGATCGCAAAAATAAAAATGACTTTTGGCTCTGCCAGCGAATTCGTCTGTAAGTTTGACCCAGCGAACCTTGCCTTAGGGAACTACATTGTTAGTTTCGAGGTTTGGAAGTTCAAATGAAAAGTTTAAAAAAATAAAAAAATTTCGTTTTTGCTCAGGTTTTGTCGGTGAACATGTTACTAAAGCTGCTCGAGCAAATGTTGCCTTAGGTGAACAACGTTTCTCGTTAGTAGATCAAATAATATTTTCTACTAATTGAATTTCAAGTTATAATGAAAATAAAATAATAGAATACAATTTTTTATACGAAAGGTAGTTTACAAATAAATTTAGGTGAGAGAGTTAAACGATTCAACCTGTATATTTTATCGTGGGAACTTGTTTTTGTTACACAACATATTTTGTAAATTAAAACACTCTCTGAATAGAATATATAAATTATACTTTCATATCTTTCATGTAGATTTTTGAATTTTAATGATATGAATTTGAATAAACCCGCGGGACGAGCTTCGTATAACATTTTTTTAAACTAGATATGAGAAACAATAATTTCTCCAGAAATGATCGAAAGGATATATTAAACAAACCCACATTTTGATAGACTATGACTTTAGAGTACTTAAATAAAAGCAAAATATCAAAAATATATGGATTATCTATGCATATATCGACTCACTTAAGTAAAAAAATGTATTATTATATACATTTTTACTACAATGATAGTTTGTGAAAGTCACCATAAATGGTAGGTCTGAAACGTTTAACACGAATAATCAGTGGCTTGTCACGACTATGCGCGTCCCACGTTATCGAATTTCATACTACAACGTTTATTTTCGATACATTAAAAATATTTTTAAACCTTGTTCCATCCCATCAAATTAACTTTCGCGAACATAATTTACAGGTAAATAGAAAATTTCTCCGCAACAATTTTTATCGAGCATTGGAGAAACGACGATGAAATACTTTTGTAATTGACAAGAGCCTTGTAGACATGTAGCGGAATGTTGGTCTATTTATCACATTACAATTCAAATACGATTTACAGCTCTACAATATGGTACACAGACTGCATACAGATAGTAAGAGAAACTGGGATGAATCGTAACAAAAGAGTTTTTCTACCTTTAACTGAATAAATTTTAAAACTATTAGTAAACAAGAACTAATTCGTTAGAAAAAGATATATTTAGGTTACTTTAACGTTTTGTAAACGGATAGGTTATTTGAAAAAATTGTTTGATAATCGAATTCCCTCCGATATCGTATAATTTTGATATAAAACACTTTCGTGGAACGCGTACTTTGGGAGTTAAGTGACCCATCCTGCACAGTATTTTCAGCGAAAAGCTTTGTATATGATGGATCGCTGCGAAGTTTGCTGCCAAAGAGAGAGATTCAATTCTAATCTCGTAGACAGGGGAAGAACACAAACGCCTAGTCGCAAACAATTATCGAGGGATCGTTTGAAAATTTCGTGTTGACGGATAATGATGAAGTGGAGACACCGTTATCCGAAATACGTTCACGCTAATCGTATTCTAGCTCAGAATATTTGTCCGCGAGCGGGAAATGGAGTCTGCGAATAAAACCACCGTACGACGTACGCGCAACAACAAATACTAGAACTCATATCGAAGATTTCATTTCCTAGTGTCGTACTCGTGCAATCTCGCAGAGGAGATTACAATCGCGAGCAAACGGACCATTAATAAAATTGATTGAATTTCATCGATTCCATCTAAACGTCCCGCGTGGACGTTCTATCATATTTCACCTATCCCAAAATAACAAAGTTTGGCGTCCTGTTCGCTTTTAACCCCCGCACGAGTAAATATATTGTATTGTATCGTAATTCTTTAGCTTTCGAATACGTATTTTAATGGAACTGCAATTGAAATCTCAGCCTAGAAAGTTCGTGTTTTTATTCTTTTTAAATATAATTTTGGTTACAGAAGGTTAACTGAAAAGTTTATGAACGTATGTTTATGAAGTGTTTCTGTCCCGTCGCTGGAACGAATGGAATTCGTATCCAAAGTTGAGTACTTCGTCTTGGAGGCATAATTAACAATGGTTCGATACAATTACACACCTGGCTCGAAGATACGCGTTGAACATTAAACACGCACCGACTTTGATGAGCAAATTAGGATTCTAACTGGTTTGTCGGTGCGCAGACTAGCGCACCTAACTACCAGGAGTATCTGGCAACCGTAAAACAGGATCGTTACTCGTACTGTCGCTTTCAATTATCCGAGTTATAATACTTTTAAGCGCAATGAATTGTACTCCATTCCCAAGCGCGATGCTGTATCTCGTTAACTCGAGTTTGAGCATAATTGTCCTTGTTGCGAACTGTTTCGCATAAAATTTCTTTACGTACCTTCTTCATTACTTTATTGCAATATCCAATGTACATTTGCTCTGACTTGGCATACAATTAACCCTGAAACTCCCGAGGGGGATGCTCGTAAAGTCGCGAGTCGAAAAATGTTCAAATGATACTAACTCTTCTCTATAGAATGTTCTCAGAAAATTAATTATCGTTATACGAACCACCAAATTTGATATTTAGAGATCGTCGTCGAATCGAAACACAACTCGTACAAATTAAAAATGTGCAAAATTTGTTTCATAAGGAAACAAAAGCAGGTGTCGACATTGATAACCAGGTGGCAAAAAATATATTTTAGCACTCGAAGATGACCTCTTTCTGTATTTTGTTCATTTTCGCTCTTCAGCCATCACTGACGCGAGAAAATGAAAATAACTGGGAAAATAATTATGGAGGTTGCAGCTTGTAATGCTTACTCGTTGTTTCCATTAAAGAATCCCAACCGAAGTGTTTTTTTTTACATTCGGTCATTGGGTTTTATAATAATGACAAAACATTATCGATATACACGTAGTCGATAGTATAAGTGGATTTGGAGGAATTCTGGCCTTTCCTTAAGTTTTTGAGGCTAATATCAAATGGTCTACCAGATTATCGCATTAGGAATGCTTAAACCCGATTCTATTTAATTAGACGACGTTTATTCACTATCGAACACCGAGGAATAATCCGTCATTAGCTGACCATTTAATATTCGATCATTCGTTCAATGTTAGTAGCTATATATTGCCTTATCAAGTACTCGTACGACGACACTCTATTAGCTGTCCCGAATTAACAAGCTATACATACGTGTAATTCGGTAGGTACACCGTAATGGAGCGCATCATCTATCGATTATCGATAATTGCCAAAGACGATGCTGTATTTTCGACGCGCAGAATACGGTATAGGTTACACGGCTAGTTTAGAACAATTACGTGACAACGATACGCAATTAAATACTTGATGGAAAACATAATACATAAACTACTAATTTTCCACGAAATCATTGTTCGCTAACTGTATGTATGTACTTTGTAATTGGCTCACGGCCAAACGAAAAATTGCTGCTCCCCACGATACCTGTTTTCCCCGATACTATTAGCGAATACAGTTAGGGGAAAATTGACCACTGGTAATTCTAAAAATAAAATTTTGAAAATACCGTATTTTAATATCGTCTCGTACACTGAATTCAATTGTGCAAGAGTTAAACCTTTTTAACAAGATATTAGTAAATCAGTGAAAGAATGTGAAGATTTTTTTAAAAATATTAACCTTGAATGGTTTCAAACGATATTAAAAGATCAAGTGAAAAAGTCACATTTGGTTTTTGATTGTGAAATTAAGTATCGCAAAATGTTCGCTGTTTCCCAAACTAATACTTGAGTGCAGCACTTAGAACGTTAATTGCATCGACTAATTACCTCTCAAGATCAAGTAGTAAGTTCAAATTTTGTAGACGAGAGCGGTTTCGAGAGCATTACACCCGACGTTACTTATGAAAGCTGATTTCTACTGACATATCGAACGATGCTTTGCATCGTAAGAAAGTGATAGCGTTCTAGAAAGAGAAAAGCGCGGCGCGTACAACAAAAAGAGTGTTATGCTGCCTATGATTAAAATATCATCAACGAACGTGGAGATGAAACGAAATGATACGATCACACATTTGCTTTTATTAACCCATTAAATTCCAGATTGTTGCTTTCCAAAACTGACGTTTTCTGTATGTTTCATTCAAAAGTGCACTCTTTCACTTATCAAATATATTTACAGCGCATTTTATTCAAGGCCTTGGAGATTGCACGACGTTCGAATCGATTTTAATACCAATAAACAAATGTTTTTCCGAGTGTTATCGAAATAGAACTTTGACACATAACGAGTCTATGCGATATGCAACATTAAGTATTTGCCAGAAGCCACTTTCTTCGCATAAAATCGTCTTTTAAACAAGCACGACGTTTGAGCTCCGAGCGAATCAATGTCATAAAGATTTCGCTAGAAAGGCTCTCTTAAACGAAGTACTTGAAAACGAGAAATAAAAGATGGATTATTCGCAAAGGAGAAAACCTTGATCTAAACTACGACAGCGATCATTAATCATCGAGATTTCTAATTTGCTATCCAAGAAAGTATTTCTGACGGTATCGTGGGATCCGGTATCGCCGGAATGATATAACGAAAAGAATTGCCGCAAAATTACAGGAACAATCCATTCGCAATTCAATTTTCAATCGCGCCGAGTGGCGCAACGTTCGAGAACAACTGCGATACGAAAAATCACGGGTCTGAGTTCCCCAACGGCAATAACAGAAGCTTTCGTGCTAATGAAACGTACAAACGAGCAAAAAATGGCGAAAAGTTCTTGAACAGAACCGTGCGTACGTTGATTAGACTACGTTCGCGTGATCGTAGCCGATGCTTTGCTGAAAAATCCGACAGTGAACTTATTACGCTAACAGCATGAGATATCGAACGAGTTTGAGCATCGCAAAATTATATATTATCTTATTCGGCTAAACTTTATTTGAAATAATTCTACTTCCACGTTAGGAAATTTTTTTGAAGCAGTTTAACAATTTATTGTGGTCGAAATGAAAGTTAATTCGTTTAAAAAAGATAACAGATTCTTATTTTATTTGAGATAATTCGTTTCATGCCTAGAGCTGAATTAGTATTAAATTATAATATTGTAATATCTAATTTTATCGAAAGATGAGCTAAATGATAATTTAGTTTTAATTTTTATTTTATTAGGTGGCCACGTGTATTTATAGAGAATTTCTATTGATTAACTATATTTGGAGTTCGAAGAGATATAACATGTGACAGTCTAATCTTATATTAACGTCGAATTTCCTAAAAAGGACCTGACACTAATCGCGTAAGATCGAGACGGGGAAGCTTGAATATTTACAATTAATTTCTGCGCTCGGGGACGTCTACTTAAATTACGTTAAACGAGATATGTTAACATCGTACGAAATAAATGGGTCATTAAAGAACAAACTCCGCGTATGAGCATATTTATCGAGAATAAAGCTGCTATATGAGGGCATATAGGTCCGATCGTAAACAGAGATGAGCACTTTCGAATAATAGATGACGAATGAAAACTCCGTACAGCGATTCATTCTCAACGTTTATTCCATCGAAAAATTTATTGATGTAAGCTTTCGTTTGCCCAACGCGAAATATAATTTCGTTTTATGATCTGGATTGTAATTTGTAATTTATCCTTCCCCCTATTATTCGACGTTTTTATCTAGACTAGAAATTTTCTTGTCTCCGATCGTAAACCAGGATTTTCATATCTGAATGCATATAAGAGTCTCTCAGACGTAACCGGAAAGCATAATCGTTGTTTTAAATATTCGCGACCCTGTGCGCGTCGATCGATAACATTGTTCAACGAATAAAAATCTATTTCCTATTTTACAACACCCACCGATCGTCGGAAAGTTTCTCGTCCCAAACGCGAGCACAGAGGCGAAATTGTTCCGTCACTCACAGTTTTAGTAAAACAGGAATTTTTGTAAAATCGTGCAAAAGTGAAGTAGAGATTGCTAGAGATTTCAGCCTAATCTTAGAAAATAAAGATGAGCTTTCAGAAAAATTTTTGAAGAAAATGTTACCCAGGAGAGCGTTAGAACTTTGGATAATCGAATCAATAACAGAATTGGGCAAATTTTCTTTCCAAACGACAAAATAAAATTTTAGATCCATTCGTAAACTAGTTTTTGCGCGTTACACTCCTGGATGTCGATTTAAAAAAATCCGTTAACCGATTTAATTGACGAATGAAGCGTAAACAGGAACAGTGGATGTAACAATTTTATTCATTATTCAGAAATGAAATTTAACGACTTTCGATACCGATAGCGCAGACCAACAGACATTTATATTTTACATGTACAGTATTCGATTATTTTAAAATGGATTTATTCTACCTGTGATATCGTTAAACGTCAAATACAACTTTCTGTGAATTCACGAAAAATGCATAAAAATAAATTACATTTAGTACAATTATATTGGTAAAATAATTATAGCGAAACGTCAAACTTGTTTAAAAGCAACTGTAGTCAGGAAAGGTTTTTTTAACTTCCTGATGAAAATCCAAAACCAGATTAAAGACATCAAACGAATCGAGGCAAGGGAACTATGCCATAGCAGCAGCTGCAGTGCACACATTCCAGATTCATACTTTTTTCGATCTGGCCCAATTAAAAATCGATCTGACACATTTTCTGTGTAGCTTCTTCCTCAGAAGTATTTATGGATCCGATACTTTACAGGAAATTCATATTAGATATAAAATTTATCGTAAAAATACAAAAACAATGGTTACAATATACGTTCGTCGTTCTCTTCTTTCAACAAATACGATAAAGCATCAATAGTTTACAAAACACGTATTATATATCCACTGTTTGTTAAATTTACGGTTTTATATGCTGCAAACGACTGTCGTTTCTTTATGCTGTATAAATATTATACCTTCCTGCACCGTATGAATTTGTTATAACGAATATTTTTATTTACTGTACGCTCCAGAATACAAATATTCTATCTACGCAAACATTGTATGCCAATGCCAAACAAAATGCAATATTCATATAGAAAACTTCTGACCAAATAAAAATAGTATGTCTGTAATATTATGCTTCTTTTTCTTTTTGCTTTTCGACAAATTTGACGTTAAATTAAAAACATTGTAAAAGTTTTGTAAAATACTGTCCTTCGCAAAATTAAACGTTTGTTCTAGCTCTGGACTACTTCTAAACTCTCTCACAAACGTTTACGACTATTTACAACAATTCAAAATCAGAAGATTTATTGAAATTATACACTGACACGTTGAATCTCTCCTCTGACATTTAAAACTATCTTGTACTATCTAGCTTTTTATTTTCGACGAGCAAACACGCTGAGAAATTTTGGATTCCAACTATTTTGAAACAAAAGTTTATTTAAAGCAGTCTGACTAATCTTGTATTCGTTACGAAATTACCATCGTAAAAAAAAATAATACAAAAGACACTGGAGAGGGTCAGAGGGAGGACATGCAATTTCTTTAAGTGCTCGACGCGTATTAAATATTCGATGAAATAAAGAAATTTCAGAATCACAATTCGCGTAAATATAATCAATAGCTAGAGTTCTCGTAAAGCCAAGAATACAAACACAAACGAACTACTCACAGATAATCTTTTGCTCCCCCATAAAATAATTACGAGATTACGAGAATAGATATTCAATTTTGGGATTTCTAAAATTTTATTGAGTTCGACGAGTGAGAAGTAAAAATTCGTGTTTCTTAAGAGCCGTGGATGAGAAAGGAAGTCTAGTTTGAGCAAGAAACTCTATAAGGATCGCAGGGCGGATGTTGGTGAACAAAATTCGCGTTGAACAGCGTTATCCTCGTCGATTAGGCGATGAGCAAGAACCCGATGTCGGTCTTCTTGCTACGGAAACGTTTTCGTGTAACGATCGGTGGTCTAGTCTAGTTGCGGAACGGTGGTCGTCCAACTCATCGCACATCGGTGCTTAAGTATCAGTAATCGATACATCTTGTCTGCGCCGATGTCACCACGAGCACACCACCGGGGTAATATCGAGGGCCGTCAAGTTTGCTTGGTACGTTCTCTACTCACCCGCCTGTCAGCCAGCTACCAGACACTTAGAACAGCCAGTTACACCACCGCGTTGGGGCTCTAACGACGAGGCAGGCACCGACGAACCCGCTGGGAAACCGTTTTACGGCGATTCGCGGGACGGCCTCGCGTTTATAAACTTACCCCCGTTCGTCCCCTAATCTCGCGGCGTTCGTTCATTGTTAGCGACGAGCTATCAGCGCGCTCCTAGGCCGATGGAGGGAGAGCTGGCCACGGCAATCCATAGCTACCAGCTCACGGTGTGGTGGGCTGGATCGGACCAGAGAATGCTACGTCCCCACAGAGATTGACAAAAATGTCTAATAACGAATAAAAGATGAATTTTTTCCCACCACCGTTATTATCGAATAGAAATTAAAATTCACATTCTTGCAATTTACGAGTTTCAGGATTGTGAATTTTTGTTACACGATTGTTTTTTGGAATCTGACGAGTTATTATAAAATTACTGACATTGTCAGAGATCGGCGAAAATGTCTAATAACGAATAAAAGATGAATTTTTCCCCACCACCGTTATTATCGAATAGAAATTAAAATTCACATTCTTGCAATTTACGAGTTTTAGGATTGTGAATTTTTGTTACACGATTGTTTTTTGGAATCTGACGAGTTATTATAAAATTACTGACATTGTCAGAGATCGGCGAAAATGTCTAATAACGAATAAATGATGAATTTTTCTCCCCGCCGTTATTTGTCAAACAAAAATTAGAATTAAAATTCTTGCACATTATTCTATAAGTAAATAATAGTGAATTTGCAAGTTACGATTTTCAGGATTATGAATTTCTGATTGCTTTTTAGAATTTGACGAATTAATATAAAATCACTGATATTATTTGTTACGTTTCGAGAATTTACTTGGAAATTATTAGAAGGAAGACCAATGATTTTAATTTCGAATGAGATTATTACGACTATGCATTTGTGATTTACTTGCAAACTCGCTATTATAATGTGTAAGCATATGCAATATGTGCAAGTATATAGAAATAATATGAGAAAAGATTTATATACTTTGGGAACAGACACTTCCTTTTGTAAATTACCTGAGAAGCGAAAGAAAGGAAGCTTTTAATCGCACAAACTCACGGATATCTTTTCATCATAAAAAGAATTTTGCTTGTATTGTTAGAAATTCTGTTGCTGCTGTACAAAAGGAATTATTAGTACCTGTATATAAACGTAAATATCTGTTAATTGAAACGTATCTAAGCAAATATTAAAAAATTAAAATTGTTTTAATATTACGACAAAATTTATTGCTCGACTACGATGAATTGAATAATTAATTAATTATACTGTGTTTCTCCCTTCTGGAAAGAAGAAACTTCTAAAAACATTCCTTCTGTTAATTTAAGATGTAAACGCAACACTGATATAAACAATTTAACTGAATTATTTTCTCAGATGATATTATATTAAAATTAAATTTAATATTTAATTATTCATTTCACGTCGAGAAGCCTTCCATAATTTATATTTAATATAAGTTCGTAAATAATGTTTTGCTCGATTCTTTTCTATTATACAGGGTGTTCCAGTATCGATGGTACGACCGAGAAGAAGATGATCTTATATGAAAAAAGAAATGGAAAATCAAGAATAACGTTTTTCCATTTAAAGCTTATTTTTTGAGTTAATTGAATTTGAAAATTTATCGAGTTTTTCTGGCACTCGTGTCTGTCCACTACCGACTGTTTCTACTTATGCTAACGTTCAAATTGCAATGCATTTTTAAAATCAATTTTCTTAAAAATAAATCCCCAAACGAACAAATTTATTGTTTACTTTCGATTTGTCTTTTCATGTAGAATCACACCCTCCTCGATTATACCATCAATACTAGAATATCCTGTAGATATATGTGCAATTCTCGACTTACGATTTATGTATTTCATATACAGGCAAGAAGAACAGTACACAATTGCTTATTTTGTATACTTCAACCATCAGCATCACTTTGTACAGAAAAGTAAGTAATTTGATATCTTGAAATCTTTTATGGCCTTTTCATTAAACGTTGAAATATTATATTTTATAGCCTCAATATTTATTTTTAAACTAGATAGACTTAGAATTAAGTTAGACATTCGTAAAGTTTATTTATAAGATTATTATTTATAAAGTTCTTCTTGCCTAATAATTTTTATGCAATGCATATTACTTTCTCTTAGAATTTACTTTTCTTTTGATCGTTTATACCGAAGAGGACCATAAACTAATGGTCGAAACGTTCATTTTAGAACAAACTATACTCGTTTACGCTATTATTAGCTATATTGTTTTTATTTTTTTTACGAGAAATATTTAAAGTATGAACTAGAATTTTATTTAGACATCGATATATTTCACAAGCGAACAAATAACAATATAAGCCAATATATGGCGAGGAGAAAAGAATTAGACTCCAGGTTGTAAGAGCAATTTAGAACCGACGATTTATTAGTCGACGTTTCAGCTTATAGTGAAAGCCCTTTTCGAGGCAACGTATCAAAGTTTAACAACTAAAATAAATACCTGATAAGCGTAAAGAGAAGCCGTATATTCGAACTAAAATAAAAATTACTTTAAAATATACACGTGCTTGGTACGACTAAATTTTTACGTTATTATTAAAAATGTAACCGTTCGACGGAATAAACGTCGTAAATAAATAGCGTTCCCTTGGTCTTTTTCGCCATCTATTGTTCGAATAAAATTTTGCCCATCTCTGGTCTAAGAACAGGAAGTAAAAGAGTCACTCGACAGTTTCGACTCTTGCTCCTTCTTATTCCTCCCCCTTGAGCTCCTGTAATCTCGTTTCCCTCGAGTCCTTCGCGTCCTCTCGGCCCGGGGGTTATGTACCATCGTATACCGAGTGTTTCAGAATTCTAGATATGAATTCAGTCGGCAGAAACCGCGGAAGTCTTAGTAAACACTTACATGAAAATTCGTTGTATTTTTTGGTCACCGAGTTAGAAAGAAAGAAAGCATTCTATTGGTAAAAACTTTTGTTTATGGAATCGTGCATTTTAAATGTCCCTGATCACTGATCACTGATTTAATTATTGAATGTAAATATGTATGTACAATGGATCAAAAAATAGTTGTCCTTTCTATTAGTAGAGCCACGAAAAGCAAGACATATGCCCTCTATATAATTATTTCTATACAAAACACAACTTAATATGTGCAATAAATTCTTGTATCGAAATAGAAACGATATTAACGATAAGAAAAGAAATTCATAATAAAAATAGGAAACGAACTGTGAATAAATACTTCAAATTTCTCAGATAATATTCGATAACAATTACGGATTAACCAAATTAACAATCGCGACCGACTTAACTCGGATAATTATCGAACAAATAAACGAAATCATGCTGAATGACTGAAATAATAACGATCAAAATAAAAGGGAGAAATATAATATTCCGAGCAGAAATTCTTAAATACATTTGCGTAATTCCTATTAAATATTTAACAAGCCCGCGAAGAAAACGCGTTCTTTGGACCAACTGCTGGGGGAAAAAACTCGGCAGGAAAGTGATTAATAAACGAGAATGGAACCTCTGACCGCAGTCTCCTTGCATTCTCGCAGAAAACTAGCAAAATTACTAAAATATTTTGTCGCACCTAATAATTTACACGCTTCTGTACACTTAGTTACGGGAATTTACATACGCCCATCTAATAAATACGGTACAAGAAACGAAATAATGCACGCTGTTATGGATTTGAATAAATATTAATACGATGGTAACTATCTTTCTACGCATAACGCACACGTGATACGTCCGTGCACATTTCTGTGGCATTTTATTTTCCTAGTGTTTTCACATAAACATTTTTACTATTTCTCAAAATATTTCTAACTTCAAATTAAAAATTTCTATGGGAATCTTTCAGAAGAAATAAAACATGTCTATAGTAATAACTTTTTCGTAAACAATTGCAAATATTTTAGGCTATATTTCAACTTGGACGCACAATTCATGAAGTAACTCAAATTACACTTTGAATTAGAATTTGAGTCGCGATATTAAATATAAAAAACCGTAAACAGGGTGATAAAATAATTTCTAAGCGCTTCCTGACTGAATACGTGATAACACGTTTGTTCGAATATCAATATTAAATTCCTGCAGTAATATTTAATGTCGATATTTCGTGTTGATGACAGAAGTAATACTCTTCTTTTCAAGCTGTTTGTGCCTGCAATCCCGAAATACCCCGGTGCTCTTACACGCACATTGTTCCGCGAAACGTGTACACGGCGCACACATGTCCGCGGTCGCATTTTTCCTTTTACGACGAAGCCATTTCGCATCCCGCTTATCCTCGCCAAACTATTGCTCTCGTATGCTTCCCCCTTTTCCCGGATTCCCACTATTTATCTAAACGTCGACGGGGGCCTCCGGAAAGAAGGAGCTGTCTGCATTTCCGGCTATGATTGAGCGAGATTCCGTCGAGATTGTTGCAGTCAAATTTAAAAAGCACGCGCCGGAAAGTATATTAATCTTACGCGTACGTCTCGTGCCTCGAAACATCCACTGTCTCTGAATTCTACCACTAACGTCCAGAGATATTCGTACAACGACACGAGATTCGAACAATGACAAACATTTCGTGAAATCTACGGTTTAAAAGGATCGTCGGATTCGTAACGACAAAAAGACGAGTACTTTCTTAAATTGTTTTTCCAAATTGATCACACGAGCATTTTATTCTTTTTTTCGAGTCTCGTTTACATTCCACAACTTCCGAATTTCGATCGAGAACACTTCAGAGTGTTGATAAACGCAACGGTGTCTTTAAAACATCCACGTCTAAAAGAATATCGACGTACCTTTGAAGTTTTATCTGAAAATTTCACCGATATTCGAGTGGATCGATAACACGGAGTTACCATGTAGATTAAACAAAGCGTCTTTGGCCGGGAATGGTAAGAGCAGTGCATATTGTCTCTGTCGCGATAATCGACGCGATATGTTACTCTTGAATTCTCTCGAACACTAGATTCTACTGGATTTTCGGATTTCTTTCCGATCGTCTCTCTGCGGTATCTACTTCCAAACCGCGATAAATTGAAACCGAACGTACGAGCATGCTAGGAAAATTCGAAAATCCGACAGAATCCACTTTTGGAGAGGATTCAGGAGCAGCATACTACGGTCGAGCCTGACTAAACCAAAAGAATACAGAGCATTGAATAGTAAAAACATTGTCTTTTTAATATTCCTTTGTGCACGTGTCGAGCACGTTTAACTTCGTATTTCGAAATAGACAAAACAAGTTATTATATTATCTTTGAACAAAAGATCGATGGCGTTTTCAAGGATTCGATTCTACCTAATGCTTGGCGATTTAAATCTCTGCGAATAAGATTCTACGATGCTCTCAACCTTGATCTGGAAATTGTGTTATAATACCTTCGAGTTGCGATCCTGTCGAGTGTAAGAAACATTGCACTGGATAATGTGGCGTGCCGCACAAGCAAATTCATTAACGCCAGGCAGCAACCATTCAGTAGCATGATTCAACGTACTTTCATGACGATGATTTATTATAGCTATTTTGTTAAAATCGTGCGGATGTGAAGATACAACTTTCACTTTCGGTGCGCATTTCCCCGTTGATCTCCATCGTTTACAGAAATTACTTCCATTAAAAATTGTGTACACGCATATTATATAAATGAATTTCACTTTGTACGTATTGCTAATTGTTACGGGATACACTTTATTAATTCTTTTATTTATAGAATTAATATATATAATAAATGTATGTAGAAATATTCAATGTTTCTTGTGTTTCGTCAGAAAAACATGTTTCTTATTGCAAGCATTATTATTCATTCGCAAGGGGAGGGTGCATAAATTAGACAAAAGCTATTTTTAATGAAACTGGTCTTAAAATGTGGGGCTCGATGAATTTAAACGAGAATCGTTATAACCAAAATAAAGAAAAGCTATAGGATAATAATTACTTTCTTGATTAAAATATTTTCAATTAGAAATAACGATTATAAGTAAATTCTGAAGTATAATAAGAGATATCCCATATTCGAATCCATACAACGTTCATTTTATTTTCTTCCCCTTTTCCAATATCGAAACTCTTCGCGTATTGCATCAAATTCAATTTCACATTTCCGATTAAGATATTTCGATACGAGAACGCCAAATTCCAGTGTCATTTCTGTGCTGTTAGTTGCAACACGTTTATTTACTTTCATTTATGCAAACTCAATATACAGGGTGTTCAACCACCCCTGAGAAAAATTTTAATGGGGGATTCTAGAGACAAAAATAAGATGAAAATCAAGAATACTAATTTGTTGATGGAGGCTTCGTTAAAAAGTTATTAATGTTTAAAGTTCCGCCAGTACTGAATTTTTTTCTCGAAAATGCGCAAGATTTCGGGGGTATGTCTATTCACCAAAAATGATTGTAATTGACCCTCCTAGCTAAAACTAATTTTTTTAGAACGATTTGAAATTTTTTAATTTAATTGTTAATAACTTTTTAACGAAGCCTCCATCAACAAATTGGTATTCTTGATTTTCGTCTTATTTTGGCCTCTAGAATCCTCTATTAAAATTTTTCCCAGGGGTGGCCGAACACCCTGTATACTAAACCGAACCAATTATGAATGAATAGTTGGAAATGCTTTTGTAAAATTATGTACAGAATTGACGCATCAAGCAATAACTATGGCCCCGCACAGCCTATTGGAAATGCTTCTACGCTCTCGATATTTAACCCCAGTTCTTCAAATGACTCAAATTTCAAAAGTTCATTATAAATTAACAAAGACCCGACAGATAAAATTTTATTATCGTTGGTCCATAATAATGGTTAACTGCCTATTAAAAATATATTCGTTCCATAAATCTCATTAATGCGTGTACCCAATTAAAAGATTAGTGATCTGACAAAGGGAGGATACTAATGGATTCAAGCGCTTTTTGGATGAAACCGGATTTAAAATGTAGGGCGACGAATTGAATCAGATCCTACAACATTAAAATTCGAGAGATTAACTTTGCGTTTGTTCCCTACTGTACATCTCGACGAAACGAATGGTAAAATCTCTTTGCTTTGCTATGAAATCGATAGTTCACCTAAAATATTCAACTGTCATTTTCGGTATATTTTTTATGACAAAGTACCTATGATTTCGAAGCGTGCTGTAAATCTAAATTGTGACAACAAATATGCATCTGCTTGGCTAAGACCTTTTTCTTATTTCGTCAGCTAAGAATTCACGAAGATCCATCAAATATTTCAATCACAATTGCGTGCATCGTTGCACATATTTGCGTCACCTACGCGAAAGAAAACTTTACACTTTCTGTGCAACGCTTGCGAAACACGGTCGAAAAGCATCGTTTCGTTGAATATCGATTTGGCAATTCAGACGTTATTAGTTTTTTCTTCTCTAACATTGTTAACCTTATGGACCCGAATCAAAGCGAGACGTACTTTTCCTCGATAGCTCGGAATAAAAATAAAAAGAATTTGTAAATATTGCATATACACGTACGATGTGTTTAGAGAGTCCAGAAAATTAAGATTGAAGTATCTAATACGATCATTATACATTTAATATTTCTCTTTTACATACAATTATAATACAAACTTAAAATCATAAGGAATTTTATTGATCTACCAGCAAAAACCAAAATATCTGTAACTGACTTTATGAAAGTAAAAAATAATAATTTCTGTCGCTAATGTTTCATTTAATTTATGGGGTATCCATTTATCAAATTTTGTTCTTTCTTTTTCCAAATGGTTGGTTCACACTAAACTGCAATGCGTACTCTCGAGCCGTTTTTCATGGTTTTTCTTCAACTATTCCCTTTAAAGAAACTCTATTCACAGTTGGTACGCGGCCTCGACCTTCTTAATCTTTGAGGCTTGTATCTCCTGAATGAAACTTCTTAAATCAACGACGTACAGTGTATTCGGTAGTTTCATCGTCGCCTTAAGCTTTATGTAGATTTCAAATAGCTTCTGTTGCGTTATGACCCACTTTAAACTTGCCAAGCATAATTATTCGTATGTCGCGGTTGTTCATGTCCAAAAACGCTATAATACTCGAGCGTCCACAAACGATATATTAAAATAGGGGATACGTCCTGCTTTACGAAGTCTAGACTTTATCGTCGCGTTGAAACAATTTAATTAACATGGTAAATCCTAGTATAATTCATTTACAATGACCACTTGTAACCTGACAAAATTTGACCGACTTTGCATACTTTTAATATAGTCAACGAACCTCCGAAAAAAAGTTACGAACATTATTTTGCACGGTTATGCTCACCAAAATTTTTTACAAAAGCGTTGGAACCATTACACGTTATTTAACTCGTTCGCTGCGATTCAGTTGGAATCTCTTCATTTGTAGTAACTTTATTTAATATGTGCTTTTAACTGTGTACGAATTAAATTGACAAAGACTACATATATTTTCTTTTATTACACAAAAATTCAAAATCTTTTAGGTTCTTAAAATATCTTTCACCGCGATATGTTCCCTTTGATACCAATCAACCCTCATTCGAAACAACTTTCCGTAGGATGCATAGTTTTCGAATTACCCTCACATTTTCAGATAGAACAGACACTCTATATGTTTCCGTTGACATAGTTCCAAGAGCGAATAATTAGCAACTTCCGAATCAGAAGTAAAGGGGACCTGGGAACTTCGAAAAGACGCAACTTCGAGCAAAGATCTTCCGTACGATACCAAACTTGTCTGCTTTCGAGACATTCGGGATATTATGGCTGACACAAAATTATCCTTACTCTCAACACTAAATATGCAACGAATTCAAACAACGACGCGAGTTGACAGTCCAAAAGATTCGCGTCACACGGCGAGCCAGGCTCGAAATTTGGTAGATCAAACGAATTTAAAAAACATGAAAACCTATAACTCGAACCCCATTAAATATAGTTTAGACGAAGCCTCTATACTCATATATTTTTGTAAAAGACTGAGCAGTTAAAATTCGATTCTGACTCACCGCGCGTCGTGCAAAAACTGAACGTCCACCGGTTTATTTCTTAGACTTGTCCACGTTATTCAAATTTAACATATGATCACCGTCGAAAGATTTTAATACCGAACTATCTGGCAGACGATGTAAGCGAAGAAATCATTTTTCTGCGTTCGACTTTCATAAATTTTCGAGCCGGAGACGATGCACCCACGAAAATTCATCGATCGCTAAAGGAAGCGTTCCCCGTTCTATTTTTCGACAAGCGCCCCGCGATGAAAGATTTTCACCCACTCGAGTTTGGGGAGTCTTCGCATAATGCCGTGATAAAATACTCCCGCGTACCTGCAAATCGAAAAACCGGCTTGTGAGTGTACGAGCGTGTATCCCGCGCGCGACGATACCGACGACGGGGGGGGGGGGGGGGGGGGGGGGGGGGGGGGGGGGGGGGTTACAGGGTTATAATCAAAATGCAAAACTCCGCCGGCTTTCAATTGCATGGAATATCGGAATATCCGCGCCAAGTGAATATCGAGCTACTCCCGAACCTGAGAAAAACTACAAGCTCCGGAGGGATGGGGAGATTCCTCCGAAGACGTTCGTTGTGCAATTTGCAACCGCGCCTCGAAACGAGATTATCGCACGTCGCGTTGCACGAGTCGATCATACGTAAAGAAAAACTCCCACGCGTTGAAAGAAATCCAGTTTGACAAGGTGGTTTGCACGCGGTCTTTCTTCTGTCTCTGCGTGAACAGAATAAGTAGTGACGAGACCGATTCGATGACAGGAGATAGATCTTTTACTGCCTCTATTTTGAGGGGGAATTTCATCCCTTGAAAAATGTTTGTAAAACAGTTATTTGTTTAGGCGTTACCATTGTTTTATAGAGGCTATCCTTGTTCAAACTACGTCTACGTACTATTGTTTCATATTTTCAACGTGTCAATAACTTCAATGCATTTGTCACGGTGTTGGAATTGGTATTCAAACATAAATCTGTATGCAAACGTCCGATTTTAACTGCAATGAATTTCCATAAAGTCAGTTTTACTATTTGTGTTTTCTTTTAATTACTTGGAAAAGGTAAATAGTACTGTATTTTCACGTTTTTCAAATTTTACAATTTGCTGTAGCTATTGTAAAATCTCGTCAATGTAGAACAATTGCAAAAGAGAGGTAAAGGAAAATTTGTTTCAAACTGAAACAACTTTTTTTCGGTACTTCGTTCGTTTTCAGTACGCTTTTTACACGGGACTTTGTTAGAAAATAATTACAAAAATATGAAGTCAGACTTAAATTGCTTAAAGTGTATGATAATTACAAATGGCAATGTTAATGATTATGAATGAAACATTTTTCCTTGGTACTGTACAATTTATCATCATATTAATAAAATATTTACATGATGCTAAACTTAAATTAATATTTAACAAGCGTTATCGAGAGAAAATCTGTATATTTATCTATTAACTTTATAGCAGACGATATATATATTATTTTCGGTTTCACATAATGTAGCTGGTTTTATTGATATTAACTTTTTGCCTGATTCCCTCCCGTTATTTAAACGTTCATTATTCACTGCCGTACGTGACTTATCATAACTTTTCCCCTCCCTGTTGCCTTATGCATTTACTCGGTCTTTTTTCCTTTATCCATTCGCTCGACTGTTTACTTTCAGTATTAAAAAGCTCGTCCCATATAAATAAATCAAATAAGTAAATACGAGAATAAATTTTACTATATCAATACATCACTATTAGTGATCAATTTAAAAAAAAAAAGAAAACGTTTTTCCCATAACCATTAATGTTGCCGCTTGGAATTATTATATACTTTAAGAGACTAGCCCTTTTTCATTTCAAACAATTTATAATCCAGTTTTATCATGCACCAGTTGTATAAACAATAAAAATTGTTGAAACTTCTTTGTCAAAGTAAATGTTAAAATAAACATAGAAGATAGCATAAATTATAGTAGTTGTTACATTCATAGGATAGGGGATGAAAATCCCTTTAAAATGAGCGTTTGTACGAGTCGATAGCATAATTAGTTCCGGAGATATGATAATTTTTGTTACAAGTCGAGCGTCAAAGTAAATATCAAAAGAAACACAGAAGTTAGCATAAATTATAGTAGTTAGTATAATCATCAGATAGGGGATGAAAATCCCTTTAAAATGAGCGTTTGTACGAGTCGATAGCATAATTAGTTCCGGAGATATGATAATTTTTGTTTCAAGTCAACCGTCAAAGTAAATGTTAAAATAAACATAGAAGGTAGCATAAATTATAGTAGTTATTATAGTCATCAGATAGAGGATGAAAAGCCCTTTAAAATGAGCGTTTGTACGAGTCGATAGCTTTATTAGTTCCGGAGATATAGCGATTTTAGTTTCAAGTCGATGCGGTGGCTAGTTTCGGAGATATAAGGTTTCGAAGCGTTTGTTTACGTTCATTGATATCAATGAACTCGCGCGCGCGTAGATAGTAAACAGTGCGTAGTAAATTCTTGGAAATACTACGCCCGGAACTAAGTCACTCGGTCACGAGTCACGTACGAAAAAGAGAGGTCCGGCGCGACGCGTCAGACGGAGACAGAGATAGTCAAATTAAGAAAAATACTCTTTTACATAAATTACGATATCTCGAAAACGAAAAGTCGGATCGACAAAAACCAAAAACCATGTCAAAGAGGAAGCTTTGCCGCTGCCAACGGTGGCTCGATCATGAAGAAAATGTTAATAATTTCGAAGCTGCAGATAATTAAAGTTTTTAGTAATTTCAATGCGCGTTAGTAGCCGCCGTAACACGGGAAGCGCCATAAGAGAATTTTCTAAAAATTACCTATTTACATAAATTACGATATCTCGAAAACGAAAAGTCGGATCGACAAAAACCAAAAGCCATTTCAAAGGGGAAGGTTTGCCGCTTCTAATGATCATTCAATTATTAATAAAACACTAGTAGTTTCGGAACTGCACGCGTCTAAAGTTTTACTATTTTTAATACGCGTTGTTCGACCGTTCTAAGCAGTGGGAACTGAAGATTCTTTCCTTTCACCTTTACTATGTATTTCCTATTTACATCGGATGCTTTTTGCAAAAAAATATAAATCGTTCATAATTAGTATTTAACCGACAAGAAATTGCAATTGCTTAAATTTGAAAACAAATTCATTTACGATGAAAAATTAAAGTCACTGTTATATTATATTTATAAATGGAACTAAGAATTTTTAACTTCATAAGGCCTTACATTTGGACATACACAAATGAACGTAAACATTACGAATGCTTATTTATTCAACTTTCACCTAACAGACAAAATAAAAGGAAAACTTCTACAAAATTTCTACAAAATGTGTAGAAATGTACAAGGAAGTTTTCTAATTGAAGCTATACATAAGACTTTATTACAAAGAATAGAACTTTGCGTTGCAGAAGGTGGAATGCAGTTCGAACATTTAATTCAATTACTAATTACATGCACCTTTTTAACATGTATGTTTGCAGTTTGGTTTCGTATAAACTTTTCTTTTATTTTGTGTATTAAGTTCTGAAGTTTTAAATATTAATTATTTCAAATATTGTGGCAATCGGATCATAGCAATTTTTCCTTCAATGTCGTCTAAAAGTGATCGTGTAGTAAGTTGTTGAAAAGAATACCTAGTTCCGTTTAAAAATATAACAATAACCTTAACTTTTTATCGAAAATCAATTTGTTTACAATTCAAAAATCAAATATTTGTTTGTCAGGCTATCGAAAGGGGCTGAATAATCGTGGGGGTTGGTGCCTCACCCTGTATAGGGTCTACCTTCGCGATCAACTGCGTTACGGTCCCATCCCTAGGAATAAGTAATCCGAGAGCCCGATGTAACCCCTCCGAACGGAATTCGACTGCACTCGCGCGAAACGCCCACTTGCATAAAATTTCGCTCAGGCAATTTGGAGAACCGTCCGATCGCGAGGGGATGAATGGATCATAAAACACGATGGTTCTCCTCGCGATTACCTCGGCATGATCGTATAATGGCGAAACGCCGCAGCGATTTTGCGATTTCCCTTCGCATGCAAATCCGTCCTCTCTCGTACCGGTTCGTCGGCAGACGGTAAACGGTTGGTTGCCAGCGGGGATTGGGACAAACGCTGGGAGACGGAATGTAAACGTAGGGCGTCGGACTGACCACTGGACAGACGCACGACGGCGATGGGCAAACTTTCTTTGGCTTCCCCATGTACTCCGAGATACCCGACTTTGTGCTTTCTGGGCTCCTTCGACGGAGCCACAACTTCTGCGGTTGAATAAAGGACGATGGTAGACGTTTGCAGGAAGGTTAATAAATTTCTGCCCAAAGTACAAGACAAGAAAATAATTAACCCCTTAACGTACGATTTAATGTAATTTTTCAAACGTATACTATTTAATTTTGTTTAAATTTGTTGGTACAAGGAACAACCACGAAAAAGAATAGATTTGTTTTACGAATATCTCGTGTATGTTAAAATCTGTTGATTTTAAAATTTTTCCCAGGGGTGGCCGAACACCCTGTATAAGCCTTGATAACGAGTTGCCTCATAATCGTGAAACTTGACATCATCATGTCACGAGTCAGACTCGTAATTGTACGGTAAGGGGTTAATAAACGAGCGTGTTAAAAATAAGTGAAAGGTTATGAAAAGGGATAGCTGATGACAAGTAGCTCGTCAAGATGGTCTGAAAAATAATTAATTTAAATCTTCAACGAAAACGAAATCGCGTATTACACGTACCTATTCTCAGGATATCCTCCAAGTTTCGACGTTTCCAGAATTTCCGGGTTGAGGATCTTCTCTTATTAGTTTACTGCCGCAATGGGTCGTCTTCTTGAAACCGTTTCTTTATAACAGGTCGCGAGTCACCGTACTCTACAACCGGTTAACTCACTCTCGACGCAGAATCCGAGGGAACAAAAAGTTTCCAAACTGCGTCTATAAAAAGTGACAGACTAACGTGAGATTTTACTGGCCGCCATCCCTCCCTCGATGCAGTCCCATTGGGAGTTGACGCAACGGTTCCAGCGACTCTGCCATTGTCGGAACGTCTTACGAAAGTCCTCTTCCTTCATCCTGTCCGGCGCAATCCTCGTCTCGTTCTGAGTCTCCTCGACTGTGCCAAATCTCCGGTCGAGCTTAGTTCGAGGGAAGATCAAAATGTCACAGATGTCCAAATCAGGAGAATATAGAGGATTATCTTCCCTAAATTGAACACAGTTCGCAGGGTGGAGATTTCGCCATAGTCGAGAGGACTCGGGAAGACGCGTTGCACCGGAACACCATGAAGAAAAAAGAGCTTCGAAAAGCATTCCAACAATGGTGGAATCGATGGAACCGCGGCGTCAACTCCCAAGGGGATCGCTTCTGAGGGGGATCCCGGCCACTAAAATCTTAACTTAGTCTGTCACTTTTTATGGAAGCAGTTCGAAAACTTTATGATATGACCGCGTAACGCGGAACAACTTAACTCGAGAAGAACGCTCCGAACAGCAGAGATTCTGCGCTGGTAACTTTCTCTCGCCGCGAATTTGCTTCGCGTGTGCACAATATTCGCGAGAAATACCTTTGCATGGAAAAACGGATAATGCGAATCCGGAATCCGGAATTCGGAATCCAGAGTCTCGCGATTTTCCTCTCAACAGGACGGTGGCAGGCAACAAACGGTGGGTGGGCAGGGATTCGGACAAATGGAGGACAAAGTGAATACGCAGGGAGTTGGGTCGACCGTGGGGCAGACGCAGGGAGGGCAAACTTTCTTGGGACCCTCCCCGTGACCCATGATTTCCGGTCGGTTCTTCCTCATTTCTTTCATCAGTGCCAACAGCCTCTGCACGTGCTCGATTCTGGCCCAGAAATCGGAGTGTCTGCGTTTTCGTCTTCTCGTCTGCGTCGCCTCCTCCTCCACGGGTGGTTCCAGCTCGTGGCAACGACACACCAATTTGTCGGGGTGAAGGGGCGCCAGAATCGTCAGACTACCCCAGCGATAGGACTCGACGTCCTCCGTGGTCAGCTCGCGAAGTTGATAGGGATATTTCTCGTCGGTCTCTTCGCGCGCGTAGAACGCCTTCCGTATGCTCATGGGGGCGTGCACCTCGGTCACGATGCACTTGCCCAGGTAGCTGATGCGCACGTACAGCTCTATGGTCGCGTCCGTTTCTCGCATATCATCGCCCAGCAGCGGAAACGTCCCGCGGATCGATCTTGAATCAACAAATTGAACGTACGCTCACTTAACGGTGTGTTAGATTAGATCTTTACATTCTGGAGCCACAAAAGATCATTAGCGACATTAGACAATGATCAAATGCTGTCCATCACGACTAGTATAAATATTCGTTTTACAATTTTCATTAAAACGATTCTATAATCTGGAAAAAAAATTGAAGAATTTTATTTGGGCAATTTGAAACCTTAAAAATCACATAATATTGAAATAAATTTTAATATCAGCGAAAAAGTATTTTTCTTTGTATCCCTTAAATTGGACACTGTACATTCTACTGTTTCGAAAACGGCGGATTGAGAGACATAGTGGTGTAAGTCACATTTTAATTATCTCGCATAAAATGTTTTGCAATCATTGATTAAAAAGATTCCAGATAAATACTAACGTTGCAAAAACACATCTAAAAGTGTAGAAAAGTGTTTAAAAATATCTGTGTATGAAAATAATTGAAGGATGTTTAAATTTTGTATGAAAATTTAATAATGAATAATAATTTTTAACGTGCAATATAATATATATAATATTATATGTTCTTTAATTTTTATGTGGAAGTATTAATAATAGAGCGTAAGGTGGACTTACACCATTATGGTTCGACGCTCTGCTAACTTTGTTTAATGATAAACAAAAGTTTCGCCATTTCTCGGCAAAGTATGAACTTGCAAGTAAATCGATTATGATGATAAATAGAAGACAGCTTGAAGGTTTCAAACCCAGTGAAGAATTTGAACTTGCACCACTGTGGCTCTCAACCCTCCATTTGATAGATCGAAGTTTTCAATTGTCTATTCAAACCTTGATATCTTGACTATTTTAAAGGCGCGCTTTTAAAATTCTCCACTTCGAGAAAAACATAGTAAAGAATCGACATTTTTCACCCGAGGCACGAAGTTTGTAACGTTGGTCACCGGTGAGCGACACCCAAAGTTTAGCAGCAGACACCGGTGTGACTACTCAACGTATTAATTCGTTCACAGGGAAGAGCGGATTTATGAACGACTCTCTGCTGAGCTTCACCAACAAGCTCATCTACAACCTTTGGACGAGAAAGATAAAACGATATCTCGTAATTTATATAACTTTAATCCGAGGAACAAACTTACTAACCAAAGTTACGCGAAACGATAGAAAATTCGTACGCGATATTTTCATTTACAAATTTTAGGTTAAACAATTATAATTGATCAAATACACCAATCATTTTCACGAATATGTTTTTAGTCTCAAAATAATGCAACGAATTGTAAAAATAAAATTTGTCTACTGTAGAAACACAGATTGGAGGCCATCGATATTTAAAATATTATCATTTAATTACCTAGCAAAGAATGAAACAAGAAACAGCACATAGCTTCCATATTTTTGCGAATACTACGTTCTTAAAAAATCCCCACTTGAACATTTTCGTTTAATGTATTTTGCGTGCTCGTCGAAATGGAACATATTAATGTCAATAGAAAAAGGAACAAGTTCTTTCGGGGAAAAGGGATTTTCGTGGATACGGGTCGGACGTGCCTCGAGTTTCCAATACAAATGAACAGAACGTTCAAACTAATGCAGGGTGTACACGGTACAGCGGTTTTTTAAATTGCATTAACCTGACCTGGTAACATTCTCTGTCAGGTAATCCGTTACGCTAACGCATTTGCATAAACGCCAGCTTCGCGTATTTAAATGCATTCACCTTGATATAGGTTCCCGCTCGAGCTCCTTGGAAAAATAACCTTCCAGCTCCTTCCGTTCGCGGAGGTCCTTGATAATACCGTTAAGTAGAGCGTCTACCGTGACGAGGGTGAACCCAAAATTCTGCTGTCGCTCAAGTTCGAAGAACTTGGACACCTGTTTGTAGACGTAAAGCTGCACGTCCACTCCGGACACGTCCTCATCGAAGACGGTTTCCGATACGGCGAACAGCACCGATTTTCCACCGTAGAAGCTTTCGTTTTGATAGTTAGAGCCACGATAAGAACGATAATCGCGTCGATTCGGCACCAGAGTCGTCCACTCGTCGTCCAGCATTCGAAACATTATGATAGTTTTCTTCAAAAGTGCCTCGTCGAACATGTCGGTCCATGGTATGTACAACTATAATCATGGATTAAATACATTAACTCTTTAATATTGGATTTATAAGACAATATATATCTATGAAACGAAAATTCATAAAGGATGAAAGTCCAATGTTCAACTTTATTTTGCGTGTCTGACTTGGAATAAAGCATCGTATCACTTTGTAATAAAAAAATTTGACCCTTTCGGCGCACACAATGTTTAACAAACATTCAACTTGCGTCGAAGTCTCGTCGGACCTGCATTTCTCCGGGCGTAGCACTCAACTTTTATTTTTTTTCCTCCCACCCCTATGTTCTCCAAGTCGTTCGACCTTCTTCAAGCACAGATTTTACATGGAAAGCTTCCATTTATAAGTTTATTCTTTTTTATTATAACGATTTCGTTCTAGTTTTACTCGATCTTACTTATTGAAAGAATAATTTTAAATTCGACACTTGAATAAAATCAACGATAAATTAAAGCAAGTGGAAAATTTCTGCGCCCGGGATGCGTGGCTGATTTAAAATTATACAAGAAAAATACGGTCGAGTTATCTACATCTCTCTACGTTGAAATCTTTGCAAAACACCCTAACCTTGACGGTCGTTTAATCTTTTATTTCCTTTTCTATTATCTTTGTTTTAGGGGTACAGCTTTGTATAATTAATAAATACCTAACAGATCGAGATGAATTGAATTTTGTCGTTTTGACGACTAGAAAATCGTCAATTATCATCGAACAGATAAAATTCAAACATATTCTGTTGTAAAATTATTACAGCATAATGATGGCAAAGTGCAATAAATTAGAAACGTAATTTATTTTATTTTAAACCGAATTGAGATTGTCCATCCCTATAGTTTGTTGAACGTTAACCCCCCCATTGTCGTCGAGATCATTTTTTGAAGAGACGAAAGACGTAAAATAATTACTTACGTCGACTACGACGGAAATTACGATATATCAGCGACAACTACTTGCATTTTGCACGGCTAGCTCTAACATTATCATCCGCGAGTCGTGAGCTACGATCAACGACGACATCGTGGCACCATGTAATATATTACGCGTCCTGTTCGTTCTACGCTTCCTTCGGCAACCTCGCGTAATTCTTCGAGAAGTTTGATTTATCGCCGATAAACTGTCAAGTGGGAAGATTTTGAATTTTTTAGTAGTTATTAACTATCTCCGGGTAAATCACGGAGTTAAAGGTTCGAGCGTGTCGCGTTTTCCAATTTTGCGACATCGCTGGAGCCCTCTGACGGGACCTCTCTATCGAAATAAATTTTATTTCCATCCTGTCTATCGGCCGACTTCGTTTCCTCGATCGTCTGAAATAATCAACGAACGGAATCCGCGCCATCGACTCTAAATTTCATATCGTCGAATAATTCGAAACCTCGGCCCCGGCGGGGGGTAACTTTTATCGAAAAATAAATTGGCCGTGGAATAAATGAGTTCTGTCAAACAACAAAGACGACGAAGTTGACCTCATCAATCTTTCAATGCCGGTTCTTATTCGATTTTTTCGTTCTTTTATAAACAGAGGGAAAATACGACACTGATATCGCCGTGGAAATAAAACGCCGGCACGGCCGTGTCGGTCTCGCTGTGTTCCGCTCTTTGTGCTCTTGTTTCAGAGTTGTTTGCAGTACATTGGAAGCACTCAAGAACCAGTTTCCGTCTCGTCCTGTAGGTGGAAACACCATTAAAAATACTTCGAGGGGATTGCGAGCATCAGGGCGTGGCGTGGAAGAAAATAATAAAAAAAAAAGAAAAAAAACAAGAAAAAGGAAACAAAACAGGGAAGAGGGATGGTTCGGGGGCGGAAAAATCGTATTAACAAGGGAGATAGATAGCGACGGCCGGGAGTAAAAATCGACAAAACAGGAACAATTTATAGACACTGTGAGTGCGCGAAATCGCCGGCTAACGTCGAGAACAATCTTACCCCTATGTTCTGTTTGTAACTTAACAACCCCGTGTATTGTTGCTGGTGATATTCACGAGCCCGGAATAGCATTAAAGTAAAAAATTTTACAACTTTGAATTACCGCTCCTATTATGAAACTTTAAAGCGTCTGGACGTCGGATTCAAGCATCTCGCATTAATGGCATGGTTCAGTAAATAATTAACGCTTTCCCGACGACGGATTTACACCACGAGTTACTATATGCCTTTTGCGCATTCATCGAAGTTAAATTGAATTGTCGAAATCGTTAAAATGTCAACAGTTAGAAAACCAATAGTGTAAATTAATGTAATTTTTATTGAAAATGTTGCCTTTAAAGAAGTTTTGTAACGCAAATCGTTTGATATATATATTCTGTACTAGTCGTAAATGTAAATGAGATTTGAAAGTTAGGAATAGTTGTAGATTGATATGTTTTATGAAATGCCTGGGCTGGCTTAATTACCAGTTGAGAAATATAATCTGATTATTACGTAAGTGTGTACATTCACCTCAAACGATTCTGTCAGTCAAAACATATGCATCAGGAAATAAATCACTTATTACAGGAAATTCGCCTGTTGTCGATAATGATCTACGAAAGTGCTAACAAGCCTGTATTTACAATGAAAATTATTTGCCAGAATAAATATAATTTCCTTGCTGTATTTTACGAGTTCATCAATTTTATCACGTGCGATCGCACGGGCGTTTTAATTCACGCTCGATTCTCTTTTTGCACGGTTTCGTTTTAACAAGTAATTCCATTCTTTTGTACGAATTTTTAGTTTCAACGCGTTTTGTAAAATCGACTACCCCGAAAATTGATTACGAAAAGATCGCAGAAAGTTGCTAATTTTTTCTTTCGATAAAACGTTTTTTCCTCCTTCAACCTCAATGAGTTATTCTCGATCCATTAAGTAAACCTACTATGTAGTTCTGCAACTATGTTCCCCGTTTCTTTTTTATCTACTCGATTAACTTAACGAGCCTTTTTTATCGCTTTCCCCGCTCGCTGCCTCGCCACGTTTAACCAGTGTTTATCATTTTTGTGACAAAACTCTTTCTTTTTCTATCCATTTACGACGATGGATACTGTATCTTCGCGCAAAGAAATTTTACATTTAAGCATATTCACTCAGACTTCTGTCTACTTTCTGCTCTTTCATATATCTTGCGGGGGTGGCTCAAAGTTGTCGAAGACCTAACACAGAGCCAACTGCAATGGTCCAATGGTCCCGGGCTTATGATACGTTGCAGCTGTTCAATACGACGATCGTGACTTTGTAACTAATTGCACTGGTTAGGAGAAGTTCAGAAGTTTTCGAAAATAACTGCATTGTCGATCTGTTATAAATTTTGTCGATTTGTTCTGGTCTCAACATCGAAAATTAAGGCTACACCGACGATGTTTTTGTTCGCCAAGCGAAACGCATTGCAAACATAATAAAAAAATATTAATTTGGATTTTATATTATTTTTGAAACTTTAGATTTTCGAGAATTCAACAGTTATCTATCGTTCGAATCAAATTTTCCCCGTCTCTGCTGACAGCGTACAATGTTGCAAAACACCAAATAGAAGGAAATTCGTAATAAATGATAATGGGATTAATGCATTGACTCAAATTATTGAAACTCCGGAGACCAACATTCGATAAATAGCAAGCGATAACAGAATCGGTTGAACTTCGGTTCACCGAATATTACAAGTTTGACAATATTATCCATACCATACATTACTGCATCAGCAAATGCAAGTAATTCAAATAATTTACACCATTTGAAAGTCTTCATTTTCATATTGATGTTCTACGATTAACTATAAACAAGAAATTCTTTTAAATAAACAATGTTAAAAATAATAAGAGTTATTCAAAACTGTACAAATTTACATAGCATTTAATTGTAAATATCCTTTCATACTCTAATACTGCACAAAAAGTTAGTTTGCTTGATATTTCTCTAGAGGGTAATATGTAAGCCTTGATAGAACAATATTTACGGTAAAGTAACTGACGAAAACCAAATTAATCGCTGTGCACAGTGTCTGTCTCGCGTAAAATACAAATGAAAACTTACACGGCAAGATTAGGGAGCAAGCCTCCAAAAGATATACGCAGATTTCAAGAATGACAGCACTTATCGAAGTTGGAGACATTAAAGCTGAAAACTTCGTATCTTTAAAGTTTCTTCCAGTGGCTGGATGCCTCAGGGTTAAGGCCAATCTTTCATTCACCGACAAACTATTCCGCGCGACAGTGTCCTTTCCTGCTTAAAAACGGTTCACTCATTTCCCGTAATTTATCCAATGTCGAGATTAGTAAAAAATACTTAATTCGTTTCTACGTACTTCAGTTATTTATCGTAACTATTATTAATAGATTCGTTACGATTTTTCTATCGCTTAATGGAAAATCATAAACTACAATTTATAATTTAAAATTATAGTTGAACGCAATTTCTTTCAAATCCATTCTTGAATGAAGATAATATTCTATCTTAGTCTACTGATATCGAAACAAATTACCGAAACTTATAATGGTAATCGTGTGAGATGGAAAAATAATAGCAACAATGACAATATTATTGAACGTACAAAGTCCTACGTTATTAAATATCTCTTCAATGATACGGGAATTATTCTTGTAATCGTCCACTTTCGTAGGGCGAACAATACTGCCGCGTTACATGACGAGAAATAGGACCTCGATTGGTGAAACTTATTAAACTGAAACTACGAGTGACCGATACTGGATAAAATTAATAACACTAATAACAGTAACGAGTAGACAGTAACGATTAAACAGTAATGACTAAATAGAAGTTTGTTTCATCACTAAAGGTCCTCAAAACTATATTATTTTGCATATCTTTTATAAAAACATATGTCATGTATGTTTATTATATTTCCTTTCACAAAAGTTAATGCTTACATGGGCTCCCGAACATCTATTTCTTTAAACTTTAGAATCGATTACGAATCAAACTGACTGGAACCGTTTGTCCATAGTTTATTCAACGAGGAGATCAACCCTACGCTACGTTCAACGAATCGAATCAGGGACGAATAAACAAAGCGTCGTCCCGTAAATCATATAATAGATTTAATTTATTAGCAATAGTTGACATTGGCTGGTCAATTCTTGACGTTCAGGAACCGTTTCGTCTAAATGCCGCTCACGTGCATTTGTTTATATTTACCGACTCGACTCGTTGGACCGAGTATAGCATCACCGCCGCGTGACTAGCGACATAATCGAAACGGCGAAGCGTCCCGAATAAATATTCGACCAAAGTTATACGGAGTTAACGTTATCGAATACAAAGCAATAAATTATATTTGCTACGGTGAATTGCTTAAAGATCGTTGTCGTAATTCGCTTTAAAGAAATCGCACGTTCATTAAGAATGTAGGAGAAAATTATATAATGAACCTACGACGTACTATCGTGCCAATTAACTAGCTTTCCGAGGTAAATGGCGACGGGCTGTTAATCGTATCGCGTCGCAACGACAAGGCGTCGTAAGGATGGACGTCGCAATCTCTCGTAACGTCCCGAGACGACGATCTCGGGTTGGCGGAAAAATCTCTTGGGTCGGCGATCGCGCGAAAAAAGGAAATTAAACACCCGTTACAACGGCCTTGAACGGGAGTGGCGTGTCGCAGGTGACGTCGTCCATCGCGCCTTCCTATTTGAAGGCGCCGCAATCTTGCACTCCACCCCCATTATCCGGCTGTCCACCCCACTTGTCGCTCCACCCGGTAAATCCAGTCTTCACGAGCGACCCAATCGCCCTTTCGAATAGAGATCGTGTATACCCAGGAAGGCTACGACCGGATACGCAACGACACTCTCCACCGAGTCACGATCGATTAAATATATCCATTAATATCTAGGAAAAAAAAAAAGAGAGGAGGGCGGGAACAGCTGAGTGACGCTATCTGACGCTTTTAATCGAGCCACCATAAATCGCCCTTTCAGCAGGCGCCGTTTCGCGAGCGCTAATGGCGTCTGTGATGGCTCAAAGAGGCGAAATATAAATCGCTGACACGGTTAATTCGGGTCCGGCGCGGTCCTGTGAGATAAAACGCGTCCCACACGTCGGTCGATCGAATCCAACGCGAATTGAACCCGTTCCGATTTCACTGATCCGAGCTTTAGCCGGCACCGAACAAACGCGACGAGTACAAAACGAAACGCTCGAAACTTTTCGCGCGCTCCTTGATAAATAGAAAATACGCTTTTCCTCAGACGGCTTGAAATTACTTGTTTCGTTATAGAGTAGAGTTCCGATCCGACACCCGTTTATCCGGAATGTCCGACCAACCGTCATTTAACTCCTTTATTTTTCGGTAAATGTTACGGATTATATTTTATACAAATAACGAAATCACAGTCGCTTGCATCCAGCAGTGACGTCGGTACTAAACAGTTGACGAATAAAGCGTAGGAATTTTATCTATTTTATTTTTTACTAATAAATTTTATTGACCATGGTTGTGTTTATTACAAGTAAAAACAAATTTTTAAGAAAAATCGACAAGGGGTAGGTAAATTTTTCGTCGACAAAAAAAAAATTTCAAAACGTTCTAAAAAAATTAATTTTAGCTAGGAGGGTCAATTACAAGCATTTTTTGTGAATACACATATCCCCGAAATTCTACGCACTTTCGAGAAAAAAATTCTTTACCGAAAATATAATGTGTAGCCAACAATGTTTCTCTAATTTCATTTTCTGTCTCACTTCTTCTTGTGTTCATTTCTGTTTTTCTTGTTTTTATCACTTCGTACGTAGGTATAGTCCAATTATCTAGTCCAATTTTACTGTACAAAGATTATACATTTTTGTTCGAGTACTTCATAGTAAATAGATAGTTTAGAACTAGTGAACGGTTTTTCTTAAGACGATGGAGACGTAGTCGAGGGAAACTCATTAAGTTCCAGAGCTCAGCTTGTGCAAGACTGACAGAAATGATTAACTTTATAAAGTATTTTTTTCTTTTTATAATAAATTATATTATAAGAAATCCATGGTTGTAATAAATCATTCGACCGGATTATTAAGTTTTCGTGTCTGCTCGTTACGCAAATTTATCTTTATTCAATTCATTTAAAATTCTACGCAGATAAAAGTCCAGCGACGCGAGTTTAGACAAACTTTGAGGCCGAAGTATGCGTTCGATCATGGTAGTTAATACTTCCTCCCAGCACCTCGGGCATTCCCATTGCGAAAACTGTAAACGAGACGCGTATCTGCACACTCTCGATTCGTAAATAATTGAAGTATTTCGATATGAAGTTTAGCAACTTTCTAATGGTTCTGCGAAAATTATCTTCAAAGTGTTTCGCAACCTCAGATCATATATCATTTCTCGAAAACAGATTAAACGTAAATATTGCTAATCCATTCTTCGTATTTTTTTTTGTTATTTAGTCCTACAGAATATACTAACAAAATTTGACCAATAAAACCCTGGATTGTCATAGAGGTTTGGTGATATTTCAACATCAAAAGTTTCTGAACGAAATATGGGAAAGTGTGCCCGGTTATTGACACAAGGATTAATACAATCAAAAAACAGCTATTTTCGTTTCATTTTTAAACAAAAACAAGTTAAAGTTTTTCAGATTTCACCAGCGCAGTGTCTGTCATGAATGATGACGCGGCAGTACGAAAGCGCTTTAGCAGATTAAGTAGAGTGCTAGATTATGGCGGAAATATTTTTGAAATATTTTTTTCTGATTATTTGCTTCACAACAAATTTAATAAAGCTTTCGATTACTAAAAGGAAACCCTATATACTCCTTTTGAAATCTCTTTGTTCGTTTATTTTTCGACGCAATTTGGAGCGATACTGCTGTAACAGAAAAATCAGAAAAAGGATCGAGAACAAAAATATTTTATTTAACGAATTCGAATTCGTTTTCTATAATCTATATAGAAAGCATGGAGTCCACTGGAGAGTGTTTTCATTCGCACAAACACACGTGAAAGCCTTTATTCTGGAAATTGTCTTGTCACTCGTAACTGCCACAAGGCCGACTCCCACGTGCCCGCGTGGAAAAACCTTTAACTCTTAAGAGCAAAACTTTTCAGTGGACCCATGTTGCTCAAGCGCATCGCCCAGGGCAGGTTTTAATGCATTTTCCTGGGAACCGTATTTGTCGAATTGGTTGTCAAGATTTCTCGAAATGTAATAAACTTATTGACTTAAAATGTCGATGGTATATTTTTAGATATATTGCTTTTTCCCATTTCTTCGATACTTTTTATTTTGTGGTAAAAAATACCGTGAAATGAAATTTTTTACTTTAAATAATAACCGTTTCATTACAAATTATTATTTTATTATATACCTTTTAACTGTTCTTTTTTCACGTGACTTTAGACAAAAAATAATTATTGAATTCAAAGAAATAACACCCCGACTATCCCCTTTATGAAAGTTTTCTATTTTAAAACGCTGGAAACATTTATTTATACTTACAGATTTTAAGAAAATATATTTTTACATAATAATGTTAATTTATATATAACCTTTTACTAGAAGGATTTTTATTTCAAAGATCTTTCACTTAAATATTATTTTCTCTTTTTCAAATATTAATTTAAAAAGAAAAAAATACGTGTGCCATAGAGCTTCTGTGTACTGATATATTCTATGAATAATATATTCCATTAATCCGAAACAAAAAGAACGACATTTGTTCGTATTCCATGCAGAAAAAATGCAGAAAATTTACAGAAAGGGTGAAATATTTTTTCGAATAGGAAAAAGTTTCATGAAGTTTTGGTTCATTAGTGTCAAAGTTTTTAGAGACACTGGCTTGGTAAAAGTAATTTTGAGAAAAACGGTGTTATAATTGGACACCGCAACACGCGACGGTTCCGCCAGCGCAATCAAGTGTATACAGCGGTAGTCTCTAAACCTTTTGGAAGGAGCCCCGATAAAAAACAAGAAACAGAACATTTTTGCACCCCAAATAAGTAGTAGTGGAGAGTGGTTTAAATGATACAAAAAAAAAGTATTCCCGTGCAGATGTTAAACCTGGATGATCAATATAATAATAAAAATTTATGCACATTTACACTGAACCAAAAGTTTTCACAATTAAACATGCCAAGACTAACTAATTGCTTGATATTTTCAAAATTAAAAGGATGTATTGGTAAACTAGTATTGATTTTTTAGATGTTTTATAATGCTTCCTTTGTATAAAGAAAAAGTTATTTGCACGGGTATAACTCGCATAGATAGCATGCCTGTAACAGAACTACGGACAACAACGGAAATAAAAATTATAAAAAAGATTTAACCTATTTGTTTCGTAAGTGATTTATCTACCAAACGAATAAAAATGAATTTATTGGTTGTCAGAGCAATAAAAAAAATAAAACATATAGAATGATCAAACGGGGGGACATTTGTTGATTCGAGTCGCGTGTTTTATGCCAGCTTCAGACAGTTGTTACGTTCGTTTTATACGAGCCCATGATTTGCAAAGCTCAATAAAAAACAAAATACGCTTGAAAATTAATTGATTTATTAAATGAAAAATTCGCAGCTGGCTTTATCTTATTGTTGACGCACTGACACTCGATGGTATACCTCGAACTTTTAATTCACGAAACGCCTTGTTCGTTACCAAATATTTTCGTTGGGGACGTCAAATTTTTTAAAACTGACCTGTATAAATCGTGAAATATGCGCGTGCAAACAAACGTGATCGTACACACGGTTAATATGCATAACAATGATTTAAAGTATCATTCGAAAATCTGTTCTCTATAGTCAAGAACACGCGTACCGGACGAATTTTCAATATTGATTCCCTCGAAAATGAAACCTCGTACGAACAAATTTCATTTCCAATTTTCGATTCATTTTTATATAAAATATAATACATAATCCTCTTTTCTGTCGTAGTACGATTTCCGTCGCACGACTCGCGTTCGTTCCTTTGACGAGCAAGAATCTACCTGCAATATCAAAGACGAGATTTTCAACGTTCGTTGATTATTAAAATAAATTATTCAAATTTACAATTTACTATTCGATAAAATCCTACCTAATACTGTTTACAAATGCAAGCAGAAATTGGGGGCCGCAAGCCTCGTACGAGAAAACTTTATATTTTCAGCTCAGATTTTCTTGGATTTCCGGTTGCGGAATTGAATTTCACGCTTTTAAAATCTGACAGTGGTTTGTTAAGTGTATGTCGCGAGATTGTACCAAAAAATTCTCTCTTTCGGAATAGTTTTGTATAAGATTCATAGACAGAATTGTCAAAATGTCGATGTCTATGACTAACGACAGTATCTACCAGATTTATGATATTAGACTAGAACTATCAAGTGTACGCTGTTGTTTACAAAAGAATGAGGGCTCAGTTTACAAATTTAAAAAAAAAAATATGAAAGAAGGGTTCTGTACAGTTATAAAGTATTAACCTGTCCATAATAAATAATAATAATACTTAGACATTCGAATTTAACGCTCTGAAACTGAAACAATTACATTCTCAAATTGAAACGTTAAACGAAACAAATTTGTATAGGAATCTCGAATTTTTTGCACTTTACAATTGTCTAAGATCAAAGTTTTGGTTTAGTGAACAAAATTTACGCGTCAATTCGTGGCGAATAATACGAGATCTCACCGAAGAGAACAAAACTCTCTAATGAAGAGTCAAAGCGTAAGAAACGCGTCAGCTTCGAACGGTGAATGTGCAATCGAGTCTTTCGAAGCCAGGTTAAAGAGAACAAATCGTCGACATGGTACATGGTCACAATGGTCCTGGGGAACTTACGTTAGCTTCGACCACGGAATTGTCGTGGGGAACTTACGTTAGCTTCAACCACAGAATTTCGCGTGTTATTCCAGCTCACCGATGTTAAAAATTAGAAAAGAAGAAAATTTTTCGCCTTCTTGTTACTTTCCAACCTATTATATTAATTCTTTCGTGTCCAAAATTTCCCTTTGGTCTCATCGTTCCATAAAATTAATTTCGACGCTATACTATCGCGTATAACAAATTGATCGAGTCAACGTTACGCGTAGAAAACAACATAATTTCATCGAAGAAAATACTCGCGACTTTTAAATCTCGAAAGAGACTTCAGCAAAGTTATGCTCGCCATAAAATGTCCCCTTTAAATTCCTTTATCCCTCCAAAAGCAATATCTCCGATACAACATACTTTCCGTAATAGAGGGTGTCCCGGTAATCGTGGCGCAGCCGGCATAAAACGATTCCTTATGCAAAAACAAAATTGAAAAACAGAGGAAAATTTATTGCGTATGGACTAGATCGAAACTAGAAACAGTCTACGATCAAGATAGTCGTCACAAAGTAATCTTTACTATTTTTTGAAACTATTAATGAACTATCGCAACGTTTTTGATTTATTTTTTGGCATGGAATACATCCCACTCTCGATTGCGTACGATTACCACCCTGTATGTGCAATTAGAGGTTAAAATGAGTCACCCTATAGACTAGATAGGTCGTAAAGGCTGAATCACAGACGAGGTATACGAGTAGACCTTTCACCTTATGTCTTGTCATAAATGACGATTAGTTGAAAAACTATTCACTAAATTAGTATTAATGAGCAGAGAAGGGATTAAAATTCATTTTTGAATCTGTTGGTAATGTTGTCAGTGACACGAAAATGGTAAAAAAAATACATTGGATGTAAGGTCTACTCGAATACCTCGTCTGGGGCTGAATCTAGGTCCTATCGAGCATCGTTAAGGTAGGTTGAACAGGTTAAACGTAAGTCGAATTCAACCTCTTCTCGGCTTAAGACTGAAGAAAACGGGAAGAAGTTGCCCATTCGAGGCTGAGTGTAGGCTAGCGGGCGTATTTAAAATATTTTAATTCAGCCTCGCTTAACGCTTTTCAGCTTGTTGGAAAACGTAAGCCGAAATGGTAAGCTGAGCATTTCGACTCGAGTTTAGTTTTCGAGAAAATTTAATTTAAAGATGCCTCTAACGCGAGTGCACTTTACTGTCTTCAGGTTTCGTGTTTTTATTAACCCTTTAACATACGATTTAATTCCAAATAATTTGTCGAACGCATACTATTTAATTTTGTTCGTACATGGAATGATAAAAAGAATAAATTTGTTTCATGTGAATGTAAAAATGTGTAAATAAGAATAAATAAAAATTGTACAGAATCGTATCTGGGATATAAAAAATTTGGGCCAAAGACAGTTTCAAGAATTGATTTTTACGACGTTGATTTCATCGATTTCGACGTCTTTTGATTTACAAATTTATTCCACGCGCGATTGTTCGAGTATACAGAAGGGTGGTAACAAAGTAGTGAGACGCGTAGGTAATGTGGAGGATGAGATAGAATTACCTAATCATTATATTGACGCGAAACTAGCGACACGCAAGTCGTTAGTCTCTGCAGTTTGTTGTCTTCTGTAAGTTCGTGTAGTTCTCGTTTGCCGAGTTCGTGTACATCTCCTAACAGACACACGAACGCAAATAAATGGTTTCGTCGTTCGCGTTTAATTTCGTTGTTCCCTCAACTCGATAACTATTGTCAGTTAGGCATCAACTGTGAAAACGCTATATACATCCAACGTCGTTAAAATTTAGCACGATCGAGTGTGGACGAAGAGAAAGAATTACAAAGTTCGAACGTGTCAGAAAAATAATTGTTTGCATCGTTAAATTAAGCACCGTTAATTAAGCAAAGATCCCTTAAGAGATTAACTTTAAGGTTAAACTTAAAAAGCAACCTTTTACTATAGCTGACGTCTATGCACGAACGTACACACACTTTGTTAGAATATATACACTGTTGTTACCATGATTATTACGACGTTTTTCTAAAGCAAAATTAAAGAAGGGCGCATTTCGCGCCCAAGTAAGGTTGATTTTAAACCTAACCTCCGTGCTATTGCGTGAAACAAAATATAAAATAAAACAAAACGAGACCGGATGAAAGGACTAGGAAAAATTAGACGAAATGCTGATGGATAAAAGATCTGGGGCAGCGTTTAAAAGCGAAGTAGGTTGGAAGAGCACGTATTTCTGGAGGAAGGAAATACAGGAAAACGAAGCCTGAAATTTTAATTACTTCTTAACACTGTGTTGTATCTAAGGAATACATCACAACAATGATAATTATTTACGTCGAATACCTATGTGTCTCTATTGTTTCTTTTCTTCGACCACACATTTCAAAGCTCAGTGTCCGTTTCCCGTTATCCCAGGATATTTTACATACAGGATGTTCGGCTACCTCTCGGAAAAAATTTAATGAAAAATTCTAGAACGCGAAGAGAGACCCTTAAACTATACGAAAACATTTTTTTCGTCCACTTTTTATTATCTGTTATTAAATGATAGTTAATCCTATCCGACGATGTAACTATAGTTAGTGTACAGCGTATCATGGAGATCAAAACGTAACAAATAAAAGATTTTCTTAAAACTGGTTAGCTTCCACCGATACTGAACCTATTTTAAATAAAAAATATGAAAAATTTTAAAAACTATATAGGGTGTTCGGCCACCCCTGGGAAAAATTTTAATGGGAGATTCTAGAGGTCAAAATAAGACCAAAATCAAGAATACCAATTTGTTGACGGTGGCTTCTTTAAAAAGTTATTAAAGTTCCGCCAGTACTGAATTTTTTTCTCGAAAGTGGGTAGGATTTCGGGGGTATGTCTATTCACCAAAAATGATTGTAATTGACCCTCCTAGCTAAAACTAATTTTTTTAGAACGATTAAAAATTTTTTTTTTCACCGAAAAATTTAGGCACCTACCCCCTTGTCAATTTTTCTTAAAAATTAGTTTTTGATTTTTAATAATTTTGTTCGACGCCCTACAGAAAAGTTGTCTAATACTTTTTTGTAGGTACCCATGAGCTCTACTTCAGAAAAAAGTTTCATTCAAATACATTCACTATTGTAGGAGGTATGGCTGTTTGAAAATTGGACCATTTTTATGGGGTTTTTCTCATTTTCCGGGGTCAAGGATCAACTTTTCCAATATTTTTACGATGTAAACATATTCTCCACCAAAATACGCGTAGTTTGCTTTTTTAAACATTAAAATCGGCCAATCCGTTCAGAAGTTATGGTGTTTTAAAGATTCGCATGAATTTTAGGGAAGCATTTCTGGGCCTGAAATTATATTTTCAATAAGGAATTTTTTTCTCGAAAATGGTTAAGATTTCGAGGGTATGTCTATTGACCAAAAATGATTATAATTGATCACTGCAATCAAAAATAATTTTTTTAGAACGATTTGAAATTTTTTAATTTTGACGAAAAATTTCACACATTCTCGAATTTTTTTCTCATAACTGGCTACGATTTCGGGGGTATATCTATTCATCAAAAATGATTATAATCGACCCTTGCCATCGAAAATAATTTTTTTAGAACGATTAGAAAAATTTTTTTTCCACCGAAAAATTTCACCACCTACCCGAATTTTTTTCTCGAAGGAGGGTAGAATTTCGGGAATATGTGTATTCATAAAAAATGATTGTAATTGACCCCCGCAACCGAATATAATTTTTCCAAAACGATTTAAAATTTTTTAACGAAGCCTGAATCAACAAATTGGTATTCTTGATTTTCGTCTTATTTTGGCCTCCGAACACCCTGTATAAGAAAAAATTATTTCCCAGTATGAAAATGTTTCCTTCATTACTGTTTAATAAAAGATAATAAGAAATGGACTAACAAGAACGTTTTCGTATAGTTCTCTTCGTGTTCCTAAAAGTCTAGAACAATAGAACTGTTAATTCTTTACGAGAAAAAATTAAAAAGTAAACTTTTATATTAACGCCTGTTAGACGAGAATTCCCCGTTAATGAATGATGACGCTATAACGAACGAACCGACGATTGCAACGCATAATGCTTAATGGTATCTTCCCGAAAAACGGGGCGAACTTTTTGCAGGGTATTCGATACTTCGAAAAAGCAACGAACTTTTTGCAAACCGATGGAAAATTTGTAGCGGCGGAAGAACGGGGTAAAAGAACGTCTATCGGGCTCGTCGTTTCCCATCGATCGACGCAATTAGTGTAATTGCAAGTCGGACCGGCGCTTGACCTATCTTCGGCAATTAATGCAGTCCAAATATCGTTGGTCGGCGCTCTCGGTGCCGCGGACCGTGAATAACGGTAATCGCAGCCGTAATGCGACAACGGAGAAATTCCGTCGGTGTTTCTTAAACGTTGGGGAAATTCTGGAACGATGGTTCGGGTAATGAGCGACACTCCAGCAACAGCTGCGGCCAGAAAATATTCGCGTTTCGCGAGCACAGACTGACCAGACCGACTGTATCGACGCGTCCCCCCATGGTCTGTTGTTCATCGTTCGACGACGTGCACTTCAATTACGGTAATTGCAACTTTGGACATCGTTCGATGGCTCATTAGAAAGTAACACAATTTAAACGCCACCCCACATCCTGGAGCGGCTGTCGTACGACCGCGAAAAACCATAATTATACCGGATGCGACCGTAATTTAGTTTATCATCTTCCGCGAGCATGCGAGACGACAAAAATGATAAAAGTGCAAATTGGTATCGGTTCCACTCGCCGAAGAATCTGACAGGTGCTATTTTCTAATTATTTTATTCGCCAATTACGCTGTCAACAGAGCCATTAAAAGTAACGAATTGTAGAAAAATGTATGTATTATTTGAATAATAGATAGACTATGGAATTTAAGTATCTTCTTAAAAGGAGTAACTTTTGTTTGAAAACTTGTTCTCTGTGCCTTAAAGATTGCTAGATAGAATGTAGGATCGAAATAATGTCACATTTTTAAGCGATTACTTTCAATTATTTGGAATGAATTTGAGCAATAAAAGAAATTATTATAAGTATACCTATACAGGGTGTTCGGTCAACCCTGGGAAAAATTTTAATGGGAGATTCTAAAGGCCAAAATAAGACGAAAATCAAGGATATCAATTTGTTGATTGAGGCTTCGTTAAAAAGTTATCAAAAAATTAAATTACAAAATTTCAAATCATTCACGGAAAAATTATTCTTAATTTCAGGGGTCAATTATAATCATTTTTGGTTATTAGATATACCCCCGAATTTCTACGCATTTTCGAGAAAAAAATTCCTTACCGAAAATATAATTTCTGGCCAGAAATGTCAGCCCCACATTTCATGCGAATCTTTAAAACGTCATAACTCCTGAACGGATTGGACGATTTTAATGTTTAAAAAAGCAATCAACGCGTATTTTGACGAAGAATATGTAGAAATCGTAAAAATATTCGAAAAGTTGATCCTTGACACCGCAAAATGAGAAAAACGCCATAAAAATGGTCCAATTTTCAAACAGCCATAACTCCTACAATTGTGAATATATTTCAATGAAACTTTTTTCTGAAGTAGAGCTCATGGGTACCTACAAAAAAGTATTAGACAACTTTTCTATACGGCGTCAAACAAAATGACTAAAAATCGACAGGGGGTAGATGCCTAAATTTTTCGGCGAAAAAAAAAATTTTTAATCGTTCTAAAAAAATTAGGTTTAGCTAGGGAGGTCAATTACAATCGTTTTGGGTGAATAGACGTACCCTCGAATTCCTTACCAGTTTTGAGAAAAAAATTCATTACCGAAAATTTCCTGTCTGATCATACCATTGATATCTTTCACTGAAATTTCATGCGTATCTTTAAAACATCATAACGTCTGAACGGATTGAACGATTTTAATGTTTAAAAAAGCAAACTACGCGTATTTTGCTGGGGAATATGTACAAATCGTAAAAATACTCGAAAAGTTGATCCTTGACTCCGCAAAATAAGAAAAACCCCATAAAAACGGTTCAATTTTCAAACAGCCACAACTCCTACAATAGCGAATATATTTCAATGAAACTTTTTTCTGAAGTGGTGCTCATGGGTACCTACAAAAAAGTATTAGACAACTTTTCTGTAGGACGTCAAATGAAATTACTAAGAATCAAAAACGAATTTTTAAGAAAAATCGACAGGGGGTAGATGCCTAAATTTTTCGGCGAAAAAAAAAAATTTTTAATCGTTCTAAAAAAATTAATTTTAGCTAGGGGGGTCAATTACAATCGTTTTGGATGAATAGACGTACCCTCGAATTCCTTACCACTTTTGAGAAAAAAATTCAATAAGTGGATAAATTTTTCGGCAAAAATAAAAAATTTCAAATCGTTCTAAAAAAATTATTTTTAGTTGCAGGTGTCAATTATAATTATTTTTGATGAATACACATAACTCCGAAATCCTACTCACTTTCGAGAAAAAAATTCTTTACCGAAAATATACTACGTGGCCGGAAATGTTTCTATAACCTTTTAACGAAGCCTCAATCAACAAATTAGTATCCTTAATTTTCGTCTTATTTTGGCCTCTAGAATCTCCCATTAAAACTTTCTCCAGGGGTGGCCGAACACCCTGTATATGCTCTACGGTGTCTTCAGCTTCGTAATTTTCTGAATTTCCGGGTTGGGAATCTTCCCTTGTTAGGTTACGTCGCGTTATAGTAAATGAAGAATGACTGCCTGTGACGCGGTTTAAAAAATGTAATTTCACATTCAAAATTAATTGCAAAATTAAATGATTCTTATGAAGGTTTTTGATTTTACTACGATCACTGGAATGTCTTGATATTTTAATTCTATTTATTTTAATCAATTGAATATAGAAATAAGATATTACTGATACGATAATAAATTGTCAGTGACAAGGATGAATGTTTTAATTAATTTTTTGTTAAAGTTCGATAGATTTTTCATGCCATACTTCATCCTGTATGCTTGTTGTACTATTATCCGCGAAAAAGGCTCTTACAAAAACAAAACACAACAATAAATGATACAAGAAAAAATACCAAAGCTGATTTCGTCAAACTTTTAAAGATGCAGGTAAATCATTTAAACCTGATAAATAATACACTGCGAGAAATTAGAACATCTGCGTTAACAAAAGAAGTACACACGATTTCCTTTTAACACAGTTTTGGTTCGCCCCGATCTAGAAAAAAGAACATTATTTTGAAAATGTCAAATGTACATACGACCAGATGTAATCTGCTTTACGTAGGACGTTTGGGTGACATCTTGACGTTGTATAAGAACGAACGCCAAAGTCTCTTCCACCAAACTTTGTATGCTCTGGACCCTCGACGTTTCATTGAAAATCTTTGTATGTTTCTTGAAAAGACCGAGTATGACACATCGACAAGGCGGTCCAATTCACAGCAGTCTGAAATATAAATTTTATATTTAGTGCGATTTAAATACATACGCCCCTTAAAAACGTATACCTTTGGCCTTCCATAAAAACATCTCTCCACGATGTATGAAAACTTTATCTTTTACAAGTAGTCCATTTCTTATTTTTAATGTAGGTTTTTAATGATACGAAACAAACTTAAACAGATTTTTTAACACGATGTTTCTTTAAAAGGTGCCTATCATTTAAAACTATACGTTGACAGTAATATTCTGACTTAATCGTAGATAAAATTATTAATGTTTTAAATTAAAGGTGCATATTACTCTTTACAAGTGTTCAGTGTAATCGAAAATACAATACAAGTCCAATAATTAAGCTACGAAACTGAGCATTTCTGCAACGATAATTAATGCTTTTACTCTCTTTAAAAAATTTTGGGTCACACAAATTTGAGTAGCTCCAGTGTCTGTAATTAAATTTGTGTAGTAATTATATTTAATGTATTTTATAACGTAATAGCGAATACGTTTCGTAATTTAATAATACATAAAATGTCATTAGTATATAAATTTACTTACAGAGCCTACAGTTACTCAAACTTAACATGTGACCCAAAATTACATCCCGGTAGAATTAGGGTTAAAAGCAGTAGCAAGTGGAATACCATTAGCACGAGCAACGAAGACATTTAACGCTCCGTGAAGTATACTTAAATGACAAGTATAATATAACGGAAAACTGCAATATCACGAAATACGTATTTTTTACATTTTTAATAATTACATACGATTTAAACAGAAACTAAAAAATTTATCAAAATATATAACAAGCGATTCCATCGCGGTTGATAAAATAATAAACGGGGTAACAAGCATTGATTATAGAAAGTTCGTACAATCTGTTAAATTAGCATAATTTGCTGAAGGAATTAATGGATCATAAAATAACCACAAACTTGAAAAGAGGGTTGAATACGGTTTATGTTTATTTTAACTCTCGTTCACTGAACCGATGTTCGGATGTTACTTCACGCTCTACATATAATCATCGATCCGAAAAAATTAGTGTTCGTCGTATAGCGTGTTTTAATTAGTAAACGCGAATAATTACGACTGTAATTACCGTTGCTCGACTTTCGATGTTAAATTAATACGCGATAATTCTGAATATTTTTAATATACCTAATACAAATAGCAATATACGTATGTTTTCTCTATTATATCATAAAAATATGCAAAATAACATTTTGTTATTTTACGTGTACTATTGTTGAATCCAACTTTTATGCTTTTTAGATTGTGAGATATAAAATCATTAATGCACTATTCGTGCAATTATTATTACGTTGCAATTCTTTTTAGTTGATTTAAAAACTAACAAAAAAAAAAAAAATAGAAATATTACGAAGGCAAATAATTTAACTTAAATGTTGATAATATTATTTATAATTCAATATATTCGCGTTATATGATATCCACCCGTATCGTTATACCCGTAATGATTTTTATTTAATTTGTAATCGATATTCAGAGTTCGCGTAAATGTCTAACGTGTTACCTAAATGTATACTAAACGATATTCTATCTTTCATTTTATTTTATCATTTTAACTATAAAGATTAGAAAACCAACGTTCGGGACACGCTAATAATATTTTTATAACTGTTCGAATACCTGGCGAAAAGTTATTCAACCACGATAGGTAAAATGGATCATCAAGGATAACAAATGATTCATTATTCGAATGAATTATTCATCCAAACAATGTCTTCCTAGAATTATCTCGGATAAACATTCAATCTACATTATTCAAATATCGCGCAGCTCTGCGATGGCAGCTGAATTAGAACAGCTCTGGTCATTCTCATTTACGCTATATTATTCAGCCATCGCAATGCTTCGTGTTACACGGGTCGAAAAACGAACTTTCAATCGTTGATAAATAACATTTTTGTTTGTCAATCACGAAATTGAAAACAAAGTGCGAACAGAATCGATAAAACTGACGTAACAATATTTTCATTATCGACGTAACGCGTAAAGGAATTAATTAATTATGCGAATACCGATTTCGTTAATCTACGGAACATCGATCGAGCAGTGGCACAGGTTTCGCGAGAGATCGCGGCAATAATAACGTTTCAATTCCTGTACACGTGAGATACCTTTTTTAAACATGATTAATAGAAATTCGAGCTGCCAGTCGAGCAGATATTTAAAACCGCAGAAGTAAAATTTACTCTGGCGGCGGTGGCGTTGCGGTTATGCCAGGCAAAAATGAACAACGCGCCGTGTATATTCAAATAACACGTAACCGCTCGTTAGGTCTCGGGGGTAAAAAATTAAATTGGTTTGTCGAGTGGAACGTTAATGGGACGACCGCTTTTATTTCTACCGTTGCCGACAAGATTGAGTAATTCTCGCTTTCCAGCAATAAAATCGGGGCCACCGATTGGCTCGAACAGTAGCGCCAAACTATAAGTTTTGCATATATTCGTGGGTGGATCGTGAACTCGTTCAGGCGAATCCACCTTTCTTATCTTAGGCTGCTTGGATTTTTCGACCTAACACGCCACAAACGATCGGTTTCCTACATTGGATTTGTTTCTGTACATTTTAAAACGATTATATTCACTTCCTAAACAGTCATCTTAAAGAGAAATTGTTCGTAAAAGCGTGAAAATAGATAGAATACATATATATACATATATTTCTACCGGTACGAATGTAATTACTTGATGCTTTTAAAGATATTTAATTTATAATCATTTATTATTGAATTAATTATTGAATCATTCTGTAATCAAAGATAGCGTTCCAAAGAGAAAATTATATAATTGAAAGTGAAACTTTTAATGTTTTATTAAAATTTAGAGGAATTGAAACTTTTAGTAGATTTGTAAAAACATGATTGATAGCGAAGAACGTCGAACTTTCTTCGTACTAAAAGCAATATAGAAACTTCGGATGCAACTTCCTGCAACCTTCAACTCCGCACGAATTTTAACAAATGGACGCCCGGAGGTACTTCAACGTTGTCTTGCATTCTGAACGCGTATCACGCCGTGTAACAGCATAAATAGCGGTTAAGAGACTGAGACGTTTCCGTTGCGTGAACCTTATCTGTTGCTAGAAGCCAACAAAATCCAAAAATAAATTTTACAGGCGTCCCGGAGAATTTCATGCTCGAAAAAGTAGTCGGAAGAATAACCGAGAAGATATATTTAACGGAACCACGGAAACTTCAGATCCGTTTATATCAAACATAAATCAAAGAAACAGGTAGCAAAAACAGCAGCTCAAAAAACTTTAAATTGTCTTGCGAAGTTTTATCGTTTCTGTGCTCTCTATCTACCGAACCAGAACCATCGACATCCACGTTGTAGCTATGGAGGAAACAAGACGAATTTCTCATTGTTTTATGTTTCAATTTGCTGATGGAGATAATGTTAAATCGATTCTTTTTTTTGTTTTTTTTCTTGCCGTAAAATAACTGTACAGATGTTTTTAATTTTGGTCACGATTTCCAGACCACCGTGTAGCGAGCGTATTCTCGTATTACAGCGCTCACCCGCCGTGTTAACCCTTAACCTTTAATTACACGCGCCTTAAAATGCAACATATGTAATTGCTCGCGTGATGTGTTTTGTACACCGTCGTAAAAGAGCGCTCAAAAATCCATTAAAAGTGCAACTGTTTGTAATCAAATTTGCGCATATTACGTAAATATCCAAATGGAAATCGCTTATCGCAATCAAGCTGGCGGAAACCCTTAAAGGGAAAATTATAATTACGAAACTATACGATATTATTCTATGGATTTAATTGCACGTTATTTAAATCTATTTTGACAAATTTCTAAATACGTATAATTGAAAGTAGTCCCAATAGGTTTGTAATTGGCCCTATTTTCTTTTAAAGCAACCTCTCCAACCTATTGGTAATATTGTTATAAAGAAGCGATCTACAAATTTTAATTTTCGTCGGTGAATAAAATTAATTTCTATTTTTATTATAAAGTATCTTTCATTTCCAAAGGAGTTACCATTTCTCAACATAGTTTCCCAGCGTTTGCAAGCATTTGTTGTAAAGCAGAACTAATTTATGTATTGTGTCTTCGAAGAATTTGCATTTCGATTTCTCGACACCATTTTCAACGTTGCATCCTTCGCCTCATCGTCCACGTTGAAATTATTCCCAACCGTATCTCTCTTCATTTAGGAAAACAGGTGAAAATCGTGCGATGATAAGTTTGAACTATAAGATGGAGAATCCCATTGTTTCCACTGAAATTAACGCAACGGCTTTTATGTTGCAACCACAGAATGTGAACGAACATTATCGCGGAGGGGAGCAACCCTCCCCCACAGTTTCCCGAGTCGTTTGTTTTTTATGGCCGACAGATTAACGACTCGGAATATTGACGATACACAGAAACCAATCCCCTATAAATAATTATGTACCCATAAGAATCTTATAACAGCGCGTGTCTCGAACTCTGTAAACATTTATTATACTACACTCCGTGTTTTAGCATGACCAAACTTGGCATAATTCGTGGACGTTGCAAAAGTTACAGGAAACACGAAAGTCAGGGAATTACAGATTTACAGAATTACGAAATGACAGGAGTCGTTAGAACTACGAGAACTTCAATTACACTTTGTAAATCGTTTACACTATATGCATTGTGAACTCGAACTTTTTTATGGATTTTAAAGTAATTGGATAGATTTTAAATATTATTCAATTTTTAACAATCAGTCCTGTTTCCCCTTGTGATTTCTAACTTCTCACGTCTATCGTGTCACAAATAAAGCAACCCTCGTTCGTAAAATATTAAATTCTAATTAATTAAATTCTATTCCGTGGGGCCAAATCGATTGATTTTACCAACAAGTCGACGTTAAAAAAACAACCGTTTTGATATGTTTACTAGTCTCGCTATTTTAGTCCAATAAACCAGTCCACGGTCAGCTCATCCACCACCTCTCGATCGTTTCCTCTTCCACGTCCGTTTCTTGAAAAAATATCAGCCTGTGGATGGACGATAATTAAACGAAACACTTTTTATTTCGTTTGCTACGGATTCTTTTGCTCTGCAGTGCTTCGAAACGTCTTCCGGGCTTCGTCTTCCGACGAACATGGACCTTTTAAGGCCGACGGAAAAGAGATGGACGCAAAATTAGAGACACCGCGTCGGACGTGTCGCGATTAAGCTCGCGGATGAGAAACGATCCTCTTCGATCTCCCGGAACGAGGAAAAAAAGGTTAATGAAAATACGCTACGAGTACGTGCCCGAATTGTTCTCCTCGGACGAGAACGGTGTTCGCTCGGAGCGAAATAAATGATCGGCGATCGCCGCGGTATATCTCGGGTGGTACCGCGAACGGAATCAGCCCTAACCCAGTTTCTATTTCCATCCCTCGATTCTCGTTGCCTCTAATTTGATAGAGGAATGAAACGTCAGAAGGGGGAACGCTAATTGCGCCGTTGAATCGACAAAAAGTCCCGACTACTCGGTTACTTTGCTTCAATTATCTCTCTAACGTAGAAGGAAGAAAATTGGTCGATCGAATTACTTTGGACCTGGAATCCATTTGCCGTGACAGAGTCTTTCCCTCTAAGTTGAATACTGTACTTCCTGACTAACTGTCGCAGGCGCGAGACCGGGTATGGGGGCACGTATAGCTCGATAATTTAGAAAAGGTCTCCGAGGGACCGAACGTGGTGGGAATGAGACTGACAACGAACATCCGTAACGCGTTCGATTTCGATCGAAACTTTGCTGGTTTTCCGGAACAAAGATACGATATCTCCAACTTTTTATGAAAAATTATATGATGCAAATATCAGTGAAAAAATGAGAAAATAAAATAGTCACTTGTAAATACTATCGGTTCGTGTGAAATTGATGCGAAACGACTACGCTCGCGATTAATTATGAGTTGGATTGTTGGAAGCGAGCGTCCACTTTTAGTTGTAAATATGTAGACGATATCGATACGAAATAACTATGCTCGCGATTAATTACGAAGACAATTGTTGGAGCGTCCATTGTTCATCGATCGTCACGATGCATTAATGTTCCCGCTGAACTGATATTATCCGAGAGCATGCTGTTACGTTACATAGATGCTGGGCAAAATTTAATCTGATTATATTTACCACGGGTATTTACCGTCTGATCTCTATTTGCAATTGTAAATCTTTAAAACATGTAAAAGGTGTCTAATTTGACGCGTAATTACGGTACGATTACACGTAATTTTATCGTTTCGAACGTGATCAGATTACATATTACTCCGGTTACGAAGCGACAAATTCAACAAACGAAACCGTGTTCCTTACCAGTAATATTCGAGCCCACGAACCTTGAATGTTGGACTTTACTCGGGATTCGCGAGTATATATTGAACTTGACTCTAATGCCTAGGTATCCACAGACAGTTTGCCGCTCAAGAATGGCTATTACGAGCAAGAAACTCTCTATTGGACGCGGAACAGCATTGAAAATAAGACGAGGCAACTTCCGTTGTGCTCGCTCGTACAGAAGAACGCTTATTCTCGATTCCGGATCTTACGTACGGCGTCCATTCGAAAGTAAAACTCTGAAGAGTCGGTATTAAAGGTAAGACTTTCCAGTGGGCACCGGCATTAAGATTAAGGGTACCTTTCACACGGACGTCGTGGGAGCAGAGCTCACGAGCGACGAAACAACTTCCGGTGCGATAGCTTTTCCGTATGCTCTCGCGAACTTCTTATTCTCGAGAACCGACTTCTTATTCTCGAGAGAAAAACTTTCGAGTGGACACCAGGCATTAAGAGTAAAACCCTTAAGTGGACACCAGGCATAAGACTCTCTGGGGCAGGGATCCTCAACGGGAGTGATACGACCGCCAGCTACTTTTAAAAAATGGAAATGTATCGAAAACTACAAATGTATTCGGAAAAACATACGAAGCCAGTCAATACATTTGACTGTCTAGAAAATATTTGGAAAGTATATTCTCGTTGTTATTTATTTTACTGCTTTTTCTTATACGCAGGGTATTCAGCCACCCCTTGGAAAAATTTTAATGGGAGATTCTAGAGGCCGAAATAAGACGAAAATCAAGGATATTAATTTGTTGATTGAGGCTTCGTTAAAAAGTTATCAAAAAATTAAATTAAAAAATTTCGAATCATTCACGGAAAAATTATTTTCAGTTGCAGGGGTCAATTATAATCATTTTTAGTTATTACATATATGCCCGAATTTCTACACATTTTCGAGAAAAAAATTCCTTACCGAAAATATAATTTCTGGTCGGAAATGTCAGCCCAAAATTTCATGCGAATCTTCAAAACGTCATAACTTCTGAACGGATTGGGCGATTTTAATGTTTAAAAAAGCAAACTACGCGTATTTTAACGGAGAATATATAGAAATTATAAAATGTTCAAAAAGTTGCTCCTAAACCTCGTAAAGTGAGAAAAACCTCATAAAAATGGTCCAATTTTCAAACAGCCATAACTCCTACAATAGTGAATATATTTGAATGAAACTTTTTTTTGAAGTAGAGCCCATGGGTACCTACAAAAAAGTATTAGACAACTTTTCTATACGGCGTCAAACAAAATGACTAAAAATCGAAAACGAATTTTCAAAAAAAATCGACAGGGGTAGGTGCCTAAATTTTTCGGCGAAAAAAAAAAAAATTTTAAATCGTTCTAAAAAAATTAGTTTCAGCTAGGAGGGTCAATTACAATCGTTTTTGGTGAATAGACATACCCTCGAATTCCTTACCAGTTTTGAGAAAAAAATTCATTACCGAAAATTTCCTGTCTGACCATAGCATTGATATCTTTCACTGAAATTTCATGCGTATCTTTAAAACATCATAACTTTTGAACGGATTGGACGATTTTAATGTTTAAAAAAGCAAACTACGCGTATTTTGGTGTAGAATATGTATAAATTGCTAAAATATTCGAAAAGTTGATCCTTGACTCCGCAAAATAAGAAAAACCCCATAAAAATGGTCTAATCTTCAAATAGCCATAACTCCTACAATAGTGAATATATTTCAATGAAACTTTTTTCTGAAGTGGTACTTATGGGTACCTACAAAAAAGTATTAGACAACTTTTCTGTAGGGCGTCAAATGAAATTATTAAAAATGAAAAACGAATTTTTAAGAAAAATCGACAGGGGATAGGTGCCCAAATTTTTCGACGAAAAAAAAAATTTTAAATCGTTCTAAAAAAATTAGTTTTAGCTAGGAGGGTCAATTACAATAATTTTTGGTGAATAGACGTACCCTCGAAATCCTAACCAGTTTCGAGAAAAAAATTCAATAAGTGAATAAATTTTTCAGTGAAATAAAAAAATTATTTTTAGTTGCAGGTGTCAATTACAATTATTTTTGGTGAATACACATAACCCCGAAATCCTACTCACTTTCGAGAAAAAAATTCTTTACCGAAAATATACTGTGTGACCGGAAATGTTTCTATAACTTTTTAACGAAGCCTCAATCAACAAATATCCTTGATTTTCATCTTATTTTGGTCTCTGGAATCTCCCATTAAAATTTTTCCCAGGTGTGACCGAAGAACCTGTATAAAAGATTCGAATCAAAGTAGGAATAGAAACCTAGTAATAAAAGAACAATTTTCTACCTCAGATTTAAATCGTATACTTGCTATTAATTGTTTTGGTAGTAAAATACAACATAGAGATGTGTGCTTTGCAAATAAAATATTTTTACAAAAAATGCTTTGAAGCATTTAGCACAAATTGAATACAAAAATGAATTTCCAAGAGACCCCTTGTTCGCCACTAACGACCAAATATATTCAAATGGATTCTTTGTTGTAAATTCTTCGACCAAAAATTTACCCAACGGAAAGTACGCGAAATATTTAATCCATAGCAAAACAGGAATAACGACGCAAGGTATCTCGTTTGCAGCCGACATTGCGGTGGCGAGATATTTCTTCGCGAAGAAAGGGTTGGGGTAACAATGGAGATAGTTACCCGGAAACGTAACCCAGCGGATAACATTCAAGTGTTTAATTGGGAACCCGAAAAAAGGACGAAGTGAATATCGAACGAAGAAATTGCTCTAGTGTCCGTGGACTGAGGAACTTCTTAAATCGCGTTTCAATTTCACCCTTTCGATAGAGGGGAGAGCTCATAAACCTTGCCGGAAATCAGAATGCTAAATGGACCGAGGAGGACTTACTTAAGCGTCGGGAAGCGGGGATCCCGGGGACTTTGAGGGTGAAATCTCGAGCGTCGAGGCGGTCTTAGATTCGCGTCAAAAACGTAAAGCTAGAAAGGCAAAAGACACGCGTGCAACCCGAGCGAGGGGAATCGATCGGCCGTTCTTATTCCTTAAAATGGCTTCTGCTCTTCCCCCGTCCGTAGCGGAGGTAATAAGAACCAGTCGCAAGGATCGGGGACAAGATTTAAAGCGAGCCAATCGCTGCCATATAAACGTTTTTCGAATATAGTGCCATCGACAGGAGGGTGGATGTGTTGGGGGATCGAGAAGCTTCGACCAATAACAATATATATACTACCGGGCTTTATCAATGCTATTTGTCTTTCGATTGAAAAGCCGGGATGAATTCAGAAAGGGCGGAACCTTAAGTCGGGAGCGATCTAAAACGACGGAACGATCTCCGCCTAGCGTTGGGACGCTCGATTTACGGCCTGCGCCGGAGACGACCGCCGGATTTATCTTCCGCTTCTCACCCGCGGATTAAACAGACCAAATAAAGCATCGCGTATCGCGGAGAATACGGTTAAGGGAAATTCATTTTTCACCCAACGCTTCGCGCGGGCACAGCACGTGAGAAAAATTCGGTATCCGACGCCCTCGTACGGAAACGCAATCCGTCTCGGGGACACTCTAACTCGCGAAACGTTTGAATAAATTGTTCGACCGGTCGGATAAATATCGGACCAGGGACGGTACAGAATCTTCAAATGCTGGCCACACGGGGTTTCTTTAAACTTCAAAATTCCTTTTTCAAAGATTTTTATCAACGCTAGGTTTACGGACGCATTCAGATTCTCGTAAACATTATTTGTTAGCAGTTTATGTTGAATTTAATTGATGTAATGGTAGCATGGAAAACTGCATTTTAATATAACTGTCAACACAACGAATTACGAATGTTCGTAAACCTAGTGTTAAATAAGAAAAACAAGTCTCACACGCTTACTTTTCGTTTCAGTGTTTGAAATCTACAAGTGGAAATAATGTCTTCTTTTTCAACGGAAAATTGAATTACAGCTTTCAAATAAACATAAAATTGTTGTGTTTCTCGACGAACCATTACGGCGACACGACACCGATTCGGTAATATTTCACGAAAGGAAACATAAATATACGATTCGATAAATGGTGAGACGCCCGATATCTCGTAATGGATCCACGGCATTAAACTTTCATTCTACACGAGAAGTTTCTTCTTTGTAACCGTGTAACTCTTTCTCGAACCACTTTAAGGTATAGAGAACAATAAAAAAAAGAGTTATTCTAAGCGATAACCTTAAAAGTTCGCCGCTAGTATTCTTTTATTGATTCGGTCACCGTGTCGACGGTGGACATTTTCTTAGACCGCGATCAAAAAATAGTGTCCACGGTGTTCGGTTGTAACGTAACGGCGATGATCGCGCGTAAAAATGTACTGAACATTCCGTGATACGTATTTTTCTGAAAAAATGGCACGCTCCGGTGGCATTTCAACGAGCAAAGGGAATCTCCAACGAAATTCTGGCGCGCCAGAGGCGAGCCACGCGAATGAAGCTGTCTCGTTCAAAGCAAAAACAGGCACCAACACTTTTTAATTAATGCATTCCGCGTCTACTGACATCCTCATTTTCCGTACGGAATATTTGCCCGGTGGTAAACGGGTCACGCGGATGGAGCACTTCGCGAATCGCCTTTGCGATAAGGCGATTAGAACCGGGTACAGGTAGTGTATAAGATTTCCCTTCCATAACCGTGTCACTTGCTATTGAACGGTACAATCTGTCTACTGTACACGATTCAACCAATATTTCGTTCATCACGCGGAAATAGAAACTACGAAACGCTGTCCATCGCGCGAATCGATAATTCTTAGCAATAAGTTAAACTCAATTTAAAACTATTCGGTACGAAGCAGGTTAGAAGTGCTCCAAGCGATTATTATTAACACTTTCGAACATGAAACTTAATTTTTTAAGGGATCTTAAACATAATTTCTGGCAGTAAAATAGATACATTTTTGTTTTACAATGTTATTGAAAGATCAGTGTAAAACATGACCATGAAAAGAAATATTTTTTCTTAACAAAATATCTTGACAGATCTCTAATTTTTTTACATATTTTAGTAAATTAATATGCGCCTCTACGCTGAATGGGAATGCCAATGATTGTTAAAAAAATAAATATTCGCGCGTCACCCAATAAAATAACTTCTAATTCACAAATATAAATCGAGACACAAAGGTTTGTGGTCGAATAACAAAAATTCTAACGACCGAAGTCGGGTTCGAGCAGCGTATAAGATAACCGTGTTACCTGTTATCGAGTATTTCGTCGTTCACGCGGAAAAGGAAACTTCGAAACGCTGTCTACCGCGCAAATCGATGCTTCTTAGGAATAAGTTGAATTTAATTTGAAACTATAGGGTACAAAGTGAGCCGTTCGAAGCAATAAATGGATTTGTCTCGGAAAGTAAGTTGAATAGGAAATGAACACGGAGATACGGAGTATCAAAGGATTTTCTATACTTCGAGAATAAAAGGCATTAGAACTTTCCAGTGAAGTAGACGTATATTGCGAGGAAAGGAAACGTTAAGGGAATTTCAAGAACTTTTAATATTTTAAAAACTGCAAAGTACGTAGACTTTTTCACTCGGAGTTGGCAATGAAAAAATTGCTGCTATATCGGAACTAATTAAAAATCTTAACTGTTGCATTCGAATTCTTACTATTAAAAAAAAAAGCAGAAGCTACGTAATTCTTTTTTCGTATATCTTATTTTTAAATATAATTATACACTCTATGAAATGGTTAATCGACTAGTTCACTGAAGACACCTAAGTGATCTTGGAACGTAATCCTGCCCATCGATTCTTTTTCGTGCAATTCCAACATCCGTCTTATTTATTCGCGTTGTTACGGTGTTTCGTTCGGAGTAGTATCTTTAATTAAGCGAAATATAAAGTACAAGGTTTAATGAAAAATTGTGATTAAGTATCGCGCGAACAACCGAGCCCAAAGCTGGAAATTAAACGCTAAAAAGATCCAAAGGATAGATCGTCGGTGTTAGCGAGGAAGCGTTTAATCCCCGAATGCACTTCGCCTTGAGAATCCTAAGAGATTCTAATCGCAGAGGATCTTGTTGGTCGGGTAATTGAAAAGCTGGTAGCTCGAGTAGATAAACATTTATTTGCCACCCTCTGACCGCACGACCGATAAATTCACCGAAACTTTGTTCGTAGCTGTATTTTATTAACATAGGCGGGGACAGACAATGATCTATCGTACACCGGAGACGATTAAGGGGGCAGTCTGGATATTTTCGACCGAAAATTAAGGATCCTTTATAATTGTTTCTTGTTTTCTTTTTTGCTACGAAGGAATAATTATGTTCTTATTTTCTTTTTCAGTTAAAAAATACAAATATTGGGGCCGATTACTTAAGGAAGGGTAATCGCGATTTAAGGAGAACCGTACGTTTTGCCTTTTTTCGGAACAAAGTTCGACTCACTCCACCAGCATTAACGCTGTTCAGGGTGGTGTCCAACTTACAAAAAATAGAATTAAAAACGTGACCATGAGGTTTAATGTACCGTGAATAAAAGTTTTCAAAAAAAAACTTTGTTTCGCGCGTAACCTGAAAGTTTGGAGAATTTTTTAAAATTTAACGCGATCGGTTATCACTACTTGGAAAATCATCGCTTAAGAAATTGCTTAATACACATTTTAAAATGCGTTTTCATTATCAAGCGATATCTTAATTCTCTGATGGGGTGTTTTTTTAAATACAATCACTCACGTCGAAGCCAAAAAGTCTGTAATAAATCCGACTTTAGAATGGCTTTCCAATATAAAAACAAACTAAAAAGAAGACTGCAATGTTATATACGAGAAGTACAATACAATAAATCACACAACGGACATACAAAAAGGAAAGACGAAGAGTCCACGAACAAAAACTAACCTTCGAACCAAACGGGCACTAGCATTGAAACTTGAAATTTCACGTCACATTTCGATACTTTAAACTACAGAAAAATAAACAAGCAAGTAAATAAAAGGATGCACTCTAAAGTTTTGATATATTTCAACCGTGGTTGCCACGATCGAAAAATTTCCTGCAAATTGAAGTTTCCTTTTACTTCGTTGCAAATTAAATAACGTTAATAATATTTTAGACGCATCGAAATTCGAAACACGCTGCGCTGCCTCGATCGACAAAAAGATAATCCGTTTTTCAGGAAGCCAAAAATAATTTGGATTACAGGGGGGATTAATCGACGAAGGTAGACGCGGATCTCCTTCCTTTTCCAGCCGATACGTAATTGCGGAAGCAATTAAATCGTAAAATATTGAGCCACCTTCGAGCGTAACTGGATACAGTGTGCGTTATTCACCGCGTGTTCGATATTCCCGCGACATGAATATCGCAATTTTTATCGCCGCTACAAATCACGCGCAGATCACTTGAACGCGCATTTATTCCCGCATGGAAAAAAAAAATACGCCGAGTTCGAACTGTAATTGAAACCGATCGATCCCCTTTCCCCCTTCCCCTCGACACACGACATTTCTATTAACGCTTCCCGATGTTTATTTCAGATGAGACGTAAATCCCAGGTCGCGCCTTTTTGCTTCCTGCTGCTATCGCTGTCGATCGCCTCGACCTACATTGTCCCTGTCGTCGGTCATAAGGTGAGTATCGACGCCTGCATCGCGTGCATCTCGTTGAACATAATTACATATTGACCTGGACACGATAGCATTCACCGTAACGCGCGTGGCTTAAAAAACAGAACAACTTCAAAAAAGACGTTTACACCGCCTGGTGTCGTCGACGATCAGTTCGCGCCCCCATTTTATATATTTTAATACCGTTTTGTCGCTATAGAATTGCACCTAATTAAAACAGAGGTTTTATAGTTGGAATAAAATAATTATATATTTATAACATTACATTTTATCTCTGATGCTTACCTGTATAGTATCAAAACAGCCTTGCAAGCTTGTAAGTTTCTCAATCTTGCAAGAATTACGACGATCCACCGGGTTCAAGTCTGAAACACGAGCAAGTTAAATTAGTACACGAGTTTGTTAAATAATCATTCTTTAAGGAACCATACACGAACAATGTGCAACATTAAGAGAGACATATTTGAATAGTTTAATCCATTATAGAAATTTCACCGAGTTATCGAGCATTGTATATAAACAATTTATTAGAATTAGTCGCTAACTCAGTTTATGTTGCGAGCTAATGGCGTGAATTGTTCATTGAATTTTCTATGAACCGCTGTAGGCGCAATTAGTGGTACTAGCCACCAATTTAATATTGGGTGACTAATTTAACTAACCGACATCGGACATATTCGTAACGGAAAAGTCGCAGAAAATTTGTCAAAAAAACAACGTAACTAAAATAATGTAAATTTCTATACGTTTCGGTTACACAACAATATTCATGACCGAAATTTTGTTTCGATAGCCATTATTGACGAGGGAAATTTATTTCGAGTTCTCACGATGGTAATCGATGAGAGAAATTTACTTCGATTGCAATTGACCGATTAAATTTTTCGCTGTACGTCGTGGTTTTATGTTTCACGATTACCAACGGTACACATTTTACTTCAAATTACTCGTAAATAAATTTTCGATAATTTTTATCAGCGACGAAAAAATAATATGTTACTTCTAAGAACATTTTAGTAAATAAATCTAGTTTGCAAATATCTCTTGCGTTATCTCTGTTCACAATTTATTTTCGAGTTAAATAAGAACTCTTTTAAATGCATATTTATGAAACAAAGTATTTCTAAAGTATATGATAAGATGGATCATAAACGACCCATGGTCAACCAACCCTAACATTGTTCACAAATCTGCTGTCCAAGGATTTAAACGCGTAATCGAAGTTACACGATCTCGAATGTTCGACGTTTTAGTAAATGAAACTCGATTCCCGCTACGAAATGTCTTCCACCAGTTACGATCATAGATCGACTGTGTCCGCTCGAAAACTTTTCGAATTCTCCGCAACGACCGTACCGCGGATTCAGTGACGATTATTTGGGGGTTAGTCGAACGTGATTGGCCATTCGATTTCACGGAGGAACAAGACCGACGTTTCCCACAGGACAAAGCGTATTCGAAACGTTTTCGCTAATTAAAAGGGTCGATTCCTAGGACAAACTGCACAGGATGTCGATGTTGACTCGTCAGGGTGGCGTTTTAAAATTGTTGATTCTGCCATGAATTTCGAACCACTCTATTTTCGTCTAATTTGTAATTTCTTTGCGAATAATAAATATTTATATTTCTAAATCTCATTGAGTTCTCTTTAATCTAATACTGACTACCAATAACAAATCTGATTGGACCTTTAGAGCAAACAAAATTATTAAAATTTAAAAAGCAAAACTCAAGCGTTGATTTGTCATGGTATGGAGAAATGGTTTTTTTCAAACCATTGTACACGAAAAAAGAATGGCACAAAAATCCTGGGCCCGAAGGTAGAAATAGGTTCGTTTTTCGTATACCTGTCTACCTGCTCGCCTACCTGTTCGTTCGCCTCGGAAACGCACAATATTTCTGTACACAGATTTATGGATCGACCTGGTGCACCCCTCGAAATTCTTTTTTCCCGCCTTTTTGCTTCCTCGGGTGCACCAAGTTATTGGCGTCGAAGCGGAAGGAGGAAGCTGGCAGATGGAGAGAAGGAACCAAGAAACTGCGATGGGAGAATACTTGAAATAGAAGCAAGCGGGAGGGTCGATCTCGTGGGATTTCAGAAACCGAAAAAATAACCAACGATGAACGGAGTCGTTTGCTGATTATTTTGGAGTCGATTTTCCTTCCGATGGAAATCCGTGATGCGGGAATACCAGTGATTCGGCGTTAATTTCTCGACGCAAGGAAAAACGGAATTATAAACTAAAAAATTCCACGATGACTACGTTTCGCTATTTTTTATTTCGTGACGATTTCTTTTTCGTATTATAATCATTACCATTGCAAGGATATCAGATGCATAACTAATTTTTTCCTCAGCTCGATATAATCCATGCATTTACAGTAACCGTGTTTAAACAAAGTTTGATCGAAGACATCAAAGCTTCGTTATAATCTATAATGATACTTAATTTAACACTAAACCTACCATTGTCTTAAAACAGTCTGAAAACGCGTATTAAAAATAGTCAAACTTTACATACGCACAGTTCCGAAACTAATAATTAAAATTAAATAATTGATCCATAATTAAAAGCGGCAAAGCCTCCCCTTTGAAATGGTTTTTGATATTTGTTGATCAAACTTTCTGTTTTAGAGATATCGTAATGTATGTAAATGGTAATTTTTTTAATTCGATACGAGCACGTGCGGTCAACGACCTTGGCAAGGCCGTAGTAAGAGAGTTCATTGACCTCGCGACGTAAACAATGAAAAGTGAACAACTTGACTTGAAATAAAAATCGCTGTATCTCCGGAACTAATTACGCTATCGACTTGTACAAGCACTCATTTTAAAGGGTTTTCCATCCCCTATCTTATGAACGTAACAACTACTATAATTTATGCTGTCTTCTATGTTTATTTTGACATTTACTTTGACATTATATACCCAAAGAAGTTTTAGCAATTTCTATTGATCATACAACTTGTGTGTAATAAAACTGGATTATAAATTGTTTATTTAATTCAAAATGAATATACATTTATATACAGAATGTTTGTATAATTACTAAGCAGGCGATCGTGGTAGAAATGGATATACATATATAAAGTGTCGATAGGTTTAGTGTTAATGCAATTCTTTCCCTTAGAGCATCTTATACATATATTGACAAAATTATTTCCCCATTTGTATGTATCGCTACCGTATATCTCTTTCCTATCGCATCGACTGGTTAAAAATGTATTACTTTCGTTTGCATGGGCAGATGTGAACTACAGTCGGTCGCACGGTTCGCTAGAAACGTTCTTTCGCCTTTTATTTACAAAGATTCTCAGTGATTGTGCTGCTGGATGTTCCATTAGTTCGCGAAGTGATAAGCAACACAGTGCATCGGTAATGTGCATTACACGCGCGATGCTCCGGCTGTATAGACGGCACAATGGGAATTTCACAAAGGACAGGGAAAGAATTGCTGTAGACGTTGTCGGTGCCACCCCCTTGTCCCGGTGCATCGGTGTAATTCAACAATATTCGCGTGACAGTCCCTTATCGGGCAAGAAATAGCATAACCGGTTTCTTCGAATGGATTCCACTGTAGAGTGACCCACTTGCCATGGGTGGTAATAATCGATCAAACTCAAATACGATTCGCTAAAATAGCATGACATTTTCTATTAACGGATGTTATTCAGAACACGACCCAGAAGTCAGAATACGTGCAGCGCGCGGCATACGTATGGAAATTAATCGTTATCGCTTTGACATTTTGTATGAAAGTGTTTGAAAGCCGTGCAGAATTAATGAATCTATAAAAGTGCATCAAATTAAATTAAAACACGACGAGACTGTCACCGATAAATAATATTTGACTAGAGTGAAAAGTGTACAACCTGTTTTATTGGCGATAATAACAGAATCTTTTTTCAGTATCGTTAGAATCGATAAACACTTTTTTGTGGGACAATGGCTAACAAATGCAATTTTGGATAATCATTTATACTTTTATATTTTAAGGACCAAGCGTCATTTAAATGCAAATAAAATTAAGTTGCGCAAATTTCATTCTCGTCCACAAATACTTCTTTGGGCCACTGTTTATGTATTGTAAAATCTCCGGGAGAAATAATTTACGACCTGACGCGACCTATGATGGCATCTGTGTACGCCTGACTTAGTAGTTGTTTATTAAAAATAAGCAAGTACTATGTGACAAGATGGTACGACCACCAATGGACGACGTTTTCTATAGGCTTTGCTCAGCCCCAGACATCACAAAGACAGCAGTAATATTTCGCGTCGCATTCCTTTCAGGGTTTCTCCTTGAGAACCTTAGAATGTCACTTTCATTACTTAATGGTAGAAAATTTGTGGTTTATGCATTTGGGTCATAAACTGTTTAAAATTCAGTTCATACACGATAATTATTTTGTCTTAATTCCTGTACTATTACCCCTTTTTTTAAATTATATCTACATCAATTTTTGCAATTAATAGTGGTATGAACACTCTATAACTCAGCGTGACTCAAGTTATATACCCATTATTTACACTTTTTAAATTAAAATTCATTTTATTAAATATCCAAAATAGCAACTATATAAAAAATAATACAATTCTCTAAGTAAACGTTATTTACTATTAAAATCACTGTCGAAAACTACAAACATTTATGTGACAGTTCATTTAAAAAAAGAAAGATCGTCTCTCATAATGCTAAATAAAGTTTCAGTCGAATCTCCAATATTTCTAAAAGAAATCAGTTTGTATCAATTTATGGGGTTCGCCCTATGTAATAAAATATTCTACAGAATATTTAATAATGCCAGTAATATTGTTTCATAATTCTAAATCGTTTCAATGATTCATGATAGTTGCTGTTCGATCGGAAAGAGTGAAACTGGCAGGAGGGTCATCGAAATGTCGCGATGCCAAACGAAGTAAATTCAACAGTGGTTAAAGCTGAAACATAAACACGAAGTTACTGGACTATCTATTGTGTGCACATTACATTTGATGGAGATTAATCCAATTATTCTAGCGTTAATAGCTTCGAAACGTATTTAACAAATATATACATCCTGCCAGTGACAAATATGAACCAGCTTCGATAATATACTCCTTGTCGAGATTGTCCACGATCGAAGGATGCATTTAATAACACACGATAGATTAAAAATTATTATAAAATTTTGCAAAACATTTCCATGGAAAATATTACGTTAAGAATACAGGGTGTTCGGCCACCCCTGGGAAAAATTTTCAAAATAAGACGAAAATCAAGAATACTAATTTGTTGATGGAGATTTCATTAAAATGTTATTAACGTTTAAAGTTCCGCCCGTACTGAATTTTTTTCTAGAAAGTGCGTAGTATTTCGGGGGTGGGTCTATTCACCAAAAATTATTGTAATTGACCCCCGCAACTGAAAATAATTTTTTTAGAACGATTTGAAAAATTTTTTCCCCGTCAACTTTAGGTACCTATCCCCTGTTGATTTTTCTTAAAAATTCATTTTTGATTTTTAGTAATTTCATTTGACGCCCTACAGAAAAATTGTGTAATACTTTTCTGTAGGTACCCATAAGCTCTACTTCAGAAAAAAGTTTCATTGAAATATATTCACTATTGTACGAGTATTGGCTGTTTGAAAATTGAATCATTTTTATGTGGTTTTTCTCATCCTACGGGGTCAAAGAACAACTTTTTCATTATTGTTAGAATTTCTACATATTCTACACCAAAATACGCGTTGTTTGCTTTTTTAAACATTAAAATCGTCCAATCCGTTCAGGAGTTATGGTGTTTTAAACATACGCATGAAATTTCAGTGAAACATATCGATGGTATGGTCAGACATTACATTTTCGGTAAGGAATTTTTTTCTCGAAAATGCGTAGGATTTCGGGGGTATGTGTAATGACCAAAAATGATTGTAATCGACTCTTGCAACCAAAAATAATTTTTCCAGAACTATTTGAAATTTTTTAATTTAATTTGTTAATAACTTTTTAATGAAGCCTCAGTCAAGAAATTGATATTCTTGATTTTCGCCTTATTTTGGCCTTTAGAATCTCCCATTAAAATTTTTCCCAGGGGTGGCCGAACACCCTGTATATACTAAGATATCGTGTCTTCGAGATCCTTCCAAACGATGTGCAAATCGCAACAGAACATGTAAGCTAATTTATAAAAAAAAAAAACTATGAGACCGAACTGAGACTGACCATAATTTTTAGAATAACGTGTTAAGAAAATCCATTCTGATGTATAAATGATGGGTTAAAAACATTTATATTTCCCTAAATTACAATTTCAAAACAGAAATTGATTTTTAATATCATTGGTTAACATTGGAAGAATTTATTAATGACGTTTAAATTTGTTTAAATATTAAATTGTCTGGCGGAAAATCTGATGAAATTATTTATTTCATCGGTAGATTAAATATCGGGTTTTACGTACTTGAATATTCAATGCAGCTTTTTGCGAACTCCAGTTCGTGAACGCGGCTCCTGAAAACTTGTCACCTTGGCTACCTCTATTACGTATTTATTTATACAACCATCTCTATTAATATTTAATGTTACAATTTTAGCACGAGTTTATCTCATAATGTATGTGCAATTTTTATTTACAATTGAGGATGTAGCATGGTTAATAATAAGGCACAATGTTTGTATCTAAAAGAAAGAAACTTTTATTTTTACAAACATATTAAATATCCCTCAGAGATTACCCGTAACGCAAAGGAAAATATGCACGTCGACTACAAACCCATTACAGCGAGTGAAATAACAACGTTGGGGAAGTTTGTACCTCGAAACATTGGGACTGTTAGTTAACATTACAACTAAGACTACTTTCTGTGTATTTTAAAATTAAAAAATCGTAAACGTCGCGTACGGTAACGAAATAAAGAGTTTATTAAAAAAAGGGATTATAGGCAAAATTTTTTGGCATAAGTTTTGCCCTGTTTAATGCGTAAAAGATTAACCAGAAATTGCAGATGGATCAGACGATACTCGAATATTCCCAACAATTGATAGATTAACGATAAATACATAATCTCGTGTACTTTCTAATAATTCTTTAGGAACACCCAATGAGAAAAACGCAGATGGACCAGCAGGAGTACTCGCTTTTATCGCAAAAGGAAGAAAAGAAATCCACCTAAAGTTTGAAAAGAACGAAAGGAAAACGAAATCCTTGCTTCATGAAAGAATAGATTCTCGACTGAAAAAAGGAAAAATTGGTAAAGTTGTTGGGGAACTTTCCCCGTTATTAATCTAGAAGGGATCAAATTTTCTTGCTTTTAACAGACAGAATTTCAAATCTTACATTTCAACGTATTCGAGTCGATTCTCGACCCAGAATCAACGTACCTCCGCGTTATAAAACAAAATGTGACACCCTTTGCGTCAATAACTTCGCGCTCATAAATTTTTTTTCAAATATTTACTGACACATCGATGTCCCCATACATCGAAGTCGAGCAATTTTTATTCCCGAACAAGAATTAAAAATTTTAGATTCGTTCGCGAACGACCCTCCGTTTACGTTTCGTTTCGTTTCGTAAATTCATCCGTTAACAACAGCCACGAGTAAAAGTTTATAAATAGATCTAAAATCATTATTCATTATTTGGAAATCAAATTAACTCTGTGCAGATATCTATTTCGATCCTTTTCATTTAAATGAAACTGGGATTAATTTTTTGGATTCGAATAGCTCTTATCGAGCTTGGTAACATTTACTTGAAACATTTTATTTTTGTGTTCTGAAACTTCGAAAATTTATTAGAGTGTAATAGAATTTGATTTGGACATCAGGATCAAATTGTATTCCATCACACATTCGACTTTTAACACTAAAACTATCGACAATTGCGGTACATTTAATTGTACCAAAGCAATTAAAACGATAGATATCGGAATAAATGTACAGTGCAATGGAAGTAAATGTTTATTCATTCTATTATTGAAAACTATGGTGAATTTGCAAAAATTCAGTCGAGTATTTGCAATGTTTACCACTTTCGGTAGTTCCAGTGTTAAAATACAATTATCTCGAAAACGAAGCATCATAAGATTTTCATTCTACATTCTCAACTCGCATTTCTTCACGAGAAATCACACCCCGACGATTGATCAATGGATAACGCTCTGTATAATCGGAGGAAAACCATAGAAGCAAGATGAATCGGTGACGGGGCACCGAAGGGAAGTTGATTATTGACGCGAGGGGTTAAAAGGGAAAGAAAAATGAACGTCCCGTGTAAGTCCCTGTTGAACGCGTGATCGATCAATGGTCGGGTTGAATTCTGTTGGAACGTAGAAAATCAGTGGTCGACCGACATCTGACATGCCGTCAACGCTACCCGAGCACGTATGCTGGCCATTCCGCTAATGTTGACCGGAAGTGTTTGTTCCGATGCGTGCAGCAGTAGCATGCTGGACAGCACTTGTCTCGTGGATCGTGTAACGCTGTAGTCCAACATAATTGTTGGCGTGCCAGAATTTACCCAGCACATAGGTGGCTGGATCGGTGCTGGCATTTGTCCCTGTACTGTGTACATCCACCCTGTATGCGAGGATAATTCGTCGCAGCCTGAAGCGGATTTGATTGCGCGACGTCCATGATAAATGTAAATGCAAACAATCCTCGACAACCGAATCCGCGGCGCGCCGGCTAATTTCCATATCGTCTTGTTCTTCCGATTTCGATTCGAAACGATCTTCCCAGAAACTGGTCTCACGCGCGACTACGCTCCCGCACGACTCGCCACCCTCCCCCCACCAGGCGCTATCTAAACTCGAGACGTAGACACTCGACAGGGTAAAACGTTAATAATTAATTACCGTCGTTACCGTGCCGCGTAACGGTCTTTAACAAACATAAAGCGTTCCCATCGCGGCATTTTATTACCTCGCGGAAGACAACGGACCGAGCGATTTCGTCCATTAAGAAACGTACGCGCGAACGCTGAATTTCAAGGACTTTCCGTGTTCGCTAATTAATTTGCGATCTTATCGAACGATTTTTACGGTCGTTCGATTCTTTCGCAATTATATTCAGGGTGTTCGACCACCGCTGGGAAAAATTTTAATGGGAGATTTTAGAGACCAAAATAAGACGAAACTCAAGAATATACTAATACCAATTTAAAAAATTTTGAAATTCAAAAATTTCAAATCGTTCTGGAAAAATTATTTTTGGTTGCGAGGGTCAATTACAATCATTTTTGGTCATTACACATACCCCCGAAATCCTACGCAGTTTTGAGAAAAAAATTCATTACCGAAAATTGCATGTCTGACCATACCATTGATATGTATCACTGAAATTTCATGCGTATCTTTAAAACGTCATAACTTCCGAACGGATTGGACGATTTTAATGTTTAAAAAAGCAAACAACGCGTATTTTAATGGAGAATATGTAGAAATTACAAAAATTTTCGAAAAGTTGCTCCTAAACCGCGTGAAATGAGAAAAACCTCATAAAAGTTGTCTAATTTTCAAACACCCATAACTCCTACAATAGTGAATATATTTGAATGAAACTTTTTTTTGAAGTAGAGCCCATGGGTACCTACAAAAAAGTATTAGACAACTTTTCTATACGGCGTCAAACAAAATTACTAAAAATCGAAAACGAATTTTTAAGAAAAATCGACAGGGGGTAGGTGCCTAAATTTTTCGGCGAAAAACAAAAATTTTAAATCGTTCTAAAAAAATTATTTTTAGTTGCAGGTGTCAATTATAATCATTTTTGGTCAATACATATAACCCCGAAATCCTACTCACTTTCGAGAAAAAAATTCCTTACCGAAAATATAATTTCTGGCCAGAAATGTCAGCCCAAAATTTCATTCAAATCTTTAAAATGTCATAACTCCTGAACGGATAGGCCGATTTTAATGTTTAAAAAAGCAAACTACGCGTATTTTGGTGGAGAATATGTATAAATCGCAAAAATATTCGAAAAGTTATTCCTTGACCCCCGAAAATGAGAAAAACCCCATAAAAATGGTCCAATTTTCAAACAGCCATAACTCCTACAATAGTGAATATATTTCAATGAAACTTTTTTCTGAAGTAGAGCTTATGGGTACCTACAGAAAAGTATTACACAACTTTTCTGTAGAGCGTCAAATAAAATTACTAAAAATCAAAAAGGAATTCTTAAGAAAAATCGACGGGGGGTAGGTGCCTATATTTTTCGCCGAAAAAAAAATTTTTAATCGTTCTAAAAAAATTAGTTTTAGCTAGGAGGGCCAATTACAATCATTTTTGGTGAATAGACATACTCTCGAAATCCTAACCAGTTTCGAGAAAAAAATTCGAGTAGGTCTGAAATTTTTCGGCGAAATTAAAAAATTTCAAATCGTTTTAAAAAAATTATTTTTAGTTAGGGGGTTCAATTACAATCATTTTTGGTGGATATACATACCCCCGAATTCCTACTCGCTTTCGAGAAAAAAATTCATTACGGAAAATAGTGTCTGGCCATAAATGATTCCTCCAAAATTTCATGCGTTTGTTTAAAAAATCGAACTAAAATTCATGAACTTTATCTTGACAATTGAGAATTGTTTTAATTTCACAGCAAAAAGTTCAAACCAAACCTATATATGGATGACAGTGAAAGCGCTAGAGGCGTATTTTCGTTTGGAGACGTCGATTTTACTGTGAACTCTACCGTCATCCTAGCCTCCCATAGTCCCCATGATATTTCCTATACCTCGCTCCTATCGTATTCAATAAACTTCGTCCGTGGTGTTCAGTGAGCCACTTAAAACAAAAAAATTTCATACACGAATCCGTTCGTAGCTACCGAAAACTAAGCCGCGAACTAAATGTCACGCAAACTTTGCCGTCGGCATTGAGAACCATTTATCCCTGCTTTTGAAATCAACATTAACAATGCTTATCTCGGGAACGAAACGAAACAGACCTACAGCGTGTGTGACTTTTAATTCAACGCAGAATAAATCGAGATAAATATTATTAATGTTGGTCTCAACAGCGGTGATAAGTGACTCGCGATTGTAAAGACAAAGCTTTATGTGGCATTCCGGTACTCAAAACATTTCGATTTTTACTGAAAACTTATTCGAGTTGATAAATTATCTTTTGAATTTATGAATGTCAAAACATTGTTATTAATCTCAGTTTCAGAGAAGTTGACGCAAAGGTTGCTCGCGTTTTGAATTTTTCCCATTTTCTCGCACGACGAAACTCAGCGGCCATATTCGTAAACGATGGACGCAACATTGAAAGCTCCGTACGTTATCGCGAGCTGTAAAGAGGCAACGGGCCAGCCGACAGCGTTAATCGATAATCCAAAATAACACGCGTTAATACAGCAAGACCAGGAACCAACGAAATTGTCGGCCGTAATTGGATCGAACGCGGCTGTCGAATACACGGCGCGAACGTGTAAATGTACGATTCTTTGCACCGAACGAAATCGCAATTCTTTGCGAAATAAATTGATCGTTTGGTAACTGACGATTGATACACGGAAAACGGTCGGAAAGAGGGAGTGAGGTTCAATTTAGAAACTAAATACAAATTATTGCAAGGTACATAATTATTACACTGCGAATCTTTACGCAAATTCATATTTTTATTAACGGAGTTAATCAAATGAGAGCTTTGTAGAGGGTTGTTCCAACCCCCAAATACAGGGTGTTACGCATTTTTCCGTACACACTTCAGCAGTGTGTTCTACAAGTAAAAATAAGACTAAAGTGTTGACAAAAATATGAAATGTGATGTTTTTTTATTTACAACAAATTTTCTAAAATTTTGTTTAAAAAAAGCGACTGCTAGTTGAGACACGAGACACGTGTATGGAAAAATGCGGAACACCCTGTATGATCATTCGTATCTTATGTATTTTTTATATTTTTGTATATTAAGTACATTCTGTAGCTTTTTGAGAATAAAAATTTCCCAAAAATACATAATCTAATAATTATATTAAGAAAATAAACAAATATGAAAGTGTTATCATACGTTTTAAAACAATGATTTTTATATGAAAATACTGTCTTCTATATTTACGACGATATCGACGAGTTATAACAAAATTGCATAGAGCTGATATTTGAATATTCCGAAAATATTGAAACAACGTAGGGAGCTTTGACCAGATTGAAACAATTGCCTGTGAACCTGCTAGAACAAAATATTAAATATATTTCGTATTTTAAGGGGACGAAGGTAACAATACCGATTCAATCTCAGCTACAAAGCACGAAATAATAATCACTCGAAGTTCGATGATTCCCAAAGACAAGTTTTCAGAGTATCTAATTGAATGTTAAAGTTCTGACGAGGAGTTTCTTCCTCCCGGTAATTTCTACAAGTAATTGAAAACACCCGTTCCCTCGAATGAACAATTTCAGGAGACACTAATGGAGGTACGGAACGCAGCGGTGTCCCCATAAATTTGCCGCTGAAGTAACGTGACCGTGAGAACGAATGGATACTAAAACTAGTCATATTTTTCGATGTCATTCTCATATTTCGACTTCGTATATTAACCTCCTCGCGTCTCTCGATCGATTCGTGTGTATCATATCCCTTCCATCCTTACTGCACGACCGCCTACATCCTTTCGCGTTTCATATGAAAAATTAAATAAATAGAGACTCTGTGACAGAATCGGTCGCTCTTCGTCCCGTTTGTCCCCTGATATTGATAAAATTCACGACGATGAAAACTTGACGTCGAAACGGACATCGGGAAACAGTAGGGATCCATTTTATTTTTATTTTAGCACGATCGATCGCGGATGGCATTATCGCGACGAATTATCACGGTCGATGTGCTCCAGGAGTGTTCTAATCTTTTATTTCATTGCTGGAAAGAGTTCCATCTCGAAGTTTCTTTCTACCTCCCCTCGCAAGAAAATTTCTTAATAAACGATCAGAACACTCATTAACACTAGAAATATCCAAGCAGTCAAAATTACATATTTGTAATTTCTAATATTTTTTAAAAATTGATTTCCATTGCATTTTAATTTCTGTGGCCACTTGTTAGCACTAGAACTACCAAAGCAGTCAAAATGACCCCTTTGTAATTTCTAATATTTTTTAAAAATTGATTTCCATTGCATTTTAATTTTTGTGATACAGATAAATACACTATAATTGTTCTAGTATTAAAAATCGCGTCCGGTAATGGAACTTTTATAGTGCAATTTTGCTTCTATCGTTTCAAGGAAAGATTGCAATGGTTTTTCCCCCTTTTTTATCGTGAAAGAATTATCTGTAACGATTTACTCTCTGTGTCCTCGATCATCCGCAGAGGACTGTTCTAATTTTCGTCGACCAAGCAGTTTTTCCAAGCTCGATCGTGCCTAATCGTGGCTTCCATCGATTCTCTCGGCACCTACTCGCGAGAGGTGACTCTTTCTTGACCCTCTAGCTTTAACCCAGTTTCCTCTGCAGTTCTTACGTATGCATTTTTTCACTCTTTTCAGCACTCGAGGCGACACCGAGACTTCACAGTGGCCGAAAGTTACGATGCGTCATCGTCCAAGATTGACAGCGTTCCGATGACGATATCGCCGGCGATCGATCAATCTCCGCTTCCCGAAGAGCCATACTTCTCCGAAAGTAAGTGACGATTCATTCAATACCGTAAAAACTACGAGCTACAGTAGCGGGCAAAAGATTAAGACGACAAGAAATTTTTGTACGAAAAAAAAATACAAATATACTGTTCCTTTCTGGTAATAAACGATCGACTCTTTGTTTATATATTTAGTAACGAAATTATATTTTGTTCCTATAACGTATTAGATGGAAAGTACAAAAACGAAACAAAGATTAACGATTTCTCTCATCAATAACTGCTACGAGCAACCGAAAAAGTTATTATTAATACCTTATGTCTGAGATTTAACCAATTGTGTGGGGAACATTATACTGTAACCACTATCTGGGTTTTCTGGAAGTATGGTTTTGATCGTTGTCCTGTTGGAAATAATATGCATTACTCGTGCCCAGTTTAATTGTACTTTCTGGCAAATTGCTCCGCAACGCGTCTGTATATTTTAAAGCAGCGTTTCTCAAACTACGGTTCGCGCTCGGAAGAAAGAAAGAAGCATATTATGTACAGAAATAACAGAAGCATTTTCCACGGTATTTTATTCTCAATAATCGTCACGTTTGAATACGTTGAACCGCCAATAATAAAACCATAGAAAAAGAAACATCCTCCACCTAATTTCTGAGAAGTGGCATCATTCGTTTTATTAAATTTCGATTTGTTCAAATTTGTAATAAATTTTACCTGAAAGTCAAGCGATAGAAAATTAAATGCATTTTCTATCAAAGCATTCTTCTATTAATAATAATAATATTTATTATTGGGCATTGATTTAATTAACAAACGAAATATTTTAATAAAGAAACGTGAAACCATTTAAATTAAATTGAAATTAATAGTATACAAATACATTGTATTTTTAGTAATTTAAAACTACACTCTTCGCGCTTCGCGGTCTCGAGTTACGCGGCAATGCCCTCATTTATGTTCTTGCGCATATTTTTTACGCGTGTATATATTTACATATAAAATAAAACATTCTGTTCTTCAATTTTACTCTCCACAAAAGAGCAGGTAGGGAACTATTTAATTTTAATTCACTTTTATAACGAATATTACAAACTAAATGTGTTAAAGTATCCCAGTTAGTATCTTAACAATTTTAAATTAATAATATCTATTCCATTTGGCGATAATAATTGGGATTGATATTTCTTTCTCCCTGCAATGCATTGTATACAATTCGATTATCGCAAATAGCTCCACGGTGAATTACGTAAAAACTCCATACAAAACTTTCCCAGTATTATATTTAAACATTTCAAATTTTCTCGCGTTTAATTATCGAACTTTCTGATGGAAATTATTAAAGCTAAAATAAAATTAACCTTATATACAAATACTAACAAGAAACTGGAGTATGCAAATACTTTTTCCCATCCATTGTAAGTGGAACTTGTTTAGAGATTGATGGAATTCGCAAAATAAATCAGTATTTAATAAAGTAAACAGATACGTTTGTACGACTGCACATGTCACACACCGACCCAGTATGTCTCTCATAATAAATGCTGAAAATAATGACCTTTCAGTTTGAGGCATTTTAAATGCTTCGAACACGTCCGAAATTGACACACTGATCCGTTGAGACATCTGTGTGAGCGTATGTTTGTTAAAAGCTATTTGTTTTCCCGATGAGTTCTATCAACCCCCAAAGCTCGCACATGTAGTTCGTTCATACCCTGCATTTTATACACTGACGTAATTCGTGGTGCAAATGAAATGGAATTTCAAATCACATTGAAATTACAACGTAAAATATTTTCGTACAGGATTTCATTTTCGGAGAAAATGGAATACGATTCCTTACGAGCTGACCAAATTGGAATTTTAACTGACAATAACACTTTGTAAGTGCATCGAAGCACTTAAAATTAAATAGTCGTACAGTTGTACTATAATAAAAAAAAAAAATGAAAGAACACACAAAGTGGCCATAACAAAATGAACGAACGTTTTATAAGTATTAATTTTGTTTTCATTTTCAGCAATGTTTCCTCCACAGTATAATATGAAATTCCATAACATACATCGACATACAAAGAATTTTTTAACTGGTATTTTGCATTTGTAGACTCAACAAAAGCTAAGAATTGCAAATTTCCTCCCTCTGATATATTTTTCTGTTTAAAATCAGGTCTTAACCCACCTCGAGTAAATAATTTCATTGCAAACTCATTTTCCCTTTCCATCTGCACCACGAAATGCCTCGATAAAATATTGTAAAAAGGATGAATCTGTAAGGCACAACAAAGTTACGTTTGTTTTTTTTTTTCTTCTAACCGTAACGCAGGACGAGGTAAAATTGAAAAGAACCGACAAACATATCCGCACGCCGGAAAAAATTAATGAACGCGTTTACACGGGGCGTGCATTTGATACGGACCGCCAAGAATCAAAAGCCAAGCATTCCCGACATTCGTACCGTGAACCTTTTCTTCGAGTTCGCGAATTATTCTAAAAGCGTATTTTCACTTGTTTGCGCGTCGCGTTATTTTCCTCGCGTACCGAATATCTTTTAATTGACTCATTATACGGCAAATGAACAATTTATGGCCGCGCAATGTAACCGCACAGAAGAAATGTATAAGCGTCGCGTAACGAGACTCCGGGCTGGGTGGTAACTTTAATAAATGGCCACGGTAGAGATGGAAATTTTCTGGCCGGATTCATGGCGTTACAGATATTGCATCTTGAGAATAAAACACACCACGCCGGTGACGATCAACGCACCGACAATTTGAACGCCAATGGAGACCTTCGTGACCCTCTTCGAACAAAGAATCAACCACCGACCTAAAATTTACAGATTCGGTGTTTTTCCTGATACTCTGAACGTATGATTAATTTTTGTTAGACTCAACTGTGAAGTGGACAGTTAAAAAATTGATGAAAACCTGACACCGAAAGTAATTTAAATTACTTTGACACTGCGTTATCGTGTTATTATAAGTGTTGAAATTAATGAAGAAAGAAAAATATTGAAAAGTCTACGTTTTTATTTTATTATTTGTTTGAGTATAAACAACTCACGCGAATGAAACTACGGATACTATTAATATGTATGCAAAATTTACATTAATTTAAAAAACATAATAATCTAGTTTCTTTCAAATTCGAAATGACTATTCTTCAATTTAGACCATATTTAAAAATAATGATAAATATTAGATTAATACGGAATATTATATGATTGTGAAATGAATTCACATATTTTGACTATCAAAATATCAGAGATTTCGGTGACTTCGACTGTCAAAAACACAAATTTAGGTTACCTTTCATAAATTTTAAAACCTCCACTGTATGTTTCACAATTGAGTTCGAGAAAAGGAAATTACATATTCGGATTTGGCGCAAAAGATTACGTAGGGAAGGAAGGGAGAAAACGCTCGTACTTGCGGTTGATTCTTCGATTTCCTCTTTTTTTCTCGGTTTCCGACGGCGCACGATTTAATTCTTTTAAAAACTCGTTACCCTCTCAGACCAAATGGTACGTGGCAAGAACCACGTACAGAATGAGCCCGCAAATTAATATTATTGCAACTATGTAGAATATTGCGCACATTGTAAGCGAGATTGCTACAACGGTGGACCAGCTTGGCTACGTCGTGCATTAAATAAATATACAGTGGGTTGCAAAAGTATTCGCTCGACCAACCAACGAAAATCTATTATTCCATGAAACTGATACTGTGATACCAAAGTTCGAAAATTTAATTATAAACCTTCATTATATTTCAATTTTATTTTTTGGAATTAATTTTTAAGTGATTTAAATTATATATTATGCAAACCAAGATATAACCAATATTCTAATATAATTTAAAAATACAAAAATGAACACTCGAAATTTGATGACACCCTCTAATCTATTCGAAACCAATTAGATTTTTAGTCAAATTGAAACTAATTTTATTCCATTCGAAAAATATTTCTTTATGTCCGCTATTCAAAATCTAGACAGTAATATTTTATTCAATAGGTCTGAATATTTAGCCACGTGAATACAGTGGGAATGAAAGGGTTAAGATACGTGTATCGTCCATTGTACCTTGTATAAAATGGAGATTGCCAATCCCTGCTGTTAACTACTGTTCCCGCCTCCGTATTTAACTGTGAGCCGGAGATTTTTTTATTTCTTCTTCTGGTTCTCTCCCAGAAGAATTAAATAATTCAAATTTACACTCGTTGCTACATATTACAAAATTCCAGAAAGCTTCTGTGAACGCTAAATATGTTTCAGCAAAGTAGATCCGCTTTCGCCTATTTCGTTAGTTAATCCAAGTCTTCTTTCTGGAACCTCGACCGTAATAACCGGCTCACATAATCGACCGACGAACTGTTTCTGTACTTATATTTTCTCGCAGTTCCGTGAAAATTGCTCAAACCACTCATACGAGAGATTTACTTTTATACGTTTTAATATTTATTCTTCACCTCTGTCATTAGACATTAAATTTCTGATCGATCGAGATTTTCATTTTACCGGTACTACATTCCTTTATCGTATCGCTGTTGCATTACTCTACAAAGCGAGAATCGTCTTGAAAATTATTACAGTTTAATAATCCCACACCAAGTTACGAAAGTCTCAAATGCATTTTCTACTAACTGACAATACTTATTCTAAATATAAATCTTATTCATGAAATAGCAATTGTCGCGAGAGATTATTTTAAAAAGACTTTCACCATAAACTGTCCCTTGTTATTTAAATATAAACGAAATGGTTTTCGTAAACGTCTATAGTGGACGATACTTGTGCAATCTACAGCGTGTATACAGGATATCCACAAAATAGGCGGATAAACTTTGGCAACGTATTATGTTCACGGTGAGAATAAAAGGAAAACATCGAAACTCTTTCGAGTTCCGAACACTTTTCATCTGCGGTGAAGTTTTGCGAAAATACGTAGGAAGTTCGTGAAAGTTTGATCTCAGAACGGATATTGCTCCGTTTCCACTTCATACGACATGTCGAGCCGACTTATCTGATCGCAACACATATTCTTATTATTTACTACAACACAAAGAAATCGATGACAATGGAGCACGTGTTTTAACGCTCCATTACAAAGACTGATATACATTGTTCGCGTATATTATGACTCGATTATAAGCAGATTATAAAAAATTAAAACTTTTTAATTTTTTATAATTAGCTTCCCTACTTTTATCTTTGACCTTCGCGAGGATTCTTACAAAACTTCACCGTGGATAACAAGTATTCTGATAAAGAAAGCGTTTCCGGGGTACGCGTTTACAGGGTGTTTCTGAAATAAGTAGTCAAAGTTTAGGAGCATATTCTGCTCGTAGTGTGGAAAAAGTTTCGTGCAAACTCGACTCCACAAACGCCATTCCGTGTTATAACGATAACCAAAGTCTGTTTAAGACAAACTTGGACACGAATAACCGTCAAATTGCAAGTTTTTATTTTGTTTTCGTTGTGGATAAAAATGGTTAACAAAATGTCTTATATTTAAAAATAAATTACTGCTGTTTCTTACTGGAAATTCCCACATTACTTTCTGGTCAATCCCGATATTATTACGACGTCTTGAGTGTGTATACGCGATATTATTACGTACGAATATTTTTCATCCCTATTTCGTAGTCTTTTCCAGGAAGTCGGAACGCTGGTGTTTAGACTAAGTCGCTATATTCGGGGCGCAGCTGGTCGCAGATTGCATAACATCATCAGAATTTTCCAGTAAGACTTGCATAGTAACGTACTTTTCCTACCACTTTTCATACGGACTTTTCGGGTATAAAAGCAGCAGCTGCGAAGACTAGTCAGATTAATTCGGAGGAAAGTTTTCGAAAGGGCGAAACGCTGCAAGATCGGGCACCCGAGTTCCATTCGAGCATATAATAATTACGTACAGTACGTTCAATTACTGTTATACCAAATGGATGGAGGACCAGCTACGCGAACATCGTTTTATTAAAAATACATTCTACTTCATCGTACGTTGTAACAAGAAAATTTAAAAATTGGATTTCTTTTCTAATTTTTTAAATAAATTAAACTCTCGATTGATTATATTCAATGAATTAATCTTCTATAGAAAACTATTTGTTTCGACCATACTTTCTACAAAATGGATACTTTTTAGAAACATAAAGAAAGAGTAAATGTTTGACCTATGATTTCGACCCATTGTGTTTTACACTTATTACGAGTCGATGTAATTCGAGGGACCTTTCTTTTAATTAAATATATTTAATAGTTTAAAAGGACCCACACTGATATACTTTTATCGCTCGAACTACGTCAGTATAAAGTTACAAGGCTTACCTATTCCATCCTGGTGGCTGCTGGTGTTAGCCGGACACACCGATTCGTCTACGAAACCTAACCATCTTGTGGCTTCCGGTATTAGCCGTACATCAGTTTGTCCACGAAAACAGTCTCCATTTGAGTGACTCCCGGTATTAACTGGACACCGGTTCGTCCATGAAAATTAGCCTATTCCGTGGCTTTTGGTGTTAGCCATACATCAGTTTGTCCGCGATCCTCCATCCTCATCCAGTGGCACCCGATCGTCCACAGACTCGAAACAATATACATTAAAATCTCGATTATTGCACGAGAACTTCGTTATAATTCTTTGAAACGCATTGGAAATTACGTGTCTCGACTCTATCACGTTTGGAGTACTAATAAAAATAACTGAACGTACGAAAAGAAAGAAATTACACGGATTTAAGTAAAGAGTTTCGCTATTTTTCAGCCACCCGTACAATTTTCTTCAACGTAATTTAAAATTCTCTCATCGAGATTAATAGATCTGATTGGTCTACTACCGTCCGACACTCGTTTTTAAAATGAACCTGTGCTCGAGAAGCGTTCGAATATTCTCTGAAACGTTCTCTTGCCTGGCAGACGTCTATTGGGGAAACGATTTGCATACAGAGGCCTTGCTTCGGTTGAATTATATTCAGCAAGTCCATACATCAAATGGATGCCTGCTATTTCCTGCTTTGAATAGTTACTCGTTATCTCTTCTAATACGCGGTGGATGAATGTATTGCGTATCGAGTGCCCTTCTCGAGAGTAGAAACAAGTTTCGAACGGAACAATCAACAAGGTCGAGAGACAACACGAAATTATCGAAGTACGAATAACAAACAGTTCGGTAAAATCAGTTAAATTGCTCGAATTCGTGGTTAATAATTACCTCGATAATTACGTAGAAGTAACTTGTGAACAAAGTTAAATAGGGTACACGTTTGTATAAACTTTTTTCATTATTTCTACGTACGTTGCTCAACGTTGAATCAGGTGCGACGCAGAACCGTGACAAGGCGGGGATAAAAGGAACACGCGACCTTGGACGCGGACAAACGCTTCTAAAATTCTCCAGACTTCTGTGTACCGAATTCTGGAACAAAAATTAATGTTTAATTACTAAAAGAACGTGGTCGAGTCTGAGAACTTAATAATAATAAGAGTTTCATGCGTTGCATCGACGAGTGGGAGAAATGGTCGCTGAGCAACAAGTATGGTTGGAAACGCTAAGCACGAGAATAAGAATCGAGGCAATGGAGGCTCTACTGTATTTTTATTACAAGTATTTGCTGCCACGAAGACAGTATAAAGCGAATATAACTGGTTAGTGGGTTCTCGGGAATTAATTACCTTGTTAATTCACTTGCAGAGTTGGAAAAATGATGAGCAGATGTGTACGATTGGCCATAGTGAATCACGCGCAAACACTCGATTGTTGTTTATCACTCGTCGAAAAGGTCGCGTCGACTGAGCTCAAGTCGTCGAAGGCCCAATGGCGGCAGGTAGAGGAGACATAATCGTGGGACTCGGATGGCACATGCGCAATATCCCTCTGGGATAATCGTCTTTCCAACTCTCAAAAATAGTAATAAAATATTTTTTTGTCGAACGTACAGGCTACTGTTAGTAATTTAAAACACCATTAATGTTATTTAATTTAATAATAAACTAAACCTAACTGAGACCTAACTCAGACCTAAATTACAAATTGCAAATATTAAATTAAAAATTACCTGTTAACCGACTACATTTGTTGAAGGAAAACGTATAAAAACTTTGTAGTAAATCATACAATCTACACGTTTGTGTATTAATTCTATGGTCTCGTGTCAATTTTACGATCGTTTCGAGAATGTGACACGAAATTTTAGATTCGAATGCCATGTTGCAAATTCGGAATACCGAAGATAACATAATTTGGAATATTCCAAGGCATTCTCTTCTGCAATGCGAATTACAGCGAAGACAAAAGAGGAGAAGAGTGGGTGAAGTGTTTCATGCGCGAAACGTGGGCACACTGTGAATGCGATGGTTATGACTCCGGAATTTGCACTGAATTTGCACCAACGACTGACGCAAGTACATTTTAAGACTTTGAATTGATATTTACTTTAAGGTACAAAAGAATGATTAATTCAGAAGCTTGACTTAAAACGGTGAATAAATAATTTAAATGTCTAAAGATTATTAAATGAATTTTCTTTATAGAAGTTTACTCTTTCGTTCGATCCCCATATAAGTTACGAAACGGTCTGATGTAATATTTGATTATAATCGAGAATAATCGTCGGTGATATCAAGTATCTGAAAGTAATGGAATTTGTGTTAACGCGCGTGACGTTTCATTATCATCCTCGATATAATTACTTGCTGCTTTGTTGTGACTTTCGTGCGGGAAAATGGGGGCTAATTAATGAGGATCGCAAGCGGGCGTATTAATTACACCAATCTGCGCGTATAGAATATTTACTCTTTTATGTAAAGTGCAATACGTGACAAATGCGTGCGGGCAGATTTATCTGTCGTCGCTTAATCGAAAATTCAATGCGTTCGACGCATCGTTTCGTACAAACGCGTGTAACGTATATTATCTCTGAATCGAATACAACTTCCTTGTTCATTTCGGTATACTTTTATCAAAGTGTAGAGATCCCTCTAAATAAAACATTCAAACATCGTTGTGGATACGTAATCTGCGAAAAAGAGAATTACGATGCACGAGTTACTTTAATCGATACATAATGTATCGATCACGATAGAAAGAACATAAGTATATGGAACAAAAAAAGCACTACCTCATTCCTTAAAGATTCCTGTATATTTATTTCAAGGTGCCAAGAGTAATGTTTTCAAAGATATCAAATGCTGAAGAGACGGACTTCGCTTTGTATTATTTCTTCTCGAGTATACTTGACATCGTTCACACCTTTTAAATACACACTTGGCAAAGAAAAGTTTCAAGAATAAGATTGACGTTTCGTACCCTTTTTAAGTGACAAACACGACGAAAGAATTTAAAACAATGTATGGTCCGATACAAGCACACGTTTACTTATCTTTTTCTTACAGTATATGTACAATAAATTTTTCAATATTCACTGCTGTTCTTATTGTTTGTTTTATAAGAAAAATATGTAGTCTACTTTTGTCTACCACAACTGACATGATTTTTAAAATTCCACTATCTTCCTATCCGTCTTCGAACAAGTATTAAAAATAGTAAAACTTTACACGCGTGCAATTTCGAAACTACTAGTGTTTTATTAATAATTGCACCACTGTTGGCAGCAGTGAAGCTTCCCCTTTGAAGTGGTTTTTGGTTTTTGACAATCCGACTTTCCGTCTTCGAGATATCGTAATTTATGTAAAAGGTAATTTCTTAAATTCCACTCTCCGTCTGAGAAAAAGCTTATTAACGCGTATTAAAAATGGTAAAACTTTAGATGCGTGCAGTTTCGAAACTACTAGTGTTTTATTAATAATTGCACCACTGTTGGCAGCGGTGAAGCTTCCCCTTTGAAGTGGTTTTTGGTTTTTGACGATCCGACTTTCCGTTCTCGAGATATCGTAATTTATGTAAAGGGGTAATTTTTTTAATTTGAATATCGCTGTCTCCGTCTCGCGCGTCGGACCTCTCTCTCGCGCGTGCATCGCGCTGACCTACCCCAATTTACTATTTACTACGAGTGCATACGTGACGGCCTTGCCAAGGCCGTTGCATTTCCAAGAATTTCCTCGTCCTCGCGACGTCAACAATGAAAAGTAAACAAACGCTTCGAACCCTTATATCTCCGGAACTAACCACCGCATCGACTTGAAACAAAAATTGCTATATCTCCGGAACTAATTACGCTATCGACTCGTATAAACGCTCATTTTAAAGGGCTTTTCATCCTCTGTCCTATGAATATACCAATTACTATAATTTATGCTATCTTCTATGTTCATTTTGGCATTTACTTTGACGCCCGACTTGAAACAAAAATCGCTGTATCTCCGGAACTAATTACGCTATCGACTCGTATAAACGCTCATTTTAAAGGGCTTTTCATCCTCTGTCCTATGAATGTACCAATTACTATAATTTATGCTAACTTCCATGTTTATTTTGACATTTACTTTGACTCTCGACTTGAAACAAAAATCACTGTATCTCCGGAACTAATTAAGCTATCGACTTGAAACAAATTTCATTTTAAATCTTCTATGTTTATTTTAACGTTTACTTTGACTCTCGACTTGAAATAAAAATCACTGTATCTCCGGAACTAATTAAGCTATCGACTCGTACAAACGCTCATTTTAAAGGGCTTTTCATCCTCTATCCTATGAATATACCAATTACTATAATTTATGCTATCTTCTATGTTTATTTTCATATTTACTTTGACACTACAAAAAAGTTTCAACAATTCTTATTAATTATACAACTGATGTGCGATAAAATTGAATTACAGATTGTTTGTTTAATTGAAAATGAATATAAATTTACAGGATGTTTACATAATTATTAGCTAGCATTTTTTCCGTAAATAATGGTTTTCCCCGAAATTAACTACGGTATCGACTTGAAACAGAATTCGTTTTCAAATGCGTTTTGTCTTCTATCATAACAGATAGATACCGTAACAGATCTCAAGCGTCTTGAAATTTAACGTGTTTTGAAGTAACAATAAAGGAAACATAATTTCTCTGTCACAGTTGATCCCTGCGCGAAGAAATATTGCGGTCCCGGAAAAGAATGCGAACGTTCACCCAACAGTACCGTGGCCCTGTGTGTCTGTGCACGAAAATGCCCACGAAGACATCGACCTGTTTGCGCGAGCAACGGGCAGATTTATGCTAATCATTGCGAGCTGCACAAAGCTGCATGCAACGCTGGATCACCATTGACTAGAAGCAGGCTCATAAGATGTCTACACCACGGTAAGAGTACGAAGAAAACACGCATGTTTAAAAAATTGTCAAGCTTTCAGAGACATATGTATAGGACATATACAGATAAGTATTACACAATTTTTTGTTGATGCAAAAATTTACTTTAAAGGATGAAAACTAACCCTCAAATATTTGCCTGTTTTCTATTGTTATAATTCGCAAAGTACACAAGGTAAACAAAAATTTTATACATATTTCTTTAATACATGTATTATTCTAATAGCAAAAATCTAAATAAGAAAAAATTGAAAGAATACGAGTCGCGTACGAAAATTTTATCCTGTCAGATGGAACGTGAAAAATAGCACCGGTGTAATTAAACTTTTCAGATATCGAAAACGCACACGCTCGAAGGACACTGCACGTGAACCGGACGTCGTCCAAGACTGAGGACATCATCTCTTATCCACGATCCAGGAACAGAATGAAAGATGACTTGAAAGATAACTTGATCCCGGAGAAGGACGATTTGGACTCGAAAGAGTGCACGAACCAAGAATACGAAATAATGAAGGTATAATGTAATACGATTTTTAACAATTCGTCTCTGTTGTACCAACACGCCGAGATTAAATACTTTCACTATTGATTAAACGTCGTGAATCAAATAACAACTTGTTCACGCTTCAGGATAATTTGTTACTCTACAACCATGCAAGACTAATGGCTCAAGACAACCACAGCAAAGAGTATCTTGTCAGTATAATGTTTTCACATTACGATCGTAATAACAATGGGAACCTCGAACGTGAGGAATTGGAACAGGTACTTATTTTCACCGCGATTTTATATCCCTGATAAATCTCTTATTCCGAAATCGATGGTTAAACCTTTCTGCGCGATAATTCTTGTCATCCAGATCGCGGAGAACGAAGATTTAAAAGAGTTATGCAAAGGCTGCAGTCTGGGGCACATGATCAGTTACGACGACACGGACGGAGACGGGAAATTGAACGTGAATGAATTTTACATGGCGTTCAGCAAACTGTACAGTGAGTACACCTTTCTCCTTATTAATTTAAGCCTATCAGACTGTCAATGATTCTTCAAGTAATTGATATCATAAAGCAGCGATTTTCTCGATTATTTAATCTTGCGTTATACTCGGTTACGTTTAACAAAAATATTAACAATGGCTGTGTCTAACAAGGACCGTTCCTGTATTTTCGACTGTGTTTCAAGCGCAGAAACAATGTCGCGTATTAATATAATATTATTTAATTAAGAATTTCATATAGAGTGTTTTGATGTATAGGAAGCACGATTTCATTCCCGGAATTTTTAACGAAAGTTACGAAGGGTAGTGATGTTTCTAATATAAATGCCCCTATACGCCATTAATACCTTAATTTTTTATTTGTATCGTGAAGGAGCAAATAATGGTTTCTGATAATGCATTATTCATGGAATAATGAACTGCCAACGATCTATATATTTTCCTGCTTCTAACAAAAGCCACGACAAAAGTTTTCCGAGAATATTACACTCCATTGTTTTCTCGCGGAGGCATTGAAAGCCGCCAGAGGTTCGAAGTATTATTCTTTTTTTCTTTTTTTTTTTAAACCAACGCAATTATTTGTAGGCGTTTCAGTGGTGTCTCTCGACAAGTCTCTCGAAGTGAATCACATATCCGCGAGAGTGGGCGATAACGTTGAAATCAAGTGCGATGTCACCGGCACACCACCACCGCCATTAGTGTGGCGACGCAATGAAGCCGATCTGGAAACTCTGAACGAGCCTGAGGTACGATCAGGAAGCGTTAATTATCCAAAAAGTAAAATTTACTTGAAAACAAGTACACAAGATTATTACGAAAAATTAGATTTTCATTCAGTATTATTCGCATCAACTATATTATAAATGAAACTCACTTTTATTATTATCTGCTACATCTTCGCACTTACTTCCCTACAGATTCGCGTTTTCAACGACGGCAGTCTCTATCTGACGAAAGTGCAACTGATGCACGCTGGGAATTACACCTGCCACGCGATCAGGAATCAAGATGTCGTTCAAACGCACGTATTAACAATATACAGTAAGTATTTTAACGCTATAACTACCGACGATTGATATCTACCGTTTTCTACCGAGTCAAAATCACCTGTTCCTACAAAGAACTAGTATTAAGACGCAACATTGTTTCCTTCATAGACATTTGCTTCAAACTAACCCAGGCATAGATCATTTTTATACAGCGTGTAAATTCTGAAATGTATTTAATTTTTTAAAAAAAGTATTCTAACTATACGGAAATCTTATGAGAAACTTCTGAAATTCGGACCCTCTTGGTAGATCTAGTATTAATACATGGTGTTATCTGTGCTCAGCTATCCCCGAGGTAATAGTAACACCGCGGTTACAATCGAAACGCTTGAAGGAAGAGGCGACCATAAAGTGTCACGTCGCCGGTGAGCCGCTCCCGCGGGTGGAGTGGCTCAAAAACGACGAACCTTTAAGCCACGACCAACCAGACAAGTACGATCTCATTGGGAACGGCACGAAACTGATCATCAAATCAGTCGACTATGCCGACACAGGCGCCTATATGTGTCAAGCTAGCAGCGTCGGTGGTGTCACCAGGGACATCAGTAGCTTAGTCGTTCAAGAACAACCCACGCCGAGTAAGTCACTATCAGGACGCCATCTTATTTTAAAGGTCATCTATAAATTATTAGGAGCATGCAAAAGTTTTCATGATTTCTATAAGAGATTTCGTTAGTCATCGTACCACCAGTTTCTACTACCTTTTCCCACTATTCTAATAAAAACTAGACACCGTGTTCGTGTTGCGATAGTTTGTACGGTTATACGGCTGAATATGTCCATTATGGAATATAAATTAAGCGTGGGAAATAAATATAAGGAGTGTTTGACCACCCCTGGGAAAAATTTTAATGGGAGATTCTAGGGGTCAAAATAAGACGAAAAGCAAGAATTTGTTGATTGAGGCTTCGTTAAAAAGTTATTAACGTTTAAAGTTCCGCCTGTAGATAGGCAATCTGCGAACAGCTGCGTACGCGTGATAATGATTCTCACTGTAAGGCTTTAAAGAAAACTGTAAGGCTGTCGATACGTCACTAAGTAGAGTTTCTCATGCTGAATGAGAACCTCTATCGCGCGCACGCAGCTGTACGCAGGTTGCCTATCTACAGGCGCAACTTTAAACGTTAGTAACTTTTTCACGAAGCCTCGATCAACAAATTCTTGCTTTAACACTAATAACACTAATAACTTAACGCTTGAACGCTCTGTATATACGCTCAATGTTCAGTATTAGGACTGTCACAACCATCGCTCTAAGGCTACCATTAACCAAAGTAGTCAAATTAGTCATCGGCTGACAAGATAATCTGTATCGCGGGGTATTGTAAAAACAGGAGCAGGTCGTTGATTAATTGACACTAATAATAGCGATCTCGTATCTAGCAACCGCAAGCGAGGAGCGCAGGTTCTTCTCTTTCCACGAATGGGGCATTTTGGTCTACGAGCCATCCACGTGTCGGCCACGACACGAGATTCGATCGACGGACGTTATTCCTGGGACTCAGGTAAAACTATTGACGTCAATTGCGACAAAATCAACTAACCGTTTGCGGAGAAACCCATTCTTGATTTTTCTTCAATTGACCAACAAAATTGCATACCGAAAAGGAAACATCTTACGATAATCGAGAATCTATCTCTATCTCTACTCTAACAAAACTCTTACGAGGCACGTATTTTCATATGCCTTACTTACTTATTCTTCCATTGCTATTTTCACCGATAGTACGCGTGCATGACAGTGACTTTTCATGCGTAGGCGATTACACGTACCTCTTCTATTACATCGTGATCGATGCAGTCCCATAGATCCATTCCCATAAACATCTTCATCTTGCAAGTTGCACTTTCCTAAGTCATTGAGCTGAGTCCACACTTGGAATAGTGTTGATTTCTTTTAAATGTAGGGTTTTCATTGATGATACACCTGAGGATGATTCTACATGAAAGAACAAATCAAAAATAAAAAATAAAATGCAATAAAAATAAAGCAATACAAAAAATTTATTTTAACGATTTTAGTGGACATAATAAACTTCTAAGTTCAGAAATATACGTAGCAATTTTACTATACCATTTGGTCTAAATAAAATGTTACAAGCTATCTTCTCAGAAACCAATGAAGATATCGACACGTTTTTTTTTTTTAATTAAATGACTTTACTGAACTGTGTGGTTTATTGTATCCAGTAAAATTCAGTCGTAATCGACACATTTTTGTCTGTAATTTCTGAAACCCGTGTCTTAGGAACACGTCTGCGGAGTCAAAGATGTACCTTGCTCCTGGGGACGCGCGATCAACGTTGCAAACCGGTACGTGTACGTCAGTCAACCGGACAAGGATCGAGTGCTCGTTATTAGCAAGATACAAATGGTTATAGTCGACGTAAGTAAATCGTGCTTGTTCTTCGTTTCGATTGATTTACGAGTAGTACGGAAAAATCAACGATGATCTACGGTAATTTGCATAGGTGATACCCACCGATAAGAATCCCGTACAACTCTGGTACGTGGTCGCCCTCGATCAAGTGTGGGTATTAAATTGGAGAAACGAGAAGAACATCGGTGTGAAAACGGTACAAGTGATCGAGGGCGCCGGTCAGAAAAAGAAACACCAAACTATACGGCCGGAACCTATCGACGCCCAGTTTGACATAATCGAAAATATTTACATACCCGAACCACAGGTATGTCTTACAATTATTGGACATTAATTTAACTATTGTCACGAACCGCTATACGTCTGTTCGATTTATTTAGGACATCGAGCACCCGTACAAGTACGGTTACGTGAGTCACACGAACCAACGTAGCATGTACAAGCTCGACCTGAAGAACATGAAATACACGCGTATTGCTGACTTGAGTTCTTACAATTGTGTTCCAATGAACGTCCAATTCTCGGTTCTTTGTGAGTAATCTTTTAAACTTTGTCGACACTGATGGATCAAGATCGTCTATTATTATTAGAGATTAATCCGTTTGTGTTCTAGACGGTTTCGTGATAATCGAATGCAAGGAACCGGTTACTAATCGTCCAACGGGTCAACTATTGTTGGATTATCTCACCGACACCGTTCTCGTTCATAAACCGAAGCTCTTCGGACGGCCAACAATATCACCCGACTCTAGACACCTTGTCACGTTGGACAAGCAAGATTCAGGCGTGACTCTCGTCGTACAGGAAATATCATGTAATTTGAACTCTTACATTACGATTAACGCAATGGTTGTTTATGACGATCGATGAATTCTATCTTTTACTTTAGCCGAAGGCTTAAAATTTGCGTTCGACGTGAAGACAACATTGAACATCAGTGACATTGCACTCTATCCGTCGCAGACGACGCATGGTTACGACATTTACGCGTCATCCATCGACAAAGAGGACATCCTATTCCTCGATCTCTCCACCGGTAAGATATGAATGTTAATCTTCTGATAGAGCATTCTATTGTTTCGTTAAAACACAGACGAGGTATCGAGTAGACCTTACATCCATTGTATTTTTTGGGCCCATTTTTATGGGGCTCTAGGGCCCCATTACGATTCTTGTGATACTAGCAACATTACTAACAGGTTACACAAATGAATACAAGAGGAAGTGAGACAGAAAATGAAATTACAGAAACATTTCTGACCTGAAATTATATTTTCGGTACAAGAATTTTTTTCTCGAAAGTGCGTAGGATTTCGGGGGTATGTGTATTGACCAAAAATGATTGTAATTGACACCTGCAACTAAAAATAATTTTTTTAGAACGATTCGAAATTTTTTATTTTTGCCAAAAAATTTATCCACTTATTGAATTTTTTTCTCGAAACTGGTTAGGATTTCGCGGGGATGTCTATTCACCAAAAATGATTGTAATTGACCCTCCTAGCTAAAACTAATTTTTTTAGAACGATTTAAAATTTTTTTTTTTCACCGAAAAATTTAGGCACCTACCCCCTGTCGATTTTTCTTAAAAATTCGTTTTCGATTTTTAGTAATTTTGTTTGACGCCGTATAGAAAAATTGTCTAATACTTTTTTGTAGGTACTCATGGGCTCTACTTCAAAAAAAAGTTTCATTCAAATATATTCACTATTGTAGGAGTTATGGGAGTTTGAAAATTAAACCATTTTTATAGGGTTTTTCTAATTTACCGGGGTCAAGGAGCAATTTTTCGAATATTTTCACGATTTCTACATATTCTCCATTAAAATACGCGTCGTTTGCTTTTTTAAACATTAAAATCGTCCAATCCGTTCAAAAGTTATGATGTTTTAAAGATACACATGAAATTTCAGTGATACATATCAATGGTATGGTCAGACATGCAATTTTCGGTAATGAATTTTTTTCTCGAAACTGCGTAGGATTTCGGGGGTATGTCTACTCACCAAAAATGCTTGTTATTAACCCCCGCAACTGAATATAATTTTTTCAGAACGATTCGAAATTTTTTTTTTCACCGAAAAATTTATTCACTTATTGAATTTTTTTCTCGAAATTGGTTAGGATTTCGAGGGTATGTCTATTCACCAAAAATGATTGTAATTGACCCTCCTAGCTAAAACTAATTTTTTTAGAACGATTTAAAATTTCTTTTTTTCACTGAAAAATTTAGGCACCTAACCTCTGTTGATCTTCCTTAAAAATTCGTTGTGTAACACTTTCTTGTAGGTACCCATGAGTTCTACTTCAGAAAAAAGTTTCATTCAAATATATTCACTATTGTAGGTGTTATAATCGTTTGAAAATTACGTTTTTTAATCCGTTTCATAGTCAATCACATGTAATTACGCAACACTACAGCTGGCTGCCCATAAATACTAATTCAGTGAATAGTTTCTCAACTGACCGCCATCCGTGAGTAGAGGACGCTAAAATCATCTCCGAATTTTCAGGTCGGTATGACAGTTAGATCGGACCACGAAAGTCCATAAGGTGAAAGATCTACTCATATACCTCGTCTATGGTTAGAATTGCAACAAACTTTAACGTGCCCAATAACTCTTGGTTTTAAGTCGTAACAAAATTAAATGACCGCTGAACTGTTTGAGCGTCGAAATCTGAGCGCCTAAATACTTCAAATAATTTCAGCTTCTGGAAATTCAAACAAAATAAATATTTTCATTATCATTTACAGGTAAAGTGGAAATGATAACTGGTGTAGGGAAAGCCACACCGCCAAATTTCACCAGATGGGGCAACCCGAACAGACCAATCGTACAAAGCGGTGTATTCGGTAAATACATGGTCAGTCCTTCGAACGACGCGCTTTTCATTCTAAACGGAGAAACTCGAACAATAAATTGCGAGATCGGTGGTCTGGTACACCCTGGGGCAGTGGTATGGTTTACAGTGTCTTTACATTAACAATCGAAATTTTTAACAACAATATACAGAACGTCTAGATAGATAATACTAGCAAAGCACTGGAAAAGCGGTGACAACGAACGAACATCGTGCGTCGCCATATTGTTTGATCGAGAAGATAGAGTAAACGGATTTCTGTTGTTTAGATTAGAAGAGGAAACGGTTGAAAGAAATTTTGAGAAATATATTCTAACACCATTATTCGTGGTTATCGTTAAACCATTGAAAATTTTCCGAGCACCGCTCTTCAATAATTATGGCGTATTTTTGACACCATCGAGCGAAGACTTTGATCGTTATAAACGCGAACAACTGTCACGGAACCATTACCAATAAGACTTTTTAATGTACATACATACCAAAGATCGTCTTTTACATAAATTGAATGTATCTAATCGTTACCCTATCGGTGGCCTTAGTTTCCCTCAATTTTGCATATCCTCCATCTTTGTATCTATATATTTCTCCTTTTTCGGATAAATTTTCGATGGCTATAAACAGTACAACTAACTTCCCAGACAACGATCCAAGATGATATTCGTCATATCGTATCCGATACGAACTGTAAATTTAAAACACGGTTTCGCCGATACCTGAGAAACTTGGGGAACCGAATGTTTTTATTTACGACAAAGTTGTAATCCTTTTTAAACGATGTCGGGTGTCAATAATATATTATAACCAATCATTGATCCGTGAATTGTATATGCTAGCTAATTAAATAATTAGGAATCGAATAGTCACAAACTTACAAAATCTGAGTGAACAGAAAAATATAGTACAGTATAGTAACCTCAAATCGAGGCAAGTTGTTTCAACCGAGAAATTGAACCATTCGTTTCGCGGCAATAACAATTTTTACAATAAAACGTTTGAACACGTACGATGACGATATTATAATACAATTATCGAACCACAGACAGCACACTGACATCGGGTATGATGATTATGTATTATACGCATGCGTGTTTCATCTGTGTGTGTGCGTGTGAATATATATATATATATAACAATTAAAATGAATACCTTGTAACAAAATTACAACAAAACTAATTTAATAAATAATCTGCAAATACAACGTTCATTTTTGCTACGCAATGTACATGCAGATTATAAATATATATGTTAGCAGTCTTGTATCCGTTCGGGTAAAAAGGAAACGATGATATAGTGAATGGTTACAATCTGTCGTTAAACGGGCATATTTTTAAGTGTCTTCTAGTCGTAACGTTCACCTTTTATTCGCTAATAAATTACGTCTGTTCAAAATCCTGGAGTCTACGTTTAATCACCTACTGTACAAATTCGACGTACATTTACGCTCTATAATCCGGTATAAATACGCTCAGTCCTTTCCAATTATTATACTAATGTACCGCGCACAGGCTCTGCTTTCACATTAAATAACACTGACGGTACGGTAATCGCAAGAAAAATATCTTCCGACCGAATTGTAAACGATCATCGGAGAAACGCACAGCCTACGGGCTAATGATAGTCGACAGTCAGCGAATTCACAGATTTATATCGCACACACGTTGCACTCTCTGAAGGATGCACGTAAGTGGAATTCCAAAACAGCGAGAAGTTAGAAAATGGAAGGAAGGGGAAAAGACACGAAGGAGACAGACCACGAGCGGATCACCAGGAAAAATAGATAATGAATTGTGTAAGCAGTTTTCCATTCAATACACGACGTAGTCCGATCAACACGTAAATGAAACACCTAGTCAACCTCTCCTTCAACTTCCAATACCCTTTTCTTATCCCCACCCTTTTTATCTCACTGGCACTTCTCCAGGTTCGCCAGGTTCTTCGATTCAGCACTGGTTATATATTGCACGGCTTTAAATTGGCCCCTTGTCGACTATAAAAAAGTATATAAGCGTTGCTAAAATCTTCGTCCTGAGGTTTTTGCCTGCTCGTGATTTCATCATTGTAATAATACCATACATCGGTTCGAGGATTTTTCGCATACGCCGTGTAATGTCCAGCTGATACTCCTACAGTACCATTAAAAATATATGAACTAATATATAGAACCCATATATGAACTAATATATAGACCCCATATATGAACTAATATATAAACCCCATATATAACTAATATATAGAACCCATATATAGCTCTTATAAATGAACAAACGACACGTACCTCCAAAGTGACAAACGCAAGCATACAGGTCGTACAAGTGTCGGCCTACGCTTAAACCAACCAAAGGGAATGTGACTTTATCGTCCAACTTCATGCTAGCACACTCGTAAAACACAAATCTATAATAGACATTATAGAAAGAAAAAAATTATTGATTTCATACAAACACGTAAAGTACAAGTATTTATGTTACTATATAAATAATGAACATACCGTTTCAAATATACTATGAGGAACTTAGGGTATCTGTGAACCGTAAGTGTTTTCGTTGCGCACTGATTTCGTTCGCACTTCGGGCAAAACCAAGGATTGTGTTCGTCTAACGTTTCACTGAAGTATACATGAATTATAAGTCAAAAGAATAATTGTATAAATGAAATCTTCAAAACAAAGGGCTACTACTATTATTAAAAGTAAGATCTACCTTTGACTAAATGCTTGAAGACAGTCGTACAAAGACAAAGGAAGATGGGGCCTCTGTTTGCTTACACTGACATGATCAACAGGAGGTGATATCTTAGGAACGTGTTCCGTGTAACGCACAGCCAACGTATCGCCATTTTGAAGGACTACCATCCCAGTTTCCGGCACACTACAGCCCGTACAGTGTGCTGTATAGATACAACGAGAACAATGGTGTCCCTGTAAGAAATATTTTTTATTCGTTAACTTCTTTTGTTTCTACAATTGGTCTAACTATTCAGTAATACATCAATGAACATGATAATAATGCTCTAACCTGGCCTGTAACAAAATGAAGCGTGTAACTTCTTTCTTGCGGCACGTTTCTCCTCACGATATCGTACAAGTCTTTAGCGTTCACTCTTGAAGGTAATCTCACTAAATGCGGATAACCGAAAAGCTTCGTCCCTTTACGGTTGTTTGTCGTTTCATTCGTCGTGTCGTGCCGTAAAACCAACGGTACGTTTAAGATCCTAACTGCCGGCCTTGGCCGTCCCGTTTGATCTATTTTAATGAAGGATGATGCAGTCATGTACGTTGAACACACTGGACACATTTGAGGTTCTGTTTGATTCTTGAAGTAATCCTACAATAGTCAATACACCAATAATGTAGAATACATAATATACATTATTGTCATTTGCACTACATGAAATTCGGTATATAAATTAATTAAAACTTTTATCAATCACATTCTCAGTTCAAAGTTGATTTTTTTAGGTTACATTTATACATATAAGATCCTATCGACTTTTAATTGCATCTAAAAGTTTGCTAGGTAACATTTTACTGATGTTCCACTAGCAGGCCCTTCACGCTGTTTAACCTCCAACCACCGTCGTTACTTATAAGAAACATGGATAATTTTGAAAAAAGCTGGTCTTGAGGTGACCGCGCGTTACTATCGACGATTTTATCTCAAAACGATTGAAGTGAAGTGTAACTTGTAGTAACATGTAAACACGATGATATATAATATCATACTGCATAGTACCCTCAGTACACGGCAGCCTCAGATTAGTCTGAATTGAGTTCCAGAACATAAGCAGTCTGGCTTGCGGATTGTACTCAAATAGCGAATCATACGGGTTTCCATCTTCTCGTTCCCAAGCACCTCAGCTTCAAACGAAGCTTCCCCGGCTAATTGGTAACGCAAAGCTGTTTCTGGTTCCCGCACGTATCCTTATGATACCGTCCGGCTAGAATGTTCGTGGATTTAATCTCAGACCTTCCCGGGGTGAAATAGTGGTAACCGTGTACCTTGGCTGGTGCACCCCTACCGCTAGATTGAAGCTGCCGTTTTCATCATCGGGTTTTGACAAAAAATATCTTTCTATTTACTATTTAACAACGCACAGGATGATTTTGTCGCCAGTGGGCTCAAAAAGCATTGCTACGAAAAGTTACCCTACATAAACGGTAGAAAAAAACTCACCTCAATGCAGGTATCACACATGGCGAAGTTACAGCTCTTCTCGCTGTGTCTCTTCAAATCTCCGTCCAATTCTTCGAGGCAAATCGTACATGGAACTTCCTCCCCCGTAACTGTACACTTTTGACAGGTATCAGCATCCATCACACGATCTCCGCCACCATCTGGCACTGAAGTGTATGCGTCAGGAGGTTCCGTGAGTTCAAAGGCGTATATAGATCGATTCGTATCATTGATGTGTCTCAAGAGTATATTGTCATCCTTAAATTTAAAACCTTGATGTACAATCCAACAGTGACATTTCCATCTAGTGCGATAAGCTACGGCAAGCAAGGTACGTAAGTCTCGATACCTACGGTGCAAGGGTAAAATAATATAGTCGAGGAGTTGTGACCACAGACAGGCCATTAACAAGGGAATGGACAACAAGAGACAAATTCAAAAGTAGAAAGAGAAATGCAAAGAATGAGAAACTGAGTCTGTACGATGGACTGTAGCCTCGTAACTATGTCTTTGCGCTACGAGAATGTTCTTCCATAATGTTTTTTTTTTCTTGGAGGGCAGTATCAACGATTATCGAGACTACTCGATAAACCGCCTTCTTCACCCTCCGTAATTGTCCTGTCATGAAAATTAAAACCCGCGCATCATGTTTGCATAAAATCGAAGAAAATTGAACTTCATTCCTATCAAAAGTAAAATATCTTCAATATTCAACATGAACACACACAAAGAGAATATTATTAAATTGACAATAAAATTAAGTATACTATAAACTACCTATCTATCGAGTGATTTTTGTACCCAGATTATTCTGCTAAATTGTAGATTTGTATTGACAACAATACAAGGTCACATCGTATTTAACAACCGAACAGAAATTTCTTAAAATATGTACACATACACATGATATATATATAAATTGGTAATAAAAATATGTTGAAAACACATACACTTTTGATAACCTCGACTATCGCAAATACAATGGGGTTTAAATTCGATATGCTTACCAGAATCTTTGATATATGATTTTCTAAAACTTCAGCCAGCGCGATATTTGTTACTGCAATGTCTTCCTTATCAAGTGTTTTTAATAGTTCCTCCTTCAATTTCCCAATGCGCGATTGTTTGTTTAATGAAACAACACACTTTACAGGTTGATCGCCATTTGCAGGAACATATGTAACATTCAATTGTCTTTCCATTGCATGGGGCAGTGGCACTGATAAATACATAAAAGGCTCATACGTGACAGACACGTGCTTACATACTGCACAAACTACCTGCAATAGAAAAGGAAACATGAAAACCAATGTTGTTCCTAATTTCTATCGTACGTTACCGGTAAAAAATTTGAAAATTAATGTGTATCAGCAGAATGAGACTTGCCTCTGATGCTTCTCAAAGAAAGAAGGTATAGCTACTGAATTTTAGTGTAGGAAACATTTTACGGTAAAAACCAACTGTTTTAGGCATCACCCCAACGTACAGTTTCCATACCATATAAAATATTTGATAAGATACTGTAAAATTTACCTTGCTTTTAAACTGTCCCTGGAAGGTATCAACGATGATACTTCTATTAGACCTTAAGTGTTTTGCCCAATGCTTATCCGCCTCGATCTCGTCTTGTGTCGCTATAGCACCATTTCCGTAACTTTGGGAAATCCGTGTGCATTGGGTACTAATACTTCCAAGACCATCGCGTTTATGATTCTTCTCTTGATCATCGAGTCTCATACGTTTTACATTACACTTTTCTAAACCATTGTCATACTCTATGTCGGAACCACTTGACGCGTAATCTACGCCACAATTGACTTTTTGAACATTAATTTCTTTTATTCTTTTAACACTGACGCTTTTATTGTCGAAATCGTGATTCTCCATTAAATTTGAGTTATCCAAAGGCATTCTACGGAGATTTTCTTTTGGAAACTTTTGGGAATCATAATGAATCTCATTGTTACATTCCTGTTGAGTTACTAAAAAATTCGCATTGCTGGTTTTCGCTTCTTTATGAATATCGTATAGTCCATGATATTTGGGAACATTTTTCGAAAGTTCAATCAACGTGTCCAGTCTTAACGAAGGTGTAACATCATTTTCTTTTTCGCCAACTTTATTATAAATAAAAGTGTTTGATTTTGCTTCGACAGTTTCATCGGAATCGAGCGTCTCCTCATCGTCATCGCCGTCGTTTAAAGGTGATCCACGGGGTGAATTTGCAATACTATCTAACTCGCCTATTGGCGAATCTAAATCTGAAAAGTAACATTAAGATTAAATAATCTTCTATGACAACTTTCTTTAGTGATTTATAAAGTTTGCAATGAATATTTCTACCTCTGGGAGAACCAGCCATTGTGACATTCGGACTATTAGGGCATTCTGGCGATGGTAAGCAATCATACATTTCCAATAAATCTGTATTACAGTTGGAATTACTAGTGGCAGTGACTGGAGACATGATTTTTCCGTTTGAATTCTCATTTGAATTAATCGAGTTGGTAGTGGTTGTAGATGATGGAGTTTGACAATTTTTTGTACACTTTGCCGTATTCATTTGTTCGTGCAATGAGTCCAATAGAAGAGCAAGAAATTCTTGACAATCGTGCTTTAAATAACAATTGTTATTATTTTTAACAATTATTCCCATATTGTACTAGCAATTAAGTAATTTTATAAAAAATTAAGTAAATTCACCTGTCTATAATCTTTAAATTGTGAATGATATGCCCCTAAAGTTTGCTTAAATTCAGTTGGCCTGAGAACACTGTATCTGCCAGACCACATTTTTCCAAGAAGTACACTAAAATGTGCCATCAAAGATCCAGGTGGTGGTAGTTTTTCTACTCTTTGCTGCAAATCCAAAAAGTGTCGCAGGACGGGTGGTGTTGCAGTTAAACATTGCAAACCAGCAGCCATAAAACAAGTATTACCAAGATTATGAAGACCACATACACCTGCACGTAAAACTATATCCTCTAAAAATAAAAAAAATGAAATCTTTCTTACTCAATGAATTTAGAAAAGAAATTCGTTTAAAAATATAATTAATCCTTTTAATTTTATATACAAAATATACAAATATTTAAACCTACCCATTGGCGAATCATCTTGAGAATCTCCACCCTCCAAAAACAAATTGTTTACAGCTGAACCACCAGGTGGTAAAAATGGACCATGCTCTATACCAATTCCACTATCACTGATAGAATCTGCAACGATATCTGTGAAATCGTTTAAACCAGGTGGCGGTGGAAGTGGAATGGCATAGTCTGATGTAGAACTATTTGCTTCAGTCCTATAATAAAATTGAATCAACAATGTAATTTATATAATTTATGTAACAGTTATTAAAAATTGCATTAATAATATTGATTGTACCATGTGTCTTCTATGCCCATATTAACTTCAGATGAAAGTAATTTATCCTCTTGAAGAGTAAGAGTATGGTCTAAGGAAGATGTTAATGGGCTGAGACCAGTAGATTCTAAAACCTCTGATATCTCTGGGACCTCGGGCAGGTGAAAAATTTTAGACGATCCAATCATTAAAATATTTTCTACTTCTGAGACATTCACCTTATTGTCCATTCAGGTAACAAAATATTAAATTTTACCTAAAATCAGTTACAATAAAAGAAAAAATCCACAAATGGTTATAAAACTATACATTGTATTCATATTTCCTTAACAATGCAAACATATTTTTTTTATTAATTTTATTTATATCTAAACAGTTTTCTTTTTAATAACTTTTATGTTTAACCAAAGAAAAGTTAAAACAAACTTATAATTTTCTCAAATAATAAATAGAATTGTAACATTGAAGAAAAAATACATGAAAAATCTAATGTATATACCTGAATGTCATAAATTGAAAACTTATACAAGAAATGAAAGGACTTAACAAAATTAAATTATATCTAACTTTCATTTTCCTTTATCCCATTTAAGGTATAATTGACAAAGCTTTATCAGAGTATCTTGTATCAATACTAGAATTAACAATAAATAATGTACAAAAAAATGTATATATAATACAGCACATCTGAAATGATTACAGTTTAAACTTTTGCAAATTAAATTTAGATTACACAGAATTACCAAACAATATTTAAAATCGTCCTAACCTAAGATGTCGGGAATGATTACCGCGAATTCTTTGGCGTCGTATTCGTGCAAGGCAGTAAACTCCTCGAGGAACAATTATTATCGATAACTAGATTTTTTACTTTTTAAGAGTATGATTATGTTATATTGGCTAGTACATTGATCAATATGGAAGAAACTGAATTCTGTAGTCTATAAAAGTACAACTAGACCTTGCCCATTCAAATCGTGATCATCCTGTAAATGTTACAACAACTCAGATTTCGTATAAATGTTTACGTAATATTACACTATTTTGCAATTAATACAGATAAGTAAAAAAAAACAAAAACAAAATCTACTTACTTTACAGAAAATCCACTTTCTTCTTTGTGAAATATCTATACCGCCATTGCAGTAAACGGCATGGTCAATGGATGCGCAAGAAAAGGAAGATTCGCTTGCGGCGCTTCAGGAAGTTGGCATATTTTTCAATCCGCAATATGGGTACTTCCTGCCCACTAGGGAAATTCTATTTGCGCGCCAAAAATTTTAAAACTCGACTGCATTGTAATTTAGACTAAAACAACAATTTTATTTGTACATATA